>NC_047670.1:37776792-39226792 GCF_011762505.2 Arvicanthis niloticus | reverse complement strand
TAAATAAAGAGCAATCATTACTATCATTTATTCTCATGCTATTACTGCCAGATCCCAAATCAGATGTTAGAGGATAGTGGATCTCAATAAATGTCTATGGAGCTGAGCTAAACTAAGCTTCACAGTCATTTCTAAGGTCAGTCATACCCTTATAAGGAAATCCAAGGAGAATCAGTCTGGTCCATGCTTGCCCAGATGCTAACATGCTCACAGTCTGCTGTTCTTTGTGCTTCTTCTCCTGTGTGCTGAGTTCATTTGTGAGGCTGATTTATAGCTCCTTCAGGAACACGCTCACACTAATTTAAGACTAAAACAAAACTCAAGAACTGAACTGAAGTCAGGCGGCCTAATTAAGTGCCTCTCATTTCATTTCTCCAGCCTTCAGTGACTCATGGCAAAAACAATGTCAGAGGCACAGTCCTTGCTGTTTGCCCAGAAATCAGGGTGGCAAAGCAGGAGATGCAACTAGAAGACCAATGGCTCTCCTGCTTCGTGCATAGGGCACCTAAAGAGTCACGTGACTCAGAGACCTCATAAACTTCAAAAGGCAATGTGGAGTCCTGACAGTCAAGCTCAGAATGCCACATGCACTTATTTTCTTTCTCTTCATCAAGGGCAATAAATAAAACACATTATTTCCAGGATTAGCATTAGTCATTAAGAGAGTCATTGTGTCTAGTGCTTTCCCAGGGCTGCAATCACAAGGGCTGGCTCAATCATTACAATCTGAGTCTCCAGCTCATATCTTCTCCATGGGGTTCCTTGAAACTTCTTATTCCTCACAGTTGTTCAAAGAGTAAACTGGTGGTCAAAATTCAAGGTGTGATGGGGAGAGATTAGAGAAAATCTACCTATCTTCAGTGTGAATCCTCAAGATACTTTGATATTATACATCTGGGTTCAGAGCCTATGTGAAGAGGCCCAAGTTGACTCTGAATGGCTCACTGGGGTGAGATGAAGAGTCTCTAGTTTCAGGTATTCAAGTACTGTTAGTGACTGCATGCCTTGGTGTTTGGTTTGTTTTTGTTTTTTTTTTCTGTACTGAGAAAAATACCCTTGGAAATGGACATGAACCAGTTATTTGATACAGAGCGAAATAAAAACATAAATAGCCATTTCAATGACTAAACTCAGTTTTCCCAAAAGTCACTAAATAAGAGCATCCAGAATCTGTTTTGACTTTCTTCAGCTCATCACACTCCCTGACTCTGAGCAACCCTTGCTTCTTTCTATTGTCAGCAGTTTTTTTTTCTCTTCTTCTTGGCAAGGATAGGAATGATAGAGATTAGTCTATCCTCCTTTCAGCACTTCTCATCTCGTCTCTTTGTGCAAGGGTTGTTTTTTTTTTTTTTTTTTTTTACCATTTTTTATATTACATACACACACACATACACACACACAAAGAGACAGACACACAGACACAAACAAACTCAATACTCAGGGCAAACAATTTATATCTACTACCTCAACTGAGAAGACAGCTGGAGGTATAGTGGCTTCTATTTCTTCTTTTTAAATACCTTTCTTAGCTTCAACTTCCCTGTAGCTTGAATGTAATGTAGCTTGAAACACACACACACACACACACACACACACACACACACACACACACACACACACACAGAGAGAGAGAGAGAGAGAGAGAGAGAGAGAGAGAGAGAGAGAGAGAGAGAGAGAGAGATATCTTGGAAACTGAGCATATACTGTTTCCAAGAGTCAGATCTTTCATTTAGTTGAGTGTGTGATGCCTGCTGTAGGTCACATTCATGGCAACTATACTGAGAAGGTCATGGTGTGCTCAAAACCACAAAACTCTCAGGTCAGATCTTGACTGTCCATTTGTGAACCATTGATCTTGGGGCAAATCATCACCTTTTAGAGCCTCCCGCATGTTCTCATCTTTGAAGTGTGTCTCATAATAATTACTCTGCAGGCTGCTTGTGCAGATGGAATGTGTTACTGTGTGGAAAAGTCCCTGCAGATTGCATAAGTGGTCTATAAATAGACAGTGTATGTTTGAGTCAAACAGTAGAAAAAGCTCACATCAATAACACCAAAGGATCAAGCAGAACAAGGAGAGTGGAGTAGACTCTGTGTAGTGAATTGTCTGAATTGTCCTAAGGTGCTATAAGCTATAGATATTTGACCTTGGATTTCCAGCTCAAACCATCTTCAGTGGTTGCTCTGTAGAAAATTCTTGAGAAGAGGAAGCTTATTAAAAAGACTACAGAGAAGGAAATGTGGGGACTTTTTAAAAGGCGGTACAACTTTCATCATACTATAAAAAATATTTTACCCATAGTAACCTGAGTCAAAAGTTGTCTCAATTATAATTCTGTGGCAGTGTGTGGAATGGAGAGGGTCATTATTACAGTTATGAGTGACATACTATACACACACACATACACGGGGGGAGGGGGTAACTGGCTGAATTTTTTTTTTTTTTTTACAGCAGACAAGGTCATTCCACTGTCAATTACAAAGAGTAGCTGCATGTTTGTTTGTTTGTTCTGTTCCTCCCCTTTCTTATATGTTCAGAATCTTGTAAGCCACAACCTATAAAATTATATCATTCTGATGTTATACAAATATGACCAAATGTCAAGTCAGTTACGCATGCAATACCTTGGTCCATGGCTTGGCTTCTTTGGTAGTTTATAACAGAACTTCTGAATAGGCCTTCAATCATGGGAGAGCAATATTTCTCTTCTACCATATCTTACCATTTTCTTCTACCTAATCTTACCAGTCCAGTAAGATTAGGAAAATAGAGTTGGTGAGTAAATTACATTCAAAAATAAAATGTATAAAATACTACATTTTTTTCAAATGAAAAAATAATTTCAGATAATTGAGTTATAGTATAGTTAGAAGTTAATTAACTTAGCAAATTATAAAATGTTCTCTATGCTTGCTTGTTCCAAAGGTATTGCATTTGCATATCTTTTCTAAAAGTTAAAACATGGAAAATATAAATGTATACAGAGGATTTATATATTTATAAATGCCAGCAGTTTTGGTCTCAAAACAAAACAGATGTCTAAATATTTCTTGATCACCTATATCAATTCTTGTTGGTAAATGTCAGACTTTTAAATATTCATATTTAAAAATTGTTTGGATGGAAATAATAAATAGAACACTGTGAGAGCTTTAATTAGATGATGAAAATTATTAGTTTTAAATAAATGCTAGGGGCTAGCGAGGTAGCCCAGTCACTAAAGCATTTCTCACACAAACATGAGGACCTGAGTTCAAATCTCTAGAACATACTTAAAAAAGAACGCACAACAGTAGCAGTGATATCCCATCCAATGTCAGGATAACACTGGGATCCTTCTGGCTTTAGCTAGCCAGTGTAGCTGAATAGGAACACCAAGTTCAGTGATAGTAACATCGGAAAACAATTGGCATTGGCCATTGGTGGCCACATGCACGTACATGCTGTGCCAAGACCAAACATACACTCATCACTCTGCCTATGTGTCATGTCTTCTTGTCTGTGAGCTGGGAATTTCAACTGGGTTTTTTCTCACCTTGATCTTTAATTGCTTTTCATCAACCGACATCTTTTAAGTCAGCGCTAATTGTTTTACAATGTTTCTTCAGCATAAGTCTGTATATATTTGTACATGCCACCATAAAGCAATGTTAAGCCCTGTCGGTGAATCCCATTTGCAGTAGTGCAGGTATTTGACATGAGACTGATGCCATGGTTTTAAGAACTTAATGAGAACAGTATTTGCAAAAAAAAAAATTTCTTCTTTGTATAGTTACAATTTCTTACTTTGTATTTAATAACCACTTTGTGTGAAGATATTTTGAGGCTTTGAATATAGTCTGTTTCTCATTAGACTTGTACAGACTGATTTCATTGCGCAGTAATGTTCATTCTTGTAACTGTTACTGTGCTGTTTCCCAAATGTTTTTATCCCATCTACATTTATTAACCAAAATTCAGCTACAGGAGTTTTCCATTTTTTTTTCTATTGGTTGTTCATTTTCTAAGTTTTGTGTTATATAAACAGATGGTATTTATGTTCATCTTTAAGGCTTATAATCCATTCCTGTCTATTCAGTGCATATGATAATTTCAGTTAGACTATTAAGGGCTTCTTCCAACTGTCCCCCATATCTTTTGAGTAGATCAGGGTGATTTCTGAGAATTTTGAGATGTGGAAAGAACTAAAGTCCAAGTTTATGCATGCTAACTATTATTTAACTTAAACAATGAAGTTAAGAAACAATTCATATATGCATCTTCAGTATATACACATTTAAATATACTTCCAATAATATCTGTATTTATATTCAGAAATATTAGATCATCCTGGTATCTTTGAGTTTAAGCCATGACCACAAGATTTATTGTTGATATCCCTCTTTATCTGTTATAAATTTTGAAAGTGACATATTCTCCTTTCCTACAACAATGTCTCTGTTTTATTATTCTCTGTTTCCAGATAAAGTTTCAGTACTGCAGCCCTATGCTTATGTAAACCATTCCTGTTGCCATAACACAATGTTTGAGACTGGTTAATTTATAAATATAAGAACTTTATTGCTGGTAAGTCTAGAGACTGAAAGTTCAAGATGAAGACTCCAGTTGATTTGGCACGTAGAAATGGACTGACCTTTGAGTTTAAGAAGACAGCTTCCTAATGGATTTGTAGTGAAGAAAGAATGAAACATGGAGTCACCACATGATAGAAGTGACAGTACAGAGACAGGACAAGGTCCTACCTTCAGCCTCTTTATAAAGCTACCAAGACCACTTGGGAGGACCTTTCCTCCATGACTTAATCACTTCTCAACAGCCCTTCTTTGTTAAAGTCTCTTGTTGGTAATTATTATTCTACATATAATTTACATAGCTAAATTCAAACCACCCTCACTCTTCCTGTGGTCCCACAGAGTCTTTCTTACATGAAACATACATTTATTTTACCCAGATAGCCTCATCATAGAAAAGGATCATAAGTTTAATGTTCCCAGCCTCATCTCAATCACATGTATGTGAAACTCACAGTTAGACTGTTAATTTACTAACTGCAACATAATAGTCCTAGAATGGACCCTTTGATTCCAAAAGATCAAAATAGAGTAAGAAGACAACTGAAGTAGCAAGTGGGGAGATTGACTTCAGCTTTACTAGTAAATTTGAAAAATCCCATGTGTGCTTTCCATTATCCATGATCAGCTCCCACCTGGACAGGTGCAGAGAGCTCTGCATTCCATTCTAGGATAAACTTTGGACTTGCCATTGCTGGCAACTACCTGAAAACCCATCCACAGTGCAGGAATTGGAATGGCTGTCAACCCAGCACCCCTGATTTGGTCTCGGTCTTATGTCAGTTTTATTAAGAGTTGTCATTATAGTGCACACCTCACACAATGTTGAGTCACACAGTGTTCCTTAAAACTCACACTGCCACAGTCCTTTTCCTTTTTCCCCCAAATTCACCAACTTGTTCCCACTTATAGTGTATCCCCTTTACTGTGCAAATTTTCTTCCTACTCTAGCCACATGACTCAGTTTCTCACTTGCCTTATTATGTGGTCAACCTAATTTTCTATAATTTCCTTATGATAAAGAGCTGTCCTTCCCTCATACCATGCACCTTCTTTTATTTTGTTTTCTTGATTTACTTCCATTTTAATCATCTATACCAGCTTCATTTTACTTGTTTGCGTACTTTTGTGACTTTTTTGTGTGTGTGTGTTGTGACTCTTTTTAATTAATTTATTTTTTCACTTTAAATCTTGGTTGCAGCATCCCTCCCTTCTCTCCTTCCAGTCTCACCCTCACAAATTCCTACCCCCAGCCCCCTCTCCTTCTCCTCATAAAAGGGGACATCTCCCTTGGGACATAAAGTTGTCATTAGGACTAAGAGATTCTCTCCAACTGAGGCCAGACAAAGCAATTCAGCTAGAGGGGAGGAATCCAATGGTAGGCACAAAAGTCAGACAGTACCCACTCTTTCTAGTACAGTGGAAACTTTATAAGGACATCAGTATTTGCATCTTTAACTACAAAAAAAGGTACTCAGAATTATTGAAGAATTGCCTTAATTTTACAGTAATGTAGTCTAATTGCAGTCTCGATATTAGAAATTTCTAGAAACTATCTAAGAAACTCTTTTATAAAAAGAATGGACAAGAACAGCAGTCATGTTGTGACTAAGAAGTGAAGAAATATGGATCAGTTGAAGCCTTTAAGATCATGGAGATATTATCTAATCCAAAAGGAAGAACTAAGATTCTCCCTTGTTACAAGGCATGATTGTTGGTCTGCAGACAACCTGGCTCCTCAGCTGTGAAGGTTGCTTCTCAGTCGCAAAGTCAAAGAATTTGCATAGTCATTCAACAAACTGATGATATGTTTTTATTTCCTGACTCAGAGAAATCATTGGTTTAGATGGACTTGAGACATTTGTAATGTGGAGACAATGGTATACCACCGAAGTCAATAGTGTCATTAGAGGTGCTTAGAGTGAAATGCTTTTGGTATGTAATAGGGTCGCTTCCTTGAAGCCATTACCTTCTTATGTTTCCTCCTTTTCCTTGTTGTTCTTAGCTACCATGCTAAGGAGAGACTTCTGTCTACTCTTATTTTTCTTATCTTCACAGTGTGAGGTGTTGTATCCCAATAATCATGTTTGCCCTTTATCCAACATAAGCTATTGCAGCCATTTTTGGTGAATATGAACAGAGAACCATGGAAAACAGGGCCTCACTTTAAATTTAATTCACTCAAAGGTAGTTTCCAATCTTCTGGATAGAAGGAATGTCTTCTCTCTGTAGCCCGAGGCATCACTTTGGGAAGAAACGTGCAAAAGTTCCTGGCAGGGGTAGGGTTTGCAATTTGCTCTGATTAAATGCTATATGAAAACTGTTTTCATGCTATTAACACATAAATTTGAATTACTTCCTTCTGCGCAGAACAGTGACCTCTTAAAATGTATTTTGTTACTTTATTTCCCAGAGCTAGAGCCATTTATGCAAGTTGGTTCAGCTCAAGATGTTTGGCTTTAGCTTTTTTTGTTGTTGTTATTTTATAAGGTTCTTTTTCCCACCAAGTGTTGGATGCATACAGGGGTTATTGAGAAAAGTATAATCTGTGAAATTCATGAAATTTATTGATTGATAAATTTTCAGGGCATTCTCCCTTATCAATGCATTATTTCACTTAAGGATTAGTAGAAAACTATAAAAATGTTTCTATACAATATTTCTTTATTAAATATTTAAGTTAAAACTTCAACATTTGCTTGAAAGCTGTACTTGGAAAATGAAGTTCAAAACATGTTCCCTAGGTGACCTATGCAGTACAATAAAGACCACTGAACATTATCCAGAGCAATGGAGGTAATTCCCATATAACACATAGAAAGGTGTGTGCTTCTCTTCATCTGTTAATATAGGCCAGAGAAGTCAGCCATTCATGTGCACAGGGGATCATGCAATAATGATTCAGTAAAGCTTAACCAACTGACAAAATCTTTTGCCCAGCCTTATTAGTAAATGAATCTAATACCTGAACTGGTTCAAAAATGTGCTACTACAAAGATGTAGTGATAGTTCCAGAACTGAAGTATTCATGTAGAGAATAGACCCCAAATCCTAAAACACTTACAGTTGTGAAGCAACACAGAGTTCTACTGTACTTAGAGCAATGCAGCTCTAACTTGACAGACAGAGTCCTCCAGGCGTTGCTTGAGGTAGCATATTGAGAAAGTAAACATTGAGGTTACCAGGAAGGACATACATACATGGTGCTACCCAAGGTCCTGAAATATGGCTTATTCTAGCCATAATCCTGAGATAATGTTAGTTCATGTCTAATCTGATCCTGAAACTTTTGAACCAATTGGGACAAAGTATGATAGACCAGAAAGAATAGAGGACTGGAGATGTTTAAAAGATTTCTGTTCTCATTCTTTGGAAGTTTTATATATTTATACAAGTAAATATTGATCATATTCATCTATCACTATCTCTCCTCAATTCTCTCTAATTTTTCTACCCCCGGAAGCTCACTTCCAGCTTTGTGTCTTCTTTTTATTTTCTGTTTTTGTTATTAGTATCACCGAGTTCTGTGGCTTCTACCCATATGAACATGGGTATATGGTCATCCACTGGGGCATGACCAGCACATCTTCAGTCACGTTTCCAAATGAGAGTGATTCTTCTGCACACAATAGCCATCAATGGCCAATATCTCCTCTGATAGGGATGGAACCTCAGGAGCTCCTCCACTATCCATGCTGAAATTTGGTGCGTTGGTATTTTGTCTGCATACATATCTGCATGTGTGTGTTGGCCTCCTTAGAACTGGAATGGCACACTGTGGTGAGCTGCCATGTGGGTGCTGAGGATTGACTTTGGGTCCTCTAGAAGTGCAACTAGTGCTTTTAATGGTTTAGCCATCTCACAAGCCCATGCTGAAATTATGACTGCTTTATTCAAGTCTTGAGTAGGATTTTTAAGTTGCTTTGAGTTGATGCATGTGATAGGCATGTCATGTCACAGCCATTAAAGATTGAAGGAATCAGAATCATAGGTTTCTTGTTCATGTTCAAAAAAATCACAGTTATCAGATGAGAAAATTCCTTGAAATAAACATACTTGGTATTTTAGTTCATTTAGACTTCCATAAGAAAATACCATAGACTAGATACTTTATAAACAACAGGAATTAATTCTGTATACTTCTGGAAGATAAGAAGCCCAAGATCAAGGATTTAGCATGTTTGATGTTTGATGAGAGCTTACTTTCTCATAGATATCTGCCTTCTTCTCCTTGTAACCTTAAAGAAAGGGATCTCTCTAGCATCTCTTCTGAGGCCACTGACCTCATTCATGAGAGCTCACTCTCTCTCATGGCCTAATATCCTCCTAAGGACAGTTCCTACAAATACTAGCATGTTAAGCATCAGATTTTTATGTAAATTTTGTGAGACATGAACTTGCATGGATGCCACTGGATGATGTTATAGTTAAGTTTTCCCAGGAAGCCATCTCTAAAACAGAGAAGAAGCATGTATAATACTTTTGGAGTTAAGCCTTTATAACTAGTGCTGGCTGACAGGAAATGAATGAGGTAGGGAGGGTGGAAGGAAGAGTCTTCAAAAGCACTGTTTGATTATAGAAAATGAAGGAGCTAGATTGGTCTCTCCAAGTCCTTTAAACATAGGCCAACTCTTCATTTTCCCATATCAATAAGTCACTGAACCTGGACTGTCCTGGAGAAGGGCTTCAGCTTGTGGATAGTCATTCTCTAAAGCCTAGAAAATTCATGAATTGGAAGGAGGCAGTCTGCAAGTAATTTTCTGAAGGGGAAGTAATATATTCAATGTTCATCACAATGAGTCACATGACCTATAGTTCTCCCTTTATGCTTATGTGTAAGTGTAAGACATTGTGAATTAACCTGTAGACATTGCCATCTCTTTTTCTCTTTTTCTACAGTCTGTATCCTATTGAGTTGATAACTTGATTTCTGGAATTCTTCACCATTTATCTTTGCATTGCTAATCAGTTACTCATAGTCATCCCATTATCCATTTTTGAACATCATCAGTGCTCAGATGCTACCTCAAATCTACACACCTTTTCTGTCAAATCCTATCTAAATCGTTTAGAGGACAGGAGGTTCCAAGGCATTCTTCCTCTTATTTCTTCCCTTTTAGTTGTAATTTTGTGGTTGGTTGAATGAAAATGGCTCCCATAGCCTCATATATTTGAATATTTGGCTGTAGTTGGTGGAACTATTTGGGAAAGATTAGGAGGTGTGGTTTTATTGAAGAAGATGTGTCACTGGGGGTTCACTTTGAGGTTTCAAAAGTCCATGTTATTCCAAGTGAGAGCTCTCTGACTCCTAATTATGGATCACATGTAAACACTCAGCAACTAGTCCAATGCCATACCAGCTTGCCTGCTATCATTCTTTCTACCATGATGGTCATAGACTCTAATCTTCTAGAACCATGATCTCCAAATGGCTTTCTTTTGTAAGTTTTCTTGGTTGTGTCATTTTGTAACAGCAATTGAAAAGTAACTGAGACAATTAGTCCCAAGTCCTTTTATAAAATTAGAGTCTGGAATGAAACTACCTATGCAAATGTAGTTACAGAGATACTTCAGATACATTTTTAGGAGATAAATAAATATTTTGGTATTCACTTGGACAGCACAACACTGAAGAGTAAGTGAATAGAGGGTGAATATACACGAAGTTATTTTCAAAATAAATACATAAATACAAAACTTTATATATAGAGGCAACGACTGAGGAAGTGAGGGGTCTCTTTAAGCCATTCACTATTCTAGTCAGCAAAACCTCTTTGAATGAGACCACCAGGTTGGCTACCTAGTATCTCATATCTGTAAATATCCTTACATTTTTCCCTAGCTTGGTTCTGATCAACTTATTTCATCTATGTTATAATCCACTGCACAGAAATCTGAACTTCTAACATTCCAACTCATTTTTCACTCATGATTTCACTCACCTCATACTTCCATCAAGCAAATTCATCCCACATTTACAGAATCAATATTTGTTTTCCTAGAGACAACCTCAATAATTCTTCAGGTCACATGTACAATAAAGTAAGTAAGCAGAGTTTGGACAACATTGGAGTATCAAAACTCTTAGCTGATGTCTTCCAGTCCAGCCTTATGCTTCTCAAAGAAGGTTCTGTTTGCAGCAGACAATGATCTTTACAGAAATCCATAACTTGATGAAATGTAGAGAACAACTGATTACAGGGTATCCAACTGTAATTGACACATTTGCAAAACAATTCCTGCACCTAAGGTTCAGATAACATTGTAGAAGAGGGTCAAAAAGATTGTAGGAACCAGAGGACTAGAGTGTCTCTCCTCTCCCTCTCTCCTCTCCTCTCTCCTCTCTCCTCTCTCCTCTCTCCTCTCTCCTCTCTCCTCTCTCCTCTCTCCTCTCTCCTCTCTCCTCTCTCCTCCCTCCTCCCTCCTCCCTCCTCCCTCCTCCCTCCTCCCTCCTCCCTCCTCCCCTCCTCCTTCCCCCCTCCTCCTTCCCCCCTCCCCCTCCTCCCTCCCCCCTCCCCCTCCTCCCTCCCCCCTCCCCCCTCCCCCTCTCCCCTCCCCCCTCCCTCCTCCCCCCTCTGTCTCTCTCTCTGTGTGTGTATGCGTGTGTAAGAGTAATAAGGTATAGGGTGGGAAATCAGCATGAGATAAGTTGAGATAAAAAAAGATGAGAATGTTGTAAATAAAAGTACACATGTATGAAAATAAAAAAAGAATCGCCTAACATGTGAGAGACTTGATGCCCTAGGAAGTGGGAAGGTCTGATGGGTTGGGGGTAGGAACATCCTCTTGGAGATGGGGGAGGAAGTATGGGATAAGGTACAGTCAGAGTGCAGACCAGGAGGGGAATAAAGACTGGACTGTAAATAAAAAGATTAATAATAATAATAATAATAATAATAATGTATCAAAAATTTAGCTGAGCCCCAAAGAAGCAAAAACCTAGACTAACCCATTCAAGTTATTTATTTTATTTTATATTTTATTTTTTTATTTTTGGTTTTTTGAGACAGGGTTTCTCTGTGTAGCCCTGGCTGTCCTGGAACTCACTCTGTAGACCAGGCTGGCCTCGAACTCAGAAATCCACCTGCCTCTGCCTCCCAAAAATATGGCAGTGTTTGCGATATACTTTCAGTGCTGTGTAAAGACTTTGACAGAAAGTTGAGCACATACCTGGATTGCTTTCAGAAGTTCACACCATTCAAGTTATTTTAAAATGGGGCAGAACTTTGACTTCCAGAGGAAGTATATGGTTTAGTCCTCATTCTGTCTCTGGTGCCTAGAATGATGTTTGACATCAAAGCAACACTCACTTGTTAATCTGGCTGGCTAGATTGGGAACCCCAGGTGGCTGCTAACAACCATCTGTAGTGTGTGTTACATCCTTGTAACTCCCTGCTTCAGCCCCTCCTCTGAGCATCACTTACCAAGTTATGTCATTCTGGAGAAGAGTAAGGCCAAAACAGTGGGCTACTTTCCCTCCCTTTACAGAACATCGATCATCTGCCAAGATCATTCCTGGAAAGAAAGAGTTAACTCTGGAGAATGTAGAAAGACAATAGAGGAATGGTCTTCATTTTCAGGAGCATCTGCTTCCCCAAAAATGGAACATTTGGATGCTTTCTGAAAAGTTGTGAAGGGAGCTAGAAAATGCATGTGAAGTGAGGTTATTTAAATTCTGATCTAACTGTGTGGCCTATCTTCATGCCTGCATTAAAATTGTTCAGTCTCTGACCATCCACCCCAGTCATTTTGTTTGGATTAGTGGAGAGCTCCACTTGTGTGGTACGTTTTCATTCTTGTCTGACACAGTGTTCCCATCCCATCCTCCTTCAAATAGATGTGTGGAGGGGAGAGGGGTGCTTAGCTGAGAAGTCACCATCTCTGCTTTTTTATGCTTCCAAAGAAACTTAACAGGAAATGGCTTAATGTGGCCATATTTAGGATAGCTTGCACTGCAGTTTCAGAGAATGTTCCTAAGGTTACAGTTTACACAGAAAGCTCAATGACAGATGCAAAGAGAGAAGCGATCTCAGACAACAGTCCCAGGAAACATCCGGGGTCTGATTAAAGGTTTTCATCCAGTTGTTGAGGGAATTAATTTCTGATGAGATGAAATAATTTGCTAAAATCCACACAATGAACTATGGATCCTTTAAGAACTTGAATTGGAGCCTGGCTCTCTCATCGCTGTTAGGGAAAGCCGAATTGTACTACATCTAAAGAATTCCATGATCCCAAAGCGTTGCTCAAAAGTGGTATTTTTATAGTGTCATGTGCTTGTAGAGAATGGGTCCAGGGGACAATGTGAAGAATATGAACCACAGAAACAGTCATTGTATTCCCCAGTGTGTAGAAAAATAAGGCTGTACAATTGGATCAGTAAGCTCTAATATGGAAGACCCTCATGAGATATTACTCAACACTGGCTGCCAATCCTCTCCTTTTCTCCCATTTAACAGAAGCATGAGGAGACCTGGGACAAGGAGGGCAGCTATGCCCAAACTTGTGCTGTATACTGTGTACTCTCTGAGAACCATGGGGTTATCTCTGTAGCAGAGTGAAGAGCAGTAATAAAGGTTAGGCAAACTTTAAGTAGTAATTTTATATAGGCTAGAGTACAGACTTTGGCTGTGCTGTCAGAATACCAAATGTCACAGTTGGTCAGAAGATAGAGGAAGAAAAATAAAGATAAGGAAGAAGGAAAGAAAAGAGAGTCATCTTGAGTAAGTTTTCTACTGCTGTGATAAAACACTGTGATGGAAAACAGCTTGGGAAGGAAAGGGTTCATTGCCATGTACATGTAGGGAATGTACATTGTAGTCCCACATCAAAAGTAAGTCAGAGTTACCCTTAAGCTAGAGCATTTGAGGCAGAACTGGAAGCACAAGGCAAAGGGGAACAATGTGTGCTTGCTTGCTCCTCATGGCTTGCTCAGCCTAATTTTTTAAGGCACCCAGAACCACCATCACAGAGTTGGCACCTTCTACAGTGAGCTTGGCTTTCCTGCAACAATCATCAGTCAAGAAAATGCCCCACTGGCCAACACAGTGTAGCCACTTTTAAAATTAATCTTCCCTCTGGGTAAATGACTCTTGTTTGTGTCAAGTTGACATAAAACTAGCCAGCACAAGGGTTATTCTTCAAAGGTTCTCTTGACTCTTTTGAAATCTGCCTTAATTTCTCCCAGTGTTTCATGGATAGACCACACTTGTAGGCTTCCCTCCACGTCAGGCCCTTACACAAATTTATCATGAGGAAACCTTGAGTCTCACGTTCTGAGAGGAACTAAGTAGTGAGTGAGACTTCATGGCAGAAGGAAAACTTTAATGCTAAGGTGGTGTGATATAGGGCAGTATAGTGCCATATTTTGTATGCTGAATTTTCCTAATTCCTTCAATGGATTGCTGCGTTACCCTGATTCAACAGTAATCAATATAACAATGTATACTTCAGTAATTTGGGTGTCCTTTAGTGCACCGAGGAATGTGAATGTCTAAGACATATCATACACATTATGTTTTAAACCAGCAACAGTCTTTAAGTCCAAATAACAGCAATGAATTTCCCATAGACAAAAGCAATTACTTAGCCAACATTATGTGACTGGGTGGTTGAAAGGTTAGTGACTGAGAACACAGACCAAGTGCATAGATTCTGGAAATAGAGAGAGAGTCTTGGTTTTGCCTCTTGATGGTTGAAAGTTGGGATAGATAGCATTTAAATGTCTCCAGATGATCAATACATCTTGGTATTCCTTGGTTTGTGCAACTGCCATCCCCCAAATGACTCTTTTTTAAGTACTAGTGTAGCACAATACTGTGAGTTAACATTGTAACAATTACATTATAAAATATTGTATCACTAGATAGCTTACTGGCTTTGATGATGCAAATTACTTGAGGGAAAACTCTCGTGAGACTAGGAGCTGGGGAGGTTATTTGTAACCAACAGCCAGTGAAGAACAAGGGCATAGCTGGGAAGTTGAATTCTACCAAATGTCATGTGTGTTAACCTAGAAAAAGATCCTTCTCGTGTTAAATGTTCAGAAGTATTCTCAGTATCAGGCAACCCCTTAATTACAACCTTAACAGAAACTGTGAAGCAGACCCAGATAAGCCATATCCCAATTCTTCCTGACCAATGAATAGATAATGTGATACATATTATGTCTATATATATGTATGCCTATATAGGTAAGAAGTTCAAGAAGGTTATTTTAAAATCCTCTGGATCAGTTTCTTTACTTGTCAATGATAACAATCCTTTCCCAGGATTACTAGGAGTCTGTGTTACTATATCCACATAGTGAGACCCCTAGAAGATGTTCTCTGAGTTTCAAAGAATCACAGCTAGGGAGATTTGGTGGATTTTAAAAAGAGAGGGTGCATGGAGTTGGAAGGGAAGTGTAATGGAAATATAGAAGAGAAATTGGAGGGGAGAAAATGATATAAATTTACTCAAAACTTGTTATTTGCATGAATGAAATGATCAATAAATTGTTATCAGTAGAAATTAAAACATAAGTCTAGGTGCTGCCCAAGCCCCTGGCCAATCAGATGGTTCTTTTGTACCATGATAATCTATAGTATCCTTTTTAGATATTCATCTTTCCACAGTTTATTCATAATTTTGTTATCCATTTATTTCTTGATGCCTCCCTAAACTGACCTGTGCCAGAATATCTTCACTTCCCAACCCCATTCTGGATCTTTGAACCCAAGAGGGATTGACTGACTGCTTGTGCTCCCAGTTACTATTCAGTATCCTTTCTTGAACATCTGTTTCCTTTCAGCTTCTGATTGCCTGTACCCAGGTTTATTCACATTCAGTTTCAAACTCATCATTCCCACTCTTGGAACTGCAAAAGGATCTGCATGGTGTATTTAAGAAAACAAGGATAACAATGAGACAGGGGAAAGAGATACGCCTTCATGTTCAAGCTTGTCCTTAAAGTAGGTCGTTACACTGTGTTCTGCAACTCAGTTTATCATATGTGTCAGGAGACTTATAAAGCTATAATTCTGATCTCATGGAGACAACATAAGCATTAAATGAGATGACGATGATACAGTAATTGGGCTTAAGAGGATGTCTGCTCTGTGATAACCTCCAACTTGCTTTTCTTGGCTATAAATGCTCTAAATGCTACAAGCCAAGGCCATAGACAGCCCTAGAATATCTCTCCTTCTCCATCATGACCGCTTTCCCACTGGAAGTACTATTTCTATCCAGAAAAAATAATCTAGCTTCAGAGATCAGACATTCATGTTTCCTGATTGTGGGTGGACTTCCAGAAGCAAAGGGTCAGCCTGTTTTACTGTCTCCACTGCCCTTTCTCATGTTCATTCCACTTCTCAGTCATGGGAATCCTCTTTTTCTCTCCCATCCATATACTGAGTTCGACTTGTTATGGCTTCAGGGTTGCAAACATATGTAGCCATCATAGTCCAGATTTTCAACTGTGGCTCAGTCTGTTGTCTTGTACTTTATTTTTCCGTGTCCTCTTTATACTCCCTATGTGTTAATTGCCTTCTTCATAAAATGGGATTAGAATATATATTTTGCATTATAATGGCAAAGCACACAAAATGCTTTATACATAAGACACAATGTAAGATTATGATCTGAAATAAAATTGATGCCAAGCTAAGTTCTTTAGCTTTGTAAATCTTTTATCATTTAGCATGCTGATTGATTCCTAAAAAATATTTTGTTGGATTATTTTTCCCTTAGCAACAAAATATTCTTCAGGATATCAACAATCCTGTGTCAGTGCCCGGTTAGAATGGGCCAATGATGATGATGTGGAGGAAGAAGAGGGGAAGGAGAAAGGAGAGGAGGAGGCTGTTTATCAGATGCAGGCTTAAGTGAGCTCCACCTTGGAGAAGCTGTGTCCCTCTATGTAGTTTTAATCCTGACCTTAGAGACTTTAATTATCATCTCTGCATTTGGGTACCAGTGTGTCATACATGGGTAATGCCTGTCATAATGTAGGAAATTAATATGTGTTAGCTCCCTTTCCCCCACAACATGGACCTTTTAAAACAGTTCATTTTTACTCACCATTCCATGGGATATGGGCTCTTTTAAGCAATGTTGGTAGATGAAAGGCACCTCAGATGAGATTCCTAATACAATGCACATCCTAATGCACGGATATCCAACCACCCCCACCATCCTGCTACTCCCTATAATCCCAGATTTGTTTCTCATTTAGAAAAAAAATCGCTTCAACATTCAAAAGGAAATGGGGTCTTCCGAGGGAAGTCAAGTCTCTTTATACTTTGCCAGAGAACTTTCCCACAAAGAGGAAATTCTACAAATACTCCGATGACATCATTGAGAAAAGGCTCTTGTTCCCCCAGGGTTCAGCCTCCCTGGAAGACTACAAGGGTTAGGAATAGACAAACCTTGGCCACTTGTCGGATTTGGCAAGAAGCAGTCAACAGCTGGTCCAGCGGGTTAATTAGCCCCGCTCTCTGCTCCCGTCCAGCCTTTACTGGCAAAGCAGAGGCAAGCAGCTCTGGCCCGCTTTTCTCTTTCTATTAACAAAGCCCAGTGCCATCGGATTACCTTGGCCTCAAGCCAGGCCTGCGTGCCCTTTGCCTGCCTGTAAGTTGCCATGGCGATGGTGATGCCCCTTTTGCCAATGAAGCAGCTGGCGGATGGGTAGCAGATTACCTGCCAAGCAGATTTACTAGCTCCAAAGTGCAGACCTCTCTTGAACAAGTGAAAAAGGGGTGGGAGTGGGGTTTGTTTTCCACACTCAGGAAATAAGGAGGGAGAATTTTCCACACCTTTTACCCCATTGGTCCTATTTTAATTTTCAAACAAAAGATGATTATTCGTCATCTGTCCAGATGCCCATCTGCTAAGTGCATAGGCCTATCTGGTGTTTTTCTTTTCTTTTTTTCGTTTTGAAGACAGTCAATAAACAATTTAGTCTTTGTCTTTGCTGTAACACACATGCCACCGCCCTCAGCATCCTGAGTCAGGATGCAGTGCTTTCTCAGGGATGATAACTCCCAGGCAGTGAAAACAATTACCATCTAAACAGAATGGCGTGCCCACAGCACTCCAACTGTGAAAACTGGTTGGAAATGTAGAGTTCTGGGGGTTCCTTTCAAGGAGGACATATCCAGGAAGTCTGGCTTCCTGAACTTTAGGGTGTCTGCTTGCATCACAAATAACGATTAAGGATCAATTGTGTGCAGTTAGCTTTTAATGCATTCAAGCACTGGTGTTCCATTATCCATGTACTCTCAGCACAGGTTTAACTTCCAAAGAAAGATATAGTATTGATGAGGCTGCCATCCCAAATGCAGGAGTACAGTGAGTGGCAAGTATGTAGAATAGCATGAGGCTGGGAGCTGAGCCTGAGAAAGAGCATCAGAAGACTTAATCGGTAAGTTTTTGTGCTTCTTTCAGTCTTCCTGAGTGTGCTAGAGGGATTATATGCCCCAGACGATTAGACACTAGTAAAGGTTCAGTGTCATTAACCATCAGAGAAAGACAAATCAAAACCACCATGAGCTGTCCCCTCACCCCAGTTAAGAATGGCCATGATGAAAAAGACCAAAGATAACAACTGCTGTATGTAGAGAAAAGGGAACCCTTGCACACTGCTGGTGGGAATGTAAATCAGTCCAGCCATATGGAAAACAGTATGGAGGTTCCTCAAAAAAAATTAAAAATAGAACCACCATATGATCTTGCAATACGAGTTCTGGGTACATATCCAAAGGAAATTAAATCAGTATGTTGAAAAGATGTGTTCTGTCCCATGCTTATTCCAGCACTGTTCACAATAGCTAAGTGGAGACAACCTATGTGCCCATCAACAGATGAGTAGATGAAAGAAGTATGAAGCAAAGGTATGATGAAATATTATTTGGCTATAAGAAAGGATGTTTCCATGTCATTTGTGACACTATGAATGGAATATGGAAGCCATACTATCAAATGAACTAAGCTAGGTACCATATCTGATCTGTCTCATACAAAGAATCTGAGAGAGTTGATCTCATAGAAAGCTACAATAGAATGCTGGTTCCTGTAGGCTTGGGAGGGTAGAAAAGAGGAAGATTGGTAGGTTGAGCAAACAGTAATAAATTACCCTTTGGTAAGAAGTAAACATTCAGTACAGTGAGTATAGACAACAAGTGGCAACTACATGATGCAAAAATCAGTAAAAAAGATTTGGTAAGTTTCCACCATGAAAAGTGATGAGTTCAAACAATTGACATGTTCATCCCAATTTACAAATTGCAGACTGTGTATTTGTGTCAAAACATCACCCAATACTTGTACTAGATAGTTTTAATTGTCAACCTAACACAACCTAGATTCTTTTAGAAAAGCAGTCTCAACTGAGAGATTTCCTAGGACAGATTCACTTGTGGGCACACATGTCTGTAGGGGATTGTCTTGATTATTGATTGATGTGGGAGTGTCTATTTCCTTATGGGAGATAACATTGCCTGGCCAGATGGTCCTATGCTGTATAAGAAAATTAGCTAATCATGAGTCTAGGAGTGAGTCATCAAACATTGTCCATTCATGTTTTCTGCTCTGCTTCCTTAGCTGTGAATAAGCTCCCTTATTAGAGGTAATGCTGTGTAGGATAGCAAGTAGGCCTGCCTTGAGTTCCTGTCCTGACTCCCTCATTGATGGTCTGTGACCTAGAAGCCAAATGAATAATTTTCTCCCCTAAGTTGCCTTTGGGCTGAGTGCTTTGTCATAGTTCCAGCAATGTGTCTGGAATAATTCCTCATTAAAATGTATAATTTAAAGCAATGTTCCACTAAAAGAAATTCAAATCTTTAGAAATCCGTATGATTTCATATCTTTTAGTCTTAAATATTTTACTACATTGCTTCCCAATCCAAGTCTATGTGAAGTGGGCTACATTTATAAGTCATATAACATTCAAACACTAAGGTAAAGGGTTACTTAGCCCTTCCAGGAAAGTACCAACTTTTTAACAATGTGAGGCTTGGGGGTCATGAAGCGTATGCCATGAGTACTTCTCCATTGTTGAATAAAAGCAGTCACAGATAATTTATGAACAAATGACTACATTGTGTTCCAATGTATCCTTATTTATAAAATCTCTATAGATAGCTGGGCTGTTCTTTTGTTAGGAAAAGGTCCCCCTTAGTATTAAAATTGATACAGCTTAGATGAACTGTGGAATTCACTGTAAAGACATCTTATTGTTCAAGAGCAGAAATTCGGGTCTAAATAGAAGTTCCCTAGAATTAACCCATTTAGTCCAGGGACTCCAAAGATGGACAGATTAACAGAAGACAGGCAATTAGGAAAGATTAGAGCATGGAGTTGTGGGACTTACATCCAACATCTCTTTGGAGAGACACGATGAAGTTGTCACTAACTTGGTTTTCTTTCTGAAAACTCAGAGAATGCTCTTGGGTAGAGTCATACAAATATTGGAATGAGTGCACATTATAGCACCCCTGTGGTTGTCTATGTGATCTCATGGGCGGTGTTCAAAGGTCCATCACAGCAGAGGCTACAGTTATTAGTCCTAGTTTTTATTAGAGAAAAGCAAAGTATGTGGACGTTAACTCCGGAGATAATAATTCTACCTGTCTAGAACTGACCAATATACATTGAGTATTTGTATAATATATCACTTTGCCCATAAATACATGTAGGTATCATGTGTTAGTGAAAAGCATTAAAGTACCTAAACAATGCATGGCAAGATGGCTCAGCAGGTAAAGGTGTCTGCTGTCATGCTTGACAATCTTAGATCAATCACTGAATCCATATGGTGAAAGGAGAGAGCCAACTCTCAAAAACTGTCCTCTAAACTTTATGTGTAAATACATTTATATTACCTCATAGAGGCTATGAAGTTTATAAGAAGTTAACGCGGCGTGCCACTTTTGTGCTTGTGGTTGTGTCATGTGAAGAAATTCAGCATGCTACCAGTCACAGAATGACTGAATTTGAAAGTGGTCATGAACTACTTTTTTTACTGCTTAATAAGAAAATGTCAATGAATATCCTCAAGGTAATTTAGCAGTAAATGGTGGGGTCATGTTTAGAGTATTTTACAGAGCTCCCTGTCAACATTACTGCGTTCAGGCAGAATAGCTGCAGAAAACAACAAGGAAATACAACCTGAACAGACAAGTATGTCAAATCTCCATAAGCCGAAGAGTGAAGGGACACAAACCCATGGCCCTAACCAAAAGCTTCAGAGTATAAAGTGTGTCTGGTACCACAATACTGTCCACTCATTGGATATGCTCTTACACTTACCTTTCAATGAAGGCTTAAGTACTTCCCTTCATGTCTCAGGAAAACTTTTCTCTCCCCATCACATATGCCTGTTACTCCTGCATCATGACTTGTGTTATCACATCTGCAACAAAACATCAGTCTCTTTGGATTACAACATTTCTTATCTTATTTGTGATTTTTAAGTATGTGGCATTTATTGTGTCCATTTTTATCATTTCTGGACCCCAGTAGTGTTCCTGGGAATGCGTGCACTTCTGATGAGTGAAATCCACAAAGAAATGTATGAGAAGTTTGAAGTGAAAGGAAGGGGTGGGCTTAGAGCTATTGATAGGAACTGAGGGGAAAGAGGACACTCAGGGTTATCTAATGGCTTCCTTGGTAGCCTGGGAAAGCTCTTGTAAGACTCCCATCACAGCTGAGTGTTGAAGTAAATTCTGCTGAGAATAACACCTATGAGATAGCAATGTTTGAAATAAGCTTGTCTCTGGAAAGGTTCCCAAGCCTTGTAATTTTACTTTTATAGTCATGGCCCCAGAGTGTTTGACTTTTCAAATCCTCTTGCTGAGATTCAAGGGTCTGTTTATAAAAGCTGGATCTTAAACATGTTCCTCCGTGAGGTACAAGTGGGATTTGTACTCTGTATAAATGAGTCCCCTGGAGCGACATTGCATTCTTGTAGACTTCTCTATTTGATGGAATGAGAAGAGAAAGCAAAATGATATCATATAGAGTTGAACATAAATGTTTCTCAGCCATCAAACAACAACAAAAAAAACAATAACAAGTCGTAATGATAGCCTAAAGCAGTTTCATCCAAAAGGCAAGTGCACAGAGGGTGTGGTATTAAAAACTAGATTATTCCTAGAGGACCAATAGGGCACTTTAAGGATGATGTTGTACCAGATAGATGGAAGCCAGAGACACTAAGACAGAATTAGAAAACAATGAAGCATACAACACGAAGGAGTAGTTACCAGGGAGGGTTACCAGGGCATCACATTTACTAGATTCTATTGCACTCTGAATAAGACATTTAGGTTTAAGACAGAGAACAGTCAGGACACGTGCATTAAGGTAGTCTTATGTATCAACTTGGATAGAGTAGATAGAGTACCTTTTCTGAGGATTCTGTTCCTAGAATGTTTCAGGTTAGTGTAAACTCCAATTGAAAAATCCCTTGGGTATTCTTATCCTAGCTCACTGTTTTCTACTTATCCTGGTATTTGTGTACCCCCTGCTGATGTTTAGCAGAGCTGCTAGGTTGACCACCAGGGGCATTCTTTTGTACAATGTTGTCCAAAGCATAGACCTAGTTACACATTTAGGCAAATGAACCTAATGACTAAGTCCAAGCATCAAATGAAAGACTTAAGATGTCTAGTATCTTTCCATCACCAAGTGACTATTTTGAAGTAGAGAATCTAAGATTCCTTTTTTGTTTTTATGTTTTCTCCTTTCCTCTCCAGAGCCTATATGCCACAAACATAAACATTTCTCCTTAACTCCTAGAGCCATTGGCTTATAGATATCTTCCTTTGCTTTTAATCTCTAGCTTCTTTTGACACATACTTTCTAAACAAATCACAAAGAAATTCCTCCTAGCCCTCTTTCGACATACTTTTTCTTGTTTTAACATCTTTTAACAAATTCTAAATGTTTAATTCTTTGCTTTGTTCATGTCTTTCTGTTTGCTTACTCTAGCAGAATGTCGCAAAGTGGGTCTCATAGCAAACATCAGAAAACATTTATTGCTTGAGGGTCTAGTTCTCTCCTTACTAACATGTGATAAACTGAAATTGTTCAGAGTTCAGAGTGGACACCAAGATGGGGAGGGAAGAAATCTGAGATCTATTCCATGAACCTCATAAGGAAGGTAGGTATATAGACTGGAGTATGCCTTCAGTCCTATCCAATGCTATTTCTATTACTTCCTATAGCCTCTGCAGTGGATCAACACACTTAAGGGTAGATAACTCTTTCTCTGTACTGACACTGTGACTTCTGCTCTGTTGAATAAATATGAAGGACATTTCAATCAAAGGACTTGTCACTAGCAATGTAGCTTTCACAATTCCATCACGAAAATTGTGTGTGTCTCTAGCTCCTACAGTCAGGTTTCAGATTTCTTAGTGCAAAAGCTTCAAGAAGTGGCTGGTGGGTTCTGCTAATGACTCACCCAGACTTTATGAAGATGACCTACAAACTTTCACCTACTTTTCCCAAGCACTTTGCTTTCCCCATCTCCATACCCTGAGAACTAACACATGCAAGGAGGAATAGAAGAGTCAACACTTGGTAATCTAAGCCAGCGGACCATATGGAAATGTTTGGATGTTAGAACCAAAACATGTGCTGAACTCATTCTGAAGGAGGCATTTATACACAACACCACAGTAAAGACAAAATCGTTTGTAGTGCCTCACTTACAGGAAGCAAACATGGTCTGAGTCAAATCTAGCCTCATCTCCATCAGTTTCTCAAAGTTAGAGCATTTCTCACAATTTAACTAAGAAGCACATTTCAGGCACTCTATATCCTAGGATAGCTGTTCCAGATGGACTGAGAAAAATGGACATCTTATACCAATACAGAACAAGGGAGCCAACCGCCAACAATGCCACCATTTTAGTGAATTACCTGCTATTATTAATACAATGCCCTTCACATTTACTTCCTTACTTTTTATCACACCCATATGAAGCAAACATATTTTTTTTTTACAAACTAGAAATACAATGATCATCAGAAAAAAAGAATCTACATGAAGCCAAACATAGTGGATTATGCCTATAATTCTAGTACCCGAAAAGCTGAAGCAGAAGGATAACTGTCTGGGTTTGATATACAACCGGATTTCATGGCAAGTTTCAGATCACCCTGGGTAACAAAGGGAATTCTTATTTCACAAAAATAACTAAAACCAACCAAACAAACAAAAAACAAAAGAAGAGAACTGAAGAATAGGAAGAGGAGAAAGGGGATAGGGAGAAAGTTTAAAACAAGTCCACCATATTTCTGTTCTGTTGAAGATGCATGCATCAGACCTTGTCCAATAGGAATGATAGGAAGTAGAAACATGTACATAATAGGAAGTGAGGTTGGATGTAAGTTTTCCTCAAGGTGAAGATGTTCAAGGATTTTCTGTAAGGCTAATTTCTTTGTATCTACTGCTTGACATTGAGCTACAAAGACAGACTTTGGCAGGGATAAGCAGGGCAAACTGATAGAAACTAAAGTGAGAAAAAGCCAAGCTAGACCTCTCATGTGTAGACTGGTATATGTGTTCTACTTCTGGCGTTTCTGATATGAGCAGCCAATGGGAGATATGGACAACTTTTTGCACAACACTAAACATAATTATCTGACTTAAGACATGGTAAAGCTAATGAAGAAACCAGAGAAACAGAGCCCCTGATGGGTCAACTACTGCCCTATGTTGTCCAGGTAAATCAGGAGAAAAGTGACATTTGTAATTTGTCATATAATATTGGCACCTTTCCAAGTTTGACTGAAAAGTTAGCAATTATGATGACAATATGATTTGTAGTTCAGGAATTGTATACTTCAAGTGTTGTCATAAAGCCCCACAGTGTGTGCTCTGAATTCAGTGGTAAAGGTTAGCTGTCTGGTTTGAGTAACAAAGGCAGTATGAAATACGAGCTTTCCAACTCAAATTCCTATTCATCATGGGAAAAAAATCACAATTAATGCAAGAAGAGGAAGATGTGTGAAAATAGTCACAACAATCATCTCTTCTTTTCATAGAGCTAAAACCTTGGTGTCTTTCTTTCCTCCTTCTCTTCCTCCTTCTCTTGCTCTTCTTCTTCCTCCTCCTCTTCTTCCTCCTTTTCTTCTTTCTTCTCTCTTTTTTCTTCTCTTTTCTCTTCTTTCTCTTCCTCCTGCTACTATTCTTCCTCCTTTTTCCTCTCCTCCTTGTCTTCCTGTTTCTCTTCCTCTTCCCTATTGTCCTCCTCTTTCTCCTCTTTTCCCCTTCCTTTTACACAAGTTTGAAAGATTGCAAAAAGTTTCATTGGGCTATTGCAAATAGATTGTCCCTCAGACCGCAGTGGAAGAGGGTGAAGGGCTGACTGCTGAGGATCATTTCTGAAGAACAGTTATGTTTTTATTTTAGCTTCAGTAGTTTGAATGGAATGACAAGGGCTTTTATAGAATTTTTCTTTTGGCCCTGTACATTTATAAATCTGTCTTTGGTCAAAGGGAATCTTGTTTTTTCAGGATGACATATCCACAAGAAAATGTGGTTTGGTTGAGCTAGACCAGAGCTTCGGAGCATCCTCTATACATGGAGTTTTAGGGGCATGCAGCATCAGGTGAATAGCCTTATTATCTGAGGGTAGCAAACATGTCTCAGCTGTCAAAAGACTGCTTTAGCCATTTCAGAGCATGTGAAGGCATGACAGGTTCTAGTCATGTCTATTTTGTTTGGTTCTATGAATTTATAGCATACCACAATGGTCCTTAGCTTAGAAACATTTTGATTTAATTTTTTTTTGAAATAGGTAGTATTGAACATGGTTAGGCAAGTGTCTGTGGTGTAGGATGTTCAGTCTTTTCATCATATGCCAAAAAGTAGTATACCTGGGCTGTATGGTAGATATATTTTAGTTTTTTGTCTCCATCCAAATTCCCAGAGTTGTTGCACCAGTTTGCATCCCAACCAACAGTTAATGTGGGCTGCTTTTTCCCCCACAACTTTTCCCAAATTTATTGTTAGCTGTTTTGCTTATCTTAGCCATTGTGAAGTGGAGCAAGATGAAATCTCAGAATTGTTTTATTTTGCATTTCCTTTGTTGGTAAGGATGATGAATGCTTTTTGCATTTATTCCTTATGTATTTTCATTTTTTTCCTATTGAGTTCCCTAGCCCAATTTTATATGATTCATTTGTTCCCCTGACTCTTTATTTTCTCAGTTATTTCTATGGTCTGAGTTTTAAGCTTTTGTCAGATGTGAAGTTGGTAAAGATTCTCTCCCATTCTGTGTGTTCCCTCGTCAAAAAAGGCTTCTCTCTATAGCAAAGGGAGGAAAACAACAAAAGGACACAATGCAATGACCAATGGATATTAGAGAGCAAAGGTACAATGTTCAGCTGTAGGTACAGCTCTTGTATCTATAGCTCAGGAAACATCAAGGAAGAGTGGCCAGAAAGACTGTGAAAGCCCGAATACCAGGAAGTCTCCTGTGAAGTAGCCTGTCCTAGAAGTGGCTGTGTCTCAGTTAGGGTTTCTATTACCTCGAAGGGACACCATGGCCATAGCAACTCTTTTAAAGGAAAATGTTTCAAGCCTGTTGTTTTAGAAGTTTAGTTCATGATTGTCATGTAAAGAAGCATAGTGACATGCAGGAAGACATGGTGCTGGAGGAGATGAGAGTTTCATAAATTTTCTCAACAGTGACACTATTTTCATCCATGTTGGTGATTTCTTCACTCATAAATATGAATCTTTCCTCATAAATTTATTCAACCCTATATACTGACATACACTTGACTTGTAATTATCCTTCCACAAAGGGAAAGAACTTCAGCTTCCAGATTCTTCCTTTGAGCAAAAGCTTCTAACTTAGTGCTCACTTTCTATCTCTATCTGTCTTTCTTTGTATATCTATATCTCTCTCTGTATCTCCTGTGTGTCTGTCTGTTTGTGTCTATATATCATCTATCCATCTATCTATCTATCATCTATCCACCTATCATCTATTTATCTTTCTCTACCTCTGTCCCATAGAGTTGTTCTTGCCTTCTTTCCAAACAACTTCTTCATCTCACTAAGAATCCTACTGCATGATGGTAGGTGACACTTCTACCAATCAAGCTTTTTAATTAATTGATTTCTTTCCTATCTCATACTCCTACACATTTGACTTGCATTTGGCTATCAAACACTACTCTAATTATAGGCTAGAACTTTTTCCTTGGCTTCTTCTACTTTTTCTTGACCCTCAGTTAAATGAGTTAAGTAGCTTAATACAACAAAAACTTTCTCATGGTTTAGATCAGAAATTAAAAAAAAAATAAGCATCATAACTGAAATGGAGCTGCAAGGCTGTGTTTATTTGAGGAGTGGGTTCTGTGAAAGGGTCCTTTCATTTACATTTTCCAGCTTCTTGGACTGACCAAATTCTTCTGACAATACACCAGGTTGACTCTTAACTTTCCACTCTCTTTTGTTCATTCACAGGGATTGTTAGGGTGATATGATCCCTGGTTCCATTAAATAATTTTCCCTCGACTGATTAGCAAATTAATTTCAATAAATTTGATCTTTGGTCTTTTCA
This sequence comes from Arvicanthis niloticus, assembly GCF_011762505.2. Taxonomy (NCBI): domain Eukaryota; kingdom Metazoa; phylum Chordata; class Mammalia; order Rodentia; family Muridae; genus Arvicanthis; species Arvicanthis niloticus. Next base: position 39,199,652 of record NC_047670.1, on the reverse strand, counting down.
CATAACTGAACATAAAAGGGCTCCTGGGATTAAATCTGGACCATGACTCTATCTGCCAAAGTACGAAAGAGACAAAGCTCAATGGGGTGAAATTTAAACTCACATCCATAGTTTGCTCATCCTTTTGGAGCTGAAATTGACAGACCATGACACACAACCCCTGAAAGGGAAGCTCAGGTGTTCTGCTGCAGTTCTGAGTCAGTTCATTTTGATGTCACTATTCACACACTTGGGATTCTCACCAAGCTCCTCTCACCTTCTTTCTTTGGCTGTGACCTTGCCTTTGTTACTGTAAAAATAGGAGCAATTAGAAGAGGGTTTCAAATCCTTTCAACAGCACATTTGTCACCTTAGTAGCTTCTAAGTGCTTTCTTTTCCTTCTGTTAAAACGGGCAAGCTGTCCCTGCTCCATCAAAGATCAATTCCTAGACTTATGAACCATGTTTTATGCTGTGTCAACTACACAAAGCCTTTGTGACTTCACTTATTTCTTTCTTGTGTCTATTTTTTTCCTCATTCACATTAGAATACAAATAGGCTATTATATTTTCCCAAATAAAATAAATAACAAATAAAAAAAATCTTCCCTTCTTCCCTTAGAAGTTGGTCCTGGTTTGAGTTTTGTTTGTTTGGTTTTTGTTTTTTGGTTTAGTTTTGTTTCTTTTTGTCTCTGGTCCTCTTGTGTGCAAATGGCACAGATATGTGAAAGCATGCAGTTTTCACTGCTACTCTTTTCTTTCATTCTGCCTGCCTTTCTTTCTTTCTTTCTTTCTTTCTTTCTTTCTTTCTTTCTTTCTTTCTTTCCTTCCTTCCTTCCTTCCTTCCTTCCTTCCTTCCTTCCTTCCTTCTTTCTTAATTCTTTCTTTGCTTTCCCCCCTTTTCCCATTCCTGTCCTTTTTATTATCCCCAGTTTGTCCCTTGTCTCTTGCTAAGATGCTTCCAAGATCTCCTATGAGAGAACTTCTTCCTGTAGCCCCTTAGCATTCCCTCTTCACCTATCACCGCATTGATTTTGTTCACCTACTTCCTTTCTATCTCTCCTCCAGGCTGAATGCTCTTTGGCACCATGCAATGGACCATGATGGTTTATGATTTCTCAGCTTCATGAAGATGCAAAGTATACAATGGGATGTCAGTGCTTACAGGATTGGTGGATAGGAATTCAAAGAATATTTGAGGTAAGAACTTACTGGTACTACCACAACCATGAGGCCAAGTTCAGAATGATTTATAAGTTTCTGTGAAGAGAGAAGATATTGTGGTCACCTCTGCAAGCATGTTGAGAAATTGCATCATCTTGGACAAAATGAGAGGCTTCTGAGCAAGAAGCATGCATTACTTTCTGTTGGAAAAGAGCCATTTCAGGATGGAGATTTGACAGAATTATGTCCTGCATGGTGTGTAGTCTAGAGCTCTCAATTTAATTTTCTTCAGATCTCACTTCATTTAAGTCTATCATATGTGAAAATGATGGCTATAAATTAAATTATGTCCTACCTTGGTATTCAGGGGAGAAAAAGGAACAGGAATAGTATTCTTAATCATTTTTGATCAAGTGTTTTACAAATTGCCTAGTTGAGGAGAAAAAAAGAGCTAAGTCACCATCCCATTATTTTATATTATTAGATAATCACATAAATAAGATTATCTTAGTTGACTTTTTCATAAATTATTTTTTTCTATTCTACAGTGTGACCTCTATTATTTTTAGATAACATTCTGTCTGTCTCTATTATGAAGGGAAGAATTCATTTATTATTTGAGGTGGCTATGTGGCTAAAAATAGACACCTACTGATAATGTAGCAGAGATGAAGTAGCACAGGAAAGAGACACAGGAGAGAAGCTCAGCTTTCACACTCAGTACTCTAATTTTTAGGTACATAGTTCAGCACATGTCTGGAACACACCACACTGAACCCTATTTATGCCAATAGTGGTGCTACTATTGAAAAATTCCATCAAACTATTGTCTACAGTTAGGCAATAATGACACTGGAAAAAGCAGTCAGTAAGGATGAGAACAACATCAGCAGCTATGCATTAGCTTCCTGTCTGTATTCTTTGTTTTACAAGATGTAATATTTCCCACTTTCCTAAAGGATGAATTAAAATAATGTCAAACGATAGAGACAGATAGACTTTAAGCTGCTAAAAGGAATATTTATTTAGGGCTGGAGAAAGACCTCCGTGGACAAGAGCTTTTATTATGCATATATGAGGATCTGGACTCAGAGCTCCAGCAGACACGAGAGAAGTAGGCTGTATATATACACTTGCCTGTAACCCCACTGTGTGGGATCTAGAGAAAGAACAATGCTAAAATTTGTTGGCTGCCAGCCTGGCTCCAAATTCAATAAGAAATCATGATTCAAAGGAATAGGTATAGAATGATAAAGCAAGACACTCAATGTCTTCTTGTCTCTGCATGCACCTCTACGCCATGTACATACAACACACACACACACTTTAGTAAAATGCAGACATAAATTGTTAATGAACAGTTTGGGCCTTATGAAGGCTTGACATTAGGTCAAGGAGCAAAGATAACAGCAATGATCAGACTAAACAGAATGGGATGCCTCATGGTAAGGCAATAGTTCTTCCCTCGGGGCAATTTTACCTGGGTAGTATCTTGAACATTTGTGGACGGTGCGTGTTGAGTAAGGAGATACTAGTAGTTGAAAAGTTTTGTAGGCTTTGATTTTTCAAAACCTACTTTAAATAAGGGTTTCAAACCTTCAATCCCACTTCTAGCCCACTGTTCCAAGGTTAGAGAAAAAATATGGGAAGTGAGACAATGGGATGTGGACCTATTTAGAAGTAGTTCTTTGGGGGTAATTTCAATCTCTGTCAGAATACCAGCAGTCCAGTTAAGTAATGGCAGGATACAAAACATGAGTCAGCAGCAGTGGCACCATCCAGCAGAAACCACCAGGCCAGCAGAAACCACCAGGCTTCTGCCAAATGACTACCAGTCAGCAGGACTGATTAGGACTAGCCAGGAAGCCAGCAGAAGTTCTCAGCCATGTGTCTTTCAACAAAGTGAAGATCAGCAAATACTTGAGACCAATGAAGCATTGCAAATCTAGCTGTGCAAGCATGCCATCACTTTCTATTGAGTCCTATTTATGCTCTCTCCAAACATCATATGTTCTTCCATGGGTATTGTTTCAGCAAAACACTATAGGAGTCTGCCTCAGCAAAACACCATGCGTGTGCATCACATGACACAACCCGAAAGCTCCACTTCAAAGTTGAGTCAAGGATACTTCTACATGTCCTACAGCACGCCAAATAATCTCTATAAGAAAGAATTTTTTGCCTAAAAATATTAATGATGTTGAGTCTGAGAAAACTTCTCACAAACAAACTCAGATGAAATTTTGATGGCATCACTGAACTGTGAGCCTTGGGAAAATTGTTCTTGCCTATTTGTGCCTCTGTTTCCTTGTATATAACAATGAAAATAGCAAGATCTACCTTATAGAGTTTGCCATATATTGTCACTTTTTTGTGAAGCAGAGAATGACCCGGTAGTATTTATGGGTTATTTAATTCTCTCTCCTATTCATGAAGAAATGTTCTTTATCAATAGCAATGCTCACAGATAGTTTTTCCTCTTGTTCTCTGACTTCCTTGGCAGCATATCATGTTTAGATACTATAATTGTTAGGTTTTGTTCTCTTAAATTATTTTAAGGAATCCACTTAAATTTTCAACCCTTTTGTTCTAAGGGTTTCATCTGGAATGATGTGTCAGAAGTCATATTATTCTTCCACATGGTAGCCCCTCAATGCCAGCAAGGTACAGCATCTGAGCATAGATAGGGATATTTTCTTGGCAACAGCCATACACCAAGAACAACCAGGACTATCTCACATGTATATTATGGTGATAATCACCATGAAAGATGAAGGATGTAAACTAATGTCTTATCATTGAAATCATCAAATGGGTTATTTTTTTTCCTATTACCCTTTTTTCAACTTCAAATTTAATATTAGAAATTAGAAAGAAAAGGGCAAGTTTCAAAGACTGAAGCCCATAGCACATGTAGATTATCACTGTTTTCATGTGTGATGGTAGGACCTTGATGGTTCTGTCTGGCAAAAAGCAGAAGCGAATAGAGTGTTTCTCTGTCTTTAATACACATTGTCTTAAGATCCTCTGCAGTTGGTGCACAAGTCCTCCCACAGGTGTCTGAACACAAATCACAAGATCAAGGACATGTAGCATAAAAAGCTATAAAGCCTAAATGTCCCTGTGATGATGGCTACACAGTAAACAGGTCTCATCCAGTATGGAAGCATTTCTTAATAATTCTGAAGAAAACTGTTCATTCACCCACCGAAAGTGAAGGAAACACCATAATACTGCATCCCAGTTTAATCTATCCTGTTATGAGAGACTTGGTCTTTTCTTTCCAGAGAAATTTCTCTTTAGCAGCATCGTGTTTCTTAGTTCATGGAAAATCTGCTCCCGAATGCTTAGAGTTTTAGGTTCTTGCTATAGTAAGTGTTTCTCTAGCACCATGTGCTGACATCAGCAAATGTTTCTTCTTTCCTTTGCTTTTTGTCCAAATAGGGCAATTGAATCACAAAGGAAGGATATTGCTAATGATACATAGCAAGTGATCCACAGATCCTAAAGCATGCAAGTGATAAAACTTCTGTCATCAGTTCCTCCTTTTTCTCCATCATCATCCTGACTCTTGAGATAGGGTCTCATGTAGGGGGATAATTATTCTTATGTTGAATCATGTTTTCCCATCATATATTTTGAATGTATACCTTCACAGCTACCCACTGAGTATACTGATTCATGATTAAGTTCATATGGTGCTTCAAAGATTGTACACCACAGAGACATGGTAAAGAACAGGCATATCCTTGAGAAATCCAGTGTGCAAGAAGAGACAATCACTAGCTGGAGGCATTTTCTCTTCTTCATTGATAGTAGAAATCTCAAAGTTCTGAAAGCTTCAATATATCCAATCTTCAAAGTGGGGTCTTTTGATGATTTTCCTTTTCAGGAATAGGAGAGGGAAGGAAAAAAGTACCCTGCTAGTATAATGCAGGATGTGTTGAAAGAAGATATGACTATATGTTAACAAAGTTCCTAGATCAGATAAGTGTACATTAGTTTTTGGAAAGAGCCTAAAACCTCTCTAACTCACCCATCAGATGTCTTCAGATATAGAAGGAGGTAGGTATTCCTTGAGGTTTATAAATAAATGTGGGATGTTTGTAGTACAAGAATTGGGTTTTAATTACAGCAACAGATCATAAGGAGCCAGATGACACCTGTGCCCACAAGCAACAAGAATGCAGTTCAGCTAGAATAGACAAAACCCCTCAAAACCACACTTGCAGGTAGTGGCAGGTTTAAGATCGTACAGGCTAATGCAGTGTTGGTGCCTGAGCACCAAGAGACACTATTTTTGCTACAAAAAGTAGTGCTGTGACAACTAGGGAGACTAAGACCAGTTGATACCTCTTAAGGAACTTCTTTTCTGTAGCCTCAGGAAGCCATGCCCTTGTTCTTCAGAAGGTGCCACAATTCAGTTCACAGCAGACAGAAAATAAAGTGAAGACTCTGCTGTCACCATATAAGGCTATTGATCAGACCCACCTGACTTCACAGGCTTTGTAGCTATGTCTAAATCACCCTGACTTTGACAAAACAGGAGCATACAATGGAAGAATCTGGTAAGGTAAACGGGACTCAGTAGTTTCACTTTGGAAGTCTTTTATTAGAGTTCACTGGTCCCAAGAGGAAGTGAGTTATGTATGAAGTGGGATGATGCTGACCTCTTGGCTATGTGTTCACTGGTCAGTCACTGCAGTGGGGTCTTCATTCCACATTTTTAGGTAGGAGGTGAGCAAGAAGCATTTTTAGAGGGTCTATTCGGGATGTGTGCAATCCTGTGACACTCTCATATAGGGCCCTCAGGGGAGAGTCTAAGTTCATCCCACCCCAGTCACTTTGCTATCTGTGGCAAAGTTCACTGGGTGTGTCAGCTTGAGGACCGTTTATCACACTCTGAGCTTCAGGCCAGGAAGTTCTTTCAGTTAAGAAGGCTCTTGATCTTTTGTGGCATTCTGACATGCTTCACCTATTCATTAAGAGAATTAAATCAGCCTCAGACAGGTAAGTATCATGTGCTCTATAATTCTGGGGTCCTAGTATTTATAGACACATAAAATTGGAAACGTACAGATGACACAGAAAAGCAAAGTCTCTGGAGAGGAGGGAAAATTAACAAAAGGAGGAGAGAGAGGGAAAAGAAATGGAAAGGAATGGGACATGGGGAAGAGGCTCCAAATGCTTTGTGTGTTTGTATGACAAATGCAATCATACATAATGGAAAAAAAAAATCTGCTTTCTTTATTTGCATGGTGGCTAAATTTGCTGCCCCAGCCCCTCATTTAGATTTTTAGTGAGTTTTGATACTTGACTGGTATGTGAAAGCAGGGAAGGGTCTTTTAAGAAGGCAGAATGCCTCTATTATTAATTAGTAGTAGTGGGAGTGGGAGTGGGAGTGGGAGTGGGAGTGGGAGTGGGAGTGGTAGCGGTAGTATTAGTAGTAGTATTTTATTTATTTGCATTTATTTATTTATTCATTCATTCATTCATTCATTTATTTCATACATATGTTGGTCCCCTCCCAGTTTCCCCTTGCAGAGTTCTTTCCCCCATTCCCCCTGTACCTCTGAGAGGGTGTCCTGTCCCAGGCATCCCCCCACCCTGGGGCATCATGTCTCTGCAGGATTAGGCACATCCTCTCCCACTGAGGCCTGAAAGGCAGCCCTCCCTCTGCTACATATGTGTGAGGGACCTCGGATAAGCCTGTGTATGCTTTTTGGTTGGTGACTCAGTCTCTGGGAGCTCCCAAGGGTTCAGGTCAGTTGGCACTGTTGGTCTTCCTATGGGGTTGCTATGCCCTTTCAGTTCCTTCAATCCTCCCCCTAACTTTTCCATATGGGTATCCTTAAGCCAATTCTTTTATGTGTTCTTCTGACATTATTTTTTTTACAAGATTGTGTTGCCTATTTTAGGTTCTCTGATTTTCAGTATTAATTTTATATGACTGTGTAGATAACTTGCTAGAATTTGGAATTTGACTGAGACCATTGATGTGTCAACCTAGATAGGGCTGGCATCACATTAAGTGCTCTAATCCACCAGTAGAGTGGCTCTCACCAAGGTAATATCTCTTTTTGTTGCCACTCAATGTTAATTTTTAGCTTTCAGAATACAGAGTTTGCATATCTGATTTTACAAAACTTGTCCTAAAATATTCCATGCTTGCATGCTATCATGAAGTATAGGTACAATTTTAATTCTCAGTTATTGATTACTAGTACTCATTGCACAATTTGCTATGTCATATTGAACTCTTGGTGTATTAACTTACCAGTCTGACACATTAGTTTCTATAACTGTGTATTCATTAGAATATCTCTGGACATTTTTGACTTTTCAGTGGAGGACAGTTGTTTATTTACTTTCAACATGTTGACATTTTTTCTACTTTAGAATATAGTAAGAATAGATCTTCTGGGGTTTTAGTCTTGCTTCTGGTGAGTAGTAGTATGAATGGTTACTCTGTTCTTATTCCTGTTGTTCTGGGAAAAGAATTTAGCTGTAAACCATGATATATGACAAAGATAATTATATGTGTAGTTTACAGAGAATTTTTCATGAATGTGGTTTTTTTTTTTTCATTCTTTTACAGATAATCATATGGAGTTTCTTCTTTATTTGATGGCTACACAGATTAACTTTGACTAAATTATAGTGCATTGTCATTTTGGTTTTTTTGTTCAATTTTATTGGTTGACAAGTAAAATATTCTTTTCTATTTTTTGAAGCATATTTGTTTATAGTTGTCTTATTTGGTATAGGATGTTTGTGTACTGTAGTTATCAAGGTAATTCTATTTTAAGAAATCAAGCTGAATGTTTCAGAGTTTGAGCAAATAGATACATTTCATCTTCAAATGTTTAATATAAATTACAGGACTTGGACTTTTTGTAGTGAGTTTTGTATTTACTAATTTAGTTTACATGAAAGTTATGAGCTTTTTAATTTTTACGTATCATCTCTGGAAACTCATACAATTTAAGGAACCTGTATATAGTCCTAATTTTCTGAGAACCTGCCAAATTGATTTCCAAATTGATTGCACTCCCACCAGCAATGTAGGAGTGTTCCCCTTGCTGCACATCCTTACTAAGATGTGCTATCCCTTGATTTTTTATTTTAGCCATTCTGGTGAGTATAAAATGGAACCTCAGAGTAGTATTAATTTGCATTTCCCAGATGCTTAAAGATGTTAAATATTTCTTTAAGTGATTCTCGCCCATTAGAGATTCCTCTCTTGAGAATTCCATTTATCTCTGTGTCCCATTTTTTATTTATATTATTTTGTTTGTTGGTGTCTAATTTCTCGAGTTCTTTATATATCTAGTTCTTTTGTTTATTTGTTTGTTTGTTTTTGTTTTTGTTTTTCAAGACAAGGTTTCTCTGTGTAAACATGGCTGTCCTGGAACTCACTCTGTAGACCAGGCTGGCCTTGAACTTAGAAATCTGCCTGACTCTGCCTCCTAAATTCTGGGATTAAAGGCGTGTGCCACCACTGCCTGGCTATATATCTATTTTCTATAGGCAGCAAAATGCAAAACTCTAGATTTGTCTTTCTTTCTAGCTCACTAGTCCTTATGTGTTTGAATGCATTCTTTCAAAGTACATACTTAGTGTTATAGCTTCACAAATGTGAATACTTCATCTTTATAAAACAACTTGGAGCTAACCTGGTAATCTCATGTTTGACAGGACTTGTGTCTGTGTGGAATGCTTTAATGTCATTTAAAAGCTACTTATATCTGTGTTTAATAATTGTCATTGACAAAAATATTTGGACTATGTCTGTGCCTTATTGAATATCTGTTTAGACCATGTATATTTATTTATTTATTTATTTATTTATTTTCCATTTTTTATTGGATATTTTATTTACACTTCAGATGCCATCCCCTTTCCCCATTCCCCCCCTTAGAAAACCCCTATCCCATGCCCCCTTTTCCTTTTTGCACTTATATATTTTTGTAAAAAATGTTAATCAGAGGCTTTATAAGTTTGGTATTGCTCAATCAGAGGTGTAACCCACTACCTAACCTAGATATATCAACTATCTTTGAGTGGTGGAGATACGTGAACATCTGCCTCCCTGTCTCCCCCCTCTTTCTCTTTCATCACCTAGCTTCTCCTCTCCTACTTCTCCTCCTCTCCTTACTCCTTCTCTTCCTCTCAGTACTCCTCTCACCTTTGCTCCTCCTACATATCACCCTTCCTGTTAAAATGAAACTTTTCTCTCAAAATACAATTAGAGCATAATTATGACAATTTGTACCAGTGAGGTACAAGATAGTCCTAATACCCAGTCCATCATTTTGTTGACTAACCAGAACCTCTGTCATCTATCCTAACTAAAACACTTAGTTCTGAACCTGGCTTTTTCCTTGGCTTTAGGATGAATGTCAGCTAATGACCATCCACTCAAATCTTTTCTCTCAAGGTAAATAGCCAGGATTGGCTATGAGGCTATAAGTTTTCAACCCGTCAGAATTCCAGAATGACTGAGTTAACTATAATTGTGGGAAGCACAGAGCATAGCTTCTAAAACTTAGCCAATTTATAGAGACCTCTGAACACCTGGACACTCCCTCTACTACAAAATGTTGGAGCATCTGTTCTTCTGCCTTCTGGCCCAGGATCATCTGACAGACCTTAGTGCTGCAGAATTATTAAGGGCTGATTACTCTGTCTAGGCAGATATAATCAGTCGACTATTCTGCAAGTGTGTCCTTTTCTGGACAGTAATTTGTCTGTAGATGGAATGAGGCAATTCTTGTCTAGTGGCTGTCTCACCAGAACTGGAGTAACTCCAAAGATGCTCAATTTCTTCTTAGAATTCAATATAGGATTCTAATCAGGAGCAGACAGGTCTCTAATCAAAATGACCATTAATACAGAAATGTTTGTCATGTCAATTCTGTGGACTTCTGATGTTTTGAAAATTAACTATCCATGTAAGGTAATCTGGACGGTTGTCAACTCCACTCAGATATTTCTAAATAAAACATAGAAAACACCCTAACAATAAACTCCAAGCCATGAATTTGCTATAGTCCCTTAACTCACAGGATAACCATCTCAAATCAGTTAAACAGGTTAAAGAAGGACTGGGTCTAAGCCTTGTATTCCTAAATGTTTTATACTGGTAAACTATGAGACTAACAATATGCATCTCACTTTTATATCAATAAGAAGCTCATACCAATGAAAACTTTAAAATTTGTAATCAAAGTAAATTGGTGCCATTTAAGAATTTATATCTTCATCTTGATAATAATTGTACAGATTTCTACTAATAGGTTATGGCTATGCAATAAATCCTAGCTAATCCTCTCTATTCCCACAAAACCACTACTTTTCCCTAGAAAGACAGCCCAACATTTATCACCTTATTCCCCAAGCCCAGGGAATAGGGGCTCTGACTCTTCATTAGCTTCTTCAAGCTGATTATGGGCGTTGAGATATTATAAGAGCAGTGGAGGGAAGAGTAAATTGACAAGCCTCTGATGCTGTGTCTTCATGGCACCCAGATGGAATTCCAGGACCTCAGAGGTTTGAGCAGGTCTGCCCAGCTTGCTTGATGAGTAGATACACCAAGGCTGATCATTCTGCAATATACAATTCTCAAAACAAATTTTAGTATCAAGATAGTTGTTTTTTTTAAGAGGGCTGACATTTTATTAAGGATGTTGGTTCTAACCACTTTTCTCTTTTTCCCCTCTTTTATTGGATATAATATTTACATTTTAAATTTTATCCCCTTACCACATTCTCCCCACCACCCAGGAACCCCTTATCCCATCCCCCCTCCTCCTGCTTCTATGAGGGTGTTTACCCACCTACCCCCACTCCCCCTCCCCACACTCAGATTCCCACACCCCCCCCCACACACACACTCAGTGTTCAGCCTTCATGGTACCAAAGATCTCGTCTCCCATCTATGCCCAACAAGGCCATCCTCCCCTACATATACAGCTGGAGTCATGTGTCTCTCCACATGTGCTCTTAGGTGGTGGTTTAGACCCTGGGGAGCTCTGGCTGGTTGGTATTGTTGCTCTCCTCATGGGGCCACCAACCCTTTTGGCTCCTTCAGTTTACTCTCTAACTTCTCCATTGGGAACCTTTGATCAGATTAATGGTTAGCTGCGAGTATCTGCCTCTGGGTATGTCAGACTCTGGGGGACCTCTAAGGATACAGCCTTATCAGGCTGCTGTCAGCTTTTCCTTCCTGACATCCATATCAGCGTCTAGTTTTGGTGACTGCACATGGAATGAATACCCAGGTGGAATGGTCTCCATACAACCTCTCCTTCAGATTCTGTCCCACACTTTGTCTCCATATTTGCTCCCTTGGGTGTTTAGTTACTCCTTCTAAGAAAGACCTAGGCATCCACACTTGTTCTTCCTTCTTCATGAGCTTCATGTGGTCTGTTAGTTGAATCTTTGTTGTTTCAAACTTTTGGGCTAATCTCTGCTTATCAGTGAGTAAATACTATGTATGTTCTATTGTGATTTGGTTACCTCACTCAGGATGATATTTTCTAGTTCCATCCATTTACCTAAGAATTTCTCGAATTCATTATTTTTAATAGCTGAGTAATATTCCATTGTGTATATGTACCACATTTTTTGTATCCATTCCTCTGTTGAAGGACATCTGGGTTCTTTCCAGCTTCTGGCTATTATAAATAGGGCTGCTATGAACATAGTGGAGCATATGTCTTTGTTATATGTTGGGGCATTTTCTGGGTGTATGCCCAGGAGTAGTATAGCTGGGTCCTCAGGTAGTGCTATGTCCAATTTTCTGAAGAACTGCCAGACTGACTTCCAGAGTGGTTGCACCAGCTTGCAACCCCACCAACAATGAAGGAGTGTTCCTCTTTCTTCACATTCTCGACAGCATCTACTATCACCTGATTTTTTGATCTTAGCCATTCTGACTGGTGTCAGGTGGTATCACAGTATTGTTTTGATTTGCATTTCCCTGATGACTAAGGATGTTGAGCATTTCTTAAGGTGCTTCTTGGCCGTTCGTGTTTCCTCAGTTGAAAATTCTTTGTTTAGCTCTGTACCCCATTTTTAATGGGGTTATTTTGTTGTTTGACGTCTAATTTCTTGAGTTCTTTGTATATATTCGATATTAGCCCTCTATCGGATGTAGGATTGGTAATGATCTTTTCCCAATCTGTTGGTTGCCATTTTGTCTTGTTGACAGTGTCCTTTGCCTTACAGAAGCTTTGCAATTTGATGAGGTCCCATTTGTCAATTCTTGATCTTAGAGCATAAGCCATTGATGTTCTGTTCAGGAACTTTTCCCCTGTGCCTAGGTATTTGAGTGTCTTCCCCCAACTTCTCTTCTATTAGTTTCAGTGTATCTGGCTTTATGTGAAGGTCCTTTATCCACTTGGAGTTGAGCTTTGTACAAGGGGATAAGAATGGATTAATTTGCATTCTTCTACATGTTGACCTCCAGTTGAGCCAGCACTACTTGTTGAAAATGCTGACTTTTTTCCACTGGATGGTTTTAGCTCCCTTGTCAAAGATCAAGTGACCACAGGTGTGCGGGTTCATTTCTGGGTCTTCAATTCTATTCCATTGATCTTCCTGTCTGTCTCTGTACCAATACCATGCAGTTTTTATCACTACTGCTCTGTAGTACAGTTTGAGGTCAGGGATGGTGATTCTCAACAATAAAAGACCTCCTGGGGGAATCACCATCCCTTTCCATGTATATTTAATGTGTTTATAAATCTAGTTGGCTTCAAAGCCATCATACCGGGTTTTTTTTTCATTTATGTTTATCTTATTTGTAACTTTCTCATTACCTCTTCCCACTCCCCATTTCTTTGAATAGAATTGTATCTGATGTCTCATTTCTTCAACCTAAACTTTCAATTGTGTTGTGTGTGTGTGTGTGTGTGTGTGTGTGTGTGTGTGTGTGTGAGAGAGAGAGAGAGAGAGAGAGAGAGAGAGAGAGAGAGAGAGAGAGAGAGAAATGTGTATATGATGTCATGGTGTGTTGTGTATCTCTGTATGTGAAATGTGTGTGTTGTGTATTATGTGTGTTTATGTATGTATGTCTGGGTATATCTTTGGTGCTAATGATGTGAATGTTTGTGCTTTTATGAAGTATGTGTATCTGTTTGTGTGTGTCTTCGTGTGGTGTTTATGATGTAAGTGTATAGTATCCATGCATGAATGTAGTGTGTTCTCTCTCTCTCTCTCTTTCTGTGTGTGTGTGTGGGGGGGTGTGGGTGTGCACATGTACATACGCACACACACACACACACAGTTCTGTTGATTGTAGTATTTACAGTTCAGACAAATAACAAATGTCTGACTTATGACATTTCTTCCAAGTTTGTGATGGTTGAGAAATAGCAATAATGAAATGTCTGGTTTACATTCCTGAAGCATTCATTTCTTTGAAAACAATGGAACAAGCTTCCCTTTTAGCTATTGGGGAGGATGAATAGGAATTTAGGAGAACATGTCTTTATATATTTTCCACAAACCTCATGGCACCTATTCAAAGTTAGCCATGTCTCTACTTTAGACAATGTTTGTACAAGGTTTCTTCGATCATGGTGATCTACCTTTAACTCCTCACCTCTTAAGCCAATCCAAGACCTTTTCCTTTTACGTCCAGTTATATCGCCTTCCTAGACAGTACTTCCTGTCTCTTTCTGTCATCTCTGATAAATGCTATTTTACCCATGACCTTTACTGAACCATTTAATCTCCTGTCTTATATTAGATGGCTCGTATTTGTGCACATTTTTCTTTATTAGTTCAAAATATGTTGGGACTACTCTGTTCTGTGGTATTGTCTCTCTTTCTCTCTATCACAAAATACTGAGCAAGGGAGAGGGGAAAATTGAGGTTATAGATATGATATAGATTTTCATATCTTATGCATTTATATTTGGAAATAGATTCCGGAATATACTAATAATGTTCTTGGAAACGTTTTCGGCCTTTAAGCCTATTTCCTCCTGACAAATAATGGTAACATTTACTGCCTGAGACTTTTTTCTATATGAACTATACTGTTAAATGCATACAAAGTTTGGCAGAGGAATGTATGAAATTATTGTTTCTTCAAGTTTTCCACTCCCTAAGTTCAATCCAAATCTTAATTCTTCATCCTTCTTCCTAGTTATGACTTCACCAGCTGTATATGTAGGGGAGCATGGCCTTGTCAGACATAGGTGGAAGAAGAGATCCTTGGTCCCATGAAGGCTGGACACCCAGTGTGCTGGAATTTGAGGGTGGGAAGGTAGGAGTGGTGGGTAGATAGGGGCACATCTTCATAGAAGCAGGAGGGGCGTTAGGATAGGGGTTCCCTGGGAGGAGGGTAGGGGAAATTGGGTAAGGGGATAACATCTGAAATGTAAATAAAATATTCAATAAATTTAAAAAGTTATTTCATTTAAAAAAAATACTTCACCAGTAATAAACAGTTCTTTAACTGGACTGAATCTAGTCACTGGTTCTCTTAAATTGAGCATCAAACCACTCACCATTATTTATTTATTCATTCACTTTACAAGCCAATCGTGCTCTGCTCTAGTCCTTCCACTCCTCCCAGTCCAACCCTTAAAATTCCTGTCCCATTACCACCTCCTCTTTGCCACAGAAAAGGGTAAGCACTCCTTCTGTGCCACACTACCCTGGGACATTCAGTAGCAATAGGCCTAACAACATCTTCTCCCACTGAGGCCCAACCAGGCAGTCCAGCTAGGGGAAAGAAATGCAATGGCAGGGAACAGAGTAAGAGACAGCCCCCCCCTCCACTTTTTAGGGGACCTACATAAACACAAAGCTGCACATCTGCTACAAAGGTGTAGTGGGCCTAGGTCTAGCTCCTGCATGCCCTTCAGTTGGTGGTTCAGTCTCTGTGAGCCACCCCCTCGGCCCTGCCCTGGGGCCCAGGTTAGTTTACTCTGTAGGAATTCTTGTGGTGTTCTTGACCCCTCCTGCTTGATCAATCCTATCCCCAGCTCTTCCACAGGACACCCTGAGGACTGCCTGATGACTGGCTGTGGCTCTCTGTATCCATTTCCATCAGCTACTTGGTGAAGCCTCTCAGGAGACAGTTATGCTAAGTTCCTGTCTATAAGCATAGCAAAAAAAAAAAAAAAAAAAAAATCATTAATACTGTCAGTGATTGGCTAACTTACATGAGATGTGTTTTGAGTTGGACCAGTCATTGGTTAGCTGTTCCCTCACTCTCTGCTCCCTCTTTATCACTGTAAATCTTGTAGGGAGGACAATTTTGGGCTGCAGGTGTTGTGGGTGGGTTGATGACCCAGTCCTCTACTAAAAGTTCTTACGGGTTACCGGAGGTGGCCACTTCACCATTTTTAAACATCTGAAATTGTTTTCTGAAGCTTGTTTGGAGCCCCATGTCTTTGTTGTCTTCCTTCACTCTTTTAATCAGCTACGAATCCTGTTGTGTTGTCTGTGTTGCAAAATTTTATTTTCATCTTCAAGTGCTTCATTTACAATTCATGTCCTCATCTGGGACATCATTGCCTCATGAAGTTGATATTTATTCAATCTTCCGGCTTCTCAAAACCTGAGTCTATAAATTTCCCAATATTCCCAGTATTGGGACTTAAGTACTTATGCCAGAGATTGTGAATTAGTGCTCCAACCTGACAGAAGAGCTGTTCCAAGGTTGTGTCACCCCACCACAGTGCTTTCTCATCTGCAGCCAAGCAAAATAAAAGTTTCCATGGAGATGAAATGGCAAGATGTCTGTCTGATCACTTTTGACTTTTATAAATAGAAATTCATTTTGAATCTATACTTGTAGTTTAAACTGCTTGTTTGTCAGATGACAGGCCTGTATGAAGTTATCTAGTAAATTTCTATTCATTAAATATTTCTGTGAGGGTCAATATAAGAGACAAGTTTGGTCACTTATATTTAAGAGAGTTTAAATTTTAGTTCGAAAATAAACTCTAATTTAGAAGATAGGTTAATTAAAGGCTGTGAGTTTGAAGAGCTAGTTTAATTAATGTTTATTGACTGGGTTAAATAAATATACAACCAAACAAATGAATAAAGCATAGGTCAATGAGTAAACAAATGGAAGACTTAGATTTTAAGAAGTGTTTTAAAAATCCGACAAAGACATTACTTTGAAGATATTTAAATCACCTTTACATTCTTCTCAATGGAAACCCAAATCTCATTTAGAAAGTGAAATGAGCCATTAGAACAGGATACCTCTAAATGACAGTGAACTGACCAACGCTAAACCTTACAAACTCCAAGAGGAAAACAAGATGAGTACAAAATGGCCCTTTCTAGAGCATGAAAGCAGAATTCTTCTGTTCTGGATTAATGCTAATATATTTTAACAACAAGTTTGTTTCTTCCAAGATGTCTTTAAATTTATGAGGAACTGAATGGAAAATGTGTTGGGACTTAGGGTGGTCTACTACCTGATATCTAAGCATTCCTCAGGATGTTTCTTACCAATTTCAGAGTCTTATAATTTGATCTCTGAAAATTACTTAACACTCTCTTTTCTCTTTCTAGATACGGGAAATATTTGCTATGTTACCAAGTAGACCATTTAGTCATGTAAGTTTACACACCTCAAATGGTGAATGGCCTCAAAAGTATATTTTAAGTTTTGGAAGGAAGCATGTATAGAGATGAGATGCATCTGTGGTGAGCATTTTGAAGGCTTTTCTGTAATAAGATATAAACTGATGCTGAACTGTCTACTCAATAAAAACTTGCCTAGATAAGGGACAAATACCAATGGGAAAAGATAATGTCTTCCCTATACTAGCTTCTAATATGGCAAGACACATGGAAAAAAGAGGATAAGATGGAGGTACTGGTTTGTCATTTCTCAAAAACCAGTAGAGTATAAGGAGATGAAAGAATACATTTTATGTATGTTAAAACTCCTTTATAAAATATAAATTCTTGGAGTCTACAGTAAAAACAATAAAGTCTGGCAGAAGGAAGAAAATAGGGTAGAAACAATAAAAAGTAGCCTTCAGGTCCTTGGCTTCTACCTCTAATTCAGAAGGAGGGAAGAGTTCCAGACTTAGCATGCATACAAAGTCCTTAGTGTTGATCCAGTATAGAAAACTGTGATAAGCAAGAGGTACTCTACCTCTAAATGGCTTGAATAGAGAAAAACTACCAAACAAGAAATTAAATAGCCCCAGACATCCTCACAGCCTCATTGGAGAGGGTCCAAAACATGGGGATGGACATAGGATCATTTTGAGTGCCATAAAAGCAGAAGAAATGAATAATATAACTACCTATTCCTCCTTAAGACAAAGATAGCAAAGAATCTCAGGAAATACAAAATAAAATATTTTCTAATGCACTGACTCATTTGGTGTTGCAGCCTGAGCTGCCCCACGTTTGGGGGCCAAAAAGTCTCGGACCATTCTATCAGTGTTGGGACCTGCACTGCCAAAAGCCTTGGAGGCTAAGTTGTTAGAGCCTGCACTGCCCCAAGCTGCTTCAGTCCGTGGGTCGGGGTTCAGCAAGAGAGAGAGTGAGGACAGACTCGAAGAATGGAGACCAGACAGAGTGTGATTCAATCCTGTTTATTCTTTAGTCTCTCTTCCTAGTCCAAGTCCCAAGTCTTGAGTTCTTAGTCCCTAGTTCCTAGTCCCTAGTGCCTTCAAGTTCCAAGTTTCTTCTTCCAAGTGCTAAGTGGCTAATGTCTAATTCCAAGTTCTTCCTCCAAGTGCCTAATACCTAATAATCTGCTGCTTTCTTCTGAGTTCTCTAGTCCAAGTGTTTTCCACCTAATGCCTAATAATTCACTCCAAGTTGTACTCTAAGTTGTACACTCTAATGTCTAATAACTAACTCCAAGTTGTTCTCCAAGTTGTACTCTCTAACCTAATTCCTAGTTCCAAGTTATACTACAAGTTGTACTCTCTAACCTAATTCCTAGTTCCAAGTTGTACTCTCTGTAGTGTCTGATTCTCTGTTCCTCTCTTCTGTCTGCCTCTCGCCTTTTATATGTTTCACTTCTAAGCCACGCCTTTAAGTCACACCTTTAAGTCATGCCCTTAGGCCTTGTCTCTAAATCTGATCTCTAAGTCACGCCCTTAAGTCACACACCTTTAAGTCTCACACACCCAAGGGAAGATCCTGGTTATCTAAAGCAAGATGATATCAAAGTGTGCTCAGCTGTTGTAGGCTGATGTAATCAAGTCTCTTTTCAGGGTATATGGCTCAAGATGGCTGCAAGAATGATAGCCGCCTTCTGTTGACTCCCCACAATTTGGGACACTAGAGATATATTGGTTACTTTTAGCTGAGGTCCCGATGAACATTAAGGGCTAGAAGATAAGAGAAAGATGACAGACATTCTTAAGAAACCTCAGAATAGGAAAGAAGGTATTTGGTGTTCACTGATACTGATAGGACTATTTTCACAGGAAATTTAAGAAATATGTTATCTCATTTGGGAATTCAAGACTGATCTGGGACATTGGTATCAACGCAATGGTGAGCCTCATAGGGCTGTGTGATTATTATGAGGTAGGAAAGGGTTTGGATAACCAAAATGATTATAAAGTACTAAAGCAACCAGAAAAGGGTAAGAAAAAGTCGAGAGATAATGGGATCTATCCATATCACACAAAAGCAAATTTGGCATCATGCTGTTGATGGGGGGTGGGGGGGTGGGGGGGATGATGAAAATCCAAATGCTGTCTAAATGAGTCTCTAGAAGGCTTTAAGGCAGGAATGACAGATCACTAAAGGAATGACTTAATGGTAGATGAGATGCTATAAAAAAATATTAAGCTTATTCTAGGGCTGGGTAATTACTGCTTCCTCATAGTATGTTATATATATTTTTTCCATTCAAGAAAGTGTATTAAAGGTTGGCCTTGGACACTTTCCATGATGAGGTGTGCCCAACAAAGAGGCTGTCAGCTCAATTCTGGCCAGAAGCCTTTCAGAACTGGGAAACAGCTCAGATAGCAAGTATGTTAAACAAGAGCATGGCCTACTCCCCAGTGACCTCCCAGCTTAATGTAGAAGCTCAAGAAAGTTGCTGAGTCCTTTGGACTTAATCATATATCTTGATCTTTTGGAAAGATATATTAAAGTCCATAGAAACTTCCAGAATGATGAGACAGGAAGCAGGAGGATTACAGAGATCTAAATAAGGTTAGTACTTCTCAACCATGCTTTCCCTCTTTCATAGAGAAACTGATAAAAAGTGATGAAGTTTTGTGTGTATGTGTGTGTGTGTGTGTGTGTGTGTATGTGTATGTGTGTGTGTTTCTATCTTCATTGTATTGGGCCTTGATACATTTTAAAAGTATCCCCCTAGCTTTTGAATCCCAAAGGTCAATTAAGACGTACTTGGAGAGGATGTTGACAGAACTTAAGAGAGATTGTCTACCCTTTGAAAATCTTTCATTATATACTATCCATCTAGATGAAAAGCATTTGGAAAGACATAACAGTTAAAGATTTTGATGAGACATATTATGAGGATAGCAAAAGTAGTACCTAAAATTTTGGGTAGAAATCATAGTGTTTGATGTTCTCAATTAGTCAATCACCAAAAACTCATAAACCATTAAGCCAATTTGTTATCATTTACAAAATGCTTATTGCCTTTTAATACCATTTGCTAAATCTCTATTGCTGTGAACATCAGACCTTTTAAATGTAGACTATGTAGAAATATAGGGTGTAGTAAGAGAATTGTTAACAGCAGCTTTGCTTGGTTTTGAGATCTACCTTCTATACTAGTGTCAGCATGCCAGGAAAGATGCGCAGCCTAGTGTACTGGTGGCATGATTGCTATAGCTGCATCCAACCACTTTAAGAATGGACTTAAAGCCAGATCCTTAAGGAGAATCCTGTGTTTACTACTGTAAGCCAAGGCAGAAGTTTATATATTTCTTAGGGGCTACTGCTATTATTTTGTTAAATAAATGTGGTGTGGCTTTCAAGATGTATGTGCACTTATTCTCATTGTATAATACTGCTGTCAAACTCATTTCTGGAGGGAAATGTCTTCTCTTTAGTAATGGTTGGTTATTGTGGAGACTCATAATCAGTCAAGCTTTGACTGTTGATGTTTCATAGTGGCCCATTACTCAGGCATAAATGGAAGAAAACTATCAGATATCCATATTCATAGCACTTTCTCCAACATTCAGTTGACATTGTATAATGAGGGGAGAGCAAAAAGAAATACCAATTATAGGAAAGGCACCAATTATTGGATAGATATTCCCTTTGAATTGCAAGATCCTTGAGGGAGAATAAAGGTTCATAAGATTTAACAAGTTCACAAAACTTAAATTCTTATGGAGACCCTCCCCAACTTTAATTAAATAGTAAGCAGTTGGCATGGGAGAGGAGATTCTTTGGTACAGATGCCTCTAACTGCAGAGAAATTTAGTTGGTGTGACTTCTGTTAGTTAGCACCCAGACTGGAGTGTTATTTTCAGTGATGCAGCTGCCTAAAGCTCCCATTCTCCTGCAATGGCCCCCCACTCATGTTTCTATTTGTGTGTGTGTGTGTGTGTGTGTGTGTGTGTGTGTGTGTATGAGTGCACATGCGTTTTATTTGGAGTGAATAGACCCTTACTCATGTCTTCCCAGGAACAGTTATGAAACAACACAGAAACACTTCAGGCTTTCTGAGCATTTTGGCAAGACTTAATGGTGTTTTTGAGACTTGGGAATTGAAATAATCTTAAGCAGGAACTCAGTTCATTAGAGGCAGAGAACAACACATGCTAGGAGGCACAGCAAGCAAAGCTGTCTGAAATGTAAACCTAACTTAAGGTGATAGAGGGAGGATATATAGGAGAAAACGACAGGATAAGCTGGGAGAGAAGCTGTAGACCCTACCATTCCAAGTTCTCTGAACTCCATCACTTGGAGAAAAATGAGGATTAATTTTCTGAATCAGAGTCTAGATATATGGCCACTTTTTTTTTTTAATTTTAGAAATTTGAGTGGGAGAATGTAATCCCAAAAAACAAGCAAGGATGAAAACACTTCCGGGTGATATCTATGTACTAGGGGACTCATCTGTGACATTTGCCTAGTTATAATACCATTTGATTTGCTCAATTTTATTAACATAACTGAAGAAAAGTTGATACTGGAAGTTTAATGGAAGGACTAGAAATTGAGAAATACTTTAAAGTTGTAGGAAAGACCAAAGAAGGGTGCCTGCTTTGAGAGTGAAGCTGAGTATAGGAAGAGAAGGCAAAGTCACATCATTGTACATTTTTGTACATTAAAGAAGGCACACAAGTCATGCATAATTGAGAATTCATTTGTTGGATGTCGGCATAGAAAATGAGTTAGCTAACAATACATTAAAAATCTGTAGATATTTAGTTGCAATATTTCTTTCAACAGCCAACTTTCTGCAATGTTTTCAAGTCTCACACGTTTTTATCTCATAATATTACCTGGACATTGAAAGCAAAGCAAATTGTCTTCAAGGCACAAGACAACATATTAGAGACTTGTATTTTTAGTGTGTCCCCTGCAATTATTTAATGAATGAAAAGGACCCTAACTTTTTATTTTCTGGCAATCTTAAACATGTGTTATTTCTGTTATATTGAAAGGATTAGCCTAGTAAGTTGTTCAGAGGACTTTGGGAACACAGAAATATGTAAGTGCAGAGCAAAGAACTGAATCAGATGGGAGACACCACCCAGACTCTTGGCAATCCAAAATTCACTTGGAAGCAATTAGAAGCTCAAGACTGATATCATAGTGGATCAAAGTGTTCACTGTGAAGTGATTTGGAGAGTAGAGGCCACCAGTGACTTCACAGAAAACCACGCAGAGATTGTGAAACTCAATGCATTTTGCAATGCAATACACAGCAGAGCAATCATCCCTAATCCAGAGAAATCTTGCTGACATTAAAAAAAAAAAAATACAGACTCTTTCTTATGCTTCCAAGGATTTCTAGTATCACATATTCTCCTTCCTTTCCCAGGCCCAGCTTTTTGGTGGTCTGCTTGCTATTTTGGAACCTTCTCTAACAGTGAGCATGGTTGCTGAATTTAGCCATGCACATAGCCAGCAGTCTGCTTTACAAATGAATCAAGACTAAGTTTGGGAATGGAAGGATAGACTTTAAATACACCCACTCAGCCTGTCTACAGTAGTTCTGACCACTTTCTTTAACAAAAGTGATGAAAGAAAAATAGGAATAAAAATGTGATTGGCACAGAGTGATAGAGGACTGGACAAGAGCGAGAGAGACCTCTGGAAAACCTTTCTTGTCTTGAAAGATCTACTTAAGGCTTCTTATTAATCTCTCCCAGTACAACCTGATCTTTTTGTTTTATTGGATGTGTCAAAGTTTGTCACTATAATTTTAGAAGTGGATAAAATACTCAGTAGCTCAAAAAATCATGGCATGGAAGAGACAATAGTGAATAGTATGTGCGTGTCTGTGTGTGAATGGGTGTTTGCATGTTTAGAGTAACAGTGGCTCCTGGTGTGCAAAGAGAACTCAGAATCTATCATGGAGTTCCATCTGTGTAGGAGAATGAAATGTATATCTGTCAATTACAAACCTCATTCTAAGATCTCATTCTCTTGGGAAAATTCAGACTTCTTTTGTTAGGAAGTTTTGCATAGTGAGTCCCAGCACTCTTTTGCATTGCCATCACATACTACCACCATTGTTCATTATTTTAACCCCTGAGCACACACACACACACACTCACACATAAGCATGCATGCAAGCACGGACGCAAGCTGTCATGCTCCTCTACTCTGTTAATTTCCTATTGTTGGTATAGCAACGACCAAAGAGCATAAGTAAAACAGCATAAATTGGTTATATTATCCTGCTAGAGTTGAGAAGTACATTATTCTTTTTGGACCAAAACAGGGATGCTTAGAGCTTTCTCTGTTTGAGGACCTAGAGATTATACATAACAACTTTTCTAGAGTCTAGAGTCTAGAGGTAGCCTGAATCCTTTGTTACATCACCCTTCTTATCCCACTTCAAAATCAGTTAGCATGCCACTGACAGTTTCTCTAAGGCTCTAACATTGTCTTGTTTCCTTCCTTTTTCTAATGACCATGTATGAATATACCCACTAGCACCCTGTAGGACAACCCCATGATAATTACAACTGCAATGCCCTCTGGCACTGAGGTTGCTATTCATGAGGATTGGGAAGTAGACCATTGCCATCATTGGAAAGCTTTTATTTTCCTATCATGAGCAACAGTAACCATATTATATACAACGTCCATATCCTCTAGATGACTTCTCTGCCCATTCTTCTCCTCCTAAGGGGAGAGACCCCTTCTCCTGACTTTAATCTCTTCTTGGAATATTTCTCTAATTATATAACTTTGCCTCGGAAGATTAACTTCAATCCTTATCTCCATGGCAACAGGTTAAATACTGAATTTATCGTGGCACACATCCATGCATTTTTTTTTTTTTTTGGCATTTATCTTTTTCCTGAATAAAGGGGAAAGTTTATCTAGGCCAGAATGTATAGTTTATTCATTTGTTTTGCATTGAGAGAATCCAGGTGGTTCCAATAGTAAAGATGGTAGATCTTGTACTTAATGCAATTCCTTGTTGAAGGAATGATGTATTTGCTAGAAATAATAGAATATCCTGTTGTGTCCATCTAACTCCAGTGTTAGAGTAGCTGTTAACTAAGTGCTAAAAGGACTGTGCTTCCTGAATTCAGAAGAACCCCAAAGGAAGTGTGAGGATGACAGAACCCTGAGCTAAGAGTGCTGAGTCAGTAACAATTGGGGTCTGGTTCTCATACACTGTGGGGAAAAGATACATTATCATCAAAACAGCTGTAAATCAAGTATATGCCTTTTGAAAAGAGGCCACATGACTACAGTGGGCATAATTAACAAGAACAAAAAAAATAGAAATCCATCTATCAGCAAGGCTGGAAGGACTATTTTATGAATGTGGATAAAGCAGTGAAGAACAACTAATTGTTTAAATGTATGAAAAACATTCAAGAAAATTAAAATATTTAAAAGCCAAATAAAAATTTATATTAATAATGTATTAGTATTTTCTGTTTCCTTTTAGGTTCATTTTACATTCTGGATAGTGTTCCTCTGTCAGATATATAGGTAGCAAATATTTGCTTCCATTCTATAGGTTTCTGTTGTAGATTCATTCAGTTCCTATGGCAAACACTGTGACCAAAATCTAGTTATTTTCTTCACTTGACTTACACCTCTAAATCATAGTTCACCAGTGAAAGAAGTAATGTCAGAAACTCAAGCAAGAATTTGAATGCAGAAATCATGGAGCACTGTTGCTTGCTAACTTACTCAGATTCATGCTTATGTAGCTTTCTTATATAGCTCAAGACATTCTTCCCAAGGATGATGATATCTACAGTGGACTGTGTCCTCATAGAGTAATTAATAATCAAGACAATCCCCCACAGATATGTCAAAGGCCAATCTGACCTGGCCAACATTTAATTGAGACTCCCTACCCAGGCTGTGTGAATTTCATAATTAAAATTAAATAGATCACCTGCCCTTTCAATACATTAACTGCCCCTTTGCTGGTTTTCCAATTTGTAATTAAAAATTATATATTTCACTTGTCAATTCCTGACCTTATTCCTGGTGATTACAGTCTTCTTGTGAAGTTCCTTCTATAAGTTTGTACGTTGATGTCACTTCCCTACTAATAGTCACAGAGTTTACATATGCGACATATCATGTTTGGATACCTGACGATTTTAAAAATGCATTAATTTTAAAAATATTTGTAGAGGACTAGGGAGATGGTTCAGTGTTTATGGGCACAAGCTGATCTTTCAGAAATCCAAGGTTCAATTTCTGGTGCCACATATCAGCTCACAACTGTAGCTCCACTTCCTGGGTATCTTCAATACTCTCTTCTGATCACCTGTTTCTTTCCTGTAACTCTACTGAGATTTGAATTTTTTATGAGCTTATGTATATGAGTATTTTCTTTGCATGTATGTTTGTTCACCAGGTGTGTACCTGATGCCTTCATTGGCTAATTACTCTTCTTCTTGTGTTGCTTACATTTGGAGTTCATGAAGATACTTTATTATCTGGTTTTATTGCAAATACTGCATTTTGGACTTATCATAATCATTCTCTCTTCTACATTATAATTCTAAGTTCAGAATCTGTAGTGTAGCTCTTACTGTTTTCTGTGACTCTCATGAGAAGTTCATATAATAGTGACCTTTCTGTTATTAATTTATAGCTTAAGTTTACACTATTTCAGTGACTATCCTGTGTAATTTAAATCTGCCTTTATTTGAGAACAGCTCTATGGCCTGTGATATAGTTAATTTTTAGTAAATGCACACTTGCTTTTGTAGCAATTTTTTTCTGTCCAATCAATTTAAATATTAATACACTAAGAAGCCTGTGATTGGACAGGGAAAAGGGAGGTGGAGCTAAGGTTTGGGAAACAGAGATGGAGAAGGAAGGAAGGACAGGACGATCCAGATTTTGCATGGCTTTAAATAGCCACAGGTAGCTATGAATATGATGTAAGGGATGGATAACTACAGGACAATTTGAAATATCTAAGTATTTACATTCTCATCTATTGGCTCTGAAATTATTGTTTGGACATCTTGTAAATTGAGAATTTATGATCTATAAATCTAACTGATTAATTATAAGTTTCTAGAGTTTTGATTTACTGGGTTAAGGGGATTTGTGACAACTAGGTACAGGGTGTAGATGGCCAAGAATGAAATAGCAGCTCTGAGGCAAGCAAACCGGAGCTGGGAAAATTGTTATTGCCCTCTTTATGGGGGTGGCCATGGAATCAGCAGGGGGTGGCTGGGCAGAGAGTAGCTGGACATAGCCGGGAACTTGCCATTCTTTTTAATATTTCCCATTACATGCTGTTTAAAAACACCTTTGTTGTCCGTGCACTGAGGTCTGTTTGGTACAATGAACTTAAATGATCTACTTTTTGCTACTTCTGTTGGTGATTGCTTCCCTTCTTGAAGAATGTCTTTCACTTTTACACACTTCTTCCAGATCCTGACTTTCTATGTTTGTCTGTTATTGGTTATAGCTTGCAGGCAGTCATTAGTGCCTTCTAAGCAAATTACCACTCCATTGTCATCTGTAGAGTATTTCTGTTGAAAGTCAGAACCTTGTATTACTACTTAACCACTGTTGATGTATAGTTTCCTCTTTTTGTAACTTTTAAGATTTCTTTCCATTTTTTACAGTTTGCTCCTTACCAATTTTCTTAGGTTTTATGGCTGTCTCTTGAGGGTGTGGTTCGACATATTTCATCGGTTTTGAAAACCAACCAAGGTGGTGATACTCACTGCTTCTGACACATGCTACTTAGGTCCTCTCCCTAGGACACCAATTATATAGGTAAAGAGTATCTTCTCATAATGTCTCATGTGACCTTTGTGCTTTTATTTTCTGTTCTACTTTTCCTTTATTGTTTATTTTCTCATTTCTAAGTTTCACACTAATGTATTATCATTTTATGTTAAATTTATTTTCATATTTATTCCTATTTTCCAATAATCAACATACAATATCACTATGTATTTTATTAATTAATTTATTTATTCAATTTATATTCCAGTATCAGCCTCTCTCCCCTTCAAGTCCCCCCTCACACAGTTCCTCCCTCAATTCCCCTCTGTTTCTCCTTTGAGAATGAGGAGCCCCCAGAGATATCACCCCACCCTGACTCATCAAGTCACTACAGGACTAGGTGTATCATCGCCTCCCTCACCCTGAGGCCAGACAAGTTGGACCCATTAGGAGAGCAGATCCACAGGCAGGCAACAGATCCAGGGATAGCCACTGATTCATTTGTTGGGGACCTGTGTGAAGACAAAGTTGTAGATCTACTAGACATGTGCAGGGGTGTAGGTCCAGCTCATGCTTGCTCTTTGGTTGGTAGTTCAATCTCTGGGAGCCTCTAGGGGTCCATGGGTAGCTGACTCTGTTCATCTTCCCATGTAGTCATTATCTTCTTTGGGTTCACCAATCCTTCCCCCAAATTCTTCTTCAAGACTGTCTGAGCTCCATCTAATGTTTAACAAAGGATCTCTGTATCTGTTTCAGTCACCTGCTGCGTGGAGCCTTTCAGAGAACAGCCATGCTAGGCTCGGCCAGTCATTTGTTGGCCATTCCCTCAGTCTCTGCTCTGTCTTTGTCGCTTGCACATCTTATAGGCAGGACACATATTGGGTTGAAGATTGGTGGGTATGGTGTTATATTTATGCTTCCATTGGGAGTCCTGCGTGGCTATCGAAGGTGGTATCTTCAGGCTCCATATGCTCTAGTGCTAGGGGTCTTAGCTACAGTCACCCTCATAAATGCCCTGGGCATGCCCCCTCCCTGATCTTAGGTCTCTGGCATGTCATAGAGATGACCCCACACATACTCACCTCTGAGGTTTGTTCTCTCTCCACTGCTCTCACTATTGCTGAACCCCCACCCTGCTTCCCCTCTCAATCCCCACCCACTCCCCAGTTCCCTTCTTCCATCCACCTCAGATATCTATTTTATTTCCTCTTCTGAGAAAGAGTCAAGCACCCTTTCTTGGGCTTTTCTTGTTATTTGGCTTCTTTGGGATTTTCTATTATAGTATGTTTATCCTGTACTTTCTGACTAATATCCACTTAGAAGTGAATACATATCATGTATGTCTTTTTCTGTCTGGAGTACCTCACTCGGGATGATATTTTCTAGCTCCATCCATTTCTCTGTAAAATTCATGATGTCCTTGTTTTTAATAGCTGAGTCGTATTCCATTGTGTAAAGGAGCCACATTTTCTTCATTCTTCAGTTGAGGGAGATCTGAGTTGTTTCCATTTATTTGGCATTAGGAATAATGTGGCTATGAACATAGTTGAGCAAGTGTTCTAATGGGATGTGAGAGCATCTTTTGAGTATATGTCTAAGAGTGGGATAGCTGGATCTTGAGGTAGAACTATTCCCAGTTTTCTGAGAAACCACCAAATTGATTTTCAGACTGATTGTACAAATTTTCACTCCCATCAGCAATGGAGGAGTCTTCCCCTTGCTCCACATCTTTGTCAGCATGTACTGGCCTTTGACTTTTTGACCTTGGCCATTCTTATGGGTGTAAGGTAGAATCTCAGAGTTGTTTTGATTTGCATTTCCCTGACAACTAAGAATTCTGAACTTTTCTTTAAGTGTTTCTCAGCCAATAGAAATTATTCTGTTGAAAATTAACTGTTTACCTCTGTACCCCATTTTTTAAATTGAGCTACTCACTGGTAGTCCTACTGACCCATTAGCATGGGTGGTCTTCTATATTCTGATATCTTCTTCAATTTCTTTTTTCAGACTTGACATTCTTGTTATACAGGTCTTTCACTTCCTTTATTAGAGTTACACCAAGATACTTTATATTATGTGTGGCTATTGTGAAGTGTAGATATTGTCTTCTTAACTTTATTCTCAGTCCATTTATCATTTGTATAAAATAGGACTAATGATTTCTTTGAGTTAATTTTATATCTAGTCAATTTGTTGAAAGGGTTTATCAGGTACAGAATTTCTCTGGTAGAATTTTGGAGTCACTTATGTAAACTATCATATCATCTGCAAATAACGGTACTTTGATATTTTCCTTTCCAATTTGTATCCCCTTGATATCCTGTAGTTGTCTTATTGCTCTAGATAAAATAGAACTTCAAGTACTATATTGAAAATATAAGGAGAAAGTGGATATCCTTGTCTTGCCCCTGATTTTAGTAAAATTGCTTTCAATTTCTCTCTGTTTAATTTGATTTTGGCTATTGGCTTGCTGCATATTGCCTTTATTTTGTATATGTATGCATCTTGTATCCCTGAACTCTCTAAGAGTTAACATGGAGAGGTGTTGGATTTTGTCAAAGGCTTTTTTTTTTTTTTTTTTTTTTTTTTTTTTTTTTTTTTTTTTTTTTGGTATTTCATGACATGATTATATGATTTTTCTTTCAGTTTGTTGATATGGTGGATTACATTGAGGGATTTTCATATATTTAACCACACTTGCATCCCTGGAATAAAGCCTAAATCACGGTGTTTGATGTCTTTGACATATTCTTGAGTTCAGTTTGTGAGTATTTCATTAAATATTTTTGCATCTGTGTACCTAAGGGAGATTGGTCTGAAACTCTCTTTCATGGTTGAGTATTTGTGTGGTTTATGTATCAGGGTGATTGTGGCCTCATAAAATGAGTTTGGCAATATTCTTTCTGTTTCTATTTTGTGAAATAGTTTGAGGAGTATTGGTATTAACTCTTCCTTGAAAGTCTGGTAGAATTCTGCACTAAAACCATCTTTGTGGTCAAGAGACTTTTAATGACTGCTTCTATTTTATCATGTGTTAGAGGAGTATTTAGTTAGTTTATTTCATCTTGATTTAATGTTGGTATTTGGTATCTTTGAAGAAAATCATCTATTTTATTTACATTTTCCAATTTTATGGAGTACAGGATTTTGAAATAATACCCAACGATTCTTTGAATTTCCTTGTCTTTGTTATGTCTCCCTTTTCATTTCTGACTTTGTTACTTTGGATACTATCTCTCTGTCTTTTAGTTAGTTTAGCTAAGGATTTATTTATTTTGTTGATTTTCTCAAAGAATCACCTCTTGGTTTTGTTGATGCTTTATATTGTTCTCTTTGTTTCTTCTAACTGATTGGTTAAAGTCCTGAGTTTGATTATTTTATGTAATCTACTCCTCTTGGATGTGTTTGCTTCTTTTTTTCTAGAGCTTTCAATTATACTTTAATTCTTTAGTGTGAGACCTCTCCAGATCATGAAGGTACTTAGTACTATTAACTTTCTTCTTAGCACTGCTTTCATTGTGTACCATAAGTTTGGGTATGTGGTACCTTCATTTTCATTGAATTCTAGAAAGACTTTAATTTCTTTCTTTGGTTCTCCCATGACCCAGAGATCATTGAGTAGAGAATTGTTCTATTTCCTTGAGTGTGTTTGCTTTTCAGTGTTTCTGTTGTAGAAATCATGCATTAATCCATGCTGATCTGATAAGATGCAAGGGGTTATTTCAATCTTCTTACATTTGTTGAAGCTTGCTTTGTGCCCATTATATGATCAATTTTGGAGAGGATTCCATGAGGTGCTGAGAAGTATTCTTTTGTGTTTGGGTGAAAGGCTTTGTAGATATCTGTTAGGTCCATTTGAATCATAACTTCTGTTAGTTACATTATTTCTGTCTTGATGACCTGTCCATTGGTGAGAATAGGGTGTTGAACTATCCCACTACTAATATGTGGGGTTCAGTATGTGATTTAAGGTTTAGCAATGTTACTTTTATGAATGTAGATGCCTTTTTATTTGGGACATAGTTGTTC
This sequence comes from Arvicanthis niloticus, assembly GCF_011762505.2. Taxonomy (NCBI): domain Eukaryota; kingdom Metazoa; phylum Chordata; class Mammalia; order Rodentia; family Muridae; genus Arvicanthis; species Arvicanthis niloticus. The sequence goes on along the minus strand of NC_047670.1, from coordinate 39,169,122 downwards.
AGAATGAATACATCCTCTTGGTGAATTTTTTTCTTTGATGACTATAAAGTGTCCTCCCCTGTCTTTTTTGACTAATTTTTGTTGAATGTCTATTTTATTATATATTAGAATGGCTCCTATAGCTTGATTCTTGGGACCATTTGCTTGGTCCAGCCCTTTACTCTGAGGTAATATCTATCGTTGTTGCTGAAATGTGTTTCTTGTATACAGCAGATTAGATCCTGTATCTGTATCCATTCTGTTAGCCTGTATCTTTTATGGGAGAATTGAGTCTATTGTTGTTGAGAGAGACCAATTACCAATGATTACCAATTCCTGTAATTTTGATGTTGGTGGTGGTAGTGTGTCTATATGTGTGAGAGAGAGAGAGAGAGAGAGAGAGAGAGTGTGTGTGTGTGTGTGTGTGTGTGTGTGTGTGTGTGTGTTTCTCTTCTTTTGCTTTTCATGGTGTGAAATAATTTAATTCTTGTATTTACTTGAGTGCGGTTAGCCTCATTGGGCTGGGATTTTCTGGCTAGTATCTTCTGTAGGGCTGGATTTGTCAAAGATATTATTGAAAATTGTTTTTGTCATGGAATATCTTGGTTCTTCCATTTATGGTGATTGAACGTTTTGCTAGGTATAGTAGTTTGGGCTGACATCTATAGTCTCATAGAGTCTACAAGATGTCTGTCCAGGACCTTCTGGCTATTAGTGTCTTTGTTGAGAATTCAGGTATAATTTTGATAGGTCTGTCTTTATATGTTACTTGGACATTTTCCCTTATAGATTTTAATATTTATTTTTTGTCCTATACACTTAGTGTTTTGATTATTATGTGGCAGGAGAATTTTCTTTTCTGATCTATTTGAGTAAAATACATTTATAGCACAGAATAAAATTTGGTTTAACAAGTAAAATTTAAATAAAAGCTTTGAGTTTTGGTAGAATTTGGAATTGAACTATTTCTATATTTGATACCAAAAAATAAAAACATAAAAACAAGCAAACAAATAAAAAAATCTTGCAGAAAATCTTGATTCAAGTTTTACTTTTATGCATAACATTGATAAGTTCTCACCACATTTCTGGCAAAATTTTTAAAGTTTTATCTGTATTGACTTATTTACTCCTTACAGTTTCATCAATAAGTTATAACTCATATCGTGATTTTGGCACTATCTTATATGACATAATGTGTGAATGTAATCGTTAATCTAAAAAATGTAACATGATGTTATTTTCAGCCCACCATACTGTTATGGCTATTGAGAGTAGAAATAAGCTGGCGCAGAAAATGATGTGTCATAGAGAATGGATTCGTCACTGTAGAACCTATGTGTTGTGCCAAAAGAAATTAATGATGTTTGGAATACTGATGCAAGAAATAAAGCCATAAGTTAAAAATATGAGAAGGAAGAGAACATGAAGATATTAAAATGAGGAAAACTCATGAAATACTGAGAAAGGTTACCATAGTGGGATAAATAAATAAATACTAAAATCAGAGAACAGCAGAATTGACTTGTACTTAAGATATATTTATGTAAGTTACTTTGTCATGGGTGTCCTCTTTGAAATATTTTTGTGTGGTTTTATTATCCTATTTGTGAGCTTTGTAAGGATCAGAACAAGGTCTCACTCGTTGCCAAATACCTTAATAAAGTGTATATGAACTATAGACATAGGTGTGGGTTGTAATATTTGTTTTAGTTAATTTTATGATGCTGTAAGGTTTTTACATTTTGCCTCAAAGAGGATAAGCCTTGAACTACCAAAATCCAGGCGTAATCTGCATTAGCCCATTACTAGTCTCTGAAACATCATTGAATGTTTGAGGAGTGACAGTATGAAAAGAAAATGGATACATTTGTGAATACAACAGAATAGCCTAGAAGCAAACTGAAACCTAAATCATGCAAGGCCTTAAGAGCTCATCTTTAACAAATAGTTTGGAGCAAAATGTCAGCAAAAAATAATGATCATTTTTTTTAAGTTCTGTCTGTGTGTATAATTTTATGGTAGTAAATTTTGACTTAAATGGAGCTCAAGTGATAGCCTTAGGCCATGGATGGTGTTGTGGGGAGGGTCAATCTATCTGAAGGAGTCCTTAAATACTTTCTTTTGAAAGAAAACCAAGTGTTTCATTGATTGGGAGCCAGCAAGTGACCTTCCAGCCAAAAAGAGGAAAGAAACAATCCAACACCCTCCTCAATGAAGTCTGCTACATCCAAAGTCTACCCCTGTTATGACTGCCAGCAGCTATGTTCATGCATTTCTGGAAGTAAATGTTGGCCACAAAGTCAGAGATGTTATTCACAGAGGAAATTATATCAGCCAAATTTAGGAAAGTTTAAAGCATATGACACTTCCTGTTTTAGGGGAAACTTGTGTATGTTAGAATATTTTTAAGAATCAAGGATCACTGTTATCTCAAAATAATGTCTTTGCGTCTATTTCACTTCTGATATTGTTGTTACTTATGTTTGAAGATAGAGACATCAGATTGAAGTTGAGGAGGGGGCACAGATGTGGAAAAAATATATGGTTAAAAAAAAATTCCATCTTATGTCCTTATTCTGTTGTCGATGGCCTGTTTGTAATGTGTGAAAGGGCAGAAAATCTAGGAAGCTGACTACTTGGGTGGGTGATGGAGAAGAAAGGAAGAAAGAAGTTTATTCAAATAGAATTGCATGTTCAACATAAAAGCAGGGAAAAAAACCCCTAAATTGAAAATACTACCAAGATGTAGTGCCATTATTTAATTTATTTCCAAAAATGTGATTTACTTTCTACAAGCATCTGTGAATGTTTAGATTTATATCTGTGTTTTGTTGGTTCTGTAAAAAATAAAATCTCTAAACCAAGAATATGCTCATGCTTCTGATAAAGACAGTGCAGAGTGTTGAACATGAAGCCTACTAGGCTCAAGACTCAAAGGAGAAAATTGGTAACTCTCCCTAGTCTTTCTTCTTTTCACCTTCACACTCTTGAAACTTGAAGAATTGTCATAGTCTAGCGCTCATGTGAACTTTTTGTTCAGAGTAATAAGTAGAAACATGACTTCCCTTGCTAAATATAGCATCTGTAGATGTGCCTCTGCTCATCTTCATGTATGTGAGTATTATATATAATTGAAGGAATGACTAGAAAGTGGTATGCCTGGTTAAACAGCCTTGAGTCCTTGTTGAATCTTAAACCTAAAATGATACTTTTAGGTATCATCTGGCATGTGGGTCAGCCACTAGTGGCCTCAAAGGGTCAAATAAACAAACAAACAATACAAGTGATTTATACTACTATCTTAAATTCCATCCTTATTTTTCTGAAGCAGATCCGGTGATACTTATAAAAGTGCTTGAGTATAAGAACGGACATTGGAAAATCCTCACTTGATGGGGGAGGGGAGAATGAATCTTTCATTAATAAAACTCTTCCATTCCAAACTACCAAACTACCAGTATAATAATCATGATTTATAAGAACCTTACAACTAAGAACTATTATTGCAGTTTTTGCAAATGACAAGAGAAAGTCAAGAGTATTCTATAGCTGATATAAGGTTTTAAACAAGATTTTTAATTTAAGTTCTCTTAAGTTCTTTCTTGACATCAAATTTTTACAGTTTTGCTGAAATGTTTCTCAGTTCTGAGGAGCAGGGTGCTTAATTCAATTTGGACAAAAAAGGTGCATTACTTTATCTTTGTTTCATTAATTCATTTTTAGATTGATGTTCATCTGGACATCAGCATGCAGAACAAACCTGCTTAAAATATAGAAAAAAATATCTTTTGGATGCATCTGGACTCATAATTGTCTCTAACCAACAGCAGTAGGATTTTTTCATGTGTTTATGTATATGTGCATTATATTGTGTGACTGTAAAGATAAAAATGTTGATAAGCTTGCATGTGCATGAACATTTGAAGACCTAAGCTTATATATCTATCTACCTATATCAGTTTGCCATTTCAGTTTTACAAGGTCTCACACTAAATATAGTATTGAATGGCTAGACAATAAGCCCCTAGGACTCACCTATTCCTAACTTCCCCACTTCCAAGCACTGGGTTGCAGACATATGTTCCCATGCCTACCTCTTACATGGGAAACTCCTGTTCTTCTGCTTGCATACTTTGCAATTTTACCACTGGGCCATCTTCTCGGTCAGAGTAGTATACTATCTAAATATTTTTGGTTTTGTTTTAAAGAAGTTCCCACATCTTTTTATTTACTCTAAAAATTGTTGAATGATTTTCAGAAAAGAAAATTTGGGGAGCATTGCAATGCAACTTGTAGATAATGATTTTCCCCATAAACTAATACTTCTTTTTGTTATGGTCCTATTATCTTTAGAAAGTAGAAAGCTGATGTATTTTTTGTCATCCTTTATATTGGTTTTCCATTCTTTATTTTACTATGATGCTAAAATTAGATTCACGACATTGTAATTATGCCATAATTACCATGATCATATTTTTCTGTCATTGAAAATTAGCACTGAGTTTGATTTTTCTCCAAAACTACAACAGCTGCTCTCTTTCTGTAGCTTTATAGATTAATACCAGAGCAAGCAGAAACGTACAAGCCATCTTCCTGGACTGGCAAGGGGTGGGCCAAACCCACTGCTTCATTGAAGTTAATTGTTTCTCCAAATTATCATTTTTATTGGTAATTTTATTGCAGAGGACCTACATTTTCTCTAATTACACTGCAAGCTGTTGTCTTCTTACCGTTCAGAAAGGAAACTTATCTAAAAGGAAAAAAAAATCCTGAAACTTCTACTTACAAATAAGATGTAGAAATAAAATCAGTTAAAAAAGAGGTGACTTTTTGAGGTCACTCAGCAAACTAGAAACTCAAGATGTGGATACTTTTGTTCACAGATTCTTTTTCTTGTATCAACCTGACTTACTTAAGCTTTTCATGAGGGAAAATTGTAATACCAATTTTGGTTAGTCATCTTGCTAACTTTGAGCAACAGAAGATGAAAAGAGATATGGTAAAGAGGTTGATATTTATTAGAACTGAAGAGCCTAGAGTGTCATTTGAGTTGTGAAGGATAGGAGTTGGATGCTGATATAGACTCGGGAGTGCTACCTCCCTCTTCTCAAATGGTCCCTGGCTAAAATGAAGTGAGACAAGGCTTAAGCTATAATCCACTCATATAACAAATACTGACAAATTTTTGCATAAAGACCCTGAAGATATAACACAGAAGACTGAATCCCTCCTCTAGCATCACTATCCAAGATAATGAGTGTCCATTCTAGAAGCATAAGGAGATATGTCACAGTTGCTCTCAAGGTTCAGTTCTATTTCAAACTAATAGTTTAAGAAAAGTGTTTCTTTGGTTATTTATTATATTCTGTGATCAATAAACAATGGAATATAATTTTTATCTCAAAAACTCTCAATGTCATAGGGTAAATAAGTATTTAAGCAGAGTTCAAGTAAGAAGGTGAACATAAACAGTCATCTGTGACATTAACAGTTAGGGTGAAGGTGACATTTATAGTGATCTCTAAATAACTGGTTAGTTAGGAGCCTAGAGAAATCGCCCTTTTAGAGGATAAATGTGAATCCTGCACCTAACCTTGGCAGCTAAGAACTGCTTATAATTTCTTCTTCTGGCACCTCTGAGTATCCACACAAAGGACATGTACACATATACCCCACTGTCCCCCACATAACTATGTTAATTTTTATGTGTACATAATCATGCACCCAAAATTATGTACATAAATAAAAAATATGTAAAATAAAAAAGAACTGCTTAGCCTCAGTGATGGTCCATATTTATAATCCAAATAGCTGAGAGTCTGGAGCAGGAAGATTGTGAGTTTAAAAGTAGCTTCAACTTCCTTCCTCCAAAAGGGGAATCCTTTGAGGAAAAGAATAATGAAGTATTTTAGATAGAAGAGAGTTTTGTGTACAAAGATCTGAAATTTACCATTTTGTGTAGGAACTAGATAAAAGGAAAACAGTAGTAAAATTTCCAGTTTGAAAAGATGTAGGAACAATAAGCAGAAAACCATGAAAAACAAACTGGATATATTTTAAAAGCCAAATCCCAAGCCAAAAGGAAGTCATTATAAAAACAGTACTTGAAAGGCTACTAAAAAGTCCTATACATCACTCAATCTATGTGTAGGGTACTCAAGCACTGACAAACTATTATTGCAAGGCAATTTTCCATGGTATATATGGGATGTTGTGTGTGGAGGGAAGCATAAAACAATGCATGCATGTATGTATGTGAGTGTATTGCACTTGTATATGTGAAAGTGTATGTTATTTGTATGTATGGGAAGTGACGGAAACAGAGCAGAAGAAAAAGAAAGAGTAATAGCCATTAATTTCTAGAAAATAGGTTAATGGGTTAACTTGTAAGAATCAAGAGACACATGAACCTAACTTCTACAGTTTTCTGCAGAACAAAAGAGTTTTTCGCAGCATAGAAAGAGAAGGATGTCCCATCTAGCTACCAGAGGTGGCCACTTCAATCTCCATATTCCCAGCCACTAGGAGTCTCAGGTAGGTTCACCCCCAGAGATTCCGGAGTCTCCCCATCCCAGGTCTCCAGCTTGTCCCAGAGATGCTCCCTCACCAATTTCCATTCTCTCTTCCAGCCCTCTCCCCTGCCATTATCCCCAGAGCATATCCCCACCCCAGTTCCACTCCTCCATCCACCTCTGGTGTCTATTTTGTTTCCCCTTCTGACTGAGATTCAAGTATCCTGCCTTGGGCTCTCCTTGTTATTTAGCTTCTTTGGGTCTGTGGACTATAACATTGTTATCCTGTACTTTATGGCTAATGTCCACTTATAAGTGAGTATATACCGTGGATATCTTTCTGTGTCTGGATTACCTCACTCTGGATAATATTTTCTAGTTTCATCCATTTGTCTGCAAATTTCAAGATGTCTTTGCTTTTTAATAACTGAGCAATAGTCAGTTATATAAATTTACTACATTTTTTTTTATCCACTTGAGGGTCATCTAGGTTGTTTCCAGTTTCTGGATTTTACAAATAAAGCTTCTATGAACATAATTGAACAAGTGTCCTTTTCCTATAGTAGAATATCTTTTGGATATATGACTAGGAATGGTATAGTTAGGTCTTGGGGTAGAGCTATTCTCAATGTTCTGAGAAACCATTAAATTGATTCCCAAAGTGGAGTACAATTTTGCACTCCCATCGGCAGTGGAGGAATCTTCCAGTGAAGGGGGAACACTAAACTCCTCACAATATAATTGACCCAAAATTTGTCCTGCCTACAGATGTCTTGGAGTAAAGATGGAGCAGAGATTGATAAAATGCCCAACCAATGACTGCCCAACTTGAGACCCTGGGTCCATGTGAGAAAGTCAACTTCTGATACTATAAATGATACTCCTCTATGATTGCAGACAATAGCCTAGCATAACTGTCTTCTGAGAGGCTTCATCTATCAGCTGATGAAAACAGATGTAGAGAACCATAACCAAACATAAGGTGGAGCACAGGAAGAGTGGGGGTGGGGGAAGGATTGAGGGAGCTGAAGGAGTCAAAGTTGCCACAAGAATACCTACAGAGTCAAGTAACCTGGATCCATGGGAGATCACAGAGATTAAATCGCCAATCAAAGAACATGCATGGGCTAGACCTAGGCAACCTACACATTTGTAGCAGATGTGCAGCTTGGTCTTCATGTGGGTCTTATAACAACTAAGTCAGGGGATGTCTGTAACTCTGTTGCCTATCTCAAGATCCCCTTACTTTAGCTGGGCTGCCTTGTCTGGCTTCAGTGGGAGATAATGCAATTAGTCCTGCTACTACTTGACATCCCAGAGTGGGTTGGTACCCACAGAGGGCTTCTCTAAGAAGGGAAAGGTTTGTTAGGGTGGGACTGGCTAGAGAGGAGGTAAGAAGGCTATGATTGGGATGTAAAGTGAATAAAAAATAAATTAATGAATAAAAGAAAGAAAAGGGCAACAAATGGAGACATTTTTTTCTTGGACATCAGTTTTTCTTACTACCCATCATAATCTCAGAATCTCTACCTAAAGAACAAGAAAACATTCTTCTGGTTTCACTACTATATACGTCATTATAATATATACATGTGTGTGTAGAGTGTGTAAACCATGCATCTATCTATCTATCTATCTATCTATCTATCTATACATATATATAGATATAGATATAGATATAGATATAGATATAGATATAGATATATAGATATGTATATATGCATATTTATTGAAACCATGCTCACAAGAAAGTAATTGAGCCATATTATAACATGGTAGCTATATGGGGGAAGTAATATGAGAATGTACCAGTCCATAATTCAGAAAATGTAATACTGCAAACTTGGACAACAGGTAAAAACCTGTTCATTCTTCTGAGTAGAATCAAAGAAATGATGCTATGAATATATTAGTAAATCTTAAATATACAGGGTCATTGATCTTAGTGAGGGGGTCTTCCTTTATGTGATTTTTTTAGACTTTAAACCAGGATTTATTCTTCCAATCTCTGAAGTGGGGATACAGGCTCTATCATTAGAAGTGGTTCCTTCCTTCTGCAGAAACTAATCACAAAAGATCAGATTGAAAATCTCAAGAAAACAGAGACTCTAGAACTTGATACCCTATTATTGGGAGAGGAGGAATATTGACATCTTTTAAGATGAAAATAGGTCATAGAAACTAATATAGTTAAGGGAACACTTTTGACTTGGGCTACTCAAATAATGGTGGGGCATCCAGGAATCACAGGCTTCTCTTGTGCAGAAAGTGTGTGAAGAAGGCAGATGAGGAAACTCGGTTTTCTATATCTTCACAAGATTTACCTTCACAAATAGCAGAGATATCCATATTCAAAATACAAAAGTTCTATAACTTTTAAGTGGTGTGAGTTCATTTGAAATGACTGTTGAAACTAACTTTAAAGTGATCTATACATCAATAGCCTGCATAACAAAAAAGATTGATATAGTTCCTTCTCTAAGACACTGATAGTTCTCTTACCATTGACATCCAGATTTGAACTCTGCCAGAATAAGATAGGACATTCTGGCTTTCATTTCTCAAAAGGAAGCAGGAAAGAAGTGCTGAGAGATGTAGATTGGGGGACTTCATCATGAATTAATGATAGATGATTTAAAATAAATTTGAATAAATCATTTCATGGCAGACAAAGAATGAAGAATAACATGTGAAATGGTTCTTACATCTGAGATGCCCTACAGTATGTTCTTATTCAGAGGAAGAAATTGAGCCTTTAACGAGTCATATAATACTTACACCTCAAATGCTGGTGAGAGAAAATAATCTAAGATCCTGACTGTACCCACATAACTTCAAAACACTTTTTTCAGAAACCATAGTATGCTGAGTTATTGATTATTAGGTATTATTAGTTATTGATTATTATTATGATTATTAGGTGTTGCAAGTTTAACATATCTTTACTTATATATTAGAAAATTAGTTCGGCAAAGAAAAAATTTAGTGGGTACTATTATATTCATTTTATACATAAATAAATGAAAATTAAAAGTTCTCATAAAATTAATCTAGCTAAAAATAAAGATAAAATTAAAGTCCAAGTAGATCTAAATCAGATCTTTGTCCTTTCTATTCAATATGACCTGCTATTAGCTCTGGAAGATTTAGGCAATAAAAATGAGGTTTCATTAAGGCAAGAAGATTCATTCTGTATTGTTTCTGGTTAGTCTAGATGTCATGGTTGTATGGCTTCTTATGCTTATTGTAACGGTTGCTCTTGTATCATGTATTGTTTAATCGGTGAGTTTCCATTGTTAGAACATGTTTTGCGGTTTCTCTTGTTGGAGTGACTTTGAGTCATGGTCCATTTCTAGGGCCCATTTGGTTGTCTGCGGCAGGTAGGAATTCAGCAAATGTTGTGAATGCGGAATTTGATGAGAATTTTTCTCAACAGCAAGTTCTGAAGTGAATGCTGTGCTTGTACTTGGCTAGCTCTGAGGTACTGATCCGCATGAAAGACAGTCAGAGAACTAGAGCAGAGCAGAGTATCACACATTCACTGCTGCTCTCTCACAGGATTTCCCCATGTTTCTGGAAGAGACGTTTGACATGTCCTTTTAGGGAAAAAATTACAGGACAAATGGCCACTCTAGTTGGCTTACAATAAACATTCTCATTTGCAACAGTACACAGATTGGACTCCTTCCTTTTCTAACCAACCAGTAGGCTTCCTTTTCCAATGACAGCCAAGGGTGGCAGTCATCAAATAGTAATGTCAGGGCTTTTCTATTTTCTGTAGTGGCAGACAAAATAGAAGAATATTAAATAACTTCTTATTCCATGAAAAACAGCTTAGTATCAGACACTACTCCTAACATCTAGTGTAGATTGGCAAATTTTACTCCATTTTGTATACAGTATCTGTATGCAGGGACTACGTAAATAATGACTTGTTTTGTATTGCTTGATAAATGAATGAACGAAATTTGATTCTGACCTAGTTAAATATAAAGAAAACAGTAGAATCCACATCTATAGCTTTCTGGTAGCTGTAATTCTTAGTAAGAAAGAAGGAAATGGGGTTGAGTGGAGAAAGGAACTGATAGAAATGGAAGAAGAACAAATTCAATGATGTATCACCAAACCAGCCACTGCTTTGTAACAAATATAACTGATGTCAAAGAGTCTATTGAATAATGCTGTGTTTTGGAACAGTTTGTCCATAAAGTCCATAAAGGGGAAATAAAGTCACCTTGCTTCTAACTCAGTCCCACCTCTTGTGTGTCAGTGGCCAAAGGCTACTTGCTCAAGCATGAGAACTGTATTTCTTTTTACCTTCTTCTGTTTTTCTTTTTATTCTTTTTCCTTTTTTTTTGGTTTTTATTGAGTCTTTGTGAATTTTACATCATCCACCCCAAACTACTCATCTCCCATTTCTCCAAAGTCATCCTCCACTCTTGCAACCTCTTCACCAAAGATGATAGATAGATAGATAGATAGATAGATAGATAGATAGATAGACAGACAGACAGACAGACAGACAGACACAAAACCACCTTGCTAAGGAAGCTGTGGTAATGTCAAGGTATGTCTAACAGTATATACCTTTGGCCAAACAGTTTTACTTGCAAATATTTATTGTGATGAGTCATTGTTCTGATTCAAAGCTTCTGGTTTCTGCTACACTATCACATCAGTACTGGATCTTCACACGGACTCCTCTTAAATATGCTGTTGTATACCTTGTGCCTTGGAGATCCTGAAGCTTTGATTCTGCAGGATTGACCCTTCATGTGCTCTAGCAGTTCATAGATGGGGTAATTCTTGGATAGACCAATGCAAAGTACTGGATCTGGACCTGGGTGCTGGCTGAGTTGTTCAGCCTGCCAGCTCTTCTATCTTGTGCTACCAGAGCCAGCTCTCCCACTTTGCCCAGGTAAAGGGCAGGACCAGCTCTCCTGCTTGTAGCAACTGGCAAGAGGTAGGACTGGCTCTCTCCAGTGCTCATGCCATCTGGACCAGATTTCCCATACCCACACCCCAGTGCCATCTCTCTAGCACTGTCCCAGCTAGAGGTCAGGCCAGCTCTCCTGCTCTCATGCCTTTAGAGCTGGCTCTCCTGTACCCAAGCCACCAGGGTGATCTCTACCATACTCGTTAGGTAAAAAATACCAAGAGGCATATTTCTTAATTGTCCCTGTCAGGATCCTGTGGCTAGGGTTTAGGCACAAAAATCTCCTTATACATGCCAGAGTTGTGTACAGAGTCACTTATGTATTAACTACAGTTTGATCTCATACCTTGTTGTGTCCTTGCCAGTCAGAAAGCAAGATTGGTAGCCTCTGTTGTTGCCAAGGTGTGAAGGAGGGTAGAAAAGGAATACTGCATGGACTTAGGGCAGTGTATAGTGAAAATTCAATATGCCACAGGGAATGGCCTTTCTGTTACCAAAGTCCATAACATTTCTTAGACACAGTAACTCAATTTCTTATGTTGATCTTTCTTCCTTTCATTGTTATAGAATATAAATACTTGACCTGAGTTTTGGTTTCATTTAGCTGTTGCCTTTGTGTGTTTATCCCTGTCTCTTTGCTTACACTTCTCACAGTGGCATGCTTAAAAGTCAGGAATTGCTAGTAGGAATCTTGACCAATACTGGTTTAGACTACATGTGAGCTTGGAGTGCTAGTTAAGAATCTTTTGGAGTTAGGGATAATAAAATCCTTTAGTCATTGATTTAGGTTTTCTTCTTTTTTCATAGGACAGTAGCAATCACACACACACACACACACACACACACACACACACACGAACGTTTCTTTAGACTTCCTATCAAACCTCATAATATGTATCTGATAGTTTGTAGATAGTCAGTTAGAGGTGAAAACTCTACACAAGTTTAAACATTAGGAAGTGAAAACATTTATATAATTTTAAAAGTTATTATTCTTGATCCATAGTCTTTACAGCTTTTCCAGTAGTGAATAGAAGTACCAGTAGTTTTATGGCACTCTGTTTGGTGAGAACTTACTGACAGCCATTCTACACAATAATGTCATTATTCACTTTTTAATGAAAATTTTGGCAAAACTTTAACACATTTTCTTCCAAGGAAATTCCCATGTCAACCACTAAAAATAAAGTCAAACTAAGCAGTAATAGTCTTTCATCTCAACTGAATAATTTGTAGTAGGAAGATACCCATTTAGAGTTATCCTTCAGGCTCAAAGATTTGGGATATGTCCTCACAGTCCTTGGTTAAAGCAGTTTAGGAAATGATGACTATGACTATGATACAGATTATGGTATATAGTATCACAAATTAGTGTCAATCAATGTAGATAGGGTCTCAATGAATTTTGAAGCTAGAGCAAATATAATTTACTATTTGATCAAAAGTATACTAAAATAGAAACATTCAAGTTTTGGCCTAGGCTATTAAATACCTGAAAAAAAACTTAAGGAACTAGAGGAGATATGATGCCAATTTGAAATACTTAAAGATTAGTTTTTCTTCTACAAAAGACTATGTTCTAATAGTAAAGTGTGATTGTATGTTTGAGTGCATTGTGTGTGCACATGCATGCGTGCATGTGTGCGTGTGCGTGTGAGTGTGTGTGTGAGTGTGTGTGTGTGTGTGTGTGTGTGTGTGTGTGTGTGTGTGTTGGAGTGAATGGAGTCAAGTCAACTTCTGGAGATAATCCTGAAGGAATTCAACTTACTGTCCTTGGATAAGTTTCTTACCTGTATGTAGTATAAAAATATTATTTTTCTGCACCAGAATTTTTTTTACAGAAAAATTCTCACACAGAAAATGAACAACTTAATGACTCCCAAAATGCTTACAGAGTCCTGAAAGAAGATCTTAAGTCTGAAATGACAGTGGTAGAAAGAAAATTGTTTAAAAGAAAATTGTTTAAGGTGCTCAATTTCCAGAGACACTATTACTATTTCAATAATACTACTACTCTTCATTGTTGGCTCATTACTTTCCACATAAATATAAATTCTACAATTGAAATTTAAAATTCCTTTTAGAATTTAAATTTAGAATTTAAAGTCATGTTCTTTAGGTAAAGCAAGAGTTAATGGAAGAGAGAGACTTCAATATTGACAATAATATGCACACCAACTAATCAGACCTTTTTTTTTTTAAAAAAAGTGGAATAGATATGTTAGGGACACACACACACCCCTCCCCCATATCATAAAAGTAAAAAAACTCAACAGGAAATTGACTTGGAAACGAATGCTGGTATTTCCTGTAGAAAGAGATATTAAAATAATATCAAGCTTACCACCCTGAAGCAATTTACGGAGATGGTGTATCCTTTTAAAAGTAAAGAATTTAATTCTTCAGCAGTTTTGCTAAAGTTAAAATTTTAAATTCAATGCACTAATTATGCACAAGTAAACAATACATTGGCAAAGAGAATTAAGCTAAAGGCAACAGACCAATAAAGTAGACAAACACTCAACTAAATGTAAATATATAAGTGAAAATGTTAAAAGTAGTGGTGGTTATATAGAAGAAATGAGAAATGCATGTAGATAAAATTTTAAAGCAATGCAAATAGATGCAGTGAATAGAGAAGATAATCAAGTAAGTTATACACATTTTTCTGAATTAAAATATTTACATCCTCTTTAAATTTTTGTTTGTTGTTTGTGTTTATTCAGGGTCCTATTCTGTAGTCCAAGCTGGACTCCAACATTTTAGGTAGAATAAGGCTGGCTCAAACTCTCATGAAATGGTATCACCTTGCTTAGCTTCCTGAGGTCTAGGGCCTACACCATCATACCTAGCAAAGATTTACTGAATAACAACATATACACACACATTCAAAAATGTCCAATAATCCAAAAAAGTGTTACTGAGGTATCAGATGTGAGTTTCTGTTCACAAGTGGATGTTGATCCTATTTCTGTACTCAGTTCATGACACCAAAAATGAGAAATGTAAATTTCTAATAAGAAAAGAAAGATAATGTTATCTCATTATTTTCCCAGAAAAGATGTTAAAATATGCATGCAGAATACATAAAGAACAGGGTTATCATCAAGTTAACTGAGAGGGAAACAAAGAAGCTTGAACTTAGAAAAGAAATAAACTTGCCCTTAGTGTGATTGCAACTAAGGCTTTTTCAGGTCCTGCAGGTACCTCTAACTCTCATGGCCTTTCACAATTGTGCAGTAAGAGAACAGAACTTTATGTCCCCAAGTGAGTCAGTTGTCAGGTACATCTGTAATAAAGAAGGAGCTTCAGTCTGAAGAGTCATTCTCCAGCAACTGGAGATAAGATGAAATGTACACATGAGAAAGGAACCAGACAGAACATTCAGACTATATTCTAATAGGTAGACACACAGTGACAAAGTTGGTCAGGACATTTTTCCCAGCTTAGCTTGAATTCACAAATCACAGACTCGGGGAAGTTGACATCATTTGACAGGCATTATTATCTTGAGACAGCGTCATGATTTTCTCTCTCATGCATCTGAGAGTCTGCTGCTTTACTTTCTGGCAGTGGTAAACACTGTGTTCTGGGAACATAATTTCACCAGTGATAATTGCTTTAGGGAGCTAGAGATTTGCTTGCTTTCCAAATTTTCTGTGTGTGGGCCAGTGAACATCTGCATGTATGGTGGAGGAGGTTACCTGCCATATTCCCTTAGTAAAAATATGTATAGTGTATTAAGTATTTAAATTGTTTGCAAATTAGTCCAGGAACTTCTACTTCCACAAAACAGTGCAAGCATACATTTATTAATACTTGTGCTTAGAACAGCAAAAGTCTTTTAGATTACATACAAAGCAAGTGCAGGAAGGCTGAAATGAAAAGGTGTATCTACTAACAACATTGCATTGTGAAGAATGTCAAAGAAGCCACTACACAAAAAATGCCAATGGATATAGGTCCCTTTGATCAAGAATCTCATCAAAAGTCTCTCTCCAGACAAAGGATGGGGGAAACAACAGGCCCAATCTAGACCCAAATCATTTGGTCAATAATGAGTCTATCCAAGCCAATTTCATTGCAACATTGGGAAGCCTTACCTTAGTTGGAAATTACGTCTGCAAAAGCTGAGTTATGAAATAAACCAAACACTGACCACTGTTCCATGAGAATGTAGCAAACTTTCCAAGGCCATAACTGTGTGAAGTCAAAGAGGGTCTGTCAGAGAGTATTAACTCCCCTTCAAATGCATCACAGTCTCCTTTCTTTGTGCTGCCAGTGGAGAATCTTCTGGCATCCAATACTTATATCTCAGCAGCTCCCAATGTAGTATCAACAGAGGTCAGATGGGAAATCCAGACTTCTGTCTTCTGAAAGTAATGAAGCATGACCCTCTATCTCTTGCCAGAAACATCCAATTAAATAATAGTGCATTAATAGATCTGTCATCATACCAGTAAACAACAAACAAACAAAAACTTGGAAGATTTAAATTAGTATAATTCAGTAAGCAGATTCTTTCACAGAGAAAACAATATGTCAGAAAATCTAGCAAAGATTTAAAAACAGCCATGGTAAAAAAAAAAATTAATATAGTTTCAGAAGAGGTTACAAACATAATTGGCAAAAATGAAAAGATTGGAACTCTCAGCAAAGCATTAGAAAAATCTCATCTGGAAACAAGAAGCACTAATAGGAAAGAACTTATAAGATCAGTACTCAAAAATATAATAGCTGAGTTTAAAAGCTCAGTAAGAGCCCAAAATGAAGATGAAAGAGAATGAAAAAATAAGCTGGAAGAATGGACAAATGCATTTAGTTGTCTGATCAGAGACATATATGTACATAACTAATGTGGAAAATGTCAGCGATCTGTGAGAAATTTACAAAAGAGAGAACCATCCTATTATATGGTTGATAAAAGTGAAGAAGTTGAGGGCTTCTTGGGCCATATAAATAACGGCAACATTTTCAATATGTCAAGAAACCCAAAATCGGCTGTTTCAGGATACTGAGTGAACCCTACACAAGATTACCCCACAAATACATGTCAAATTCATACAACTATGAGATTAAATACAAAGGCAAACCTCACAATGGCAAAAGAGAAACAAGAGGGAATCACTTATCGAGTTGACAACAGTTTCTGATCAGAAGCCACTGATCACTTGAGGAAATGGCACAGAATGCTTCTGGTCCCCAAGAGAAGGGATCAGCATAACCGACCTAAAAAAATTCATCAAAAAAGGCCAAAATGCAAAAGCTGGAGATGTTGCAGGGAAACTGAATTCCTTGTGTGTCACTCACATACAGGGAGAACATACATGTGGAACACAGTGTACCACAAACAGATGGGTACCATCAACTGGAAGAAGTTTAGCATCTCCTTAAAAACCTAAACATCCATGCCTTTTATAACCTAGGTATGATATTGCTGAGCATTTGTGTCAGATGAATGAGCACATACATGTATGCAAAACCATACATAAATACTGTTACTTTACGGATTACAATCTAAATCTTCAAACATTCCAGATATCCTTCAATGTAGGGATTATTAAACAAACTAGAACACATCCAAAATCTAAATAGTCTTGTGCAATAAACAATAAACTCACTATGACAGAAACAGTAGTATATACACATGCTTGTAGGCACTAGCACATACACACACACACACACACACACACACACACACACACACACACACGACCATTTTTAAATTTACCCTTACAGATCTTTTCCTTGTATATTAAGCTTTCCAGTTTTCTCTCTCTCCCTCCCTCCCTCCCTCCCTCCCTCCCTCCCTCCCTCCTTCCCTCCCTCCCTCCTTCCCTCCCTCCCTCTCTCCTCTCCCCCTCTCTCCCTCTCCCTCCCCCCCTCGTGTGTGTATCTACATGTGCTTTTTGTTTGGCTCTGTTTTTGCTATTTATTTGTTAGACTTGCTGTATTCAGGTTTGTTTGTTTTTATTTAATTTTATCTTATATTAACCATTTTAGTTGCATGTTTATTTTCTGTTTGTTTTCTAATGAAATAGAGCGAGAAAGGGTATGGATTTGGGTAGGAGGGTACATGGGGAGGATGTTTTAGGAGTTTGGGGAGGGAAAATCATATCTAAAATATACTGCATAAAAAAAACCTATTTTCAGTAAGAAATAAAGAATAATATCCTGAAAAAAGGAATCTTGATAACAGAACAAAAACTTAGGAATATATGTTCTGATCTTTGGAAAGGGCACACTTTGTTTTATGCCTTTTCCTAAGTGGCAGAAAGCATACCCTGTGTTCTCTGTGTTCCTGACAGCAAACTGTATGAGAAAGATTGCTCCAGTCTGTACTAGGGAGCTTGGCAAATGAGTTTGCCTAACAGCAGTATCCTGCACTAAAAGTCTATTAGTCCTTGTTCTATACTTAGGTCTTGGTCAGTAATTAAGGAGTTTTTAGTAACCTCATTTGCTATACATTTGGTATATGTTTTGTTGTCTTAAAAATACACATGATGAATAGAGACTTGCATCAGAGATTTACTTAGGTTCCCAGTAAACGACAGAATTCAAAATTTATATTAATTTCTACTGTTACCATTATAATATGTTAAATTGGTGGGTGATGCCAATAGAAGTAAACTTTTCTGGTGTTTCTAGAAAGTGAAAATCCAAAATCAAGTCATTTGCAGGTTTGACTCCCTCTGAGGCCTTTCTCTGCACCTTACAGGTTGATATCTTCATGTTATAACCTCTCATGTTCTTTTTGCTGCTTAATCCCACTTTTTATGGGATATGTCTTCTCCTTATAGGCCATCACTAATACTGGATTATGTCTCTAAGTCTAAGACATCATTAAACTTCAATTACCTCTATAAAGACACTGGGAGCAGGTTAGAGCTTCCATGTGTGAACTTGGGTCAATAATCCAGTCTATAACATATTTCAGAGAACAAAAATTCAACAAGTGTAGGCTTTTGAAATGCATAATCAGATATGAGTTGTTAAAAGAAAGGAAACTTAAAGAAACAAGAAAAGTGGAGCAATATAAAGCATAAAAATTACACAGAGACTGACACTGGAAAAACAAGTTTATAGTATTAGTGATGCTTAGTAATTGGCATTAAAATTGGTAGTTATGATGAAACAAAATAACAAAGATAAGAGAGGGTGCCCTTAAATAAAACATGAAGGCAAACCTTCTATAAGAATATAATAGAATTAATAACTAGCAGTGGAGTCTTAAAATACACATAGCAAAAGTTTTCAAATATGTATGTAACAATTGACCATGACTAATCCTGCTAGAGTCCTGCTTCGTTTGTCACATGGATTGACATTGGAAGCTATCCAAATATGAATAAAATTACAGAAAATCTCATATTGTTAAAGCATGTTTAACCTACCATGTCCACGGTAGAAGAAACTACCCAAGCAAGTAGTTCTAAAGAATGACAAAGGATCAGGAGGGGTGGGGCCACTCTTTTCATGAACAGTGGGCCTTAGTATGTGAGAGATAGATAAATATAGATCTGCCAAGAAATAGTACTGAGACATGTTGTCATCTGTCTAGTTAGATTTATATTCTATATAATATCCTCAAATAAATAGCATCTCAATTATAGCTCTTCATGCAAATATTTATAACCTATGGAAGAAAATACAGAAGATGTATTTATGAAGTCAGTTTCCTAGGCAAGCATAGTGATATGCACATTTAATGCTGGCACTCAGAAGGTTAGGTCAGAGGAAGCAAACTTCCCAGGTGAGACTGCTATGTAGTAAGACACAATTTTAAAAAATTAGAATGATAAAATCAGAATAGTACTTTCTTTAAAAAAAAATAAGCAAATGGTTAAAAATGTGTTTAGAGTAAAACTCAAAAATAAATGATAAAAATATCAGTCTTAGGAAAACACACCAAAGTACTTAGAAGAAAAATGGATCAGTATCTAGAATACGTAAGACCCAAAATACCTACATACCAATTAAATTTTGATCACTTGCAAAGAAAGAAATAGTAAAACATTTAAAAGGGAAATACTGAAATGGGGGTGTAGAGCTCACTCCTCACCAAAGAAGCTGCTGCTGCTGCTGCTACTGATGATGATGATGATGATGATGATGATGATGATGATTCCTCCTCCTCTCCTTGTCCTCATCCTCCTCATCCTTGTGCTCCCTATCCTCATCCTCATCCTTCTCGGCCTCCTCCTTCTCGGCCTCCTCCTTCTCGGCCTCCTCCTGCTCCTCCTCCTCTTTCTCTCCTTCCTTCTTTTTAACTATTAGGAGGAAACCATTATAGAAAGCTACACCATTCAATCTGCAGAGAACTGACTGGAAGAAATACTCATGATTGTTCTGGGCTCTCAACAAGGCTAAGCGTCTATACTCCCACACATCTGTATGCATATGGATACACAGTTCCCAGTCCCAGTTGACACACCTACAGCACAAGTTTTACACTCAAGGTTCAGAGAACATTGCAGAACATGGGGCTCAGAGAGTGTAAGACCCAGAGGACCAGGAAATCTGCTAGAAGATTGTCTCTTCTAGATATGAGAGGAAAGCTGCACACAAGATATCTCAACATAGCTGCTCAAACAAGTCCTAAACAACTACAACACCAGTTCATAGCCCAACATAGATAAGGAAAATTTCACTTCTAGATGGAGAGCTACAAATAACTAGTAACTGCTGAGGTCAAAGAAACCTGTCCTCTACAAAGATGAGACCCCTGGTTCATTATCCAATGCCAAGAGGTAAACCCTGAGAATATATATGCAGGCAACACTGAGAGGACTCAGCAGTTTGTATTTTATATTGACTTTTTGAAATATTTATATGTAACAGCAATAGATAAGGAAGAGGAAGTATGAATATAGGGAATGGGTGACAGACATGGGATAGGTAGGTGGGAGGAAACGGAGGGGAGAAATTATATAATCATATATATATATATATATATATATATATATATATATGATATGAATATATATATATATATATATATATATATAGAGAGAGAGAGAGAGAGAGAGAGAGAGAGAGAGAGAGAGAGAGAGAGTTATCTGGGAAGATAGCTTAAGATAGCTTAATCATGAAAACACTTGCCTTTAAGCAGGGAGACATAAGTCGATCCTAGAACTCAGGGAAAAATGATGATGACTTGTGATTCCAGAGAGGCAAAGAAGGCAGGTTACTGGGACTTGCTAATTAGCCAACATAGCTAATTAATGAATTTCAAGCCAGTGAGAGATTCTATGTTAAAAATCAAGGGGATTAGTCCTGTGGAATGACACTCACAATTGTTCTGGGACTTCCACAGGCCTTTGCATGTATGCTCACACATATCTGTATACATGTGAACACACAGAAAATAATCTGACAGGTAAGGAATTTTGGGTGACAACTATACATGAGAGGAAAGTAAATATAGATAACTATTTGATAAATGATCATTAAAACAAGATTTACTATTGGTTGCAGAAGGATAAATACTGAAAAAGTGGATATAGATTTCACAGTTTGTAGGGTGTTATCAATACTGTGAAATAATTCTTCAATGTGAAAACTTAATTTGTACCTTAGTCTTATGTTTTGCTATCAGTCAATGATGAAATGCCCATAGGTAAGCTAGCTGAAAATGAGGAGAGAATTAGAATATTTAACTGGGAAATCAAAAATGTTAACTGAAAGCATCAGGGATATTTTAAGGTTAACAGACGTGGAAAAGAAGGAGTCATCAGAGGCTGGTTTTGATTTCTGTTCAGAATTAAGAAAGTTGTGGAATGATGAATGGAGGGACTACCAATGTCCCGCATTGATACATGCCCTCCTAACAGGATTTTCAGGATCCTCAGGTCACATGCACACCTACATGTGTGGTATTCTTCAAGAACTTCAACAGTGTGCTTCCATGAGACTCTACCAAAGGATGGAAAATTGGTGCAAATGTGCCCTTTCTCATGGTGTTCATTTATCATGAGTAATAAAGTCCTTTGTCTCTGAGTCAAGCACTTCCTGTCTTCTGCCAGAATTCATGAAACATGGGGCAGGAGAACTTGTAAGATTTTATACCAGATACAGTTCCAAACTTTTAGCAGTTCTTGACCAAGAGGTGTGCAAATTAATTGCTATACAGTTTATGACAATAAGAATAGAAACAGATAAAATGCTCAATGGAAGAATATTGTATGTTAAAGTTATGGAATATAAAAATGATGATTAAGATGAGGATAATTCGTAAAATATATTTAGTAATATGGCTGCAATTATTACAACATTATCTGACTGGAGGCAATAGTATATGATTTAGTTTAACATTTATATTTATACAAAACTGAATTTTAAGTTTCTTCTGCTCCAACAATTTATGGAAGCAATTGAAAGGGAGCCATGTTCTCCCTAGTCTCACAGGTGGTATAAAGGAATTCCAGTTCATTGTAGGAAAAACATGGGCTTCAGTGTAATAGTTAATTATCCATGGACTGAATGGGAAGATTACAAAGACAGAGAGGGTGACGGTGGGATTTCAGTTTTATTTAGAGCATTCTAGTTCTAAAAACAATAAAATTGGAATTAAACATCATGGCATGTATAATTTCTTAAAAGCAAAAGTTTCACAAGGTCTGATGAGAACGATGCATATCAGTTCCTAGTTTAAATAGGAATTAGCTGTTTTGGGTGATACGTGGGCTGGTTTATCACCCCTTGCACATATGTAGCAGAGGACTGCCTTGTCTGGCCTCAGTGGGAGAGGATGTGCCTAATCCTGTAGAGACTTGTAGCCTTATGGAAGGGGGATGAGGGGGAAGGGGAGGTAGGAGTAGTTGGGTGGGTGAGGGGTTTGGGGGAGCACTCTCTCAGAGGCAAAGGGAAGGGGGGATGAGGTGAAGAACTCTTGGATGTGGGATGAGGAAGGGGCACCAATTGTATTGTAAACAACAATTTAAAATAAAACAGGAATTAACTGAGTGGGGTGGTATGGGTTTGAAGTCAGAGAATCAGTGCAAGTTCGAGGTCCACCTGAGCTACACAAAAAGACTGTGTTTTAAACAAAAGGAAAATCTACATCATGTTAGTACAGTAAACTGCAGAAATTTAAGACAGTTTCCTCAGCCTGGATGGCAACCCACTGAAACAGCCTTTCCTGTTGTTACCTGTTATCCATCCTCTTTGTCTCTGACCTGTTCAGGTTTATAGAATGCTGGTTTTTTTTTTTTTTTCCTATAAAGCAAGTTATGAGTCACTCAGAAGAGCACAGGCCTCCTGTACATTTTTTACCATGTGTCATCAAATGTCACACAGCTTAACAGCAAGAATTTTTTTTCTCATAATGATAAATGCAAAGTTGGGGATTTTAGATTTTTATTTCTGTTAATCCTGAGACAATTGTCAACTCAAAGAGCAAAAGCCATCTTCAATGCGTAGCGAACACCTTGCTACTAAACCAGCTCACATCTTCTAGATTACTAAAGTTCCCAGTATCATTTAAAAGAATTTTACAATGCATATTTCTGAAATACAGGTATCTAAATAAAATAAATGAAAGAGTTATGAGTGTCTGCAGACTAAAGAGATTTTTCTATTTTCTATGAAATGAAAATAGATCATTGTGTCTGGGCCATGGCTACATTCAAATTAAAACTCAGATCTTCTGACCTACGAAGTGATAGTAACAATGTAGGTAACTCTAATGGTAATTTTAAAACAAGACATTTACTTAGTGTTACCTGTAGGTTAGATATGACACTCATCCTCTCTCCCAACTTAACTCTTTTAATTCTCAGCTCTGTGAATTAAAGTCACTAATTTTTTCACCAGTATAGATAAAGGAGATCGGGGAGAGAGAGACAGAGAGAGAGGGGGAGAGAGAAAGAGAGAGAGAGAGAGAGAGAGAGAGAGAGAGAGAGAGAGAGAGAGAGAGAGAGAGAGAGAAAGTATCCCCCAAAGCTGTAGGGACCAGGAAGCTATTTGAGCCCTTTTCTTGTAGAAATCAGTTGATTTAAAACAATAGGACTCTTTTAATATCAACTTTAAATTCTAAGGAGGAATGTGTACAGTTTTGTTAAGCAACAGAGGGGGCAGCTTTTTAGTTCACTCTAGGAACACTAAATATAAATATCAGAAGGAAGGAAGATGGTAGTTATTTGATGAAGAAAATGAGAACCAAAAAAAAAAAAAAAAACAACATGATCTGAATGTCTTCAAAGAGGGGTACATCAGTAACAGTCATGCTGTGACATATCTACCACTTCTGAAAGTCTACTAGAAAGTGATGCCCACAAGAGGTGGGCAGAAGTCAGACAATCCAAATTTGCTGTTGAAGGTTCCTGTAAAAGGTCGTGGATTCTTCATTTCTTCAGTTCATCTGTTCTGATTCTAGTACTGATTAATACCCACAGTGTGGTGTCTCTTCCCACCATTTGTTCATCTTTGATATGAAGTACGAAATGCACATTCATAGTACCTTGTGAGGAATAGAGATGACTTAACGATGGTATTTAGAAAGAGTAACTATGTCATATTAAGAGTGTCCCAAACTGGTAGTTACTTTGTATGTGTGTGTGTGTGATTGTGTGTGACAGAAAAACATTACAGATATTTAAGGCACAGAGCTCATTATGAATTCTCTTTTGTAAAATGCCATTTGATGTTTACTTTTATGGAATGTGATATGACACTAGATTTTTCAAAATTTGCATTTGTGTGTCTCTAAGTGTCTCTTTGTGTAGATGTGCACAAGTGTGTAGTAATCAGTGAAACCAGAAGAAGACATCTAATCCCCTGCAGCTGAAGTTACAGGTAGTTGTAACTGCAGGAGCAATAACCACAATTACCTGTTGAGCCACCTTTCCATCCCTCTCATGGGATATTTTAACAGGACATGATCCTAAATATACTTGGGTCACTGACTTACAAGAAGTTAATTTAACAACACACAAATTTTTATTTTTAAAAATTTAAGGACTATTATAGTTTGAATATACTTATAAAATACAATGTAAAGTTTCAAGAAACTTGATTACATATTTGCTTGACAAGCTCTCTTTAAGAATCAATTTCTGAAAATTCCCACAAAGGTTCTCCATCTATAAACCGAACAATCATTTAGTTCCTGAGGCAAAGCTACAGTAGACACAGAACAAATTGTCCATATTTTTATGTACAAGTAGATATATAACATAATTAAAGACATATCAAACATAAGAAAAAGTTACAGACCTAAGATTATACTTACATATTATATTTTACTCTGGATATTTTTTTCTAATATACCTGACAGATCTTCTCATTCTTCCTGGCTTCTTAATTTTTTTTTTTTATCCAGGACTGCAGGTGCAATGCCAGAGAGTAATCTGTATATTTAAATGCTTGGCATTTCTCATGAATTTTCAAGCCCTATCTGTGCCTGTTCTAAGTGCCTTGCTTATGTCTGACCAAATGTCTTCTTTCTTTCCCTTACTCAGGGCCAAAGATGAAGCTCTGTTTTCATGAGATAAAGTAATTCCCTTCCTTATAATCTTGTTGATAATTCCTTGTGTGAGGCACTAGGCCAGACTCCACTGATGATAGAATTTTCCTTTAGAATTCATATAATAGTGAGAACAAAGAGATACCTCTGAATAAAGTGTTTGCAGTGCAAATGTAAGCACCTAAGTTCTTGGCTTCATGTAAAAGCAGTTGGTGGCACTCCTTAGTAATCCCAGCTCTGGGGTTAGAGACAGGGGAATCCTTGGAGTTTACCAGCCAGTTGCCCTAGCCGTGATGGAAAACTCCTGGTTTAGGGAAAGATCCTTTCTTAAAAAATAATGTGAAGAGTGATTGTAAAAATTGCACTGATGTCAATGTTTGTCCCCCCAAACAGATCCCTACACAAATGCATACATGAAAACATCCCCTACACATACACAGGATTTAAAAAGAAATTCATCTAATGTGGAGGCCCTACTAGCTGCGCAATTCTACCCACTCTCTTAGCTACTAGTGAATGCTGGACACGAGATTCAAGTAAGCCAGCATCAGATCAAATTGGGACTATTGGCCCCTGGGAAAGGAAGGATGTGGTCTCTTGGTGAAACTGATGGGATGAGTGTGCAAGGCATTTGTGGCTTCAGGACTTGGTTATAGAGGAGTGATTTTTCATCCAAAGATGGCTATTCACTCATTTGGCATGATATCTTTATCAAGTATGTGTGTGTGTGTGTACGTGTATGTGTGTTGTGTTGTTATGTGTTGTGTTGTGTGTGTTTTTTGTTGTTCTTTTGGTTTTTTTTTTTTGTTTTTCTTGAGACAGGGTCTCACTATGTAGCTTTAGCTCTCCTAAGACTTACTATGTAGACCAGACTGGCCTCAAACTCATAGAGATTCACTTGCCTCTGCCTCCCAAGTTGTGGTATTACAGGTGTATGCTACCATACCCAGCTAACTTTATCATCAGTGTTAGTGGTGAATGAGATTCTGCAGAAAAAGTACGGCAATTGATTAGCAAATGTTCTACTTTACTGAGCCCTGAGCCATCATCCCATTGTGACTAGAGTTAAAATATGAGTAGTGCAGGCAATCTCTTCTTAAAGCAATTTTAAATTAATGAAGTCATACATATTTAGGTCAGTAATAATACAACAAAATTTTAATATAATTCTATTACCAAAACTTGAAGTTTTTCTAGAAAAAAAATAACTACTACTATTAATTTATAAGTCAAATTGTTTTAAACAACAAAATATAATAAGAATTGCATGCAAATATAGTTAGTTAATAAATGAGCAATGTCTTGACCCTTATCGTTATTCTTCTGCCCCATTAATGAATAGGCTAAGACAAAATAATGGAGAAGCACAGGAAAGGGTGCTAAATCTGCCTGGAAAAGATATTTTTAGAAAGAATAAGAAGCTAAGTATTTGGCACGAGGACAAACTGACAAAGATAATTTCAAGCAAATGACACATATTCAGTATGTGTTACATATTATTACTATAATTAAAGGAAGTGTCTATATAGCAGATTTTGATAGCATGAGACTAAGGGGCAAAGAAAGAGGCTTAGAGGCGGGAGACACTTGTGCAAAAGAGAAGGGAACTGTATTCCATTGTGCCACCAGAAAACCAGCAATGATCCAGGACCACTGCAAGATATGACGTGCAAGAAGCTGAGGTAGATTTGGCACAATGGGAAAGGGCTTTAAGATAAGACTAAAGAGTATGTACATGGATGAAGTCCTACTGACTTCAAGAGTTCAATAACTGGCTTTAGGCTTTTTAGGGACATGATCACTATTGCATTTTAGGATGGTCAACGATATGGCAGCAGTCAAAAAAAAACTGTTAGTAAATGGTAAAAGGCATAAAAAATGTGGGAATCCCTGTTAGTTTAAGATAACCAAGAATCTGGCAATGTTTTTCATGTAGTGTGGCAAGGCTTTCTATGTTTCTTAGACCTGTCTCAGTCTCCCTTGTGGCTGAATCACAAGTGGGCACCATCACGCTGACTTCAGCAGAAAATGTGACAAGTTATTTTGAAGTTTATATTTTAGAGAAAATCAAACAAAATTTAACTTTGTTTTTTGATTGCAATGTTACCTATAATGTAAAAAAATGAGCAAGGCATAATAATCAAAAATCCAACTGCAGGGGCAGAATTATATGAAAAAGCCCTATTTGATGATGGCATAAATAGAATATTATGCACCAAAGTTAGTGGGTATAAATGTAAACTATATAAGCAGAGTTGATGCTAGAAATGGGCATTAGTAAATATAATCTCTTCCAGGTTGTAGCATTTTAGGTAATATTGCTGCTTGTGGACACATACAAACACAAATATGGCTCTTTCCTTATTACTCCAGCTATGTCATCTTACACCCAAGAATTGATAGAGGGAGTCATTGCATTCTCCTACCTACTAGCTTTTCCAAGTAACATGAAGGCTTTTCAGAGATTTCAAATGAGGGAAGGAAATGAGACCCAGCACTGGCTATGAAGAGGAGGCTTCGAGGAAGATAAACGTGGGGTAGGCGTGATAGCCGAAGATTAGGAGCAGGAATTAGTCAGTCTTGAGGCTTCAGGGAAATGGGACAGCACCTTTGTAACTCCTGTCAAAAATATTTCACTCCCCCTCCTACCTCCTCCTTTCACAAATACCTATAAAATGGTTTTCTAAGAGAGGAATGGAAAATATTATCTTCAATCATACTTTTTGCTGTTATTGAAAACTTACAGTGAAGAGAGACATAATAATGTAACACAGACCCATAGTTGGTCAAAGAGCAGAGAAGAGACTGAAGAGTGCTTGGCTCTAATAGAGACATCTGTATTACGTCCCCTATTCCAAAAGTTCAGGGAACATTATGGAGGATGGGAGAAAACACTATAAGCCTGAGAAGGTGGGTACCTACGAGGAAACAGTGATTTGAAGACAAGGAAGCATGATCACACTGATCAATTTACAGCATACTGGAGACAACATACACACACAATCTAATCAAAATCTCAGCATGGAGATGGAAGGTGGACGTGAAGTCTGATCTCTGGGTTAGGATCCATGGGCAACTTATAGCTACTAGGCAGGAACAGTCTGTTTGCTGTATGGGTGGCCTCTGGTGAGTTGACAATACTCCAGTTGAAGTCCACATATCCAAGAGTAGGTGGGCATCATCAATTGTACTTGGTAGGTTAAAAAAATTAAAAAGACACAAATTTGGGAGTGAATATGAGAAATGAGGAAGGTATGGATATGATAGAAATATAATGTATGCCATCTTAAAGAACTAACAAAAATAAGGGGAAATAATATGAATAAGAAACCCTCTTAAAGATTTTGAGCTTCCAATTCAATCTAGGTCAGCATCCATTGTGTATTTTCCTTGCCTAGTTTGCTCTGAAACTTATCACAAGTTAATCAGAGAGAGTATAAAGTATAAGGAAACACCTTCTTTGCAATTATGAATATTTATAGCTTAAGTGACAAGAACTAAAAGCCCGGGAGTGGTTGGCTGTAAAGTGGCCATGTGAATCACCCTTTCAGAAAAAAAATGGGGAGAGAACGAAAGAGCTAGGGGATTGGGAGCTTTGTTCCAAAAAACATCATCTGATCAGGACATGGCCATTGTATTTGTGTACTCATTGCAGCTGTGATTGTATATGTTCTACGTAAGATTGGGCCTTTCAACATTTCATCATGAAAAGAGGAAGGGCTTATGGGGCCCCACCTATCCCTTGAGAATTATCAACAGTTAATGTTGTCTGTGGAGGGGTGTATGACTTTTTTCAATGCTTTAGCCATGGATAGTTACCTATGCTTCTGTAAATAACCTCCCATCTAGGCACATTCAGGCAATTGTAGTTAAACTCAGAAGGACACTCACACGTGTACACGCATATGTGCACACACACACACACACGGACAGAAAGTAAGAGGGGGACTTATTGGGAAAGAGAAGGATTTAATCAGGAGGAGGGGAGGGGACAACAGATGGTAATGAGATAAAATGAATAAAACTTATTTTAAACAAATATGAACCTATCAAAAAGTTAAAAAAATAAATTTAAAATGCAGGGTTTGCACTCAGAGTACTGTTCTTAAAGTATGAACAAGAAACTATATGATTAGTATATCCCATGATTACAGTTTCAAAGTTGGAAAATCTAATAAGCATAGCATAACAAGTCAGGAGAATATGGATTTTATTTGCATTTTTGCTGTGTCTTATAAAGATAACATATTTTTAAGAAGAAAGGATCAGAGAAAACACATTTAGACATGGAATAAGAAAATCCAGAGGAAAGAGGTGTAAGTATCTGGAAGTATACCAATTCTGCAGTTTAGATGCGTGTAAGGTTTAAGAACTCATCTAGTATAGACCTTTGAGAATCAAGGAAATAAGAAAAGTATACAAGGAAATAAGAAAGTATATAGAGAAGAGTACATAGGTGTAAAATTGTGGAACATTCCTTTAGTTGCTTGGCCCCTCAGGACCATATGTAGGTTTCTTTACACATGTAGAAATCCCTACATCTGAGACCAAAACCAGGAGCAACAACCTCCCCCCCCCCCAACACATACCCCGAAGTTACTAAAGGTATGAATGCTACCCAAGTATATCAATGCAGTCATTCCAGACCATCAAACTACCAGGTGACATACCAGTTACTGAAGGTAAAATTCCGGTAGGGACCATTTCAGGAGTCACTTCAAGATCACTTCAAATCACTTCAGGTGAGAAGAATCATCTCACTTTTCTACAAAATGATTAGCTCAGTAAATGGTTGTTGTTTTGAGCTGTTATGTTCCAAGGTGTTTCATTACCTAATAGTAGAAATACGTTTAGTCTTTATCATTCATGTGTAAATTATAATAACTACTGCAAGTCTTCCAGGTGATAGCTCTCCATAGAATGAGGGCATATGCCATGACATACCAGCTTTATTTCTCCATCCTCACAACTCTTCACTAAGGGTTTGGAGAAATAGAACCCTTAGTACTTTCTGTGCTTCCCCTCTGATGTTCAGACTTCTATGCATTCAGTTTTTATCAGCATGCATTCCCAAACAGTCAGAGTCAAGCTTACAGGATCTTCTCTTCTGCCCTTGCCCATTTTTCTCTTCTTTGTCTCATTTTCATCTTCAGGATGCTCAAATTCACAGCATAGAAATGAAGGATATGAAGATACATAAACCAGGCTGTAGATTTTGTGCTTTCTAATAAGACCTAGCTTAAAAGACCTAGCTGCTTCTTGATTTACAATCCTTGTCATTCCTCTCCATTTAAACATGTTTTCTATTCTATTCCATTTGGTCTTCTGTCCATGTATTACACATTTGCTAACATGAAGTCTCATATCTCACATTTGACCGAAGTTTACTGGTAGTAAAGATTATGACTGCAGTATACCTAGGGCCTGGTGACACACTGTAGATTTCTAAGAAGTAGCATGAGAAAGTGGTCATGGTCACAGATTCTTTCTAAGTAAGTGAATTCTTCTTGGCATTCTAAGCATAGGACATCACACTGGCTCAATTATATATATAGTTACAACATTAACTTGAGAATAAGTCCAAAAAATCAGATTTTCACAGATTGCCTGGTTGTTAAAGAGACCATGATAGAATAACTAAACAAATTTCTTGGTGTTTCTTATTATCTTACCATATTTCAAGCTTTTCAATTATAAAGTGATTGATTCCACTGCAGGTATCAAAACATTAAGAAACAATGAAAACTTATTTTAACTGTGAGTGATTAGTGCTTCCTCGTTATGGTTTCAATAAATATTTGCTGACTTATGTCACAGATCTTAACGTAAAGAACCAACATATATCACTTCACACATCAGTCATCTGCTCGTGAGTATAAAACAACTCAAATCATCGGCTTTAGCAAGCAGTAATGTGCTCATGATTTTCCATACTAAGAAATTAGGGTATTCTCAGATGGGAGGTACTTCTGCTTGCCTTGCTTAAAGTCACTTTTTGTGGAGCCCAGTCACTCTGTAGGGGCTGAGTGGTCCAAGCTTACTTCTCTTGTTCATGCTTTAGGCAAACAATGGTGCTGATTTCTCTTAGGTCTTTAGCTCAGATGTTCTATCTCCACTCCATGTTACTTCTGTTTTTCCATAAAGCTGTCCTTCCTTGTGGCAGAGTATAATCATTACCAGAGAAAACCAAAATTGAGCCTAACATGTCCCCCAAAGATTTGCAAGTTATAAGATGTCACTGCTGCCACATTCAGCTGTTCACAGAAATCTTAGGACCTGCCTTAATTACATGGTTAGGGAGACAAACAGTCACTATTTAATATAGAAAATAGTCACATGTAAGGTGGGGAGATGGCTCAGTGGGTAAAGGTGCTTGCAACACAAGTATGTGGACTTGAGTTAAGATATCCAGAACCCCCAGAAAAGCCAGGCATATAGCACGAACAGCTATAATCCTGGTGGTCCTTCCAGATGGTGGGAGACAGAAATGAGAGAACTTTAAGCTCCTGTGCTAGCTGGCCTGGGTTTCACAGCAGAAAAACAACAGAGGCTCTGTCTCAAACAATATGAAAAGATGAGGACCTATATCTGAGCTTATTCTCTGATTTCCACACACACACTTGTGACACACGTATTCTGATATTAACATAGCTACAATATACCCTTGTACCATATGTACATGCACAAATATATAGATACACATAAACGAAATGGTCACCTTGCAAAGACATGAGAAACTATTCACACTATCTTTGCAAACTATGTGCCAAATGAGGTCACTTGTTCTCTGACAAAAAGAACACTACATATCTCAGACTGGTTTGTCTCAGCAGTCAGTGATGAACTAATGAAGATCTTAGTCTCTGTTTGGATTTCACAGAATTCACTCTTTATGCAGACTGACAGTCTGACTGCAAAAAATTTCTCTGATAATGTTCATTTTTAACTATTTGTTTGTTTCCTCTCAGCAACATATAGAGCATAAACTTCGAATACAAGGACCTTTATCCAATAAGAAGAGTGGATTCTAATTATCTTCTAAATCATCATGTCCCAAAAGAGACCCCCAATGTGTAGGGATTTTTCTATAATCCATTTATTTTTGTTAAAATATTGAAACTCCCAGTTAAATTTGACAGGATAGCATCCATCAGTGTTACCACATCTATAGGATTGATGTGAGAGTTAAATCTGCCAATGCAGAGAAGTAAGAATTGTGGTTAGCTCCAGGGAGCTTTCAGCCTAAAGAGGGGATTGATTTATACACAGTGATAAGTACCAGAGGCAGAATATGCAACTGCTCTGAATTTCACATTGCTCCATGATCTGTGAGTCAATACTAAGTCTAGTTTCTTTTTATTTTTTTAAGAAACATTGTGTTTATTTGTTGTATGTGCAGAACAGGTATGCATGAGGGTATACATTCCAGAGGTTGACACTGGGTATCTTCCTTAGTTACTCTTGATCTTAGTGTTTTTAATATAATGTTCCTTGAGAATTTTGAATATGAATATAATATATTTTGATCAAATTCACCCTCTACTCTTTTCCCAATCTTTACCCCTCTTTCCAATGTTGTTCTTCATGTCTTTTGTTTTTGTAAAACCCACTAATACCAGTTTGTGTGGTTACCTTACTGAGGACTATACCCCTAATACAATCCCACTTTTGTCTTTTGAAGCAGGATCTCTTACTGAACCTGGATTAACTAGAATGTCTGAATAGTGGGTTCTAAAAATATATGCTTATATTCATCTACCATGCCTCTCTTATACATGGGTATTAGGGAACTGAGCTTAGGTCCTCATGCTTGGAGGCAGGCACTTTACCAACTGTGCCATCTCCTCAGGCCCTACTCCATTATTCTAATGAGGTTGTTTAGAGTGTCAACTTTAACTGCTTGCTGCAAAGCCAGTCTTTAAATATGTTTTCTGCTACTGCTACTAAGAGGGCCGTCTATGCACATATAGAAGTATGAATAGTGGAATAGAGAAATGGACAAAGTCCATGGGAAAGTAGGTAACACTCTTTGTGTGTGTTTGTGTGTGTGAAGTCTCTCATTCACCTGTTATATAAGTTTAAACTAGACACTTGGAGATAAGAGTGAACACTCGTCTTCACTAAAGGGAGCTCTTACTGGTCATGAAGGGCTGCCCCTATATTAAGCATAACATCACTTGGCAATTTCATTGTGCTGATTTTCAAATAGCAAGAGGAGGAGGCAGGAATATTTGGTGCCAGTGAGAGAGTTCCAGTGCTCATCTTTCCATCTGTTGGACAGCTGGACAATGCAACAGCTGCCCATTAAAGCTCCTTTGCCTGGCATGGTTCATCTATTGGTACCCAAAGCCATGTGCCAGCTGGCTCCTACTCTTGTCGAATAGACCTTATTTGGGCAGAGTATGTCTTCAGTTGTTATACCATACAGTCAGGACCCTCATCTCACTTCAAAATACCAGGCTTCACATCAAAACAAGAAAATGAATCAGAGTCGTTGCTGAGGAAAGTTTACTTAGGGTGTTGATTATCAGATGCTGCAAGACACAAGTTCCACATTTTCCATCTCTCACACGTAAGGTGAAAGTTTCTTTGTTTGCAGTGGAAACAGCACCTTTGTGATCTTCCCTACAAGTGAATGAATGTCAGGAGAAGGGACCTTTCCTTTTGTTGTGAACTGATTCTGAAGGCACTGAAGCTGGGGAAATCTCAAGAAAGGAAGTCTCTGGAGTCATTTGTTGTCAATTCTTAATTATCCAAAGCACTTGAATGTGCTACTTTACAGAACTCTAGCGAGACTACATGCAAATGAAGTTTCAAAAGTTTCCAAAAAATAAAATTAGATCAAAATTTGTAACAACTTTCATCACCTAGAGAGCTGAGCAGTGGAAGAATAGGCCGTCATTGTATACGTACACATGTGGTGGCTTCCTGGGAAGAGTGTAAGCATCATTCTTTATATGCCACAGAAAAGACTGTTTTCTGTTTGCGTCTTTCATTCTGTGCTGTTTCCTACCTTCACGACTCAGGCTGTTCCCTGCTCCAAATGTATTGTACAGAGATGAACGTGACTAATAAATACCTCTACCTTGAAGAAACAACACATATTACAGGGCAGTGCATGAAAAGACATCGAGACAACATGTTATGGGAATTATCAGGCCTGAGAAGCAATGAAAATCCACATGCATTCATCCTGTGATAAGTATGAGCTAAGTCACTGGGGAAGTATACTGTGTTTTCTTTATGAAACTAAACCCCTTTGAAGCCAAGGAAATAACTTCACCACATCTATCTCATAAGCAATACTTTTGCCATACAAAGCATGTGGCCTGAATTAGCTTCCTAGGGCTGCTGTTCAGCAAATGGCTTAAAAATAGACAGGCTTTGTCTCACAGTTAGATGTATTCAATGTCTAAGATGTAGGTGTCAGCAATGTTAAATGTTCTGAGGACTGTGCAGCAACTTTGGTTCCACACTTCTCCCTGAAATTCCTCTGCTTTTGTGCACACACACACACACACACACACACACACACACACACACACACACTCACATACATGTACATATACATGTATATATTTAAACTTTCGCCTGTGGATGCTATCTTCTGATCTCTGCCTTCACCTTGCTTTGAGTTTTCCAATTTGTTCATCTCCAAACCTGAATTTTTTTCTCTTCTTAGATGGACACTAATTGTTTTGTTTCAGGGCCTACACTCGTGATCACATCCTCATCAACATCAGTTGCAATAACTATTTCCAAATAAGTACCACTCTAAGATGCTAAGGGTGAGAACTTTACTGATACGAACTATTCAAGGCACATCTCTCAGCGTGTGGAAACCACATTGTAGTGAGCAAAAGTATAACCATTCACCATCAGTGCACAGAAGAGATGCTGAGTCCTTAAGTAATAAGTGCACCTTTTTACAGATTGAAAGGTATTTAAAAGTTGTGAAAGAATAGAAAAATTCACTTTACTCAAAAGCCTTGCGTGGTAATCATATCCTCTTTTGACTTTTTTTTTCCACAGTGACATTAAAATACAGCCTCACTGGCTCAGGGTGAAAGTGGAGTGTGGTAAGGATGTCTCTGGTAAACATCTGTGTATAAAGACAAAGAATTTTAAAGAGAGAAGGAAGTAAGGAGGAAAAGTAAGAGAGAATTGATTCAAAGAAGGGAAAACACTTAGCACTAGCAAGAAGGTAGTAGGAAGGTGGGTAGTTGTTTACCGCTTGCTTTCTTCAAGTTACATGTGGCTGTAATATATGACAGAAATACAATTCAGAAAATCCTGTTTCCTAGAAACGCACTTGGCCCTCCCTCTGTGGGGGTGTGAGGCTTGTCTATCATAGTGCTCATGCATCGGTCTTCACCACTGTCCCTGGAAAGGAAATTATGGTAGGTGAGCTAATCAAAGAGGAAACAAAGTTGTACTTGGTCTGTGACACTCACAACATGGCTGAATACCCATTGTTATTCTGTGGTCTGATCTCAGAAACCTATTTGTGAACCTGTTGGCCAGAGCAAGAAGGCTTAAGATGTCCACTATGCCCCATTTAGAGGCACATTGCCAGCCAACATTCCCTCTTCAAGTAGGTACACATTGACATTAAACTTTAAAATATCTTCTTTGTTACATTAGTTTTGATGCTAAGGATGTCCACTTTTTATTTCTTTAACCATAGTTTCATGGTGGAGGATTCCAGAGTGTCCTGATCATGTTTTCCTATATTTATCTTATTCTATGCATTCATTTGTCTGACATTCTCTAACCATGTGTGTGATAATTTTAATTACTACTAATAAAGTTATTTGATATGAATTATCTTGCAATCAGACCTATAGAGTTGAAAATTATCTATGGAAAATGTTTTTCATTATTATAAATTTAAAGCATTTAGACAGCAGTTTATGTACAACTTATTTATTCAGTAAAAATCTTTATATTGTGTTAATGGGGAGAGAAAATACCAGTAAGATATTATAGGAGTGCTAGAAACTTATAAACTACACTAAATATACACTGATGAGTGTACAAAAGAAGTACCCCATCAGGCTTGTAAGAAGTCCTACTGAAGAGATCTAACTTGGGACAAGATATGATGGATAAGCAAGCAAGAGGTAGTCTGAAAAAGAGAGGCTGATGAGACTAATTACCCAGCAGCATAAAGGAGACCAGATGAATGAGAGGACACAAGGAGAAGAAAAGGGCATGAGAAAGGGTTGGCATGTTAGAAAGTAATGGAATGATAAAACTAACCCAAATCCATAGCATAGCTGGTTTATATCCTGAGAATAAGAGGATACAGTGTATAGGAGAGTCACAGTCAGAACTGTAGCTAAAAGATCACAATTGCTAAGAGAACAGGAAGGAGAAAAAGGAGAGCAGATGGGTGAAAACTTGTTAGAATACTTTGGAGATTTCATGTTATCTTGAAACAAAATTATGACCACAAAGCTCTAACTATGTAACCAGATTTAGAAAATAGAGAATATTATGCTGATATTTTACTAGTAATTGGATATACCCTTGAGGATGAAGGAAATGCCCAATATGATTGAAGGATAGTTGGAAATGCTTATCTGGTAAAATAGTGACTGGAGATATATATAGCTGATAACTGGGAGAGGATGTTTGGGAATGTTAGCTTGAAGTTATCTATGAAACACCCAGACATCTATGCCATACCAGTGATTGCATATCCAGGTAGGGATCTAGATCTTAGAAAACAGATTTAATTTGGAAATGTGAGTCTGAAATTTATGGCTTCTGAGGTGTTAATGAATCCTCTAACATAAAATAAAAAGAAGCCTTCAACCAAGAGAGAACAAGATCCCTGAGGAAACCCGAGTTCTAAAGGTCTAGGTGTCAAGTAGGATGATTGGACAGGCTGTGACCAAAGTCACAGTTAGAAAAGGGAAGTGATGACATTAGGCAATTCAAAGAGGTGTCCCGAGGAGGTAGATCATCAAAAGTGTTCACAGCTTGGCAGATGTTACAAAGATCACAGATTGCATGGAATTGATGGATTGGTTGTCACTGAAGTTCTATTGACTGCTAAGAATTTACATGCAGAGAAAATCAGAATAGAATGACAGGTAAGCAAATGGAAACACATATGCAAAAATCTCTTAAAGCATGATAAGAAAAGGGGAAAAACAAGAATCAGCTAGAGTGGACTAGCATGTTCTAGACATCACAGAAGAAACTTTCCTCCACCACCATCTGATCCAAATTACTATTACCCCCCCACCCCCCGCCAAAAAGTCCTACCAGTGTATCACATTAGACAATAGGAACACTAATAACTGCAAATGTTCTGAACTTTTGAAAGAAAGCTTAAAGATTGAAGTTTGCATGGTAAAGTGTTTGCTAAGTTTAAGAAATACCCACAGGAAATGGAAGAACTTTTTGACTGGAGGTCTAATCAGAATAAAGGCTAAGGTCTTGCAAAACTAATTATGTGATATCCTTGTGAACAGAATGACTAAGTGAGCAAACTGGGTATAGAGCTCTTGGTAAGGGACTGTCCTCTTACTGGTCAATGAAACCACCAATGCAGACACATCTCATTAGAACTGATTAATTTAGAAAGTAGAATGGTCCAACAGTTAGAAGCCCCTAGAAGGTCTATTGTAACAGTCAGTATTGAAATGATCTTTCTCACCATGTAGTGCTAAGAAATTAGTACGAGACCACAAGGAAATGATTTAAATCCAGACAGAGTAAAGATGAAAGTGCCTTGTACCTTAAGTTTCTCAAAAACAATGTATTAGGTTGATGGCTTATCAATAGACACTGGGTTACTGGTTTTCAATCCTGAGGCTGAGAAAGTTCGAGAATGTTACTAGGTTGGTGATCTTTATATGTGCTTAATTTTAAGTGACTCTTCAAATCCATAAAATAACCTGGCGTGTACAACACCACCCTTGGCAATATAACATCAAGACCTTCAACCAAAACTAATAGGGATAACAAGCAGTCGTACACCATATGCCTTTACCTTTGTGGTTGTTTTGTTAGGTGCTTAATATTACTAAGGAGAGAAACAACTGGGATTGGCTTACTGGTTACTGTTTGTCAAATGCTGTATAAGACTTAGATCAAAACAATCTCCATTTCACAGAAAAAGAATTGAAGGTGGGCATTTAGTTGATTGAGATTGCATAGCTGATAAAGTACTTTTTCTGTGTGATAAGCAAAAATAAGGATGTTTATCAGTACTTTTTTATTGCATGCAATCCAAGCAAATAAGGGGTATTTGGGAAGGAGTTTCCATGTCTAACAAAGCTGCAGGGACTGGAGAGCAGAAAACCATCCATACATATTCTCATCAGAATCAATGGAAGATGTATGATATTTAATGGTGCCCACCCCCCTTGAAAGAAGGAAAGGGAGCAGAGGAAAATATGAAATGCTGCCAGTTTATTCCAAAAGTATCCTTTTAAAAGGAATTCTGTAGCAACCTCAAGTGTCAAGAATAACTGTGTCACAAGCCAGAGAGCTGTTTCTTCCTATGTAGAATATCCTAACCAAACTGTAAAAGGTAGAGAAACCTTTCATTTCAAGGTATAATGTGAGGTTTATGCTGTGGCAGTGCTGGAAGTTCTGGGCTCTGCTTGCTTCTCTACAAACATCCCTGATTGGGATCATGTGTTAGACTACTCTCTTTGATAAAAATCTTATGTTTCTACAGTGCTCTAATGCTCCCACATTGATGACTCTGCCAATACTTACACCTCACATTTCTCATCAGGTATCCATGCCTCTTTTTATGTCTGTCTCTCTGTCTTTCTTTCTTTTTTTCTTTTTTTTTCTCCCCCCTCATCATTACTATTCTTGGTCTTTGTTATTGTTGTTTTGTTTGTTTCTCAGCATTACATAGTGTAACAAAAAATCAAAGTGAATACACCAGGACAGGGACGACATTATTTGGCTGGTGCATGAAGAGGTCACTTTATATCACTCTGTAACCTTTGAGAAGCTGTGCTGGGAGAATTCTGAGAGTTTCCTAAGGAGGCATCATTTAGAAAGTAGCGATTTAAAAATAACTATTAAATAATTTTAAAGAAAAACTTTAATATAGTTATTTTTAGTATTTTAATAATAGACTTATAGAAACACTAGAAAAACTTTTAGAAATTATGTAGCTAATATTTTATAAATGTGGGCCAGCAAGGACAGGAGAAGTTAATGGAGGAACAGGACTTCTAGGCTAGAAATATTTCAGTTTGGGATACTGCTAGATGATTTTAATCCCTGGCTATCCAATTGGATCAGTTTTACTCCTACATGTTCTTGATAACATATCATCTGTCTTGTATGGATTTAACAGCTGATCCAGAATAATTTATTTTTATATCACTCTATTGAAATATATAGGGTATTTTCTGTTACTAAGCATGAAGGAAAGTACTGGGAGATAATAAGATGAAAACACTGGCTTTTTGTTCACAGGACTTAAGTATAGTAGTGAGTGGGAGAGGTGTGAACATCAAGAGTGAGCCATATATCCCAAACATATTGAATCTTTTGCATAATTATTGTGTTGTGGTGTCTCCCATTTCAGTGCATAGGACTGAGAAGGCTAAGACTCCATCTTTGTCCCCAAGAATTGTCTAATATATAAATAATTAAAATATTACTGCAATCAGAATACATGATTATTTAAAAGAGCACATTTTGTTATTATTATTATTATTATTATTATTATTATTATTATTATTATCCAGTGTATTTCTAAGTGTGCAAATGAAAATGTACAGAATTATGAGTTCTTTGGAGTAGGAAAAAAAGAAACTGTAGAAGAAGAAAAAAAAAAACCTTGTAATCCCCAGGCTCTTCTGAAGAGTCCTCAGCTCTCAGGAAGGGCTTTAGAACTACTGTTAGGGATCAAATGACAGTGCAAGTACCCCACTTCAACCACAACTACTCCCTTCAGTTCCAGCCTTTATGTTTGAATTGAGATTTTTATTTTATCTAGGATTTCACTGCTTTACGAAGTACAAAGACACAGATCCAACTGACCCTTTAATTCTTAACGTTAGGAAATTTGAGATCAAGAAGTTAAGTGTCTTGACTAGGTTCCAGGGCTGGTTAGAAGCCATATAGGAGTGAGGAAAGCACCCTGCTTCCTGTGTGGTAGCCTTTCCTCCAGGCTTCCTCCCTTCTTCACTGGAACTCATAGTTCTTTGTCAGAATGTGAAAACCATTGACCCTCATCCTCACATATGAGGGTGGCAGATCTGTATTTCTTACAGAATAATTCAACTCTTGAACCATTACCAGAGCTAGACTGGCTTTCACTGTGAATTCTGTGGAATAGGACAGTTCCCCTATTCCCAGAAGAGTTCTCTTAATTTCTTCAAAGTTGCCATCTTAACAGTGAGAGTATACCCATTTCAAATAACCTATTAAAGGTGTTCCAGAGGCACATATGAGTAACATTACACAGAAGAAGCAGGCTGTATTTAGGAATATATGAGTATATCTCTATCTCTATCTATCTATCATCTATCTATCTATCTATCTATCTATGTATATATATGTATATATATGTATATATATATACACATATATATACACACACATATATATATGTGTGTGTGTGTGTGTGTGTGTGTGTGTGTGTGTGTGTGTGGAAAAGAGACCATAGATTGAAAGATTGCAAAGGGGAGGGTATATGGAATAGTTTGGAGGGAAGGGGGAAATTATGTAATTATATTTTAAATCCTATAAATTAAACAATGATTGGAAAATATTGTTTTTACTTTTCTAAGTACAACACTCCCAAGATCACAATAATCAAATAAAGATAAGAGTCACAAATGAGGTCATAATCGAATAGAAATCTGGGTATACATGTGCTAATGTACTTAGGAAATTGTCTATGAAAATGAATATAAAACTTTAGGTACCACAGTCAACATGTGAGTATGGCATTATCTACCTAAAAGTAGAAGGTTATGAAAATTTATTCTTTTTGTATCCTGTCATTTTATCTATAAGTGATCATCAATGAACATGATAATCCATGAGTTTTATGTTTAATTTTATTAGTTGGTACATGTAGACTGCTATATATAAACACATGCAAAATTATTTTAATTGGCATGTAAAACGTTTCCAGGAGGCCATGTGTTTAAACACTTCAACTACAGCTACAGCACTGTTTGGGGAGATGTTGGAACCTTTAGAAGGTTGAGCCTGAGGTAGAATCAAGGAAGTCATGGGGTTTACAGTTTGGTTCCACTTCTGAACCCATCTCTTGCTTCCCGATCCAGTATGATATGAACAAGCTTCTGTACACAAAGTTGTGATCTGCTCCTTCTATCAATGCCCACTCATGGACAGGATCTTTTAAAACTAAATCATACATCTTTCCTTCTTTCAGTGGTATTTTGGGGGGATATTATTACCAATGGGCATGAGTTCTTTTTAGAGTTCTTTTTACAGGACCAACTTTTCAATAACAGAACCTGAGGCTATATATGTCATGAGCCCTGGGGAAAAACCAACTACTATTATCAAGAAAACTTTTTAAAGACAATCATAATTTTAAAAACATAAAGTATTCTTCATTTTTGTCCAAAAATAAGATGGGAATAAATGGGAAATAGGTCTAAGATCCAGAAAGGCTATATCTCAGTAGAGCTTATAAACAATGTTCACATGGCACTGGGTAATCTTGGCACAAGCCTCTATAAAATCCTATTTTATAGAGGCTTGTGCCAAGATTACAGAGAGCTGCGAATACAAAGGGTGGTAGAATCAGAGTGTCTGCAAGGAAAACCCCCAACATCATTGTGTAATGGTGTAAGCAGGATGATTAAATTAATCAAGGACACCACAATATGTTGAAGATACCAAAACTGTGGATTATCTGCTTAAGAAATTTGCCAAACTGGAGTGGTCTGGTCAGATGTTTTATCTGCTATAGGTAGCAGATCTGAAGAGGTGAGAGTTATCTTAACCCTTCAAATCACAGATGATTCCATCACAGGTTTCACATGATGGACATGAAACTATAGAATCTGGTATTTGCCCATCTAGATTTCAGTCTCGTTTGCTCCAGTAGAGCCTTGTTAGACTTCTATTCCTCCCTTTTGGGATAGCACTGCTTACTCCATGGCAGTGTGTGTTGGATGTATATACTTTGTTACTTCACAAGGCCTCACAATTTAGAGATTGCCTCACATCGTTTGAACTTTTGAAAAGTGTTGGCCATGTTAAAGACTGTGAGGATTTTTAGAGGCAGACCAAGTACTTCTTGCATAATGAAATGAAAAGATATTATAGGAAAGGGGTATAATGTTGTGATCAGAAAGTCTGTCAGGTTAACAAGGAGACTTGCGATCTTTGATCTCAACTGTCAACATGAGAGGACTAAAAATCTCCATAGAAGCACCACTGTAAATGTGTCTGTCGGAAATCTTTCATTGGAGATGGAAGGCACATGCTGATCGGAAGTATCATTGTTCCTCGGAATGGGAATTTGCACTGAACAATAAGGAGGAATTGAATATTGCCAGCATTCTTCTCCATGCATCCTGGTGCCATGGGTACAACATAACTAGCTACCATGTCTTTTCCAGAATGATGGACTGTACCCTCTCAAACTATGAGCTTCTTAAACTGCCTCTTAATGGCTATTGGTCACAGAAATGAGAAAGAATAATTAAACCAGTATATTACATATTTGACATAGTGCCAGATATAATAACAGCATTAATTATAAATTACTATATGATTCTTGGAATTAACTGAACTTAATTTTAATATAAATCATTAAATAAAAATTATACAGAAGTAGATACGTTAAAAATCTTTATCTTTCTATTTCAAATGGCCATGTAAGATAGATATCTCTAGTCCTACATTGTATGTGACACAAGTGGGCCTGAACCAATGATTACATGAGGTTAAAGGACCGACTATTACTCAACAGGAGAACTCACCTTTTATCATTTATATGCCTTTTACTTTTCCTCACAAAAGTTTCTTTTCAAGAATAAAAT
This sequence comes from Arvicanthis niloticus, assembly GCF_011762505.2. Lineage (NCBI taxonomy): Eukaryota > Metazoa > Chordata > Mammalia > Rodentia > Muridae > Arvicanthis > Arvicanthis niloticus. Next base: position 39,126,207 of record NC_047670.1, on the reverse strand, counting down.
GTCTAGTGAAAATAAAGGTAATTACATTTTTGAAATTTTTATTAAATTATTTGATTTATTTACATTCTAAATGTTGCCCCCTTCCTGGTCTCCCACTCCTGAGTTCTTTACTTCCTTCTCATTCTCCTTTGCTCCTGAGAGGGTGCTCACCCACCCCCAAGTCACCCTTCACCAGCATACCCCTTCCATGGGGCATCAAGTTTCTACACGGTAAAACACATCCTTTCCCACTGAGGCCAGACAAGGAAATCCTCTGTTACATACGTGCTAGGGGAGCCATGGACCAGCCCATGTATGCTTTTTGGTTGGTGGCTTAGTCTCTGTGGTCCGGGTTCAGGACCACAGTTCAGTCTCTTAGTTCAGGGTCCGGGTTAGTTGATACTGTTGTTCTTCCTATGGGATTGCAATCCCCTTCAGATCCTTTAGTCCTTCCCTTAACTCTTCCATAGGGGTCTAGACATCAATCCAATGCTTGGATAAAAGTATCTGCATCTCACACAGTCAGCTGCTGGTAGAGCCTCTCAGAGGACAGCCATGCTAGTCTCCTTTTTGCAACATAACATGGCATCAGTAATAGTGTCAGGGTTTGGTGCTTGCGCATGGATCCTAAGTTGGGACAATCACAGGATGGCCTTTCCTTCAGTCTCTTTCCATTTTTGTCCCTGAATTTCCTTTAGACAGGAACAATTCTTTGGAAAGATAACCACTTACATTGTTCTTTTTCTTACAAACAAAGGGGAAGCCATGTTCAGTGGAAGACTAACGCTTCAAAGCTTCCACTTCATCTTTGGCTTTAACAAAATAAATAAAGGACATGAGTTTTCAAAGGGTGAAAAGTGAAAGATGGATCTAGGAGGAGTTGGGAGAATTGTGAGGTAAATATGATTAAAATATACTGTATTCACATATAAAATTCTCACATATAATATATATATATACATACATCATATATATGTTTTCCTTTTGTAGGGGTTCAAAAGAATATGACAGACAAAGCATCCATGAGGAAAGCACCAGCTAATGAGTAATTCCTATATATGAGAATTTAGTGTAGCAGTAGAGTGTTTGCCTAGTTTAGCATGCATGCAAACAGTGTCCCTTAGAGGGAAAAAGGAAGGGAGAAAAGTGGGCAAGAAGGGAGGGAGCAAAGGAGAGAAGGGAGGAGGGGGAAGAGGAAGGGAGAAGAAAGAGAGAAAAGTGTTACTTTTAGATGTAATATTATAGAATTTGGGGGAACTATAATCTTATTAATCAATTCCAAGGGAGAAGGGGTTGTTTGTAGAATCAACAACAACAAGAAATACCCTCTTTGCTCATGAGTTTCAACATGAAGAATGGGACAAAATGGAGTATTTTACTGATTTATTTTATTTTAAACTATATGCATGTATATTATGTGGTTTGTGTGTACATGGGTGCACTTGTCAGATAAATCCAGCGGAAGGCCTCAGATCTCCTAGAATTACAGTCATAGGCAGCTGTGAGGTACCATGGGTGTGGGGCCTTCTGCTAGAGTAATGTACTTTTAATTGTTGAGCTATCTGTCTAGTCGTATCCACAATTTGGGGGAGCTATAATCAAGGAAAGAACTTTAGAACAAAAGAATTCTGGGGAAAAAATGTATGCCCTTCTTTGATAGAAATCTAAGCAAACTTAATAGAATAGTTGTCATGGCTGGAATTTGTGGTATAGACAGAGGCAGTTTGGCCCTCTGAATCTTGTTAGTAGGCAATGGTGACAGAAACCTTTCAAGCTGGAGGCCTTGAAGCCCTTCTGATATCTGGTTACTGGCTCACAATGAGAACTTTGTAGTGTAAAGGATAAAATACAAAGTTCTTTGGTGAAAGCTCACCTTTATATTATCTTCTTATGCTTTGCATATTCTGAGATGCATCAACACCCGGTGACTTCCTTTAGGCAGATAGACAGTGATGGTTTAGACCACCATGGTTTCCTCAGTCTGAAAGCCACTCTCATTCACTACAGTTATATTCGCACAGCAAAACAATCTCCTTGCAAAAAAAAAAAAATTAAATCTGTTCATTTTTTTCCTTCCTTGATAGCATCTATGTTTATCTCAAGGCCATACTTGCTTTTTGCAGCTGTGCCTACTCATGGCATGAGTCCCTCCCAAATGTAACTACAAATTTCTTGAGTGAAGACACATTATACACATCTTCGTAACCTATAAAGACAGTTGGAACATAAGAAATGTTCAATAAGTCTCAATTACTCGGTGATGCGTCTTGTTCGGAAAGTGTCAAAACTACGGAAAGAAGCTCAGAACGCTGTTTGACTGTTCTCTGGATTCCTGCCCTACCTCAGTCACCATCTGTGTCAAAGAAGCTCTAGCTGGGTGGAACATGAGAGGATTAGCACAGCAATTAAGCCACAGTCTCAGCCAAGAAAATTCATGAAAAAAAAAAAAAAATTCCCTTGAGCACTTAAAAACATAGCAAGTTGATTTTTTTCATTTTAGCCCCTTGTTCCTGGAGGATTTGCTTCTTATTTGATTGTTCCAACTTTTATGTTTTAAAATAATTTGATGCTCAAAATGTTTGGAGAAGTTATTATTTAAAAAAAAAAAAAAAACAACTTTATATGCTGTTCATCCAGACCACAGGTTCTTAAAATTTGCTTAGACATTTTAACTTTTTCATTTTTCTCCTATTTTCTCTCTCTCTCTCTCTCTCTCTCTCTTTCTCTCTCTCTCTCTCTCTCTTCTTTCTTCTTCTTTCTTCTTTCTCTTTCTCCCACCCTCCACCTTCCCTCCCCTCTCCACCCCGCTGTCTCTTTCTTTCAACAGGTTTCTCTGTGTATCCTTGGTTGTTCTAGAACTGACTATGTAGACCAGGCTGTCTTTAACTTCACAGAGATCTGCCTGTTTCTGCCTCCCAAATGCTAGGATTTAGAGGCATAAGTTTGCTATACGTCTACCTATTAATATAATAACTGTTATTCCTGGTCTAGGATCTAACTCAAGACTACATATTATATTATGATGCTATGTGCTATGTCTCTTCATGTTCTTACTTGGGAATGTTTCCTAGTTCCTCCTGATTTTTTTTCTATCACTGGCAGGGTGTGTGTGTGTGTGTGTGTGTGTGTGTGTGTGTGTGTGTGTGTGTGTTTTACATAGGTGGACACATGTGATTGCCCAAATTTGCATATGTAGAGGAGAGGTCAGGGGTAGACTGTCAGTGTCTTCCTCTATTTCTCTCCAAATTTTTTATTTAATCAGAGTCTCAGTGAACTTGGAGCCCAGTATTTCAGCTGAGAATCTGTCTGTTTTTGCTTCCTAGTGCTGGAGCAACAGATGGTCATCACGGCTCCCAGCTTTAGAGATGAGTAGTAGTGATCTGAACACAGATCCATATGCTTACTCAGTACGTCCTTTACTCACTGAGTCATCTTCCAGACCAACATTGACAGTTAAAGAATACTAAGCACTAATTTTTATATACAGCTCCTCAGTGGACTCTGTCTCCTATTTTTTAGCAATTAGATTTCATTTACACATCTTGGAGATAAGCATCCCCACGTAATGTCAGCATATCTCATTAGGAATCACCTGTTATCAGTTCCTTCCAACTTCAGCGTTGTTTTCTACCAGATAATTTAATAAACGCAATTGGAGAAAAAGAGACTTTGCAGTGATGAAATCTGACACCACACTTTATCCAATTACTCCAAGTTAGCATTACTAACAGCTGAGTTTAAAAAAAAAAAAAAAATTATCTAAAAGTAGTTCAGTTATTTTAACAGCTTATTTGCCACCCATGAAAATAACACATTATGAGAAAATGAATGAAAAAAAAGACTCTTGTGTTTGCAGGAATAAATATTTATTTGACACTCAGAGCATAATGCGGAAAATAAATTTTATTGATGTTCAATTAATTCTTACTCCTTACTAATACATGATTCGCTATCAACGATATCAATGATATCATGATAGGATATCAAATATCCTAATATTTGATTAGGAATATTTGCATATTCCTAAGGTTCGCATGCAGATAAAAAAGCTAAGATCAAAAGACTCTGATTCCATGTTAGAGACCAGTTTCCTTCTGTCTTTGACCGTTTATTAAACAAACAACAGCAACATGGGTACTAAGCATTGGAAAGTCATTGAATGAAATTTATGATGGAAGTCAGAAGCCAATTCTATCATTAACACCTTATTAAAATAGTAATTCAGAGATAGAATATATAGAAGGCTGTCAGAGTAGAAAATTGTGAAGACTAACCAAGGCCCATGATTAAAATTTTAAAAAAATTTTTTAAAAATTCATTTCACCTCACATAGTTACGGCCTTCTAGCCGGCCACACAGGCTGCTGTGGATGCAAGTATTTTTAGTGACTACCTTCAGCTTGCAAGGTCTAACACCATTTTTCGGAGAAAGCAGGAAGTTGTATTTCTCTGTAGCTATGAACATAAAAGCAACAGCTATATATAGTACTTTAAGAAAAGCCTCCACAGAGTGCCAAACTTCCTTTCTTAACCATTTTGAAGTTCTAGACAACCTTCCTTTTTTGGCGGGAATCTCATTAAGCAAGTTTTCATAGTAGATTTGATGAAATGGAAGTCAGGATGACATACACAGAGGACTTTCCACAAAGAAGCTGTAGTGTGGAGCCAGGCAAACAGAGGAAGGTTGCAAAGCCATCTAACCCATTTTTCTTGAGCTGGGTAAATGAGAGTCTCTTTTCTTCATATTAGGTCTACAGTGCAACTCACCTGCACATGTGAAGCCAGAGAGTAGGAAAAGATGTTTTGCAGTTTTCAATATTGTCTATTACTGGAAGTGACTAACTGATGTTTCAGTTGACATCCAATTAGAGAAAAGATGGATGGGTTGAAAAACACCCTTCAAGGAGACTAAGCCATGAACACAAACAAGTTATTGGAGTCTAGGGGGAAAATGATTTGCAATGACTAGTAGAAGTCAATCACAGAGTATGTAGTCATTTACCTCTTTGTCCTTCTGGAAGGACATTTCTCCCTCATTTTCCTTCTTCCCTTTCCTCACTTCTTCATGAGGTAGTAGAACTCTTTGGAGCAGAGCTCAGCTTTTGACACACAGGGCAGGCAAGTTAGGGACTTAGACTCTGCAGTCAAGCGTACTTGGGTTTGAACACAGATCCTCCTTTTGGAAATGTGTGTGATCTTAGGCAAACAAGTGCCCCAGTTTCTATGTCTGCAAAACTGAAAAAATATAACCATCTCACAGAAATATATACAAAATTCTTGGACATAGGAAGCTCTGAGGATGCCCAAAATGCCTATTATTCTTACTTTCTAATCTACACTGTGGTGGCTATTATTATCGTCTCCAACATCATGGCATTCTTTAATCATTTTTGAAGAAGCAAGCAAAGGAAAGTCATGAGTTTGGAGATTTTAATAACTTACTGAATTGTTACATTTTATTTCTTTAGAAATATATCTTGATCCATTTTATTAATTGATTTTGCTAAAAAAATATTTATCAAGAGACTTATTTGCTAGAAATACTTTATCAAGAGAGGATGTGAATTTGCATGAAGGAAATACTAAGAAGAATGTCTATGCATCCCTACCTCAACAGCTGGTCCAGCTGGGCCAGCTGGACCCAGGTAAAGGCCTAAAGCAAACCCAGGTAGGGGATTGCCACTTGTGGCTTTTGACAGTCTACTAATTAGTTTCCTTTTGCTATAGGCCAACTATGCAGTGGTTAGCACTGCATCTTCTTTATTCCTAAGAATATAGATACAATTTTCATAGTATGTTCTAAGCCCTAGATCACTCTGTCTAGAGCACAGATGCCTCTAGAATACGCTTTGTTCAACTGTGTGTTTTCTGGTTTATGTGTATTGCCTTGCCTGGTATCTAGAAGGAAGAATTACCCTAATGAGGGTCTGGGCAACTCCACCTTATCTGTTCTCAGTCTCATTTTTCTGTTCCTCTTTCATCACTGAAGAGCCAAATACATTGGAATAGAGTCACCAACGTAAATAAGCCCTGCTAAAATGTACACACACACACACACACACACACACACACACACACACACTTTCAAAGGACAACGAGATAATTGGTTCCAACGGGTACTGTGGTAACATTATGATTATTTTTATGTTTAGAATCTCTCCTTAAATGAGTATGTAGTAGCAATAAGATTCAGATGAACTCCAGGTCCTCAGCACTAACATGGTCTTTCTGCTCAAGGGCTTGCAACTCTTTCTGGGTGTTCCTGATATGGGGAAGCCCCGAGCAGGTGACTCACCACAGAGAACTACCCTGTTTCCACAAGAAGGATTGCTTGCATTCTTCTCCCAGGCCTTTCTTGGTGAAAACTGCAAACACACCTCCTCCTTGTGATTCACAGATCTCAGGGGTCTTCCCCTTTCTCTTTCTCCAACCCTAGTTTTAGAATGTCAGTTCATTTGGGGGAATTAGTGAAATGCATATTAATTCTAGGAAAGCATAGTTTATGTCTAATTGTAGATAGATGAGTCGTCCATGTTGGAGTATTATTCTTTGTCTCTGACTCTGAGATTAATTTCATCCTTCCAAAAAGAGTCCTTAAAATGTGTTTGTTTTTAGGCTAGTGGTTGATGTATATTAGGTCTAGAAACAGACACAAATTACATATTGAGATCCTTTGTATGTTCATGTGCACTTGAGGAAATAGATAGGATGTTGGTACCAGGCATCATGCAACCCATTATTATTATAGTGTGTGTGTGTGTGTGTGTGTGTGTGTGTGTGTGTGTGTCTGCGCCAGCGTGCACGTGCACAAGTGCACACATGGAAAGATGCACAAATCCATCTTATTCATCTTTGTGTTTCCCTCTGTGCTTATCACTGTCTCATGGATCTTTTTGGCAAAAACCAGTAGGTTTAGTGATGGGGACATGTTGTGAGAGATGCATGCCTCGACAAAGGGTTTTTTTTTATTTTTATTTATTTTTTATTGGTTGTTTTATTTATTTACATTACAAAGGTTATCTCCCTTCCCAGTGTCCCCTCTACAAATTTCCCATCCCATCTCCCCTCCTTCACCCACTCACCAACCGACTCCCACCTCACTTCCCTACACTGGGGCATCACAGCCTTCACAGGACCAAGGGCCTCTCCTCCCCCATTGATGCCAGATAAGGCCATCCTCTGTTACATATATGCAGCTGGAGCCATGAGTCCCTCCATGTATACTCTTTGGTTGAAGAGTTTTTTAAATTGAATATCATTAATTTGTTTTATGACAGATTCATGCATGCATGTGCAACCTCCTATTTTTTTAAATTATATTTTAATTAGTTTACAAAAAGTGGGTTTCCATTGAGGTTTTACATATTTGTTTAGTGTTTTTAAACCCATATCCATCCCTTCTCTTCCTTTACCTCTTCCCCCATATCCACTTCAAGTTTTAACTCCTATAATCTTTCCTTCCTTCTATTTTCATATCATATGTTTATATATGTTCTGTTATTCTCTCTCTGAAGAGGGTTTCTTTCTTTTCTTTCATCTCTTGGGAGGGGGTTGTTTAGATAGGTTTTTTCTGTGTAAATGTGTGCTGTCTTGGAACTTTGTAGACCAGGCTGGCCTCAAACTCACAGAGATCTGACTGCCTCTCTTTCCCTAGAGCTGGCATTATATGTGTATGCCATCACCAGTCAGCCTAAGAAGATTTCTTAAGGGGTTTACTTACTGGTTGGTTCCTTGGATCCTGGGGTATACAAATGAGACTATAAGTAAAGAGAGCCAATGGTTGCTAATCTATATGACATGTTCTCTTTTGTTTCTCCTGCCCTGGCTAACAAATTCATGTCATCTGTCAGTGATCATTTGAGGACTTAAGCCTGAGAGAGAATTCAGGTTTCTGTGTATTCTAGGTTGTGGTAGAGACCAATGGTATGCTTAGAAATGAGAAAGAACCTCTCTACATTATATTGTCTCACAGTCAAGAAAGATTTTCCAAGTCAAGCTTTCCCCTTACTCTGACCTCTAAGGATCTTCACAACCTTGTTCTGAGGACAATCTGGCAGGGCTCATCACTTTCTCTTTGCTTAAAAGAACTGCTTCAGGAGCAATAATGATGATGTCTGATTACATTGCCAAGTATACTGAGTAAAAAGCTTCCCCCTTGCAGCCTGATGCTTTCAAAAATCATAGGCCTGTCGTATACAACAGTGGTTATTCCTGGAGTATGTGGCTTTGTGGTGTGTGGTATGGGATAGATGTTTCAAATAATAACTATTCTAAGAATATTCTCCAAGAAGAGAAGCAATTGAGACTCAGGCAAAGCAAAAGATATGTGCAAAAGTCAATTTATCTAAAAACCAAAGATGCTTCAGATTCCTCATTTATAAAACATTCCTAGACCTAATGTGTATCATGCATTAGCCTAAAACAAATACTTTCTAAGGCCCCTTACCAGATGGATGAACTAACGTAGGAGAAAAAGGACTAACATGAAGGACACATCCCACTCCTACAGAGGGACATGAAAACACTCTGCCATTCAGTGGTAATTCTGTCTACTAGTCTCAGTCTGGAAATCTACTTTCTATAGAAATTTCAAAAGTAGTTTCTCTTGAAAATTAATTAGGGAACCAGATTTCTTACTCTTTCTATTTATTTGTAGAAAAAGAATGGTTTTGTTTATTTTTTTCAAATGTTGTCCCTCTTCCCAGTCTCCCCTCTATAAATCCTTCATCCCATCTCTACTCCCTTTGGCTTCTAATAGGGTACTCCTCCCTCACTCCTGCCTCACCCCTCTAGCATTCTCCTTCCCTAGGGCAACAGGCTTCCACAGGTCTAAGCACCTCCCCTCCCATTGATGCCAGATAAGGCAGTCCTCTGCTGCAAATGTAGTGAGAGCCATAAACCACCCATGTATACTCTCTAGGGTGGCTTGGTCCCTGAGAGCTCTGAAGAATCTGGTTAGTTGATATTGATATTCTTCCTATTGGGTTGCAGTCCCCTTCAGCTCCTTCAGTCCTTCTCTAACTTCATTTCTCATACAGTATTTCTGAAATAATTTTTTTAGTTTAGGTATTGATGAACTACTTTTGAACCCCCCCCCAAAAGAAAACTTAAATTCTTCAGATACCAGTCTTCTAAAAGTGACTTAAACAACACATAGAGAGACTTAGTATATTACTGAAGACAATGCACTAGAGTTGAGACTCAAGATACCCGACAGAAATGACTACTCTGCTTCTAACACTGCTTAGGTTCTATATTTTTGCCACATTCTGTACCAGTTTCCTGTCAGATTCTTTTGTTTTCTCTGAAAGCCAGCTTTTAAATTCTGTCATCCCAAATTACTTGGATGCTTAACAGATCTTGAGAGGCAGAAAAATGGAAGTTGATAATCTGTGTCAAATTAAGAAAACAGTGATCAGAACCAGGGTCACACTTAGAACAAGGATGCTCCAAAGATCCGAAGAGCTGTGTTAACCTGTTCTAGAGCTAAGGATTTGGGATCATCATTTTTTAAACGACCGAAGGAATGCTTTGTTCAAAAAAAAAAAACAAAAAACAAAAACCAGGATATTATATTGCTTAAGTCACAAAGGTAGAATTTAGGTGTCCTTGTAAAGCAAAAGAGACAGCTGCATTGGGAACAATTGGAGAAAAAACATTAAAGTCATAGGGAGGTTTAGAAAAAAATGCTCTTTGGCATGGAATCCATGTGGTGAGTACAAACAGACATGCTATCACCTGCAGAACGCAGACTGCTTGGCCACTTGGTGGAGATGTTGGAGAAGGTATTATATACCACCATAGGGGTGAGATCTGTGACCTGACAGTGCCTTTGAACTCTGAGACGTTGTAAGCCTACAAGTTTCTATCTAGTCTATTCTGGCTAAGGATCTGTGAAGGATAAAGTGAAACTTTCAGTAAAAGAAAAAATCCAAAGTAATGGTCTTAAATCCCAAAGACTAGAATCACTGACTGTTATAGCTAACATAGAACTTACCAGAGGTCTCCTCAATTGCCCCTCTCTGTAAAACTGTTCAAGCACAGGCCTTGAGAGTTTAAATGACCTCAGCAAACTGACATCATGTTGGAGTTCAGATTTCAAATGAGAGCTGAGATAAATATACATATGTTCCATAGGACGCTTCCAGGAAACTATTTTAAGAAAGCTGCAATAAATAATCCACTCTTCTAATATTTTGTTTACATATGAAGCATACTTTGCCCTTTTTGTTCAATTGATCAATGATCCATGACAATCAAAGTGTTGGGAAGCTCCTTAGAAATTTTCTGTATGTACAACGATGCCCTTACATTTCAGAGAAAAGTTTGGGAGCTTGTTCAAACCTGTTTTTTTCTCCTGCTTTCATAAGACAGTCTAAGTAAAAGCCACTTAGGGGGGTGAAAAAGTTTATTTGATTTATACTTCCAGGGTATAGTCCATAATTGAGGAAAGTCAGGGAAGGAACTGGAGCCATGGAGAAATACTACTTACTAGTTCAGTCTCTGGCTCTCTCTCTCCTTCCTAAGGATGGTGCCTCTCACAGTGTAATAGGATTTCCTATGTCGGTTATTAACGGAGACAAATTTTCACAGATAAAACCATAGACTAATCTGATTTAAGGAAATTCTTCAGTTGAGTTTCACTGTTTCAAGGTGAATCTAAGTGCTATCAATAAAAACAATAAACAATAATCCAACCAGGCCAGGAATGAACCAGTAGATTAGCAAGGTTTTAGAATGGCTCCAGACAATCATTTTTTAAATTTGCCTGGAAAGACAATTTGCAGCATACTTGGAGAATTGAAATGAGCTGAAGAATCTGATTACAGGTAACAGTCATTGTATCTTGGCAGAGAGCCAACATAAAAGCCTTTGAACAATTTCCCATACCCACAATGGTGTAGAGGATCAAGGCTGTACCAGCAATTTCAGATTGTGATAGCTATGAGAAAAGTCTCTACCACAAGCACCTTCTGTGAATTTGTAAAATAGCCAAAAGCAATCAGAACAACCGTGATGAGATACTCTTGGAAATATCTTTAAAATATCAACTTTGAAATAAATTGAGAAGATTACACACAGAGTCCTAAAAGTCTCTACACTAGAGGGAAATGGTCAGTCTCTTCTGGGCCTCCTAGTTCTAAGGTGAGTTCTCATCTATAGGCACTGAGTTCTTGAATCCAATGTTACTTTGACTGACTTACTCGATGAAAGGATATAGTTCATTAATAATCAGCATAAGTAGAAGCCTGTCACATGGAAATGACCAAGGTTTATGTTTCTCATCAGGAGGAAGGGCAGAGACATTTCTAGGTAAAATGTAAGTGTATCTCATTGAACTCCCTGCATCAGAAGAAAATAATACATTTGAAAATTCATCTTTAAGGTTCTAATATAGAGAAGTTCAGAATTGAGATCTATAATTCATCCACGTTTTTCCATGATATACCATACACTTCCCAACTTGAAGTTGAACTGTGATTCTGTGACATTCCCTCATGACATGGACCCATAAATTGATCATATCTTCTCCCACAAATCCATCCATTGACAATGGTATAGATGTGTAGATGTGGAGTATATTAGTCAAGGAAGAATTTTAAAACTGTGTCTTTCACATTATTAAGACAATTCACTTTGCTTAATCAGGATCCAATTTGTTTAAGTAGAGTGAGAATGTTTTGCATTGATGAGCAATGCTGCCCCCAGAAGAAGACACGGGTTATTAAATGAGAATCTCAGTACCAGGCTAATGTCATTGTTCCTGATTGCCTACCATAACTAGATTGTAAACCTTTGGTAGAAGAAACCACATACTTCAGATGCAGTCAGTATCTAGAGAAATGAACCTTGAGTGATCATGAAAGTCAGAAGATGCTGTGCAAGATGCTGAGGACAGAGGAGGAAGGGAAGAAGAGGAGGAAGCATAGAGAGAGTGAGCATACACACAAGATGCCCATAGCAGTGTTTGCCATGTGTAAACATTTAATAAGGGAGGCAAGTTAACATTATCAATAAATTATTTCTTTTTGTTTCTTTCTACAAATTTGAGAAATCACTTGGATAAGTCTAAGGGAAAAGACCGGTGGCAGTTGAATGCTCTGGGGATTCAGACAAGGTTTTAGGTCTAGGAGAATTTACCAATTAACTATAGACTGGTACCAGAGTTACATGTATTCCTGCTTAGACCTGCTCTCCTGTAAAATATCATGAAATATAATTATGTGGTTTAATTGAATATAACACCAGTTAACTTGGTGAGTAATTTTTGCAATATGCGTAATGTTTTCTGTCACTCCCTATTCTTTTCAATGCAGTCTAATTTAGCCCACAGCTTTCTACCACTAAAGCTTCAGAAATGGGTTTTCCCCAGTCTCTGTGTTTGTGCTTAATTGCACCTTCATGTCTTTGAGAAAGGAAGAGAAATGAAGGGGGGGAGAGGAGGAAGCCCAATACATCTTACCATTACTAGTGCCTATAATTTTTGTTTTTAACTTTTGATAATTAAACTCAATAAAAATTATATGAATATATATTCTAGAGCAGAAAAAAACAACCAGTGAAGAGAGAAAAATTAATTAAAAGAAAACTCTTAAAGACCTCTAGATTCAGCCAGTTGCCCTGTCTTTAGGTTCTTATTGGCAAGGAGGCCAGGGCAACAGGTCCCACCTCCAGAACACATCAGCATCTTTCCTCTCTGTCAACTTCCTGCACACCCACACTGTTTTCACATAAATGGGGATTTGAACTTTTTAAGTATCAGTTGAGAGAAAAAACTCCTAAATAATAGTAACGAAATGATCAAGAATAAAAGTACAAGCCTGAATTGGTGTTTCAGCTTACATCTAATTCCCTTGTTACAGACGTCTTTGCTTACTGAGATTTAAAGACATGCAAAATGGTACTTTATGTTTTCTTCATATTCAGTGGTCAGTGGTAGAAAGTCAAACAAACTAGAACAGAACGAGTTCTTAACTTTCAGTGGGAAATTCCATCCTTTCTTTCATTTTGAGGAGTACTAAACATCTTAAATACAAAATTAGATTAAGGAGTGCATAATAAAACTGCACATTGTAAAACTATCTTTTAACTTGGAAATTAAAACAAACCTCCTGATAGCCAAGAGCTTCTTGTCTGAGGAGGGCTCAGAGACAGGCTGGCTATTACACATCATAGGTACTAGGAGCGAGAAATGAAGTAAAGCTTTTGGAATATGAGTTGAGAAGCAATTATACAAAGATCATTGCAAATATTAGAAATGAGCAAACTAAAGATAAAATAATCAGTTCTGGTCCACATTAAACTACAGATCAACAGCTATGGTCAAGATCAAGACAAAAGAAACACAGAGTGATGTGACATCCATGAGAGTCAAGGAAAGTACAAGAAAAAGGAATTCAAGAAGATTTGCATTTGAAAACATTATATATAATGCAACTTGGAAAAATGAAAGTCTTTTTGATGAAATTTTTCTTTTACCCAAGAATCATGACTATGAAACCTCCCTTGAGAGTGGGGTTTGGTGAGTTGCCTGGGTACTGGGGCTGCTGGCAAAAGTTTTTTGTAAACCTTCCCTTGGGCCTGGCTCAAGATAAGTTTGGCAAACAAAAGTCACTGTAATAGTAGACGCCAGCCCTCGAGAGATCTATTTTTAGGTGTTATTTCTCAATTATATATATATATATATATATATATATATATATATATATATATAATTTTTTATTGGATATTTTATTTACATTTCAGATGTTATACCCTTACCCCATCCCCCATCACAGAAACCCATCACATTCTCCCTTCTCCTGCTTCTATGAGGATGTGCCCCCACATACCCCCCTACTCCCACCTCCCCACCCTCGAATTCCCCCACACTGGGACATCCAGCCTTCACAGGGCCAAGGATCTCCTCTCTCACCTATGCCTGACAAGGCTATCCTCCCCTACATATACAGCTGGAGCCATGAGTCCTTCCCTATGTGCTCCCAAGCTGGTGGTTTAGACCCTGGGAGCTCTGGTTGGTTGGTATTGTTACTCTCCCCATGGGGACCACAAACCCTTTCAGTTCCTTCAGTCTTCTCTATAACTCCTCCATTGGGAACCCCTTGATCAGTTCACTGGTTAGCTGTGAGCATCTGCATCTGAATATGTCAGACTCTGGCAGACCTCTAAGGAGACAGATATATCAGGCTCCTGTCAGCATGCACTTCCTGACATCCCATCAGCATCTACCTTTGGTGACTGCATATAGGATGGATACCCAGGTGGAATGGTCTCCAGATGGCCCCTCCTTCAGTTTCTGTCCCACACTTTGTCTCCATATTTGCTCCCTTGATTATTTTGTTACTCCTTCTAAGAAGGACCGAAGCACCCACACTTTGGTCTTCCTTCTTCATGAGCTTTATGTGGTCTGTGACTTGAATGTTAGGTATTTCAAGCTTCTGGGCTAATATCCAAGTATCAGTGAGTGAATATTATGTGTGTTCTTTTGTGATTGGGTTAACTCACTCAGGATATTTTCTAGTTTCATCCATTTACCTGAGGATTTCTCAAATTCATTGTTTTTAAATAGCTGAGTAATACCCCATTGTGTAAATATACCATATTGTTTGTATCCATTCCTCTGTTGAAGGACATCTGGGTTCTTTCCAGCTTCTGGCTAGTATAAATAAGGCTGCTATGAACATAGTGGAGCATATGTCCTGGTAATATGTTGGAATATATTCTGGGTATATGTCCAGGAGTGGTATAGTTGGGTCCTCAGGTAATGCTATGTCCAATTTTCCAAGGAACCAACAAACTGATTTCCAGAGTGGTTGCACTATCCTGCAATCCCACCAGCAATGGAGGAGTGTTCCTCTTTCTCTACATCCTCACTAGCATCTACTATCACCTGAATTTTTTATCTTAGCCATTCTGACTGGTGTGAGGTAGTATCTCAGGGTTGTTTTGATTTGCATTTCCCTGATGACTAAGGATGTTGAGCATATCTTAAGGTGCTTCTCGGCCATTCAAGTTTCCTCAGTTGAGATTTCTTTGTTTAGCTTTATACCCCATTTTTTAATAGGGTTATTTGGTTGTCTGGAGTCTAATTTCTTGAGTTCTTTGTATATATTGGATATTAGCCCTCTATTAGATGTTGGATTGGAAAGGATTCTTTCCCAATCTGTTGGTTACCATTTTGTCCAGTTGACAGTGTCCTTTGCCTTACAGAAACTTTGCAATTTTATGAGGTCCCATTTGTCAATTCTTGATCTTAGAGCATAAGCCATTGTTGTTCTGTTCAGGAACTTGTCCCTTGTGCCCAAGTATTCAAGTTCTTCCCCATCTTCTCATCTATTAGTTTCAGTGTATCTGGTTTTATGTGAAGGTCCTTTATCCACTTGGAGTTGAGCTTTGTACAAGGGGATAAGAATGGATTGATTTGCATTCTTCGACATGCTGTCCTCCAGTTGAACCAGCACCATTTGTTGAAAATGCTGTCCTTTTTCCACTGGATGGTTTTAGCTCCTTTGTCAAAGATCAAATGACTATAGGTGTGGGGGTTCATTTCTAGGTCTTCAACTCTATTCCATTGATCTTTCTACCTGTCTCTGTATCAATATCATGCAGTTTTTATCACTATTGCTCTGTAGTACAGCTTGAGGTCAGGGCTGGTGATTCCTCCAGAAGTTCTTTTATTATTGAAAATAGTTTTTGGTATCCTGGGTTTTTTGTTATTCCAAATGAATTTGAGGATTCCAAGAACACATCAAAACAATCATCCATCATGATCAAGTAGGCTTTATCCCATGATGCAAGGATGATTCAATATTCGGAAATCCATCAATGTAATCCACTATATAAACAAACTCAAATTAAAATACCACATGATCATCTCACTAGATGCTGAGAAAGCATTTGACAAAATTCAACATCCCTTCATGTAAAAGTCTTGGAAAGATCAGGAATTCAAGGCCCATGCCTAAACATAGTAAAAGCAATATACAGCAAACCAGTAGCCAACATCAAACTAAATGGAGAAAAAGTTGAATCAATCCCACTAAGATCAGGGTCTAGACAAGGCTGCCTGCTCTCTCCTTACCTATTCAATATAGTACTGGAAGTCCTAGCTAGAGCAATTAGAACAACAATAAGAAGTCAAAGGGATACAAATAGGAAAGGAAGAAGTCAAAATATCACTATTTGCAGATGATATGATAGTATACTTAAGTGACCCCAAAACTTCCACCAGAGAACTCCTAAACCTGATAAACAACTTCAGCAAAGTGGCTGATTATAAAATCAACTCAAACAAATCAGTAGCCTTCCTCTACTCAAAAGATAAACAGGCTGAGAAAGAAATTAGGGGAATGGTACCCTTCACAATCATCAGAAATAATATAAAATACCTTGGTGTGAATATAACCAAACAAGTGAAAGATCTGTATGACAAGAACTTCAAGTCTCTGAAGAAAGAAATTGAAGAAGATTTCAGAAGATGGAAAGATCTCCCTTGCTCATGGATTGGCGGGGTTAATATAGTAAAAACAGCCATCTTGCCAAAAGCAATCTACAGATTCCATGCAATCACCATTAAATGATATAAATTTTAATACATTACATTTTATATTATATTGGAGAAAAAGCATGGGATAGAAACTGAAGGAGTGGCCATCTGGAGACTGTTCCACCTGGGTATCCATCCCATGTGCAATAACCAAAGTCAGATGGTGATGTGGATGCCAGAAAGTGCATGCTGATAGGAGCCTGATATAGCTGTCTCCTTAGAGGTCTGCCAGAGCCTGAAATATACAGAGGCAGATAATCACAGCTAACTTTTGAACTGATCTAGGGGTTCCCAATGGAGGAGTTAGAGAGAAGACTGAAGGAGCTGAAAGGGTTTGTGGTCCCATGGGGAGAGTAACAATATCAACCAACCAGAGCTCCCAGGGTCTAAACAACCAGCTTGGGAGCACATAGGGAAGGACCCATGGCTCCAGTTGTATATGTAGGGGAGGAGGGCCTTGTCAGGCATAGGTGGGAGAGGAGATTCTTGGCCTTGTGAAGGCTGAATGCCCCAGTGTGGGAGAATTTGAAGGTGGGGAGGTGGTAGTGTGTGGGTGGGTGGGGGCACATCCTTATAGAAGCAAGAGGAGGGGGGATGGGATAGGGGGTTCCTGTGTGGGGGAGAAAGGGGGAAAGGGTATCACATCTAAAATGTAAATAAAATATCCAATTAAAAAAAGAAAAGAAAAAATAAATAAATTCTATAGTACATATATATACATTCATATGATATATATATATATGTATGTCAATAAACACCAACACTAATATTATTATGTAAATAAAATATCCAATAAAAAAAGAAAAGAAAAATAAATAAATTCCATAGGACGTATATATACATACATATGATATATATATATATATATATATATATATATATATATATATGTCAATAAATACCAACACTAATATTATTATCTGTATTCCCTATTTGTTTTATCCTGGTCATATTCCATTATTGAAGGAAGTCACAGTAGGAACTCAAGGCAAAAACCTGGTAGGAGGTTGCTTGGTGTCTTTCTAGCTCACTTATTAACAGGCTAATATTTAGCTAGATCTCTTATATGTCCCAGGACTGAGTAGAGATGCTGCTGTCCACAGTGTCTGAGTCCTTATATACCAATTCATAAGCAAGATAATTATATATAAAGATGCTGACAGGCCAATCTGGCCTAGAAAATGCATAAATGAAAGGTTTTCTCTCAGATGACTCTAGGCAATGTCAAGTTAAAAAATTATATTTCCTTTATATTTTATATTTGTATATTATATATTTATTTATACTTTATAGAAGAAAAATATTCTTGAAAGAAATTAAAGATTGTCTTTCTGTAATTCACTTAAAAGATCATGAATTTGTTAAAATTATACTTTATAATTTCTAACTTTTAAACAATATATTTTGCTCATATGCTCCTCTCCATTATGTGCTTTTAACCCCTGTCACATACCTGTTGATGCCCTTCTATTGAATTTGTTTTTAATTTGTAATGTATATAATGAAACTTTGAAAAAGTAGTTCTATTTATAGTACTTTTATTAGACACAGTCAAATAACTGTTAAATCTAGGCCCAGTTGGTCTACATAGTAAGTTTCATGCCAATAAGAACTACATACTGAAACCCTATCTCAAATACATATATTTGACGTGTGTGTGTGTGTGTGTGTGTGTGTGTGTGTGTAGAGTGGGCTTGAGAGAGAGTTTGTATTGATATTAAATCTCTTATTGTATTCTCTGAACTTTCACTCCTTTACCAAACTGTCACTGATAATTTTTCACAAAGATGAGGGGAGGGGTGAACTAATATGTATTGACACTTGAACCTACACTTTTTGCAAGTCACTGGAATAAACAAGATGTTCATTATTTAATTAAAATCATTCACTACAAGCAAACTGACAGCTCCTTAGGAGCTCATAGATGACCCAGACACAGTTACACAGCTTGTGGTAGATAGAAATAGGAATTAAATAATCTCTGAAAATGTGTTAGGAATTCCCCTGGACCCTACCTGGCTGTAGCAAGGCATGACCTTGAATGCTAGTCTGAGGGACTCAGTAATTCCAGGCAAGAGTGAATAAGGTCACACTGGCTGAGGGGCTTGCAACATTGCAGCAATATAAAGATCAGCACAGCTTGGAAATTGAGTATTCAGACTCTACTGGACTCTGCAGACTATGGGAAGGACTTTAGCTTTCTCATGAGGATCTGTGAATTATTTTTCTCAGATTATGATTTCAGCAATTAGAAGATGATTCTGAGTACCAAGAGGAGAACAATTGGGAAACCAATGGCATGGCTTTGATAGGACCTTAGGAGAAAAACACTGGTGACTTGGCTTTACTGTAGTCTATAGGAAAAGTGTGATGATAAGAGATTTAAGAGATTAGAAGAATCAACATGTCCAAGCAATTGATTAGAAAGGATAAAAAAGGCAGGGTACTGTCACAGTCACAAAGTCAGTTTTGCATCATACAGATCTAGGGAGAAGATGAAATATAAGATCCCATTTTGATTGAAAATCTGTTTTTTCATTCATTCTTTCATTCATTCACTTATTTACTCATTTTTATCCTGATTACAGGTCCCCTCACCTCCCAGTCCCCATGGCATAGCCCCTTCCCCTCCTCTTTTTCTCTGAGAAGAGTGAGGCCCCATTGGGCACCAACCCACCCAGGCACACCACGTATCTGTGAGACTAGGCATGTCCTCTCCCATAAAGGCCAGAAGAGGCAGCACAGTTAGAGAAACAGAATCCACAGGCAGGCAGCAGTGTCAGTGACAGCCTCAACTCCAGGTGTTGGGGAACCCACATGAAGAGCAAGCTGTACTTTCTTCCCCAGATGTGTGAGCAGCTTATGGAAGTGGGAGTATTAGGTCCAGCTCATGAATGCTTTTTGGTTGGTGTTTCAGTCTGTGGGAACTCCCAAGGGTCCAAGTTATTTGACCTTGTTGGTCTTCCTCTGGAGTCCCTATCTGCTTATGGTCCCTCAAGTCTTCCACAAACTCCCTAAGCTCCATCGGATTGTAGCTCTCTGCATCAGTTTCAGTCAGCTTCTGGGTGGAGCCTCTCAGAGGACAGTTATACTAGACTCCCATTTGAAAGCATAACAGAATATCATTAAGAGTGTCAGGGTTTGGGTCTTGTCTGTAAAGTGGGTCTCAATTTGGGTTGTTTCCAGTTCCTGGCTATTACAACAGATGCTGCTAAGAAGACAGTTGAGCAAGTATCCTTGCTAAAGGAGATTAAGAGGATATAAATTGGAAAGAAAGAAGGCAAAGTACTGCTAGTCACAAATATATGATGATGAATGAACATGAATGATCCCAGAAACTCTCCCAGAGAACCCTTATAGCTGATAAACACTATAAGCAAAGTGGCTGAATATAATGCTAAGAAAATCAGTTGCCCTCCTTTATACAAACAATAAATAAACTGAGAAAGAAATTAGGGAAACAACACCATCCACAATAGCCACAAATAATATAAAATATCTTGGTGTAACTCTAACTAAGCAAGTAAAAGACCAGTATGTCAAGAGTGTCAAGTATCTAAAGAAAGAAATTGGTGAAGATATCAGAAGATGGAAAGATCTCCAATGCTCATGGATTGGTGGGGATTAACATAGTAAAAATGGCCTTCTTACCAAAAGCAATTTACAGAATTAATGCGATTCCCATCATAATTCCAACAATTTTTTTTTACAGACCTTGAAGGAGCAATTCTCAACTTTATATGAAAAACAAAAATCCCAGGATAGCTTAAATGATCCTGTACAATAAAAGAACTGGAGGTATCATCATTCCTGATTTCAAGCTGTACTACAGAGCAATAGTAACTAAAAACTACATGGTATTCTTATAGAGATAGATAGGTTAATTAATGGAATCAATTGAAGATTCCTACAGATATTTGATCCTTGACAAAGAAGGTAAAACTATCCAATAGAAAAAAGAAAGCATCTTCCACAAATGTTGCTGATCTAACTCGATGTCTGTATGTAGAAGAATGCAAATAGAGCCATATTTTTCACTCTGCAGAAAACTCTACATTTTAAATTTTTTGCTCCAAAAGCTTTTAACTATACAAACAAGACTGCAGAATTTAGAAACTTTGTAGTAACAAGTTTGTTGTCTGTCAATGGCATAATGTTTATTCTTTCTATCCCAGTGTCAAGGAGCAGAAATTACATAATTTTATTTTCAAAGATATGTATTTACATGTTTAAATAAAAAAACACGGTTGCCTGTGTACTTGCCTGAAGTCAAGCTGCAAATTTCAAAGACAAAGAAACACACACACACAAACACATGTGTGTACACATGCACATGAACATATATATACAAGCAACACACATACACACAAGCACACACAAATGAGTGAGTAGTAAATTTGAGAACAGGATTGGTAGGAGTTTAGGAGTGGTTAAGAGAAGTTGGGAAGAACATAGAGTATGGAGAGAAAAATCTAAATGAATTATACATGTGCATGAAATTTGTTTTTTTTTTTTTAATCTGGTGAATGGACTTTATTTTTTTAATTTTATTTTACTTATTTTTATTTATTTATTTATTTTTATTGGATATTATATTTACATTTCAGATTTTATCCCCTTTCGCCCATTCCCCCCACCACCCAGGAACCTCCTATCCCATCCCCCCTCCTCATGCTTCTATGAGGATGTGTCCCCACCTACCCTCCCACTCCTACCTCCCCACCCTCGAATTCTCCCCCACTCGGTGTCCAGCCTTCATGGGACCAAGAATCTCCTCTTGCACCTATGCCTGATAAGGCCATCCTCCCCTTCATGTACAGATGGAGTCATGGTCCCTCTCTATGTGCTCCCAGACTTGTGGTTTAGACCCTGGGGAGCTCTGGTTGGTTTGTATTGTTGCTTTCCTCATGGGGCCACAAACCCTTTCTGCTCCTTCAGTCTTCTCTCTAACTTCTCCATTGGGAAACCCTTGATCAGATCAGTGGTTAGCTGTGAGCATCGGCCTCTGAATGTGTCAGCCTCTGGCAGACCTCTAAGAAGACAGCTATATCAGGCTCTTGTCAGCAGTGCATGAAATTTGAAAAGAACAAATATAACTGGTAAAAATGAAACAAAATCCACCCAGAGTTTCACTGAAGAATTGATGTCAGTTCTGTTCAACCTTTCCCAGAATCTGAAAAATTAGAGACTATTTCCCAATTATTTTAACTTTTTAATGATTCTTTGTGAATTTCACATCATACACACCAATCCCATTCATCTGCCCCACCCCTCAGATCCACCTTTCACCCTTGCCACCTCCACCTCAACAGAGAAAAAAAATATTATTGTGGAAGCTATCAAAATGTGTCCCCACACTTTTGTCCATACTTCCTTGCTTGTAAATGTTCACTGCAATGACTCATTGGTCTTGTAAGAGGCTTCTGGCTTTTCTTATTCTATCAATACTGGAAACTCACTGAGACTCCTCTCAGATATCCTCTTGTTACCCTGTGATGGAGATCCTGTAGTTTTGTATCTGTAGGAATGGACCCCTGGTACATTCCAGTAGTTCACCTATGGGGTAAATATTGGAGTAGGCCAACTCAAAGCCCTGGATCCCCAGTTACCTGAGAGGTAAGTGAACCAGTTAGGACCAGCTCTCCCATTCTCACACCCTGGGGCTGGTATGCTGGCAACCCTGAAAACCAGGACCAGCTTTGCTGCCCAGACAAGGTGCAGGGCCCACTTTCTCGAGTGTTGCAGCCAACAAGGGACATGGCCAGTTCTCCTACTCTCATGTCCCTAGAGCCACCTCTCCTGCCTGCCATAGATAATGAGTGACAACAGAGGGGAGAAGGGTATCTCTCCCTCATCTGTACCACAAGAGGCAGTGTGCGCTCTCCTTCACTCATGCCCTCAGAGTTGGCTCACCTGCAACCCTAGCATCCAGGGCCAGTTCTTTTGTGCTGCTCAGGCGAGGTAAAGAATACGTGCTTTTCTGAGTACTGGAGATGGCTAGAAGCGGGCTCAGCAATTCTGCTTTCACACTCACAGGGCCAGCTTTCCCATAGTGCCCATGTGAGGGGTGGAGCCAGTTCTGCACAACCCTCGGACATCAACATATCCCCAACTGCAGCCCAGACCAGGGACATTTGCCTAGTCTTTTGATGGCAATTGACCGTGGCGGCAGCATAGGCTAGCACTCCACCATGGTCCCAACTGTAATCACTGGCTACACACATCAGGTTGTTTCTCACTAGCCTTAAGTCTCCAGTTCTGCCTCCCTTCATTGTGCCCACATCTTTATCCTTCTCTTTCTCTTCCATTTCTACAGCACTTAGTTGCTCCTCTTAGTGGTACCTGTGGTCTCTGAGTGTTTGGGATCGTCTCAGGAAGTCTCAGGAGTTCATCAAGGCACCAGACAGAAGTCATCTTAGTCATGATCTGTCTTTACCCTCGAGGCCCGTGTGGCACCAGACTGGCGGTCATCTCAGGCTTGCTCTTTGCTTGGGCACATGTAAAGGTTGTCCAAGTTTATTCACGCCCAGCAGTGCCAGACCGGGTTCTTCTAATCTCCAGTTCACTCTTTGCCTTCAGAGCCCGATGGAGTGGGCTCTCACTGCATCAGATGAGTGGTCTTCGAAGAATGACTTCCTGTTCAAGCCCCCTTGGTATCAGACTGATGGTTGCCTCAGGCTTGCTCTTTTTTTTTTCCCCAGAAAATGTTAAGCTTCCTATCATTCAGTTGTTTACATGTCAGGACACTGCGTGTAGACATAGCCTCTCTCCTTTATTGAATGAAGGACGTGACACAGCAGCTATACCCACAATATCATTAGGGGCATATTTCCCAACTGATTTAAATACAATATTATCCTGAAACCAAAACCATATGAAGAATTAAAAAGAAGGGGAGGAGGACAAAATTATATTACCCTATCAATGAGGAACAAGCATTTCCATGATTCAAACCCCCATTTATGACAATACTTATGAAAAGACATCATCTAGTGAAGAGATTTTTCTACTTAATAAAGGTCTCAAATAAAATATACACAGCATCATTTCCTGGATGGTAGACCAAATGTTGCCCTTCTACAGTTGTGATCAGATCTCACACTTCTCTTCACCCTGGGGCTGGCAATTCTAGCCTAAACTTCAAAAATGAGATTAAGGAAATGCAAAATTTTTATGCCAGAGACAAAAACTTCAAACTCTAAAACTGTCTTTTTGGAAACGTTGTCGTCAGCGAGAAGAAAATCCGATTAATCTACCAGCTCCTAGCACCAACGGAAAAGTTACCCCTCATCAAAGTAGCCACAACTCTAAGCCCAGCCCATCAGCACCATATAGTTCCCACCTCATCCACATTTGTTGTGAATGGCATTGACAATGGCTCATCCTAACAGTCTTCAATATGAATAAGCTGAGAACATTCCAAATCTTCCCGTTCTTCTTCCTTTGCAGGGATCAGTTCCTTCTTCAAAGTGTAATTTTCCTTTTACATGCTCTTGTATGTGGACAGATTATCTAATATTTTACTTAGAAACCCGCTGTGTTGAATTTCTAGGTTCAGACTCTCCACCTTGTGTAGAGTGTAATGTAACCATGTTCTTTGCCACTGCATAGCAAGTGTGGCCTTTTTACAACACCATGGTCTTCATTTCCATCTGAGGTTCACCAGAAGCACCTCCTGGTTTTTGTCTACCATCAGCTATTTCAAGGGATCCTAGGCATTTCTTAAAAATTTATAAAAGAAGCCAGCACATGTTAGTCTGCGTTAAAGAACTTTTCATATTTTTGACACTTGTTACAGTGACACTTCCTTGCTGCCACCAACATTCTGATTAGTCTTTTAGTGTTCTCACAGCAGAATACTACAGACTAGTTTCCCTCAGTGCCACAAGTTGCTTTTTCTGAGCATTCTATGGGCTAAATGTTAGACTGCAATGCGTCATTAGGGCTAGTTTAGTCACGAGGTTTTTCAAGTATCTTTCTGGACACTTCCTATGTGGGAGCACATCCCAAATGAGTTTCCTTGGGTCAAAATTCCCTCTTTGTAGAACAATACTCATCAGCATGGAATTAAGTCCATCTCATTGCCATCACTTTTTACACATTTGCCTCCTTAAAGTCCATCTCTCCAAGTATACTCACATTTTGAGATCATAGGCGCCAGGGCTGGAGTATGGAGACTCCATTTAGTACAACACGGAAGGATAACACTGATTGACAGGTGTTACTGAAGTGAGACTATCACATGCATATTTCTTATTTCTTCTTAGGAAATTCATCCTTTAAAATGTTGAATAACTACAGTGAATGAAATCTACAGAAGGATAAATAAAGGTAAATTTTAAAAAAACAAAACCATCAGATGGAAACATCTTGAGTTTATCAATAGGATCAAGTTTTCATTTATGCAAAACAGAGGACAATCTCATGACAAGTTATACCTGGTTCATTCATACAGCAATATGGGCTCATCTATGACCAATACAGAGCTTATGTGCACTGCTGGAGTATACTTTCATTTTAAAATTATATTGTTGGCATCTTAATAACTTACTACCATGCTTTAATATTTAACATATTTGGTAGCATTACATATGTATAATATGTGGGAAAAACATTAGTGTTAATCAGACTCTTGTAGCTAATCCACAGTGT
The DNA here is from genome assembly GCF_011762505.2 of Arvicanthis niloticus. Lineage (NCBI taxonomy): Eukaryota > Metazoa > Chordata > Mammalia > Rodentia > Muridae > Arvicanthis > Arvicanthis niloticus. Next base: position 39,101,031 of record NC_047670.1, on the reverse strand, counting down.
TGATATTAATCATAAGTCTCACTTGGTGTAGTAATTTACTGATCCTACTTGTTTTTGCATATCACTTAATGAGCCAGTTTACATGGAAGCATTTGTAAAACTAAGTGTCACAGACATGCAAAAGTAGGTGATGGGCTGTATTAAATGACTAAGAAGTTAACCAATAGCAGCTTTGGTGTGGCTATTCTGTGTGACATGGGTAGGTAAAGGCCATAGCCAACACCTTGTCAGACTTTACAACAGTTTTAGAGCAGATTGTAGACACAAACCAACTAGCCTAGAATTGGGAATACAATGAAGAATTGCCTACAAGCTTTTATCTTCTGTTTGTTTGTTTGTTTGTTTGTTTGAGACTGGATCTTACTATGTAGCTCTGGTTGTCTTGAAATTCACTATGTAGACAAAGCTGACCTCAAACTCACAGATATTCACCTCCAAAGTGCTGCCTATGTCTCTCCCTCCCAAGTATAAGTGCTTCTACTTCTCAAGTGCTAGGGTGAAAAGCATGAGCCACTGCAACTAGCTCAACCTCAGATCTTAAAGGAAATACTGACACAAAACAAACTAACAACAACCAGACCATGAACCAGGGATGAAGAAGCAATACAGACAATGTGAACTCCAAGGGCAAAGGACTTAGACATAAGAGGACATTAAGAGAAAATGCTTCGAAAAACAAATACCCTTGCTTCTAAACCACCTCCATTACTGAATGTGCTTCAAATTTTAGGAAATAAATAAATTCTTCTGACCCTCAAGATCCATAGGTCTGAAATGTGAAATACTATATTTTTCTTACTAGATTGGTGAGGGTAAGTATAGATTAAGTGAGATTAATTAGGTAATTTATCTAGAGCAGCATAAACAAAAAGGAGAGTGAATAAAAGTTTTCCATGGTATGAAGGAGTTGGAAACATGGCCACTGTACAAATACCCTTTCTGTCAACTTTATTACTCCCAGAACTGTTACCACCACATTAATCTCAAAACTGGATGAGATACAGGTATAATGCAAGGTAATTCAGAAAATGTAGCCAATCGTTTCCCATGCAGAATATTTACAAAAAATGATTTAAAGATGAAGTACATTACAAATGTTTCCTAATGTCCAACAATTCATAGAAAGAACAACATTGTTGACTTGGGTTTGGGCATGTGAAAATGTTTTAAAGTTCATGTTCCTGTTAGGGCTGGGATCAAGAAGACAGACACTGTTCAGGCAGTTGCCAGAGGAAGCAGAGAGGAAAAGACATCTTCAAAGGCATGCTGGTCCTCAAGCACTCAAAAACAGAGCTAGTGTTCTGTAGCACAGTGTAGCTTTCTATTGTAAATATTTTCTCAAAAGGATCACAAGGTTACACACAGAAAGTAGATTGTTACTACTTTTCAGAAGGTATTTCTACCCTGAAGTGGGGTGTGTGTGCTCTTGTTAAATGATTCCTGAACAGACAGAATGCTTTTTATTAAGGACCCCTTCAGCCCTCACTCTGGTGAGGACATTTTGGTCTCTCTGAATTGCTACCTGCTCTTTCATCAGTGACTGTTTCCTTCTTGGCTCAGTTCCAGGTCCTGGAGAACAACTGATCACCAGTAAGGGGATCCTTTTGATAGGTGGCCAAGGACGGGACAGAGTTTGTCCCAGATGATTTTACTTTTAAGTATGGTTTATGAATGAATAATAATTTTTTTAAAAGCACTTCCACCTGACCTGTTCTTTGGTCTGTGAGTGGGAAGTTAAGCAAGAAGAACAGGGGCAATTAAACAGAATAATGAGGAATACATATTTACTAAGATGATGATGTGTCTAACAGTTGCTTCTTCTACTCAGTGGACCTCCCTTACTCTGGCCTCATTCAGTCTAAAAACCTCCTATCCAAAAGCACAAGACTGTTTGCAGTTTCCTAGGGATACTGTGCAATGGGATATATCCAAATCTTTGCACAGAATCTTCTTCTGGTTGTTTTATAATTCTGATCCCTCACTCACGTCTGATTTCACCTGTGAAGCTTATTCTTTTTCTTCTTTCATTAGCAATACTAATAGAGTCTTCTGTGAACATTCAGAAATGATAATCTATAAGACTTACTGTTTGTTTGTTTATTGAAGTGTGTGTCCTTATAGGCATCCAGAGATCCAAAAATCCATAGGAAGTCTTCCATGCATTTTTGTTAGCAGTTATACTAAAATATTTTAATATAAAAGTTCTATAACCTAGAAAAGAGTCCTGTTATGCAGAGTACTTTAATTTTTCTTAAGATATGAAATAAGATTCCCTTAATAATATTTCCTCTTATGCCAGCTTCAGATTCCTTGATGTAGTCAATCTTTCCCTTGGGGGTTGATGGGAACATTTGAGAAGCAATGGCAGAAATTTCTGAGATTGCTCACCTCTCCTATTTTATACATTTTCTCTATGTTTGTATTAATGTAAATGGTAGGTAACACATTTAGTAAATCCACACAGTGGTATTATTAACATCTCACATATAAGATTAAATTTCATATTTTCACTTCAACTAAGATGAAGTAGGCAAGCATTTACCATTAATACTGCAAAATGATGGCATTAGATAACACAACCTGTTCTGTTTAGACCTGGGTCTGGATCCAGCATAAAAATAAGAGGCAAAGCTGGTTTATGTGGTTTTCTATCACATAAACATTTCCATCAGTTGATGTTTTATTTCCAAAGTGATCTTCATAGTGCAAACATCAGCACCACTATGAAGCACTGAAGACAAGTCAGACTTGATCAAATCTCACTTTGTAAACTATTAGAGCTATCTATGAATTGAAAACTCAACTGGTCCAAGGGTGACAAATGTACATGTATATATGGATGTTTATTTTTGATACCCTGGTAGACATCATTAATCAATCATGTGAGCCTATTATCACTAAGAGTCTTTATAGATACAGGACATTTATCTAGGAAGACACAGCTAGTTAAAATGCTGGCAAAGATAAGATCTCCTGTCTTTCATTGACTTCAACCATAAATCCAAAGAATTCAGTGACACTCTGGGCAGGAAGATATAAGGTTTTTAGTAATTTATAAGGTGAAACATAATCTGCATAGCTCACTTATTGTATCCTCACTATTTAATCATTAATAAATACAGTTTATAATATAGTGCATATAGTTCATAAAAGTAATTTAGATAAAGCAACCCTAGATGTCAAATATTTTAATCTTTACGACACTGTCAAATACAAATTGTTAACCCCATTTTGTAAATAGGAAAGTTAGGCTGTAAGGCAGAGCTGAAGAGCAGGTGCCACGTAGTTTAGTCTGCTAGGTGTTTTTTTTTTTTTTTAAATAAAATCAAGATGACATTTAAAAGTCAGGCAATTCTGTGTGAAAATATGGTTTCAACATATTTTACTTTGAGAGTAATAGTAAGCCTGTTTTTCTCATGTGGGGACAATTTTTTCATGCTTCTTAGAGACTACACCACTTACATGACTGTATTCAGTGTGTCACAAAAAGCAAACAGTAAGAATTGTATGCAATTCACTAGATTCACTAGGACTTGTTGAAATTTTCACCTGCTATACTTATTTTACTTGGGACTGCATGTGAACTGAGTTAGTATTAACCACTCCAGAGTCCCCCAAACCAAACTCCTCTCTGGCTTTCTTCCAAGGCTTTTTCTCTTCTCTCTGATGCGAAGGCTTTCTGATTCTATTCCCATATTGCTGAAACAATGAAATTGCTCCAGGTTGGAGGGAGGGTAGGACTCAAGGGATGTGAGGGCTATAAGCAGGAGTCACTAAAAGCAGCACAAGTTATGGTTTTGGTTATTCTCTTAAGGAGATGTTTTCCATTGTCGTGCTGTTTTCTATCCACAGCATATGACTAACCAGGCTGACTTAATCATCTTAGAGTACAGAGACTTTGCTTTCCATTTGTAAACTCTACCAGATATAAAGTTTTACTGCTTTTATCATATATTATACTTATATATACATATATATTGTACATATGGATTGTTAATAAATTATAGATTTCCCCCTAAGATACTTTATAAGAAGTGTTGAAGTATTCTGTCTCTTTCTATAGACTAACATTTGTAAGGACTATTTTTACCATATAAATCCTTTAGAAAGATTTTTAGAAGATCCAATTAAGTCCTTTGATTTCAACGCTTATCCTCTGATGCCACTCAGCATCTCTAGAAAAAATGGACATTTTTCAAAATAACCTAATTGATGGGCATTTGGTTCTTCATGAGATTAGTAAGTTTTGATATTTCTACTTTCAAATTAACCCTGCCCCTTTGTGTTACTACTTCAGGAGTTTGAATGAGATAGTTACTACCTCACTCTGATTTTCTTTCTTCTACTCTTGAAGCAGTCACCATGTCATATGTAAAAACAGAAACACAGTAAATAGGTATTGAAGCCTATTTATGCTTAATTACACCATTAATTTTTGTCAAGACATAAAAATGTGTGTTTTAAGATTTCTCATTTATAAAAATATGTTTGAGTCAACATTGAATATTAATGTGCTAGAACATTAGAAAGCTCTAGAGCTGTTATTTTCTCTGGAAAATCTTTCATTCTACTTAACTTTCTCAGTAGGAAAGTCTTTCATTAATAAAAGAAAGACAATTGTATGTTCGAAAGCTTTGTTGCGAGGGTGAACATAATCTTGTATGTAACGTTTCATTGCAGTGCAACTGTAAGATCTTTGTATGTAGAAGTTTCATCTGTTTAATGTCTGCACTAAAGCTCATATAAAGGAAAAACAGCTAGCTCCCTCACCCACTGACCCCTTTCATACACTAGGTAGAAAGTCACTGGGTGGCTTTGGAGAATTTCCCAGATGGCTGGGGCAGAACTGGGAAACCCCCAGCTGAACGTCTGAGTACAGGGCCTCAATTCAGCAAAGCTTCACAGAACTTTTGACAAAGATACACTGCTTCCATTATTCTCTCTGTGCCCATCTTAAATTGCCCTCTCCCACCCTCATCATACCAACCATGTCAGAACCTCTGCCAGTTCCCACTTGTCTCTTGGAAGGATAAGACGGAAGACTATTTTATCTAATGATAACAAATCTCATAACTTTCAAGTTCATAACCAGGCTGAGCAAAGCTGATTCACAAGAGCTTGTTCATGGCTAAGGATGGGCAAATATCAATGTTGAAAGACCATTGGTTTCTCACAGGCATTGGTTAGTCAGCCTTGGTGTTCACAGAATATGACAAATTTCATATGAGTCTTTCAATAAATATAGTTATGGGGAAGCTATAGGTATTGGAAATATATGTTCACTGTCTTTCAATAACTGAATTATCTCATGAATAGTAAAAAAATTCTTCAAATCAAATCAAAGACCCAATTAAGAAGATACGCAGGGTATGATAATCCTTGTTTCCTATGGCTTTAAAAAACATGGGAACAGTTGGATAGAAAAATAATTATTCTATGTGGGTTTGTTTCTGTTTCTGCAAAGTGATCAAGGGAAAATGTACCTTCTGGTCCACCATCATGAATGTAATTCACCCCAAGGATAGGATATGATTTACAAAATATTCAATGGCTTAATGGCTTGTCATGGTCTTCCTCTACATAGTATAGCTTTTGTTTTGTTTTTATTTCTTATTAATAAAAGTTGAGAAAACTGACTGAAAGTGGTAGAAAGTTTTGTTAAGTCTTCAATATTCTCACATTCTGCTGGACCAGAAATAGATGTGATTGCCAATGGATGAAGCATCTGCTATTCTTTGCCTTCATACGTTCTCATTTTAACAACTTTATCGAGATATGATTTACATGTTGTTCAACGTGTGAATCAAACTGTACCACCCATGGGTGGGTATTTGCACAGCCTCACCACCTTCATTGTGATGCTATTTTAATAGTATTGTTTTATCATATCTTGTGCTATCTAGCATATCTTTTCTTCTTACAGAGACCAGATCTCACTTACAACACACAATTCTTAATATATTGACTTTTATTTCTTATACTTGGACATAAGCATAACAAAAACATGTATGGGCTTGGGGTTAAACTTTTGTTCCTAAACTGAACAGGGTACTTAATATGTAGAACCTTCATATATGTGATATTATTGAACTCATAAGCCTCACTGCTATCACCTACCAAAGAGAATAAAAGTAAATACCATAAAGCTATTTAGAGGGCTGCACCATAACACACATAAAAAGCCAGGCAAATCTTAAGCATTCATTAAGAAATTTTTTCTCTTGAGAAAAATATGTAGAGTAGAGGAAACACAAATCTAAAATTGCATAGTATCTAGATTCTCCTCAATCATTCTTCCTTCTCCCAAGAACAAATAAAATCCCTTAATTCTCTGTGACTCTATGACAGTTCCAGACAATGAAACGTGAACACAAGTAAAGTATCCCCAAGCCCAGCCCTTGCCATCTCCTCAAGGTTCTCAACACATACTCCCATGTTCTTCTCTTGTTCAGTTGACAAATGCAGAGGCTATCATGTGGTTAGAGACTGGCACACCTATGGCTTTGAGGGAAATCTAAGAAACCAATTGCATTCCTATATGAGAGAGTGTTTGTTGGTGTTCACAAGATCACTGAGATTTCATGATTATTGGCTGCTCACCAAACATCAGAGAGAATTTAATAATTCAGTGTTGGGTGCTTCTGCAACAAACAGGTGAAGTAAAGCATCAATTAGCAAGCAAAGGTATTCGATGAAGCTGATACAGGACTGAAGCTTAGGTCATTTGATTATGCAAAAAGTTTGGTTTCATTCCAACTTGTAGCAGTTTAGAGTAGAATTTGCATGCCAGCAAGCCAACATCTTATTCAAAAACTGTGGAAAGAGAAGCCTATTATGGCACATTGACTACACATGGCTGCCTTTGGATTATGATAACACTCAAGGAAAAAAAATAGATATTTTGTATGCAAAATTAAAAGAGAAACAAGGCCAGAAATATTTTTTTAATTTTTTTAAGTTGAAAAGTTTAACAATGGCAGGCCTTTGGAAGTCACTAAATGGAATATCAAGAAGAAAATTCTTATTAACTGAGAACAATGCTAAATATGTTTCAAACAACCAACTTAATCATGAGGACCTCATTAGCAAAGACTGAAAGGTAGAGGTATGAAAACTAAAATTAACTAATTTTAAAAAAATGTATCTGAGAACCAAGTCTAGGAAACAGATTGGGCTGTTTTTATACATGGAATTGACTTACAACTTAGCAATTAGAAAGTACAAAACTGTTGGAAGTATTATACTGACATAAATTCACTAACTCATTTAAAACCGTAAGTCTTTTAGACTTAATTTATCTTTAGGATTTTAATCTTAAAAAAAAAAAAACAGGATGCAAATTGTAAATCCCTTAAGAATGATATACACTGGTACTGACTAAAATGTGGTCTAAAATAACTATTGTTAAAAGAAAGAAGGCAGTTAAGGATAGAACCACAGGTCATTAAGTATACACACACACACACACACACACACACACACACGGGTGCTTTCCTACCAGTGAACAGAATTGGGGCCTGCAAAGAAACTTTCTCTAATATCCACATTAGTGAGATGTCATCAGACTAATTTTGTGGAATGTCAGGACAACAGTGGCCAGTATCAGAACTCAGGGAGCTCAGATCATGACCTAAGATCTGAAAGCTAAGCAAAAAGGGCACTTGAAAAAAAAAAAAAAATGCCACTGCGAATTACTCTAAGAGGGAAGCATCAGAGGTATGCTGAGAAAAAAAAAAAAAAAAAAACTTGAAACATGAAATATGCAGAACAGCAGATGCAGCCAGTCTCGCCAAGGAGTAGAAGCTGAAAAGTCTCTTCTTCCCAGTTGATACAACAGGCTATGTCTTTACACCCTACATCAATCATTGGATGCAAGCTGCTACAAAATAAGTACTGTCCGTAGATGGCATTTCATGTAGAAGCATGAGCTGAGAACAACCAGCACCTAATACTCTTGAGGGAGGTCTGGGAGAAAACTCAAGTGTCTATTGTAACGAGTGGTCTATATTTCTTGTATGTTTCTCCTTCATAAATGAGATTATATGTTTTGATAAGCCATGTAAGGTCTACTATTGTATAATAGCTGTTGAGAGGCAGGAAGAAAACTAGGGGCAGGCACCTTATCTTCATCGATCATCAGGCCATAAGGGCAGACATCTGGGAGAATGGAGAAGCCTGCATATCATCTGGAGATAGAGTTTCTTTGAACAGAACATTAAACTGTGCCTTGTAGGGAGAAGACCAGCATGTTTTTTTTATTTATTTATTAATCATTTTATTTGTTTACATTTCAAATGTTATCTCTCCTCTCAGTCTCCACTCCATGAAACCCCCACCCGATTCCCCTCCTGTTTGCCTCTAAGAGGGTGCTTCCCCTCCCACCATACACTCCCATATTTTCTGTTTAACAGGAGGAATGAAATTGCTTGTTGGAGACCAAAAAGGATCAATCCAACTGTTTGCTCCTTTTTAATTTCTATTTCCCCTTTATCAAGGACAAGAAAGCCTCATTTCAAGATTCATTTTCACTGAGAAAAAACATGGGAGGGGCATTTTATAGCTATGTACTTTAACCAACATAAATATGGTGCTGCAATATGCAGACTATTCTTTGAAAAAAGGTGCCCAACCCATGGCAGATGATGATGATGACAGTGACAAAAACAACAATGATCATGATGATGATGAAGAGAACATTTTTTTGTGAAATTACTGAGAATACGAATTGCATTTTGGCATTACCAAGAAATAATTAGCCTGAATTATGCCTAAAAATATCGTGGTACATACATTTCTAAAGCTAGGAGAGTAGACAAAATTATCCATAAAAGATACACAAAGACAAACCATTTCCACTCTCACAAAAATTCCAATGAAATTGAGACTCATATGGATCCTGAAGATATATTTTGTATATAAATGAACAGATAAAGTGAGAAACATAAACTCTAGTATCTATGTTAGCCTTCAGTGCCAAGCTCGTACTTTATATTTTTAACCTATTAGTCACTTTCCTAAGCTTGAAAAACTAGTGTTCTTATATACCTTAGGACTTTAGTATGTTCATATACTTACTTTAAGTCTTCCATCTCCATCCTACCACCTACCACTTTAGAAGCCAAAGGCTTCTAAAGGTCCTGCCATCCAGAAATTATATTAAACATATTCTGTGGTCCCCTCCTCAGTCAAAGAAAATCCTAAATCACAGCTACAGCATCATTATCTTTAAAAAAGCAGCATGGAGACATCTTCATAGGCCATCAAGTTGTTTTGATTGCTTCGATCACCAGAGGAGAAAGATAAAGCCAAACGTGTGTTGAGAATATTAAGATTTAAAAGCTTAAGGACTTTACTTCCCCTTTTCTGGGAACTGAGTTTTATTAGCGGATGAACTTTGAATTTTCTCAAGGGGGAGAGCATAGTAATGGATGCTGACTAAGAGCAACAAATGCATTTCCCAGGGTCCATCGGAGTGGGAATGTCCCCAACATACACAAGTGCTAAATACCTAGCAATCATGCATCACCATCCATATTTTGGAATCTTTTTCTTTTCTTTTTAGAGCAAAGCAGGTGTTTAAAATAATCACTTGTTCAAAGGGCCTGGAAATGGTAGAAAGCCACGGTTTCTCTGCTTTGAAAAATCAATTGCTCAGAGGGGGAAAATAGCAGATTAAAATTTTATGCCATAATTTTACAATTGATCATCAGTGCCACGAAGGGCACACTACAAAGTTTATTTTCCAACCACTGGAAAAATGAGATGTGTCTTGAAAGAGAGTATTTTTAGCATAAGTGACTGTGTGGTTAAATATAGATTTTGTTTCACTTTCTTCCAACTGTGAATGTGATTGTGTTCATATGCTTGGGAAATTTGCATATAATGTATGCTATTTGTATCATAGCCAAATCACTTGAATTCAAGCTACACTGCTGGCTGAAATGGAAATGTAGCCCACAGAGATAAATATACTTATCATTCATTTCTTAAGGCTCAAAACCCAAAAGAATATCTTCCGTAATTTATGAATTCACCCATCTGGCAAATTTGCCAATAATTATCTAGTTCTTCCTTCTAGAAAAGCCAGCCACTGGATAAGGAGCAATCATTGTGGTCTGCAGCTTGTGAGAAAACAGAAGATTAAATCCAAAATGTTTGTGACTGCCTATAATATTCCTGGGAAAGTTTGATTTAAAACAAAACAAAACTGATTTGTGAAACTTCATCAAATTTCAGTAGTAATGAAATTTGACATGTATTAGCATTCTGTCTAAACTCCACCCCCACAGTTACCTGGCAACAGCCAAGTAGGCCTGGCCCACTATAAAAGGGGCAGCTTGGCCCCTCCTCCCTCTCTTGCTCTTTTTATCTCCTGCTTTCTTGCCTTCTTGCTCCCCCTCTGTCCCCTCACCCCTTCCACCTTCCCTTCCCCCTCTCTCCACATGGTCATGGCCGGCCTCTATTTCTCTTCCTTCTCCTTCTCCTTCTCCTTCTCCTTCTCCTTCTCCTTCTCCTTCTCCTTCTCCTTCTCCTTCTCCTTCTCCTTCTCCTTCTCCTTCTCCTTCTCCTTCTCTCTCCTTCTTCTCCTTCTCCTTCTCCTTCTCCTTCTCCTTCTCCTTCTCCTTCTCCTTCTCCTTCTCCTTCTCCTTCTCCTTCTCTCTCCTTCTTCTTCTCCTTCTCCTCCTCCTCCTCCTCCTCCTCCTCCTCCTCCTCCTCCTCTCCTCCTCCTCCTCCTCCTCCTTCTCCTCCCCTCCCCTCCCCTCTCCTTCCCCTCCCCTCCCCTCCCCCCCCTCCATAGCTCCCTCCATAGCATGATCACAGGACAAAATATAGTGTCTATACTGCCCTATAATGAAGATGGATTCTTAGAAACCTAGACACTTTTGTTGCTGAGTAGGTGTTTAAAGTTGGAGTTGAAGCTTCCAAAATAAACTTTGAACAAATCTATGACAAATACATTTGTGTCCAAATGTTAGAGAGTCTGTGCTCTTCCATCTATTGGTCTTGTTTTACCTACTGGCCCTTATGGCTAAAGTAACTCTTTTCTGTGAAATAATGTATTAGCCTTTGTCACCCACCTTAGGTGTCACTTTAACTGCTGTGCCATCCCTGAATAATTTCTCTTTGCTCCATGGAGTCTGTTTGCTTCCAGAGAGCAAAGAGTTCTCTTAAGATTATTCAAATATTCTTTGACTTATCTCAGAGATTTTTTAAAAACTCCTTTTTTAAGTAATTTACTTATGTACCAATCTGGCTTGGTAATATACTATGAATACTCCAAGACAACACAGGAATCACTTTAATCACAATCTGTACAATAAAGTACAGCGTTCATCACAAAATAGGTACTCAGTGTTGATTGCAATTGCACTGAGCGTAATTGAATTGAATTCAGATTAACAGAGGAAACATGTTACTTTGAAGGGCTTAAAGTAATAACAACTCAATCAAATAAAATGAGTGAACTACAAAAGACTTACAATAAACTGAGCCTGTGGGAGAATACATAAATTATCTTTAAAATGGTAAAGAAAATAATTTTAAAAATTACTGTCTGGGCTGTGGATGTAGCTCAGTGGTTCAATGTTTGTTTTTGCATTGATGAAGCTCTGTTTTCTATTCCCAGCCCTGAAAGAATATATGTGGTGTGTGTGTGTGTGTGTGTGTGTGTGTGTAACAAAAGGAGAGAGTTGAAAGGTAAGTAGTAATCTCTCAATTACCATTTACATTTGTGATTGATTGGTATGGAGGTCCAATAAGATAAATGTATCTTATGAAGCCCAAAACTATAGCACATTCAACAAAAGAGAGCATATTCAACAAATGGTGCTGAGAAAGTTGTAAATCCATACACAGACAAATGAAACTAGGTCCTCATATCTCACTTTAATGAAAAAGCAGCATTAAATGATCAGAGACCTCTATATAATACCTGAAACTCACAAAAGTAGAGAACACATTACAAGAGATGGAGATCTAAACAATAGCTTTCTGAATATAACTGGCTCACTCAGGAAATACGGCTAATGATCAGTAAATGGGACCCTCTGAAATTAAAACTTTCCACACAGCAAAGGAGACCATCAACTGAGTGAAGAGGAAGTCTACAGACAATTACTACCTATAGTAAACCAAGAACTTGCAAACTATATATCAAGAAAATGAACAACCCAATTTTTAAAATGATGGCATAGAGTGGAACTGAGCAGAATTGTCAAAAGAAGGAATACAACTGGCTAATAAACATCTTTAAAAAGTCATATATCACTAGCTGTCGAAGAAATGCAAATTAAAGGTTCTTTGAGATTTTCATCTCATAGTAGTCAGAATGGTTCTTATTAGAAAAGCAATAACATAAGCCAGAGAGTGCTGACTGCTATTTCATAAAACCTAGGTTCAATCTAAGCCCCACAAGGCAGTTCACAACTAACATCAGTCTCAAGGGATGCAGTCTCTTATTCTGATCTGCTCAAGCACCAGGAATGCATGTGGTTGACATCCATAGACATATATGTAGGCACAATGCACACATACATAAAATAAATAATACAATTTTAATAAGTAAAGCCAATACCAAATGCTGTCAAAGATGCACCTAGATGCTCATCAATGCTGCATTCACATTAGACATATATGTAGGCACAATGCACACACACATAAAATAAATAATACAATCTTAATAAATAAAGCCAATACCAAATGCTGTCAAAGATGCACCTAGATGCTCATCAATGCTGCATTCACATTAGCTAAGAAATAAAAGTGGCCTAGATATCCATCAGCTTATGGATGAATATCGAAGGTGTGGTGCATGCACACTTTGGAATTCTATTCAGTGCTGAGAAAAAATGAGATGGGAAAAAATGGGTGGAACTAGAATATACTGTACTGAGTGAACTGACACTAACCAAAAGATAAGCAGTATATTGTTTTTCTCTCATATCTGAAGACTATCTTCAGGATTTTACATTTCTATATATGAGTTGGAGTGAGTATCTATAGATGCCTGGAGGCAAGAAAAGAGATTTTGGGAGGAATAAGGTGTTACAGAAGGATAGTACAACATATGCCGTTTGAAAATATTGTTGGGGTAGGAGCAGTATGACTAGTGTAGAAAGTAAGTAAAGCACTGGGGTGGCAGAAGAAAATGGTGGGCATAAAAGTTTTAACCAAAACTAAGGGTAAATACAAAGGCTGAACAGAAACATGCAACTTTAAAAACTAACTAAAATTGTGAAGACCTCAAAGTGAGGTACTTTGCATAGGTGGGTAATGTCCCAGAAGTCACAGATCTGTAAACACAAATCCCAGGTATGCCACCTGGCTCCTGTAGTGAACAGGTCAACACTCAGTCATAAGGAGACGGGAAAACTCAGACAGACTGAACAATGGGAGGTTAAGAGTGGTATCTTTGGAGGCCCCATGGGAAAAACAAAGGCCCAAGGAGGAACCAATGTAGGTTTTGCCTCAGAAGGACCCTTCAAGGGTTTAGTGTGGCAGGTCATGGAATAAGGACTCAAGAGACAATAGACAATATCTTTAACATCAATAGAGGGTATTAATAGCCATTTCTGAAGTTACTCACCTAAAGGATAAGACCTTATTGCTGAAGTCACAACATAGTTCAGATACAGAACACAGTGAAATAAATGTGGAATCCTATTGAAAGGCCCCTACCTGCTGACTAGAGTTTATATCACCACAAAAATTTCTATGCAGACTTTAACCTGAAAGAATTCATTTACAAATTTATTTAGTTGTGAATCCTGTATCTGCTAGACAAGACAGTCTTACTGGGGGCAATAGTGTTATGAATGTTAAGAAGGTGACCGACCACTTTTTGTTAGATTTAAGTCCTGTTTTATAGGAAGAAATACAAGCACAACACTGTAAACATTATCAAAAGTCTATTTCTGGAAAACACATATTCCCATAGAGGGACTCCACTGCTATTATCATGCTAAATAGATGTATATGCACATTGCCTTCTAAACACACATGTTCATACATGGGCTAATGCTATGCTCAACACTTGGCTGAGAAGAGCTTCTCTTTGCAGTTATCCATGGTAAATGAAGACTTAGAACTGATCAATGCATAGAACAAATGTCACTCCAGTGCTCAACCTTAAGTGAAAAAATTATGTCACTTCCTCTAAGCCCCCAAGGAACAATGCAGAAGAGGGACTAGAAAGAACATCAGAGCAGAAGGATGGAGAAATGTGCTATGACATGACTCTTTCTGTCATGATCACATGGAAGCTCTGATTACCTGTATAAGACCAGAAAAAGCCTTTGTACTTCAACTTTCCAATACAAACAAGAAGGAGGGAATCCATGATGCCCACCTCTCCCTTTAGGGTTATTGGGAGTGAGAAGTTGTTAATAGGAGCAGGGGTAGAATTTTTTCAGTGAAGCCACAGGCAAGTTGCCCATGCTCTTATCCCATCCATGCTCATACACACAACTCAGAATAAAGTAAAATGAAATGAAATGAAATGAAATAAAATGAAATAAAATAAAATAAAATGCATTAGATTAGGAGGGGAGTCAGTGACCTAAAAGATTACTCAGAGTCTTACAATTGGCCAATATAACACAGAATGTTCATTTGAAATTTAGGCTCTACAAAGAAAGTCATTATCAATAGAGATTTGGTAATATGAATAGTTAACCATGCCCTTTGTTACTCTCATGGATAAAAATGAAGACATATCCTCAGAGATGAGCAGAACTCACAGATCACAGAACAGATAATCACATTTCAAGCAGGAGAACAAGGATTACTGGCAAATGGAGGTATGCACAACTTGGTACATTCACCTTGAATCTGTAAGTAGGTCAGTGAAGCCAGGAAGAAAGGAACAAGAGTGCTGATTAAGAAATGAGATGGCGAGTCTGCCAAAGCAGATCAAAAAGTATGTCATATGCTGAAAATGAGGGTTCTCAAGGTCTAACACTGCTGCAGCTGCAGCTCTACTCACACTCCATATACTCCCCAAGCAACTCAGCACCACCCTGCTCAGAAGACTGTTCTTGCCTCTCGTCCCTCTGCATCACATCTGCCAGACCCTGGCTCTTTCCCAATTGCCAGACGCGTCTTTGCAAATTATCACCTTCTGAGAAAGGAGGTTTCTTGCAATTCAGTCTGAAATAGAGACAGCCATTTCTTTCCCATTCCTCTGTTGTTTTCTCCTTTGTATTTTCTATTTAAAAACATCTTGCTTATGGATGCATTGATTTATTTAACTCCTACTTTTACCAGTGGGATAAAAAACTCTGTGGTCCAAGGGATCTTTTCTATTTGAATTACTAATGCATTTCTAACATAGCTAACACTCACAAATGCCCACCAAACATTTGTGAAATGAGTTAAAAGGAATTGTCAAAGGGTCCAATTTTAACTTTGAAAGATAATTTGGGTTGTGATATATGGCCATTTTGGGGACTGACATTTATTTTACTGGACAGTAGTTCCACCAACCTTAAGGTGTGTCTTGTAGGAGTATTTCATTTTGTGTTTTGAGAAAGGGATGCGCCTTTCTTTCTCTTCTTGACATCATCCCATATGTAGAAGACAATTTTCAGCATTATTATTGTATTTACTGATGACATGGGAGAAATAATATTTAAAATTTAGTGGTTTTTCTGATGATGATAGAGTATTGCTGGGAGGTCAATGCTCATGGGAGTTTCCACTTTACACAAAGTAAACTTGAATGCCTAAGTTTAGGAATTGAAGAAAAAGAATTCTTCTGTCTTCTTCATTTCTTTCAGTTTTGCTAGGCCCCATATTGTAAGCCTAAAGGTTTATGAGGTGAAAGAGATAGTAGTCAGTATTGAGGTCTACTTTTTGTTTCCCAAACATGATGATTCTTTAATATTAGTGTAGAAAATGTTTCAGAATTAAAAGAACCATGTGTTCCCCAATGGACCAAATCTGTATAATAAAATCTGTCTGTCACCAGACTTCCTCCTTTATCAATCATCTTGTACTGCCTTCTCAGTAGAGCACACATCCTAGGTAGGGACACTACCAAGCGGGAACAATGGCTCAGCAATGCTCTTCGATTGTTCTCTCTTATCCTTCCAAAAACGTAAACACAAAATTTGAGCAAATTTAAATCACAATTATGCATCAGTTCTTAAATACTATCTTTTCACTCTCACAAACATATTATCTAATGTGTTCTTTCCTTCTTTACAGCTACTAAGGGGAGGAGTTTGAGCTTTCTACAATGATGTGTCAGATTCTCTTCCTACCACTGAGTATGAGTTATAATTCTACAAAATGCAGATGAGTGTATCAGAAGCTTCTGAAGACTGCTAAAAAAGGCTGACCAAGAATACTTACCTCCTCCACCTCCACTCACCTCAGAACACTCTCATTTCTGGCTCTTAGAAATTGAAGTTTTGAATAAATAGTAGACTACGATAGTTGCAATTTGGGTTAACACTAAAGGCTAAAAGAGCAAAGAGAGTCTAAGGGCATCTTTCAGAGAGTCCAATATTGGCTTGGTACAACTACAAACCCTCACATCAACCCTCTTATGTGAGGTAGAAAGAATATTTTTCTCTGAATATATCTAGTGATAAGTAGACATGTAAAAGATCTCAACATTTGTTATCTTACATAAAGAGCTGATAAATTCACTGGGTCTGTGTAAATGTAAACATAAATCCAAATATCATCATTTCTATGCTGTTTCATAAATTTCAACATTGCTCTCATGTCTTTTTGTATAAATATAAATAAATATTAAATAAGCAAACAGATTTAATTAGAATTTTTGGAAACATTAATTGTGCTACAAACTTTGGGGAAAAAGCATTCTAGTTTATCAGGATGAATTGGCATCAAAGAGAAATAAACAGCTATATTAATCTAGAAATATATATTATTTTAACTTCAACTGGGGTAACACACTGTCCAGCTTAATTTCAATTTCTGTTGCTATGATAAAAATATCCTAATAAAACACAGCTTTATGGAAAGAATAATTTATCTCAGCTTGTAATTCAAGGTTATTATCAATACTGTGAGGAAATCAAGGCAGGACAGTCTAAGGGCAATCCGCTAATCACAATACATGCATACTTACTTTCATGTTTGTGTCCACTCAATTTCTCCACTCTTATACAGTTCAAGACTTCCTACCTAGGGAATGGTACCACCCACAATGGGCTGAGTCTTCCCATATCCATTTAGTTAATTAAGGTACTCATCCACAGATATATCTACAGGCACCCAGATCTAGATCTTTTATGAAGACTCTTCCCAATACAGGCATAATTTGCTTATTTATAGTCAATTCTTACTATTGTGTGAATGCATCAGAAACCTATATAAGATCTCTGAGGCATCATTAAGAAATTAGACTTGAAATTGGTAAGTAGGGAAGGAGCCACATTATGTGCAAGTGCATATGATAGAAAACATATTCAGTAAACAAATACAAAACATTTTCCTAAGTTTTGGATTAGATATAGTTGTCCATTTAGAACATTCACTTTCCCTCTCCAAATCAGCATGATCAGAGAAGAACTCCATATCCTATTGGAGTTAACTTTCCAATAGTAAATCAAAAAGGAAAGAATATTGGGGGGAAAAAACTCTTTTACCATGTGAAAAAAAGTCACAAAGCAGGTTTGCTTTGTAGGTGTGTACTCCTGGAGTACAGACCACACTCTGTGCCAAGTTCAGTAAACAGAACCCAGGCAGCTGAAGCTAAGCTCAGACAGACATGTGGGGAGTCTCAGGCACAAACCTCAGCTGGCTAATTTATAAAATCTTCTGCTACATCATTTTATTCTGATGATAGTTCAGAATAATAATAGATTACATCTCACAAGCTTTTGTGGGAATTTAAGGAGACAGTATTAATAGAGTAATTTGTATCATAAGAGGTACCCATTTATAAATTTCAACTTGGCTTTTTAGGAATAAGGGTAGTGATTCTCAATTTACATGTCCAGAATTTACATGGCTTCTACATCACAAAGGTCCTAAGACCTTAAGCTATGTTCCAAACTCATTTATTTTGTTTCTAGAATCCTGAGACAAAAAATAAGGACTTCAGGGCTGGCTGCTTGCATGAAGAGGAATCTGTCTGTGCCCATATTTTCCCTAGAAGAGTTTTTTTTTTTTTTTTTTAATGTGTGCAGGAGTCAGAGAGTTCAATCCTTCTACTCCCATTTCCATCCTGGTAAATGAATGAGTGAGTGTATGTTAGAAGCCTGCCTTACAAGAATTTGACAGGAGGAGCTTGTGTACTATTTGAGTTACTAATGGGATAGCAAACAGTTCCTACCATTTACTTTGTACTTTGATAATGTCTTGGTTTGAAGGGTCACACAGGCCTTTCTAAATATTAACTTATTTCCCCTTTCTAACATTTTGGAGGGGTCAGAGAAGGTTAGCATGCCCTTTGTTTCATAGATGAGAAAATTGAGATCAGAGAAAGGATGGATGAGCTTCCTACCAAAGTCAACCAACAAGCTGACATCCAGCTGCTCCTGCTTGTGGACAACCTGGAACCCATACAGGGAAATCCATCCAAATATATACTTGGATGCTGACTGAAAACTTCCAGCAAACTGATTTTTTACTTTACTAAATATCTCAAACAATGCTTTAAATAACACAAATGTATGCTGCAAAGGTGGCTTCTTCAGACAATGGTACAAAAGGGGGAATGAATAACTGCACATAAAAGAACAAGACATTAGCTGCAAGCAAATGTACTTATTATGAGTCTGGGAAATTGAAAGAGTTGTCAGTACACAGTACAATTATGTAGGGCTCACAACATACTTACTTGATTACCAAACAGATGAATTTTTGTCCTACTGACAACCTCACTCACTCTCTAAGAAGCATGAAATCACACTTGAAATTGTAAATTTATGTGTGTGCCCATCTTATCTCTCAGAATTATGTATGAAGACAGAATATTTGTTGTTTGATCCTAAAAATATTCAGTACCTACATGATGCTTAACAGAAAAACCTTGAGTAGGTTTAACATTTATTTATTTATTTATTTATTTAGAGAGAGAGTGTGTGTGTGTGTGTGCGCGCGCATGCACGCGCGCACACACACACATGCATAGCTATGCACATGCTGTGGTTTACATGTGGAGGTCAGAAGACCAGAAAACCATTTGGGGAAGTCAGTTATAGCATTCTACATTGCCAGCGTAAGGAGGTAAGGTCTCTCTTATTTCTGCTGCTGCACTGGATTTTTCAGGCTATAGTTGGACCAAGAGCTTCCAGTTGATTTTCCTATTCTTGCCTCGGCTCTATCACATCCAATGTTTAATGTGCATTCCAGGTCTCTAATATAGGTTGTCAGACATTTATAGGCTTCAGTGAGCTATCTTTCTGGCCTGATATTCTATAGTGGAGGAAATCGATTAGGCAGCTCCAACAAGTTCAAATAATGAAAAGATGACATAGCAATATTTGAAAATTCTTTTAAATTATGCAATATATGTATATACATATGTATATGTATAGCAACAGACTAGTTTTACTATGTCCTAGATCTTTCCAATGGAAGTAGCTTACAAGGCTCAACAAAAAGATTCTCATGATTCTGAAGTGCATTCTACATATTCTTAGATGCTTGAGAATCTTACTGTCATTTTAGGGCAAGCTGTGATTTATCTACCATGGAGCTTTGAGGATTCTAGAATCAAATGTTTGTTAATTCCAATTATTCCTCCATCTCAGTTTTTAGTAACTTATTAGACACTATAGGTTGCTGTCTGTGTTACTTCTTGTTAACTGGACTCTCTGCTTCACCATTTCTTTCCCCAATTAAAAAAAAGTAAATATGAAAATAAACTCAAGTCCCAATGAAACAGAATAATGGCCAAGCTGGT
Source organism: Arvicanthis niloticus (assembly GCF_011762505.2). Classification (NCBI taxonomy): domain Eukaryota; kingdom Metazoa; phylum Chordata; class Mammalia; order Rodentia; family Muridae; genus Arvicanthis; species Arvicanthis niloticus. The sequence goes on along the minus strand of NC_047670.1, from coordinate 39,081,146 downwards.
AGGCAGCTTTCTATGGTCAGCTCTGCCGGAGTGGATGAATAAATTACCTTGTGTGTCTGGCTTCTCACAATGTCTATCTATTCCCTAGAGATTTAGCTTCTAACTCAGTAATGACACAATTCCCTCAGCACTCATACTAAAACCATACTCCAATGACTAGGGTAGAACTAGTAGAATTCTACTGAGTTTAACAGTTACCTTCTTTTTTTATGGAAAATGAGAGGCATAAACTTGGCAGAAAAAAATCTTCTTAACATAAGGATAGTAAGAAGTGAATGTGTATATACTTAAAGCAAACATTCTACTAACACAGGGAATATAACTGTATGACCACTATTTGATGGTACATTCAATGATTAACACTTAGGAGAGAATGCTGTCCAGTACAGTTCTTCTCTCCTAGAAAGATCCATGAGCCATCATCTCTTTGGCCCCCACTTGCACACATAGACACTCATTTGAGAGAGGGTAAATGCAGAGATTCCATGGTCCCTGTGGTAATGTGCTTCCCTATCATTGTAATGTAATACCTAAGCTAATCAACGGAAACAAACTTGGAGTTCTGGGGTCTTCTGCCTTTATTGACTGGCTTCATTGCCACAAGCTTATGGTATGATATGAGGCAGGATATCATGACAATAGGAGCATGGGGCAGAAGAATATTGGCTGTATGTTTTCTGAAGACTAAGGAAAGAAAAGCAAGTAGGAGGCAGGGTACACCCTTCAAAGATAATGACTTAGTTATCAATTTCCTTCATCTAAGTCATACTTTGCAATCTTTGTCACATCTCAATAAGAAGTCACCAATGGAACTGTACATTCATTAGGTCAGAGCCCATTCTGCTCTCAAAGTCCAAACTCTTAATACTGCACCACAAACTAAGCCTTCAACACATGAGCTTTTTCGGGATGAACACTTAATATTCACACTGTAACAGTCTACTGGTAAGACCATATTCACTAACACCTCAGGTCATCTGTATGAGCCTATTGTCTGTTCACAAATTTCATACTGATATTGGTGAACACACTTCACAGTCTCACAATATTCTATCTTTCTACCTGTGCCTGAAACAATTCCCCTGTCCTTATTCAGGGAAATCAGTTGAGGACATTTCTGTTCTCCTACACACTGTCTTCACAGATTCATTCCTATCAGCCATATGTACACTGTAAAATAAAATACTTTCTATTTCTTACTTTCACGCATCATTTCTTTTATTTCCTTTTCAGAAAATCTGTTTTCAACTTATCTCAATTTGTCTCTGGAGCTCTACACAATCTGGCCCACACAAAACCATTTCGATTATAGTCACACACACACACACACACACACACACACACACACACAAAACCTTCATTTACTCAGTTCACTCAGCTGGCCTACAATATACAGTGACACCTTGGTAACCCCTGTCTCTTTAAGATAGTCTTCAGTTGACATTCAGGAAGCCACTAATATGGCTGCTTTCCTACTCCGATCTCATTTTCATGGTCTATACTTGTCTCCAGTGCTTGTACTAGTTGGGGGAACCCCAAGCATCCATTTGCACAGTTTTCTTCTTTATCTAAACTTAGTCTTCAGTGGTCTAACTAGATTTAAAGATGTAAATTCTATCTACATACTAATAACTGCTATATTTACATCACTAGTTCAGACGTCTCTCCCAAACACCAGACTTGTATATACCCTGTCTACTTAATTTCTCCATCTGGATGTTTAACAGGCATCTCAACTTCAGTGCAGCCAAAATGAAACTTTTAATTTCATGTATCCTTACTTAGCTTCTGTCACAAACTTCCATGGCACAGCTCATGATAACTCTACCCTTCTGTTGCTGAGAAAAATATCTTGGCATCACCTTCTTTTTCATTATACCCCACATCCATCCAATCCATCAAAAAACCTGAACCAGAATAAATGCATGACCTGACCAGTTCTTTATTAGTTTTCCAGTGTGATCATTTAGGCCACAGGGTGTCAACAAGTTCCTCTAACAACTTCTACTTCATCCTTCTGTTCTGGATATTTTTATTATATTCTTAAAGTGACATTCAAAGTAATCCCTTTAAAGTAAAAGTCAGATCACATCACTCTTCTCTTCAGAAGCCTCCAGTAGCTTCTCATCTCATTAAAATGGCCTAACTGGTGTGTCCTCTGCTAGACCCTTGGATCTCAGACCTCATTTCCTAGTGCTGCCCTTCTGTCTGGTCATTCTGTATTTCTGAACACTTTTCATTTCATCTGGATTGTATGCTGCCCTATCACATATGTGTGGATATATATATATATATATATATATATATATATATATATAATATATATATTATATATTATATATTATATATTATATATTATATATTATATATTATATATTATATATTATATATTATATATTATATATTATATATTATATATTATATATTATATATTATATATTATATATTATATATATGAACATCATTATGCCACTATATATATTATACATATGCCACTATATATATTATATACATATATAATTGTCTGTATATATGCATAAAACCTCTCTTTGAGGTAATAAAATACATCTTGACCTACTTTCAAGAATAACACATCCATGATTTTCATGGCACAACTTATATTTTCTGTGATTTATTTTCACCATAACAGTTATTTTACAAATATACACATAATATACATACATACAAACACAATGATGCTTATACACATGCTTGTGTATACACACATATTTATACACACACACACACATATATAGATAGAGACACAAACACATAGAGAGAATAACTGGGTTGATGCAGACAATATGTATAACACACAACAGACAGGATGAGATACATTACATTTATCCAAGTTAACTGTCTGTCTGTCTGTATATCTATCCATCCACACACATATGTTATTTATTGTTTATATCTTCCCCAGTAGAATGTAAATACCATAATAATAGAAGTTTGCCCACTATGTTCTCAGTATCTGAAACACTTTTACAAACAAAATAGACTCTCAACATTTATTTGTTAAATAAGTAAAACAATAAAAACAAATTAAACAGTTATATATACCACACTTATAATTTTTTTCTGTTCTGTTTGTATTTGAGTAGGTTTTCCTGAGACTTAAAAATTTTATTCCATAGATACTTATTGAGTAGCCCAAAACCTAGCTCTTGAGCATGGAGAGAAGAGACAGACATACAGATGAATAAAACATATGTTGTAGCAGACAGAGGGAATTAAGTCTAGAGAATGTAATTCCCCACTTGTTCAGCTGTTCAGGTTTAGTTCAGATGGAACATATGTCTTGACCTTGCAGGCATAATTAAGCATCTTTTCTACTTTATTCTCATGATTACCCAGGGGTCTTAAAAGAAATAGCCCTTGATAATGAGTTGACAAATATTTTTAAAATGAGAAAACTATAATTTAAATATGAAAGCTTAGCCACTCTGGATTCCCCATTTCACTATAAAGGAAAAGAAGAAGACTGGAATTAGCTTTAAAGACTATAGTCTCTCCCATAGGAGCATTCTCTCTCTTTTTTTTTTTTTTTATACAACCTATACTTCTCCCTTTGACTTCTCTGTGGGTTTATGAACCTGTAAAAACACTTTGTTCTCACTATCACTGGGATCCCAGTACCTTGCATTATGGTTGGTCTGACACATGTCTGGTTGGGACAATTCACTTCTGTATCTGGAACTCTTCTTATTTACTTAATCTACAGTAAATGTTCAACACAACTTTTCAACAAAAATAAATTCAGGTTTGTCAATCTTGTTTTTAACTTATCTCCTTGAACAGACAGGCTTTCCTTAAAGGTTATATTCAAGCAGACATACTGTGCAAAACAATGTATAATTGCTTTGAGCCTTTCTGAGAAGTAAAGGAAAGAAATAGATTAAAAACAAGCATATGAAGCCCTAACCCAGCAATATTGCATTAGCATAAATATGAATATGAAAATATATTAAAATTGATCATAAAACTGAGCATGTTCATGAATTGATAAAGGATTCAGATCATTGAATTAAATTTCTGCCATAATCCCAAATGTTTAAAAAATATGAGAGATATATTAGGTTTGAAAATGTATCTCACAGCACCAAGTACTAAATGATGAAGAGGAGTCACTTATTTCCAGAAAATTGTGGTTTTTACTGTAAATTTTGGAAATCTGAAAACTCAGTCTGAAAATTTCTAAGTGCTGCTATAATTCTATGGAAATTGAGAATCATTCATTGTCTCTTACTTTTAGAGCCATTTATGAGAATTCATTAAGCTTTTGGAATTTTTAAAGAAGGTTCAGCTTCATAAAGGAAAAAGAAAGTTCTTAACAGATAGGAAATACCTAGAAAATAGTCCCACACTAACAAGCATTTGCATGATGGCTATCTGTGTCAAGATGCCCCTTCTCTCACTTCCTACTTCTTTCTCTTTTATGTCCCATTATTCAGTCTTCTGCTCCTTAAATGTGTTAAATCATCAGCCTTTCAAGGGCTTCATCAGGTTTCTGTTATGCTAAATCTTGCCCTTTTGCTATTGCGACATTAACAAGATTCTGCATGGGGGTTGTTGACATATTGTGAGACTCAAACACTGCCATAGAGACCACTCCAGTGTGGTAGACTCTCTGTCAGACAGGAAGTGATAGGATCTCATTCAGCACTCCCTTCCATGCAACTTAACCTAGTTTTATGCTGATAGCTCTGAAGGTTGATACTATTCACCCACAGCAGCCTGTCTATTCTGAAGTCAGGCTCATTGTGGCAACTAAGAAATCTTGAAAAGGGCACAGAGGCCATGTTTAAGTTCATATTGTAGCTACCCCCCAGGAGTGTTGTCAGACATGTGACATGTGACATGTGAAACTGATAGCAATGTGAAGATGGAGGCAGAATGAATGGCAGAGGAACTCTACATACAGTCTGTGGGTCTACTCACTTCTTCCAAAACAGGAGAGCACCCTCAAAAATAAGTCTGAGGTGAGATGAAGGGTATGGAAGCGTGTATATGCAAGCCAAGCGTGAGAAAAGATGAGATTAGAGGAAAGTAGGAAGAGGAAGTTAGAGTAACAACAACAGTAGCCATGTTGAGTGAGTTCTAAGAAAAGGATGGAATACAAACATCCTTCTATGCAAATCTCATCTAATCCTTTCCAGAACCCTATGTCTTATGTATTAATCTCATTTTCATTGAAATTATTAGTGATAAACCAAAAGCCTAGATTGATCTTGAGCTTATTTGAATTGGTACGACTGTTAAATGAGAGAGTCTAGATAAAAATTCATACTTCTCCAGTTTTTATTCTGTGGCCATAAGCATAGGGAAACAACTGTTTCTTTTAGAACGGGGCTATCTACATATCACACAAGCACATGCACACATGAACACATCTAAGCCTTTCATCCCCTGCTTCAGTTTTGTATGACTTAAGCTGTGAGAAGAGCTGAATCAACATGGGATTTTGTCAAATTACTTTGGTGGCCTACAAAATACAGGTGTTTCCATTTGCTTCTTGGTAGAATGGATATAGTATTTTATAAAGGTTAATGTGACGTTAAGCCTGAGGACTGTAGAAGGCTGGATGACACTTCTACTTTGGAGGCCTTTGGAAACTAAAACAAAATGGGCAGCAAACCGCAAAGCAATATTAAAAATATAACCTGTTGATCGTCTTTCTATATATACACACATTGGCATGCACTTCACACAGTTGTACGTATAAATATGTTCACACAAAGACACTTGTGCTATATTGTTTCTAAGTATATATTAGTGTAAACTCTATGAAGATTAGTGGTAAATGCAGCAATTCTTGTTCTGCTGACAATATAAGAAAACTTGTGAAAAGTAACAATATCTTTATGACAGTTTAAAAGAAAAAACCCAGGGCAGACAGGCTGTTAATATGGGCATCAGCCTAGAGAAGGGAGATGGCTATGAAGAAGAGGAAAGCCATTATGTTTGCATTAAATCAGTGTCAAGGTCAGCCACATAGCAGGAAGAAGAACTTTAGAGAAAGAATAAGGTAGTCAAAAAGTACTAGAGAAAGCAAACTTAGGCTCTTACCAGAATCTGAAAAATAGACAAGAAGAAAAAGGAACAATTACACCTTTCAGATTCAGAAATTCATATTTCAGAAATATGGACTGGCTTTAGAAAACCTCATGGCCACTCATATTGACTACACTAGGGGGTGGTTGTATGTAGCAAGTATTTTGTCACAGATTGAATCATTCCTTTCTGTAGGGAGACTCATTAAGATTACAAGTAAACAACAGGAAGTCCTTGAAACTGATCAGATTCACTAAGTCCCTCTCTTCCCAAGAGTATATAGATAAATATAAATAAATAAATATTTATTTAATAAATAAAGAGTGCTGAGAATCACCCTGAGATCAAAACAGCTGCCTGGAAAATGCAAAGACTAGCTAAGCAGCCTGGCAGACACAGACACCAATAGAGTGGCCTAGAAGGAACAAAGACCAGCCAAGCTGCTCAGCAGAAGCTCTGATCAACTAAGTCACCTGTAAATGACATTGTCTAACCTGTTGAGCTGACTCCAGTGTGTAGTGTGCTTCAAGTATCTAACATGTGTGAGATATCACTCTTGCTGAGCTGAGTTTTGGTGACACTGCTGTCTTTGTGTCATTTCTACTCTTCTAAGTAAACTTTCACCCATATTCCTGTAAGTAATTCCAATATAAAACTCACTGAATCACCAAGTTGGATTTTGTATCTGTATTTTGGTCTGTCATCAGTTCCCTATCTGGAGTGAGGAGATATTTGTTCATGCCTCCTCAGGAATAGTATTACCCAAGTGAAAATTCTGGGAAAGAATAATACAATATTTCTTAAAGTTTCAGTACTTATTCTTCCTACCAATTTAGCATGGCTTAAGGTGAAGGCACTTTCCCAAGGGACAGTCAGAGAGTCACCCAAATAAATGAATACTTTTACGTTTTGGGTAGCTTGCAATATTAGGTCTCCAATCAGGCCGGAGAAATAGCTTTCCCTAATGTCTGTTACAACATTCAGCCTTCTGAAGGGGTAACCCTAAACTCACTTAGGATTTGATAAAGAATCAGACCCCTGCCAACGATTCTGTCAACTTTCAGCTTTAAGCCCAGGTAGAACCAAAGAAAATTCTGGCTTGTGGACAAAAATGTAAATCGAAGTTACAATAACTAATCTTCTTTTGAATGGGCCTAGCTTCTTCCTGCTTCCTCCTGGGTAGGGATGTCAGGTGTGATAGTATGGGTACCTTTTCAATGAACTCATCTAGGGGACCTCAACACTGTGTCAGTGATTACATATGTGCTGTAGCCAGGTTTGTAGAAGGAAGGAAATCATTTGCCTGGAAAGTTACATGAGGAAGGAGTTAGACCAAGAGAATTGTCTCAGAGAAGCAAAATGGGAGACCTTTGAGTAGAGAAAATATTTCATCCAGCTAGGAACAGGAACAAGTTAATAGGGAGTTTAACTTTAAAAGACCTGGGCAGAGATAGGAGAAGCCAGCACAGAGGGCAATTTAAAAATGCCCAAGTCAAAGTTTATTAGAATCTCTCAATAGACTCACAGGAATATCTATTAGGCTGTTCATTATGGCTGTCTTTTTTGTTTGTTTGTGTGTTTGTTTGTTTTGTTTTGTTTTGTTTTCCTACAAAATTCAGGTGGGAAGAAATGTGCCCAAAATCTGTTTTGAGGCACCTTGAGGCACCTTGATAGCTGTAGGATTGGTTAGAATCACAGTGTGAGCTCCAGTCAACACCCCTTTCACCAGATCACCTCTAGAGAGGGAGGAAAAAAAAATAAATATAACCGTGATTTGATCTTTAGGTTGAATAGTTATAATTATATCATTCTCGGCTGCATGTCCTATATAAATGCTGCACTATGGAAACTGAACTAAGGCATGATAGTGCTCATGACTGGGCATTGCATAGAACGTTCCTGAAGTTTATCATTCTCTATGATACCTGAGAATTATAACACCTGCCTCTAGGCATCAGTGAGATATTGAGCCCAACTTACTACACATATATTAAAAAGGAATCTGGTTCCTACTGAACACCTGGTGTCATCTCACATGGGTGTGTACTGGAACAGTTTGAGCTCTGCCATGCTTGTCTGACCTGGAAGCTTCTGTGTAAGTAACAGTATGTAATGTAGGGATACATTATCTATGACATAAGCAGAAATCAGAATGTAGCATGCCACTGTAATTATCCCTTAATTGGACTACAATACACATCACCATTTGGCATAGGCCCTTTGAAGTCCAGCACACCACCCTGCCTTGCAGGAATGTATGCCGTTACCACCAGCATAATCATTTGGGCCAGTGGCACATTCCCAGCAGCAGCTATTGCAGCAGGTAGGGAAGATAATTAAGAAGAGATTTTGATCATGCTGACTTATGGTGAAGGCAAGATATCAAGGGATATGAATGTAGAGACAATCAAATTATATTAAAGTCAACCACTAAAGCTTCCTTTAATACTGGAGACACATGAAAGCAGTAAAAAAACAAAGCTGCTCTGAATTTTTAGAAGAAAAAACAGCTATCTTTTGATCTCTGACATAGTATGACAGGGAAACACTAAGACAAATCAGCTGTACAATAATTTTTCTTTCTCATTTGAATTCTTTAATGTATAACAACATCCAAGTTGCTGTTGCTTTAAGAAGTTCACTCATTCTGTTGATTCCACAAATGTCTGGTAAATGCCTAGCCGATAATGTGCGTGACATATGGGCTGATAGGCCTTTATGGTCAGCTGTTCTCAGCATAGTATGGAAGATAGAAATATTTTCTCATCAAATATATAGTGTTTAGAATCAGTCAGTTCAACAAAATGGTCCTTGGAGCAAGGAAACGTACCTTGACATAAGCACTTATGATTAAGGGTAGGTGTGTGGTTAGTTCAGAATTAGATTTCTAGAGTAGAAAACCCTGATCCAATGATTAATATGGATTCAGCTGGGTCCATGGAGCAAAGGATGTTTTCTATCGGACAAAAAAAAAAAAAAAAAAAAAATGAAAAGAGACAGGTTGAGGTTTCAGGAACGGGAATAAAATTCAGTTCCCCACTATCTTGATGATCTTGATGTGCTAGGAGGGTGTGAGAAGAATTTAAGTAAAGCTGGACCAGTGTTGTATGTTATGCTGATGTTATGGTGATATTTTCTTTATTTGGGGGAAATAGAAAATCTTTGCCTGGATTTGATGATCAATTTTGCACCTACAAGGATGATAAGATTGGATGCTGCATGAAACCTAAGGAGCATGACTTGAGGTCAGGGCAACCAACTAGAAGGCTGTAGTCCCCAAAAAGGAAAGTCCAGACAGTCTTCACAGAGACTGAAGGGAATAGAATGAATGGAAGAGGAAGTAACCAAAGAATGAGCTGGGTTTTGAGGCTACAAGTAGATAACTAAGATCTAAAACAATATTTAGGAAAAAATAGATGTTTTTACATTGCACCTATTTAATGACAAATAATAACTGAGATTGACTCATTGATATATGGGATATATTTTGTCTTCTATGTATAGATAGATTTATATAAAGTAACTCATAGTTGAATATGGTGAAAGATCTTATGATTTAAAATAATCACTGCTGATTGGGTAAAGATATTAACTCTTTCATTTAGTGGATTAATCTACATTTTTGGATTTGGGGTTTAATTTAATGCACATTTTATGTGTTTATGCCAGTGACTCCATTTTATTTGGTTAAATATAGTCTGCTATACATGAAACTTTGTTTCACTGTACTAGAATAAATCCTGACTGCTTCAATTTTAGCAAAGATTTACCTAGTATCAGTGGTTCGTCTTAAGCCTCAAACTGAAATGACTAGCTATCTGTTTATTGAAAACATTAACCTCATGGGTGGCACAAAGAGTGTTGATGGTGGGAAGATGGCTGGATTAATAAGTAACAGGATATCAATAAGTAAACAGGGAGACATTGAAGGCATACATTTGTAGGCTTTCAATAAACTATAAATATTGACATCCTGTAGGAAATGAGGACTCAAAAAGACTAAGTAACTTTTGTAACTTATTTCTGATCATAAAAGAAATAGGATTCAGGTTACTTAATAATTTAGTGCCATATACCCACATTATAATGTTAAAAGACATTATACAGTAAATAAACTGATAGATGGTAAAAAATCCTTTTGTATTTTCTTTGGCAAATTAAGGAAACGGTAAAATAAATGTTAAGGAGATAATGATATTGTAGCTCCCAAGGTCTAAACCACCAGCCTGGGAGCACATAGGGAGAGACCCATGGCTCCAGCTGTATATGTAGGGGAGGATGGCATTGTCAGGCATAGGTGGGAGAGGAAGTCCTTGGTCTATTGAAGGCTGGATGACCCAGTGTGGGGGAATTCATGGGTGAGGAAGTGGGAGTGGGGACACATCCTCATAGAAGCAGGAGGAGGGGGGATGGAATAGGGGGTTCCTGGGTGGGGGTAAATGGGGAAAGGGGATAACATCTGACATGTAAATAAAATATCCAATTTTTAAAAAGGGAGATAATGGTAGTAACATCCATGCTTTTATAAGAGCTAATTTTAAATGATTTATCATCCAAATAAGAATGATAGGAACAAAGGGGAAAGGAAGAGAAAAAAGATAGGGCATCATTGGCATGGATAACTAAAAAGGGGGGAAGGGGAGAGGAAATTAGGGAGAAAAGGGGGGGGCAAATCTTATTGCCCATACATACAGAAACTATCAATGGCACTTAGAATTATTTAAAGAAAATTACTTATCTACACTGTTAAACAAGGAATTATTCCAATGACCCAACCACTTATCCTATGGAAAGAATTTAAAAACAAAATAAAACAAAACAAAAACCTCTTACACTGCAATTGAATGAAGGCAATAAGTAAAAAGGGAGACATTGAAGGCATACATTGTATCATTGACAATCTGTTATCAGCTTAGCATTGAGACATTATTAGCTTCGTTTTATATAGAAGAAATGTTAGACTCAGAAAAAGGCAAGAATATTCCCAACATAGTTTGTGTTTGAAATCTGAAGAAACAAGTACACTTGTTATCTTCATTATTCTCATAGACACTTCCCAACATTGGAAATCAGAACTGTGCCTCAGTATCTAAGCTTGACTGCCTTCATTCAGTTGCAGTGTACGAGGGGTTTTTATTGTTTTGTTTTGGTTTGGTTTTTTAATTCTTTCCATAGGATAAGTGATTGGGCCATTGGAATAATTCCTTGTTTAACAGTGTGGATAAATAATTTTCTTCAAATAATTCTAAATGCCATGATTTGAAGAATTCGCAGTCCTGGATGGACACTCACTGAATCCTCTCAATGTTTTTAGCATATGCTCATGAGTGAATATACAAAAAAAAAAAAAAAAAAAAAAAAAAAAAAAAAAAAAAAAAAAAAAGCATCCTAAGTCAGACTGGTGGTCCAAGCCACCAGTGCAGAGTGCGCTAGTGCTGACATGAAAGGTGTGTTTGCCATTTGTACTCCATAGTAGCTAGCATCTTCAAAGGATTCAGCAACTGCCCAAGCAGGTTGAGTTTGTCCTAATTATAACTGTAGCTTAACTATTCATCATTTGAGTACAGTCACTTTATAATTTATTGGTGCAAATTCACGTAGGGTTTTTTTTTTTTTTTCATTTATATATCTGTTAACACAAAAGGATGTCTTGGGTGCTTTTGGCTCACAGAAAAAAATCCTGGAGCATTGCATCTAGAGATTAAGATGGACCCACTGACCCTCAAATTGACAAGGTTTAACGAACCATTTGTATGTGAACATGAGTAGGTTAAACATATATAAAACATAACAGCAACTATTAGAAAATTACAATATAACTCACCAAGTTTCACTGTTGAAAGAGAGAACTGCTTCAGATGGGTACATACCCTTTATACCAAACCTTAAACACACAAACCCGAAATATACACGGATCCTACCCCTTGGCCTCCAATTTTAGCAGACCTCTAACCTGAAGGACAGCCACCATATTGAGTTCAACCTGCAATATTCGAATGATAGTATGTCCATAGGAGTAGTTATGGTTTCCTTGTGGCCTTTTTATTTAAGTTTATTCTCTTTTGTGAAGTATTGCAATAGCTAACTCATACAAAATTTACTGTTCTAACATAAGAAAGTCTCATTAAATGGTTAACTCCAGTTCTTCCCCTTCCATCTTCTTCCTCCCATAAATATATATAAATACTACCCACTGGTTCCAAGACCACAGACCCAAATCCTTTAGTAGTACCACCTCCCCTCCTATTGTTTCCCTCCTCCTTCTCTTTCTCTTCATTTCCTTGTTCCCCCTTCTTTTCCCTTTTTCCTCTAAATTATGTTAATCCCACCGCTTGGTTCCAATAACACCAGACCCATGTCCTGAAATAGTTTGCCCTCCTTTCTCCCTTTTTCTTCCTCCCCACTTCTCCTTTTTCTTCTTGTTTTTGCATCAAGAAGCCAAGAAAGCTGGGATATATATTGAATAAATTGCTTATGCTGTATTTAAACAAACTTCTTTACCCTTCTATTACAAAATGACATCTATTGTTACATTATAGGTGAGAAATATAAGAACAGAGATTTAGCACAGTGCCTAGAATCCATTTCTACATATTAGAGCCATAAGGTCAAATGTACAAAATAGTGTTCATTATGCAATGACAGCTCAATAATCTTCTTTGTGGCTTGCAAAGAGGAGGGAGGGGTCCTTAGAAAAGATTCTTCCTGGTGACATTTCTTCCAATGTAGACCAAAGTGTTTGAGGACATAGTTGTACAGAGATCAAATGATTCTTAGAATAACTTTCGCAATCACCACTGTTAAGGTAACAAATTTGTTTCTTTGCTGATGAGACTATTCTGAATTTCCAGAAAATAGAGGAAGGAACTGTTTGCAGTGCCCTTAAAGAGGCAAAGAGGGATTATTTGTTTGTTTGTTTTCCTAGTCTTTGTGTTTAGGAAAGAAAGAAACCTGAACTTAATGCAAGCAAATGCTGCCAAACAGAAACTTTCAGGCTATATTTGCAGAGTCCACATGAGATGACCTGACCCTTGAATGCCCTGACCTTTCTTCATGTTATCACTCGCTGAGTTTAAAAAAAAAAATACACAAAGTGATATTTACAGTTTTCTGTCACACTATGATTCTGTGTGGCCACTTATTTTGTGGTAGAGGAAGATCTAGGATGCACTCAAGGTTATGATAAAAGGGAAAAGAAGGATAAAAATTAATATCTCCAGAGGACCAATGTGTATATTTCTTGTCAATATTTTTAATTCTTACAATAGTCTATTAGGATAAGTAGTTGCTTATTTATTAAGAAATGAGGAAAGTCAATCTTAAATGGTGTTTTAAATTTGGCTTCCTCACAACAGATTTTGTTGTAGTGATTTATATGGTAGAGTTCTAGCAAGAAGTTAATCTGAGACTTGCCTCTGAATGAAGGAAAAGAGGAGGACTGGTGCTATAAAAGGAGGAAAGAGGGCGTGGGAAGTTTAACTGAGGAAGGGATTGGAAGAGCAATATAGTTGAAAAGGGTAAGAGGAAAGAGAAATAATGCATAGAATATTCAAAAACTATGTAGGGCATCATTTTTTGTTTCTTGGAATTACACAGTGTTTATGTATATAAATAGAGTTTTTAAAAGTCATTCCATTTAGAGTGATACCCCCCCCACACACACACACATACAAACAGGTGTTCAATGGCTGCTGAGAGGGGGAAACAGATCTTCTAGTACCAAACTCGCACATAAATTGTCCAATTCAAGTTGTTCTTCCTAAACACATGTAAATACATACAAAACTAAATGGAATAAGTAGGTTTAATATACTATATATGTGTGTATATATATATACATATATATGTGTGTGTATATACTATATGCATATATATGTATATATGTGTATATATAATGTGTATATATGCATATATACAAACATATATGCATACATATACAAAATAAAACTATATTTTATATATGTGTACATATATAAGATATATGTACATATATATATGTGTATATATATATGTATATATATATACATATATATATATACACACACACACACACAAAATAAAATAAAACTATTTTAAAAGAGCAGGATAGGGTAAGAGGAGAAGGCAAACTATGGTACCCATACAATGGAGGCCCCAGTGGATTTTCAAAGGAGGTCCTTCTTTAGTTGTCCCAGATTAAGTTAGAGGGCTGATATAGATCCTGGTAATTATACAAGCAAAATTGTTTTATGGATTCCTTATTAAAATTATTCCTGCTGTAAAACTATGACTGATTTATGTTATTTGCTCATTCATACATTTCTTTGCTAATTTATTCATTCACACGTAAACATGTAGAAGGTCCCCACTGCATCTCAGAAAGCCTATGGAGTACACACATGACCCACTCATTATGATGCTTATTTTTTGTCTTCTGAATGCCTTGTATATCAGCCTCATGAATATCTAAGTAAATGAAGTCTTTAACAGAGTGGAATATATACATTTTACATTTTATGCCAAATTGAACATAAGATTAATCTCCAAGTAAAATTTCACTCAAGGCTACAAAAAAATTCCTGAGGGACATGTGAAGACACTCGTATAAAGAAACCAACAATCCCTACACACACACACACACACACACACACACACATCCTGAAAACCACATTTTGTGGGTAGAACTAATTAAAGAATATCACTCACTGTCTTGTCTCCTCTGTGTGATGGATTTGATTCTGCACAGAAGCCAGAGTATGGCTTGGATTGCTTCTGAATTCACCCTTGCACAACTGTAAGTTCAATACTTCTCTGCCACCATGAAAGAAAATAACCTTACAAAGAATAATAACCCCTTACATCAAGAAATTCTAAAGGAAATAGATTATAAAATAAAGACTGAGCTAAATGAAAATGTCATAATGGGGGAAAAGTCTTGCCAGTGTGTTTTCATGGGGATGTGTGGCCCAGCATCCATCAATCTTAGGCTTCAAATGGACAATGTAATTAATATGACATCATTTGCTGAGACCTCAATGGTCATGAAAACCACAGTTTAGAGAATCTTTGCCAGAACAGAATATAAACTAAGTATCCATAGTTAGAAATGTTTATCAAAGAGAAGCTAAGCTTTCAGTCAGTCTGAAACATGCTTCACTAAGTACAGTGACCTCTACATCTACTGTTTTACCTGAAAAGAGCATGTGATTCCAGGATCCCATACACTGACCTACCATGTAACATGAGATTAAAGAGTAGAGCTTATTTAGTGTGAATGAAAGAGGAGAAAGCTGGCTTTCAAAGACTGTTAAATAGCTTCAGTTATGCTAATCAGATTTCTTAGAAGCACCCAAATCAACAAGCTTCTTTACTAAGAATGCAAAATAGAACCTTCTGGAAACCAAGCCATTGCTTATTCATTCATTCTCCCACAGCAAGGTCTTAGGCACCCACCATCTGCCAGACACTTCTCTAGGAACTGGGAGTGAAGTTATAAAGAAAGAGAGAAAAGGCTTTGTTCTCATGGAACTCTCCTTCTGATAGAAGGAGGGGGGGAAAGGCAATTTCAAGTATAACATGAATAATTCAAACATATTATTAGATATTGGCGAGGATTATAAAGAAATTAAAGTGTAGTGATAATACTTTAGAGAACTATGAGCATTGAAGGCTATGGCTAAAAAAGTATTTAACATCCATGGGAACCTATGAACAGATAGAATTGTCACTAGCAACCTGACTCTGGTCTGTATGTGAAACCATATCCTTTGGTGTGTCATCATCTAGGGCAATGCCAACCTTCCCAGTGCTGCTACAGTTCTTTCTATACAACCTTCCTAGTGCTTTAATACAATTCTTCATGTTTTGGTGACCTCCAACCATAAAATTATTTTGCTGCTACTTTATAACTCGAACTTTTCTACTGTTATGAATCCTAATACAGATATATGATATATAACCTCCAAGGGGGCAACCCATAGATTGAGAACCACTATGATTTCTTGTTGCTAATTTGCCCAATTATTAGATACAGCTTAGGAGATACAGGATCTTGCAAAGCAAGGTGCAGACTAGCAACCCATACAGCTGGCAAAACAGAACTGAGATGTCATTGCATCTATGACACACCCAAAGCCATAAAGTACTGCTTCCTTATTCAGATGCTTCTGTTCAAAAGGAAGTAACCCAATCCAGTCACTGATCTCCTTGGAGTCTCAACCCCCTTTCTACAAAACAACAACAAAGTAACTTTTCTTGGTGTCCCCATAGAATCCTTCTCAGCACACTCCCTGTGGGTCTATGAACCCACAGTTTGAAGTGCAACTTAAATAGAGCGCTGAAGAACATCTGGCCTTGAAGATGCCGGCAGGTAATTCTGTCTTGTAATGCTTAGTTTTATTTGTTTAGGCTGAAATAATTAAATCAATTATCCTTTTACACAATAAGCAGCAAGTAATTTTTGAGTGCGATGAGTAAGGGAATATGGAGACTAAACATGATGGAGAAAGAAGATAGAGTGTGAGCATGAACATTTTGTTATGAGTAAAGAACACCCTCCCTCATTTACACCAGGCGGTGGCTGACTACATGGATTCTCTGGATTTTAAAGGTTTTGCTTGTTGATGTTAGGAACCAATTACAGATTGTCGGGAATGTCTTAATAAGGTGGATAATTGGATAAGATGCAGTTAGAGCAGCAATAATGAACATGTCTCCATTTTCAGAGTAAGAAAGAAACATGAATTCACCAGATTAGAGGGAAGGAAACCACCTTACTCTGAAAATGAGCAAGCGGGAGCTCAAAGTAGCTATGAAAATAGCTTAAAATTATTGATTTCCAGTAAGGCAGGACTGGTATCCTGATTCCTTGATTGTAATTCCTAGAGTTTACCATGTGTGCAATTGAAGTATAAATAAAGGCATTTAATGTAATATTTACAAAGCATTCCTGACTTATTTTGTACCACCATGAGTCCAGTAAATAGTCCATTTGCATGAATGATTAAAAACAGCAAGTGTTACAGCCCCATTCTGGAGTACCTGGCATCATCAACTGATCTCAGGTTGGATTGCACCCCTCCATGTCACCTAGGCACACCTAGATATGAAGTGTACAGCTTGTACACCGTGTGTAGCAACGTTGAGACCAACTGAACAACCTCTTTGATTATATCTAATAATGTTTGAATTGCTCCAGGCAGCAGTCTTAAGAGACACCCATATAGAATAGGAAAGACTATGTAACTGTATAATATGACCTCACCATCTTTACACAGTTAAAAATTCAGGGAGCACTGCTATTCCCCAGCGCATTGCTCCGTCCAACCGGAAATATAGTCACGTCCCCTACCTCATTTCAGAGAAATTTTCATCTCTTTTTTGGTTTCCTTCTCTGAACCTGTGCAGCTTGTGGAGCAAGCTTTAAAGAGGTCCTGGGAAAGAAGTGGAAAGGAGAACCACAGCGGCTTCTGCTGTGATCTATAGATTTCATTTCTGTGAAGTCTCTTTATTCTCCCTTAGGGTGAGCAAGTTAGTCATTCCCACACATGGAGTTTTGCTGTAGCCAGGAAAGGAGGCTAGAATCAGCTAAGCTCTGTTTCTTGTCTCTTTGGGCCTTCAACCTGTCTAACTACAGAAACAAAATAGTTCTTATGAGATGCATACATGTAACTGAAAACAAAACTAATTATGCTAATTAAAAGTTGCTAAGCTTTTGGAACTCAATGAAAGACTTTTAAAAGTTGTAATAATTTCACCAAAATAAATGGTCTTATTTAAGAACCAAACCTCTTCCACACTGCAGTGTGTTTACAATGGCTAGTAGCCCATTTCTCTGGGTAGCTCTCTATGGGGTGGGTTGGAATAATCAGCAGCATATGCTGGTCTGAGGTGTGTGGGGTTGATAGCAGGTTGTTGAGGACCATGCATCTCAGCACTAGAGGTACAAGAGACATAGGATAAAATGAACAATTGCTATTCAAGAATTTGATTTGTGGGAGAAAAAAAAGCAGCATATTAGTTAGGATAAAATATTATTAAATTTATATTTAATTATATTTGCAAGTGCTGGAATTAAAAAAAAATAGTAAGCTGAGGGTGGCCAACTTAATGTCTTTATAAAGTCAGCTGACCTAAACTGAATGACTCCAATCATACCGCTGCCCATTGGATAGAGTGTCCAAGGGCTCTGTGCCCTACATTCTGTTTCAGAGTCCAAGGCTTCATGGTATATAGGGAGCCACTTCTGTAGGATCAGTCCCTTAAGACAAAGAAATGGGGAATTCCCTTCCTTTCTAGGCCCACCTTGAGTGAAAACCCAGCTACTGGACTACTGTCAGTTCTCTCTATTTTATTACCAGAGATCAACTGTGCCCTCACATAACTAACACTGATCCTGAGTGTTCTCCCTATGTTCAGGTAGGAATGCCATTAAGGATGGTGAGGAATTTGGATTAAGACCATTATGAAAAGTTATAGAGACTCCAAGAAGAATGAGCAGAAGCAGCTATAAGGTTCTTCTGAAGGAAAATCCAGAAATTATTTAAGAACAAAGACAAATGTCTCTGTGGTGGTTTGAATAAAAATGGCCTCATCATACTCATGCATTTGAACACTTAGTCATCAGGGAATGGTATTATTTGAAAAAGTTTAGGAGGTGTGGCCTTGTTGGAGGAAGTGTGTCATTAGGGGTGGGCTTTAAGGTTTCAAAAGCCTACCCAGGAGCCCACGTAGCAGCCTAGGCCTATGGATCAGGATGTCAGTTGTCAGCTACTTGTCGAGCTCCATGCATGCTTTCACTCTCTGTCATGATGATAATGAACCTAAACTCTGAAACTATAAGCAAGCCTCCTATTAAATGTTCTCTTTCTTGGTAGTCATGCTGTAGTTAAATGTTGTAGTCATGTCATGGTTTGTATGTGAGAATGAGCATGCAGGCTACCCACTGAAGTTAATGGCTTCCAACAAGCTAAACAAAATTTTTTGAACACTATCTGATATTTGGGGGGGGGGAATAATTGGTGTATCAGGATAAAATATGTAAATATCAGATAAATTCCTTAGACTAGTGACTAGTGACAACAGTTTAATGATATTCCCATCAGGGAAAATTAGCCAGTTGGTTACAAAGCAGCCATAGTCCCAGGACCCCAGTTAATCATCTGACAAGTAGACATCCTTATTATATATGGTGGCAAATAATAGTTATTTATGAGACCCACTGGTAGGATAACTGTATCTTTAAAGAGAACATGAAATAACTTGATAAGGTACATTCCTCTAGAAAAAATGTATATGTGACTTGCAAAGGTGACAGATTACCTAGGTGTCAAATGGCCCTGGTCATGACAAACTGTAATGCTGAGCCTACTGTACAGAGAGTTTTTATTTTCCCATGTGTGAGGCAAATTCTAAATGATGTTGTAGACTTATGATGATTAGAAGAGCTTACATATGTAAAGTTCCTAGCACAATTTCTGTCATTTAATAATGTTATTTATCATGCTTTTTCTCTGACTGTGAGACATGAAAGATGCTTCCTAAGTTAGCATCAATTATCAACTTGACACAGCCTAGAGTCACCACAAACGCAAAGTTTCAACTGGGTGACTGTCTTTATCATGTTGGTGTGTGGACATGTCTTTGAGGGATTTTTTTAAATTATTTTAATTCTTGTGGGAAGATAAAACCCACTGTGAGCTATGCTAATTCCTGAATAAGTGGTCCTAGGTTGAACAAGAAAGTGAAGTTGGTTATAGCCCGACAGCTTGCAAGCATCCTCCTCATACTTCCTGCTTATTCCCTTAACTGAGAGCGAATCCCATGCTTGGGAATAATCATGCACAGGATAAGAGTCACTCCTCCCTTCATGATACTGCCTCAAGTTCTTGTCAAATTGCCTCAGTGATGGGCTGTGACCTGGAAGTTTAAGATGATATAAAGCATTTCCTTTATAACTTACGTTTTAAGAGTGTTTTCTTTCACAACAGAATGAAACCATAACAAATGCCATGTAAAATCACCAGAGAGAATTCACAAGCATGCTTTTTTTTTTCCTGAATGCTCAAATCTCTGTTTTATAAAAGAAATAAGTGTTAGAAATATACTAGGCAGAAAAGGAAAAGCCTGATTTATAATTTCTGAATGTGGAATCTATATCTTTTTTTTTTTAATCCTCTGTATTTCTTTGTCAAAACTCAATGCTGGTGCCAGCCTCAAAGTGATGTACTAGGGACACATAAAAGCAGGTATGCAAATTAACCCACATTGCCCCTCCAAAGAAGGAATGAAGAAAGACTGAATGAATATTAGTCTCCTCATCTATTTTCCTTTTCCGTGCTCCAGGACATTGCATTTTTGAACTGATCTAAGTGGAAGACAGTAGTAACATCAATTCACAGGGGACTTTTAGGTCAAGATTGTTTGTTCAGTGAATGCTCATTCCCAGTGCTTAGACTTCTGTATAGACTGGAGAATTGACCACTGCAGATGAGCTTCAGCCTCCAGGTATGACTGAAGCATTCTTTCAGCGTTTGGTTTAGACTCAAATTCATTTCCTGCATCTGACATGGCTCTTTGTTGATAGGAAGGATATAGAATCTCATATTTCACATGTGTGGCCTTACAGGAAGGTTGAGGGGCGGGGGAGAGTGAGAGAGGGAGTGGGAAGAAGACAGAGAAGGAGACAACAGAGACAGAGTGAGTTTATGAATCTGAGTCATTTTGTTTTCCAGACTCCAGATCTGTCTAAAGAAAATATCACCCTTTTCCTTACTGGAAATGCTTGAAGGTTTAAGTTGCTACTGAACAAGGCTCTCACCTGTTAAATCCAGCCTGCCTTTATCTTGATTCACTCTGTTTGACTTGACAATTTTCAGCCAAATTAAGTAGACTAACCAGAGTTTATTTTGCTATGTGCTCTGCTAGATTTTAGCAAACACAGTGACTAATCTGCTCCACTTTCAAGCTGGGACAAGATAACCCTTCCCAGAAAGCTGGCCTTATTTTATTTTATTTTTTCATAGCCAAAGTTGTATCGTACAGTTGAAAGATCAGTTAGGGATTTCCAGTCTGGTCGGAAGTCTGGTAAATGCATGCTAATTTTCATGTACAGGATTGACTTGGACTTCCCTCTTGTAAGGAGATTCTGTTTTGAAGCTGGTGGAAAAACTTTTTTTTTTTTTTTTGCTGGTTAAAGAAAAATAATAATGCATACATGTATTTTAAAAGTGAAAGAACCAGGTGTGGTGGTATGTGCTGGTGGTCCCAGGCACTCAGGAGGTTAAGGAAGGAGGACCACTTGAGGCCAGAAGCCTCAGACTAGCCTCAGTAACATAGTGAGCCTCCAGCAGAGATATGAAATGAACAAATAAAATGAAATCAGTTTCAAACTGAAAAATCAGTGGAAATCATGCTTCATTTCAGACTTGAACCTGTCAGACTATGTGAACTTTCTTAACAAAAATCTCTCTTTTGTTCTTTTACAATGACATGCCACATAAAATAAATGGTAGCACCTACCAGACCTAACAGTAATATCATAATTCATTATTATAGCATTTCTATTTACCATTCCCAGAAATTTGTTGACATCCCCTGGGAGAGCATTTGAAGAGATTCACTAACCTTCCAGGATGGTGTTTCTGGAAGCCTAATGCAGAGCCATGAATTTTTGACAACTCTAGTAACCTAGTACCACAATATGCCTGAAAGCATGCAAGAACATATATGTTGAGATACTTAAACATTTTGATCATAACACCTGGCATTCAAAAGTAGACAGTAAATAGTGACACAGGGTCTACTGAGATGCCTACTGTTTGATGCTTCAGGATGTACGATCTGGAGTCCTTATCACTATGAGAATTGCCTTTTCTTACTTTGTTGTTTTGTTTTGCTTTTGTTTTTCTTTAATTTAATTTAAGTTATGTTTTTACTTATTCACTTTACATCCTGCTCACTGCCCCCTCCTGGTCATCCCCTCCCACAATTCTCTCCTTAGCCACCTACCCTTCTCCTCCAGAAGAAGGTGGGGGTTCCCTGGGTATCCCCTTATCCTGCCACTTACGCACATCCTCTTCCACTGAGGCCAGACAAGACAGCACAGCTAGAACACATCCCATGTACAGGCAACAGCTTTTGGGGTACCCCTTGATTCAGTTGTTTGGGATCCACATGAATGTTAAGCTACACATCTGCTACAAATGTAGGGAGAGGCCACCATCCAGCCCATGTATGTTCTTTGGTTGATGGTTCAGTCTCTGAGAGCCCCAAGGGTTGTTACTTTGTTTTTATTTTGTTTCTTTCACACAGAAGCCGAGTCAACTTATGTTGGTAGGCTCTTACTAACAAGTACTGAGATTAATACGTTAATACTTCATTTGTTATCTCATTTCATCTCTGAGATGCTTGTTGAGATGTGTTGCTGTTACCATGAGCTTCAGAGATCTGAATGACTTGTCAAAGCTCACTCAGCTATGAATATCTAGGGCAACCACTCAGAAAAAGACATAGTTCTTATTTGATCCCAAGTTTGCCCACTACCTGTACTTTGTCAAATCTGTATTTGTTAAGATACAAAACAACTTATTATTTAAAAGAAAAAAAAAACATTGTGTGGCCAGAAACATTTGGGAAGTATGCAATAAAAACAAGTAACTTGTTTCTTAAATATAATATTTTTTGGAAAATAGTTTTATTGAGATTAAAATATTATATACTTCACCAGTTTAACATGTATTATCCAATGGTTCTTTATTTGTTCACAGAGTTACAATCAATGGTTCTTTATTTGTTCACAGAGTTACAATGACCACCTCAATCAATTTGAGCACATTTTCATGACATCAAAAAAGAAACTGCATAATATAAGAATGCCTTAGAAGTAAGCCAGACAGAGCTTGTGTCCGGATTGTATCCCAAATATTTCACCAGTGAAAGCCTGTCTATAATCAAGCACTCACAGGACTAACAAATGCTGGAAAATGTTACCTGGCATATTTTCAGTTTGCCATTGCATGCTACTTTCTTAGCTTTTTTATTGTACCTTGGAGTGGCTGGGCTGCTCTTGGCTCATCACACTGACCCAGTGTTCATGTTATTTGAGGCATAGCAGAGAAAACACAGACTGTATCCATAAAGCCATTGCAAATAGAGAGGTTAGCTCATGCTGAGATTACTTCTAGTGTTTCTGCTTATTTAAAGCCTTGTTAGTATTCTAAGAGGATGAATTTGGAAATATCCTATGTGTGAGCTCTGGGATCCATATTCTAAGGATGTGGATTACAGGAGTCACAAGAGGACTTTATATAGGCAGCACTTAGTAGTCATGTAAATTCTGGGAAACAATAAACACCTGTCCTCCTTTTGAATATGCATCTGGCTGAGAAAACAACAACAAATCTTTATGAGATGATTCAGTCCTAAGTCAGTCAGGAAAGAAAAAGCCAGAGAAGAGAAATTATAGAAGAAGCCATTTCCAGATATGAATATTGAGTCTCTATATCAAATTGAGATGCTTCATAAGACTTACAGCTCATACACTTACCCAACACATCCACATTTGGGGCTGGATCATGTTAAAGATGGTGGAACAGGAAGTCATGGGAAGTGGGTGATTGCCTCACTGCTAATCTCTTACCCATTAATAAAACGAGGAGAACAAGTGATACCAGAGTGCCCATCCCCCACTGATACATCTATAACACAACACCTACACCTAAGGCATAGGGAACATTACAGAAGAAGAGACAGAAGATTATGGCTCTCTGCTGAGAGACACCATCATGTCGACATGGCAGGAAGGCCATATTCAGAAAATCTCAACAATAGGGTTACCCAAATAAGACTTAAGTAGCAACCACACCAGTTCACATGCCAACAAGGATTAGGTAAATTTCATAAGACTCTACTCATATGATGAAGATGAAGAGCTTTAGGCAAGCAATGGCTGCTGACAGACAGGGTTTAGGAGAAGAACAGATATCACACAAGAGGGAAACAAAGGGGCAGAGAGAATAAATTGATTTCCATAGTAAAGAGTTGCCTAATATGTTATCCAAACCAAAGTGGTGATCCCTACATGCGTGCACATATGAACAACAGTAAATGAAATCAGTATGTTGTATTTTCACACACACACACACACACACACACACACACACACACACACACGGTGGGGCAGCTAAAGCAATGATAATTACAACTGAGGTCATGGATGTGTGTGTGTGTGTGTGTGTGTGTGAGAGAGAGAGAGAGAGAGAGAGAGAGAGAGAGAGAGAGAGAGAGAGAGAGAGAGAGAGAGAGAGAAGGGGTGTATCTAGAAGGATGTGGAGGAGGAAAGAGAGGTGAAAGTTAACTATTTTAAATATGAATAATGTGAGCAAAGAAGTAGAAGAAGGAGTTAAACTTCTACTTTGGGTCTGTTTGTTTTTTCTTTGTAGATGTCACTGCTGATTCACTTGTTTTTGCTATGATGATGCACCTAGAAATCTTGATCTGCAGCTGATGTTCCCTCATACTGAGGAGGCATTGAGCCTGTCTTTTGTAAACATCTGCATTTGGAGACCAGTTCTCATGATGCCTGATGCTAGAACACAACCCTACTCACTACCAAGCCTCTACAGCTATTGGTTCATGCTGTCAGGCTCTTCCCTCCCATCAATCACCTAAACACAATATGGGACCACATCCTCTTCTATTCTAGGAAATGGGGCCACACTCTTTGCACGCTGAATTTTAGTTTATCTTTATGCTTCAACTTTGAGGAAATGCAGGTGCACACATACCCACATACCCACATAGGGCTATATAAATGTGTTTCAATGCACATATATTGCTATAGATCATTGGGTTTCAACCTGTAGATGGTTACCCCTTTAGGGGTTTAACAACCCTTGCACTGGGGTCACTTAAGACCACCAAAAATGGATATTTACACTGTGACTCATAACAGTAGCAAATTTGCAGTTATGAATAGTAGCAAAACTAATTTTATGATGGGGGTTCACCACAACATGATGAAATGTATTGAAGGATCACATTAGGAAGGGTAAGAACCTCTGCTTTTGATAATATATGTGAACAGACATATGAACTCATATCTCCCTCATCTACCAACAACTGGTGTGTTGATACAGAATGTTAGACTAGGTCTAGTTATACCAAAATACCAGGTATTTTAACTGGGAAAAAAACTTATCTTCCAATACATTTGGAAGATGGAAAAGGTGAGATTCTTTCATTGTGTGATTATGACATCATTCATTTAAAAACATTTTACAACTTGCAATTAGCAATGAGGTTTTCTTCCTTAGTCATTCATAGATTCAGCAAGAATAAAAGATGAATCTATTATGTGTGGGCAAGAAGATCTCAGAATCCTACAATGTAGTATCCAACACTTCCCTGGTAAATTCTAAGTAGCATTTCATTACAGTCTTCTTCTAGAAGCCTTTATCTCTTATGCTCAGTAAAACCAGAGCCTGGGTGCTTTTCCTCTCTCCTTCTCTCCAGTTCTTCCATACCAACTTCTTTGGCCAACCATGTCCTTTGCATAAATTATTAATATAGGGACAACTTCAGGTCTTAACCTCAAGGAACTTCTTGGCTCTTCTCTCCTGGACATTCTCACCCACTTACTAACTTACTAACTTACTAACTTACTTACTTACTTACTTACTAACTTACTTACTTACTTACTTACTTACTTACTTACTTACTTACTTATTTACTTACTTCCTTCAATTTTAAGTTCAGGTCAAGACATCCAAAATTCCCATCTCTAGTCTGAAGTTCAACTTCCTAGGTTGAAGGATGTTGTTATGACTTATGGACTTTCACATTAAATATCTCCATGTTGAAAACCATGACTTACTTTTAAATAATCAAACCTTTGTTGTTCTTATTCCAGAGTTTCCTCTGCCATCCCTATTAATAGACAAAACAGTTAATCACATTTACCTATACTTACTGTAGTACCTAAGCTCGAAGCCTAGCATGAAATTTCCAACTCTACTGCTTACTCTTCTAATGAAAACTGTCAGTACTTCTAAACTGAACATTGTCATTGAGATTTTCTAGTTGACTTCACATGCTCATCTTTTTTTACTCCAAATTAACTTTCTTGCTGGAAACCCTTTAAGAATTTGCCATAGTATTTTGTAGAAAGGCAGTTGACAGCATGATGTATATCAGTCTGGATGAACTGATGCATTTTATTTACCAGTTACATACAGATTGACTTCTCCTGGTCTCCTGATAACTTTGACCTTCTTTTGGATCATCAGACATACACATGCTTTTCTGCCACAGCTCTCACCTCACATCATCCTGATTCTCCCCTAGACCCATCTTCACTTAGTAAAGTTTTACTCATAGATCTATGTTACTCCTTCATTGAGAAGATTCCTTGCTCTGACTCATGTGCCTATAATAATAAGTCCTTGCAGTTTCCCCCCCAATGGGAACTTGTATTGTGTATCCATATATTTACAATGATTATAATTAGGCAGCTTTACTGTCTATTTGTGAATACAGTATATGACAGAGGACACTGTTCTGCTAACATTCCTGAATATACATCTCCCAGTATAATTCCTTAGAAACAGCAGACTTTAAGAACCTGTTTATGAATAAGTCAATTAAAAATAATATTTTATCACTCAAAGGGCAGCCACTTTACCCTTGAAATAACTGTCTTAATAAAAATATTTGGTTGATAATTTCCATTAATTATTTGAGTTCTTGAATCAAAGAAATAGATTATAACATAGATTTTTTTCTAGTTAATGGAGGTACCCAGTGAACAAAAGCTGAAAAAAAAAAACCTAATGAAGACAGGCCTTCATTTAAGGTAGGTACAAAATCAATAGCTCTAGCACAGTGACAGAAATATGGCCTTATAATAGAGAATCAGAATACAAGAGGGGGTTTTATTGGCTATAAATTAAGATTGGGTCAACTCTGGAATACCCTGGACAGGCATTAATATAGATGTTTGCTGCATTGGCAGAACTAGAGCTAACATAAGAATGGGGAGAGTTTAGTGCTACTTTAAACCCCCAGTATCTTCCTATTCTACCACCATTGAAAATGCACTTATCAGAGCTGCATGGCATTGTGAAGATGGTAGAGAACAGAGAGGCCACCTTGTTTTTCTGAGTTTCCTCACCCTTCTTATGCTGATTTTCTTAAAGATTTAGTCTAGTCGACATACTGTGTCACTGAGTAACTAGAAAATTCCTTTCCACTCTCATTATTTATCCCTAGGACCTCCTTTTGGGCACTGATCTTCAAAATCTCCAGTTTATTCTTACTTTCAGTCCACAGTATGACAAACTCAAATGCCTGCTGAACATCTTCTTTTCTGATTATCTTGCATCAACCTTAAGGTAGTGCCTTTCCTTCACATGATATGCCATTTATAATAGCATCCTCTGCTGAGTCTCACCTTAAAAATAGATAAGATATCCTCCTTGCCTCATTAGGGCTGCTCTAACAAACAAATGCAGACTGGGTAATTTATGCAAAAAAACATGTACATTTGTTTCCTCACAGGTTTCAGACCTGGAAAACCTAAAGTTTCAAGCAAGTTCTGTATCTGATAAGGGCCAGGTTTCTGCATCCAACATGGCACCTTGAACACTATGCCTTCACTTGGCTTAATACAAAGGGATCAAATGGGCCTAGGAAGTCTCCTCCAGATGCTAATCTCAGACATGAAGGTGGAGACCTTGTGGTCTATTTGCCTCCTGAAGGCCCAACGTCTCATTGTTATTGTTTTGAAAATTGGGTTCTAACATAATTTTGAGGGAGTACAAACATCAGATTAAAGCTGGGGTTTGGCCTGTTTTCCCCAGTTATCAAACCTGTGGCAGCAAGCTTTTTAGACTTCCTTTAAGAAAACCTGTCTCTAATATTGCATTCTTGAGTCTGTCTGTAAATTGTTGAGGCTTAGGAAATTGGAGAATTCGATTGCTTGCATTTTCTGAAAGTTAGAAAGTGATCAGTTTCTGAGTGGGCTCCAGGATTCTCTCTTGGACACTGCAGCATAGTTTTAAACAGTGAGTTAAGTTTGAGATGTACAAGGTGCCATGTTGCAAGCAGAAACCTGGCCTTTACCAGGCACAGAACTTCCTTGAAATTTGATCTTAGGTTTTCCAGGTTTGAGATTTTTGAGGAAATCGATTTCTATTTTTACATAAATTACCCAGTTTACAGTGCTTTGCCAGAGCGGCAGAAATGGGGTAAGGTGGGTCTCTTTTCCATCTTTTCTATTTTGTTTGTTTATGTCTGGGTGTTAAAATCAGACCAATTCCTGCCATCATGCTTTGCCTTCTGTTTCTCTTGTCATCTGCAAGGCCTTCTCTATCCCTCTAACCTTATTCCCTTGAAAGTCCCCACTTTAAGTCACCGCTGAGGCTGTATCTCTGAGGATACATTTTGTGACTGCTCAGGTTGTGCTGAACTTTCTTCATCTGTGGCTTGCCAGCTCTCTGAGACTACCTACAGCTGTGAAGAAATATGTTAATTTGTGTTACAATGA
The DNA here is from genome assembly GCF_011762505.2 of Arvicanthis niloticus. Taxonomy (NCBI): domain Eukaryota; kingdom Metazoa; phylum Chordata; class Mammalia; order Rodentia; family Muridae; genus Arvicanthis; species Arvicanthis niloticus. The sequence continues at coordinate 39,052,570 of NC_047670.1, read as the reverse complement.
TTTGCATAGCTTAGGTGACTCAAAAATGCCTGCTCCTTTCATTAACATAGAATTAAGATGTCATGGCTAACTATTCCATGTTCTAGGGAAATTCGAGGGGCTTCTCACTATCACTAAGATATCTGAGAGTTGGAGCAGGTTATTGGCCTGTGTCCTTCTGCACATACACTGTTATGAATTCTTTGTGATCTACTCTAAAATATCATAAGACCTTATCACAAAACTGTTTCCCTTTGCAAAGGTGATTAAAATATTTAAGCTGCATTTTTCTCACTAAAGCGAAGCAGTAGAACATTTCTCTTGGTCTTGTGAGAGTTAAGTGAGCTATTTCATAAGAAGCACCCAATAGAGTGTTTAATACATAGAAAAATCTCTCTAAATATCAGTGGTCATAGTTGTTGTAATCAATAGAATGAATAAAACTTGTCTGATTTTCTTCTCACAGGCTTTAGTTCTGAAATTGGTATTTGGTTCATAATTTGGTTTCATAACTATATAATTTGGTTCATAATTTTGGTTTCATTATTACATTGAGCAGAAGGTGCTGGATTTTTCATGCAAAGCCAGCCCTGAGAGAATCAGAGCTTCCCTTTTGTTCAACATACACACCCCATTCCTGACCACATTGGGTCATGTTACTTTATCACCAACCTAAGTCCTGAGTCGGAAGCATGTAAGAGTTTGCTCTGGCATTGGGGGTTTTGGGGCTTTGGACAAGTTTATGTCATGTATCCATCAAACATTACAGAAACATGGGAAGGTTTTCAAGAGGCTTCCAACCTCTATGCTCTCTACCTGTGTGTGTGTGTGTGTGTGTGTGTGTGTGTGTGTGTGTGTGTGTAATATTAAACTACCTGTGCACTACTTATGTATTAGTATACTTTTCACTTTATAAATGAGGAAACAGACTCAAAACACATAATTTGATTAATTTAAAAATTACCAATAAGTAAAGAAGTAGATAGTTTGATTTTTCTAGTATTTGTGAGGCCCTAGTTTTCATCTCTAGAAATACAAAGAAAAAATCATTAATTAGTCTAGTCAAGAATTAAATTGAGGTAACTCAACTATGAGGCATGAGAATTAGCTATTGCATTGTACAAATAAATGCATGGACTAATTTTTTATCACAGAGAGAGTAAATGCAATTGGCAGCCTAACCTTTCTACAGACACTGCTAGAAAATCCTTCTAGGTTATATCTAATCTAGAACTAGTTAATTAAAAATGAAAACAACATTTTCTCTAAGAAACTAATCATGGCTCTTCATGAGTTTGTGGAAAATGAGTCAGTGTGTTAAAGTCCAAACTAAAGCTTAGAAGGAAGACTATTACTCAAAAATGTCATTCACTCTTTTCTCTGCCCAGACACTGGAAACTGCCCTGGCATCGTGATGTGCAGTGCACACAAAAAAACATAACTGCAAATTGTACTTAGCAGTTTATGTGCTGAGGAACAACTGTGTTCTAGTCTTCTGCTCATTGGCTGGGCTTAGACATGAGTCAATTTCTGAAATATGAGTGATAGCAAGCAAATGATACAATAAGTGAATGAATTCTTATAATGTGATTAGTAACTAAAAGAGAATGCCAAAGACAAGAGATAAAAGCATCAGGCATACACAAAACTAGAATGTATTCTTAACGTGGGTAGTTATTATTACATGAGAGGTTATATAAAGCCTGTTGAAAAAAACCCTAAAAAATTTTGTCAATAATAATAGTACACATGGATCTGTTTCAACTCTACATTTTGTCCAACATGCAATATGGAAGCCATTTTAGAGCTTCACACTAGAATCTAATCGCTACCACAGACTACCTTAGCCTAAATACTCATGAAGTTGGATGGATGTGTAGCAGACCATACACACACACACACACACACTGTATACTTATATGTATATACTTGGATTTTTTCTTTGTCTTGAATAATCTGGAAGGAGGACACAGGAGTCCTGTGGTAAACACTCAGTTATATACACTCTACCATCTAAGTCCTGACTTCTTCTAGTCACTGACTAAAGCTAAACAAAACCTTTCCTTAAGATCATTGCTATTTTCCTAGATTTATGTACATATATTTTCATATATATATGTATACACATACATATATATATATAACATTCCTCCTATCCCACTGAAATGTTCTCTGTATACTTTGAAAAAAAATTGGTAGCCTCAAACTTCAGATATAATAAGAGTTTCTTAGTACTCTTATAATGAGGTCATAGTTAATATTTGCAACTGGAAGTCGGAAAATAATGATGAAGCCTGAATTCAACAATAATGATGAAGCTAAACTCAACAAATTGAAAATGACTTGTTTTCCTTTAAAGCATTTGGGGGAGCATTAAGGTAACACATTAGAGATAATATAAAAACTGATTATTCTACTTCTACAGGGGTCATGAATCCCAATATGCAAATTATACACAAGATTTAAAATAGGCCATGTCTAGTCTCATCATGGGGCAAATAAAATTTATATATAGACAAGGCTCAGCATGTCCATAGTAGGCATTGTTCTTCATCATGCCGTTGTCTTTTGTATGTTCTCATCTCACTACTCCAAAATCCCTGGATGCATAATGTCATTCTTGGTCTACATACTCATTTCTCTCTGTGTCTTTCTCTGTCTCTGTTTATCTATCTATCTATCTATCTATCTATCTATCTATCTATCTATCTATCTTCTATCTGTCTATCATCTATCTATCTACCTATCTCTCTCACACACACATACACATACACACACACACACACACACACACACACACACACACACACTACAGCTACTGTCTCACTGGGTTATATTTTGTTTCCTTCCTTGGAGTTGCACATGTGATTTCTGGTTCTGAGAATATTGTACTTACGACACTCTGTGTCAGTGTTTTTCCAAAGAGGCTTTTACAAATGCCCAGAGATAGTTCTGTTTGTTACAATTTGGGTGGAAGTAATATTTCTTTCCAGGAGGTCATGGCCAGGGTTATTGTCAAACATTCTATAATATACAAAACCTCTCCCAGTAAAAAAATTACCTAGCCTCAAATGTCAATAGCACATGGTTGAGACAGTAAACTCTAGAGAATTCAACTATTTATCTTTCAGGTTTACATGTCATGGTCACTACTGGGGCATCTTCTTTGATCTTGCTGATTGTAGTAAATAGTTCAGCTCAGTCTACATTTTTAGCTTTTAGCAATGATCACAGTTGAGATTAATTAATTTTCTCTCTAAGCATTTACACAGCCTGATCAAAAGAGTAGCTTCAAGGCCATCCAGGGAAAGCTCATCTAAAAAATGAGATCTAGGAAAATGGTCAAGATTCACAGAGAAATGGAAATGTTTTATTGCTTCTCTTTCTCAGTGCATAATAAGCTTTCAGTGGAAGTTCTATATTCTTTCTCCTCCTCTTCCTCTTTCTCCTCCTTTTTCCTAAGAGTACAAATACATCCAGAAATGTCTTCAAACCTACCCCACTTTTACTTTGAGGCTTCTAAAATGCAAACTCCAAGCTGGCATTTTCATCTTACCTCTGGATTTCATATTGACAGATCCAACAAATATGCTTCTTAAATATTATTTTTTGAAACCCAGGCCTAAGGGTGTATGGTTCCAGGATTGTGGAGATGGAGGTAGGAGAGCCCATGAATCTAGACATAGAAAACAGCCAGCATAACATAGTATAAGCCCACAGAAAGGCTGGTTCTTCTATTTATATTTTACCTACTCTTTTTGTTTTCCTATAATGATAATATCATGTAAATGACTTTGCTGTTTTCTGTACCCCTTTCAACCTATACTTCAATAGGGAAGAACTTAGAATGGGGACAAAACAACTAAATTCTGTGTGCTTTGCCTATGGGGGCATCATACAAGACAACATACAAGCTCCAATCCCACTCTGTGATACTAAATTCAACTCCACTATTTTTGTACCTTTTGTTCACTTCACACATTGATTTTAATGCTGGCTTATTGTGTGATTTGTACTGCTAGAACAAAATGCCATAGACTGGGCAGCTTATAAACGATTTAATTTCTTATAGTTATGGAGCTTGTGTAATTCAAGATCATTGTGCCTATAGGTTTGGTGTCTCTTGACTTTGTCTCTATGCTTCTGGTCATCTTTTTTTGTTTTCTGTGTTATTACAAGATAAGAAAGATGGGGGCTTTCTCTGGTATCACTTTCATAAGTATTAATTTTTTTCTATGAGACAAATTCCCTAAGGTTCTATAGCAACTAATCACTTCCCCAAAGTCCCAATATCCCAAACCTCTTCAACTAGAAATGCATAAACATTCAACCAACCACACTTAATTTAGTTCTTGTCCTTTCTTATGTTCTGTATCTTAGAAGCATATTCTCCAGTCTCTACAGTATGTCATAGTTAATGTAGTTGTCACTATAACCACCACAAGGAGCCTTGCTGATATTTCTTCTTAAGAAATTGTGAAGTCTTTGATTTGAGAGATGGAAGCTTTAGTGTGTTCACCTATGTAATATACAGCTAAAGCTTCCGGTATGAGTACAGCTATCAGATGTATTTAATGAAAAGTACATATTTATTTGCAAAACTCATCCTATTTTATGTCTTGGAAAAAATGCCTGCATGTATGATGAAATTATGGGTCATTTTAAGAACTCCTTGAGTTCCAAGGCCCTGATAAAAAGAGATGAAGCATAATACTAATGCCTAGTGTATGCTTTGAACAGTCATGCAGAAAAGCAACTATATAAGAAAACTATAAAAATGTACCTATTGAGAACATGTTTTATAGATAGGGTCCATATAACCCAGAGTAGCCTTGAAGAATTTACTGTACAACTAAGATTGTTCTTAAACTACTGATTCTCCTGCATCTACCTCCCAAATTCTGGAATTAGAGTGAAGAACCACCACACCCAACTTTCTTTCGTTCAAATAAAAGGATACCAGTGCTGGCAAGTGTATGTATATAGCTGTTCTCATTTGTGTTCTAATGTAAATTGCTGAAATGTCTTCCTAAAATCAATTCAACAATAACAAAGTCCTTGAAAACCAATTGATATCAATATTAAACATGGGTTTTCTATTAGTTTCAAAGAGTTAATTGGATATATCACAAACTACCTTCACTTTCTCTTGATTTGCTACATCTTCTCCCTGTACCTTGCCTTCTGTAGGAGGCATGTTAAAAATAAAACACACACAAACAAAAACATAAGAAAGTGGCAGTTTCAGGGGAAGCTACAATGGCATAGTACAAAGTCCTGGTTTCCCACAACAGCACAATAAATAGATAACAGAAATCTTATTTCTTGGAAAGTCTTATGGAAAGAATAAAAATGTTTTCATTTGCAACTCTTTGGTTATATGTTTTGCCTGTGGGTATACTAATACTGTCAGATTTGTCTTTTACAACTCAACATAATGACCATCACTCAAGGATCGTGATCACTAATGATTGCTGTGGACTCTGAGTTATTTTCTTAGTATTGCACAGCTATTTCCAGTTATACTTCATACCTGAGTCTCTTCATTCAATTAAACTTTACCAGTATGTTTTGAGCACTTATTATATACCAGCTACTTATATTCAAGCCAGTAAAAAGCACCATGCATGTCCAGGCAGGGTTCATGATTCAGCAAAAAGAGAAATTCATGTAAACAAACAATGATACAGAGATGGAAGATATGCTAAAATCACCTCTGCCACCAAATACCACAGAATGATGGGGGACAAAGCAAAATGAACTAGAATGCCTAGACAACATCAAAATGCTTAGAAAGAATAGAAGAATCCCTGGCAAAGCCACAGCTAAATGGTGACTAAATGCTCCAATGGTACTTGATGTAAAGGCTTCATTCCAGGGTGGTGTTATTGAAAGGTGGTAGGATTTTTAAGAGGTGGAGTCTAGTCCTCAGATTAATGGGTCACAATCTCCCTCAAACAGGACATTGGGATGTTTTTGCCTTTATCATTTTACTTTGTGGTTTTTGAGCAGGTATACTTTGTCAGATGTCCCTAACCTACCTTACCACTGGACTAAAAACAATATGAGCAAATGACCATGGATTTAAACCAGTGAAATCATGAACCAAACTACACAGTTGCCCTTTGTAAGTTGGTTATTTCAAGTCCTTGTACAATCATAAAAAAGGTAAGTGGAACAGAGAAGCAGATAACACAGTACACAGATAAATCTGGAAATAGTCACAGAGTATAGAAAATCCAGCAAGAAGCTTCAAATAGCTTGCATGAATAGAGCCAAAGGGAGATGTTTGGGAGTGAGGCTAGGATCGGGAGCTAGAGCTTAAGTTAGTGAACAGTGCATCTTTTTATTTTATAAATGTCACTGGGAAGATGAAGCCAATCAACAGCGTTCAACAGAGGCCATTTAGGTAGGTAAACATTCTGGAGACAGAGCTGGAGGAGACAACACAAGAAAAGAGCCCATGGTCCACAGAAGACTGAAAAATTTGGGAAAAAAGTTTGTGGCTTGAGAGAAGTTAGCATGGGAGACAGAAGAGTCTGCATCTCCACAAAATCTCAGGATTCCAATGGAGATTCTTGTTGTTCAGGGCACTTAGTGGAAACTCTTTTGGGGACACACAAGCATTCACTCCCTCCCTTAACATATATCTTCATGGATAGAACAGTAGAAAGATTGTGTTGAACCCAGATATAATTACATTCAGAATTAATAACCCAAAGGTGAGACATGGAACTTTTGGATTTCTTAAGTAGTGGAGCCTCGTTGGGTTCCAACCAGTGACTTGACATCCTATCATTTCTTTTTCTTTTGAAAAGAAATAAAATTATTTTGGCTTATGACTTGTCAAATTCCTTACATACAATTACCGTGTATGACATGATATTTTAAAATATGCTTACAATGTGGGATAGTTAAATCAACCTAGTTGACACATGTACTATTTTGAAAAGTTATATTTAGTGAGGACTCCATTTCTTGTCATTTGGCTTTGTTTTGTTTTGTATTTGAGGCAGGTCTCTCTTGTCTCAAACTTTGTCTGTAAACCAGGCTGGTCTCAATCTCAGAGATCTGCCTGCCTCTGCCTCCAAAGTGCTGGGATTAAAGATGTGTGTCACCACTGCTCATCTGAGAGGATTCTTAAAATCTATTCTGTTAGCATTCTTTGAGAATAGAGTGCATTATTATTACCAAGAGTAAGCATGCTTTGCACTAGCTCCACTGAAGTAATGCCTCTTATGGTATTGAACGTTGATATCTTGATCAACACCCCTCAACTGATCACCACTGGCAACCACTGGCTTGCTTACTAAGAGTTTGACTATTTCATATTTCATGTGTGAATAATATCACATGGCATTTCTTTTTGTTGCTCTATGTATTTCACTTAATATCCCACTCCACTTCTGTCCGTGCTGTCACAGATTACAAGATTTTTTCTCTTTCCTTGGGCTGAGTAATAGTTGACAGCTATACTTACCATGTATTCTTTAACCAAGAACTCATCAGTGGCTCCATGCTTTGTTGTTATTTTTCAGTTACTGTGTATCAGTCTGCCATGCACATGGGAGTGTAGGTGGTTTTTGATATGCCAGTCAGTGCCTTTGCAGTAACATTCTATCCCATAGTAGGACTGCTAGAACACAGTACAGATCTGTTTTTACTTGATTAAAAATCCTGCAACTGCTTCTATGTTATCTGCCAGAATTAGACTTACCTTATGTTTCTAGAGAAATTATATAGTGAGGTGACTGGAATTTGTGTGGGGCACAGCATCACGCAATGAGAACCTGACTCTGCTTCTGTCCTTGCCACATGTATCTCCTCTAGCATGCTCTCTAAACTGTACAATCCTCACTCTCCTCATCTACAATGTACACATACAAATTGATGTGGAAAGCCCACGAGTACAGCACTTCTAAAGCCCTTAGTTCAGCATGGAATATGTAGTAAACAATAAGGATTCACTGAAAAAAAAATGACCAACATTTATTAAACATCGTATATTCAACTGATGTTTACTCTTCCTAATTGCTTTCATACTTGTAGTGGGTGGATCCTTTGAGCAACTGGATCCATATGATCTGGTACTATCTTCCCTTACAAGAAAGGAGGAAGGTGCAGAGAGACTAAACACAAGTCCTATTTCACAGCAAAGACAAACTAACCCTAAGAATAGTCTTGATGTCTTCAGACTTGACTTCAAGTGCTTTACAATGTATCACTCAGTCTTGACTCCTTCTAGTCTACAAGTATTTCTGTGTTTCTGTGATCACCTAGTCCCTGTGGTAATCCTAGTGATCCAGCTCCAGCTCCTGACTTCATTCCTTCATTTCCTGTCAGCATATTGAATACAGCTCCTTAAGTTTCTACAATAGAAGTTACTATAAAGCTTGACACAAAGTAAGTGCTCTGGATGACCCATCAACAGTAGTGTTGATGAACAGATCACTCTAATGCAATATAGTTCAGGACTATTATTCCAAGAATTATGGATATTGGACAAACAGACCGTATTCTTCAGGACACAAGTGTTCTACAAGGCATGCACTTTGAAATCACACATGCCAGTTTTAGTGATCCAGCTCCAGCTCCTGACTTCATTCCTTCATTTCCTGTCAGCATATTGAATACAGCTCCTTAAGTTTCTACAATAGAAGTTACTATAAAGCTTGACACAAAGTAAGTGCTCTGGATGACCCATCAACAGTAGTGTTGATGAACAGATCACTCTAATGCAATATAGTTCAGGACTATTATTCCAAGAATTATGGATATTGGACAAACAGACCGTATTCTTCAGGACACAAGTGTTCTACAAGGCATGCACTTTGAAATCACACATGCCAGTTTTAAATCCCAGCTCTGTATGATTCAGGCAGCTCTATTAATCTTTCTAAACTTCTGTGTCTTTATTTGGAAAACACAGTCAACAATACTGGCCTTGAGGTGTTATTTTGAGGATTGAAAGTGCATGGCTTAGAAACTGGCACACAGGAGGTACCCAATCAATGGTGGCGATTATGTGAGGTTACAGGGAGAGGGAGAGCATCCATCTGAACTGTGCAAGTATGGTAGGCATGTGGCTAGGGCATCTCCCCAGCCAGAATTATGACTGGAATAGCCTGCTGGGTCCAGCCACTCTGAACACAGAGTTCTTTCTCAGGCTGGAGATCTTTGCTGGCCTTTCTTTCTCCATGGAACTTGGGAGGAAGAACAGGTCCTGGTCCTGCAAACTGCTATGTTTCTGTGGCTGAGTCATGTTGACCAGCTCCCAGAACAACTTGTGCCTGTGTTGTTAAAGCACAGAGGTCCTCAGGCGCCATGAAAGTCAGGCCTGCCTTTTTATCCTGCCTGCCTACAAAGGCCAGGATCCCACACGTGGGGACAGAATGTAAACACACTCCCCAAACCTCTATTTGCTCTCAAATTGGCTAATGTTTCCTGTCCACCCCTCAAACAGACTCCCACCTTCTATTCAGCTTCAAAGACTAGAAATGCAAATGAGAGAAATCCTCAGGGGTGACTGATTCAGAAGAGGTTTTGAGCTCTACCCTGGGATTTTCAAGATTATGTCTGACATTTTTAGCAAAACATAAATAATATATTTTTGTTTTGAAAAATCTGGGAAATGTTAACATAGTATTAGCATTCCTATGAAATAGAAGGACAGGAACCTAAATATCAAATAAATAAACAATGGAAGTAGCCTTGTCATCTCAACAGGAAAGCGAATAAGGAAAATCATGACACCGGCATATGTTGAAATAGTCACAACTCCCAAGCCCCTTAGTTTTAATGACATCAGAAAGCTGTTTAAAAGCTGGGAGTAGTGGTGCACACCTTTGATCTCAGCACTCAGGAGGTAGAAGCAGATTGATCTCTGTGAGTTCCAGGCCAGCCACAACTGCGTAGTAAGACCCTGTTGTGAAAAATAAATAAAAATAAATATATGAATTAATAATAAAAATATCAAACCTTAGTTATAATATGTAAAAAAATTATGAAATTGAGCACAGTGCAATTTTAATTATTAACTACATACAAAATATACTGCAATAATAATGTAGAGGTTCTCTAGAGATTTTCATGTTTATACATGTATACAAACATGCTTATACAATAAATGATAAGCTTGCTCATGTTAGAGCATGTTTCAAAATATAATAGTGTCACATTTGGGCATTTTTTAAAAATGAAGCTGTAAAACATGTAAACTCCATAAGAACCTGGATAATAGAGAATTATCCTTCCTAAATCTCATAGGCATCATATAGTCAATTGATGAATTGAGAGAGTTGTGTTAGTTGCAAAATTGGAGAACAGCGTCATATAAAAATTATTATAAAACTATTCCAGATTCTTAGTTATCACACTAGCTCTGCCCCTAAACACTGTTCAACGTGACTAGCTTATCATTTCTCTCTGTTCTTCAGTCCAAGCATTTGTAAGAAGGGGTTAATCATTCCTCCACCCATCTGTTTACTTATTCAAACACTTTCTCAGGGATCAGAGAAAGAACAGTGGGTGAAACAGTCACGGGGTCATGCTTTCAGGGGACTTGCCCTCTTTCAGAATACCAAACAAATACATGGGCTAGTGTCACAAACATGAGGAACAATGGACAAGGTCGGGAGGCAGCATTAGCTTCAAGGTTCTTTCTTAGAGATGGCATCAGGAGGTAGGTCATTCAGTAAGAAAGTCCTACCAGTAGTCAGTCCTGGACAGTGTCCCAGCAGAGGGAAACCAGGAAGCGCCAAAGTGCTGTAGCACGAGGGGGTGTTTAAGGAGTGGGGGAGGTGGCGCCAGGGGTGATGAAGCAAAAACGTAGTGTTTTTCCCCTACACTTTAACCAAAGTCTACCTCATAGCCAGTCAGCAGGCTCAAAATGCTTTCCGAGCACTTGAGAGCTAAAGTCCAAGGCCTCTGCCCAGGGAGTGAATTGATGGAATTTAAGGGCAGCATCACCTTGGAGCTTTGAAGATCCGCTGAACAACTATTAGCTGATCCACTTGACAAACAGTGACGCAGTCACTAGGCATGTTTGTGCCCGAGCAGGTGACGATTTTCTCTCCGCTGACTCCAGTCAAGGACTTTCTGCTTCCAGATTTCAGGTTCCAGGTGACGTTGGGCACAAGGGGTCAGGTGGGGAGTGGAACAGGTCATGCTCCAGGAAGGCAGCGTGGATCTGTACTCAGCTGACATTTCTAAGAGCCTGTTTTGCTTCAGTGTTGTCAGGAACACATGTATTTGAAGCTTGAGGAAAGTATGCTGATTCATCGATTTCCAAACCCATGGGAAAGGAACCCATTGTTTAGTTTCTAATATATTTTCCTAACCCCTACTACAAGGATAGTTATAGTTCAGGGACATAAACTGGGATGAAGGTAAGACAAAGCGATGCAATTACTGTCATCCATAATTATAAGCCATATCGTTTATTGTGTGCTAATAGCTGCATTTCCAAGGAGATGTTATTAATTAGTGAAATAACAAGGTAATTTGCATTCATCTTATTTCAGAGAAGAATTAAAACTAACCCCCCTAACCAAACATAGGTAATTCAGTTTCATTGTTTTTCTTTTAATAGATGGGGAAACTGAGGCACAGAAACGATGGGTTCTATAAAAGCACCTTTACTTAAAGCTTCCTAGAAGGTAGATTATCATCATGGGTAGCAGTGTATTTAGACAAAGTGTGAAGGTGCTGACCCAGAAATCATGATAACATGGCGACAGGGAGATTAGTTAGCCCAGTCTTCCGACATCCACAGCAGTCATCATTCCGGACCTTTGATCTAATCTCTCTGAGTTGTTTTCTTATCCACAGCATAGGAACCATCAATTCTTGACCAATGTGATTGTTTTATAGAACAAATGGGGAGTATATGTATCTTCGCAGCAGATATAGATTGGGAGATAAATGAATTCTGCCCAGAGTTTAGAAGTAGCGTTTCAGAGGGGGTAGAAAGGCCCGACATTAATCTACCTTATGGTTAGATGGGTAGATGGTTCTAAGAACAAATCTGGGGCCACAGAAGCAGAAGGTAATTGAAATTATCTTAGCGAAAATGTCATAAGTCCAGTTGAAATTCTAGTGTGAAGCATGAGTAAAGAGTCCAGCAGGATCACTGTCCCTTAAAAGTATCTACGCAGAAGGAACTAGAGCAGAGAGACGTGCATATGGGCTCAAACATTCTACGACTTGATTCTAGAACTAATGTGATTCATGAAAACATTCAAAGACGTGCTTTTCCTGGTGAACATCTTAAGAGGCAGACGCCTCCATCTCTATAAGAAAACAACGGCAGCATCTATTAAAATTATACTTGCCAGTATAGATACTTGCTAATTTACCAACTTTGAAACATGAGTGTAAGACAGACATAAACAGTCCTGGTGACCAAGAGTTTTGTTACATATTTCCTTTGTTGTTTGGTGGTGTTGTTTGGTGTTTTTTTGAAAAATAAAGGTCAGAGACATGATCTTCTCAACCACTCCTTGTGTCTCAAGTATGAGGACATTCACAGAAGTTATACCCAGCTGGTGTTTAGCCGGAACCCTGGAACCCATCTTCCCTCACAAACACAGTGTTCACACCTCATGCCACTTAACTCTTCCACAGATGCACCTCTTCATGTCTGAGCCAGCTCCCCAGATGGTGGGGGGACTATAGTGACTGTGTTTGAATCTGAAGTTTGGGCCACTCGGTATTTTCATCCTAGAGAGGAGGTATTGAAAAGCTGCCAGGCTAAACAAGCACGTTTGCACTGAGGGATCTGGCTGACATCTCAGGGAAACGCCTTTGACTTCAAAATCAGTCTTCTAGTTCTTCAGGTTGTTGCTAATGGGGGGCTAGCTTAATGCTTTGTTGAAGCATTAAGTTGTAAAAGGAGATTACACAGAAAAGACACTGATAAATAGGAAAGTAGCACAGAAAGTCTGTTCTTTCTCCATCTACTCCCCTTCTTTCCTCTTGATGTTGTTACTCGTAGTTTGATCCTGTGGGTCATTGGAAGACAAGAAAATAGCTTTTTTAGTTCATCTAGAATCTCATCACACATATTCAGCTTGATTCCCCTTCCTGAATTCTCCCAGAATGAAGGCAGGAAGAATGGCTTTTATATGGCATTATCTTTCACAAAGCGGCATTCTTCCTTTTTGTCAAACTGAACAGGCACAATGCAGGATGATGAGAGGCTCTATGTCTATCCCTATTACCAATCAGTAGAAATGATGTGAGGGTCCCATACTTTCCCACATGCTTCTTGCCAAGGGTTGTACTCTTCTGTTCTATTGCCTTGAATTACCTGTGATAAAGAGGGAGTGCTGGTTAAATATTATCTAGCTAGTAATACTCTTATTTGTGTAGGACGTCTTTTATTCCAAGCTTCACTTCCTTGGCAAATAGCTCATCACTTAGAAAGCTCATCCTAGCACCATCTACCCCCACATTGCCTCTACAGACTCAGTTTCTATAAAGGAGATAATGCCCTTTGGCTGTCTTCACAGGCCTTGATTCAGCCTTTGTAACACATGTAGTTCCATCCTTGAAGTGACTGGCTTCTCTGTTGACTGGGACAATGAGGTCTGCGGTATTGGTCTGGGAACAGGAGAACCACGCTTTGATAGCGCTCATCATGGCCACTATGTGAGCAATGCTTTTGAGCCCTGACCCATGCCTTGCACTTAAACTACTTTAGTCACAATGAAAATACTGGTTAGGATGATTTTCGTATTAAATAATGAACGCACCAACTAATAATGTTATAAATAAAAGACAATCTTCTCATCTCACCAAAGATGCTTCAGCTGGCTGGATACTTCCAAGTACTGGCACCATGCCTTTGGCATCCTGCCATCTTCAGGGTGTTGGCTGTTGCCTTCAGTTTCTCTCTTAATGGTGAAAAAAAGTAAGGCAGATAGAAGTATCACATTCTTACATATTAATATGCAAACTCTGCAGAAAGGAATGGGTGTTCCTCTTCAGGTCATCTTTTCATGATAAAGGAAGTTTCCCAGAAACTCCAGTGGGATGCTTTCCATATCTCATAGATACCACATACAGTACTGAGCCATTGACAACCCAGAGGAAAAATGCTTTAAATTGTTCTGCCATCATCCAGAACCTCAGCCTCCTTCTGAGATGTGCTCCACACACCACATGGCTTGTACTGAGGAGAAAACAAACCTTGAAAACCAAACCAAACAAAACAAAGAAACACCAACTATCCTGCCACAGTGAGGAGTCTATTGACAAGCAAGTTCTATTTTACCAAGGAGTAAGCAGTGGTTTAACAGAGTTATTAGCTGTATTAGTGTAGATTAACCATGGTATCAAAAGTCGTTTGAGACATTAGTGTCTAGTTTTTATTTTTCACTCATGACCCATGACAGTTAGGGTAGGAGGGCCTGAAGTTATTCAGTAAAAGGGATCTAGCATATGGATCCTTAGAGACCTACATCTAGAGATGGTAGAAGGAGGAAAGGTTATATTTCAGTTGGTAGAGTGCTTGCCTGGCAAGCATGAAGCCCTCTTTTCATTAATCAAAATAAACCTTTCATCGTATAATATATTTGATCAATTTCCTTTCCCTCATCTCTTACCCGATCCCCTCTCCCTCTTCACCCATCCAACTTCATTTCTCTCTTCTTTCACAATTTAGGGGAAAAAAAGATATAAAAAGTATGAAAAAACAGAATAAAACAAAACACTCAGAAATATTTAAACAAAGGACAAAAAGTCCAAGAAACATACATGCAATATACATGCAGATACACACACACATATACACACATACAAAGCCTCTAAAAACACAAAGTCGGAAACAATAGTACATAAGCAAAAGAGCACTAAGGTTTTAAAAAAAATGCCCAAAAGCCTAAATAAATAATAAATAAATAAATATCTCCCAAAACATCAGAGTTCTGGCCACTACTTTTGAGCAAGTCAATTTTGTAGACTCAGAGATTCCAATAGAGAAAAAAAAAATCTTTTTTTTTTTTTTTTTTTTTTTTTTTTTTTTTTTTTTTTTTTTTTTTTTGCAAGCAGTTGACATTTGGAGATAACTTCTGGGTTTAAGATGGGAACTCCTGACTGTTCCAGATGATGCCTCTGTATGGACCTCTGAGCGAGCTGACCACCAGTGGCACTTCCAATGTTGATACTACTATTACAAGTTATCTACATGTGCATTATTCTTAGTATTGTTCCTACAAATGTCTTAATATATGCCAGATATTATGACAAATACCTTTTTAGAAATGTATCTTCAAACCTCTGGAGAACTCAAGCAATATGGTTCAGCATCACTACTACCTTCACCCAATTAAAAATTAGCTGTTTTGGAGACAGAATCCAGATGTCATTAAGGTATGTAATGTGAGCACATTGAGCAACAGAGTCAGCTGACACTAATTCCAAGCCTCCCAGCCCTTAATTTTCTCTGAAAGCTTCAGGCCTGAAAGTCGAATACCCCAACTTTCTTCTCTGCATCACTGGGCCTGGCAGAGAGCTAAGCATGCAGTAAGTAAAAACATGTACTAAATTTAAACCCTCACACTCCAAAGCAAACAGCTCCTCTTCTGCTCCAAATCTATCTCCTGGGTTCATTCAGTTTTTCTTAGTGACTTGTATTTAACTTGTTTCACCATTATTAGTATGTCTTGCTCCTCAGGGACCTGCCTCAAAACAATCACAGCTGACAATTTGCAGGCATTGGTTGTGTTCTAGAAAGTTCTTTATTCCACTCTAATGCTAATAAAGAAAGCCTCATCAATTGCTCCCGTTTAACAGACTGGAAATAGAACCTAGAAGTCAGCATTCCTACCCATCAGGGATTTTTGCCTGTGGCAATACCTCAAATACTCTTCTCCATAGAATTTGTACATATTTCTTCTTTAGTCCCGTTAACAAGTTCCAGAATAAATTCTCAAGAATGCAGTTATAAAAAGGGTCTTTTCTAGTTACTACTCCCTGATATTGATTAAATATTTTACATTATAATTAGACCCATTACCTTGTGTTCATTTTGTCTACTAATCCTCCAAAATCTGTCTTCAATGGTTTCTTCAAGACAGAAGACTACTTATGCCTACCCAAATGTGATGGTGAACATTGATTCAACTTGACATGACCTAGAATCACTTGGAAAGAGAGTTACAATGAGGAATTGTCTAGCTCAGATTGGCCTATAGGCATGTCTTCTGGGGATTGTTTTTGATCATTTGAAATGATGTGTAGTGGTTTGATACATAAGGCCCTCATAGACGCCAGTGTTTGAATGGTTGTCTCATAGGGAGTGGCACTGTTAAGAGTATGGCCTTGTTGAAGTGTGTCACCATTCAGGTGGGCTTTAAGGTCTCCTGTGCTCGAGCTCCACCCAGTGTGGAACTCAGTCCCCTTTCTGCTGCCTTTGGATCAAGATGTAGAACTCTCTGCTCCTCCAGCACTATGTCTGCCTGCCAGCTGCCTTGCTTCCTGCCATGATAATAATGAAAACTCTGAAACAGTATCCCAGCTCCAATTAAATGCTCTCCTTGGTGAAGGTGTCTTTTCACATCAATGGAAATTCTAACTAAGACACAATATTAGAAGGTACTCCTTACTTTAGCTGTCACCATTCCTTGAGTTTATGGTCCTGGGCTATAAAAGAAAGGACAAAGCTATAGAGAAAATGTCTTGTGTACTGTATGGATATATTACCTTTCAACTAAAAAGCCTATGGCCTATGGCTTAGGCATGAAATAAAGGCAGGGAATCTGGGAGGAGAAAGAATTCTGGAAGAGAGAGAGAAGATGAGAGAGCCATTGAAAAGATGTGACAATACAGATGCATGATACCTAAGCACAGGTAACCAGCCACATGGCAGAAGGTAGGCTAGAATAAAGGTTACTATTGGTATGATAAAACACCATGACCAAAAAGCAAGTTGGGGTGGAAAGGGATTATTCAGCTTATGTTTCCACATCAGTGTTCTTCATCACTAAGGAAGTGAGGACAAGAGCCCAAACAGGACAGCAGCCTGGGGGCAGGAGCTAAATCAGAGACTGTAGAGAATTGCTGCTTACTGATTTTCTTCTCATGGCTTTCTTAGCCTGCTTTCATATAGAGCCCAGGACCACCAGCCTAGGAATGGCACCACTCACAATGAGGTGGGTCCTTCCCCATCAATCACTAATTAAGAAAAAGCCTTAGAGTTGGATCTTATGAAGGCAGTTTCACAACTGAGTTTCTTTCCTTTCAGATACCTCTACTTTGTGTGTCAGGTTAACATAAGAATAGCCAGTACAGAGGAATAAGTTTAGACAGTTCAAAATGTTATGGGAAAGCATACTCAAAGCAAAATATGTATATGTATATTCCATAATTCATCTTACCTACTTTTCCTCTCCCTTGTTAAATACTGGACATCTTAGGATGCTGTTGGGTACAATAATGGAGACAAATAAGCACTGCAATCAAACTTTAGAGTGATGTAAATAGCACCAGACAGGGTTTTTATGTTTGTTAATTTATTGATCAATTGATTCAGATAACTAAAACTTTCAGGTATCATTGATTTCAGGCACAATTATTTGGGGGCATTTAAAACGGGACTAGAAATTGCTTTCTCTATATTTTTCAACATTGACTGCCCACCAGAGAATGCACTATTGTCAGGCTCCTTTCCTGGAGATAGTAAAATGTTTGCCACTGGCTGATGAAGATGCTCACTGCTGGGCTTACGGATGACAATCAAGAGCACATCAAGTGAACATTGTGGCTTCTGCTAACTGATTTTTGCTGAATTCCTGTCGTTATTTATGGAAAGAGAGTTATATGTTGACTATTCACTATTGTGCCCCATACCTCACTCCTTGATATAAAGATAAAGTCAGTTTTCCTAATTGCCTGATATAGGGGGCATCATGGACACCTATTCAAATTTATCACTATAGCAAGATAGTGGGGACAATTGGGCTGCAATAACTAGAGTTAACTGAAAGAAGGGAACCTCAGCAGCAAATGAGGACCGATATGATGGTTAGTAACAATGGTCAACATGACAAGATCTAGAATTCTCTGAGAGATAGTTATCTGGGCATGCCTGTTTGGGAATTACCTTTAGTGGGTTAAAAGAAGTACCAAGTTCTGGACATTGAAGCTGGAACCATTCCCTGTGTAGGGTTCCTGGACTGAATAAGACAGAGAAAATGAGCTAATGTTATATATTCATTGGCTCATTCTGACTGTGGGCAAGATATGATTAGCTGCCTCAAGCTCCTGGTATCCCTTGGTTTTTTTCCATTTGATACTGTGCGGAGTCCCCGAAAATTCTTACGGCTGGCAGAGGAATGATCCCAGAGAGGCTAGAGAGAAAGAAATCCAGTTCAGCATGATTTAGCTAGCCAGTTCAAACTTCTAGGGTCTGACACTGGGCAGTTTATTTTTTAGGCATTTAAATATAGTACAATTTTGTGAAAATGGTTCCTCATAACAATTTTCTCAATTCCATGTGTACAAAAAAATGCTTAAGGCGATTTTAGGGCCTAGAGGAGGATCAGGTATGGTCTCAGTCACACAGATATCATAGAGGTCAGTAACTACAAAGTACATGTGACATCTCCCCTGAAGATGGATTCTATTGACTGAGAAACAAAGCTAAAAATAAAGGTCTAGGCAAGGAGTGTCTGGGATAAACATAATAGTCTGAAGTATTTGAGTGTGGCCTAGCCTTAGAGACAACACAGCTTAACAGGCTATTAACAACATCCACTAGAAGCCTTCTGAGTAGAATACAGGTATACATATCCCTTCCATCTGAAGAGACAAGCCTGAATGCTTAACATTACTGGTTTCTCTCATCCTTATCTGTGAGCAGAAAGATACCATAATCTCTACAATGATGCAGTGATCTGAAGGTTTAAATAGACTCTTCTAATAGTTTGCTTTTGTAGAGTGTTTTATTACATCAATAGGAAAATTAAAATGACAGCTAATAGTTCTCCATATTGTTAGCAATAATTGTCAATTTTTTTCAAACATTGAGTTTAGTGTGTGTGTGTGTGTGTGTGTGTGTGTGTGTGTGTGTGTGTGTGTGTGTGTGTGTGTGTGTGTGTGTGAAAGAGGCCAGGTAGGCATGCAACATGGCATTCATGTTGAAGTCAGAGGAAAATTTTTAACCATTGGTTCTTTCCTTCCACCATGTGATTACCAGAGATTGAACTCATCATATTTAGAGGCAAGCACTTTTATCCATAGAGTCATCTAATGGACATATGATGTTATTTTTAAGTTATGTCAGTACTGAAATATGTGAATTGGAATTCTAGTGTATATGAACTATTATTTTCTCTACATAGATAAATTGCTAGCTTAAATAATCTGTTAAATAACCTGTTCTTTTGTTAGAATGTTTTAATATTTCCTCTGTGTATTTTATATACCAGCTTTTTGCACTGTTTTGTTGTTGTTGTTGTGTGGTTAGTTAATGTTTATTTGTTTGATTATTGGTTGGTTGGTTAGCTGGATACTTTGCTAACAATTGTTGCCAGTCTGTGTGTTTCCATTTTTATGTTACTGTGTTTGTCACATATGTTTGGCAGGATTTGAATATCAGGATATTTACAGGTACTTCTATTATGCTTTATGATTATTTTTCTGTTACCAGGTACCTCTCCTAAGGTTTTTGCACTCTGGGCAAGTGCTCTAACCAATTTTTTTAGGTAAGTTGTTATATACACATTAAGTTAATATTCCATCTGCTATATTCCTTAAGCTCTCATTCACAATCCTGTGCTTTATATTTTTTACTGTGGTTTATGTAATTTTTTCTGATTCATGTTTACTAATTCTCTCTTCTGTATCCAATTGGTTATATAAACTTCTACTGACTTCTTCCCCATTACAGATACATATTTTCATCTTCAGAAACTTTTAAGAGATCTGTTAAAATGCCTCAGAAGTTAAAACACATACAGCCCTTGCAGAGTACCTAAGTTCAGTTCCTACCAGCCACACTGGGTCATTCACAACTACCTGTAATTCCAGTACCATGGGGACATGGTGTGGTTTGCTCCTGTAGACACCTGTACTTACAGATATATACTTACCTACTTACATAATTTTTAAAAATCTAGAAATGGAGTTCTACCACAATGGAGGAGAGACTCAGAGAATGGCCAAGCAATGACCAGCCCAACTAGAGACACATCTCATGGGCAAGCACCTATCTCTGACACTACTGATACTCTGTTATGCTTGGAGACAGGAGCCTAACATGGGTGTCCTCTGAGAGGCTCCACTCAGAAGCTGACTTAGACAAATGCAGAAACCCACAGCCAAATGTTAGATGGAACCTGGGGACTCTTTTGGAAGAATAGGAGGAAGAATTGTAGCTCCTAAGGGGATAGCACCTCCACTGGAAGACCAACAAAGTCAACAAACCTAGACCCTTGGGGGCTCTCAGAGACTGAACAACCAACCAAACAGCATTCACGGGCTGGACGTAATCCCACCACCACCACCACACACAGGCACACATGTAGTAGATGTACAGTTTGATCTTCATGTGTGTCCCAAACAACTGTAGTGGAGGTTATCCCTAAATCTGTTGCCTGTCTGTGGAATTTGAACCTGTTCCTATAACTTGTCTATCTTGTCTGGCCTCAGGGAAAGAAGAACTACCTAGCCCTACAGTGACTTGATGTACTAGAGAAGGGGCATATCCAGGGCATGGCTCCATTCTCTCAGAGGAGAAGAGAATGGGGGAAGGATTTTGGGAAGAGGAACTGAGAGAGGGTTATAGCAATCAGATGTAAAGTGAATACATTTTTAAAATCTAGTAAAAAAATATTTTATGATTGCTTTGTTTTGATAAAATGGACCAGGACTTTTGTTTGTATTTTGTTATTTTATATTGATTATAACTTGTTTCATTTTCTCTTTGATAAATTTAGTTAACATATTTTGCATTCTTTCAGATTATTTTGTTGTATTTAAATCTTGGTAGACCCTGTCATAAATGAGCTGTAGCTATTGGAACCACCTTGTGTTATGTCAATTCCTGTGGTTCATAATTTGTGTTGTAAAGTCATTTCAGGAGCAGTTGTCTCTTTCTTTGTTAGGATCAGTCAGGACGAGTTGTAAACATTTCATATTTTTTTCCCTGTCAATAACCAGTTGTTTCATTTATCTACCCCTATCTTTTACATAGGAATAAACATAGATCCCATTTTATTGAGTTTCCATTTCTCATGAAAGACATATGTTTCACTCTAGAATCTGGATTAGAGGAAAGCTTAGTCTTGTTTTCTATACCAAGAGGTATTATAACTTCAGCTATCAATCATGAGATCCTAGACCTGCAATTAGTGTCCATTCATACACTGCTACAATATCACTTTGTGGCTAATTTAAGTTTTAACTTAATATTAAATATTTGCAGATTTACTTTTTTAAATACTTGACTATATATCAAAAAGTTTAACACATATATGCAGAAATACGTTTAATATGAAGCTACATTGGTGTATTTTGTCTTCTTTATTATTAAAATTAGGTTTCCATTTCAAGATATATTTTTTATACCCACTTATCTATCCATACCTTTATCTATATCATCCAGGAGACTCTGAGTTTCTTATAGACTTGGATGGGATTTATTTGTTAATTTGGAATTTACCACATATATTTCAAGTTCTAGCTTTTTTGTACTTTGAAGGACTTGTAAGAAAATGCATTCTGTGTTCCAGAATTTTTAATCAAAAAGTGTTTATTAACACCTAGACTCTAAAAGTTTTATATAGATGAAATAAAACTGTTTATGAAAAATATTTCATCACAATGCCTAATGTTAACACAAAAGAAGGAATAAAATCAGAGAAAAAATCTTCAAAAATATTAATCAGTATTATCAGAAATCTTGCTAGATGTATGTGTGTATGTATATGAATGAATAAAGAGTCTTAGCAGTTCATATAAGGGCTATGCATTGCTTACCGTAAAGAGCAATGTCTTCCCAACATGGAGGCAATAAGGTTTTATTTTATGAGCAAAAGCATGTGGGACTCAGCTGGTTCCAAGCTACAGAGAGAGAGCATCCCTGACCTTAGATTCTCTCACACCCTCATGTTGGTCATGTGTTAAAATGACAGAGATGATTGCTTGATACTCATGAGAGTGTAATATCAACTCCATGAAGAATGTCCAAATACTGGCACCTAATCATAGGGTCATCTTTCTTTAAATGAGAAGAGAAAATTTTGGGTTAACAGGTTTCAGGATAGAGAGCTAATGTTGAAGAATAAAAAGAGGTTAATACTTAATTAAGGACAAAACTTTGGAGGAGGCAGCTCTTGAAGGAGATCTGAAAAAAAAATACTTCCCTTTGCATATGTGCTGTGCTTAGAGTGCAGTTACAGTGTTATAGGCTTATCCGATGTTTCCACACTGTGGGCCTCACACAAGTTAAGTTTCTTAGTGGTGCGTTTAAGCTCTCTCTTCTTGAAAGTCAACAGAAAATTAAGAAAATCAAGGTAGTATCTCATGAGGTGTTTGAAAAATGGAAATGAAGCTAGGTCATCAGGGGATGGGGACCTTTGGTTGTGCAGTACCCATATGACCAGTGTTTGAAGACATGACAAACAGCTAGAAGACATTTACAAAAGGGAAGAGCAACTGGAAGAGGACATGGAGGTATACTTTTCCATCCGTAGCATGCTAAGATGGAAGCAGACATGTTCTGTGCTACTTCAAATATGCAAAATAAATGCTATCAATTATTTAGTTACCATTTATTGAATATTTTCCCTGTGCCCATACAAGTAGCTATTACATGCCCAGTGTACAAAATGTTTATTTTTGTTATCTCACATAATTTTGATAATGCTGCAAGGACAGTGTTGGTTCATAAGCTTAATTATTATGCCATTCTCAGTTGCTAAAAAGCTTAATTTTTCTTAGCATGAGTCACCATGATTTAATTAAAAACAACTGAGCTTTGCAGCTTGATCAAGCTAAGCTTTTTTCCCAACTCTGCTATCCATGCCTTTTGTGACCACAGTCAACATGATTTAAATTCACTTAGGCTCAATCTGCTCCTACATAAAATAGGAGTACTAATGACTAACTCATATGCTACTTGCAAAATTAAAATGAGATATGTTTACATAAAACATATTAAAAGCGAACATTCATTGAACACTTTCTTTGTATCAGACATGTGTTAATCTTATTTAATTTTTACCACATCCCTTATAAAGTAGGAAGGGTTCCAATTTCTTAAAAAAAAAAAATTAAATGCAAAGGTTCATAAAATTAGATTCCCCCTACCCCACACAAGGCCATACAAGAAATAAATATCATAGATGACATTCTAAGCCTTTTGTGTTGGTTTGTGGTGACTCTAATTATTGGTCTTCAAAAAATTTAAAGGCCTGAAAGATAGTGGAAATAGTCACTATTTTATGAGGTTTTTATATAAGTTTTTATTGTAAGATAAGTTAAATGCAGTAGGTTCTAGAACCCTTTCCACCATTGATACTTGTTTATGAAAACATAGATTTTCTAGGCTGGGCAAGAAGTAAGCACATGTTGGCCAAATCTGGCTTGATATGACCTATAAGAGCATACTTCCCTGAATTACCTGTGACAGATAACTCCTGATCAGTCTTGGCAGGGAATATCCTCGGCATACTTATAGCTTTTTGCTCCTGAAAATTTTGTTCGTTAAGTTTTCTTTGTTATTACTCTTTTCCTTTATTAAAACTACCACTTCTCTGAATGCTCAGTTCAAAAACAAAGTTAATGCTTCACAAAACTTCCTCTTGCTTCATCTGTTGTGCTTGCTGCTTGATGTTTAAGATCTTGTGAGTTAGAAACCCTCATGTGCTGATCCTGAAAATTGCTTCTTCCCAGACAGTATCCCTGAAGCATGGGGAATTTAACCTCATATACTCATTGTTATTTCTGATCCAACGAAGCATCTTCATACCATTATGTTTCTATTATTGGAATTTGGAACAACTAAAAACCAGTGATGCTAAATTATCTCAACCCTACCAACAAAGAAACATCCCAGGAAAATTGCTCAAAACAAAAGCTTGCTTTTAGGCTCACATCTCCTCCTGATAGTGTGTATATCAAAAGATAGACCTTTTTCCTGGTGCCCCACTGGATTTGTTCTTCAATTTGATTTGACTTTGGGAGAAACAAAGGTCTTTAAGAATAAAACTGAGTGACAGATAAGAGGACACATCACTGTCCCTCTTGTTACAGCATGGAGGTTCAGTATTACAAGCTGGTAATCATACTGGTTCCAGTACTCTCTACAAATGTTTTGCTTCATAGCTGTGGAAACTGAATCCAGATCAAACAGAAATTTAATTTCTTATTTTTTCTGCCTATTTCTCTATACATTGACACATGCATACACATTACATGTGCACTAAAGACTCAGCATTCCCCAAACCTTTGTATCTTTCTCTATGTCTCTCTGTCGCTTTCTCTTTCTTTCTCCCACTGAGAAAGAAAATTTAACTGAATAAGTAAACCATGAGTATCAAGAATGCAAACATTTTCGTCTTGCTTTTTCCTTGACTATTTGCATATGTTGTACTGCTAGTTCCTCAACCTAGAAGTGACCTTAATACTTGCATGTAATTGAAATGATTTAAAAGCAAAAAGGAGGAGGGGATAGAATAGGGGGTTTCTAGGGAGGAGAAATGTGCAAAAAGGATGTCATCTGAAATGTAAATAAATAAGATATCCAATAAAAAATAAAATAGATAAATAACAAAAATAAATAAATAATGCAAACATCTTATGAGAGATGCAAGTATCT
Organism: Arvicanthis niloticus; assembly: GCF_011762505.2. NCBI lineage: Eukaryota > Metazoa > Chordata > Mammalia > Rodentia > Muridae > Arvicanthis > Arvicanthis niloticus. The sequence goes on along the minus strand of NC_047670.1, from coordinate 39,027,768 downwards.
TCATGTTAAAATTTGATGGAATGTCACATTAAAGCATAGCAAAGTGAATAGAAAATAGTTCTCTGAGGATGTTCACATACTCATCCACTCAGTGAGCCTATATGAGTTAGTTAATGCCTTTGAGTCCCATTTTCCTCTTTTAATGGAAGAGGTATAGTTCTGCCTTACAGTATTGCTGATGGACTCACACCAGGTTCTACGTGTGAACATGCATATGCTCCATCTACATGTAAGAAAACACACAACAAAAGTCTTTGCACACACAAGGTGAGGCTCAGCAACTCCAAAAAGACGAGGTATTGCTAAGTGCTTCAGTGAGCTAAACCTAAGTAGATAGTCAGAAACCATCAAACCCTCAACAACAGACCTGTATTTGGGCTAACCACACCCAACTCTCAGAGCAGCTTGAAAGGTACATACAAAGAGTAACAGTATTGTGGATAGCCCCAGCCTTGTATTTTGATACTAATTCCCCTTTCCTGTGAAGGACTGCAGAGGAGGTGTGAGTCATTACAGGTGATTTCTAGTGAACTTTCTGCCCATCTTAATTTGTAAAATAAAGGCTGGAGCCAGTGATTGGGCAGAGGTAGGTGAGGTGGAGAAATAAAGGCTGGGGAGAGAAGAGAGAGAGGGAGGAAGACTGGAAGAAGACAATGGAGTTGGAAGTAGACAGAGAGGTCATTCCTAAAGCTTAAGAGGAATTGTAAGACCTGCTTTCTCTTGTGTGTACAGCCTGAGACTCTGAGCCATTGTCCCAGGGGAGGTCACTGGCAGCCTCAGACAGAGCGATCTGAGTTGGGATGAGCCATGATACTGAGTTCCAGTAAAACCCACAGAATGTTCTGAACTTGTGACTAAGTCTGAGCTAAATAAACAAGCTCCAGGAACCACCTCAAGAAGGGTGGCTATGTGTGGTGTGGCCTGGTAATCTCTTTTCTCAGAGAAAGGAAGAAGAAAAGAGAGACAGAAAGACAGAGAAAAACAGAAAGAGAGAGAGACAGAGACAAACACATACACACACACACACACACACACACAGAGAGAGAGAGAGAGAGAGAGAGAGAGAGAGAGAGAGAGAGAGAGAGAGAAAGAGAAGAAAAAAATCTTATTTAAAAGAGCCAAGATAGTCTAGTTTACAATTTTCATTTTTTGATACTGACGTATCTACTCTGTATTTGATGCTAATCTCTGTTTTGAGCTCTCACAGGAAAGTAGTTAACTGTGAATGCTGGAGCTCAGGGCCTCCTCAGGACCACCATGGGACCTGGGTGGTGTTGAGCAGATGGTGTGCTTGCCTGCCACTCCCTTGAGTCAGCCAGAACAGCTTCCTCTTTTATTGATTTTATTTTATTGGCCTTTCTCACACTTTATTGGAAAAATCAGTGTATAACAAGCTCCTGTTGTTTTTCAAAGGAAGAAAATATAAAAGCAGAATCAATAATGATATTAGCTCTGAAGTAGTGAAAAACAGTGGGTACTTGTTGATTGTGTGTCAGGTACTACGTTCATTTAAAAATCCTCACATGACCCCAGAAGTGAGTAATTTCATCAGTACCCTATTAGAGAAGAGCAGACTGAGGTACAGAGAATTTGAGTGAATCCACGTATGCGAGTAAGCCAATCATTAGCTTAGAATATAGTTCATCCCAACAGGATTGATGTCTGCCCATGTGTTCTTATCTGATACATTCTATTGACTTCTTCACCAAGTCTTGATTTATGTTTGTATTCTCAAGGTGAACCCAAGGCTGCTGCCTAGCTTCCCCTTTCTATCCCTAGTCTTTGCAATTTTCACCCTACATTCAGTGTTCCTTTGGTAGCATGTCCCCTGGGTACTTCATTGAGAAGGATGATTCTTCTGGCCAGTCCATCTTTCCTTTATTTTGCTCTACTTTCATTTTAGCATATAAAAAACCACTAATCTGCAAGGTCTGTGGGATCTATGTGGTCTTTGGTCTATGGGCCTTCTTAGCTCCTGAGATCAGTGACTTTCTAACTTCCCCAGATCATTCTCCATCCCTAACAACTGAATTACAACAAAGGCTTGGGGAAATAAATATGTAAGAGAGTATAACAGTTGTCAAGGAAAGAACGAAGAAAGGCATGTGGTGAGGAAGAACGATTGGTATGGGCTGGAAAACCCAGGATGAGAGGTCTAACAGCTTATGATTGGAATCATAGCTCAATGGGGTATGACTACAGTTGATGCTTCATTTATTCCTTTGTTTTTGAAATAAGAATCCCAGATTCACAATGCTGCTGTAAAGATTAGATGAAGCAGGATGCACCTGTAAATAGATCTTTTTGTTGGCTTCCTACATTTTCTGCTCTAGACCTGGTTCTGGAGATGTAGCTAGCACATGAGAACAGTGAGTGCTGAGTCAAAGGAAGTAGAGAGTGGCCAAGCTGCTATGGGGGAAAGCACTGAAATGGGTGCAAAGAAATGAGCAACCATTTGGTCATGTGACCATGGCTCTGGCCGTAATGTCTCACCTTCTATACCTCTTCACTCTTCATTTCTGTCTGGAGTAAATAATATAGAGCAATATTTTGTATGCATTAATTTTTATCTCTGAGATCTCTAACACTAAACCTAGCATTCCATAGTTGATCTGCTTTTCCTTGGATTTCTGATAGCAAATCACCCCGCCCTCCTTGTTGTCAGAGACTAAATATTCTGTTTACTATTTAGTTCCTAGGTTCCAGCCCAAATAAAAATTCTGAGCATATCTCACATTAAAAATTACTCTCGGTTGGCTGGACAAGACATGCTTATATTTACAATAGGCAGTCAATTCACTCTCTTATCTGGATCTCTATGGGTCGTTCTGGTTAGATGAGTCTCTTGACTCACTGGGTCAAAGGAATGCCGTTATCTGTAGCTAGCCATTTTCTTTTATGAATGGAAAAGGAGGGAAACGTGGGGGAGGCTCTCTTGGAGACTTCTGCTTCAAGTCCATCTTGAAGAGTTTGGTGGGTTTGTTCTTGTTCATGGGGAGGACTCATTGTTTCTTTTGACATGCTGATTTATTGGAAGAGGCTACTGCCAAGGACTTAGTTGGCTGGTGAAGTCATGTTGGTGACCTGATAAGAAGGTTCTGTGTTCTCAACCATTTCCTTAGCCACCATTTTACAGCAACCACTAGTTGGCCTCTGCATGTACTAAAACAGAGCAAACAAACAAAAACCTGCAGAGTAAAGGACAGCACACTGATCATGGCTTCAAGAATCAGTTTGCTAACAGCTATATCTCTCTCAATGACTATGAGTTATAAAACATAGCTTCTACTTCTGTATGACATAAGAAAAGTGAGTAATATTTAGCACTTTTGGTTTTTAAAGCATTCACTTGTTTATTATTTGGTACTCACAAAAAACTACCTACAACTACTATTATAAATTTATATTTTACATGAACAAACTGAAGACTCAGATTGCCTTTTATGTGTTGCTTAAGGACACAGATTAAAATTGTGATTTTTGTCTGACTCAGATTTTTGACTCAGAGTAGAAAAGCAGCAAAGGAGATTGGGAAAAATCCAAGACAAAAATGCTTAATATTTAGCAAAACAAGTCACTGCTGAATTAAAGTATCCTCACAACTTCCTCATCTCTTGAGGGACTAAGAGAAATCTTAGGAAAAGAAAATGGTATAGCCTATTTTTATAAGTTTTGGAAAAGTAAGGCCTGATCCACTATCTAGCCCTGTGGAGACAGAACAAAGAATGGGTATTCAGAATAGGAAGGGAGTCAGAGACTACCCAGCTTCCTGTTAAGAAGCTACCCAAGGCTAGGTATGAAAACCCCGTTGAGTCTTTTTACAAACTATTTCCCATGTGTGCCCCAGTTTGTCAGTCATACATAAGTATATCACCCTCATAATGATATTATAAGGATAAAATAATGCATTTGTAGCCATGCAGATTATAAATAATAGATCAATCTTTGTTCCACACGACTGGCTCTGATATGCACCCTTTGCAGATGCCCTGTGCTGACTCCAATCATTAACACAGGTATTTACTCTCTATCTGACCTTTGTCTTCCTCATTCCATGTCAACTGCTCTGTGTTCATCCTTTTACAAATAACTATATAAAGCTTACTTTAGAAATGTACCTTCTGCTCCACTGTGTCATTTCGTATGTGATCTATTATTATCGACTTAAGTCTGTATCCTTATTGCATAATTCAGCATTTTAATATTCACTTTGAAAGTGTTTTGAGTCACTTCTCTACAAAGGTGCTGTATTAAATTACATTCATTATTCTTGCTAAATGCAGGCAAGTCATGGTTCAGGCGAACTAGAAAGTAACTCCCATTATCCTTAACACATTCCATCACATTCGTTATCCTATGTGACATTTATCAACACAGCATTTAGACATTTTAAAGAAAGAGGAAAAAGAAGATGACTTTATATTACAGAACATTTAACTAACAGGGAGCCAAATTCTGCAGGTGAAAAAGTCACTTCCTTATACAAGTTATACATTGCCTTAACTCCTAGAATACAGTAAGACAGAAATGCACACAATATGAACCAGGGCATGTGAACTATAAAACCCACCTGCTACAATTTTTGTTGAGCCATGCTTGCAGCTATAGCCACGATGTAACAACCAGTGGCTCCTTGTGTTCCTAGGATACCAAGATCATGTAGGAATTTGACTGCATCTTTTTTACCACCACTATTGTGTTATTTTTCTATCTTACACAAATCTCTCTTTGTCTCATACAGGAAATGCCACTCTGCCATTCTATATTTCAACCATTCCCTTGGTTGGCATTTACTAACCCCACTTTCACTATTAGTGAAGAAGCCACTGCCTTTTTTTTTTTTTTTTTTTTTTTTTTTTTTTTTTTTTTTTGCTTCAGTTTTAGACATGATGACTACAGAAAGAGACTTGGGAGGATATTAGGTAGGGGTTTTCTGAAGCAAATATTGACCCCAGGATTGAAGACTAAGTAATCTCTAGCAGTTGAATGGGGGAAGCACAGGAAGGGATTGCAAATGAATGCCTTTGGAAGGGAGCTTCATCTGGAAGTGTGTGGTGGGGTGTGAATAACTCTTGAGTATGGAGCCTGCTTCAGATGTTGATGGGCTGCTAAATCTTACTCACACACCATTCAGCCATGAATCAGAGTCACTGGGTATCTGCAAACAGATTAAAGTTTCTAATGACCGCCCATGGAAACAAAGCTGCCCCCTGGTAATCTAAGGTGACTATGGCAATATAAAAATGTAATAAGCCTTCCTGACTGTCCAATGGGTCTTAGCATCTATATCATACAGTTTCTGTGTGGAGCCTCTCAGAGGACAGTTATGCTACGCTTTTGACTGTAAGCATAATAGAGTGTCATTAGTAGTGTCAAGGATTACCAGCCTGGGAGCACATAATGAGGAACCCATGACTCCATCTGTATATGTAGGTATGGATGGCCTTGTTAGGCATAGGTGGGAAAGGAGATCCTTGGTCTCATGAAGGCTGAACATGGAGTGGGGGAGAATTCGAGGGTGGAGAAGTGGGAGTTGGGGGGTAGGTGGGGGCACATCCTCATAGAAGCAGGAGGAAGGGGGATGGGATAGGAGGTTCCTGGGTGGTAGGGGATGGAGTAAGGGGATAAAATCTGAAATGAAATATGATATCCAATTTAAAAAAAAATAGTGTCAAGGATTACTTCTTGCCCATGGGATTGGGTCAGGCATTGATTGATCATTCCCTTAGTCTCTGCTCCATCTTTGTCCCTGAACTTCTTATAGGCAGGACAAATTTTAGGTTAAAGGTTTTGTGGGTGGGTTGGTGTCCTTATTTCTCCAGGAATCCTGCCTAGGAGTCCTGCCTAGCAACAAGAGATGGCCACTTCAGGCTCTGTATCCCCTACTGCTAGGACTCTCAGGTAGAATCACTCTCATAGACTACTTGGAGCCTGCCTCATCCCAGTTCTCTTGCAGGTCCTAGAGATACCCTCCTCCCCTGCTTTCCCTATACCTGACCCTCCCCATCCCATCTCCCACTCAGTTCACTCCCTCCATTCACCTCTGATAACTATTTTCTCTTCTGAGTGAGATTCAAGCATCCTCCCTTGGGCCCCCCCTATTATTTAGCTTTTTTGGCTCTGTGGATTTTAGGATGGGTATTCTATAATTTATGGCTGATATCCAATTGTAAGTGAGTATATACCATGTATGTCCTTTGGGGTCTGGGTTATTTATCTCACTCTAGTCCCACTAATTTGCCAGCAAATCTCTTGATGCCATTGGTTTTAGTGCTGAGTAGTATTCCATTGTGTAAATGAACCACATTTTCTTTATATATTCTTCAGTTGAGGGACATCTACATTGTTTCCAGTGTCTGGGTATTATAAATAAAGCTGCTATGAACATAGTGGAACAAGTGTCCTTGTGGTATGGTGGAGCATCTTTTAGACATATGCCTAGGAGTGGTATAGTATAGCTGTCTCTTGAGTTAGGGATATTCCCAATTTTCTGATAAACTACTTCAGTAAGTCTTGTGGAAGAGTTGAGGACAAGATTGAGGAACCCAGAGAGGATAGGGATTCCACAAGAAGACCAACAGAGGCAACTAATCTGGACCCTTGGTATTCCCAGAGACTGAACTAGTCAACCATACATGGGCTGGGCTGGACTTAAAGCACCCCTGCACATATATAGCAGATGGTCATTTTGGTCTTCATGAATTTTCCCCAACAACTAGAGCTGGAGCTTACCTTGACTCTGTTGCCTGCCTATGGATCTGATTTCCCTAACTGGGCTGCCTTGTCTGGCCTCAGTAGAAGAGAATGTGCCTAGTCTTGCAGTGACTTGAGGTGCCAGGGTGGGTTGGTACTCAATGGGGAACTCTCCCTTCTCAGAGTAGAAGGACAGTGGAGGGTGGGGGAGGAGCAGTGTGTGGAACTGGGAAAAAAGAGGATGGAAATCAAAATGTAAAGTGAATAAATAAATTAATCAATGGGGGAAAAAAAGATGAAATAGGCCCAACAAGATTCCAGGAGTGTGTTAAGGGTGAAGTACCCTCAGTGTCCAGGAGAGACAGCTGTAAAAACCATCTAAAACTCAATACCAAAGTTACTTGTTTGTGTTAGTTTCTTAAGACTTTCTAAAAAAAAAGTACCTCAGACTAGAGGAATTAAACTTGTTTATTACTTCATCAGTCTGGATGCGAGAAAACCAAAGTCATGATGTTCAGAGGGCTGGCTTCTTCTAATGACTGAGAACAGGGGCCAGTTCCAGGTTCCTATTCAGGGCTTCTTGATAATTATCTTCTTCTGTCTAATCAAAGCATCTTCCTCCAATGCACAATTGCATGACTTCATATTTGACTATTATTGTAAGGACAGCAACTGTAAAGACTACATGAAGAAGTCACCCTATTAGAGAATGGGCATCATTTTACATCTGCAATGACACTAGTTCTAAGTGATGTCATGTTTTGTAGCACTAAGAACTTGGACATAAAACTGTAAATTTTGAAGAAACATGACTCAACCAATAACGGTAACCTTTCTCTTGAAATGATTAACCTCGGGTTATAAAGCTAGCACCATAGCCACACTGAACGTGGCACTTCATGCTACTGCTCTAGAACTTCAGCTCTCTTCTTCTTAATCACACTTATTCAATCATTCATTTCTGGTGTGGAGGTGGCTGTGCACATGAGACACACTATGCATGTGGATGTCAAGGGAGAATGTTTAGGAGTTGTTTTTTCCTTCCATCATATGGGTCTCAGTGATTAAACTTAGGTGGTCAGGCTTGATGACAATTGCCTTCATTGGCTGAGGCCTCTTGCCTACCTACAATCTTTAATTCTTTGTCTTCCTCTATTCTTTCCATGTGTATCTTTTTATGCTGTTACTCTTGGAAGACTACAACACAAAAAGAAGTAGCTATAAAATATAAAGGCTCTAATAATTTATAGATAACAAACTCTAGTATGAATTTTAATTGCTATTGATTACACTCATTTGTAAAAGGGTATACCGAATTCCTGTCATGTTCTTAGCATGTTCCTGGAGGATCCTGTCATTTTAAGCTACATAAAAGATGCATTAAGGGAGGAATGGCATAATTGGAAGGCCATCTCAGTGGAAAAGATGGAATTTGGGTTAGGGAACCATATAACGATGTGTGAGGAAAGAAAAGAGGTGAGATACAACCCAAGGAGTAGCTGTATAGATGCACTGAGTCATTAAATAGTAAATGAGGACACCATCTGGAAAATTCAAATGCTGTGCCACATAAATAATTATATTCTTGCATTGCCAATGGTTTTCCATTAATTGCCAAATAAATGATGAATTCGTCTACGTATATCCTTCATGGTCTTGGCTCTGAGTAGCCTTACATAGCCCCATCTCCCACTCACATGCTTGTTTAGAGCTTGATTAGTACACTTAGTTGCCTATTTGGCTTTGTTTAATATGTTGTATCTGCCATCATCTCTTCCCCTACAATCCCTCCTAGGTGCAAAGTTGACAAATGTCCAAACCCATACTAAAACATGGAGGCATCCTTTGACTCCCTAAATCACAGCCGTTTCTTCTGCTTTTGTGCTTTTCTTGTAACCTACAAATTCGACTGACATCATTCTTCTCTCAATGGTACATAAATCCATCACGTTAAACACTGACTTCCTGAACACAAGATTTAGCATTGTGTTCTTGGTCTTAGTTCAGTGGTTTGTCCTTGAAAGGAGTCAAGTAACACTTATTGAATAAGAGAATGTAAATCTAAAGCAAATTAGGTACTTGGTAATATATATGTACATATACTGGAGGCTGACAGTGGTCACTGTAGACCTTTACTGTAGATGCATCGATTGAAGGCCATTGTTTGTCTGCAACGGTGCTGAGAGAAGAGACTTCCAAGAAGGAAGATGTATGCGTTTATTATGGCAGATTTTTTTTTCCTAGATAATTAACAGCCTTTCACAGAGCTGAAGCTACTCAAGTACAACAGTTGAAGTATAAGTTAGGCCTTATTTCTACCCAATTGAATAATATCATATTCTGATACAAATATATTGGCTTACCCCATCAAAGAAACATGCAAGCAAAAGGAAGAGTAATCACGGGGGGGGGGGGGCAAAAACAAAACTATGCACTCAAACCCAAGAAATGTCATCATAACTTTTCTTATTTTGTACAAGTGGTTGAAAGTCTCCTCAGCTATGAATTAGAGCTGATAACAACTAACTTTACATCATTTGCTGTAATTATTAAAAATTGTGCATCTCACTATTGGTATCAGGCCTAGCTTTGTTTCCCAACCTGTGCACGAGTGGTAGACAAGACGGAGAAAATCCTTTTATGCCAAGCTGCTATATGCACTTCAAACAGAACGAATTTCTGAAATTGAACTTCCAGCATGCCCCTTCTATTCAAGACACCAATTCTACATCCATGCTCCATAAGCCCCAGTAAAGTAATAGATAACAATTGTCAATGCTACCTACCACCTGCTAGAAAGCATTCTGAGAACTTATATAGTTAATTTTATTTAATCCTTGTGAGGATAGCACAATGTAATGCAAGGTCAATTTAGGCTGTACTAATTATACTCACAGGCATGCCAGTTTTTGCCATTACCTGAGAAGAAGCATGGCTACTCAATAAATGTTCATTTTTCTTTCTTCCTCTCAATGCAAAATCATTTCCAGTGCCTTGGGGTAAGCTATAAATAGGTTCTATCCTATACATTTTTTTTCAGCCGACAGTAGAAATGCAGCCCTCTTTGGACAAAGCCCAATCCTAATGAGATTAAAGATATCCTTTTCCCTATATAAAAGAGACAGCTATCTCACTGCCAAAGTTGCTTTGCTAAAACATGGCATAACCTACTGAGAGTTTTCAGCGAAGATAAATGAATAAAATATTAGTGCATATATTTTAAATATTCCTTCAGTCTTGTTCTCCTCCCATCTCCTTGGAGTCCTTCTCTGCCTCAGGAGTACTTCTTACTTAGTGCATCTTTTGCTGGGATGGCATTTGGCTAAAGCAGCCTTAAAACTAAAGCCAATCATGAATTGCTATAAATAGAAATTAGGAACATTGGGGCCAACAGCTTACTTGTATACCTGATAGTCAAATAATCAGCCATTGGCATAGGGCAAATGCACTCTTTACCAACTACCAACTGTAGAGAAAAGGTATTACATTGATACATGAGGTCACAGAAATAAGGAAAGAACAGCCTCGACAGGGAAAGAAGAACTTCACTCTTAAGAATAAAACAGACATCCCCAGTCATGTGCTTACTCTATGAGAACTAGGAAGTATCATAATTCATGCTAGTTTCTGGGTGTGGTGACTGTCATACCCAGTAATTTAAAGCAGCTGTGATTACCTGTGCAAGACTTGTACATAATTGTGCCAGTCAATGTTCTGTCATGTAGTGGGGAGGGGCTCATGGAGTTTCACCTCCTTCATGAGTATCAATAGGCATGTAATGGCTGCTTAAGAAAGAAGAGCCATTTGATTTTCAATGGTGTTGCTATTGGCAACATTGGGGTAAGCTATAAATAGGTTCTATCCTATATATCTTTTTTCAGCCAACAGTAGAAAATAATAATTGGCAAGAATTAAGTTACCTCTTACCCATACACCTGCCATCAACACTAAATAAGCTTACGGAGGTCATCAAAAACAAAAGATATGGAAGTAGAAGGGAGACTCTGTTGGTTTGAATAAAAATGGCCTCTGTAGGCATGTATGTTTCAATACTTGGTCCCCAGTTGGTGGAACCGTTTGAGAAGGACTAAGAGGTATGGCCTTGTTGGAAGAGAGATTTCACTGGAGGGGGCTTTGAGGTTACAAAAGATTGGTGTCATTCCCAGTGTGCTCTCTGCTTCCTTCTTTCAGTTGGAGATATGAACACTCAACTGTTTTGGCCATCATGCCTTCACAATCATGGACTCTATGGCTCAGGATTGTCAGCCTAATGCACCACTTTCTTTTATAAGTTATCTTGATTTGGATGTTGTATCACAGCAACAAAAAGCTACAGAGACTAGTTGGAAGGAAAAAAGGTCAAGAGGAGTGACAAGTGGGCAAGAGATGATAACAGGGAATGAATATGTAAAAAACGCATTATAAACATGAAGACATCATAAGACACACTATTGTGTATAATTAATATATGCTAAAAATTTGTTAATTTAAATTAATATGTTTTTCTTTTAGCTCCCGTATGTTAATATTCAACTGAATTCCTAACAGAAAGGCTAAAGTAATAGAGCAATTACAAAGAGCTAAGAAAGTCTCTAGAGAGCTGGCGAGACAGTTGAGTTGTAAATGTGTCTGTTGCCAACCCTGACTAATCCATATGGTGGAAGGAAGTTCCAACTCCTTAAAGTTATCCTCTAATGTCCACATCTATGGCATGCCTCACATTCTCACACTCATAAGCACATATATACAACATACAGGACACACTTACACACACACACACATGCCACAGGGGGAAAAACATCAATGTAATCTTTTTTTTTAAAGCTCAATTTGAAGTGAGATTCATGAAGTCCTGGTGCACGTAAGAGATGCAGGTACAAGATGCTATCCTCTATGGAGACAACATAGCTAATTGTTAGTTATTTCTTGGCTTAACTGAAGTAAAAGAAAATGGTCATTAGTTGTTTATTTGTGTCTGTGTTTTTTTATATTTCACAGGATTTGATTTAGTAGACATTGCTGTAATCACTATAAGGGCATGACACAGAGACTTCAGTGCCTTTGCGATATCCCTAGAGTGCCTCTTAACCCTATTATGGTGCTGCTTTTGAGATGACTGTACCACATGGTGAGTCTCTAAGGGTTTTTGAGAAGCTCCTAAGTTGTATTCTTGTCTTAGTGAGTTCTACTTTTCAATTTGTGACCTTGAATGCTGTTATCTCTCTGCCAGGCTTGGCTGTTTCCTCTGGGAATGGATATGACATATGCAAATTCCCTGAGTATGCTGAGAATTAAGTGAAGTGATGTGTATATATAGATACTATATATGCATATATGGAAAATGTGTGTGAATATATATGCATAGGGCTTTGCATACAAAGTAATTTTATATAATTACTAGAGTTTGAAGGACTCTCAGAAATCAACTTATCTCAATCTAAATATCTTATCAAATATCAACTTGTCTCAAAATACAGTCATTTTCTCACTACCAGGCCTGCTCAAGGTCCATTCAGTGAAAGAATGATTTCCTCAAATTGTAGACACAGGTTATAATCAAGCTGTGAACCAATTGTGTAGCACTGGGTGCACTAGTTTTTATCACAGTTTAAACTCTGAGAATAAATGTGATCATGTCCATTTCATAAATAAGCAACCTGAATCTTAGAAAGATCACCCATGGCCTGCCTTTGTAAAATCATGCAGATAGGAAATGAGGTTACTATGGACTTTGCTCTTCAGCCTTCAAGCCAGGGCCTGCTCAGTTTTATTTTGTAACACAAATAACTAATTTTTAAAAGTGTGACTTCCAAAGTCAAGAAATTCTTAATTTAAAAAGATACACAGATTAACTTTATTTATGGAGGGAGGTTTTTCAAAAGCCTAAAGAGAACAGAGGTTCTAGAATATTCAAAACATATTTCTACAAGGGCTCTTATCTAGTTTGGGGATCATGGGGACTAACTCATATTCCTACAACATTAAAAGCTTGTAAAACATCAACAATGTTTTATTTGTTCTTTTACCTTTTGTTAAACTCAAACAGACTCATCTCTGCTTTGATGAGCTCTTTGGAAATGTGCATGCCTGCCCATTGAGATTGCATTTATCTGTAAGAATGTAGATTTTTTTTTTTTTTGCGGGAGAAATCTGGATCCTGAAATACTATGCAAGAAGCAGAAAGCAATAGTTAGAGTCAGTCATCATCTTTGTAAATAAAGAGCCAAAAGATGTTTAACATCTTGTCAAAGGAAGTAGATCTTTAAAAGTTTCAAAGCCCCTGGTGAGGAGCCTTGTACTTGTCCACTGAAGCTAACTGGATGGAAGTCAATGAATTGCTGAAGCCTATCCATTTCCAGAATAGACACACAAATACATCATGAGTTTCCTAATAACAGTGACGGATAAAGCATTTTTATTATGCTTTATACTCAAAATCCACCTCTAGAGATGAGAATAGATTTATAAATTCAAGCATCCCACATTACAAGGTCTATTCATGGTCCATATGCCAGCCAAAGATTTTCCTTCCAATTGTTCTATCTCCTGACTGTTTCCTGTGCTCTGTTTTGGGAAATGGTGGTCCACAATCTTGAAATTGAGCAAAGTTTGTATCCTTGCACAAGTTGTCCCTGAGATATGGCTTTATTTGTCTCATTTGTCAAGTGCCATGAGGTTGGATTGATAGGATTCAAATCTCTCCCAGGGTTAAATTTAAACATTTAAAGCTGGTCCCTAGGGAAGAATAAATGTCATAGCTCTAACTCATTAGGCACTATGTTTGGGGTCAATACACATGTGTTCTTCAATCTACTTTGAAGTGAGGTTTCTCAAACGTCTCTTCTGTGCATATGATAGGTGTCAGGGAGCACTTGGGTTACTCAGCAAGGCAAAACAGAGGACAAGAACCAGAAATCGAATGTTTTATACAATTATGGAACAACTGAAATTATAGGAGGCTAAAAGGGACACTCCTACTCAGACAAGATAAAATGAACTGATTGGTGTAGTGGGAAACATTCCAAGCAAAGAAATAACCTTGCTTGTAGGTAAAATTGGGGCAGATCTTATATATATATATATATTGCTCAGTGAATAAACATAAATGTTTTTCACACCACTCAGCTTTTTCGCTACCTGAGAGTGGTGGTATCTACTAGAATTAATAGACCCACACTTTTGAGATATTACCTGGACCATAGAGAAGTCTGAAATGTGTATCTGGTGGTGTCCACTACATTTTCCTGGTAATATGCAGAAAACAGAGTAACCATGTAGTATGTGATAGTCCCCTTAACTGATATTTCCTATTGCTAATTACAAAGCACATCACAAGTACTAGATTATAAAATTGTTCTCTCCTTAGGAATTTCAAATTTTCTCTACCGAATGAGGCCTTTCTTCTAGTCTGTTAGAGCGTAAGAGACATATGCTTTATTTATGACCACTAACAAGTCCTTCTCATTTGCAAGACTAATAGAGCAAATCCTTTGCAATTGATTTGCCTCTACACTACAGCTCCACAGAGCTCTATATTCCTATTCCTGCAATTGTATTATCATACTAAATGATACTTCTTGGTTACCTAATAGCTACATTAGAGAAGACAACCGAACTGAAACTATCATGATGTATTCATAGGAGTTCTTAACCAGGAATTGCAGTTGGAGAAATTCATTATTTATCTTGCTGCTCTATAAAACACCTGACACAAACTATTAAAGGAAAGAAGGTTTGTTTGAGCTTACACTTTCAGTCTTCATGGTGGGGAGAGTATGGTGGCAGGAACTAGAAGCCTGGCTAATCACATTGTATCTGCCATCAAAAAGTGTAGTGGGTTGCCCTACTGCTGCTTGTATTCTAATGCTATGTGGGCCCCCGAGACATGGACTCTGTATGTAGCCCCTGAGACTCTGCCCCCAAGTTAATTCTGATTGGTGAATAATGATGCCAACAGCCTATAGCTGGGTAGAAGAGACATGGGTGGGGTTGAGGTTTCTTGGGCTTAGGTCAGAAAAGACCATGAGATGGGAAGGAAAGGACAGAAAAACCACCATGGAATAAGAAAGCATGCACAAGGGAGAAGAAAAGCTGCCATGGGATAGCTGAACCATAAAAATGTGGCCTTGCTGGCTGGCCAATTAGAATTAAGAGATACCCAAATGAAACATAGTAAATAATAACGGGTTATCGATAGAAAGTAGATTCTAACAGCATGGCAGTTAAACAGTTGCCTAGCTATTGTGCTGCCTAAGGCATATTAAAAATATAAAGACTGTGTGTGTGTGTGTGTGTGTGTGTGTGTGTGTGTGTGTGTGTGTTTCATCCAGGAACATAAATGGTCTAAGGCAAGGAAGAATCCCTGGGCTGGGATTTTAAATATTTTCTACTACAAGGAAACATAGAATAAACTGGAGGAAGAATTGGGCTATAAGCCCTCCAGGCCTGCCAACAGTGATCTATCACCTTCAGCAAGGCTCTGTTTTCCCAAGGCACCAAATTTTTCTCAAATATGCTACCTGTTGAGGACCAAGTATCCAAATATGTGAGACTATAGGGGATATTTCATCTTTAGTTCACACGAGAATTAAGTTGGAAGTTTGGTTTCAGCATCTAATGAACTCTATCATCTCATCAAACATATTCCATGAATATCTCAGATCTCCAAATACCAATTACTTCACCGAGTTTTGTAAGATTGTTGAGCAGACAAACAAACAAACAAACAAAAAATGAAAACAATGGGCATAAAATCAGGCATAAAATCATTCAAATTGCTAAAGTCCTTAACATACATTGTGTGAATAATCAATACTGGTTTTGGTAGTAAAATATATTAGTAACAAGCTGTGTTGAACAAAAGCACAAAATAAATGTATTAGACTGACTTTTCTTTTAAAAGGAAGAAAGATTTCATCAGCTGCATCCATTGCTATGGGGTTCTTGAAAGCAGAACATCATTATGGTGGGAACATGTGACCACCTTAAGGTCCATAAAGCATAGAGTAAAGGAAGCCAGGAAAAGATAGTATCCTTCAAATGCATACCCTCAGCAACCTACTTCCTCTAATCAATCAGGCTCTACATAGCAGCTGTCAGTATCTTTTAGTTCATTTGATTATGATTATCAATCAGTAGATTCATGTATTGATTAAATAGAACTTTCATAGTCTGATCACATTTTGATCAGATCCATCAACTGGGGACTATTTGGTAGATAGTTCATATCCAAAAGAGCAAAAAGAAGAATTCCATTTTTTTTCCCTATACTAAAGATATGGGATACTATAGGAGATTGTGACCATTACAGATGCTAGTCTTGGAGAACACATGGAAGTCTTATCCATAGAAACCTCCCACATCTGAAGGTATAGACAATAACAAGCCTTTACTTTCTATGTATTGGCATCTTAATGAGTCAGTTTGCACTGAGTCCTGACCTGCCTAAGGCCCAGGGTGTTGGGGGCTGACTTTTAGCAGAAAGTGGCTATCAGCTTTGCAGCCATCTTGAGCCATATACCCTGACATGAGACTTGGATTACAATAGCCTACAACAGCTGAGCACACTCTGATAATCTTGGTTTAGATACCTTGGGTGTGTGAGATTAAAGGTGTGTGAGATTAAAGGTGTGTAACTTAAGAGTGTGACTTAGAAGTGTAGAGATCAGATTTAGAGACAAGACCTAAGGGCATGATTAAAGGTGTGACCAAAAGGCATGGCTTAGAAGTAAGACATATAAAAGGCAGAAACAGAGAAGAGAGAATCAGACACAGCAGAGAGAAGACAGAGAAGCAGGCACTTGGAAGAGAACTTGGAAGAAGTAACTTGGAACTTGGAGGCACTAGGGACTAGGAACTTAGGACTTGGGACTTGGACCAGGAAGAGAGACTGAAGAATAAACGGGATTGAATCACACTCTGTCTGGTCTCCATTCTTCGAGTCCATCCTCACTCTCTCTCTTGCTGAACCCCGACCCGCAGACCGGAGCGGCAGCTTGGGCCGGGATACAGTGGCCGCCAAATGCGGGGCAGCCCGGGCCTCAACATTTTGCTTGGGCCACGACATTTTTTGGCACCCGAACGTGGGACTAGTGCGGTTCTCAGCACCAGGGAAGAATGAGATCAGCATTTGTCCACTGTGCTTATTTCTGACTGTGCTGGGATGAACTTAAATGGAAACCATCTTGAATTGAGTTCATTTTCTCATCATTTATTCTTAGAGGTTTTTGAATGTCGAGCAGTAGTACTTTGTTTTGAACTGTTCCAGACAGATAACTCCTTCCTCCATTCACTATATATCAACTTCCCAATCCAGTGCCACTAGTCAGCCAAAGGACACCGAGGTCCTTTAGCACAAGTCTCATTTCAAACAGTATTACTAGAGTAAATAAAGAAATGATCATGTCAGTCAGAAAACAAGAGAGGAGTGATTATATGGATGAATAAACATTATCCCAATACTTAGAACGTGGGAAAAATAAAGTATGTCAGTTTTCAAAGTAAACTGTGTTTTGGTTTTTGGTTTTTGTTTTTTTGGTTTTTTGTTTTTTTGTTTTTTTTTTTTTTGTGTGTCAAAGGAGAGATAACTCGTTTATACTTTTTAATTGAACCGTAAGCCCCATCACCACCATTACTCTTTGCTAATTTTTTATCCTATCTCTGGTATTTCTTTATCCCAATATTCAGACTCTGACTCTAATCACCAAGCTCTATCACCTATGAAAGTTTGGATTCCATATTACAAACACAGATGCTCTTGGCTTTGACTAATGGCACTCACCAACAACCCTTCCCATTGGCCAGATAAGCCAAAATTTAAAAGATCTAGGATCCCTAGTGGTTCTATTCCTAGCCAGATATTTCCCCAGATGCCAATCAGATCTTTCTCCCAGAAGTATCCTTGGCTTGGCTTGTCTGTTATAGATAACAGAGAAGTCCCCCATCAACTGTTTATTACTGAAGGCAATGTGGCACAAAAGGTTGTCAAACGCTGGCCTTATATCTGAATCTAACATGAAGATTATATTGTAAAGAAGGTTTTAGTGGCTATAGGCGTGCTCTTTTATTTATGGATGGTCAACAACAGCTCTCCAACTTTGGCAGAACTTCTGAGTAGTTGCAACACATTCTGCACAGCCAACAAATCCAGAAAGAATTCCTCTCGGCTTCTCTGAAGAGAAAACTGAACAAACCTCTGCTCTTATAGAGGAGCTATGCTTTGTGCATTAAGCCAGATGTCTCAGTTATTTGAGTGACTTTCTGTGATTAAGTTTTAATCCTGTGTTAGGTAGTGAGTGAGCCAGAGTATGTTTTTCTCACTCCCATTTCAAATCCTTATACCACCAAGAGAAAAGTACTTTATTGAAGGGTGGCACGTGGAACCCAGATAATTAGAAAAGAACATTTCTTTTAAAAATGAAAAAAAAAAAAAAAGCAGGAAAAAAATCAGGGAACTAGGAAAAGAATATAACAAAAACAAAATAAAACCAAAACAAAAAAATAAACAGAAAATCCACTCAAATGAATTCAGAACTCATGAAGCAAACACATTAGGACAGAAAGAGTGTGAGCAGGCCTGGGTTTTCTCCCTAGTTTTACACTTACTACCTGAAATGGCTAGAATAATATCTACTCATAGGTAGTCTTTGAACTACCTATGAAATGTGAGGTAAAGAACAGAGACTACAAGCCTCACATCCCCAGGTGTGATCTCCTTAAGTATCATCCCCTGGAGATACCCTGGGTCTTCTACACTTCATACACATAAGGAATTTTCAGGAAGCCACTTTGTATTCAATGATGCTTTTGTGTCAGAATGACATCAGTCACTGTAAATTGGATGCCCGGGTGTGTTGTCACCATCCTTGAGAATGTGTGGATTAGAAGTGGCAGAGAGTAAATCACTGATATGGCAGGCACACATCACAGGTGGAGCACATCATGGGCTAGAAGCCTAACTGAACTGAACACCATTCACACAAAGGGAGAGCTGGGATTTCTGCCAGCATCTTCCCAGAATCATAATTTTTCACTTACATTCACACCATTCTTCTCTTTAAGGCAGACTTCCTTTTCTGCTATCATCTTAACTGCTTAATTTTCCCTTTTTACCTATTCTTGTGACATAAAAACTGGATCAATCCTGGGCTTTTCTTAGGGATGTTATTTATAGACTCCTGCTTAACAACATTGTGACCACCACTACTTCACCGAGTCCAGAAGAGACAAAAGGCCCAAAACAAAAATGTTTGCCCAAGCTACATATTATAACATGCATTAGATATGTTATAATAAAGAAGATGGAAAAATACTGTATTTAATATGATTCTCAGCAGTTCTGAGATAGGAAGGTAGCTCCAAACTCAAAGAATATTCCCAGTAAAAGAGCAAGGCAGCCTAAATTCTGCTGCATATGATCCAGCAGAAGGGTAAGTACAATAGCATTGCCTGACTTCAATACTTTGCCCACAAAGCACAATCTACAGGAATTACAAAATGACTATTTTAGAAGTTGGCCTGAAAGTTTAAAGACCTAATGTACCATTTGAGTTAAAACAAAAATGTAATGGGCACTTTGGGCAAAAAAAGAATTTAATTCATGCTTTGACTATTCAATCAACATGCCCCATGGTGTACATGCCTGGAAATCTGCCAACAATATTAGAGATGAGATCCTTATATTATTTCAACAAACATTTTGAGCATCTATATCTTAATCACAAAAATAACATGTGTATGAAGTTTTAAAGTTTATGGAGTATATTATCTCATTTACTCTTGCAAAAGAAATTCTCTGAGGAAAGAATTACTGAAATCATGATGTTACAGGTTAAAGGATTAATTCAATGAGAGGTTGTTTGTACAAAGTCACATCCTTTGAAAAACCATACAACTATGAAACAAATTTATGTATTTTTACTCCAGATCTTGGATTTATGCCTATCTGCTCCTCTTTGACTTAGGTAACTAATTTTACTTGTATTTGGTTCATACTTCTAGATTCTGAAAGTGTTCTTTCTCATGTCCTGATGGGAAATGATGGTTTCTGTTTGCTGTATTCTCAAGTTTCACATACTTATATAAAATTTATATCTGAGCTCAGACTCAGACTTTTTTGTCTCTTGAAGTTGCCTCTAGAGAGCAAGTAGTTAGATAAAGAGTGGGCAAACATTTTTCTACAAAAGCTACAAGGTAAGTATTTTAGAGCTTATTTTAGAGACCACATAGACTCTGTTTCAATTACTTGATGGTATCCTTGTGTTGGAGAAGCAGCCATAGGCAACATATAAACTAATGTACGTAGCTGGATCCCAAGAAAACTTCAACTACAAACACTGATAGCAACCAGCTTTGCCAAACTCTCCTGCAAACTGGATTGCTTCCAGATAATCACTTGAAAATTAAGTCTTCAAAACTGGAGTTTTCATTAACCTCCAGACATCCTAGTCATGAATATAAAAGTTACAAAGGTTTGTTATCATTCAGGTCAAAAAAGTCCATGATAGTTTAAAAAGAAATAAAAGAAAAGTAAAGAAAAAGAAGCCAGAAAGAATGAATGAGGGAAAAATGACAAAAAAGAAAGATAATCAGATATAAGCATAAAAGTGGCTAAAGACAGTCCCATTCTGGTGGGCTCTGATGGAAGGAAGTGAGCCAATCAGAAACAAATTTTTCAGTGCTGATTGTGAACCAGATACTACAGGAGATATTGTACATAGTTTTAATTCTCAAGTCATGATGTGAAGTTTCTTATTGATGAAGAAATGGGCTCTAAAGTTATAAAGATTCGTGCTCAGGTTCATACAACCAGAAAATGGTGTCTATGCTGTGTGAACTCACTGTTCTTTAATTCCAATGTGCAAATTCCATTGGCTTGCCATAGGGACTACTCAGGTATGAGCTAACATTCCTTCCTGAAATGAATGCTCACTCATATGAATTCCCATACTGAGCATCACATAGATACTAAGGAAAGGCCTATTAAAGACATTATTTGGGTTGAATATTTCATTCAATGTCTAGCCCCAATGGAAGACAAAGACTAATACACAGGCTTTGGGAAATTCTTGTGTTGTAATTTCTTGTCATTTGTGCTGTTGATTACTGTAGATTGCCTCAGTTAAAAAGACTTTGTAATGTGAAAAAAGTACATCACTAAAACATGAGATTGATGAATTGGCAGGGCAAATTTTCAAAAACTGTGAGTCAGTGTTTAGCCAAAGAATAAGGCAATGCAAGTTTCTGCACACCCAAGGCATTTCCTGAAAACTTAGATTGTGTGTCTTTGGGTCTACATGAAGGGATATTGCCAGGGCTTTTGACCCTGTGTCCCTTTACATTTCCATTGCTTCTAAAACAAGAGAAAAAAAGTTCACTGAGATAGAGATGACCAACTGATGTCTATAATCCTAGTTATTTATAGTGATTTTTCATAAGTGATTTTTCAAGAATGATTTTTCATTCTTGATAATAGAGTGGACCTTTGACCCGAAGAAGCCATTTTTTTCTAACATGGTTCCTAATATTGTCTCAGATAAATGATGATGAATCAAACTCCTTCAGATTTTAATCCATGGTCAGGAAAGAATCAAAATTTCCCATTCTCTTAATTTGAAAGATGTAGTTACTTTCTAAACTATAAAGGCTTGAAATCTGAGAAAAGGTAATATATGATCCAGGGGATCTACAACAGGACCAAGCTATGGTGGGAAGAATTGAGAATGGTATGGTTTGAATGACAGTAGCCACTATAGGCTTGAATATTTGAAGGCTTGGTCCCTGGTTGGTAGAACGCTTCTGGGAAAGATTAGGAGGTATAGTCTTGTTGAAAGAGGTATATACTAAGTCAAGAGGGTGGGCTGTTGGGGGCCGACTTTTAGCAGAAAGCGGCTATCAGCTTTGCAGCCATCTTGAGCCATATACCCTGACATGAGACTTGGATTACAATAGCCTACAACAGCTGAGAACACTCCGATAATCTTGGTTTAGATACCTTGAGATTAAAGGTGTGTGAGATTAAAGGTGTGTGACTTAAGAGTATGACTTAGAAGTATAGAGATCAGAGTTAGAGACAAGACCTAAGGGCATGATTAAAGGTTTAACTTAGAGGCATGGCTTAGAATCAGACTATAGAAGACAGAACCAGACAACAGACTGAGATCAGAATCAGACACAGCAGACAGAGGAGACACAGCAGGAGACACTTAGAGGAAGAGAGACTGAAGAATAAACGGGATTGAATCACACCTTGTCTGGTCTCCATTCTTTGAGTCTGCCCTCACCCTCACTCTTGCTGAACCCCGACCCTCGGACTGGAGCGGCAGCTTGGGCCAGGATACAGTGGCCGCCCAAACGTGGGTCAGCCTGGGCCTCAACATTTTGCCTGGGCTGCAACATTTTTTTGGCTGCCCCAACGTGGGGCTAGTGTGGACCCCAACATTATTTTGGCACCCGAACAGGGACTCAAGCCTGGGCCGAGACATTTTTTGGCCGCCCCAACGTGGGGCTAGTGTGGATCCCAACAGTGGGCATGCCAAGCGCTCTCTCTCTCTCTCTCTCTCTCTCTCTCTCTCTCTCTCTCTCTCTCTCTCTCCTCTAGCTTTCAGATAAGATGGAAGCATGTCTCATCTGCTGCTCCAGTACCATGCTCATCTACATGCTAACGCACTGCCTGACATGATGGCCATAGACTCACCTTCTGAGACTGTAAGCAAGCCCCCAATTAAATGTGTTATTTTATAAGATGCCTTGGTCATTGTGCCTTTTCACCAGGGCTTTTGCAATGGCTGAATTTTTTAAAGTTGTTTAATCACCCATTACTTTATTACTCAGCCAAAGCATAGCAATTTAAAGTCACAAGTATTTTTCTTTTTTGTGTCCCAGTTTCTGGTACTCAAGGACTAAGCTAGAGGTTAGCAGAATGTCTGTGGCTCAGATTTCTCATGAGGGGCATTGAAGCCTCTAGTAATGTCTCTGTCCTTTCAGGCTCAACTGAGACTGGAGAGTTAATTTCCAAGTTCACTCACATGACTCTTGGCAGGCAAAACAGCTCCACTTTCTGTTATACACATGTAGTCACTTCAGCACTTGTATTCTTACCACATGGTCTTCCCTAGAGGATTCTTCCACACATTTCTAACATAATAGCTGATAACTCTGGACCATAGAAGAAGCAGTGAGTGCCTCAGAGGAAAACACATCCACCTTATGATGGTAATGTCCAAAATGGCATTTCCTCACACTCTGTTTTTCTTATTTAAAAAAGCAAATCAGTATTGTCCAGACTTAGTGGCAAATATTATACAAGGGCATGAATAACAAGACTTAGGTATCATTGAGTTCCTGCTTGAAGTTGCCTATCCAGAAGTTCTGAGTTAAAAACAGAAGACTTCTTGGATATGAGATTTCTTAAGGCTTTTAGTATGCCAAGAGCATTAGAACAGAAGATTGAGAAACTTTCTATTACCAAGCTAGATAGTAAATACTTTACAGAAAGAGCCTTTAGATCTTTGTTCTAACTATTCGATTCTACTGTGCAAAAGAAGCCAGAGACCATATTATACAACTTGATGTGGCCATGCTCCATTGAAACTTCATTTACAAAAGTAGCCCCGGATGAGAAGATATGCCGTTAGCTGATAATTATTTACTATAAGTAAATCCTTGCCATGAAATTCCTATCCAGTTCAACAGCTTAAGACTTCTACATATTCATAGGCAGCTTTGTGAATACAGAAAAAAAAATGTCAGCTATAATAAAATGCTTGGGACACACTGGATGAGATATTTTTATAAATTTCTTACACACATTCATGGAGAATTCTGTGTCATTTAACATTGTTGAAACTAGGTATCATGAATCTCATAAAGGCAGTTTCATGAACATGTTAGGCAACTACTACCATACTTTCCCCTTTTATAGGTGGAAACATAATGTGCAGTTTACCTTTTCTACAGAACAGATGATAATTAAATGAATGCTAGAATTTTACTTCTCTTTTTATTTCTTCATTATCCCGATCCATTTTGCATCATCCCCAAATTCTACTCACCAGTAAAATATCTTAACCAGTGAGTTATCTGTTCCTATTGATCTGCTTTACTTTTTAAACTTCCCTCAGTCACAAGTGAGCTTCAGTTCAGAATCAGTACATTATCCCAAGATGAACTAACTCAGCAGGAGTCTGCTTACCCATTACTTTGGATGGAGAACCAGAGACCTAAGAATGTCAGACTGATACACTCCAGAATAAGAAAGCAGAAAATCTACAAATTTCACAAAGCTTCTTGAGCATGGTTGAATTTCAGACGTCTGCCTGTATTGGTTAATCAATTCTTATAACACAGTTTCAAAAGTGCTCTTAGGGGATTCATTTTGCAAACAAAGAAAGTTTTGGAGAGGGTCAGTGTCTTAGTTACCTTTATACTGCTATGATAAAATAGCCTGGTCAGGAAACATATAAAAGAAAACATTTAAATGGTTTATGGTTTAAGAGTGTTAGAGTCCATGATAGCAAACAAAGGTATAAGGGTAGAAAAAGTTGACCACAAACATCTTAATCCACAAGTAGGAGGCACAGGGAGGAGACATACCAGAAAGTATTAAAGTCCTTTGAGACATCAAAGTGCTCCTCCAAGTCACACAAGGCTATACCTGCTAATCTTCGCAAACAGTTCCACCAACTAGGGACCAAGAATTCAAATATATTAGCCTATGGGAGCTATTCTTATTCAAAACTCCACTGGCAGTGACTTGTTCAAGGTGACACAGCTAAGACCTTGCCCAGGTTAATTCTAATGCTAATTTTCTTTTATGTGTATGACTATATAAAGCGGGTATCCTAGTATACATACACTGTCCTGTTACCATTAATAAAGCCATCTTTAGTACTCTCAAAGGTATACCTAGTCATCTGCCAGTCATGCTGTCTCCCCAGGCAGGCAGAGTTTAAGAGCTATCAATCATGGAAATAAATACAACCTGTGGTTAGAGTCCATGATTATAAACCAGCATAGGCACAGGTAGATAGAAGCAGACAAACAATGGGACATTTACATTTAAGCCATTCTTTGTTTCTAGGGATAAATTTTCAGGGCAGTTACTTTATGTAGATTTCTCTTTATTATGAGATAATAAACATATAACTTAAAAGAGAAAACAATTTAAATACAGGCACCCTCATGGGTGAGTAGTGCTGCTCTAAGATATGGGTTATTACATGAAAATCTCATTTCAGGTATAGGCTATCTTGCTATTAGTTATACATCAGGAGAGCTCCAGAGCCATCCAAAACAATACCTACTATTGTCATTGTTCTAAGTTACCCAAAGAAGCTACATAGTAAGCCTCAACTGCTGAAAACTTCATATAATTTGACTGTAAGACATAGAGAAAACAACCTCTTTAATCAAGAAACTACTGCTACCTGGCTTTTATAATGCTGGAATGTGATATTTTGGTTCCTAGGGGTGGGGTAGGGGGACAAAACCCAACAACAGTAGCAAAGCAAATCAATTGTCTTACTCAGCTGTGGATCTTGCAGGGTACAATGCCAACCTGCAAGTCAAGGTGCTCCTGGTGATGCGATAGTAGTAATGTTTACAGGTTTACCAACCACTCTCTTGATTATATTGGAGGCTTGTTCTACAGGAGGGAATTCATGCCTCGTACTGTAGTCATGATCAAAACCCATGGCTCTGGAAGACATAGTCCCTATTACTGTTTTGCTAAGTTGTTGGGGGCTGACTTTTAGCAGACATATAAAAGGCAGAGACAGAACAGACTGAGATCAGAGAATCAGACATATCAGACATTAGGTTGAAGACACTTGGCTCCAGACAGAATCAGACACAGCAGACAGAGGAGACAGAGAAGGAGACACTTAGAGGAAGAGAGACTGAAGAATAAACGGGATTGAATCACACCCTGTCTGGTCTCCATTCTTTGAGTCTGCCCTCACCCTCGCTCTTGCTGAACCCCGACCCGCAGACCGGAGCGGCATCTTGGGCCGGGATACAGTGGCCGCCCAAACGTGGGTCGGCCCGGGCCTCAACATTTTGCCTGGGCTGCGACGTTTTTTGGCCGCCCCAACGT
The DNA here is from genome assembly GCF_011762505.2 of Arvicanthis niloticus. Lineage (NCBI taxonomy): Eukaryota > Metazoa > Chordata > Mammalia > Rodentia > Muridae > Arvicanthis > Arvicanthis niloticus. The sequence goes on along the minus strand of NC_047670.1, from coordinate 39,001,982 downwards.
GGGGCTAGTGTGGACCCCAACACTAAGTATCATGTTGACAAACTGCCTTGTGAATATTTACCACCATAGAGTAATGCTACTCCAACCTTGATCAGAGAAGTTCCTTACTACAGTGGGAAGTGGCTAATGCAGAAACACATTGCTCTTCAGACTGCTGAGAATATGTTACATTAAGTGCTGCAAATGGGATATCTGTATCAATAGCCTGTATCCACCAAAGTTATAAAACATAGTGAAAGAGGGACTGAAACGAGCCTGAGAGCTGGGGGACTAGAAGGAGTGCTATGAAATGCTGTCTTCTGGGCATGGCATGTTCTTACACATATGAATTCATGGGAGCTGTGGTTACAAGATTTTCACAGGATCAAGGCTTCCCAAATGCGCACCACTTACCGAAGTGTTACTACAAGTTGATAGCTATTGGAAGAGGAAGAGCCACTTTGGGAGAAAGGGTGGACACAGGCCAGTTGTCTATGCCTAAATGATTATACACCCATGAGTATATGAACATTACTGATAGGACTAAGAGGATTATAAAAATACGTTTTTTAATAGGATATGGAAATCTTGGAAGGGTGATGTGTTAGGTCAGACAGAACCAATTGGAGGATGAGGTATAATGTACACATGTATGAAATATTCAAAAATAAAAATAAAATTGCTGCTTTCCTTCCCTAGAGTGAATTGTAGGGAAATTCCCAACATTGCCTTGGCTCTCCCTTGGCATATAGCTCACCAGTCTTAGCATGTTGCAGTAATTATTTTAATGATGATTACTTTCTCCCTAATAGGGCAGTTTGCCATCTTTCTTCCTCCTCTAGTAGAGAGATTCAATAGACATATTGTACTTTACAGTTTGCAAAGAGCTTCATGTACGTTGTTGTATCTGAGCCTTATAAAAACACTGTGAAGCTGCAGTGTATAGCCACATCTTAAAGACCAGAGAATGAGGTTGGGAAATTTAAATTACTCACTGAAACTCACAGACAGTGGAAGCTGAAAAGATGGCAAACCTTTCAGAAAGAAAAGGATTCTTGCTCAATTCCTTGTCCTCTATAATATCTTAATTATGTCATGTTCCTAGATATTTATGTTTGATGTTTAATTGAATTATTAAACAAGATTCAGTCTTTCTCACTGACAATGATCTTTGTAAAATTTGAAATTCTTCAGATGAGAAATATTGTAAAGTATTGGAAAATTACATGAAATAAGAGAGATTTATTTCATATATATACACATATACACATACACATATGTACATATGCACATATGCGCATATGTACATACATACATACATACATACACACCACACACACAGTTTTTAGTATTTGAAATTGGTTCTCGAGCAGCAGAGGCTGTTTTCAAACTCTCTCTCTCTATAGCTCAGGATGACCTTGAACTTTTGATTCCTTTTCCTTTACCTCGCAAATGCTAGAATTACAGGTGAACGTCACCATACCTAGCAGAAATCTTAAGGCTATTGGGAGGAATTGATGGCTGTGTGAATGAATGATTGGATTGGTAGTGCTGTCTCAGTGAAGACTGTTATAGAGAAGTCATGATGATCTAGCAAGTTCTTTAGACTTTGGAGGGTGTTCAGGAAAAGTAAAGTTCCCATTCCAGGGGACATTTTCAATAGGAGCTTGGCATATCCTTGGCTAGAAGATGGGAGAAAGAAAGTCGCTTATAGGTTGTATTCCTTTAATTTTAAGATTCTAGGCCATTTGTTTAATATCTTCTTTTATTTAACTGTTACTCTCGTGTGCCTCTAGACTCTTTGAATTGATATGTGGCTAAGCACTCCACAATCCCGACACAAGTGTCCATGGATACTGAGTCTTTGTTCTGTCTCTGGGCAACCACTCTTGTTTTGATGCTGAAGTATCCAAACCATAGCCTCACATATAGTAACAACAGGTGGGTACCATTTAAAGATGGCTGAATCATAGTACCAAAAATTGAGATTGATATCACTGGACAGACTGCCAACTGACTTTATTCTGTAGGAAAGCTTGCTCCCTTTTTGAGGCCCTGAATCTAGGCATCATCTTCTCAGACAATACATTCTGGATACTTTTTCTACCTGAGGCAGGAAGTAAAGGAATTCTATTATCCCCCATATCTGTTTTCAGATTAATCTAAGTAGCTCACTGGTCCTTCAATCTGGACATAGAGCTGTAGTAGATCCTGGAAACAATAAGTTTTAAGCATTTAGCTTTCACCAGATAAGAGGTTACATACAACTGAACCCTGGGGGAGAAAGTTTGACAAGACTGGCAGATACATAAGGGATTATAAAAATCATACCCCAGTTTTATGGGTGATGAATCTGAGGTACATGTAGGAACATGACTCCTTGGATATCATGCAAGATAGGTACTAGAATTGATTTTTGTCACTCCTACACTCTCAGTTATGCCCTCTGGTCTATGGTCAAGTAGGAGGGGCAGCTGCGAACCAAGCAAGGTCAGGACCCAAGAATCAGTCTGCTTATGGTGGAGCTCATCTTGAATCACAAGACTCTGTGTGTTCAAAGTCACATGAGGTTGAGTCATTCCTATTTCCTAACCCCAATTCATTTTTTTTTCTACAAAGGTGGAGATCGTAGGTGATTCAGGTCTTTCAAGGTGTAGAGAAACAGTGAGGTTCAGAGGTGAGAAACAGGGGCCTCTGATATGAAACCTCTATGTCCAGGACTTGGACACATGAGGTTCTCATAAGCTACCTTTACACTTCACAGCACCTCAGTTTTACTACTCTGAGCTTCTAGCACACACTAAGGTCTGCTCTAAGAATCTTACTACTTCTCTGAAATAGCTTTTCTGTTGTACATATAGAACAGGCACAGAAAAGCACCAATGAGAAGAAATAACAGTCATCTTAGTGATGGTTTCATTGCTCTGAAGGACCAGCATGACCAAGGCAACTTATTCCTTGTTCCCATGTTTCCTCACTATGATGGATCTTATCTCCTATAGAAATATAAGTCAAAATGAGCCCTTTCTCACTTACTTACTTTTTATCAGGGTAGTCTATCCCAACAGAAAAGTAATGAATACAGAAAGGAGCTGTCATGCCAGTGAACACTACAGTGTGGTGGGATCTTAAAAGGTCATGTGTCTGCTAGTATGTTTAATTCCTATGATGCGTTTACCCATCCTGATCATACTAATCGGCAGTGACACTAGAACATGCGAAAAGAATCTTGATCCTGATTTCCACATTACAAGGAGGAAGCACTGTTCCTAAACCAGAAGCAGGAATCATTACTTTTTCTTTAGTACTCATTAGAAACTGACTCGGGGTTTTGTTATCTATCTATCTATCTATCTATCTATCTATCTATCCATCCATCTATCATGTTCTGTACATGTGCCAGTTTGTATGTGTACCATATGTATACAGCACATGTGGAGGACAGGAGAAGGTGGTGTGACCTCCGTAATTGGAGAGAGACAATTGTGAACTGCTAGTGCTAGTGCTGGTGCTGGTGCTGGCAAGTAACCTTAGGTCCTCTGTAAGAGCAGCAAGAACTTCCTATTCCCATTAAAGTTGGTTTTACTGCATCCTTTAAACAAATCCAGTTAGTCTGGGATAATAGAATACCGTAGTCTGAGTAACATATCAATAATAGAAACTTATTACTACTCATGTTGAGAAGACCAAAATTATATCACTAAAAGACTTGGTTTCTAATCCAGTAAGGTACCTTTGTAGAACACAGCCACTGCTCATTTCTATTTATGTCTTCACATGGAGGAGAGAGGAACTGGATCCTCTGAGGACTCTTACAATATCTTTAATCCATTCATGAGAACTCCATTTTCATGACATTATCACCTCCAGAAGTTACTACCTCCAAATCCCCTGACATTCAACAAATGAATCTGAGAGGTACACAACTTAACCTACTCTTTATTATTTGGTGTGATCTTCATTACATCTTAAAGCAACTACATTTGCTCTGTTTATACATATACAGAGAATATATTTGAACTGCATGTTCGTATGTATGTATTTATGTATGTATGTATGTATGTATGTATATAAAACAATTGTCTTGAAAACTTGTTACCTGTAAATACTTCTTGAATACAGAACTTGAGTGTTAGACCTAAATGAAGAGAATTTTAATTTTTACCATGTATGTGTCTGCATCTGTGGTTTAAGTCTTGATAAAGCTGAAGGAATATTATTGTGCAAGAACAAAAAAAATTAATAATTTAACGAAATTTAATTAGACAATTTAATTAGATGATAACTACAAAGAAGATGAAGATAAAGGGAAATGTGCTGTGACCTACATAGATACCACACAAAAGTGACAAATATAAAGGTTTATTAAGTTCTCAGAAGCAAGGTGTCTTGACTGTGCTGTTCTTACCTAGAATAGTACAAAATGATAGTCACTTTGTTAAGGAAACTACAAAATCCTGAATAACTAGGAAGGATCTGAGGGTAGACACCAGAACTTTAGGCTGAGCCTTCTACCTCTCCAGCAGGCTAAGAGGAAAAACTTTCAGCAACACTTGGAAAGCCATGCTTTGTCTTTTCCAAGTCTTGTGAAGGCCAACGAAGAGACAAGCCATTTGATAGAGAATGAGAAAGAATAAGGAAAACCTACATGTACTTAAAATGGGGCATTATTAACAACAACAACAAAAAATGTCTAACTTATCTTAGGAAGTGGATTACCCTGAAGTCACTGATACTCTTCATTTTAAGGAAAGATTCATTCCCTTGTGTTTCTGGGCAGAGAGCCTGTATGAATAAGGTCATAAATGCCATGGCTACTCTGAGGTCATTGTGAGAAAATAATAGTCCCTGGTGATAAAAGAACTGGTTAGTCATCAATTCCAGTCCATTTGCCGACAAAAAAGAAGAGAAAAAAAAAAAAACATTTGAAAATCAGCAACCACCGTATTCCACTAGGACTGGATTCTTACTGAGATTTGGATCTTCAAAGACTCTATGCAGCTGTATGTCGCCTCTCCCTTTAAATTTGAAGGAACTTGAAAGAAGTCCTTCTTTCTTAGAATTAGTCTTTGTATTCACAGAATAGATCTACCCTTTCACACCATCCTAAGAGTGCTGGCTAGCTGAGCTGCAACATGGATGAGAATTATTAATGTAATGCAGTGAAAGATAAATGGTCAGGACTAGAGCTGCCACAGCAACCCATTCCTAAGCCAAACCACAGGTGATGCGCTTGGGTCTCAAGATCGCTGAGAATGTTGGATAGAATTCAGTTTAAGGTTATTTTATTACTACATAAGCAGACCACAGACCATAGTTGTGAAGGACACAGAAGACAGGAATCCGGATGAAGACACACTTTCTACCCTTCCCCAGTTAACCACGGAAGTGGCCTCAAATTGGGAAATGGCATGCAGGCAAGGATGAGTATGTTCAAAAAAAAAAAAAAAGAGGGAATGTTATTTATAAGCTTAAGTTTGTGATGAAGTAGGGTATAAGTCTACCTTGGTAAATGAAGCAAGCCTTCTTGTTATTGCCTTATGGAATCCTAAGTTCTAATGGGAATCCCATAGGCCTATGTACTCGTGATGTCCTTTGCCTAGAATATATAAGCCCTCTTAGCCTTCATTTCCTCATTGTTTTGCAAGCAAAGTAATATCTGTCTTGTTGGCTTTGTATCATCCCCTATGGCTCATATGTTTGAAAACTTGGTTCCAGCTGGTGGCACTGTTTGGGAAAGTTTTAGAGCCTCAAGGGAGTGAGGCGTTACTGGAGGAGGAAGTGGGTCTTGGGGCATTCTAGCCCAGCTTCCCTTCAGATGATCTGTCCATGCAGTGCGAAAACCCACCCTCTTTTGAGCTTTTTCCCCATGCTTTCTGTGCTATAAAGGAACATGTCATCGGGCAAAGGAACTCTTTATCTCTTAAGGTTTTGTAGTTTTTAAAATGTTACCATAGCAATAGGAAAAGTTAACTAACATGGCATGATAAATAAATGTCATCATGAGATGCAATCTGACACATGGTAGGTGCCAAAATTCACGTCTTCCCACTCTTCCTTCACTCCTGCCATCGATGTCTTTTCATTCATAGACACAAAGAGATCAGGAGTCCTAGGGTCATATGGGTAGCGTTTTGCCAAGTTGACAAAGGGAAGACTTTCTGACTAGTTCTCAATGGACTTCCACTTGGACAGGGAACAGTCCCCACTTAATTTCAGACAACACCTCACAGTTCTCACTTTTGTATAGTGCTGCCCCTCCAGAAAACAGCATTCATGTGACTTTAGAATGGAAGCAATACAGCCATTATTGTATCACTTTCACAAGGTCTGAAATGGAGACAACCAAAGTCAGGAACACCTGTGTCTCTGTCTTAGGGGACCTGGAAAGGCTCATCCCAGCTCTTTATATATTTTATGCAGTGCCTCAGCCTCATATCATATGTTAAGCTGTCTTTTCATTGACACGGTAGCATATGCTTTGATCATTGTACTTTAAAATAATTTATTAGCTTTTTCACCAAACCAGAGAAAATGTGATGGTTTGATATGAAGTACTGATATCATATTCTATATTTTAAACATGAGAACACTTGTCTTCAGAGAGGGTAAGGATCATAGATATTAACTGGCAATCCAGGATGTCATAGACAATCCTTGTGGCCCCAACCAAACATTTGCAGCAGTAGCTACCCATAGCTTTGGGAGGTTTCCCTTGCTTTAACAACTATTCCTTGTTGAACACCAAACTCGTTTCCTACATCAATGCTATGAAACACTAATTAGCTCTCAGCATCATTGCAAATCTCTAGAAACAAACCAATTTTGTCTGAATCTATTCTTGTCTCTGTTTGATATAACAAAACACATTCTGATTACTTGTACCTTCACTACTCTATTCTGAGATATTTGATCCACTGTACAACAGGCTCTGAAGTAGGAACCAAATATTCCCGATTTCCAATCTGAGATACCTACGTTTTAGCATATGTGCTGTTGAAGTGAACACTCAATATTCCTTACCTAATCAACTGCCAAACTGCTTTTCAAAAACTCATAGTGCAAGTGGGAGTCATTGGTCATGTACCACGTACTGTGCTTTATAAAACACGCATGGCTAGAATGAACACATTATTTATTGTCCTAAATGTGATACTACTGTAATAATAACAATGAAATGGTGCTAATCCCAAGTCTATCCCTAATATTAAAACAGCAGTATATAAGGTTGTTCTGCTGAATTGAAGCAGTTAACCAGAGAGTTGCTTTGCTATTGAAATATATTTTATAAAGAGAGAGAAAAGATGCCATAATTACCGGTAAGCCATGGTGCTGAGAAGATAACAGATGGTGACTGTCATAGAAAGGGCTACTTTGCAAGGAACATTTCTTTGGTTGAGGGGTACTTCAAACTATGGAACTGATTTTTGACTGGAACAATAGAATAAGATTTAGACAGCTAAAGAAGTATGTTAAAACAAGGAATTTCCTAGAGTGAGGATACAGAAGAGAGCACCGCTGAAAATGTAGGATAAGTGGAGAAGCTGATATGACCCTGAATAGCCAGAGGACAGACCATATCATAGGTTCTCCAGAGATGTTTCAGTATTTTAAAACTTAAACCCAATGATACACATGCAATGGACTCAAACATCTCTTGGTCTGTGTGCTTACTCAGGGATATTTATGAACTTTTATAACAGTAGCATCAAGTACACTGGAACATATGTTTTAGAGTTTGAAATCTCAGTGGCCCTATACTGTATAATCTTTTGCTATTTGTGGCAGAATTTAGAAGAAAGTCTCTGTTCCCTCCCCTCTGCAGTCAAAATGTGTGGGAACAAATCATATGTTAGAAAGATTATTAGTTGAAGTCTACACTTCTAGGAATGTAGGACTATACATATTTGCATGAACACGTGTCTTTTGATATTGCATATTTCTATTGTATTTGAATGTCAGGAAAGGATGAATGAAGATAATAGATGGTAACTATTTTCAGCACAGCGTGGGGTAAGTGATCCAATAAGAACTGTAGATGTTACATGTTACACAGATCACCAGAGGATCATATTTTTATTTTGTTCTTGTAGGCACTGGGTCTCTCTAATTGATGTATTTATAATAAGGCATATGGGGAATCTTCAGAGGATAGTGACTCAACTAAGAAAAGACTCAAAGTTCTTAGTTGATTTAACCAAAGGACTCAAAGAAATTGCAAGCCAAGTCCTTGCCTAACTAGAACTTTTACATTTATTGTTCCACGGATTGGAGACTTATTTGACACAGCAGAACAAAACAAGAATGAACAGCCAAAAGTAATTGAACACTGACCCTAATGTGAAGTAATGATCATCTCTGATCTTCAACTCCACATGTTTATTTCATCAAAAAAAAAAAAAAAAAAAAAAAAAAAAACAGTTCCAGAATTTTTTGGAGCATTTATTGACAGTAAAAATGAATGTAATAAGTCAAAAGTTATACAACATTGTCACCCCAATTCTTTTAATAGATTTACTTCAGTTTCCATATAAAATTTGGCCTGAGGTAAAAAACCATTCATTGTTAGAGATAATCAAATCTAACACAGCCTCACCTCCTCTTTCTCTATTGCTTGTTTAGATCTTGTGGAGAAACTTTGTCTTGGTCAACCTCAGTTGACTCATTCCCAGCAGGCTCAGTTATAACTTGCTCCCTCAAGGACAAGACACTGAACCAAACAAATGTTGACACTCCTGTTTGAAAATTCAACAATTCTCAGAGTTCATAAAGTGCCAAGAACAGAAACTTCTGGGATCTAACGTGTGGTAGTTGACTTCCATTGATTAAATCTATCTCATCGTGTGAGGCCCACATGAATAAAACACATACAGGCCAGAGTGCTTCCAGAAAAAATGCAGCTGTCAACCTCAAGAGACAGGCAAAGGCTGTGCTTCTGAGTGAATTGAAAGAGTCACATTCACTCTACTCCTCCCTGAACGCTAGCTTTATTACCAGGGCTGCAAGTTCCACAGGAGAAAACCACAAAGTATGCTCAAAGTAGATGAACAGTCTGTGCTGATGACGGGACAAATAGAGAGCCATTGAGGTGCAGCACAGGCAGACAAAATATCTTCTGTGCTTCTCCTGAAACCATGGTAAGAACGAAGGGTGCAAATCAAGGTGGCCTCTGGAGAGGAGAAGGCCTAGCTCAGGAGTAGATTAGTGACATGGGTCCACCCAGAAAAAACAGAATTTTTCTGGTATGGATTCTGGGGCCAGTGGAAGTGTGATAGAGAAGGGAAACATTCTATTTCCTTCTTTTACATTTGCCCTGCCTGCAGGACAATAAGACCACCCATTCACCTGGAAAACATTAGACTCTGAAATAAAATCAATTCATGCATTGATCCCAAGGTCTCTCACAAGTCATTTAAATTCGTTTGTGATCCAGGTTCTCCTATTTGGAATAAGAGAGGACAAGTGTCACTAATGGATCAATGTTTAACAAGTTTTTGAGCATTTCTGAAACTTCAGCAATCTCTTGTAACTTCATTTAAAGTGCTGAAATAGTAGAGAAGAATTGGGATCCATGACATATAGGCACTTGGTAACTGTAATATCTCAAATTGAGAGAAGAGAACAAGATTAAGGTGAAATTAAATCCACGATACATCCAAGGTGAAGTTTTGAAATATTCACCTTTTTTTTCCCACAGAGGATCACAGGCTTTGGTTTTAGGGTATGCCAATTGGTTATCCAATACCAAATGGCCATGCCTGAAAATATATGTACAATTAACATTTTATAGACTGAGCAGGTTATATTCATGTAGTTATGTATGCCATATATGACCTTACATGACATATATATCACAGATATAAAACAACAATTAATTTAAAAAAGAGGCCATGAATTTGAAAAAAAAAAATGACCAAGAAGTAGTATATAGGAAAATTTGGAAGAAGGAAAGGGTAGAGGGTGATACACTATATATAATAATAAATGAGTTTAAATGCTCTGATTTTTAATTATGATATTACGAGATTTTCAGGATTTTATTTCAGCTAAGCAATATTTAAAATAAAAACATGACAGCTACTGTATACTATCATTTCTTGAAGTGAGATTTTTCTTAACTAAAAAAAATAAGTTGAAAGGAGAAAAGGCAGTATCTTCCCAAAGAAATATTATTGGTAAAATTAACCCAAATATACAAATACCAGACAAGAAAGAACTTGAAGGAAAAGGGGCTTATTGTGATTCACAGTTTGGTAATGAGACAAAATATCATGGTGAGGAGGGTATAAGAGCAGCAATGGCTTACAACTACAGCTTTATAGTAATGTCAACACCTTTCTCTAGCTTTCTCCTTTTCACCTTTTTTATTCAATATGAGGTCCTCACCTATGGAATGGTGCCACTCACTTTCAGAGTAGATATTGTTTTCTCAGGTACACCTTTCTAAAAAGGCTCACAAAAATAAGCTCATAGATATGTCTCCTAGGTGGTTCCAAATACTCTCAGGTTGACAATGAAAATCAACAGCTTTCAACATGTATTAGCAGATGATGACACTAACATATGTGCATTTTTACTCTTGAAGCTTGCTTGAGAACCGGAAGCTTACATGCAACCCTGGCACAGTAAGGAAAATAAGATGCAACCTTATCATCTGATGTGCCATTGTAAGCAATCCATTTTCATATGAAGAGAATGAAAGTAATTCTTTGTTATCAATTAAATGAAATTTCCCGTGAGACTTTATCTCAGCTTCACACGCATGACCTAAACTTTAGTTACAACTGATACTTTGGCAAGTCAGCATTTACAGGTCAATATTGTTCTCATTTGAATCCCTCATGGAGCAAGCCTTAGCCTCTATGACACAAAAACATGACCACTTATGACATATTACCACTAATGCTACATTTCACAATGACACAATAGCTATAAAGAAGTTAAACAGATTATCCAAAGTCACAGTGTTCCTAAGTAGTATCTGATTCAAAACTGATGTTGTCTGGGCTCCCATCTAGCATAATCAATACTGTCCAATAACAGGTATGCTGGTCTACTTTCTGTTGCTCTACCAATATAGCGAGGTACTTAAGATAGACATCTTTGTGAGAATAGAGGTTTCCTTACCTCATAGTTAGGCACGTTTAAGGGCATAAATCTACCATATTTGGCTCCAGTTGAGACTTCAAGGCCAGTGGCATAATGGAGAACCGGTGAGAGGAAGAATTCAGGCCACCAGACAAGAAGTAACAGAATACCCCCCTCTATGTCCCTACTATATTCGCACATCTTCCTAAAGCCACCAACACTCTGAAGACCAGGCTCCCAACATGCAAACCCTTAGAGAACAAACTCAAAGCATATCCAAGTCATAACAGCAACTAACCTTTAAAAAAATCATTATGTTCAGGCATCATGCGGAATATTTTGAATTCATTATTTTATAGCCTCACAATGACCTTAAAGACACGTTGAATCATTAATCCTATTTTACAAGAGAATTAACAAAGTTCCAGTGGTTAAATCACTTGCCCAGGGCCCAGTGGGAATGTAAACTGTGCAATCCAACCCTGCCCTCTAACCTTGAAATAAGCCTTTGCATCTCAGATGTACAAAAGTAGTCATAATGTTTGCTTCTGGGAGAGGGGTGGCAATCATTTCTCCACTTAAAGTGATGACTTATAAGAAAATATCACAATTGTAAAATCATTCTTAAGCTAGGGGACTCGGAATACTGAAAGACAGAATTCTAAAGATAAACAATTAGGTCCAATATGAACTGAAAACCTATCATTTGTCCTCAGAAGGCACTTGCTACTCCAGGAAGCAGGGAAAGGCTTGGCCTTGTGTAGTCCAATGGTCTTCAGTGAAGAAAAGGAAGATGTACATATTTAACAATATCTGACTAATTGCAACCCAGAGAAGTGTCAGCTACCAGAGATGATAACAAGACGTGAGGATTTTCAAACACAATTTTGAGACATATTGTCTGGAGGTGACGCTTAATATATTAGAGTGCTTATTCTGTAATCATGAGGACATGGGTTCAGTTCCCAGTAAATATGTAAAAGCTGAACTTCAGTAACTCCAGTATAGAGGACTGAGACAGGTAGATGCTCAGAGCTTACTGGCCAGTCAGCATAGCCAAAGATGCTGAGCTTTGAATTCTACAGGAGACCCTGTCTCAAGGCAATGTGAGAACAAAGGAAGTCACCTGATACCCTGGTTTAACCTTCAGATAGGCACACATAAGCAACCACATAAACACACATATGTAGACAACACATGCATATACCACAACTAACAGAAAGAGACGTGTGCTCCATGGTATTTCCATAGAAAGAGAGGCTACAGAACAATTTTTCCGCACTAAGTATGTTCCTTGTCTAGATGCTGCTTATATTAAGATTTTAAAGGGATAAACAGAGTGACAGAGAAAATACCTACAAAAAGATACTAGAAACAAAATAGCCATAAAAATATTTGATTAAACCAGATATAATACGAAAAGAAAAAGAGGAGTTATGACATGTAGTAATGAATATCAAGACATGGGGTTATGCATAGTTTTATTTATTAATAATGAAATTACCTGTTCATCCAAGTTCATTGACAAAAAATATCAGTCTAGATTTTAAAGGAAAGTTATAAAAAGACCCAGTGGTGGGCTTTTTGTGAAATACATTTACAAAGATGGTAGAGCTATGGAACAGAAAGTCAGGAAAAGGGTGTGCCATGTGTACATCAAAAGATACCCAATATGTCACTAGTACCTTTAAACAGAGGCAGAATTGACTTTAAAGTCAGCCTGTCATTAGAGTTACCATCAAAGACATTTTGCAGTCATAGAAAGCTGAGTTCAACAGGAAAATGTGACTATCCTAAATTTGTGAACACTAGCATAGCTTCAGAAATGTATTGTTCAGGTTTCAGAGTGAAAAAGAGGCAGCAAGACTAATACTATTTGAAGAAATCGACCTGTCAGGCTCCCCAGGTCCATTCCTTGTACAAATCAAATACTGTACCTACTTCTCACCCATAGCCTCTCAGAGGTTGTTGTTAGTAGCAATGACAGTCACTGTCGTGGTCATGTGGGGCTCCCATCAACCATTTTATGATGCTGTGAAATGTACAATTGGAGGGAAGAAAGTTGCCTCAAGCCAAGGAACATGCACACTAAGTCCTTTGGGTTTTATCTCTTTTACCTGGATCAATAGTACTCAGCTTAGAACTCTTTGTAGTTGAAGTGATAACCAATAACAAGCCATATTTACTTTGCAAAAGGATAAGTCTTGTGTGAGCCTAACGTTTGGCACCATTTGATTGGCACATACACAAATAGTACAACTCCTTGGGCAAGGAGTTGATTAGCAATCTGAATTTTTAAAAGTTGAAAAACCACAACTATTTATGGTTTTATGCAGACTGTGTTTTCATTCCTGCTAAACTTTGCCCTATTAAAAGGCTCTTAATCACACTTAGAGATTTGCTATTGTCCTTCAATTTGAAGGTGACTTGAGAAGTAGGCAGTGCCAAGACTAATCTTTATCAGAATTATGAGGAAGTCCTGCCTGCCCTATGTTATACAGAACTGAATCATAGAATTGCTGCTACGTACTAATGTCATTGTATGCTCTGTTCTTTGGGTTTTAGTGCCTGTGGAGAAATCTTGATGCCAAAAATACCCTCTGAAAAAAAGCTTCTTGACATGAAACTCTATTGTGTTTTTGGGAAAGGAAACAGAAAAACAGAAATGTGTTTCCTACTGCAGAAGAAAGTACTATGTCAAAGTAGAAAATTAGTGGGTTTCTCTTGATTCAATAAAATTTAGTAAGAATCAAGTGAGAAAAATCTTAATCTCAACATTACTACAGGAACACTAGTTGTCACTGGAATATACACAGAACAGGGAGAGTATCAAGGAACGTTTATTTTATAAGAAAGTATGTTTAGGATACACCAGGTACTGTACTGGGTATCTGGGATGCACATGTATGTCACATTACACAGTCTCAGAATTCTACAGGACTGTGATTTGGTATCATCTTTTGGTTGCTCTTCATTTTTATAAGTTTCATTGATTTTAACCGTCTCCATCGGAACTGTATAAAAGGCTAAGACACAATCCTCCTGTAGGTAGAATCCACGAATTTTATTCAGTTTGAGAATGCTCAGTGTTGTTCAGTGCCTCGGGATTGTGCATAGTGGATTTACCTGAAGAAGCATCTTGGACTATTCATTCTATCTTGATGCAAGAGAAATAGAGGAATGAATGGGAACGTTGGTGAATGGCAGAAGGTTCTAGGAAAAGGAAAGAAGACATCATCAAGATGAGCCACTGAAAAGGAGGTGAGGAGAAATGAGTGATTAGAAGGAGACAAACCTACACCTTGACATAACTAACACCAGTAAATAGACTTTATCATCAGGTAGCATTTATGAGAACTGGAAACTATGCTACGGATGGGAAGCTACCAATCCAGAGCCACACAACACACCTACCAAATACCCAATGTCTCTTTAAATGACCATCAAATGAATATACTCCTAGTGCTTCTCTTGGTAGATTTTGCTTACATACATCTAGGACCACCTTATAGAGCCCAGTAGTAGGGAATACAGGACTTAGCAAAAGAGTTTAAATTTCAGTTCTATAACAATATAATAAGTCCTAATGATATACCTAATAGATGAGTATATCACTCAACCTTCATCAAAAAAGCTTTTTGTAGTAGAGAGAACTGCACAAAACTGGACAGTGTACAGAAAGTAAGACACCAGGGTGCTCAACACTAAATGAAATGTCTATACCATACCCCTCCTGCCAAAGATCAGGAATCTAAGCAGAAGGGAAGGTAAAGATTGTAAGAGCTAGAAGAGGTGGGCAATTCTGTGAAAACATTGTCCAGACCCAGTAGAGTTAATGAACATGGGAACTCCCAGAGACTGTGAAATCATGCACAAGACATGTACAAGCTCAAGCTAGATAATGTATCAGCATGTAGAAAGGCAAGTGGTTACAAAAATCCACCCCTATGTAAGAGGTTATTTGCAATTGATAACTGCTGGCACATGGAAAATCAGTTTTCCTCAATGACATGACATGGGTACATGAACCGCACTGCAGGGCAGGTATTATGGTCAACACAAATCATATTCCATTGTTTTGGGTCTTTGTGGATGAGTGGTGGAAAATTAAACTGTACCTTATTTAGTTTGTTTTTTTTTTTTTGAGAGGAAGATCATGAATTTGAGTGGGCAGAAAGGTATGCTGAGGATATCTTGGAAGAAATTGGGGAGAAGAAAGAATATGCTGAACATATATTATATGAAATAGCCAAAAAACTGGATAGAAAAATGGAAGAAATTCTAGTTCTGACACTTGTAAACAAAGTAACCTTGGAGAATTAATTAACCTGTTTGCATTTTAGGTTGTTGTGATAGTTTCTTAAAATAGGAATAGCATTGATATCTCTCCATACATTAAGTGGAGACAAATTATTTAAAGCATAAAAAGACCTTGAGAAGTATCTGGAATGAAGTATGTGCTATACAAGTCTCTATAATGTATGTATGTGGTATGGGTGCAAATAATTTGTTGTTATTTCTCAAATGTTAGTTAGATCAGCTAACCAAATTATACCAGTATACATCATTTCTTCCTACTATAGCCTTTAACTAGGCTGAGCTATCTCTTCAACCCTGTGCTTCTTATCATCCATTATCTAATTCCTTTCTGTTTTCATCTGTTCAGCATGTCTAATGTGTGACATATCAAATGCTGAGATTCTGATGTCACCAGACACTGAGCTAGAGTCTCTCTTCCCTCATATTCTTCCCTTTATCAGGACATGTTTAATGCCACATAAACGTGCAAACTTCATGAGAAGATAGAGCAAAGCAACCAAAATTTCTAATCCAAGTAAAAGATACCCCCTTTTTATGTTAAAGCTTCTTTCTTTTCTTGGCTGGAGGAAGAAAATAGCCCCACTGTTACTTATCAGAAAAGTCAAAAGAAAGAAGAGTTGCCCTTGGCCTGAATAGGTACACTGGTTCCTTGGTCTCTCCTTACAGCTTGCTTGTTTTCCCAGGATGGCATCCTTGGATGACACTGAAGCTTTGAAATTCATGAACCCGGATGTGAAGAGTGTGTTCCTGACTGAGGAAATGTCAAGCAGCAATAACAAGAGCTGACATTTAGCAAGCACTGACTGTGCCAGCTGTGTGTGTTCTTAGCCATCCGTATGCAGGAACTCATGTTGTATCTGAAGAAACCTTCGGTTAGTCGCCTTTAAGTGCCTCCATTTTGAATAGGAGTAAACTGGGAGCTACCAATGTTAGGAAAACTGGTTCAAACTCACAGAGCTAGTAAAGAATATAAAGAACACTTAAATCCATGCCAGAAACTCTGGAGTCCAGCCTTGATGTTAGTTGTTCCTCTGAGTGTGGTCCAGCCTATGACCTGTTTGTTGGCAGTTGATGATGAGATAAGAATAGAAGCTGTGAGTGAGCAGTGGGAAACTTTATAGCTATTTGCTCTTTGCCTGGCATCCAAGAGTGCTCTCAGCAGTGTCCTCTCAGTGGACAGAATATGGAGCAGTTCAGCAGTGTGGAGCCTACAAAATGAAGGACACATGGCACAATCTCTTCTTTCACAGTAGGGCAACATATAGATCCTGCAGTAACTGAAAGTTTACAATTTCTTCGTCAGAGAAGGTCTAATGAGCTCTGGTTGAAAACATCATGCATATGGCTTAATATTTGCTGCAAACATAGCAAAATAATGATGTCTACATTTGTGTAGAGAAGGGACCATGGAGTCAGAAGCCAGATGATAATAAGCAATGCTCCTGATAAATGATTAGATAGAATGAACGGCATGTTATAAATTAATGAATACCATGGAAGAGCTTAAAAACAAAAGCAAGTGACAGGAATGCAAAACTGGGAAAGGAGCATGCAGTATTAAACACTATGGACATTAAAGAAGGATATGGCCATTTTTCCTAGGCAGATAATTCTATTTGTGAAATATATAACTTTTTATAGACTTTTCCCTGCCTGTTCCTATCATATAATTTGGCCATACAATTTGTCTTTCTGGACCAACACAGAATAAGTAAATTCATTCAGTGCACATCAAGAAAGTCCAGTTCCGGCTGGGCGGTGGTGGCACACGCCTTTAATCCCAGCACTTGGGAGGCAGAGGCAGGTGGATTTCTGAGTTCGAGGCCAGCCTGGTCTACAGAGTGAGTTCCAGGACAGCCAGGGCTACACAGAAAAACCCTGTCTCAAAAAAACAAAACAAAACAAGAAAGAAAGTTATGTAGTTATGTACTGAGTTATGGTTTGGAATAGATGGTCTCCAAAATGTCTTCCAACTTTGAAATCGCATGACTCTGATGAAAGGAACTGGTGTATATTGCTCTCAATGGATAAAAGGACCAATCCTTTACATTGGAGAGCTTCTGCTGCCATGGCTTACTCATTCTCATTTGCTTATATTTATCAATCATCTCCTCTGCATCACACAATATCTGAGGCACTGATGCTACAAACGATTTAGGTATAGAATCTGCTGTTACCATTTCAGAGTTCAACAAAACATCCAGACATATAAACAACAACAACAACAACAAAACAACCACACAGATCTTAAATACTATGACAGATTTATGTAAATTTGTATCTTTTCCCTCTAGGCAGCAAGAAAATGTATGCCACAGCCACGCTGAGAGGTGTGACGCATAAATTAGGTATTGAAAAATGGAAAAGAGTTGGCCCTCCTGAGTATGCAGAAAGGAAGCCAGTTTATGCAAGAAAATAGAAAGAAATCAAATTAAGTGACACACACAAAGAAAACAATTTTAGGCTACTTGAAGGATGGTATGTCCATGTAGATCCAAGCTGGGAAAAGAAAGAACAGAAAAAGACAGCAATTACCAAGTACAGAAAAAAAATTGTGGAATGATGTTATGAATATCTGTCTTTTCTTCAGTATATGATTTAACAAACACCACCACCAATTTTTCTCTTTGGTCTTCATGGCAAGGTATCGAGTGCTTGGATCACTAAATTGTAAATTCCTTGAATGACATACATTGGAATACCAGTGTCTTTTGAATAGCTTTGGTGAGCCACTTGTCTCTATCACTTGACAAAAGAATAGTTGTGAGTCAAAAACAGATGTGTGGATATACTTGCATGTGTTCAAATAAATGGAGCCTGTTGGATGTCAAAGCCTTCAAGAGTATGAGCCAGTATTATAGACAATAAGGAAGAGATTGACTAGGAAAATCCTTGACTTCCCAATCACTTGCAGTGATTGAAGGTTGGTTGCCTGTTTCTACTGACTATATTTCCTTGTCTAGTTATTAGAATAAATTATTTTCCTGAGGAACACTTGTACTGTGACCACATGTCTAGATATATCCCTCAGTTCTACTCACAAAAAGAACAGACTCTCAGTGGAAGACAGCCAATCCCCTTCTTGGCACAAACCTTCTATGAGAAGGTTCCAAAAGTACTCATTGTTCAAAAGGACTTTCCTGATGCTCCTCCACATCCCCAGAATGACTTCATCTTCTTACAAGGCAATTTCTTATATTTATTTTAGTTCTTGTATTGTGTAGGTTTTGCAAGTCTTTTTAAAAGCAGCACCGATATCCCTGATAAATCCCTGTGCCTCAGGTATTCATCTTTGGTAACAAGGATTTTCCCAATATCATCTTTGATCTATAAAACCCCATCTCTTCAGTCTTGGTTGTTTATTTCATTGCTTGTTTGAATGGCTTAAAGCAAATCCCAAATGCCAGGTCATTTTGGGTGCAAATACTTCAGCCTGATTTCTGACTGATAAGGTCATGTTTTGTTTGTACAGTTTCCTAGCACCATGACAGTAATGCACCTAAAAGACCCAACAAACAACTCTTAATTTAATCTCATGTGCTGTCTGTATTCAAATGATCCTAATTATTCAGTTCTCTCAATGTAATTTTACAGTTGGCTTGCATGCATCAGGACTAAACAAGAGCCACTTGTCATGCATTTTGTTGTTGTTTTTCACATGGCAATTTAAAGTTGCTTTCTTGAAATACATTTCCCCCAGTCTTGATACCAAGGCTGAAATATTCAGAAAAGAGGGTTTTTTTTTTTTTTTTTTTTTTTTTAAAGCTGTTACAGCACAGCCTTCTGTGACAGTACTATTTTTTTTTTATAAAGATTTCCACTCAATGCCTGTTGGTGGCAATCCATAATATGCAAATGAGGAATAGCATCAATATGTCTTAACACAGAGGCCTTCATGTTCCTCTTTCCAGGAATACAAATCAACAGAGGAGCACTTAGGTGAATACTCAAAAAAAGGTCACTCTGAGCCTCTCTTCTATGTCTGTGTCAGATTCAGTTTTATTTATTTATTTATTTATTCATTTATTTCAGTAACTAGTACATAATAATGCAACATATATGTTTCCATAGTCCTTTAGAGATCCTGTAGTGTTTCTACACCTATTCAACTACTGCCACAGATAGACATTCACACAGCTAGAGAAATGGCTGAATGGGTAAATCAGAAGCAGCTGAGTTCAGACTCAATAACATCATAAATGCCTGGAGAGTGTGGTAGCCCAATTGTCATCCCAGTGTTCAGTAGACAGGGATCAAGTACCCTTTAGTGAGCCAGTTAACAAGACTAGCCTAGTTGCTGAGCTCTGAATTCAAGTGAGAGACCCTGCCTCAGTAAATAAGGTAGATAATTATAGAGGAAGACACTTGGCTTCAACCTCTGACTCCACACACATGTACATGCATGGGCACACAAACTTGAACACATATGTATGCCATCCAAGTGTAAACACACAAACACACACACACACACACACACAGAGAGAGAGAGAGAGAAAGAGAGAGAGAGAGAAACTTTGTAAAACATTGCTGCTTCTCCTATGCCTCTCAAAATGAGGCTATGGAGAAAGATTAGCCAGATACAATCTTCCCAGATTTAGAGACAGTGCCCTGGCATCAATAATAAACAACTAGGCTCTCACTATTGCTTTCCAGCTCAATCAATATAAAGAGCAATAATCTTTTGACCAAATATACTATCCATTAAATTAATAGTTAAACATCTAAGTCTAATTTCCTGAAAAACCTATTCTAGTCATCTGCCATCTGGCAAAATATTATACATCTTAAGGCTATGTTCAATTTTGTTTTAATCCTGCATCTCCATTGCCTAGGAAACCACATTCTTCAACAATGCTTAATTTTTAAGCAATCTATCACTCTAGTACTGAATGCAACTCTTTTATTTACAAATTACCTACCAAATTCTTACATCCAGATCTGTTTTGTTTCCATTAACATAAAAGGATCATACTTTTTCATCATAGCTGGACATTGTCATGTCACTATTCTAATAGGTAGTCTGGAAAGAAGTGCTGAGTGTCCCTTCTAGACTTTCCTAACTAGACTAAGACTTGGTTAAATAGAAAACACCTTTGCATATTACTCTTCTGTGAGGTGGCCTAGGAATGGAATGAGAGCAGCAAAACTCAGACATTCCAGGGTCATGAAAAATGTAAGACTGTGATTCTAAAGAGTCACCTTGGACCTGCAGGACAGTGCGGAGGAACAGAGAACAAACCATTGGTTAAATCATTCTAACTTAGGGATTTTTCTTATTCTGATTGGCCCAAGATTTAGTCTCAAGACATTTTACTTTTTATCTAGTGAAAATTGAGATAAAACCCACACAGTTATAAAGTGACTATGAGGTGTATGCGCAGTAGCAGCTTGAGCCAAGTGACAAGGTTCTAGAGCATGTCAGCAGCATCCAGGTCCACAGTATGATAAAGATACAGTTTTCTGTCAGTGTTCTCTCAAATGCTACCATTTGATAACTATGCATGAGGAAAGACTACAGACTTATTTGAATACAAAGTAGTTCTGATCCTCACTCTTATGAGTTCTAAAATCTGTCCAGAGGGGGAAAAATACTCAAAAATACAAATAGATATGTTTTTGAGAAACTCAGACAGCTTTGAGTTCTTTAATAGGGAAACTTAGTGAATGTATGCCTGAGGTCCAGGAAATCTGTGTTAGTTATTTTCTTATACCTGACAGAAGCAATCTAAGAGAGGAAAGGTTATTTGAACCTATGGTTTTACAGAGATTTCAATCATTCATGGTGGGGAAAACATGGCAGTAATTGTGGCTTCATCTGTGTCCTGGGAGTTCTGCCCCTAGTGTAGGCACAAAACAAAACATGGGACTAGAAATAGGGTAGAACTATCGCCTTCAAAGCCCTGTCCCCAGTGGCTAGTCACTACCTCCTAAAATTCCCACTGGTTTCCAAAACAATGACCCCAGTTAGGAAACATGTATTCAAATAAAAACATCCAGGAAGTATTTCAGAGTCACGCCCATAATATTATATCAGCATCAAGTGCTCAGACTGTAACTGAGAAGTTAAATGATAAGACTGATCTCGTAAAAAGATGCAAGACCTAACAAGAAGGAAAAACAGACATATTTGGCAGAGAATGTTGTTGCTGCAGAGACAGAAAAGGCCCCTCAACTGACCAATGCAGATGTGGATGCTTCAAGCCAACCATCAGACTGAGCTCAGGGACCCAGGTAGGCGAGATGGTGGAAGGACAGAAGGAATGGAGGGGAGATTGCAACCCCATAGGAAGAACAATTTTGGCTGGCCAGACCACCCACTCAGTACTCCCAGAGACTAGAGCATCAACCAAGGCGTGTACAGAGAAGGATCCAGGGCTCCAGATAAATACGTAGCAGAGGATGACCTTGTCTGACACCAATGGGAGGGGAGGCCCTTGGACTTGTGAAGGTTTGATGCTCTATTGTATGTGGATGCTGGAGTGGTGGGGTAGAAGAGAGTTGATGGGTGAAGGAGCACCCTCATGGAGGCAAAGAGGAGAGGGAGAGGGCAGACGTCCAATGGGGGCATTTGTGGAGGGGTAACCGGGAAGTGGGATACCATTTGAGATGTAAATAAATAGAACGACTAATAAAAAAAAAAAAAAGATGGCTCTTTGAAAAGAAGGAAGTTAGGCATAGTAGAGAAACACTAATCAGTTAAAGATTTTGTTTTACAATACAGAAAAGGGGAAGTCATTGAAGTTGTTTAAATGACAGTAATTAGGTAATTACATAATCAGATTTGTCATCATACAAAATGTTATTCTGACTATAATCCATAATAAAATAAAGAGGCCCAAAGTAGAAACTGGAAGCTGCTTGAAAAGTAATAGCAATGGTCTTGGTGTGGGAGGGGAAGTAAATTAAATTAGGAATGAATAGAAGTAAGATTATTTGAAAGCTATTTTGAAGACAGGCATAAATTGACCAACCTTTTTATTTGCCCAGGCAAAGCAGCTCTCATGACCAAAATCCAGATAGTTCTAGGCTAACTTAAAAGATGTGTTTGCTCCAAGCGGACACATGGGATCTTGGCAGTTAACTAAGCTTAGGAATTAAAGAAGAAGATGGAGTCAACCAGGAAAAGATAATGGAAGGTAATACAATACCATGTATGCAGAGAGAAGACACTGAATAAAGAAACAAATGGAGAACTTAGGAGAGTGGTACTAACAGTTGACTTTAAGATGCATAACAAATGGATGTGCAAAATGGCCCATAATATATAGTTTTCCAGCCCTATTATCTATTGTAGCCACATGTTGACTACTGTCTATATACCTGGAAAGATTATAACCATGTAACATATAGGGAATTAAATGTTGATATCTCTTAAAAGTTGACTTGTGGAGATTCTCATGCCCACTTTAATGACATTAAGAAGTAGAGCCTTTGGTAACTAGTACAATCTTGAGAGCAGAACTATCCTAAAAGTAGGCCCCTCAGGAAAGAAATTAGTACCCTTCCATAAAGATATGGAATTTCCTGCTTTCTCTTTTTCTTTACTCTACAGGTGAAGATATAAAGAGAACAGGAAATGTGTCCATTTGCAGAGCAGGGATTCATCCTTACCCAGATACTAGAATAAATTGACCTTAGACCTTCCTGCCTCCAGATCTATGAAAAATAAATTTATGTTCTTTAAATTACTCAATCTATTGCATTCCTGGATAAGAGCCTGAAGGGAATATGACAATGCGTGTGCATGAATGTGCATGTACATATGTATGCTTGTATGCATATTTTTATAAGCATGTATGCATGCATGTGTGTATGTGTTTGTATATGTTTGGGTGTATGTCTATGTCTTTGTGTATTTTAGTTCTTTTGCTTCTCTTGGTAACCAAGTAGCTAGCTTCTGTCATTATAATAGTAGAATTAATATAAGTACTTTAAGGGAAGAAATATTAATTTGATCCATGGTTTAAGAAAGTCACACAGCCTCTTTGTCCCACACACATGAGAAGATACCATCATGGTAGCAGTCATGTGTAGCAGCAATTCACCTTATGAAACACAGAAAGCAGAGTAGACAAAAAGGGGCCAGGAACAAGATACCTCCAAGGACTCATTCCAAGTGATCTTGCTCCAGCTATACGTCACCTCCTAAGTTTCTACCACCTCCCACAGTAGCATCATCAGCTAAGGATTAGGATTCAACACACGAGCCTATGGAGAGCACTTATAATCAAACCTAATAGGCAATGTGTATCTACTTTACACGAAAGATATTAATCTACTTATACCATTTGAAAATGATGAATTTGAGAAAGAGTCTCAGGCTTACCTGGCTTGGAAAGAGAACTTTCCTGTTTTCTAGTTGTGGAGGCTTGGACCAGATTCAGAGAAATTGCACAGTTGAATCAGATCAGAACCCTGAGTTACACATCAGTGTCTCTCCTACACCTGGCTCTGCCATAGTGACCTCGTACATTTCCTCAAACACAAAAAGCGAATTCTTTCTCCTTGATTTCATTTGTCATGCCTTTGTCCTTTAGATTTTTATCCTGTGTTTGCTTGAACATGTTCTCTTTTGCTGGTCAATTCTGCTCCACTGATGTCCCTCACAGAGTTCTATCTTTAAGCTTTTTGTTTATCTTGATTATTTAATTCACATGGTTTTTTTCTCCTGCAAATAGATCAAAAGGTCCATGAGAGAGATGTCTCTCTCATTGCATTGTTGTGTCTCCGAGAGGTTAGCTAGAATAATGTCTGAGATATAGGTAATTATAAATATAATTTTATTAAATAAGAGAAATATCCAAATGTACTTATAGCTGGGGTTCAAAGAAACTAGTCTTCACAAACATAGGAATGAAGATTCAGAGGGAAAGAAATTAAATATGTAAAACCTAGACATAAATTAAAACTTAGTTAAGGAAGGTGAGCTGGAGGCACATTTGCAGGTAACAAGGAGACAGCTCTGCTTGGTGAGGTGTATCTATAATTCCAGCAGTTAGTAGGTGGTAGAGGTAGGAGAATCAAGGGGGTTTTGTTGTGGTGGTGGTGGTGGTAGTGGTTTGTGTGTGTGTGTGTGTGTGTGTGTGTGTGTGTGTGTGTGTACAAACATTTTCTTTATTCTCATTTTTTTTATTTTTTTCTCTTTTTGTTTAATTACATTTCAAATGTTATCTCTCTTCTTAGTTTCCCCTCCACAAACTCCATATCACCTCCACCTGCTTCTATGAGGGTGCTCCCTCACCCACTCCTGCCATTTCCCTATGCTGGGTCATCAAGCCTCCAAAATACCAAGTGTCTTTCCTCCCTTTGATGCCTGATAAGGCCATCCTCTGCTACATATGCAGCTGGAGCCATTGGTCCCCTGATGTGTAGTAGTTGGTGGTTTAGTCCCTGGGCGCTTTGGGGAGCCTGGTTGGTTGATATTGTTGTTCTTTCTATGAGTTTGCAAACTCCTTCGGCTCCTATAGTCCTCCTCCATTGGGGTCCCTGTGCTAGGTCCAATGTTTGGCTGTTTGCATTTGCATTTGTATTGGTCAGGCTCTGACAGAACCTCTTAGGGTACAGCTATATCAGGTTCCTGTCAGCAAGCACTTCTTGGCAACAGGAATAGGGTCTGGATTTGTTGTATGCAGATGAGATGGATCCTTAGGTGGGGCAGCCTCTGAATGGCCTTTCCTTCAGTCTCTACTCTATTCTTTGTCCCTGTATTTCCTTTAGACAGGAGCAGTTCTGGATTAATATTTTTGAGATGGGTGGGTGGCCTCATCTCTCAACCAGAGGCCATGCCTATCTACTTGATACATTCTCTACAAGAGGTTCCACCTCCCCTTTGTTGGATATTTTGGCTAATGTTATCCCTGTTAAGTTCTGGGGACCTCTTGGGTCCCCGGCATCTGGAACTTTCTAGTGGCTACCTCTAGTTCCTCAAATCCAGGGTTAAGAAGCATCATCAGGCTACAGTTTAAAGATCAAGGTAACCCTGGTCCTCTTGAGTCCCTGTGTAAAGACAGAGAGAGAGAGAGAGAGAGAGAGAGAGAGAGAGAGAGAGAGAGAGAGAGAGAGAGAGAGTGCTGTGTATAAGAATCGGGAGGCAGAAGGGACAACTTGGCTGTGTATTCTCACAGAGACTCTCCCAGGGATTTTTGAAGCCTGTAGCATAAAGATAACTTTACTACACATGCCAGAAGCTGAGCAGCATTTTAGACAGAAGACAAGAGGCTCCATGGGAGACAGTGATTCTAGCAGGAAGAGGATTATCAGAGTGTGATGTGACAAATGCATCCCTGACTTTTCTCAACTACTGAACTCCCGTGACTCAGTCTTGTGGCATTTCTTTTATTTGGTAAGTAAGAGATGAACTTTTCTCTGGAAGATCTCAGCAGAACAGCCAGTAAAAATAACAGGAAGCATTCACTTCCATAACTGAATCTTAATGTGTCATAGGGACATTTGTCACTCCTGCACACACCTCACTGCTGCTCACTCCAGATGTTCAGGAAGTCCAGTCAATCTTACGGAGAATTAAGCAGTGCTAAGATTCTACAGTTGTCCTTGTCTAGACTTCAATATTGATCATGGAGCAGACAAATTGGAGGAACGAGGTAGAGTAGCCTTCTCATGTCTTCCATATAAGTGCAAATACTCAGCAGAAAGTGACCTCTAATGAGTGCAAATCTACTTTATAAGGTATCACATCTGTGACTCTTCAAAGTGTGTGCTAATGGGCAGCTAGATGTCCCTTTCTCTGTTTCCACTGATTCACTTAGGGGAAATTCCTGAGAGCCTACTAAATGGTTTTATACATTTCTCATTGATATTCACTTTACAAGTGCTTGTCAAGGTCAGGCATTTATCTTGGTGTTACAAGAGTGTAAAGGGTTAAAGCAGCAAAAGTGGCTCATAATAAACAACAACCAAAATCTTGATATTCCTGACAGCTGTGAATGTCAAGTCCAACACACTACAGTTTAAAAAAATTAAGTTAAGAGGAAATTAAGAGGAGTCACTATGGCAGGGTGACTAAAGCATCACAATACCCATTTATGCCTATATAGAAGAATTCCCTCTGATTCAAATTTATTAGCTGTGTAATGAAATTAATACCCTCCCTATTTTACAAAAGCTATATAGACATTGACCCTATGTTGGCATTTAACAATATATATATATATATATATATATATATATATATATATATATATTGTTAAATATATATATATTTTAAATATAAATATATATATAAAGAAATATTTACCAAATATCTAGTTCACTGTAAAGCTTTTGAGACTGACAAAAGCCACAAGAAAGAATAAGGGAATCCTTATGTTCTCAGATTTTTATAGTCATTCTCCATTTTTAAGAGCAAGTGATTCTTATTTGGGTAGAATGTCAAAGCTCTAATACACTGAAGAAAGACATCACTGGACTTGTAAGATGTTGGAGATCATAAGTCTAACTGCCCAGAGGGAAATGATATCATTCCCTCAGCAAATACAAAACTGATTATTTGGTCTTTCTTCTCAAATAATTTTTTGAGTTTTCTTAACATTCAGAGATATTAGTTCATAAGAATTGGAAGTATCTATATAGGATTGGTTCTAGAATTCCCTATAGGTTCCCAGTCTATACATTCAAATCTCCTATATACAAAAACATTGTGAATGTCTAAATATATGCCTTATATTCTCTTTCAAATGTAAAATTATCTCTAGATTATATATAATACTAATGTAATACAAGTGGTGTGCAAATATTTGTCATACTTAAGAAATAGCAAAAGAAAAAGTTGTTTTATGTTGTATACAGATATAATTTGTATTTAAGCATTTGATCTGCATTTAGTTGATTCCATAGATTTGAAATCTGGAAATAAAAATGATTAATTCCATACTTGATGTGGTTTCACTCATACATTCTGCCATCATCCTAAATATCATATTTCACCTTTCTAATTCATTCTATGGGTTTATTTCCCTCCCTCTCCCCAGCATTACTTCAGGTCATTTTGTATTGTGATTTTTTTTTTATACCAAATGTACTCTTTCTATAGAATCTCCCAAATAACAGATAGAACTATTGGTCAATGATAACAATCCAATTTTTAAAAAAAGAACTATTAAACCATCATGTTAGTCTACAGTTCAGGCTCCTCTCCCTTGTGAGTTGGCATCATCATTAATATTCTTCAAATATGGCTACTCAAACCTTTCTATGATTCAACCACCAATAATGGCATCTTGGGTAATAATTCTGAAAACTTTATTTATGAAGGCATCAGTGAAGCCCTAACAAATCTTTTCCCAATACATTTCTCAAGTAGAAAAGTATGAGGACTGGATGTTTTATTGAATTTTTGTGACCAATTCCATGTTTTCTAAGTTTAATATTCACAAATACTGGACTATGAGAAAGTCTGTCTACAAATTAAAGCAAAGTTCTCAAGCAAACTCAGCAAGTTTTCTAACTGAGGTTTTAAGGTTGATTATATGAAAAAAATTTAACTCACTAGAGTTATTAGATAGACTTTAAAAACTTGTAATTTTCTGAGAGTTACAATCAATGCATTTGAGGTAATGAAAATATATGCATTTTCTTAGAATGATGTCTCCAACTCAGAAAATTATTACACAACACACACACACACACACACACACACACACACACACACACACAATCATTGACTGAAATTCAATCTAAAGATGCTCCAAACATCAGCTTAATTTACACTGTATTAATGGGTATTTTCCTTGTGTTATGTAGTATGATGCTTGGAATCTCATGTCAATTCTGATGGGCTGGGCCTAGTTTCTCACACCACAGTTCATTAGCCTACATGGGGTTGTTCTTAAATATGGAAGTCACAAAATTCTGTCAACAATAACAACTTTCTGAATGTGTAATTGATGGCTCTCCTGTATCACAATGATTAAAACTGGTTCAAAATTAAATGCAAATTGAATAGCAATGCTTTCCTGTACTGTATCACCTAACTTCACCTCAGCCTTGGATCTATGTTCCATTTGTACTGTGCATTTTGCCATACCATGCAAAGGCCAAAGATTTGGTACCATTGTATATTTTCAATTTTATTGCTTCTGGTGAACATATAAAGCTTCCTACCATTATAAAAACATATTGCTTTAATTAAAGAAAGAAAAAAGTTTAATAATTTTTTACTGTCATGCCTCAACATTTATAAATTAGATTAGTTTATATTGATTAGATTGTGGTAGAATTTTTCATTTTGAAGACTACTGTTTGTTTTAATGTACTTGAATTTTATAAAATATCAGCAAATGGATTTTGGTTTAAGATTAAGACATAGAAACTTCTTTTTACAGTAGATGACAATTAAAAGATATTCATAGCTGGTCATGTATGGACAAGAAAGTTTCTAGTATTCAACACTAAATAAGACATGTGTATCCAAGGCTCAGGTGGAAAGTAGTGGAAGAAGTGGAAAGATTGTAAGAGCCAAGAATGGTCAATATCTAGAAGGAAAAAGCATTTTTTTAAAAAGAAAGAAAGAAAGAGGCAGTAGTACATATGAACTCATAGTAACTAAACAAAGTTCAAGCTATAAAAAATATATCCAAGGATGGAGTGCGTAGCTAGACATAATATTTTATCCCATGACAAGGAACCATTGGCATCTAATAGCTACTCAGACAGAGAGAGTTGGTTCTTTTCAAGGGTGTGATTGCTGGTAAGTCGATCATGCTCTATTGGATGGTCATATGCTCAAGAGTATACCATCAGCACAAAGTGATTCCATGGACAAAAACAAACAAAAAACCAAGGAGGCCATGAAATTGTGATTGTAAGAGAGGGGGTGTGTCTCAGAAAACTTTGAGAAGGGGTGTGGATGAGTCTGACATAATTCTGTTGTAGAAATTCTCAAAGAATTAATAAACATATTATAAGGTTAGGATAGAATTTTTACTAATATATAGAAAGACTCTACCCATATTTTTGCTATTTTGTAGTATACATTTATGTGAAGTAAAGTTTTGAGCATTGACAATTATAAAATCAATTCTGAACATGCTGAAGATAATCTATGCTCTTCATATATTTCAGTATCAAACATTCAGTGAGAATTTAGTATGTAAAACTAAACAAGGGCATTGACCTAACTAGTATGCAAATTTACTTCCATCTTTAAGAAATAGTGAGAGATACAGTCAGTCTTGTTTTAGGTAGTTTCGAGGGTAAATGTAATTATACACACAGCTTTGTGAGAACTTTGGACTGGCCTTGCCCTATGGTAGGCAAGATTATGACCTCAGCAAAGATGTGCATAGTCAAACTCTCAGAGCCTCCAGATGGAGTTTCATACCTGATCATCTGTACACTCCCACTCTAATCACAAGAAAACCTAGAAATAAGGCCAGCTGTGGTCGAATGGAACAATGATGAAAGAATGACTAGAGACATACAAACTAGTTGGTTTGGGGAATGAGAGCCAGGACCTGATCCATAGAAAGTTTGCCTTCCGAAGTAGGCAAAGAAAAGAGAATACACTCTCCTATAGATTCCAAAAGGAAATCAGTACCACTTTACTGCCATCTTAATATTTATCTAAAACAGCCATGCTATTTAAAAAGTGCTATTTATGGAAATACATTATAGCAGTAGTCAGAATCTTTCAAAGCCCAACCTGGATACAGACTAAGAATATTCCTAAATTATTGTCTCAAAATAACAGCCCATAAAACAGGGCCAGCTTATCACATTAATAAGAGTCAACAAAGTGCCATTAGATTTAGATGGAATGAAATGCTATGTACCAGTGATAAAGATTCTAGGAATTCCTCTTTGTAATATATTATATACCTATTTCGTCAGAAATTATCTAGGCATCTTGAGTTCGTAGGCCTTTCCTTCATCAAATATTAACATCCTATGATGTTTCATTTTCTGTTTTGTTTGCAGTATAGGGGGAATAGTAATCATTTCCATATCTGAATCATGCTATCTTTGCATGTCTTCAAATATCATGGCTATACATATTCTCACCTTGGGAATTAGCTTGGTAATCATTTCTAAACAACCTCAAAGAGCATAGAGCAAGAAACATGATTTCCCAACTGACAGCTACAATTTTCTAGGGGGGGGGGAGCGAATGACTAGAAGAATAGGCAAAAATGTCCCTCGCAGAGCCAAAATGCTCTCAACAAGGTGGACTTGGAGTGGGATCTTTTCCAAACTTGATAAATAAGTCTGTGATATTCATTTATTCAAAATACATTTTAAGGATATATTTAGTTTCATAAACAAAGTTGCATAGCTTTTCTTTGTGAGTAACTGTACATAACAAAGTTCCAGCTTCCTTTACAGGTGAAATAAACAAGATTAGTAGTGCATTTTCTGTTCGTTATATTTGAGAATTTCATATATTTGTACATTAAAGTATGATCATATATGGCTCTCATTTCCTCCTCTAATTGCCCTTTTATTTCCTCAACATGACCTCTCCCAACCTCATATTAAAATCTTTGGCAAACTACTATATTCAATTAGTGGCTCCCATACATACATAAATGTGAGTCCATCCATTAGAGCATAGGAATTCTAACAGTGACCAATCTTCCAATCTTCCTTCTTAAGCTGCTATGTCCTGATAATAACTTCGTGGTATGGGATGAAGCCTGGAGAGCATCTATTCCAGGATTTTTTTTCTGGCCTGACCTTGTGTAGGTCTTTTTTAGGTAATCACAACTGGTATGAGTTCTTCATTGCCGTAGTCATAACATTTACAGAAGATAGTATTTCACAGTATGCATCCCTATTCTTTGGGTCTTGTATATTGGTTTATGTATGTGTGTGCACATATGTGAGGGCAGTTGTACATACATGGAGATCAAAGGGAGTCAGTTCTCTCCTGCCACTTTGTAGGACCCAGAAATCAAACTCAGGTCTACAAGCTTATGCACAGGACTCTTCCCACTAGGTAATCCTTAAAGCCTACATTGTCTGCTTTCTATGGCTGTCTTACTCTACTTGGACATCTCTTATTAATTTGATGGCATAACTTCAAAACATCTGCAAAGCTACTAAAGAGAAATGAAAGCCTGTAGCAAGAGATGGCTTCATAAACTGAAAGCTGCAGTGTGATTACCAAACACACAAGAACTATAAGCTTGGTCATTCTCTCTATTCAAGGGAGCATATAAACTCTTTAAACTCTTCAGAGAAAAGGTGCTATATAAATCCAAGTGATTATTCCTGCTATTACCAAACACAAATTGAACTTCCATCCCTCAGAGACTATTTCATTGCTAATTTCACTGACAGCAGATGATAAAGTTGACATTTGGTTTTAATGGCATTGGCTAATAAGCTGTCAGAAGTTTTCACAATCTTATCAAGTAATACATTACAAATATTAAAAATTACTGTTGGAATTAACATAATCAACTGTGGATACTCCATTAAATTAAGCTGATAGGGTACATTATTTTGTACTATTTTGCCTTAGGGAGGCTTATATATTTGTAGGATATGTTTGTTTATGTGTGTGTTTCCTCAGTCAGAGTACCTGGCATTTTCATTTGATGCACTAAGAGTTTTTGAAAATTTATTCCCCCTTATTCTGTTTATATCTTCTTACAATTTTCAATATTTGAGATCAAACACTATGAGGGAAGAGAACAGCATTTAGAAAAACTCAAAAAACAAAACCACCATAATGGCTGCTGTTTAAGGAGAACCTTGTGGGATTAATTGTTCTCAGGATTATGTTTTATTTAACCTTTTATTGATTCATTGTGGATTTTCCATGATGCACCCCAATCCCACTCATCTCCCTGTTTGTTCATTGCCACCTACCTCCTCTGCAACCTTCCCCCCCAAAAGAAAAATCTCCTTGTAGAAATTGTACTGTGTCACATTATGTCCCACAGTATACCCTTTTGTCTACACTTCTTTATTTGCAAATGTTCACTACAATGAGTCTGGTTCTAGGCTTCTGGCTTCTACTGCACTAACAATACTGTCCTTACCAGGACTATTCTCAGATATCCTACTTTTGCCGTGTGCATAAAGATCTGTAGGGCCGGGCGGTGGTGGCGCAGGCCTTTAATCCCAGCACTTGGGAGGCAGAGGCAGGCGGATTTCTGAGTTCGAGGCCAGCCTGATCTACAGAACGAGTTCCAGGACAGCCAGGACTACACAGAGAAACCCTGTCTCGAAAAACCAAAAAAAAAAAAAAAAAAAAAAAAAAAGATCTGTAGGACTGGCCACTTTATATGTTCCAACTGTTAATAGATGGGCACATGTTGGCGTGGCCCAAATAAGATCCCTGGATCTTGGCCTGGGTAGTATCTAAGATGCTCAGCCTGACAGCTCCCCTGCACCCACACCACCATGGCAAGCTCTTCAATACTGCACAAGCTAAATCACCTAACGCCACAGCTAGCAAGGGCAGACCCAGCTCTCCTGCTCTTTTTCTTATGCCTTTGGGGTTGTCTCACCTGTGCCCATACCAGCAGGGCTAGCTCTATTTTGATGCCCAGGCAAGGTACATGGTTCATTCTCCCAAATGTTGCAGCTGGTGAGGGGCAGGACCAGCTTTCCCATTTTTATGACCTCAGGGACAGCTCTTCTGCCTACTGTAGGTGATAAGGGACAAGGGGATGGCATCTCTTTCTCACCCATGCCTCAGTATGACAGCAAGTTTCAGGGCCAGCTTTCCCATGCTCATGTCTTATTATTAATCATATCCCCATTAATACCTTTTCAAATCATATTAGCAGTTTAAACTCTTAACACTTGCAATTGACAGAAAAATCTAACTCGGACAAAAAAACAAAGAAGAATATTTATTGACTTACATAAAATTTCAAGCTAAAATTGAGAGTTAAACATAATTCAAATAAGGACTTGGATGACAACTCTGATCTTTCCCCAATCATGGTCCTTTAGATAGAATCATCAGAGTTTCTGAGGATGGGACCTAACTTCACAAAAATCTACAGCATCCACTACAGTCAGCTCTTTAATTTCAGAAAAGATTCAATAGAATTACATTTTATAGTTTGGTTTTGGGTCATGTGAGCAGCTCTAATGCATTATCAATGACTGACAAATATGATGGGCTAGTTTTTACAGATTAGCATAATCTTAAACTTTCTGATATGACCTGATGTAATCTGGAGACAATGTTAGCCACAATAGCCTGAGAGGGCTAGCAATCAATATTGCTGTAAGAAGGGAATGAAGAATAAGAAGAGAACAGAGAACAGAGAAGCCATACCAACAACCATCCACTGCAGACTGGCATCTCCTTAATTTATTCCTCAAGAAACAGAAATCCAAGGAAGTTAAGTGATCTTTGGAACATCATATATCTAAGGAGTGGCAAAGTGAGAATTCACAACCAAGTCCCTAAAACTCAGACTTGACATTAACTGTCCTCTGAGACACAGCAAAAGAAGACAACACAACAAAATAGGCTGAGCATATCTAACTGGACTAGAAAAACACCAAACATTTCAGATACCTACATCATTTGGAATAAAGAAAAACAGGAAACGGTGAAATCTGGAAAGTAATCTACACTATGTGTCCCTCACATGCAAGTCCTTTGATGCTGTCTGTTACCTGGCCTATTACTTCTAATAATCCAGCAGATTCAAATATTTTTTTCAGAATGTAAAAGAAATAATAAGTGACCCCTGATTTTCAAATGCTGGAAACTAAGACAAGCAATGGATATATTCTAGAATGCCTCATGAACCACTGAGTACTTACATATACAACTTTTGTTTATAAAAGTGGAAGAAGAATTTTATTCTACTGTATAGCTCACAATATAGTACCAGGCAGAAAGAAAGGTGCCTTTGTGCTTGCAAATTTAACAGATGATTAATTCCCTCCCCATATACATAGGCCTTTGTGTCCTGATATGGATGGACCTTCACACATACATGAGGTGACTGATATTCTCCTTGCTGGCTAATATTCTGTTCAGCCTCAACACAGTGGACTGTGTTCAGGACTCTGCTTCTCCTCTCTTGCATCTTCCTTCTTGGTAAACCCATCTAGTTCTATTGCTTCTTCATAGTCTGTGTGCCAGACTTCAAATGTGGCCTTGGTTTTGACATTCATAAATCTGCATGTAATTTTCAGCTTTTTCCTCCACTCCAGTTGTATTTATTCCCCACTTCATGTGGCCAAAACAACATTCTGGGGTTCTGTTTTCAATCTCATCTAACAATCTACTCCTTTCTTGGTTTTCCTCACATTGACGGGCTTCTCCTTTATTTCTATCTCCTGAATGTCTCACAGGACATTGATCAACAAGTCTGCTTGAGTCCATTCTCTTCCATATTGTAGCCTTTACCTATTTCTTCTGTTTACTTTACCACCAGCCTCATTCAACACTCTTGTATGTTTTCCTCTACTTGGGGAAAACTAACAGAGTCAGCAAACCTGAATGCTTGGGGGCTCTCAGAGACTGAACCACCCACCAGTGAGCATACACAGGCTGATACATATGTAAAAGATGCGCAGCTCAGTCTTCATGTGGGTCCCACAACTGGAGTCAGGAGGGCTGTCCCTAAAACTGTTGCCTGTCTGTGGATCCTGTTCCCCTAACTTGGCTGCAATATCTGGATTCATTGGGAGAGTATGTGTCTAGCCTTGCAAAGACTTGATGTGCCAGGATGGAGGGTTACCCTGGGTGGAGGTGGGGGGCTCCACCCTCTCAGAGAAGGGAAAAGGGGTATGGGGGAAGGACTGTGTGGAGGAGGGGGCAGTGATCAGGATAGACAGACAGACAGACAGACAGACAGACAAACAGATGAATACATACATACATACATACATACATACATATATACATGGATGGATTTTTAAAAACCCTAAACCTCTAACAGGCCTTTCTGATCTCATTTCTTCTCTGTTTCTCTGTCCAGGAAACAGCCAGAGTATTGTTCTCAAAATATGTATCTCTTCATTCCACTCTTCTGCTCCAAGCCTTTCTACAACTTCTTTTGCCCTTGGGTAAGTAACAAAATTCCCTATGATCTAGCCTCTGCATGTTTTCCCATTTCATGTCTCAGGGTGATTACTAATTCACTGTGATTTTGCTGCTTCAGTTTTCTCTCTGGTCCTCTGGGAACTCCCTTGCACTTAATACATTTTAGCTGGCTCCTTGAGTCAGACATGACAGCTCTCCATTAACATTAAAGTCCTTAGAAGGGCCATATATGTCCTTTCATACCTATCTCAAAAAACCAACAAAAGAAAAAAAGTCCTCAGAAGAGTTTTTCCAGTACCCAATTAACACACATACTTGTTAATCTTCAAGACAGCAGACATTTTAATTCTCTTCATTAACACTTACCTACTTACTGGCTTTGTTGTCCATTGTTTTGGTTTTGTGATTGAGGACTTTTGAAGCAGGGCAGTGGTGGCGCACACCTTTAATCCCAGCACTTGGGAGGCAGAGGCAGGTGGATTTCTGAGTTCGAGGCCAGCCTGGTCTACAGAGTGAGTTCCAGGACAGCCCGGGCTACACAGAGAAACCCTGTCTTGAAAAACAGACAAACAAACAAACAAAAAAACCCTCTTAGAGGACTTTTGATTATTTATAGGCATATTGTCCTAATTTACAACAAAGTCAATCAATGCTGAATAAATAAGTAGAAAAATAAATGAATAAATTGATGAATAAGAATTATAGCTTTTTTTTTTTAAAGCTGAGACACCTGTGCAACCATTTGGCCATGGATGATTGAAATATCTCTAACATTTGTAATTCTGTTAAGCAAGAAGATATGAACTTCTACATCCTTGTAACATAACAACAGACATCAAGTCAGTCAGGATTTTGGCCTAATTAGAGAGATGGTTCAATCAAAATTCCTATACTGACATTTGGTTTAAGAAAACTGTATTAGGGGAAAAGCTTGAACCTCTAGTCAGCCAGCTAATTCCTTTTTTATCTCTGTCTACAGCAGGTGCATTTGTATTTAATGATCAAACTTTTTGATGCGTTTTTTTTCAATTGTATATTGGGTACAATAATAACTAAGAGATTCAATAAAACTAAACCAAGTAATTGGGAAGTGACCAATTAAATGTTCCTTCTACTGTTCACTTGTCATTGATGAAATAATTTTCATAGTTCTTGCTGAGAACTGTGTATGTATCAGCTGTAGGTATTGGGCAGAGGAAAGGCACGTACATGAGAGGTTTCTTGGTCTCTGTGTGGTTGCCTTCAACTTTCCCTGCCAGATATACCATTCTTGATATGCCACATGCATCCAGATCTGGCAGTCGTGGAATGTAACCACTTGGACTTTATCAATGGAATACCATAACCTTTGGATTCTGGTGAGTTTTTATAAATTGAAGTCATCAGTAAGACAGTAAGAAAGAGGGACAAGGATGAAGTCGTGGAACACATCTCCTTGCCTTTGTTTATTCAAAGTGGATGAGGACTAAGAGCATCCTTTAACTGAGAGTTATGATGCTTTCGTGTTTCTAGCTTCCAGCTGATGATCTTTCATTTAACTCCTTTGGCCTGAGTGCTAAGGCTCCCACTGTCATCAATATTCCTAAAGGCTTTATCCCACATTTCTAGAATACTTGCAAGTAGCTATTTAAATATTTTTGACATGCCCCATTGAAAGTGTCATCTCTTCTCTTCCCAGATCCTGCCTGTCAGTCCCTGTCTCTAAAAGATATTTGCGCTCTAAGAATACACCATAGCCAAGGTCACTAATAAGTGATGCAAAGCAATCTGTTGTTCTACCTACTTCATTGGAGTAGTTCAGCAGAGTGGATTGACCTTAGTTAATTCTACTTCATAGGAAGTCACCTGTATGCCTAAAAAACAGGCAAAATTAATAGACAATATATATTAAATGTTATTTCTTCTTCTAGTCAATAATTTTTAATGGATCAATGCTCCAGAGGAATATTTTTTTAAAAACCTAGGCAAAGGTCAATCCTAGGTCAATTAAATGTGATTCTTTATAAATAAGAGTTTGAGTCTTTGTGACAAATTAGTTTCCCAGAAGAACTTAAAGGAAAATAGATTAATTATAGTTCAGAGACTGAAGGTTCAGTTTATAGATCTTTGACCCTATGAACTTTCAGTGCAAGGAGAATGTTTTCACCTTGTAGTGGACCAGCTGCAGGGACAGGGAGACAGGAAATGACAGGTGACAAGATATCCCAAGGCTGATGATGCCTCAATGTTCTATGTAGGTCTCCACCTCCTGCAGTTTGCTCAATCTCCCAAATATTACTATCAGCTATAGACCTATCCTGAGCCTGTGGAGGACAGTTCAAAGTTCAACAATCACAGACTTCAGGTAACAGATCCCCGATATCTACATAATCCAAAATAATCCAGGTGTTTCTAATGTGAAGCTGAATGGAGATTGGTAGTTTTGAGAATCCTGTAGGGACCAGGAAAGGGACCACCAGAGTTGGACAAAACATATTCAGAACCATCTGAATCATCATGCAGCATTTGCTCTAAACCATTTCTTTAGCACTCACTTGCTTGAAAGTCTATTTCTTTTGACTATATTTTTCCTGTACAGTGTTAAAAGCATTGTTATTGAAACAACTTTGCATATCTTTTGAGACCTTACATATAAGCTTATCCATGTGCTTGATGTCGTCATTCTCATAGTATAACTGTCCTTATTAACATAATATACTTGAAACTTTCCTCTAACCAAGGGATGGTTGTGCTGGCTGGTTTTGTGTCAACTTGACACAAGCTAAATTTATCGGAGTGAAAAGAGGTTTAATAAGGAATGTCTCCATGAGATCAAGCTTTAAGACATTTTCTCAATTAGTGATCAGTGGGGGAGGGTCCAGCCCATTGTGGGTGATGTCATCCCTGGGATGATGGTCCTGAGTCCTATAAGAAAGCATGCTAAGCAAGCCATATGCAGCAGGCTAGCAAGCAGCACCTCTCTATGTCTTCTGCATCAGCTCTTGCCTCCAGAATTTTTAGCTGCTTAAGTTCCTCTTCTGACTTTTCCCATTGATGAACTATGATACAAAAGTTTAAGCTGAACAAACCCTTTCCTCTCCAATACACTTTTTGGTCATGGTGCTTTTGCACCAGCAATAAACACCTTGTCTAAGGCAATGGTATATGTTATCATTCTTCCTAAAATATAGTTCTCTTATTATCTTCACCATTTATATTATTACAACTTGAAGTCAAAAAAAAAAAAAAAAAACCTTAAAAGAGTACAAATAAACACACTCTAGATAGGCTAAAATAGGCAGTAATGACTATAATCATTTTAAAGTATGCAATTCTGGTACTAAGAATAGAATAATATCTAGCAAAAAAAACACATTAATGTTAATAGAAACTTTGCAAAGTGCATGTTGTGAATCTATAGCTAGAGTCTGAACATGTTATAACCAAATATGTGAGCCATATTTACTGCTATGAAGTCAGATGAGCAGGAAAAGGACTCATGATGGTGGTTAGTGAAGGGGTAATGGTGGGAGTTACATGTTGGAAATTATAATCATAGTTTTCATTTGACTAATAACACTGAGAAGAAAAAGCAACTATTGGTCTTCCCAGTGGCAAATCTGTTCTGACCTACTTCCAGTCACCCAAGTCAGTAAGGTCTCTCTCCATTCCTCCCCTGATTTTATACTGCTATTGTGGGTTTTCAGACAATTTGTCTCCAGTTTAAACAAAAAAGGATGACTGTTTTCTGTTGTGTGACTTGAATGGCAATCACCTAGATATAGATGACACTTGTGTGAAACTGAGGAACTAGTTTGATGCATTCATTTTAAGAAACTTCTCTATTGGGGATCTTTAAAAATAACCACGGCTCTCAGTAAATGGTGCTGAAGTGCTGAGAAGATATTGGAACCATGTTAGCTATGGAGATGTGGAAGTTTCCAGACCTGAACATTTATACTTATATGACTAAGATTAACAAAATGATAGTACTTTTGAAAGAACAATACAATATCTTTCAAGTGTTATGACAGACACATAAACAAGGGAAGAGATGGGTATGTGGAGACTAGAACGATTTAGTTGCATGACTAATAAACAAGTTTCGCCTGTTTTCTTTCTTACCAAATACATCATGGCTTTTATCATAAGTTGATTATTTGCACTAAATTTCTGCTGTTCTGTAGTCCTCAGTTACCTCACCTATTTCTAAAGCACTCTCTAAATTCCCAAAGTATTGCTGAGGTATGGACTGAGTCTGACAAGCCAGTTTATCCCTTGTTTATATCGGTATTTGTAAAGCCTTGGGCCCAAAGACTAATTGTCTCTAAGGATCTAGGACCTCATGTAACTAGAAACAGTTAAAATTGGTGAAATGCAGATTAGAAGTGTGAAACAGAGGCTAGTTCAGAAAATGAATCCCTGAAGACTAATATCCTCTGTTATTATAACTTCTATGTTATACCAGTCATCTCAAATTTGTGTGCAAATCTTACAACATCTCTTGGATGGTATTCAAGTTGGATTTTCTTTTGTCTTTTTTTCTCTTTTAGAATATTGCTTCTGTTAAACTAGAACTCTTTGAAGATGCTTGTTTGTTTGTGATATTGGGGTTCAAATCCAAGGTCCCACATACATTAGGTAAATTCTCTACCAGTAAGTTACACACCCAGCCTGATATACAGTAATGATATGCATTTGCTGAATGCATTTTATACTTCACTACTCATATACAATGCATATGATTGGATCAGAGCTCACTCTCATCTTCTTGACTTATCCCTTGGTTGTTCTGATGTAATAAGCATGGGGGATGTTTAAAGTAAAAGGCTAAGTAGATACACCTTTTCTCTGGTAAGAGATGAAGTTTGTTTCATGACCTCATTGTAATTCCAAAGAATACAAAGTACAGAAAGTAGGAAAATAATAACTCTGCAATAGAGGATTAGGGCAGACATCATTAAATTTATGTAAATTTATAATTTGTTCAAGACTAGCATGTTTATTAAGTAAAAATAATGACCATTCAATAAAGTTTCAACTGTTAAATCTCTCATAGGATTGTGTTCTTGTGCTTGGGTACAAACAGTGTATCATGCAATGGATGTGGACATTTCTGCCATCTTTCTTATATAGTCATAAACAGGTCTATTTGAAAGTTCAGTTGTTTCCACCATGGTATGAATAATTGTTCCCACCTGTCAGTATTTAATTTCTCTGAGTTAAATATAATTAATCATTTTAAAAT
The DNA here is from genome assembly GCF_011762505.2 of Arvicanthis niloticus. NCBI lineage: Eukaryota > Metazoa > Chordata > Mammalia > Rodentia > Muridae > Arvicanthis > Arvicanthis niloticus. The sequence goes on along the minus strand of NC_047670.1, from coordinate 38,961,384 downwards.
TATCCTTAATGAGTAGGTCTGTTACTAGGGGGAGGAGCCAAAACATATGATTGACCATGACTTAAAATTCTTCATGTGGGTGTTATTTCTTCATGTGTAAAACATTTCACAGATACCTACAGATACTGTAGAAAGTGATCTATCTATCAGCATCAATATCCCAATTCTAATTTGAAAATGAGGGTATCCATGGTGTTAGTGACTTGTTCTGAATTCAAGTAACAAAATTATTAAGTTTTCCTTAAAGATGTAAGGAAATCATGCCCCACTCCATTTTTTATTCTACAATGGCATTACACATACATAGGAACTTCTATTCTACTATGAAAAGTAGTCATTTTCAAGTCCTGGGTTCTACATTTCTGTAACTTGCTATACATTAGTGAATTGTCACCTTTGTCTCTTAGCTTCTAAACGTCTAGTGAAAAGAAATAAATTTAAGGTGTTCAAGTAACTCTTCTCTATCATTTTTATACAGATATGTATATGTCATTTGTTAAACAATGAGGTTTATGGGGACAGGAACCAGGTATTATCCATCTTTATTCTCTTCAGACTTAGAGTAGTCCTAGATGTATAGCATAGGCTACATATATGAGAGAATTTTGTTATCTAAAGCCTAGACTTTTCTCATGATTTCTTTACCATTTCTCTAACAAGAAAGTCCTGTCAAAATAGATGTTGCAGCACACTTATGCTACAGGCCTATGGGATAAGGGAAAGTCTGGTTAAGGGGAAGAAGTAGAACAGGACTCCTGCTCCAGCAGAGCTGATGAAGTCTCAGCCAATGCCATGAAGAGTTCCAGGAGAAATATTCACTGTTAGAGCATTCTCAAGGTTTACCACACCTCCTCCCACATGGTACAGAAGTAACCAAATCTTGATGTCCTTAAAAATGAAGCCAGTTACAAAGATGCTTAGGCTAGAATACATTATCTGATACCACTAGTCATAACTGACCAGCAACAAACGTTCTGAGGATGCACTTGAATACAATCCACTCACTCTCAAACAACTGCTATAATGTCCTTTTCTAGTAAATGATAAATACAGAGGAAGAAAGACATAATTTTTTTAAACTTAAAAAGAAGATGGTTTTTTTAAAACCCAATTTCTAGTCAAGAATGTCAGAACTCTTCATGTTTTAGTTGAATATTTACCAAATAACAGTAATCCCTAAACAAAATTATCAAAGACTTTTTCTTTCTGCTTCCTTCCCAAATGATTTATTTGAAGGTGAAGAGATTGACTAGAACACAGGTCTGTGACTAGAATGGAGCCTAGTGAAGTTATCCAATACAGTCAATAAAAATTGAGCAGAGTTAGGACAGTGTCTGCCATGTGAGATGACTGAATACTATTTTTTAACCAGAGTATTAAAAAGATATAGCACCCTTGTAAGTCAGAACATAAGATACTTGTGATATTGCATCACCCTATAGGGTTATTGGAGTCTAAACAGAGTATGAGGAGGAACAAAAACCCAAGATAAGATTTCTTGGGAATCATGCAAGGGGCATGATTGAACTTGAACGATCAAGTCAGTAAAAGGTAACTAGAGCAGCAAAACATAATGAGATCAATGACTTGTGATTTGCTTAGCAAAAGGAGAAATTCAAATTCTCATCCTAATATAAACCTAGGAAAAATAAATTTAAAGAGTGATGAATAATAGAACGTTTATGTAATGTTATATTTAGTATCTATTTCAATATATATTTAACCACAAAGAGAAAATAATTTTATAATGATGAAGTTTAGAAAATCCCAGTAAGAAAGATGATCACTAGAAATGGGACAAAGATCATGTGTGAACAAAGCAGATAGAATGTCAAAAGACTCAGTGTCCTATCCGTGATCTTCCTACCAATTGTGAAGAACACAGTTTAAGCAGGAAGAAAGTGCAGATTTTCTACAAAATACCTGTCTGATACATTTTCAATAAAGTCAGAGTCATGAAAGTCAAAGGAAGGCTGAAGAATTGCTCCAGACTGACTGAAGATAGCATCAGAGTACAACATTAAAATGCATTCTTTGGTGAAAAGCATGTTATTAGGACATTGGAGCAATTTAAGTGGAGAATGAAGACTAAATGGTAGCAATGGATCAGTGTTAACTTCCAATCTTGATAGGTGCTTTGTGATTATGGGGCAGAATGGTACTATTTATAGGAAACAAAAACTGAATTATTGGAAAGTATCATGCTTGAAAATTATTCTCAAATGTTTCTGGGAGAGATAAGGTAAATATTTGTGTCAAACGTGCAATTCTTAAGGCTGATATTGTTCTAAACTCACTTGGAAAATGTCTTTGGAGTTTTATCACAATGTAGCATATCCGTTCATCTTTTATCATAACTATGTAACCCTTGTACTTAATAATGAGTAGTTTTTCCTTTTCTAGTTTCCTCACTATAAAGAACTCAAACCTATTTCAAGCCAATCAGGGCCAAATAGGCCCAATAATTTAATGACTCTGTCTATCTGTATCTCCCTCCCCTCCCCTCCCCTCCCCTCCCCTCCCCTCCCCTCCCCTCCCCTCCCCTCCCCTCCCCTCCCCTCCCCTCCCCTCTCCTCTCCTTCTCTCTCTTTCTCTCTCTCTCTCTCTCTCTCTCTCTCTCTCTCTCTCTCTCCTTCCACTTAGAAATGAAACTTTAAATATTCTGCTCTGACCTTTTTGGCTGAGAAGAGAGTTTAATTACCTGCCCAGTTTACATAAATTATGTCGCCTGTTTGTCTAAAATTGAATCCTGGGCAGAGATCAATATGGCCTCAGAAAAGCCGGAGCAAATGACTTCCCTCAAATGCCATCAAAGGTCACTGGAACCTTTCCTGCTTGGAAGGGGACACATTCTGTTCGACAACCTGGAGCATGTCATGGGCCTGCTGCCTCTGGCCTCAGGGAGAGCCAAGGGAGCATGATTGATCATCAGCTAGAGGACACTGGGGACAAACCCCCCGAGGAACCAACTGTGTGAAATTAATTGAATACTGTGATGAGTCTGATTTATCATTTTCAAAAAAAAAAAAAAAAAAAAAATCAAGAAGTAGAAAATGGCAGTGGCCATATCCAGAGCTTTGTACAAGGCCTTGGACAAATGAGTAAGCTGAAATTTACACTGGAGACCCTAACGGTTGCAGGCTTGGCGGGTTATGTTTGATTGCAGAACTCCAAAAGCTTCCAGGAAAAGTGGTCACTTCCTTCCTGGTTTTTTTTTCCTTTCAGGAAGGTGCCAGTGGGTAAGGACAACTAATGGTATTTATATGGCTACATTAAAATTACTTCAAATTACAGATAGAAACAAAACATAAGAAGATTCAAGGATAAAATTCTTATTGTCTGGGTAATTCCTAGAAAGCTTTGGAGATATTATGAAATTTTATTGTTACAGGGTTATGAATATTGAAATACTCTGAAAATTACGGTTAAAGAGGAAAAAACGAGATCTACCTTCCCTGCTTGATGAACCATCTGGGCCAATCTAAGCTCCCCTGAGCAACCTGCAAAACCGGGGGGAACCCAATTTTCTCATTACCTCCCCTCCTTCAGACTCCTGAATCATACAGGTAAGTTTCACTTTCCTCACCCATCTTCCCTGTCCTCTGAGCCATCATTTGTTTGTTAGGGAGCAAACAAAGCTGCTCTAAGCAACCTGCTTAGGAGACCTCTATTCTCCTGCTGCCTCTCTGCCAATGTTCATCGGACCTGATATTACTGTAACATACAGACCTGCAGGTTCAGAACTATACAGCCCAAAGTTACCCATCAGAGGCCATCAGATACATCAAGACAATCAAGGTTCACCTCATCCCCAATACCTACTACAAGGACATCCCAGGAGCAAAACTATCCAGATGGTTAAAGGCACTCAAAAGAAGACAGTCAACAGAAGTCATGGTAATATGATACCTGCAAAGCACAGCTACCCCACTACAGCAAGCCCTGTAGATCCTAACAAAACCAAAACACAAGAAGTGACCTTAAATCCAATCTCAAAAAGATGATAGAGGCCTTTATAGAGAAAATGAATAATTCCCTTAAATAAATAGAGGAAATAGAATCAAATAAATAGAGGAAGCAATTAAATCCCTTAAAGGCATACAGGAAAATGCAATTCGACAGGTGAAGGAAAGAAATAAAATAGTGCAAGATCTAAAAGTGTAAATAGAAGCAATTTAAAAAACACAAACTGAGGCAATCCTAGAGATAGAAAACCTAGAGAAGAGAACAGAAACAACAGATGCAAGCATCACCAACAGAATACAGGAGATAAGAGAAAGAATCTCAGGCATAGAAGATACAATAAAAGAAACTGATACACCAGTCAAAGAAAATGGTAAATTTAAAAAATTCCTGACACAAAGCATTCAGGAAATATGGGATATCATGAAGAAACTAATGTAAAAATAATAGAAATAGAAGAAGGTAAAGGGTGCCACCTCCAAGGCCCAGAAAATCTTCTCAACAAAATTATAGAAAACTTTCCCAACCTAAAGAGATGCCTGTAAACATACATTACGCTTATGGAACACCAACTAGATTGGACCAGAAAAGAAAATCCTTCTGGCACATAATAATCAAAACATAAAATCTACAGAACAAAGAAAAATATTAAAAGTGACAAAGGGAAAAGGTCAAGTAACATACAAAGGCAGACATATCATAATTATACCCGACTTCTCAATGGCCATTCTAAAAGCTAGAAGGGCCTGGACAGGTATCTTACAACCATTAAAAAAACACAGGTGACAGCAGATGCTGATGAGGATGTGGAGAAAGAAGACCACTCCTCCATTGTTGGTGGAATTGTAAGCTGGTACAACCACTCTGGAAATTAGTCTGGTGGTTCCTCAGAAAATTGGACATAGTACTACCCGAGGAACCAGATATACAACTCCTTGGCATATACCCAAAAGATGATCCAACATATAACAAGGACACATGCACCACTATGTTCATAGCATCCTGATTTATAATAGCCAAAATCTGGAAACAACCCAGATGTCCCTCAACAGAGGAATGGATATAGAAAATATGGTACATTTACACAATGCATTACTACTCAGCTATTAAAAACAGTGACTTTATGAAATTAATTTATAAATTAGGCAAATGGATCGAACTAAAAAATATCATCCTGAGTGTGGTAATTCCGTTACAAAAGAGCACACATGGTATGTACTCACTGATAAGTGGATAATAGAAAAAAGCTCCAAATACCCATGATGTAACTCACAGACCATATGAAGCTCACAAAGAAGGAAGACCAATGTAGATGCTTCAGTCAGTCCTACTTAAAAGGGGAAACAAAATAATCATGGGAGATAGAGGGAGGGAGAGATTTTGGAGGGAGAGAGGAGGGGCAGGGGGGAAATGGGAGCAGGATCAGGTGTGAGAGGAGACAGGGGAGATGTACAGAGAGTCAAGAAATTGAACAGAGGTGTGTAGCAATGGGGGAATGAAGAACTAGGGGTAGCCACCAGAAAGCCCCAGATGCCAGAAAAGCAAGAGACTCCCAGGACCCAATGGGGATGACATTAGCTGAAATACCCAACAAAGGAGAGACAGAGAACCTGTAGAGACCATATCCAGAGGTTATACATGGTCCCTGGTTGAGGGTTGGCCCCCCCATCTCAAAAAAATTTAATACAGAATTTCTCCCTCACATAGTAAATACAAGGACAAAGATTAGAGGCTGAAGGAAAAGGCCATCCAGAGACTGTCCCACCTGGGGATCCATCCCATATGCAGCTACCAAAACCTGACGCTATTACTGATGCCAAGAAGTGCTTGCTGACGGAAGCCTGATAGAGCTACCTCCTGAGAGGCTCTGCTATAGCCTGACCAATACAGATGTTGATGCTTGCAGCCAACCATCTGATTGAGCATGGGGACCCCAATGGAGGAGTTGGGAAGGACTGATTGAGCTGAAGGGGTTCGCAATCCTGTAGAAAGGACAATAATATCAGCCAACTAGACCCCCCCCCCCCCGCCCAGCTCCTAAGAACTAAAATAACAACCAAAGAGTACACGTGGAGGAACCTATGGCTCCAGCTACATATGTAGCAGAGGATGGCGTTATCTGGCATCAAGGAGAGGGGAGGCCCTTGGTCCTGTGAAGGCTTGGCGCCCCAGCATAAAGGAATGCTAGGGTGATGAGATGCACAGAAGAATGGTTATAGAAAATGTGGTACATTTGCACAATGAATTACTACTCAGCTGTTAAAAACAATGGCTTCATGAAATTCGCAGACACACAAAACACACACATACACATACCACCACCACAATCATCAAAATATCAGGAAATAACAATTACTGGTCATTAATATCTCTCAACATCAATTGACTCAACTCTCCAATAAAAAGACACAGGCTAACAGAATGGATACAAAACCAGGATCCATCATTCTGCCACATACAAAAAAACCAGACCTCAAATGTAAAGATAGACATTACCTCAGAGTAAAAGGCTAGAAAAAAAAAAAGTTTTTCCATATAAATTGACAAGCTGGAATAGCCATTCTAATACATAATAAAAATAGACTTTTAACCAAAATTAGTCAAAAAAGACAGGGATGGACACATCATAATCAGAGGAAAAATCTACAAACATGATAACCCAATTCTGAACATCTATGCCCCAATTACAAGGACAGCTACATTTGTAAGGGAAACATTGCTAATACTTAACTTGTATATTGAACCCCACACATTAAAAGTCAGAAACTTCAACACTTCATTCTCACCAACTGACAAGACATGCAGACAGAAGCTAAACAGAGAAATAATGAAACTATCATATATTATGAATCAAAGTAACCTTACAGACATCTACAAAATATTTTACTCAAATACAAGAGAATATATCATCTCAGAACCTCATGCATTCTTCTACAAAATTGATCATAGAGTCAGTCACAAAGCAAGCATCAACAGATACAAGAAAATTAAAATAATGCCTTGGATCTTATCTGACCAAAATAAATTAAAACTAGACTTCAACAAAAACACTAGAAAGCCTACACACTCATGAAAATAGAACAACCCTCTACTCAACAATCTCTGGGTTATGAAAGGAATAATGAAATTATAGCTTTTCTAGGATTCAATTAAAATAAAAACACAGCATACCCAAAGTGATGAGACAAAAAGAAAGCACTTATAGGAGGAAAGTTCATAGCTCTAAGTGCCTCCATAAAGAAATTAGAAAGTTCTCATACCAGCAACTTAAAAATATACCTGAAAGCTCTAGAAAAAAAGGAGGAGGGGGAGGAGGAGGGGGAGGGCGAGGGGAGGGGGAGGGGGAGGGGGAGAGGGAGAAGGAGAAGCAGCAGCAGCAGCAGGAGGGGGAGGAGGAGGAGGAAGAAGAAGAAGAAAGAAGAAGAAGAAGGAGGAGGAGGAGGAGGAGGAGGAGGAGGAGGAGGAGGAGGAGGAAGAAGCAGTAGTAAACACACCAAAGAGGAGTGGAAGGGAGGAAATAATCAAAATCAGGGCTGAAATAAATCAGTTAAAAACAAAGAGAACAATACAACAATCAATGAAACCAAGACCTAGTTCTCTGAGAAAATTAACAGAACAGACAAAGCCTTAGCCCAACTAATCAAGAGAAGAGACAGACAGTATTCAAATAAACAAAATCAATAATGAAAGAAAGACATAACAGATGATACTGAGAAAATTCAAAGAATCATTAGGTTTTACTTTAAAAACCTGCACATCACAAAACTGGAAACTCTCAAAGAAATGGATGGTTTTCTAGACAGACCACTTACTAAAGTTAAATCAAGAAAGAGTAAACTAGTCCTTCCAGTCTGGGCACAAGCACTGAGCAGATCCCGGGATGGGCAGCAGCTCTGCACCCAATCTCACAAAACCCAGAGGAAGCAGGCCTCCCAGGAGCTCTAACCTGTTCAGTATCTTAGGTAAGGAAACAGCAACACCTGCCCCAAAGAAGGAGTAACTGGGACCCAGGAATTCACTCCTGGCCCATAGCACTGGCTCCTTTCAGTCTGCGCCCCAGCACTGAGCAGACCTTGGGCCCCAGCTCTAACCCCAGTAGTAACACCCACCCCGCACAATTCTGAAACAACCAAGATAATAGAAAAGACAGGCTTCAGTCAGAGACAGGGCAGGTAGCACTAAGGAGATCCAGATGGCGAAAGGCAAGCAAAGAACATAAGCATCAGTAACCCAGGATACTTGGCATCATTAGAACCTAGTTCTCCCACACTAGACAGTCCTGAATTCCACATATCACCAGGAAAGCAAGATTCAGATTTAAAAACACTTCTAATGATTATGATAGAGGACTTTAAGAAGGACATAAATAACACTCTCAAAGAATTTGAGGAGAACACAGGTAAACAGGAAGAAGCCCTTAAAGCGGAAACAAAAATCCCTTAAAGAATTAGAAGAGAACACAACTAAACAGGTGAAGGAATTGAACAAAACCATCCAGGACATGAAAATGGAATTAGAAACAATAAAGAAATAACAAAGGGAAACTACCTTGGAGATAGAAAACCTAGGAAAGAAATCAGGAGTCATAGATGCAAGCATCACCAACAGAATACAAGAGATAGAAGAGAGAATCTCAGGTCCGGAAGATACCATAGAAAATAGCGACACAACTGTAAAAGAATATACAAAATGCAAAAAGTTCTTAACACAAAACATCCAGGAAATCCAAAGAAAAAATGAGAAGACCAAACCTAAGGATAATAGGTATAGAAGAGAGTGAAGATTCCCAACTTAAAGGGCCAATAAATATCAAAACAAAATATATAAACAAAAATATAGAAGAAAACTTCCCTAACCTAAAGAACAAGATGCCCATAAACATACAAGAAGCCTACAGAATGCCAAATAGACTAGACTAGACTAGAAAAGAAATACCTCCAGTCACATAATAATCAAAACACCAAATGCAAAAAACAAAGAAAGAATTAAAGGCAGTAAGGGAAAAAGGCCAAGTAACATATAAAGGCAGACCTATCAGAATTTCACCAGACTTCTCACCAGATACTATAAAACTGAGAAGATCCTGGACAGATGTCATACAGAACCTAATAGAATACAAATGCCAGCCCAGGCTACTATAGCAAGCAAAACTCTCAATTACCATCAATGGAGAAATCAAGATGTTCCATGACAAAACCAAATTTAAACAATATCTCTCCACAAACCAAGCATTTCAAAGGATAATAGCAGGAAAGCTCCAATACAAGGAGGGAAATTTTACCCTAGAAAAAGCAAGAAAGTAATCCTCTTCCAACAAATTCAAAAGAAGATAGCCACACAAAGATAATTCCACCTCTAATAACAAAAATAACAGGAAGCAAAAGTCACTGTTCCTTAATATCTCTTAACATCAATGGACTCAATTCCCCAATAAAAAGATATAGGCTACTGGACTGGATATGTAAAAAGGACCCAGCATTTTGTTGCATATAAGAAACCCACATCAGTGACAAAGACAGACACTATCTTAGAGTAAAAGGCTGGAAAACAATTTTTCAAGCAAATGGTCCTAAGAAACAAGCTAGAGTAGCCATTCTAAAACTTCCAGCCCGAGAACACAAAGGGAGGGACTCATGGCTCTACCTGTATAGGTAGTTGAGGGTGGCCCTGTCAGGCATCAGTGGAAGTGGAGGGCCTTGGTGCCTGAAAGTTTGGATTCCCTAGTGTTGGGGAATTCGAGAGTAGGGAGGTGGGAATGGGAGGATGGTGGGAGCACACCCTCATAGAAACTCCCAGAATTGTATGGATTAGACATGACAGAGGCAAGCTGCCAGAGGACTAGATTCCAGAATTCAAACAAAAATTATCTTGATACTAAAATTTGTTTTGGGAAATGTATATTGCAGAATACACAGCCTTGGTGTAGCCTTGTTGAGCAGACATGCTTGAACCTCTGATGTCCTGGAATTTCAGCTGGATGCAGTGAAGATACAGATGTCAGAGGCTTATCAATTTACTCTTTCCCCTGACCCTCTTTTATCTCAATGCCCGTTATCAGCTTGAAGAATTTAATGAAAAGTTGGCACCCCTGTTCCCTAAACTTGGGGACTGAGGTGGTTAATATTGGGCTATCTTTCTAGGAAATAGTAGTGGTTTTGTTGGAACAGGGAGGAATAGCTAGGATTTATTGCATAGCCATAACCTATTGGTAAAAATCTATATAATTGTAATTAAGCTGAAGTTATAATTTCTTAAATGGTACAAAATTTACTTTGATTTCAAATTTAAGGTTGTCATTGGTACGAGTTTCTTATTGATATAAAAGTGAGATTAATATTGTTATTATCATAGGCATTGCACCTGTATAACACATTTAGGAATACAAGGCTTAGACCCAGTCCTTCTTTAACTTTTTTAACTTATTTGAGATGGTTAGCCTGTGAGTTAAGGGCCTATAGCTAATTCATGGCTCTGAGTTTATTGTTACGGTGTTTTCTATATTTTATTGAAAAATAGCTGAGAGGAGTTAACAGACAACAGTCCAGATTGCCGTACATAAATAGCTGGTTTTCAAAATGTCAGAAGTCCACAGAATTGACATTACAAACATTTCTGTATTAATGTTCATTTTGATTAGAAAACTGTCTGCTCCTGACAGCTTCCTGTCTTGGAGTCTAAGAAGAAATTGAGCATCTTTGGAGTTACTCCAGTTGTGGTGAGACAGCCACTAGGCAAGAATTGCCTGTTTTCATCTACAGACAAATTACTGTCCAGAAAAGGACACACTTGTGGAATAGTCGATTGATTATATCTGCCAAGACAGAGTAATCAGCCCTTCATAATTCTGCATCACTAGGTCTGTCAGATAATCCTGGCCCAGAAGGCTGAAGATAGGATGCTCCAACATTCTGTAGTATAGAGACTGTCCAGGTGTTCAGTGGTCTCTATAAATTGGCTAAGTTTTAGAAGCTATGCTTTGTGCTTCCCATAATTTCAGTTTATTCAGTCATTCAGGATTTCTGACTGGGTTGAAAACTTATAGTGTCATAGCCAATACTGGCTATTTACTTTGAAGTAAAAGATTTGAGAGGATGGTTTTCAGCTGACATTCATTCTAAAGCCAAGAAAAAAGCCAGGTTCAGAACTAAGTCTTTTAGGAGAGATGACAGAGGTTCTGGTTAATCAACAAAATGACAGACTTGGTATAAGGTCTATCTTATACCTTACTGATACAAATTTGTATAGTTATGCTTTAATTGTATTTTGAGAGAAAAGTTTTATTTTAACAGGAAGGGTGATATGTAGGTGGAGTTAAGGTGGGAGGAGTAAGGAGAGGAAGAGGAGGAATAAGTAGAGGAGGAGGAGCTAGGAGAAAAGAGAGAGGGGGGACAAGGAGGTGGATGTCCATGTGTGTCTCCTCCAGTCAAAGATAGTTGGTATATCTAGGTTGGGTATTGGGTTACACTTTTGATTGTATGGGCCTCTTGTTATGAAGCATTACCAAACTTATAAAGCCTTTGATTAAACCTTTTTTTAAATGTTACTAATAAAAAACAGATGTATTTTTTAAAAAATCTTTAAAAGGGGGGAGGTAAACTAGTTAAACAGCCCCATAACCCCTAAAAAAAAAAAAAAATAGAAACAGTCATTACAAGTTTCAAAAAAATAAAAGGCAAGTTGAGGACCAGATACTTCTAATGCATAATTGTACCAAACTTTCAAAGGGAAGCTAATACCAATACTCTTCAAACTATTCCACAAAATAGAAATACAAAGAACACAGAAGGAATGCTGCTCAATTCATTGTATGAGGTTGCAGTCACCCTGATACTTAATCCACACAAAGACCCAACAACAACCAAAAAATCAACTTCACACCATTTTCTCTTATGAACATTGATGCAAAAATATTCAAGAAATTAATGGCAAACACAATGCTGGAACACATAAAAGTCATCACTCATCAAGTGACTTAATCATGAATTAAGCTTCATCCCAGGAATGCAGGGATGACTCAGTATACAAAAATCCATCAGTGTAATCTACCATATAAACAAGATGGAAAAAACCATATATCCTTAGACGCTGAAAAAGCCTTCATATGGAAAAACAAAAAACCCAGGATATTCAAAACAGTCCTGAACAGTAAAAGAATTTTGGGAGGCATCACCATCCCAGATCTCAAGCTGTATTAGAGAGCAATAGTGGTGAAAGTGTACATGGTATTGGTACAGAGACAGATTGATCAATGAAATTGAATCAAAGACCCAAAATTAGACCCACACACATATGGACACTTGATTTTTTATGAAGAAGCCAAAACTACACAATGGAAAAATGAAAACATCTTCAACAAATGATGCTGGAATAACTGGATGTCTACATGGACAAGAATGAAAATATATCCATATTTAATCACCCTGCATAAACCCAAGTCCAAGTGGATCAAGGATTTTGACATAAAAATTTTGACTAGAGCTCATAGAACAGACAGTAGGTAATATCCTTGAGATGATATACGTTGGCAAGAATTTGGACTTCAACTATGTTCATAGCAGCTTTACTCATAACAGCTGCAATTTAAATGTACCTCATCTGAAAAAAAATATTTTAAAAAAGGTAGTACAGCTACACAATGGAATACTATTCAGCTATTAAAAGCAAAGACACCATGAATTTTTCAGGCAAATGGATGGAACTTGAGAATATCATCCTGAGTGAAATAACCAAGTCTAAAAAGGACATGCATGGCATGTACTCACTTACAAGTGGATATTAGCCATAAAATACAGGTACCATTCTATACTTTACAGACTCAAAGAACCTAAACAAGAAAGGTCCGAGAGAAGAACACTGAACCTCACTTAGAAGGGGGAATAAAATAGTCATAAGAGGCAGATGGGGAGAGGAAAATGGGATGAAAAAGTTGGGGTGGTGAATGGGACGAGGTATAGGGAGATGGTTAGATGGAAATGTGCTATTAGGATGTGGGGGAATCTCCAGAATGAGACAGAGACTGGCTGTAAGGGAAGTGCCCAAGAATCGGTGAGGATGACCTCAGCTGTGACTCACTATGTTAGGGATATGAAACCTGAAGAGTCTATCTCCTGTAGCCAGGCAAGAACACCAGTGGAGCAATAGAGACACCAGCCCATCCACAAAACTTTCAACCCAAAATGTATCCTGTCTATAATAAATGCAGGCACAGGGCATGGAGTAAAGACTGAGGGAATGGCCAACCAATAGCAGGCCCAACATGAGACTCATCCCATGGTCAAGTACCAATTCCTAACACTATTAATGATACTTTGTTATGCTTGGAGACAGAAGCATGTTGTTTTCTGAGAATCTCCACCCAGCAGCTGATTCAGACAGATACAGGCACCAACAGCCAAACAGTAGATGGAGCTTGGGGACTCTTATGACAGAATAGGATGAATAATTGAGGGCCCAAAAGGGGATAGGAACGTCACAGGAAGACCAACAGAGTTTTGTTTGGTCCAGAGCCCCCAACCTGGACCCTTGTGGCTGTTAGACTCTGAACCACCAACGAAAGAACATACATAGGCTAGACCTAGACCTCTTCACACATATGTAGCAGATGTGCAGCATAATCTTCGTGCGGGTTTCGAAAAACTGGAATGAAGGCTATCCCAGAAGTTGTTGCCTGTACATGGGATGTGCTGTTCTAGATGGGATGCTAGAAGTACCTAGCTTCAAAGAGACTTGAAGCATCAGGGTAGGGAGAGTTTACCCAGGAGGTCCCCACCCACTCACAGAAGAAGGAGAAAGGAGGTTGTGGAAGGACTGTAGGAGGCCTGACCAGGAGGGGTCAGTGAGCAGGATATAAAGTGAGTATGTTAAATAATTAAATTTAAACAAAAAGGAAAAAGAGCAATGTCACATAAATTGCTCAAATTTGAAGCCTAATAGCTCTTCAATTATGTCTGAAGCCACTGTGGGTAGTATTAGGAATAAACTCATTGAACCCAGAAGGGAGCCAGATCCTTAGGGAAGATTTACTTTTAAGCATCATCAATCCAAGGAAAGAAAAAATCAATAACAACAAAGATAGAAATACAGGTAGGGAATTCTATAACTTGGTAACTTGGAAGTACACAATTTCATCAGGAAAGAAATGACAGACAGGTCAAAAGCTCATGAGAAATCAAGACGAGTACAATGCAAAAACACCAATGATTGCATGATTTTGACCTTTGTGAAAGGAATTCCCAGCCAAAAAAAAAAAAAAAAAAAAAAAAAAAAAAAACATGAAATACATCAAACCTCAAGAGAAAAGGTGTTTTTGGAGAGAAAACCAATGCAGCTCGTATAAGTTGAGCTTTCTCATAATGTGGCAACAAATGAAGATAAAGGAGAAACACAGATAACAATGAGAAAGCAAAGAAGAAGAGGGAAGGGAATAATTTATTGACTACTGTGGGAGAAGCAAAGCACTGTGATAGAGAGAAAGGTTGGATCTACATAAGTACAGAAGTTGATGCTGCAGTGGAAACATCAGATAATCATTATATAGCAAAAAGAAATCCTTGAAGGTGAGAGAAGATATAATTGAGAGAGAAGACATAGGAACATCTCACTCCGCAGAAGAAATGGAAAGATAAGAAATGTAAGATATACTTGATGGATGTCCAGGGGAAAAACTGCAAAAGGAAAAGTACTAAGAGGCTCATTAGAAAAAGAAATGTAAACAGGAGGAGGAACTTGAGGAACACAGCAAAGTCTGTTGTGAACTGCAGTTTCAAATGATTGAATAGAACTTCTGTGCTTGTTAGGGTAAACCTACTACAAATGAGAATAATGTAATACAGTGGCTTCTGCGTGGAGGTTGGGGGCTTCTCATGAGAACCAGATACGCACTGGCCCCTTTAGTACCCAGCTACCTAAATAGTTCCCTGTTGCATAATTATTATATATAACAGATCTCTTCCAAGTTTTCCTTGTGTTGCTTTACCTGTGTAAGAAAATGCCGAGGAGGTTTTAATACCCCAAACCTGGGGACAGCACCCAGAATTTCTACCTATGTAAAAAAAAAAAATTAGCTAGAACTCAGTCCTTTGGCATAGATGATGCCAATAGTTCCTGAGAAAAGACATAGGCCACTGTTGTAAAAGATAAGGGTTCACATTAATATATTAAGTATCTTAAGGTTGGTAAAATTCTCCCTTGAGGACAAACACTAAGAAGTTCTGAAACCTGGTGAACATCAGAGGTCACATATTGCAGGAGCTCTCCTCGGTGCTGAACTATATAGGTGGCTGTCCCTGACCCATGCTCATAGAACAGTAAGGCACACCTCAGGAGATATTGCATGGAAAAGTAATGTTGTTACTTATATAAGAAATCCTCTTGGGCAATATAGTCTTATATCTGATTGACAAAAAAAATATTGAATTAGTAGAAGCAAGACATTGGGAATGGTGAGTTAGGTAATTTGGGATATCACCCAGATTCTGTTACTAATTTCCTGAAGATCTAGCTAAATGTCTAACTTTCTCTGAGTGTCAACTTCACCTCTTTAATATGCTGATTTTGAGTGTGGTGAGTCATGCAGCAGTTCTTATTAAAAATAAACATGTAGTAAGTCCTCTTGGTGATGAAAACTTGTTTTTTTCAGTTTCATGAAGCAAGAGCCCCACATGAGTGCTCACCAGCAAACCTTTCCCGAACACTGTTGTTGGGAATATGTATTATGATTTCTTGTTGGAAGAAATACTGCTGTAAGCTTTGAGACTCCTAATATTATTTTAAAGAAAATAAGAAAAAAATGTACATGTCTATAAAGAGTTACATAAAATTATATACAGTAAGCCAAAATTAAAAGCAATAGAAGAATCCAGAATTCACAGAAGCATTGAGTCCCATGAATATATTTGCAGTTCCTAAAAGCAGACTTTTAAAGTTAGATTAACAGAAGGAATATTGGAGAACTATTAAAATATTTGATTCATTATTTAAATGAATAGGACAATGCTTTTGATTTTAAACTATAGAACTGTCAAGTCTCAACAAAAACTTGTCTTTTTCGCTACTTATCACCAACTAAAATTTTCTATATTCTACTCTTGTTTCTAGTTTGTCTTTGCAAACAAAATATGTACTAAATAAGAACTAAGAATATGCTCTCTCATTTATTTTGTAGTGGGCACTGAACCTAACTAAGATTTTGAATGGGTAGGCAACTGTTCTGGCATTATATGACATCTTCAGAGATGTTTTGGCTTTTCATTTGAGACAAGGTTTTAGTAAGCTACTCGGGCTAATCATTTTCCTTCTTTTACTATTCTGTTGAGGTGCTAAAATGTACATATCATTGTCTCAAATTACCCCATTTGTTTCTGTAAGCTTATGCTACCTGTATGTCTCTGTCTCCTCTCTTAGAAGTCATAGTTCCTGGAAGCTTAATCTTCGTCTACTCTACTTGTGCTGCATTTCCCAACTCCTGGCAATGATGAATACTTGTTCAATTATTGAACTAGTGATCCTAACCTTGGTTCCCATCTTGTTTCATGTGTAAGATTCTCCCTGGTTTTATTTCAATGTTGTTTCTTGACTTTGCCTTCATGAAATTTTGAAGTACATTTAATTTTAAATGAAATTACAGAGAAAATATCAGAAGGACAGAAAAAGGTAGAGATCTTTATGTTCTACAGGAATATCATGACACACTATTTATGAAGGGCAGACTCTCAGACCAACTATTTTTTAGCAAACAGAATTGTTTCATACTGTTGTAATAAACTTCAAGAATACAGTGGTACTATGTAGTAATTCCCTTTGTATTGAAATATTCCCTGTTAGTAGGAAGATGCTCAGGAGATAAGACAATTAAATAAAACTTACATATTGGGTCTACAGTCTGAAACTTAATAGATTCACAAGGCTCCTTCCCAAGGCAAACAGCTGGTTGCAGAGGACACACATTGAGCATCCAGTCTGCCTATTAGAGACTCTGACATATTGACATGCTGGAATGTCCTGGAGAAAGCTCCATGGACACAGCTGGTTTGCTCTGTCATCCACACTGGCATCAGATTTTCAGTATTGCATCTACTCTTGAGTCATTCACATTCTTGTAAATAAACCCAATAAACTATTTTTTTGCCAAGTTGGAGTCTAATAGAATCATTAGTTTTATTTCTCATTGCTCCATATCTTCATAAAGAATGTCCTAAAAGATCTGTTTCCATTTCTTTGGTGGTGGTATTCTTCATGGAAAGCTCTTCTTGGATAGAATTAATCATCAACAATTTCTACTAAATAGATATAACTACAGCAAATTTTCATGTATCTGCTGACCACTAATGCTAGTTAACTCTTGGCCATCAAAATTCATTGTTGTGCATTAGTCCATAGATGGTCCTGAGTCTCAGATGGACTTCATTCATTCACATACATTTATAAGACACCTAGAGGTTCTGATTATCATTTTTGGGCTCTTCTGCACACTTGAGCAGTAGCACACTGGGTAATCTAAAATATCTCCCTAGAAGAGTTGGATGCTTTCATAGAAGCATATTCCATCTGTTTATTAATCAATTAATCCTAAGTAGTTGTCATAGAAATAGCAAGGATGAAGGAAGAAGATGGAAATTTACAAGACAGTCTGAGGTAAAGGTGTGCTATAAGTACAATATCACTTTTTTTATATGTCACAAACTAAACTAAAGCACAAGGCCTGGTTTACATTAAAAGCACTGAGGGGAATAGTACAGGGGGAAAGCTTCAAAATCACATTGAAAATTGATAGATTGACATAATGTGGAAATCTTAGATTTCATATTGAGCTTGACTAAAAGATACACCATTAAATCAGTAACTGTAAACAATGTCTGGAGACAAAGCTTAGGTGGAATGGTTTCTAAGTGTTCTCCCTGCACTTTTCTGTTGCTGTGATAAAACACTGTAACCAAGGTAACGTAAGAAAGTTTATTGGATTAAAAGTGCCATGCATGGAGTGGCATGGCAGCAAGCACACATAGCAACCAGTTCAGGGTATCATCAAGAAGAAAGTAGTGCTATGCCTTCACTCTCAAAGCCCATCCCAGTGGTATACTTCCTCCAGTGTGGCTACACCATCTACACCTCCTCAAACAGTGCTGCCATCTGGGGACCCATGCTTGAAGCAATGGGGGAGACTTCTCATTCAAACCATCATATAAGGGAGTGATAAATGTTTGTTCCTTTAAGTTAGAATGAGAGAGTGAGAATGAGAGAGAGACAGAAAGAGCAAGAAAAAGAGGGAGAGAGAGACAGAGAGAGAAAGAGAGAGACAGAGAAAAAGAGAGAGAGACAGAATTTCTCATTTTATGGATGTGCAGAGATGGAGGCAGTTTATTATAGTTATCTGGGGTATAATATTTTGCTCCCTACAGCAGCCACTAGGCATATTACACACATCACTACCTCCCTATATATCAGGTTTCCTTATCTGTCATGTACAGATGATTGCTATTCTTCAATCAAGAACTGCTTCTGAACATTGAATGAAGTAATACAAATAAAGCCCTTGGGTAGCAACTAGGTACATGGTGAATGCTCACTATATCATACCTGCATTATGTGACCTTCAGCTTACAACATTTTGAAAAAAAAAATATCGAGAAAGAGAACATATGACTTCAACATTCTTTAAGGAAAATTAGCTTTCTTTTTCATCATGAAGAGTTGGGAATCCTCTGTTTCTCTCTGCCACGTCTACCTGACTGAATGCAGTTTCTGACATCATATAAGAACTCCAGGGCAAAGTCTTCTTTCATCAAGAAATTTAGGAAAATTTCAAACATAAGGTGGGGGTGGAAATCCAGATGAAGAACAGTGTCAGGGCACAAACCCATCTCTGCACAGTTCAAGGGTAGCAGTGAACTCCACCATCAATTATTGAACAAGGTCAATATTTGTGGCACAGAAAAGCATTTTAACATATATTATTTATACAGATGGCTGTAATAGGTACTCCATGCTAGAAATACAGAGCTTTAAGATTCAAAAGTGA
Organism: Arvicanthis niloticus; assembly: GCF_011762505.2. Classification (NCBI taxonomy): domain Eukaryota; kingdom Metazoa; phylum Chordata; class Mammalia; order Rodentia; family Muridae; genus Arvicanthis; species Arvicanthis niloticus. The sequence goes on along the minus strand of NC_047670.1, from coordinate 38,942,405 downwards.
AATGCTATGAATAAGAAAACTCCTTGGTAGAGGAAACAGGGTATCATCTTTTCCAGAAAAAAATCTCTGTCTCTCATTCTTTCTCTCTGTCTCTGTCTTTTTCTCTCTCTTTCACACACACACACACACACACACACACACACACACCTGTATGTATTAGCCTCCTAACTTCTATAGGAGGTGCTCTCTACACTGTCCATCTCCACATGTCTACTGCTCACAGCACAGGGTAGCCACAAAGTAGGGGATCCCATAACATATAGTCATTGCTGTTTATTGAGTGAAGTGACTTTGCCCTGTAGCTGTACTAGAACAATTATAATGACTTAAGGTTGACTATCACAATGCTCAAGGATTAAAGTATGAGTCACATGTTGCATATGAACGTTGTTCTGCCTGCTCCAGGCTAAGTGACTTTGCTCTATGCTATTTCCCTCCCTATCTGTTGCTGCCTTATTGTCACCCACCAACTCATTCTTCTTAGACTTGAGTCTAATTCAAGCTTTAATATCTTCTCTGGCATCCCATAGGACAGTTTCTTCATGCAATATTCATCAGGCATTTCAATCACATGTAAGTACTTCAGTTGTCCATAAAACTGAGATTGTATTGGCAAGGAAATGGCCGAGGAGACACCGGATCACTTTGGAGAGCAGGAAGCCAGCCTTCCTCTCTGGTCATTGCAAGCAGTTGCTAATTCCTAGGTTCCATTGGGAATATCCGCATCTCTGTTTCTTGTGTCATCCAAGCAACCCAGTGAACTAAGAACATCTATTTACACCATGTCTAAAAATTGTTCTGGATCTGCTTATCTGTCATGCAAGAAAAACCTTAGTAAGTTTTTTTTCACATCATCATGGTGAAAAAGTGTTAGGTAAAGGGCATTTCTGGCTCTCTGTAGAAAGATATCCCTAGTTCACCTTCTGTGGTGGCTTTACGATAATGGGTGGTTGATAAGCAATAGAACAACTGTATGCTATTCTACTTCTCTTCACTGGGATTCTATGAGCTTGCCTGAGAAAGACAATGACACATAGAACCATCAGGGAGCTTCTTCATGTTCTTCACGCAGAAAACTATGAGTAGTCACAGGTAGACAGCTACCTCTAAGTCCAGACCTGTATAACAATAGCAGACATGGATTGAGGACTTTCCAATCTGCTAAATTAAGCTTTTGTGATCAGTAGGTTTCAATCCTTATAGAACTTTATGAGTTTGACATAATTATCTATTTTACAAATGAGATTAAACAGGTTCAATAATGGGCTCAAAGCCAACTACCTGGTAGCTCCTGGGAGCACAGTATGAATGAACGTGTATGAAATTCAGTCTTATAAAACTGCACGTTTTTCTGAATTTTCTCCAACAAGTTTCTATAATCAAATGACTCTTGTCCCTAACCTTGGAGAGTAAATCATTTCTACAGGTTATCGTGTACTGGAACAAATTTTTTTTAAATATTTGGATTAATAAATTACATATCCCATATATCTACATGAGGATCTTTATACTTAACAAAATGCATGTACCAATATTTAAACATGTCATAAGCAAATTATCAAATGTCATATATGAGTAATTATGTGTTTGTTTGTTTGTTTTATTTCCTGTTAGGTAACATCTTCCATATGGATCAAATTAAACCTAGTTAATGCTACATCACAGCTCCAAGTAAATAATAGTAATAGTAATAAATATAAATAACCATAATAGATGCTCACTGCATAGCAATAGAACTGTAACATGAACATGCATGCATACTTACCAAGGATTATGTATTTAAATGGTTTCCTTATGTATGGCCAATCTATCTCATCACACGTGCTACTATCCTTGCAAATGTGCATGCACACTTATGGAAGGTGATGTGTCTAAAGAGTCTTCTTACCCATGGACTAACTATGACATCATACGTGTTACTATCCTTCTAGGTATTTTTCATCATTTTCAATACACTACACATACTTCTGGATTAAATCTTTAAAGTTACCTTCCTTAAGCCACAAGAAAAATATGGGCAACATTTCAATTACTCCTCAAGAACTTACTCAATAGAGAAAAAAATACAATTCTGAGTACTTGCAGTGCCAACTTTTAAATTAATGTTGTAATAGAAATACACAAGTGTGAAACAGCACTTGCTCGTACATCTTCTGTGACTGAGGTTGGTAAGTCCTCCCATCCCCTGAGCAGAAGAGTATACAAGGGACCTTGTATTCCTACAGAAATTGTGTTCCTGTAGACACACAGGAAGAACAGTCATTGTGGCCATTTACTGGAAACCAAACAAAATAGAAAAACTAAATGACCAAATGGACCATTGAAGTAAGATGTCAAAAGATTAATAAGAGGGCAAAGATAAATAAGATTTTAAAAAAGACAGAAATAAAAGTTAAGTAGCAGGTCTTTTCTTGCCCTTAAAGGTCATCTGAGTCTCTTCCCTCTTCTACCTACCTTTCATCAATACTCAGTATCACCTTCTATAAAAATGGGATTCCAGTAGTATCTATGGAATAAAGTGACTATGAAATCTAAGAAAGACACCCTATGTGAGTTCCACAGAATGACTGCCCCATAAATGTTACCACTATTACCTTCTGTTAGTTATATCATTTGGGAAATCACAGAGTATCCCAGCTGGAAGAGACATGACACTACAGAATCTCAACTCAGTATGATCTAGGAAATGGGCTTTTTATACCATTTTACATCTCAGAGCTGGTGGGAACTCAGCACAGCAGAGCAGGCTGTGTTTATTTGTGTCTATATATTGAACTATGTCTATTGATTTCCTCCATGGCAAAGCTGCATGACAGGACCTTTATGATACAACTTAAATCAGCACGTTTCCTGTTTTCATCAGGGACTAGAGCCAAGGTCATTCTGGGTAGATATGGGCTTTCAGCAGAAACAATGATTACATTATGCTCAATAGTTTCCCTGAAAAACTCTTCCAGAGAATGGCAGAAGTAAAATATGCCCATGCCACTCCTTTGTCTCCTTGTTAATGAATTTGAGTACACAGAAACTCAGCAGACACAGGCAAGAGCAGACTTACAAGCATCAAAGAATTATCAGTACCAGGATCCGGCAGCATCTCAAAAGGCTCCTTTTCCACTGAAAGGCTTAATCCAAAACACAGTGCTATTCTACGAAGTTTGCTCTGTGAGCTGTTGAAGTGGCTCATCTGCCCTGTGTAGAATCCAGATATGCAGCATGACAACTGAAGCTGTACAGCCCCCATAAGTCCTCTCCCATCCTGGCTCAGTTTCTTCTTGATCCATACATTTATTTGGCCAAGTTCAAACCCTTCTTACCTCTAGCTCAATGCAGATTCCCCTGTCCTTTCCCTCTTCCTCTTTCCCCCCACCAACCTGTCCTCTACCAGGTAGGCTACAGATTACAGATTGCCTGATTTTGTAAAGCACCCATGTCTTCTCATTTTACATTGTAGTTCTAACCTCTCAGACTGGTGGTGTTATTATTGTCAATGTCTCCATCTTCACCATCATCATTGTCATCACCACCATGACCATCATTGTTGTCATCATAATCATCATTATCTCTACCAACTCCAAACCCACTTGAGTAAAATTCTCTATCTTCAAAATGAATCATATGTCCAGCTCTGTATTAATTAAGGTGACAGGCATTTGTCGAAAACTATAATGCCCTGTGCTGCAAATAGAATTGTTTACTTTGTGTTATTTGATTATTGTAGCTACTTTGAAAAGAAGACTTATCATACCCATTCAACAGAGGAGGTCCCTGGAGCAGATAGAATTAAGGTATTGAGAGTCACACATAATTGGGAAGCAGCAGCAGGATGTTTTTATTATTATTATTATTATTATTATTATTATTATTATTATTATTATTATTCCAGTTGGCATCATAGCTCCCAAGCCTAAAGTACATATGTTCTATTATACTGCCCACAATCTCATCTCACCTATACCAAACGGCTGCTCTATCAAAGCTGATCAATCCCTCCAGCTCTTTGAGGCCCTGGCACAAGCTTTTGCTTCTCAGAGTACTGCTATAACATCCTCCAAAACAAAAGTAGCAGCTGAATCATTTCAAATATCAGGATAGCAGACATTCTGTATGGTTCATCCAGTTCCACTTTATACTACTGGAGAACCCATCTGCAGGTTCCCACATTCCACTGTCTACTAAGGATGTTCATGAGCTTCCTGATGCAGGAAGCTGTTTCAGAGAGAAACTTCCTTTAAAATCTCTAGGAGGTGGTCACATAAGTAAGAGGCCATGCAGTTCAAGGCTGAAGCCTCTAGAGATCACCATCTTTGATCTAATTTGAAAGAATATCTCCACACAATTGCCTCCCCAGCCCTGTATTCCTTATCCTCTCTTTTCTCTAAGCATATGTCCTAAATAATCTATTGCAAGCTGTACTTCTAATGAACAGACCTAAGAGAAGTATGTCCTTTGTGATACAATTCCTAATTTCCCCAGCAAGATTTGGACCTTATAAAAATGACCCAGGACAACCTACCATTACAGTTCTTGATCCATGGATTAATATGCTTACATTAATAGTTCCCATCTTCCATGAAGTCCATTGAATTCAGTATTCCACATATCACAGAAATACAGAACATGGGAGAAACTACAGATTCCTAACTTCATTTTAATACTTCCTATCCTGCCAATCACACCTAAAGCCCTTAATCTAAAGAAATGTGATACTCTGACATCAGTTCTCCATCTATGCTTCCTACAGGATTCAGGCTTACACATTGTCACTTTGCATTCCATCAATCTGTCTCTATCAGGGTCAAAATTTTGCAAGCTTCTTTATCACAGACTTGCCTCTCCCATGTTTTCTATCCTTTATCTTCCCCCACATTATCTCAGAGTCTCCTTTTTCTCCCCATCACTTACCAGATGTAACTGCAATGGAAGACTTATGATTACAAATCATCTCGTCAGAGCCAGACATGTGGACTTCTCAGCAGGATGCAAATGAATGACCTCTTTAATTTATGAATGTCAAGCTTTACACAGAGACAGAGAAATGTCTTATTAAATGATATTCATCTCCCCAATCCCATTAATAAGCTAATAGAAAAGTTAAAGAGAAGTTCATGAGGATGGGCTGGCTTCTGTGATAGAAAGCTGGTTTAATGAGATATTACTAAAGACAGCAGCTCTATGTCAGTATCCTTAGTAAGGATGGCTGAAACTCAAAGTTGACAATTTGAGTTTCTTCTCGGTTTCCTGATGGGTAAATCCAGGGTCATTCTATCTTAGTTAGTTCTCATGATGATCAAATGGGCTTTAAAAACACAATCCAAAGAACTAGGGAAAAAAAACAGTGCATTAAAGAGCAGATGCTTTGAATGCCATGTCTCATTCAATAAGTACATGCACTCTAAAAGCTAAGCATCTCAGAAACCCCTGAGCTGGACAGGATGCCAAAGATTAGAGACAATGGGTTGCTTTCCCAGGGTCATGTAAATGCTACTTGGGTCTATTGATATTTTGTGATGAAGTACTAGGGTTTTGTTTCTTGGTTGTCTGTTTTTAAACTTTTATGTCTTTGTGAATGGTGCATGTCCCCTCCCTTCCTGTAACTCTTGTGTATGTCTTGGAAACGATGAGTTTCTCTGAGTGTTTCTAAACCTTTGCTTTCTATGTACATATACATACACACACACACACACACACACACATATATATACATATATACATATGTACATATATATGTATACATATATGTATATATACATATATATGTTTGTATATACATACATATACATGTATGTATACATATATACATATATACATATATACACATATATATACATATATAGTGTATACATATATTTATGTATGTATATGCCTCATATATGTATATGGTAAACAATTTGTATGTTCCTCAGCAAAAAGCAGACATATTTGTCTCTGTCACCCATGTTGTTCCTTGAGCAAGCTTTATGCCATTGATGTCTCTTTATTTCTCCTGTTTCAAATGTCTTAATTTGACTTCCCATGACCCACTAGAAGTAGATTCAATCTTCATCAATATAATTTAGTCTCAATTCTTTAGGAGGTGAAAATTCTGCCTCTCCTCCTTGCTACTTGTTCCTTAGTTGGCACTTTACAGACAAAATGTAATTTCAGCAATAAACATTGGGTGTGTAATATGCTTTGAGATGGAGAATGTAAGAAAGCCACTTAAGGATAGCCTTGTTTCAACTGAGAAAAGATTGCCCCAGTAATGAGTGGTTTCATCACTGTAATGCCTCAGTCATCCCTCCTTCATGGAACAATCTCTCATTATCACTGAGATTGCTCTTCGTGGAAGCAGATCCTGACAGTTTTTACAACATGTTTGGATTCCCTAGAATAATCAATTCTGTCATGTTGGAAATAATTCTTTTTTTATTGCTTTCAAAGGTATAAAAAATGGGGCTTAACAAAGCAGAGAATGTGCAGCTTTTCTAGCAAGCACTTTGTTGTATTTCTTTAAGCTGTTCACAAGAGTTCATGGATAGGTTCAAGGTAGTAGACTGTTACCCATGTAGACAGGAATACCTAACAAGTCAAAAATAATATGATATGAACAATAGATGCTGGGTTTACAAGTTAACCTAGGTTAACTAGCTAAATGTCACTGAGATACTGGGACAAGAAAAGGGAAGCTGACTTTGGGAAGCAGTTCTGAAGATTCTTTCTGAAGAGATTTCTTATCTGCCTTACCTCTACCACAGAGTCCCCCATTGCTCTCCAGTTCAATCAGTCCATCTTATGCTGTACCAGAAAAAAAAAGTGAGATTTCAGGAGCCTTCTACAGTACAAGAATGCTGCGTTGAGTAATTTATAAATCATCTGGAAAGTTTAAAGTACAGGAGAACAGCGGCATATACTCTGCTTTTCACTGAATAATATTTCAAGATTTTGTAAGCACTGTTGAGACAAAATATCATCTAATCTATTTGGTTTCTATTTAAGATGAATCCCTTAGTGATCAAACTGTTCCCACTGGAGATTTCCATATTCCTTACCCAAGGATAGTGAGGACAATAAAAAAGAAGATGCTTGATATGCAAGCCACAGACATGGTCACTATAAAATGCTCCCTAGTTGTCATCATGTTCCTCGGAGCAATTATAAGAATTTTCTGATCATAGGGAGAAAAATGAGACTTTAAGATGCTGAAGAACTGGTGCAGACCATATCATAAAGCTGGTTTGTTCTCTGAATATAGGGCTAGACACCAGTCTTCACTCCCAAGAGAGTCTAAGCAGTTCCAGGAAACATTCCATTCACAGGTGGCTTCTGCTTAAATATTTCACCTCCTTGGATTTCTCCCTTGAGCTTCAGAGTCAAGTTTACTGTCAGCAGTCTGGTTTTTCCAGTAGAAAAGTCTTAAACACATTACTACACACACACACACACACACACACATTCATACATTCATACACACACACACACACACACACACACACACACACACACACTGACTCACTCAATCCAGATGTCCTGATTACAGAGAGCATACCTTTATCCACTCCCCCTTGGTCACAATCCTCCACCAGCCCTGCCTCATATGTAAGACATACCCCTTCCTCCAACAAAATATTTTATTTTCTTTGGTCGTCTTGACAATACCTGAAGACACCTTACTTATCTATGCTTATTGTCAGTGCACTTTACCATGGTACAACTTGTTTGAAATGGATATTTTTTCTCTACTACTGAGCTGAGAAGATCTAGCAGCAGAAAGGGGAGCCCTGATCTGCACTGACGGTCTTCTTGTTCCTTCTTCATTTGTGCATGTATAGATCTGTTTGATCTCTTTATTTTCATCCTAAGTTACAAGTATACTGGACCCCTCCAACCTAGAGAGTTAACCTTTTGTGTTTTCCTAACATTCTTTTCTTTTATTTGCATTTTTCACCTAAATCCCCAACTATGAGTATGTGATGGCTACATGATTTGTAGGTAGCTTCTCTACTGAAAGAAAAAAAAAAATCATAACACAAGAACCAAGTCTGTTTTACTTTGCAGAGACTTCAGAAAACTTTCCCAACCTATGAAGACATCTGGCCTATCAAGCCTGTTCAATAAACAAGGAAATGAATAGGGAACAAAGAAATGACTGTCTAGGTGACTGCATGTAGACCTTAGGACCCCAGGGTACATAAAGTCAGTCATAAGATGTGGCTGCCATAGTCTAAGTGGAAGTTTTATGGCATGTGGGAAACTTATCCAAACCATGAAAGATTTCCCACAAATAGCAGAAATGTGTGTTGAAGATAGAAAAATGGACAAAGGTGTTGTCCAAGGGAGTTGTGGGAGTCATCTGTGCCACATTTCATGACATTTTTTATACGAGCAAGCATACAAAAGTAGGCTACAAGAAGTGAAAGAAAAAGGGAAGGAGTGGGGTGGGGAAGGGAAGGAGTGTCAAAATGAAGAGACCAGGAAGAAAGTCAGGCCAAGAGTTGGAGAAAGGAGCAACTGACTAGCGTTCCTTACTCGGAGTCAAATTACAAAGAGATTGTGGTCAGTGGTGTAAGGTGGGCCTTAGAGGGCTGCTGAATCCAAACCTGACCAGCAGTAAAGCACCTATCCTGATGTTCATGTGGAGATATCCACTCACTTGTACAAAGCTTAAGCTTTACTTCAGCTGTCCTTCAATTGTACAAGAATCAACATAGATCTCTCTAGCGTGTATTTTCCATTCTTGGTTGCAGAAACCTCAGCAAACCAACCAACAAAGAAATACTTGATGGGGGTAGTTTTTCTCTGTAGAGATGTGATCAAATACATAAAAGCAACAGTAGTCATGTGGAAATTTCAGTAGAACAACTAAAAGCAGGAGCTGGAGGAACTGGGAGCACTGTCTCACTAGTCTTTCTTACTGGTGTCAGTGTCAGAGCTGCAACTGGCACACTGGATCATGCGATAGCCTTGGGAACACAACATATGTGCTAAAGAGGGCTAAGTATAAGAGCAGAAAGATAGACCCTTAATGCAGTGGAAATCCAACCACCGGTTTTGTATTTGATTTGCATGCATCAAGTCAAAATCATTGTGCTTTAGGTCACTTCTCCCACACCCGCCTCTGTCTCTCTCGGGGGGGGGGGGTGGTTGTTAAACATACTCATCACCTCATTTCACTCATACAGATAGAACTTTCTTATATTTCATTTTAGACGCAAAATAATGCCAAGAGCAATAAAGGTGGAAAGGAAATGATGTCCAGTGATCACTTGTCATTTTAATTTCTTGATGACAGTGCCCTAAATCCAACGCCTCCTTTTGCCTTTGTAAGTTATGGTTAATAATTCCCTTGCAAAGCTTTTGTTATATCAAACTGGAAGAAATATCTGGCACATCCTTAGAAGCTCAGTGGTTACTGTAATTATGCAAAGTTCATCTTTTCTAAGTAAGTCAGTACCTACTTATTTATTTAACAAATATTTTCAGTGCTTATGTTCTGTGAGGCAACCCCCAGCTAGGGTTGCTATGTCAGACTGATTAAGCAGCGATAGGCAATGGGAAGCCACCATTGGCCCACTGAGTGATTAGGAAGAATGAAGCCAATACTCAAGGTATAATTTTTGTATTGCAGTACAAATTCATATGTGCGTGTTTTCTAACAAAGCCATAGCTATGCCTGCCAGCTTCCATTCTGTTACTACTACCTGCTGCTGCCCCTGCCTGTGCTCCCAACCCCATTAATTATAGCTTCTTTTGATGTTCACTTTCACCTGAGATTTCACAGCCTTGACATTATTGATGTTTCAAACACATAATTCTTTATTGTGTATGTTCAGGGCAGGGAACGATCTGCTCTAAGCAGCTACACATTCAGCAGCTTCTAGAAACCCTTCCCACTGGATGCTGTAAGCAACGTTCACTTCCAGGTTGTTTATGTATTCTGCACATCATACCAATAATCCCTGGAGGACAACAATCTCTCTGTTGAGAATCGCCATAATGTTTCCTTTAATTCATGTTTAGTGAGTATGTGATAGATTTTCTTTATGATATTTTGGTCCAAGTATATCATTAGACTGCTGTTCACCACCTCCTGACATACACACCGCCTCTTCCCTTGCCTCTGCTGTGCCTGAATATTTCCTTGTGCATTTGTGTCTCATACATTCTATTATCTTTTCTTGTTTTTCCTTTCTGCTTCCTTTAGTGTCCCTCCTTCCCTTTCATGGCTCCCTATAAGCTTTTAAGTCTTACATTTATTAATTGTATCTATATCTCTATTAGAGAAATTGTATCATTAGCCAAAATCTTTTTATTTGATTTACCATAATGACCCCTAGTTCTATCTCCTTTCCAACAGTCATGGTTTTATTCTTCTTTGCGGCTGAACAAACTTGCATTGTATTTGTGCCACATTTCCTTTACACACATCTCCTGCTGAACAACTCAGTTGGTTCTATACTTTTCCATCATCAATTGCATCAATAAGCAATAAGAATAGATGTGCACGCATTTCTGTGGCATGTTGACTCAGAATCCTTTAAGTATGTATGTAAAAGTGGTGTGAATGGGCTATGTGGTGGTTGTAACTTTTCCATAGTTACTTTATCAATTTGTATTTCTATAAGCAGTGAACAGATATTTCTTTCTCCTCACACCTTTGTCAGTATTTGTTGCCATTTATTTTCTTAACAATATCCATTTCTGGCTTAGTTAGCTAGAATCTCAAAGCAATTTAATTTGCATTTCCTTGATCAATAAAGTTGTTGAGTACTTTTCCAGATATTCAGTACACTGAAGGCATACTGTGTTCTTTCTTGAACTCTAAAACTTTTCTGACAAACAGCACTGACTTGAATATTGTATAGCTCCTCTAGTAGTTTGAATGGAATTAGCTGCTGAAGCCTCATATGTTTGAATGTTTGGCTCCTAATCCATGAAACAGTTTTGGAAGGATTAGAAGGTGTGGCCTTATTGGAGGAAGTATGTCACTTGGGGTGGGCTTTGAGATTGCAGAAGCCTATATCAGGCAGGTGCACCCTCTCCCTCTCCCTCTCCCTCTCCCTCTCCCTCTCCCTCTCCCTCTCCCTCTCCCTCTCCTCTCCCTCTCCCTCTCCCTCTCCCTCTCCCTCTCCCTCTCCCTCTCCCTCTCCCTCTCCCTCTCCCTCTCCCTCTCCCTCTCCTCTCCCTCTCCCTCTCCCTCTCCCTCTCCCTCTCCCTCTCCCTCTCCCTCTCCCCTCCCCCTCCCCCTCCCTGTCTCCCTCTCTTCCTCCTTACTCTCTCTTTCTCTCTGCCTTCATACTGTGGATAAGTAACCTCTCAGCTACTGACTTAGTGTTGTCATGATGATCATGGACTAAACCTCCTAAACAAATGATTTCTTCTATATGTTGCCTTGGTAATGATGTCTCTTGACACCAGGAGAACAGTAATTAAGCCAATAGCCCAAATTTTTTTTTTCTTCTATAACTGCGTCCTGTTTTTCACCATAGTTTTTAAAGCACATGTCATTTTCTTTGAGCATAAACTATTAATCTATACAGGACCTGTTCAACATCAACTTATTCATGACTACTCTCAAGGAAAAAGAAAAGACCCATTTTCTCTTCCTGTACACAGCTAAGCTCCTCCTTTTCCTAGGTCATCACTTATTTACTTCACTTAATACCTGTCCTGGAGCCCCTTTCTCTATGATCCAACTCTTAAACTCCTACTAGACAAGAATTCCAACATGCAGACTTCCCAACCATCTAGTTCTTCCTTTTCATAGCCTCATTATTTTAAATAGGAAGGAATGCTTCAAGAACATTTAATCACTGTTTAGTTCACATCAACACAGTGTCCAGCCTTTCTATGTCTTATTGTGTACCATATCCCAAATCATGTCGACAAATGGCTTGCTTGATGAAAAATGGTTGAAAACCTTTATTTTGTGAATAAAAAGACAAAATTGAGATAAAAAATAATCTGACAGGAGATAAAGAAGTCTACTTCTCACCCTCTGTTGTATAGATTCCCTATGTGTCAAAGACATCTGGGCATCAGCAAACATGACAGCTGTCAATATTCTCTTCCTTCTGCTGAACTTTTAAAAATTCTCTGATTTGGATTAGAAAAGATCAAAGGCACGAATACATCTGTCAATCCTAGGGCCATCACAGCTGGGTGAAGATTCTGGACGCTTCTGTAAATAAGCTGTATGAAAAGTTCAACACATTCATTTAAATGCCCATCATTTTAGTTCTCTATAAATTGTAATATGTGAGAGGACCTTGTGATTCAGATATTATCTAATAATTGGTGTCTACCAAGAATTCTGTAATGATTGGTTGATAAAATCAAAAGAAATCCATCTATGAAGATCTTTATGAGGATTTTGGTTCAAAATAGTGCTCACAACCTGAGAGACCCAAGACTATTTCCAGCAACTAGAAATTTTGTTGTTCATGTCAACTAGATTTTAGCAATATGGTAAAAGTACATTGTAACCTTAAAAATAAATATAAAACAAAATTGATCCAATGTAAAAACAGAGCTCTAGTTTTTGTTGGTTGTTTTGTTTGCTCATTTGGTTGGATTGTTTGGGGTTTTGTTTTTGTTTATTTGTTTGTTTTGGATTGGTTTTGTTTATTTGTTTTGGCAAATTAGAAGCCCCAACAACTTGGGTACTACCTTTTCTTCAGAGTCAATGTCAGACACCTACTGACAGAGTTTAAATTATTCAATAATTTGGAATAACTTATTCCACTTTATATGGTTTTGATATATCTACTTATGGTAACCATTAGAATCATTATCATTTTCTGTAGTAATATTTGCTGAATTTGTCAATCTCATTAATGGTATCTCTTTAGAAATCAATAATCAATGAAGTAAAATATTTGAAGATTATAAGTGAATATTTTAAAAAAGTAATCTAGAAAGTTAATACAATTATAAATTGTCTTATGGTCAAACTGTGATGTTTTTATTTTTGTTTATTTATTTCTGTATTTTTGTGCCATATGCATGATGGGAAAGGTTAAATGTATTCAGAGGCCAGAGAGAGATATTAGGTGTCCTGTTTTGCCACACTCCTTATTCCCTCAAGACAAAGTCTTTCAAACCTAGAGCTAGGCTCCTATACAACTAGCTTCATCGACCCCTACAGTCTGTGTCTGCTGGAGTCATGTTCTACTTTTTGTGTGGGGGCTCAAACCTTTGTGCTTCTACATGAGGTATTCATATTCACCAAGCCATCTCCTCAGCCTGAACATGATGCTTTTAATAATATGTGCTATGTCGTCGATTCTATTCTTAAATTTACAAATGTAAAATTGGTATTTGAAGCAATACAGTTTTGCCTATTCACCATCTACCTATCATTCTTAAACTTCTTGCCTTGTTTAGTATGATATTATTACTAACTTATTACTTCACCTTTAAAAAAAAAAAAACCAAACTGATAGACTCTTAGCCAAACATAACTGAATGTACATTACAGATAATAGATTGATGAAAGAAACTATGCAGATATATGTATAATGAACTGACTTTCATGGGTAAGAAACTGTCATATGCTATATATACACCCATTTCTTCTTCACCATCACACTATAAGAGAATGTAATTATTCATATGACACTGAACACAGTATTGTACTTAGAAGTATATATATTGTAATTCACAAAAGATGCTTAGAAAGATAGATAGCTGAACCATGCCTATACCCACAATTTCTTGATAAGTGGCAGAACATTCTTTCTGGAATAACTATGTTGCTAAAAATCAATTATTGTTGGGGTATGATCACATTACCTTTCACTGAACTTTGAAGTTCTTGTCAAATAAGTAGTAGAACCAGAGATGCAGCCAGAACCTCAAATTTCCATTCTGGATTCACTATTAATCTTTAACAAGAGGAACCATGCAATCTCAGGGGCTGCTGACTATCGCTGTGTAAAGGTCTTTTCAAATAGAAACTTTCCCGGGAGACTGTTCACTCTCGATCCAATCAAGCTATCAAAAGGGAGGATTAAAGCAAAGGTTAAGTCCACTTGATTCAGCTTTTACCTCTTAGCAGTAAGTAACTTAATAGATTCTTCAACTTCGCACTTAAGAAATATTACAGAAGCATTGGTTGAGAAAGCACACACTATCCTCATTCTAATTGTACAAGTTCACATACATTATATGTGGCTAATCATACAATGTTTATATTTGTGTGTGTATACATACATCCATAATATATACAAACTTATATATAAAAAGAAATTCAAATATTCATTGTGGCTATAAATCTAAATTTTGTAGGCAGCAAGGAAAGAGACTTTGGCACGGCTTGCTTGGTGCCTGCATCTATGATGAGTTCATGGCTGAAGAAAAACATATGAGGTCTCAAATAAAAGTCTCTTTCTTGACATGATAATATTGTCAGCTAGTCATGGCTGAAGTACTTTCTCTCCACATTCCAATTCTGCATTCCTAATGCCATTGCTTGCTCTTACACCCTCATCTGATTGTTTTCTGCATCAACATAAGCTTGGCCCGTCTTTACACATTTAGAACCATCTATAAAAGCTTATGACTGAGCTCCCAAACTGCCTACCCCCAGTGATTAAGCACTCCGGCATTCAGGCATTAGACTCAAACCTCATCTATTTTGAAGCAAAAAAAAATTTTTATCATCACAGTCCTTATTCTTCTTGAAAACTAAAAGCATTGATCTGAACAGATTTTATGAATGCTCAGTATGGTAAGATATCCCAACGAAAAAAACAAAACACTGCTCTTACTTTTATGCAAGGATACCACAAACCCTTTTCAAGTATCTGCAAACCTTGATAGTCACATTTGCAGAAAGAGCACAGGACTTAGAGCTGGAAGTTAGCTGTAGGACCTTAATCAAAATACTTCATCCAGCTGGGCCACAGTAAATCCTTCTTTGGAAGATGATTGCCAAGGGATTAAAGAGGCTGGCTTGTGCATGGTCCTACATCAGAACCTTACAAACAACCTATACTTGATGAAATCTCTCTCTCTCTCTCTCTCTCTCTCTCTCTCTCTCTCTCTCTCTCTCTCTCTCTCTCTCTCTCTTCTGTCTCTTTCACCTAAGCCTAACAAACCTCTCAGCCAACGGAGATTTTTCTGCATAGCTTTACTGTTACCTAGGATATTCTTTATTGCAGAGAGGAACTTTGTTCTATTTTCTTTCCAGGTATGCTACCTGCAAAAGTCACATCTGCCAACTCAGCAGGAGCTGAGAACTGCCCACCTTCACCTTTGCTAGTTTTGTTTTGTTTCTTTTAATATCCGTACAGGTCAAATCACACCATGAAAATCTCAAATTTTGGATCACAATGAGATATTGTCAGGTAAGAACAGCAAAAAGGATATTTCATATGACACTGAAATGGATGAAATTTTCTTTCCTCTGCATCAGACCTGAGTCAAAGAAGGAGTAGTGCTTGTTAGACAGAACTAGCCTGACAGGCTTGCTCTGTGTGGTAACATTTCTGAGAGGATGGATGGAAATGAGAGTCAGTCTTAGGCAGGTGAGGAATGAAGAGACCCGTGTGACACATGAATAATGGATCATTTGGTCACAGCTGGCTAAGGGGACTGGCTCCACTACTATGGCAAAATTGCTGATTGCAACTTTTTTCTTTTCTCTCCACAAGAACTAAGTTAACAGAGCAAAAAGAACTGCCCATGGGAGTAAGACTTGCCATTATGTGAAGTATCTTTCTGCTGAGAAGCCTTGTCATTTTATTACAGAGACTCTAGGAGGGAAGGTCATTTTAAATATGCACTAAGACTCCTAGCATGCATGGCTGGGAATGCAGGGCAGCAACTAGAAGGAAAGACACACCCTCAATGCAAGAGCCAGGTTCAAGCCTGCTTAGCCTACCCACAGTAAGCATTGTCCAGCTTCAGGGGTGTTTGTTTGTTTGTTTGTTGATTCCAAAGGATAAGTTATCATTTTTAAATCAACCTATAAGTATTAAGTAAAATAAAGAATTATGAAGGATTATAGGGATGGAATGACGTATATTGATTACTATGGAATTAATTTGTCCCAGTACAAAATACTAGACTGTTTCTCTAATACTATACTTATGCCAGTACTTTATGGTTCAGAAAGCACGACATAGATGAAACACATTCTCATGGGTGTTGTTAGGATGAAACATATGTGTATTAAGCAGGTGTTAAACACAGACCTTCTCAGGATTAGTGCCTTTACCTGTCAACCTGGGACAACAGTAGTAGTCTCTGCAGTTTATACCTCACAATGTCTTTTATAGCTTGTCAGATTGTGTTTTTGAACATTCTAAAAAGACCTACACAATCAGCTTATTTGTCTCTTCTTTTTCTCCTTCTTTGTTAAGCCATAATGAGAAAGCCCACACAAGTCCAAACTACCACAGCTCCTTTCAACTTCTTCATGTTGTCTATCTTGGAGTTTCTAGCTCAACATTTCTCAGCATAGTTCTCAAAACTGTGTAAATTCAAGAGTCTTTGCAAGTCTGACTTTCATAAAGATGTTGAATACCAAGTGGATCCTTTCAAGTTGGACTAGAGCAGCTGATAATGAAGCATCAATCCAAGGAATATGCAAATGATTTTGCAGAACATTTTTGCATTCATCTCTTCAGCATTTCCTGGAAAAGCTTCATTATCCCCAGTTCACAGAAGAAAGCAAGTTTCAGAAAGTTCTATGAAACTCCCCGAGGTCATAAATTGTTAAATTACAATACTGAGATTTGATACTTATGCTATTTATTAAAAGTCCTAAGCTGTGCCCTCAAAACACCCTTGCTCCTTATTCAACCAGAATAAAGGAAACGTGCACAGCCTCCAGGAAATACTTCTCTATGACGAAATGAAGATGAACACAACATGTCAGGGGGACTACATCAAAATGCCATGGATTAGTGACTTACAAATAACAAAAAGTGATTTTTTTTTCTCAGATTTCTGAAATCTTCAAGTGTAAGAGCAGGACACAAGCACACTGAGGTCCTAAGAGGGTCTTCCTTGAGCTAACAGATTGCCAACTTCTTCCAGTGTCCTCAGATGATAAATAGAGAAGCAGGTAAATCTCTGACCTCTTATCAAACCCTCCACTCCCATTCACAGTGTCTCTACCATCATGAGGTACATGCCAAAGCACTTAGAGTCTCATAACACTGAATAAAGATTTTAACATGTGAATTTGGAGTAGGTGACTCAGTTGTTTTATGCATGACTATGACCAAATAGCTGACAACAAACAATGTAATGGTGGAAAAACTTACACTTGCTCACAATTTAGATGTATCATCCCATCATGACCGAGCAACATGCTGACCAGCAATTAAAGAGAGTAAGGAGGCCACTAGGTATGAAACAGAAGTTTGAAAGACATGCTCCCAGACACTTAATTCTCAAATTTTTTTGTCCTACTTCTTGAAGTAACCTAAATCTCTAAAAATGGTGGCAAGCATTCCTCCTTGAGGCTCTGTGTGCATCTTGGGGGTGGGAGCAGTAGGCCATGTTCAAACCACCACATTGAAGGTTATGCACAGAGTAAATTCCTCATCAATGAGTTTGTGAACCACCACAAACTCACTAGGGAACCTTGGAGTCCTCATGGGCCTAGATTCAGAGAATTCAAATGAACTTGACCCTCAGTATGAAGCAATTTAAAAACCACACCTTTACTCAAGGACATTGTGACCCCGTAAAGATTAAAGTCTTTTGATGATAAAATGATTCACAATTCAGGGTTATTTTATTCATCTCTAAATCAAATGCTATCAAATTTCACCAGCTCTGTACACAAATTTTGTGTGCTTATTATATTAGAACAACAAAGCTAACTTGAATTTTTTTTTAATTCCAAGGTGCCTGCCTCTCTCTCATAGGCTCCCCATGGATCCTATAGATAATCTCTGGCTACTTCAGGTTGTCTCTATTACTCTTAGGAGGCCACGGCGACCAATATTCCTTCCAGACCTTCCACTTGCATGGGCTCCCCACGGGGCTCACACTGCTCAAACAATGAGGCAATACACCTTCAACTGTGGACTGCTGGCTCCTTCCTCTTATTATGGTGAGGAAAAGCTGCTTTTTTCAAAGGAGTCAGATGGCAGGACTGCTTAGACTCTGAGGGTGATTTGCAACCATTTTCGTTACAGACACAATTACCTTCTCTCCTCAGTTGTTCAATTATTACCAATGCGACCCTGAAGCTGGAAACAGGACTGTCACTCACAGCTAAAGTATGGGTTGATCTGATGACTCATTACTGTAGACTGTTCTGTCAGCATCAGATGATTTTTCCCCCTGGATAACTAAGAGTTAACCACGGGAATTCCGCATCCAATGTAACACACTCAGATATCTCTTATTTCCCTGTCACTGGTAACCCATATGTACTTTGATAGAAATATTTCTCAGGATGTCCCTAACCCATGAACATATACATCACCTGAGACTATTCACCAGGCATAATTGTTACTCACCTCCATACCACTCAGAATAATTGGCAAAGCACAATATTCTTTGCTAAACTGCAAGAAACAGCTCACCATTAAAATTTATGATTTATTTCAAATTTTATATCTCTAGTGAACTATTCCCCATAGCATAAGTTTTTACTAATACTTCATATTCTAACCTCTCTGAAAAGGCTCCAAAAACTTTACAAATCCCAACTGAGTCAATAGAAGTAGTCAACAAGTTCATATGCATTTCTTCATTGATTAGTCAGAGTTATCCCATGTAGACGTGCAAATTAAGACTACTTTGTAATGCCACTTCAACCCAGTCAGAATGGCTGTCATCAAGAAATGCTGAAGTGGATGTGGGTAAGAGGAAACATTATTCACTCTTTGCTGGTGGGAGTGAAAACTGGTATAGCCAGTACAGAAATCAGTACAGAGAATTCTCCAAAGGGTAAAAAGAAATCATGACCCTGCTCATTTTGGGGCACACACCAAAAGAATCCCATACCTTAACACAGGGATATTTGCACATCTATGATTATTGCTGCTATATTCAAAATAGCAAAGAAATACAACCAGCCAGGATAACCAACATATCTAAAATAAATATTTGTATATTTCATGAAACTATATTCATCTGTAAAGGAAAATGAAATCATGTAATTTTCATGAAAATGGATGAAACTGAGAACTAGAGTATTAAGCAAGGTGACTCAACAGGTTTTATTTGTATGGCTCAAGGTTCAGCGGTAGTGAATGGAAATATGACGTCTGCTAGAATTGTCCGTAGATCACCTACTGTCAGAATCTTCAATATGCATTATTATAATTGCTTGTTCTCTGCACTTTGGCTATTTGTACGTTTGTGTGTTAAATATTGTCCACTTCACAGGATATCCCTTAGTGAAGCTTGAAAGCTGCAGTAATCTAGCAACAAGAATTTAAAGAGAAGTTTGATACTATGTTCATTTAGAAAAATAATAATAGTAGCTTTAGCATTGGAATATATGAGCTACCCGACCATAATTAGTCAGATCCACAGTGCAAGGCATGTGTTTTTCCTGTTGGATGAAACTTAAATCCTGTGAGAGAGTGGGCAACTACCCCTGTAACGTTATGCTAGTATTTATTGCCAACCATGTCATTACCATAGATATTAGGATTCACAGGCTATGTAAGATGGTTAACAATTTTTTTTTTTTTACAGAAGTGGAGTTGTAAAGATTGTTAAGAGCCAGAAGCTAGAGTGTACCAGAATGAAACAGTATCTTCTAGACATCACAGGACCACAGGACCACTGTACTCATGAATGAACAAAAGCTATGGTTACCTGCACAAGATCAAGGTAGTCAATGTTCTCACATTAAATAGCTGTAATTTTATTTAATTTTATGAGCTTTAATTGAGGAATTATGTCTTCTGAAAGATGAAGAATCCAGTTGTTGTTGTTTTGTGTTTTGTTTTTAAAGCCTTGCTCCAAGCATATCAGCCATGCTACAGAGGATGACTCTACACTTAGAGGGATATGAGTAGCACAAATTTGAGTTGGTGTATTGTTAAATTTAAAAATAAAATGTGATGCAAAGTTTGGAGGTAGAAAGGTTAGAGTGAATCTGGAAAGGTTTAAGGAGAAGAGCTGGGGTAACTCTGAATATAATACAGCATAGAAAACAATTTTTTAATTTTTTACTGGATATTTTATTTATTTACAATACAGATGTCATCTCCTTTTCTCATTTCCCCTCCCTAGAATCCCCTATCCCATCCCCATCCTCCTTTTTGCTTTTATACCATTTTAATTACATGCATGTATTAAGGTCAATTCTAGGTTGATAGTCTAGCAATACAATAGATGCAAATAGTCAAGGAACAAGCAAGACAATAAACACAAATAGTCAAAGAACAAGCAAGGCATTAAACCCAATTATGTGAACACTCCTGTGATCACAAGAACAAGGAAATGGGCTGCTTGGCAGGAATATAACATTGGCCAAGGACAAGGAAGTAGGCTTCAGGCAGGAATCTGACATTAGGCTGTAACAAAGAAGTAATTTCAGGCAGGAATCAAATTTTAGGCTAGAACAGGGAAGTAGGCTTCAGACAGGAAAATGACTTTGGGCTAGGACAGGGAAGTAGGCTGAGAAAACAATTTTAAAATATTACCATTTATTTTCTAAAAGCATCCTCAGTACGGTGGTGTTAGAATGTAGATAGTAGTTCAAGGTTCTCAGAGGGTATGCCAAAGGGCAGGCATTGAAGCTGCTTGTGCCCTGAGCCAGAAGGGTCTCACTTCTCAACTATAGAAACACCAGACAAACTACAGCCACCTCAGCATTTCCTGGCTTCTTCCTTATTTTCCAAGTACATGCTCAGTACATGTAAATAGACAGAGATAATGTTTGTAATGCTACAACGCTACCATGTTTAGTGTCTCCAGATGGGCAACCTTCTCCCAGACAGATTTTCTCAACCTCAGCTCTGTTGACATTTAGGGTAGATGCTTCTTGGATCCATCCTATGCACTGTGAGATGTTCATCACTTCTTCTGTCTTCAACCTGCCAGATGCCAGGAATTTATTTCCTATTCATGACAATCACAGGCTTCTTTAAAGACAAGCATTTCATGTTTTTTTCCCTCATGAATAGAATTTGGGGTAGAAAGAACATGGAAGCAGGGGAAGGGGGGTTACTAAGGACAAGAACGGGGATCTGAATAAGTGAGGGCAATTGGAGAGAAACACATCAAAATAGTGTATGAATTATTTTTTTCCATTATTTTTCTTTATTTTTTTAGCCTCCAGATTTTGTTCCCACCCCCTCATCCATCCTCAGACTGTTCCACATCCCATACCTACTTCTATTCCCTGTCTCCATGAGGATGTCCCCACTCCCAACTCCCAACCCCCACTCCACCAGACCTCTAAATTCCCTGGGGCATCCAGTCTCTTGACGGTTAGGTGCGTCATTTCTGATTGAACACAGACCTGGCAGTCTTCTGTTATATATGTATTGGGGGCCTCATATCAGCAGGTGTATGCTGCCTTGTTGGTGGTCTAGTGTTTGAGAGATCTTGGGGGTCCAGATTAATTGAAACTGCTGGTCCTCCTACAGGGTCACCCTCTTCCTCAGCTTCTTTTAGTTTTTCCCGAATTCAACCACAGGGGTCAGCAGCTTCTGTCCATTAGTTGAGTACAAATATCTGCATCTGAATCTTTCAGCTGCTTGTTGGGTCTTCCGGAGGGCAGTCATGATAGGTCCCTTTTTGTGAGTGTTCCATAGCCTCAGTAACAGTGTCAGGCCTTAGGGACCTCCCCTTGAGCTAGATTCTACTATGGACCTGTCGCTGGACCTTCTTTTCCTCAGGCTCTCTCCATTTCCATCCCTGTAGTTCTTTCAGACAGGAACAATTATGGGTCAGAGTTGTGACAGTGGGATGGCAACCCCCTCCCTCATTTGATCCCCTGTCTTTCTGCTGGTGGCGGGCTCTATAAAATAGTATATGAATTATTTTAAAATGGTCACGGTGAGAAGCTTTATGAATAAAATAGAGAGAAAGCAAACAAGAGAAAAATCTTTAGACGCTGCCAAATGCTCCCCAGAGCATAAATTGTTCCTTCTTCTCTGCTAGGAGAATGAATTCATCAATAGCACAACATGCAATACTCTGAGGTAAGGCAGGTCTTATAATTGTTCCCATTTTATAGACGAGTAAGCCAGGGCTCTAATAATTAAATGATTATCATGGGTCACTGGAGAAAAAAAGCTCACATTTGTCTGACTACAAAGCCTGGCATCTTTCTCTGATGCCCTTAGTTTATGTTTTCTACTTCACAACATCTTTTTGAAACTTCAGGTAGATCCTTGGGGCTGGACAATCAATTCTCCAAATCAGAAGCAAAGCCCGAGTTGTACTCCCACAGTACCACTTGAGTCCCCAGCTGATTCAGCAGGAGGCCTGGATGTCTCCTCAGGCTGATTTAGGCCATCTCCAGCACCAAAAGCATTGATCCACACAAAATTAGCAGGAACGTCTGCTCCTTGCCTGCTGTTTGCTTACAGAGGGAATTCAAGCCTCATTTGGATCTGTGCCTGCCTATGGGCTGCATGCCAGACCCTGGTATTGAGTGCCTGTATGTACCTCTCACCTGGTGTGCAGACTATTTCAGGATACTGCAGCAGCCATTGCTGCTCACCTGCCCTGACACGTTTTCCCTGGGTTGGGGACAAGGATTTCTTCCTGGTGAAGAGTTCCTTGCAAGTTTCTTTACAATCTTCCTAATGGCTTCCTTCCTTTATCTCTTGAAGTTAAGGGCCTATCATGGTTTCTGCCCTCACAGATGTCCAACTGACTATATCCTCCACCTACCCTATTCCATCCTGCAGTTGCTATTATGTTAGTGGGGGGAAATATATAACCTGATATTAAGAAGCACTGTACTTTATGGCTAATGGCTAACAGGCACTTACACGTGTGTGCATACCACACACATCTTTCTGAGTCTGGGTTACCTCACTCAGCATGATATTTTGTAGTTCCAGCTATTTGACTATGAATTTCATGAAGTCCTTGTTTTGAATTGCTGAATAGAAAATATTTAGTTATCTCCTAAGAGGCTTCACCCAGAAGCTGATGGAAATGGATACAAAGACCCATAGCCAAACATCGGGTGGAGCTCTGGGAGTCTTGTGGAAAAGGGAGAGATAATATTGAACAAGCCGGAGTGGTCAAGGAAACCACAAGAAGACCCACAGAGTCCATGTAACTGGGCCCATGGGGGCTAACAGAGAACGAACCACCAACCAAAGAGCAGGCAGGGGCTGGACCTGGGACCTCTACACTTGTGCAACATATGTTCAGCTTGGTTTTCCTGTGGGTCCCCTAACAAGTAGAACAGAGGCTCTCTCTGACTTTGTTCCCTGCCATTGCATCCCCTTCCACTAAATGGGCTGCCTGGTTGGACCTCAGTGAGAGAGAATATGCTGGGTTCTGGTGGAACTGGATGTCCCAGGGCAGGGTGGTACCCAAGGGAGGCTTCCCCCCTTCTCTAAGTAGAAGGGGAGGGGTAATGGGGGTGGAGAAATTTGTAAAAGCAAGACTGGGAGGAGACAGGGGCCAGGCTGCGATCGGGCTGTACAATGAATAGATAAATTAATTAATTAGGGGGTGGGGGGAAGAACTGAAGCACTGAACCGTGGATCCAAAGGAAAGAAGAGACAATCGTAGTTAGAGGAGTGGGCCGGATGGGTGCTCCAAGAAGACTCCTTATTCAAGATGAGCATATAAAAGTTTGGCAGAGAGAATATGAACAGAAAGGACATTTTAGGCAGGGATAAACCTTGTGTGACAGGACCAAAAGATTCTAAGTAGCACAGTGTCCTGATGCTAACTGATCTCAAAGAAGATGCATCACAAAGAAAAAGTGGGACTAGGGAAGCTCAGGAAATAAAAGAGCGAGTTGATTTGAACTCTAACTTGTTTATCACCGCTGAGCTGTGTGGTCAGGACAGGAGCAAAACTGGTGTGCGGGACAGGAAAAGCAACTGAAAGTTGTGGAAACAGCAGTTTAATAATTCAGTAACTATAGATCAGCTCACTTGCTGCAGGTCCTCCACCAGACTAACATGGAAACTAAGCCTGACATGGCCCTACAGGAGGGATGAGGAAGAGTAAACAATAATTATAATAATAAACATGATTTAAATGAAAAGGTTTAGGGGGGAGGGTGTTGCTGACCTTTAAAACTATACAGTGAAAGCTAAGCATATCTTGGGTAAGTGGGAGTGAGATACACTCTTTTCTCATAGATAATGGGGTGCCCACACACCTGGTGATTCGGGCAGTATTGGTCACAATTTACTGGAGCGGGCAGAAAGGAGAAGGGTAGAGAGTCAGCACCTTTGCTGGATGTGAAATCACCCAGTTCCTAAGTGAAGAAGAGCATCAGGATGAGAGGCAGAAAGGGAGATTCCCAAAAGACGCCTTTGCTCACTAGTCATGCCAGCTACTTGGCCTTTACCTGGAAGACTTAGGTTTCATCAAAGAGTTTTTAGCCTTTCATCCCCTTTCTCTCCCAGGCTAAACTGGTTTGTTGAACTTTATTGGTCTGAGCTACTCAGCAGGGTGACATTACAGCAGGGATGGAAACTTGCTCTTCCTTGCATCAGAAAAGTACAGCACATCTTGGCAACGAGCTGTGCTGTTGGTATGGAAGGTGACTCAGCTCCGGCCTCTCAGTGATACTTTAAAACAGAGGCAGGGTAGCTTTAACAAGATCACAAGCCAGTCAACCTTCTGCAAGCTACTGAGCACAAGGAAGCAGCTGAGCTGACAATGCTGGCTCTCTCAGAAGTGAAATAGCACAGCATATCCATGGAGCAATAAAGCAGGACCTACTGTTCCAGGCAACACTTGATATGCTGGTCACCAGCAACATTTGTATCTCTTACCTGGACAGTGGCCCTAACAGCAGGCATGTGACTGGCTGACTCATTCTACCCCATCACAAATCAACCAGGAAGCCAAGGTAGGAAGCTGAGAAGAGAGAGGGTTTGTGAATGATAATAAGTTCTACCATTGCCTTCTGTGGAAACAAACGGGCTTGAAAGCCAGCTGATTAACCTGGGAGCCCGGTCCAGTCCCTCAGCAACCACATAGATAGAACCTATTTCATCTATGTTCAGCAATTCGAGGCAGGAACAAGAAGATAGCATTGTTTGTCATAGAGCCTTTTCTATGAACCAAGTATGTGACTGATGTCATCTGGTATGTTGTTCTTGACTTACACATGATAATAACATCTCAACCATAAGGTGTTTGTGTGAATCATGAAATAATAGGTGGAGAGCTTAGCACCACAGACCTGTTATTGTTATAATTGTTATTACTGTAAGTTTTATCTCCCATTACATAGGAGAAAGCCTGCAGGTAGAGAATGTTTGGCAGGGCTGTAATTCAGCCCTGTCCAGTCTCCTAGTTCTTGCCCTTAACCATGTGAACATGGTGCTTTCTTATCTCTCCCCTTTACTCCAGAGGTTGGTTGAGATCCCTGGTAAAATAAATACAAGAATTTTAAAAAAAAAAAGAAAACAATTTAGTCCAGTAATTCATAAAATATAAATGAATTAAAATAATGCATTCATAAGAAAATATTTTATAAATACTCATCAAGAAATATTTATATAGCATTCATTATACTTTTATGGGAAATTATTTTTAAAAAAATAGACATAACTTTTTTTCCTGCTCAATTTGGAATATACCAAATGCATGTGGAAGTCACTGCAGTGCCAGTGCAGGTATCAAGCACCAATAACACACTAAGTTCTGTTGACATGTGTTAAGTTTCCAATGCGACCACCAGCATGTCGCATGCACTGTCTCATCAGCAGTTAGAATAATTCCTTGTGACAGGAATTATTAATCCAGATGGACAGAAAGATACAGGAGCTCAGCCTCATCTGGTAATTTGGCCAAAATTACATAACTGAAAAGGAGAGCAGAACTAAGAAGCATGCTCAGGGCTGAGTGAGACACATATCTCCTTGACCACTCGAGCTGGTTCCTCAGTGGTTGTTCCCAAGGTCTCTGAATGTAAATGTGAAGCAAACTACTTTGACTATTTAGTTGGAACAGGAGTCCCACCCATCAACATTAACAAGTAGTGAATAATACCTTTTGACCCTGGAAATGATATTTTGTATAGATTCCTACTCTACCACTTTCCACCACTTGGTAAAAGAAGGGCGTGTCTCATGGCAGCAGCTTCTCCTGAAGCTACTTGGGCAGTTGTCTCTGACAACAAGCTAACCCCCTTCGTTCTTCAGTCACATGCCACCTTCCTAAAACCTAAGGACCTTCTCCTTTAAAAGAGCATATTTGGATGTCCTTGCCAAAGAGTAAAATAACAATGCCCTGCCATTTTGTCTTTTCCTTCCAAGACGTTTGAAGGGATCCAAATCAAACACAGATTGGTTTGAGGTCACAGAAGGAGGGAAAGGAATCTACTATAACTGCTCAAGTCCTACTGTGAAGCACACCAGAGAGACAGCTTCCATCCAGAGTAGCTCAATCCTGCTAACAGCTGCAGGGGGACAGACCTGTCTTCTTTATCTGTGTCAGTGTACTTAAAGTATTCTGGGTAAACGAGAGTCTCCTCCCCTTCCATCATGTATGTCCTATCAGACATTCCCGTGTCATTTTCCAGTCCCTTCTCTCTTCTTTATCTTACTACACTCTATGCTTCAATTCTCCAAAATAGATTCCATCACTCAACTCCACTGTCTCCACAGAAAACCTCAGTCTTCAAGGACCAAGTCAGAGCTCTCATTAATCAACATCTCCTAATCCTTTGGTACCTTTCCTGTTGTATCTACACCTTCCAGCAACCTGCTTGGACTGCAATTTAGACCACCACACTTTACAGTATTTAAGTAGTATGGACAGACTTCATCTCTGCATGACTTATTACCTATTACCAATCAGAAAGGAAGCAAGCAACATTCTACTAGAGTCAAGCGAAGAAAAACTAACAAATGAGCAAAGTCTGAGGTTTCTACAATTTCTGACAGTGCAAGTAAGTGGGTGATAGTAAAGAAGAATGGAAACCAACATGGATAATGACCAGGAAAAGGCCCCAGGGACCAAGTAGAACTAAATTAGATACATAAAGGGAAATGAAGATATCAGTCCCTAATTTACACGGCTGGGGGCAGTAGAGCCAGCAGGTGAAAAATCCCTGCTATGTCTAGACATTGGCTTTGCAAGGAGATCCAGTGAGGCCCACATGGCTTTCCATTATAGAAAGTGGGTATGAGAGAGCCTGGAGCTGCTAAATCAAGGTGTTACTGTTAGGAAGATGGGAGGAGGTCTTAGACTACCTTGGCTTACAGCAGCCACCTGTACCGACATTATTTTCTCTGTCTGATCCTGAGTCTGACCCATCTCAAGGCCAGAGTTTCCTGTCATAGATTTCCAAAAGTTACACTGTGATCCTGGTAACATTTTATCATGTTCGACATATTTTTTTTCCTGCCTTTGTTCACTCTTATGAGAAAGGGGAGAGAGAGAGAGAGAGAGAGAGAGAGAGAGAGAGAGAGAGAGAGAGAGAGAGAGAGGGAGGGGGAGAGGAGAGAGGAGAGGAGAGGAGAGGAGAGGAGAGGAGAGGAGAGAGGGGAGGGGAGGGGAGGGGAGGGGGGGGAGGGGAGGGGAGGGGAGGGGAGGGGAGGGGAGGGGAGAGGAGAGGAGAGGAGAGGAGAGGAGAGGAGAGGAGAGGAGAGGAGAGGAGAGGAGAGGAGAGGAGAGGAGAGGAGAGGAGAGGAGAGGAGAGGAGAGGAGAGGAGAGGAGAGGAGAGGAGAGGAGAGGAGAGGAGAGGAGATCTGCTTTGCTAGACATGATAAACTCAGATGAGGTCTTTCATCCCCTTTTCAAGAAGCTGGCTGTGAGCCACAATTGCAGTCTTGCCTTTAAACCTGAAAACCCCAGCTTCCCAAGGGAGCCAGAAGGGGCGGGCTTTTGGCACACAGAATTCCCGAGCAGCAAAACTAACCCCTTTCCCCTTAGCAGTCTCCTGCTTTATTAACTAAACTACTCTGCAGCCTGGACGAGTGCATTTCATGGTGAGTCTAGGGTGAAAGTGATTTGGCAGGTTACGTTCCCAGCGTGATCCGGAAGAGAGACAAGGGGCTGTGGAACACAAGCCGCCCTGGAAGCTTTCCTAAACCAACAGGAATCAGCTGCTTTGACAGTGGGGTGTGCTCACAGATGGGGATTTCTT
Source organism: Arvicanthis niloticus (assembly GCF_011762505.2). Classification (NCBI taxonomy): domain Eukaryota; kingdom Metazoa; phylum Chordata; class Mammalia; order Rodentia; family Muridae; genus Arvicanthis; species Arvicanthis niloticus. Next base: position 38,914,185 of record NC_047670.1, on the reverse strand, counting down.
CAAAGGGAACAGAGGCTGAGGGAACAAAGAAGGTGCTGAGGATTCCATATGGATAGGATTCCAACCGGAGCATCTCCCCAATATCCTCTACCCCCTACGAGGACCATTATAAGACTCACAAAAGGAATTCTCCAACAGACATACTTTCTTTCTTTCTTCTTTCTTCTTCTTTTTTTTTTTTTTTTTAATTTGATGAAATCAGTTAGAATTTCAAGCTGGAAGAGAACTTGATCAGATGGTCTCATTTCTCCTGGGGGAAATGAAATGCAAGAATACAAAGTAACTTCCCAAATTTACTTAGCTATTGAAAATACCAGCAGAAAGACATTCTAGGCTGCTCTGGTCCAGCCTTGTTCTAATGTCATATCCTGTGGCTCAGGAGCTAGTAGAAGATGGTGATCAATAACAATTTGTATGGACAAAAAGATTTCTCTGTGTGACACTCAGCGGATCTATAACCTTTTATGTATCTATTCCCAGGGAAAAACACGTGCAAGTACTAGCAACTATCCTATAGCTTCACGTGAGATAATGGTACAGACTCTGTGCACAAAAACTATAGGCTTATGTTCCCCAAATAGTTTGCTTCTTTATAGATAAAGAGGACATCTATGTTTTTACTGCTTTGACCTGGGTGGGGTCATTCAAATAATAATGGCCAATAGAACAAGAATAAAAGTGATGTTATGGCCACATTAGCCAGCACCTATTGCATGTCTATTCTTTCTGCAAATGGCCACACATTGTGGATGTAAGAATCACAAGCTAGGCAGAGATTTGAATCACTAAAAGGCAAAGAATTAGCTGATCGATATCATCCATATTGATTTCTGTAAGTGAGATGACAAAAACCAAAATATCTGTTTTTTTTTTAATGTGTTTTCTGGGTTGTTGGTTACACCATCGTTTGGTAATTATTTTAACAGCCATAGTAAACACTTATTAAATATTATTAGTTAGGATTGCCATGTTTTGCCAATTAAGAATTAGTAGCAGTTATAGTTTCTTACAAGTGGCTCTTCCTTTGCGCTACCAAATACTGAGAACTACAATCAATGCTGATGAGGGGAATCCTCAGATTCTTCAGTGTTTGGCAACAATTCAACTATATGCTATATGATTGAGCTGAATATATATATATGTGTGTGTGTGTGTATGTGTGTGTGTGTGTGTGTGTGTATTACCTCTTAATTCTTCAAAAATCAGCCAGTAAGGGAAGTTCTCATTTTTAAACAGACAACTATTAAGCAATTTTTAAGTTCCAGAACTATTGTAGTATCAACACATATGTTGCCAAATGCTACCTGTGATGCTTAATTTTGATCAACTTAACTGGAGCAAGAGGCTCATGAAAACTTGTAGAAAAGGAGGTGGAAAGGTTGTAGAATGGTGGGAAGGTCAGAGGGCGGGGAGTCTGGTAAACGGCCGTCTTCTGCACATGGCATGGTCATTGCATCGTGAACTGACAGCAGCTGTCCTCACCTGTGCAAGATCAAGCTGGGTAAAATTATCAGCCAAATTTCCTGTAGAGATGGAGGAAGTGTCCCACTGGACGTTGAAAGCTTCTCAGAGAGGAAGAATCTTACAGCATTATTGTGAAGATGGCATATCAGTTCCCCCTTGTGATTATTCTGCCCAAATATGTAATATAAGCAACTTAAAACATTTATTTTGGCTCATGGGCCATCACTGTGGAAAAATTACTCTGTGCTGATGTTACAGTGCTAAGAGTTTAAGGCTGCTTGCTTACACCATGGTGGTCTAACAAACAGGGAAAATAGATTTCCAGTTTTCAACTGGCTTTTTCCCCACCCCATCTCACCCTACTCTCTTTATTCACTCTAATATCCAAACCTGCAGGATAATGCTACTCACATTCAGGAAAGGGCTTTTGCTTGCCTGTTAGTACTCTATATAAAATCCCTCCCAGACATACACACATATGTCAGTGCTCTAGATGTTTCACACAGACACACACACATATACAACTTGGTGAATCTAGTGTTGCTGGTATGAATACACACATATATATCTTGGTGAATCTGATATGTTGCTTGGTGTTGCTGATATGGAAGTGTTATTATGACTTAACATTTAGTATTGGATAACCCAGTATGGAGCTCATCCCCAGGGATGCCTGGTTTTCCCTCTTAACGGTAGTACAACAATGACCAACATGGCAAGATACCCACGAAGGTACAATTGTGGCACTTAGGTCTTTGGAATAACCAAGGGTGATCTAATTGGACTAAAGTCCACTCAATAGGAGGGAATTTATGCCTACTATTATAAATGTAGCCAACTAAATATGACAAATGAGGCTGTGAAACCTAGAAGAGAGCTTACAACTGTCAGTTACCCAACCCAGGATATTCTCTAACTGCACTCTCAAAAGTGATCCTGATACCCATAGATACCTGTAGCTTTCCCCCCTCATCAGAGAAGCTTTTTTCTGTAGCAGACAGATAAGATCCCAAAAAAGCCATAACTTGTCAAAATACAGATCGTGTGTTGCCGAGCTCCAGTTGTTACATTGACAATACGATTTTCACATTCAAGCTTCAGTGAACACCAGAGTAGAGGAGCAAAATGATTGTAGGAGTCACTTGATCAGGACTTCCACTGCCGTAGTGTGTCTCATATATTACAGGGAAGCTGCATCCATAAAGTTTCAGTTGCTTTCTTGTATAGCTAAGACCCCCCCCCCCGTCAGGAATTGGAACACCTGTAGTGTTCTGAGTCCTCCTACATCAAGCACCAATCAAAATAGCCCTTCAGTCATGCCCACTGGCTGATAGGGTGGAAGTAATGCATCATTTGACATTTCCTTTTACTAAAATAGGTCTAAATGTATGTCAGTTTTGCCCTAAGATTTCACCATGATACTGATCTCTTATTCATTATAGCTGATTCTTCATCCTGGCTAGCCAGTGTTAATTCTACCAGTGATTCAATTCATTTCTACAGAGTTTTCACCTAAAATATCACACGATAGACCCTGGTAGAGTCTCTGCATGCCGCTGAAACTTCACATGCCAGGCCTCTATTGTCTGCAACGCCCTCAGTATTACTTTCAAGGTTGCCACAACAGCTCATTAAACTCTGAGCACTCAAATGGTTTTTTTTTTTTTTAGCTTAAAGCTCCAAAATCTTTCCACAGTCCTGCCAAAAGCCGTGCTTGTGCTTATAACAACAGCAGCCCCAGTCTCTGGTACCAATCTCTGCCACATCAACTTGGGGAGAAAAGGATTATTTATGTGGCTTACAGGTTACAATCCATCCTTGAGAGCAGCCGAGACAGAACTCAAGGCAGGAATTTAGAAGCAGAGACTGAAATATGGATCAAGGAGGAATGCAATGCAGCTTCTTTCCATTACTTTCTTAGGTTCCTATTATAAAATTCAGGCCTATCTGCCCAAGGATGGCATTGCCTACAATGGGCTAGGCCCTCCTGTGCCAACCATTAATCAAGTAAATTGCCTGCCCCCATGACATGCCCCACAGACATGACCATAGGCCAATCTGCTGAAGACAGTTCTTCAACTGAGGTTTCTTGTTTCAGGTTGAATATAGTGTGTGTCGAGTTGAGAAAAAACGTGACAATAAAATGTAACCAGAACAGTTTGTTTGTATGTTGTGTTGGGCACATGAAGACATGTGTGGAGATGAGAGGATATCCTCAGATGCTGATCCTCTTCAGCTTTTCTGTTGTTCACTGCTGCATAGGCCAGTATCTAGTCTGAGAGCTTCCATCCGACTGTGGTGCACTGAGATTAAAAATAGAAACCACTCCATTCAGCAGCATGTGCATACTGTGGATTTAAACCAGGGTCCTCAGGCTTGTATAGCAAGGGCTTTATCCACTGACTCATCTGACCACATCCCACCTGTAGTGCATAGTCATTCTTGCCGATGCCAGGATGCAATCCTCTTGCTCCCAGGATAGAAAAGATGCAGTGGCAGATGTTCAATGACCACGAAACTGGCACCACATAAACTTTCATATCCCACTACCCATCTCAGGGATCTCTCAGATTCTAGAATTAGAAACAGGGCACTTTGGGAGTCCCTACACTGAAGCCCTTCCCAACTTCTCCCAGCATCCTGACCCTGTATTTATACAACAAAGGGATGTGAGATTCTCTTTGTTTTTACACATCCTATCCCACACCATGTCCTTGGTTTCCACTTTTTCACAGAACTCAGTCAGGTTCCTTCCTTGCCTCATTAACCTAATTCAGGAAGAATGTTGGTCAAGTTAGATAAACCCACAAAGGAGGGCCTTCACATGCGTTTCCCCTATAGACCAGTAACGTGGACAGAATACCTAAGGATGCACTGGATATGAAGCAACGAATGATAAACGTATACTCCCTGGGTTTTTGTTCTTGTTCTGCCTGAGGTAGGCAGACAGAGAAAAGAGAATATAGCAGATCCAACCTAGAAGCTATAAGTAAGTTCAGGCCCTCAGCACATGTGACACACTCTGTTGAAAATTACCTCACGTGAGAGACATTTAGAAAGAATGAACTAACATCCTCACTAAGCCATGCAAGGCTGAGGACCCGAGTTTAAATCTTCAGTATGCACATGACCCTGAATGTGGTGGTATACATCTTTAATCTCAGTAGGCTACAGTCAGTCACTGAGCAATCAGCAAGCAAGAGTGGAACATGAAGGTGCCTGGAATTAAAGCTTTTGGAGTCTCAATGCAATTGTAGCAAAGTTGGAGATTCAGCCTATTAACCGAGGTAACATGTAGGTAAAAGTATAAAAAGCAGCATTCTCCGTCTCAGGCAGGCCCTTATTCCCTACAGGAGGCATCCCTCTGGAGCAGGCCTGCTGCCTGCTGATGTGGGCTTGGTATAAAAATGGAAATTCATATTTTGTAAAAGTTGTAAGTTCATTCATCTAAATCACTTCTTGTAGAGTCAATGATGGCTCTGAGAATTGCTGGGGTAGGATTTTTATTTGATCTTTCAATGTTATTGGAGGTCATATAAATGGGACTATATGAAGATTTTACTATCTATTGTGTAATTCTAAACCAACATTCTGCCAATGAAGTGCAGGTTTTGGAGGGTAAAATGGGGACGAGAAAAGAGCCAGCTCGTTCTCCTCAAGGGGCCATGCCTGGAATTTGGTTAATGCTTAACTATAAAGAAGAAAAGAGGGAAGGAAAGGGAAGAGATGGAAAAAGGAAGGAATAAAAAGGAGAGAGAAGCAGAAGGCAAAGGGAGGGAGAGGCAAGTGGGAAGAGAGCAACTGGTTTGTTTGAAACTGTCTGGCAAATTAATCTAGTCCTCATTTTTATCTTGAAAAACAAACCATGATTTACTGAAAGGTTAAAAATAACTCATTTTCTGTGAAAATTAGATGCCTACATGGTATTCCAATTTTATACTCTAAAATCTGACTCCTTCTGAACTTAATGTGCAGAAGATTTATTTTTAACTAATAGATCTCATTAAATGGGCCCTCATAGTTAATGGAAATCAAAAACACATCAAATATGTATTTTCAAGATATTGGTCATATTATTAAGTATAATTTGCTTCTATTACATTTTCTTGAATGATTTCTAAGTACTTCTTAGATGATACTTCCTTAAGTCTCCATAAATACAAAGAAGTCCTTTCACTTAAAATCTGTATAAAAAGTAGATTTAAATTTCATCTTCCCCTTTAAATGCACACTCACTCAAAGATGTATGAAATCTGTTTTAGTGTCAAGAAAATTTTCTCATACATTGTCACAATAACATTGTAAAAATATGCTGTTTCAAGCTAAGTAAGTTAGGAAGAATCAATAGATGAAAGAAGAATGTCCAACAAATGAGTACTTTCCTCTCCTAGGAATCTATGACTCACTGATGTCATGTATTGGTAATTTGAACTCCAGAATAGAATCAAGTAGGATAGCTTTAGCTTCTGTGAGCTGAAATCCCAGTGTGCTCCATGCTGTTTGGATATCTCAATATGTGAGTCAATGATTTGTACCTATACCTGGATCCTATATTCAACATCGTTATTACTAAACAATGTTTTCAAAATAAGCATTCGATCCAAATTTACATTCTTTAATGCATCTACAGTGAACTTCATAAGATATAAACCTGAGTGTGTCTTTCCTGTGCTTAAAAACATTTTTGATGCTTAAGAGAATATAGCCAAAGAACACTATATATATATATATATATATATATATATATATATATAGATGATAGATAGATAGATAGATAGATAGTGTATATATATAACATATATAATATATGTCATATATATTATATATGTTATATATATACACACACACATACAGAAACTATACTAAAGAATAGTATCCATGGTCCTGAGGAGGCAGGTGAGATGTTTTACACTTAAGCCTTCCTTCTCTTCCAAAGCTATCTCTAATTTTCCTATCTTCCTGAATCTGAATTTCTGTCCAAGCATGACAACTGAATACTTATAATATTTCTCTCCATTTCTCCCTGCCTGGAAAAATTAATAAAAACAAGCAAGAGGCAATGAATTTGAAAGACAACAATTTGGAGGGATGGAATTTGAAGGTAGAAAAAGAAGAGAGAAATGATGCAATTATATTATAATTTCAAAATATAGATGAAATACTTAAAAATGCAAACAGGTTTACAACAAAGTAGGTTTTGTTTATTTGTTTATTTAAAGCCAGAAAATCCTATCTTAAAAATGCACACAGGAAGGAGAAATTAATCTACCACAGTGATGTTCAAAGATCAGCAGGTGCCAACCTCCTTTCCAAGGAGAGTTTCCATTATAAAATACCCTGGCCTGGTGCTTCGCACACTCCCAGTGAGGTCTATTCGTTCACACTACTAATGTGATCATAATATAAGCATGCCCACAGTTAACCAGGCCAGCTAACACATCTTAAAAAACATCTGCTGCACAGATTGAACTAACACTCTAAAAATTTTAGGAAGTGATTAAGCATATGATTTTGCTTAAGTAGTTACGTAGTTGCAATTAAAGTTAGAATAATTTGTCCTAGTGCCATGTTGAACAGTATACGCATGCACAGGCAGCACAATAGTAACTTCTCAATTACATTTAGTGAGAGTGTTACAGAATAATACAAACAGTTGAACTGCCCATGGTGAGGATGCTATAGACCAGACCTATAGGATTCATGGATCATGTCAAGGCCTGACCACCCATTTTATACTTTGCTAAGAAAGACACATGCAAAAGAAAATGGAAAATGAGGAATCAACTGTCACAATTTATAATTAGAATTTACTTGATGCTCCTTTGGTTATATGATTGAAGATAGTCCTTGGAGCAAGCCCATAGATGACAATAGTCTAGGAATGTTTACTGCCCTATCAAATCTAACACAAATCTGTGATCATCTAGGTAGGCCCATGTGAGAGGAATCTAAAAGATCAACATGCTGGCGCCCACAGTAAGAGAAGTAGTACTAGGAAAACATGCTGGGATCCTCCTATTGGAAGTGTTTCCTCCCCTAGATTCCCAATTTAACTTTTAAACTTAAAGGCAAGAGAAAGGACAAGAACCAGAAGGATATAGACAAAAAAGGAGCCCTTCACACTGGCATGCATTGTCTGGATAGGATGCCAGAATATGACCTGCCCTACACCCTCCAACTCACTTTTGACATATTAGCTCTTTCATGATCAACACTATGGCACTGAAAAGGTACTTCCTTAGCACTGTTTCTTTATCTATCAAGTGATGTTTTAGGAAAGATGTCCCTATGGACTGATGGCCCTTCCAGCTCAAAAGTCATGTTCTATGACCAAATGAAAGCATTGCCTTTTTTTTTTTTATAAAGCCAAAGCTTCTGTAAACACAGGACATGGTACTTCTCTTAATAGCACAATAGAATTTTCACACCTCCATTCTTAGGTTATCTTTTTATAAAAGTCTAGGAAGAAAAAAATCTATCCAAGTGTCCTTACTTCAAAAACTTCAGAACACACACAAAAGTTGAGGAAAGTTGCCCACTCTATTCTCTAGAGAATTCTAATGAGAATTTAAAATAGTCGAATACAAGGCACAGCTATTTCATGTTCACCATAACAGGATAGTCAGCACTTTCCACTTAGCTTTGGAGGTTTTAAAGGCATCAAAAGAATTTTGAAGAATTTGAAAAGGTTTCAACTTGTATTTGAGTAAACCTTGTAAAGTGGTGTCCTTCTCAATATCCAAAATACGTCTAAAAAGCTTGCAAAAAATAGAGATTGAGACACACAAATATAAGCAAAGATATGTAGAGGTGACAAGATGACACAGCACATCAGAACTCAGAGAGCATGTGCTTTCTGCATGTGACATTTATGACCAAAATTATAAAAACCATCATCCTTCTGACTAAGTAAGTTTGATAGAAGCAGATGTGGGTCAACTTTCAATCACACATCTCAGCCATATTTTCGAAACTTGTAAAATCTACCCATGCAGAAAGAACGTGTAAGTATGAATGTTTTGGTGGTCTTCTCCACTTATAAAAATATCCTGAACGTAGTTTGTCTTATAAAAATCCATTTTATCAAGAAATTAGTAATGAAACAACAATAAAATAATTCAAAATACTATTATATAATAAATGAAGAAAGAAAAAACGAGATAATCATCTATCAGAAGAAAATTGATATTTGTTAATAAGGTAATTGGTTGTTTTAAAATTTATTTCACTATTTTATGTGTACAAGTGCATATATATCTGTATTCCCCATGTGTGCCTGCTGGCTGCAGAAGCCAGAAGAGCAATCAGAGTTTCTGGAACTAGAGTTACAGATGATAGTAAACTCCCATGTGGGTACCAGGATTTGAATTCAGATCCTCTGGAAGAACAGCCAATAATCTTAAACACTAAGCCATTTCCTCAACTGCTTACTTCTTTTAATAATATTTTTAATTACATTATAATTACATTATTTTCCTGCTTTTTTTTATCCTTCCATCCCCTTCCATGTACACCCTTGCTATCTCTCAAATTCATGACCTCTTTTCTTAAGTGTTAACAAACACTAGAAATAGAAGCATCACAGCTCAAGTAAAACACAGGTAAATACATAGGAAGAGATTAAAGATAAGGTAACACAGCCAAGCAAAGATGAAGCTGGGAGAAGCAAAGCTGTCCTACATGCAGGAAGAAAAAGAGACAAAGTGAAAAAATTACACATCTCCCTGAGCATGAATAAGACTCATAGAGGATGAAAAGTAAAGTGAAATGTAAAGGTAGGAGAGAGAGAGAGAGTGAGAGAGAGAAATATGAAAGGAGACCATGAAGGGAAGAGAGGGGGTAATGTTAAAAGAATAGAGAAATAAATAACAATAAAACATTGTTGAGGCCCACACTGCCCAGCTTGGGGTCCACTGTGTCCCACCCAAGCTGCTGCTCCAGTCCATGGGTCAGGGTCTAGCAAGAGAGAGAGTGGGGATGGAGGGGAAGAGACGCGAAGAATGAAGTCAAGACAGAGGTTCTGATCAAGTCTCAAGTCTCTTTTATTGAAGGGAAGTCCGGGGTATTTATACACTTTGCCACATGCCTTGTAGGCATGGATACCACAAGCACCTTGCAGCTGGGGGCACTAAACAGCAAAACAAGATATGTGGGATAAACAAGATATTTATCAGAGTGTGCTCAGCTGTTGTAGGCTGTTGAAAACAAGTCTCTTGTCAGGGTATATGGCTTGAGATGGCTGCAAAGATGATGGCCGCTTTCTGCTATGAGTTGGCTCCCAACAAAAAATGAAAAACTCAACAAATACAATGCTTGTTTATACATAAAGAAAGTTAGATGAGTCATATGACTTGAAGGGGATTGCTTCAATCTAATATTTTATATAATTAAAATTAACTTGATTATATGAATTATTTCATGTATATACAGAAAGGCTATAAGATAGAAGCATAATAGCAAGAAAAGAAAATTGTTCTGGCTGGTTTCAGCATTTATTTATTTATTATAATGTCTTGGTAATTCCTCATTGGATGTCTAAGAAACTATTCTAAACATTAAGTATATAATGGTGAGCAGCCATACATTTCCATTCTTAGGAACCTTAACTGTAGAAAGTAGCATTGCACATCAAAACAGACATATTCTAAATCAAATGATAATATTAGAGAATCAAAAAGAAACATAATTCAAAGGCCCAGAAAATGTTTTCAACAAAATCATAGAAAAAAATTTCCTATCCTAAAACAGGAGGTGACTATAAAGGTACAAGAAGTATATATAATGCCAAATAAACTGAACCAGAAGAGAAAATCTCCTAGCCACATAACAATCAAAACACTAAATATATAGAATAATGAAGGAATATTTAAAGCTTCAAGAAAAAAATAAGATGAAGTAACAAATAAAGCCAGACATACTAGAATTAAACCTGAATTGTCATTGGAGACTCTAAAAGCCAGAGTGACCTGTATGGATGTCTTGAAGACTCTAAGATACCACAAATGTTAGGCCAGATTACTATACCCAGCAAAACTTTCAATCATCATAGATGGAGAAAATAAGATATTCCATGAGAAAATCAAATTTAAGCAATATATATCTGTAAATCCAGCCCTACAGGTGATGTTAGAAAGAAAACTCCAACCTAAGGAGGTTAACTACACATATAAAAACACAGAAAATAATCTTATCCCAGCAAAAATCAAAAGAAAGGAAGCACAAACACACAAACATACACAACAGAGTCAGTGATCACTGGTCATTGATATCTCTCAACATCAATGGTCTCAATTCTCCAATAAAAAACACATACTAACAGAATGATTTGAAAACAGAATCCATCCTTCATCTGCATCCAGAAAGACACCAATGATAGACATTACCTCAGGGTAAGGGGTTAGAAAAATATATTCTAAGCAAATGGACCTCAGAATCAAGCTGGTGTAGCCATTTTAATATCTAACAAAATAGTCTTCAAACAAAAACTCCAAAACTAATCAAAAAGATAAGGAATGATGGTATATATTTATGAAAGGAAAAATCCAGGAAGATGACATTTCAATGCTCCAAACACGAAAGTATCCAAGTTTGTAAAAGAAATACTACTACAACTTAAATCACATAAACCTCACACACTGATACTGGGAGACTTCAATACCCCATTCTTATCAATGAAACCAACAGACATTAATAAAGTAAATGGATCTAACAGATATTTACAAAACATTTCACCCAAACACAAAAGAATATACTTTGTTGTCTGCCTCTCATGAAACTTTCTCCATAATTGACCATATGCTCTGAAAAAAAAAAGCAAGTATTAAAAAATACAAGAACATTGAAATAGCTTCCTGAAACCTATCAATCAGGCCACCATAGATTAAAGCTGGATATCAACAACAGAAACAACAGGAATCTTACAAATTCATAGAAACTGAACAACTGTCTACTTAATAAAAAACTGACCAAGACAGAAATGAAGAAGGAAATTAAGGACTGTCTAGAATTCAATAAAAAATAATAGACAGCATATGGAAACTTATAGGACAACATGAAAGCTGCGCTAAAAGCAAAGTTCACAGCATTAAATGCCTATATGAAATAATTGGAGAGATCTCATACTAGCAAATTAATAATGCATCTGAAAGTTCTAGAACAAAAAGAAGTAAGCACACCCAAGAGGAGTATATTGCAAGAAATAGTCAACCTGAGGGAATGTGGGGGCAGTGATTGGGGATCAAGTTAGAGGATGTAAGATGGAAAGAGAGTACAGGGAGAGATGGCTGGAATTCAGGAGGCATTTGGGGGTAGTGTGAAAACCTAGTACAATGGAAACTTCCTGGAATCTAAGAAGATGGTCCTAATGAGGACTTCTAGTAGTGAAAGATATGGAGTCTCAACTGGCCATTTCTTACAGCCAGGAGAGGCTGGGACTGGGTTGCATTCAACTGAGTTGTTGTCTAAGGGGATGACATAGAAATCCTCAAATAATCCAAGCTATTGCTAAGACAAAAGGTTACTCTCCTCAAACTGACAGCAGGGCCCCATTGCTGAGGTTAACACCCACACAACTCATTAAACATGGAGAAGTTGAGCTGGTAGCTATAGAGTCCTCAGTTCTATGTTCTAGTCTCTTTGGTGCAGGGAATTTCAATACAAGTCACTAAAAGAGAAACATGGACACCATCCTAGACACAAAACCTTTAACCTACAATCTGTCCTGCCTTCATAATATACTAGTGCAATGGTGTCACAGAATTTGTAGAAGTAAGCCAACCAATATCTGCATTGACTTAAGGCCCACTCCGCAAGAAGGAACTCATACCTGACATTGCTCAGATAATCAAGAACCAATGACTAAGTATTCTAGGGACTTAGGGTAAAACCAAACACTGTTTGTCTTAAATAAATGAATAAATATCAATAATATGATTCCTAATGATATTCTCCTACATTCATAGATCAGTACCTTATGCAGGCATCATCAGAGATACTTCCTCTGGAAGCACATGGGAAGAGATGCAGAAAAACACACAGCCTAACAATACGTAGAGAGAGAATCTAAATTGAAGAACTCTACCAAATTCCTTCCTTCAGAGCTCTGGGAGGACTGCAGAGGAGGAGATGGACAGAGTATAAGAGCCAAAGGGGATGGAGGATACCAGGAGAACAAGGCTGTGGTAGTTTGAAAAGGTATGCCCCCCATAGACTCTCATGTTTACGTGCATAGCTCGTACAGAGTGGCACTATTAGGAGGTATGGCCTTGGTGAATTAGGTGTAGCCATGTTGAAAATCATCTAGCTCAAGCTGTGCCCTGTGTGAGACACAATCTCCTTCTGCTATCTGTGGATCAAGATGTAGAACTCTTAGCTCCTTCTCCAATGCCATGTTTCCTGCTATAATGATAATGGACTAAACCTCTGAAACTATAAGCCAGCCTCAATGAAATGAGGCTGTTAACAAAACCCTAACTTATACAAAGGCCCTCTGAATCAAGTAAGCAAGGTACATATGAGCTCACAGAGACTGAAACAGCAAGAACAGGGCTCACACAGGTCTACAACTTGTCTGTTGCAAACACATTATTGTATCTATTAATCTTTTTCTAGGAGTCTTAATTGTGAGAATGGCAAGGTCTCTGATTCTTGCACCTACTCTTGGGACTATTTCCCTTCAGTTAGGTTGCCATATCCAACTTCATTATGATAGGTTTTTTTCTTCATTTTACTATATCTTATTTTGTCCTGTTTGGTTGTTATATCTTAGAAGCCTGTTCTTTTTTAATTAAGAAACAGAAAAGGGGTGGAACAAGAAGGGAGTGGTGGTGGGGAGGAATTGGGAGGAATAGAGTGAGGTTAAACTATAATCAGGATATATTTATGAGAAAATATTTTTAATAAAAGAAAAATGTAAAAAGAAAACAGGGAATCATCCAGAGAAAAAATAAAGCATAGTAAGGAATATAAACACTATCCAGAAAAAGTATTTGCTACCTTGGATAGAGCCATGAGGGAGGTGTGACATATAGGCAGAGACCTAGAAGACTTGATAAAGGCATACAATCTTCCAGAAAGGAGGAACAATAAACCCTGAAGGTTTTATAGCCAAAAGGTCCTGGGTTTGTACAAAGTACATGGAGTCCCAAATTTCCAGGACATTAAGCAATATGAGTGGGAAGTAGAAATGGAGGGGGTAATATTAATATAGCTTTACACATCATTTTAAAAACTTTATCATTTACTGTGAGTGAGATGTGAAGAAAATGGAAAGTTTTAGAAAAATGAGGTATGAACTGATTTCTTTTTAATCTTACCAGTTTTACTCCGGGTATTTGATAAGATGGCTACTTTTTAAGGCTAAGGGCCAGAAAGCCAAACCCAGTTTTCATTAAGGTGAGCACTGACTGATAAGGATTGCCATCTTTCCAAAAGTCTACTCAGAACTAAAATTAGGGGGATTAGCTGTATCTAATCATCACCCTCTATACCCTTCAATCTATGTGCTGCCCTATAAAGAAAGTCTAAGGTAGACAGAGAATGCCCTTGGGGAGTGAGTAAGTATGAAGAAGGGATACGGTAACTTTTCTCAAAGCCAAGGGGACAAGGTCACATAAATATTTTAGAATAAATAGGAGATGCTGGGATACAACGTAGTGGCTATACTGCTCCCCTAGCATGAATGAAGCTTAGGCTCAATTCCAAGCTTAAAAGAAAAAACACCAAGCAGGTCCTTTTAATTCCTTAATTTCCTGATCTAACCATGGACTTTAAAACCAGGAGAGAAGACTGGAGATTCAGAAGAGATGATATGGTATGGATGTCCCTCTTGGGGAAGAAAATAACCTGAGAAGAAAAAAGATGTACTCGGCCTCATGGTTTCTGAGAGGCCAGTCTATCATGGGGGGAAAAGTTTGATGGAGAAACTCAGTGCATGATAGACAGGGAGCAAAGGGAGTAAGAAGAAGGGGCCAAGGACAACGTTCCTCCCAACAACCTGCCCTCAGTGAATTACTTCTTACAGATCCATCTAACTTCCTAAAGTTTCTAGAACTTCCCAGAAATAAAGGGGATAATTCTGTAAAAGAGAGATGCATAAGACAATGTTGCCTGCAAACTGATGTTTTTCAAAAGTAATGAAAGTTTGGTCCTAAGAATATTCACAGGGTCAAGGTTAATGATGAAAGTCAATAAAGCTTTAATCTTTAATCCTTATTGCGATGATATAGTTAAATTCCAGGAGTCTCTAAATAGGCTCTTCTAAACCAGATGTCCTGGTACATGCCTTTAATATCAGCATTTGGGAGATAGAGACTGGCAGGTTTTTATGAGTTCAAGGCCAGCTTGGTCTACAAAATGAGTTTGAAGACAGCTAGCACTCTGTTATACTGAGGAACCCTGTCTTGCAAAACCAAAAATAAAAAAAATAAAAGCAAGTATGTCTAACCTGAGGCCTTCAGACTGCATGCATCCGAGGATAGCTATGAATGAGGTCCATGCATTTGTACATGACAATGGCTATGATACAGGCAAGACTTCACACCAGGAGCTTAGTTAGCTATGGGTCTATGTGCTAGCTGGCTCTTGGTGCCGTAGCTCATACAAGAGATAAGGAGATAAGTCAGAAGTTTTAGAAATCCCAAATAAACCAAATAAATCAAATAAAACTACTACAGCTGTATCTAAAAGAAAGAAAGAAAGAAAGAAAGAAAGAAAGAAAGAAAGAAAGAAAGAAAGAAAAAACAGTGTGGTTTCAATTTCCGTGTATCACCAAAACAGTAAAACTTTTCTTTTATCCCATTAGCATGTATGGCAATAATGTGTGCCTGGGGAAAATGTTTTTTTTTTTAAAAAAAAAAAAAAAAAAAAAAAAAAAAAAAAGTCATGTCTGTAATATACAAAATGGCCACTCCGAAATAAGAAGATAAGAAACCGGAAAAGAGCTGATACCTACAAGTCTGTGATGCAAGGTGATGCTCTGACTTTAGATAGCATGAAATTGAGGGAGGGCATGTGACCTTCACAAGGTTACATACCCAGAGAGTGGTGATGCTACATTCAGAGCACAAAGCTTCCTTCAGGCATTTCCTTTCAGGCTCTTACAAAACTGATCACGTAGGCTGACAGCAGCCCAATCATGTGACAGGAAGATGTGGGCATATTTATGCTCATAGCTTCTTGTATCATCTCCAGAAATAAATGGTTGCACATGAAGAAAACAGAGAGCCATGAACCGTAGCTCCTGTGCATGCAGTCAATAGTATTAGGATGATAATTTATAATGCTACTGCAATTACAGTAGAATTATAGCATATCCAGTGCCTAATAGAGCTGTGTGCATACTCTTGAGAAAGATGGATGTGCTGGCATCGGCAGCAGCAAAAATGAGATTAAATGGCTCCCATCCCTGATCCTGCCATTGATTTTTGTAGCCCTTCCATTAACATGATACCTCATACACCATTCCTCTATCATTCCTTGGAGGTGGAGACACACTTTTAGAGTGTAAATAATTAGATCCTCAAAATCCAAGGTGACAAATCTTTCACACCCTCTATTGCCACAAAACTGGACACATAAATCAAAGCTTTTTTTTTTTTTTTTTTTTTTTTTTTTTGGAAGACATGTTCATGACCAGGAAGACATGTTTACGAATAAAACTACCTCACATTTTTGTTCTTCTGCTTTCCTCCTCTGGCTTCTGTAAAACCTTGGCTTTGGATGTGAATCAGTTAGAATGTGATAACCACACAAATCAGGGCAATTTATAGGGGAAAGGTTACATATACTCAGGAAACCAGACCAAACAGCAGTTCCTGGTCAATAAGGACATTTTTGTTTGTTTGTTTGTTTGTTTGTTTGTTTAAATCATACAACTTTACAGGAGGCATTTTGAGCTATTCTTTGGCTTGTCTTAAAATTCTGTATTGGGGGTTGTTCAATTATTGCTGGTGAGAAAATATAATAGAAATGAATAACAATATTGTAGCAGCTATGTTTTGTTGAACATTACTTTAGGTATGCTTCTATCACTGGAACAAACTTACCTGTATGAACATCCTAAGAGAGAGAAAGTTACTTGGACTTATTGTTTCTGAGGGTCTATGTCACCATGACAGGAGAGCTTATATCATGCTGGTTAAACAGCACAATAGGAGGTGGCAAGAGACAAGACATCCATATGGATTTATCCCCCAGGGATCTTTCTCCAGTATTCTAAAGTCCTCATGTCTTTCCAAAAAAAAAAAAAAAAAAAAAAAAAAAAAAAAAAAGTCATAGGTTAAGGGCAAGCATCCTATATATGATCCTGGGGGGGGGGGGGGAGTTCACATCTATCTAAAAAGTAACAACCGCCTAACTTCCAAAGGTCAATGATGAGCTTAATAATGTTACTAACAACTACATCATTGTTCAAAAGTCCCAGATAAATAAAAAGTCTTTTCTGACTTGAACTCATAGTTGTGTACCCTTGTAAAATAAAAAAGAGAAAGGTACAGGCTTCCAAGTTCTTAGTAGCATAAATATTGATATTAAAATGGGATGAACATGGGTACAGAAAGGAGGGTGGAACCAAAACATGACATCAGTACACCAGGATAAATATCAAATAATGCAGTTCATCCTATCCTCCAAGGCATGTGATATCCACATGTGAAGTTCCAAGAGCTTTGACATCTTTGACCCTGGAATCCACTGCTTTCAGACCACATGGGCCTCTCTATATTGCACTAGCCCTACTTATGGCCTATAGCTTTACTCAGCATATATTTCACAGTATGTTCTGGCATCTCCATTATGTTGAGGTCATCACTGAACCTCGGGGTTCATCATCATATCTTTGCATAACAGGCTTTTAAGACCTTCCTATAATAACTATGACTCTACCCCACACATTGATTGGTCTTCTAAGTGTTCCTTTGGTTAGAGTACAAGCCTCGGTGAGCAATAAATGCTTGTGCTCTAAATGCCCATGAAACCAACCTCACATGGATAATCTTCAGCCATCCTGAGCAGTAGTAGGGCTCCTTTGAACCATACCTGTAATGAACTCTCAAGGCCTGGGCAGGCAAACCCAGGAAAATACTTTCTCCATACATTTGAGACATAACTATGACTCTTCTCAAGATGAATTATTTCAAGTAAGTTCATAGTTTTATACTCTTAATCCTAAAGTGCATATAGGCTAGCTAGCTTCTGAAGTCCTGTTAAAACATCTTTTCTATTTTCTCTTTGTAAAAGGATTGCCTTCTTTTAAACTGTGTTAATATCTTTAACAAATAGACAGGCCCTCCTTATCTAACTTTCAACCAACTCCACTTGAGTATGTTTTCCAAATCCTTCTACTCTGTTTCTTTTCCTGATTCTTTATTGTAAACTTAGTTAAAATCACACAGGAATTACTGTGTATAGCTTAAAACTCTCTCCACCAAAGTAGCTGACCCATTACTTTTAAGTTCAGCCTGGTCACATACAGAGAGAGAGAGAGAGAGAGAGAGAGAGAGAGAGAGAGAGAGAGAGAGAGAGAGAGAGAGAGAGAGAGATTTAGCATACAATAAAATGTAGATAACTCCCTCGCCAGAATATAGCATGCATGGCTACATTCTAGTCCATTCTAGTCTCTAGTCCAATGCCCCAAAAAGTCAGTGTTCATATTAAAATATAATGAGCCCATTCTTCATTTTCATCATTTCTTTTTGCATTCTTGTCCTCTGAGATCCAACCAGAATCTTTTATTTGTCTTTGATTATAGCATTTTAAGTGTGTGTTATTCTACATCTCCAAATACTTCCAAAATCTTCCCATCACTCAGTTCTAAAGTCTAAAGCTAAACTTCTCATTCCAATATGGTGTCATATAATCAATTAGATAAGTCACAAAATTGATCTATCTTTGATTTCTGTTTAATGTGCCAATTAGTTTAATTTTACTGTGTCACAAATCTGACCTAAAAAAGTCTTAAAATTGAACTCATGGCTTTAAAAGGTTTCTTCCATGGGTTTGTCATTGTGTATTGGTTAGAACATTATGGTAGCAGAAGCATAAACAGGAGGAGATTCTTTGAACTTGTGATGAGCAGGAAAAAGAGAGAGTGATAGACAGGAGCCAAAGACAAGATACAGCCACAAAGACCTTGTCCCTTTGATCTACTCCTTTTGTATATTCTAGTTCTCCCCTCATAAAGCTTGTAGATCCTCACAAGATAGTATCACTCATTGGGAATCCATCCTGATAGAAAACTGTGAAGGGCAGGTTTTTTCCAAGCCACAGTAGAGATGATGTTATGGTCTTTTTATTTCTTTAGCAGTGGTTAGAAACATTGGGCTGCATATTCCAATTTGAGAGCTGATCAATTAATATTAGCCTCTGTCCTTAATAAATATGAGGCACTCATACAAAGTAGACATTAAAAGAGGTGAGTTATTATTACTTTAAGTGAGCTTCTTCTTTTGTGTATAATACATTGACTGTTCAAGTCACAATGTAGCTATCATCTGCCCTGTTATTCAGATGAGAAAACTGATCTAGGAAAAATATGCCTCTTTCCAGAGGTCATTACATTGAAAGGTTTATATCCAGTGTCAGTCTTTGTCCAAGTTTGTCTTACATAGCTATTTATTTTCACGTTTTGAAACACTTCAACTATTTTAATATCTGCCTCTTTGCTATTTGCTTACAAGCTCACCTCATTTCATAAATATTTAGAGTAGCTTATAAATGCATGTCTTTAAAATATATAGTAAGAAATTAAGGAAATGTAATTAAGAGTAGGAAAAATACTGATATTCAGAATGTGAACAACATCTTATTGAGCATATTCAATATAATTGAATCCATAAAGGACTTGGAAGTTTAGAAGAAAAATTAGCAAGATTTATTCTCTGCATAATTGTAGATACAAATGGAGGAAATTAATATAAGAACCATTATTAGATTCTAAGGAAAATTGGAAGAACTGCAACATATTCAGATCTGTATGACCAGGTAGCTGCACACCATCTCACCTGAATCGTGTTCATCACTGTGTGATATTTTACTAGCTTATATGTTGCCTGTAAATACTGGAAGATCTTTGAGAGAGTCAAAGGTTTGTTGTTCTGGCAGTATCCCCTCTTCCTGGACCACGACCTGCATCCTTTGAAGTCACTGAAGTTCAGTTATGTCAACATTGCATAGCTCCATAGTGCACAGCTAACAAATTGTAGAAATAACATTCTGTGCCCCTCTGTCCTAGTTGTGACATACTTAGGTAGTTAAATCAACAAACACTGAAAGAGAGATTAGGAATTTAGAACTTCCAAACCAGGTAATGGAGAATTGGGTCAGTCTGTATATTTCAACACACAGAAAGGGCAAGCTATCAGGAAGGCAAGAGTGTTCGTTTGAGAAAAGGCAGTGTGACTATGATCTGGCAAGAGAAAGCCAAGGTATTTAAACACACCTCCTTCTGGTTCTCTTTTCACTCTGTTCCACCGTAACACCCTGTAGGTCTGAAATATAGTGATGGGGTGCTGAGAAGATACTGAGAGAAACCAAAACAAAGAGGACACAAAGGAAGGACAAATGTGGGCAGTCAGAATACATAAATATTTATTGATTCATTTAAAAATAGATTTCAGCTACAGAGAAAAATTGCTGCGCATTAATCAATTCATCATCAAAATGTCCCACGACAGCCTGAGAGCCTCAGCCTTTGGAAGATTGACTAGACTTAGCTATCCTACTTCCCGTTTTCGGATACAGAAATCTTGCCGTGGGTGTGGGAAGTTGCTCTGAAACAGAAAAAAAATTCTTGGCGAAGCTGCAGAACTCCATAGTCCACACCTACATTTGTCAGTTTTAACAGAGAGGAGGCAGTGAACCAAGACAGGTGAAGAACTTGGAATGTATTATTCCCAAGATTCTTCCTGGATCTGTCTACATTTCCAGGGCTCTAGACAAAGACAAGGGGCCCTGGTTGTGGTCTCACTTTTGCGTGTTATTTTTAGTTCAACTCACTTGTCTCTTGCTTCTAGTTCATATTGGGATAAATTCTTCAATAGTGTCATGAATCTTTGGTTCTGAGGGTTTTCCTATATGGTTAAAGGAGGTGTCACTGTCCACACCTCTGTCTCCTAGCTCCCATGCAGCCCAACTAAAGTCAGACACATAAATCCTTTCTAACTACCAAGTGCAATGATTACATGTTCCGTTGTTACTATTCATTTGTACATGTTTTTCTGTTTGAACTGAAATTTTATTTTCACATAGATCCTCCAGGGTGTGTTCTAGAGAGGTTAAACATTGCCCCTAGGAGACGGGTTTAGGGCAAGGTAAGAGGAGAAAGAATCTGAATATTTTTGAAAGCACTCTGTAAAACATTCTTCCATTGGTTAAGAATAAAATAAGGTGAAATTAAAGTAAAAAGATAAGAAAGTAGACTGCTCTCCCATTGTTGAGAGGTTAGAACAGAGATCCAGACAATAACAAGCAATATACAGTGACAAAAAAAAATATACAATGCCAAATGAAAAGTGAACTGGGGGCTTTAGTTTGCTCATTTACAATGTGAGATGACACAGTAGGAGGTCTGAGGTGGGGATAAGATGTCATCTCAGAAGCATATGATGGATTCACCCTCAAAAAGGTTTTGAAGCTATGACATGAGGCATCTACACTGAGAACTACCTGGGCAATTGCAGTATCTCTAATTTTGTAGTACAGACAGTTTAACAGTCCCGGCTGGTATTTGCCTTGCCCCACCTGCTTATACAGATTATGAAACAACTTTTTAAAGAGATGCCAGACTGCAGAGAGGTATGATCAAGATACAATGTATACATGTATGAAATTGTCAGTGAATAAATAAAATATAGCCTTTAAAATATAAGAATATAATATAAGCCTAAAATTGGGACTGTGATGTAAAATCTCATTATATATGGATGATAGCTACTGGATTTTTTTAAATCCCCAGAATAACTTTAAAAAATCAAATTTAATCTAAATATTTAGCAATTTTTAACCTTTAAATGAGATGATTTCTTTTTTCTCTTTTTATACTAGCATTCTAAGACATACATAAGAGATGGGCTTTGGCTTAGAAGTCCTGCCTAAAAACATCTGTAGGTCATAAAGCAACACTGAGTAGCAGTCATCAAAGCAGTTAACGTTAAAGTCCTTTTACATGTGTAACAACCCCTCACAAATCACTTAGGTACCCATCCTGCTTTGGGATTCTCTGCTAAGCTAAATGTTCTGGAAACTGATGTCTGAAGGCAGTTAAGAATCAGCTAGAGAGTCTCACAAAGGTTAAGGACAATCCTAAAACTTAAGGATGATGTCTAAAATGTTTCCTACCAGGGTGACAGTGACGAAATTGAAAACAAATTTTTATTGCTAATAACACATTTTCAGGATGAAGGATGTATTGATGTATAGAGTAGGGTATAACAGTCTACTGCTCATTGCTGGTAACTTAGAGGAAAGAACACAACAGGATTTCCATACATATCTGTGGAGTCATCAGATCTTAAGAGCCATCTTAGTGATATAACAACGTGAGTGAGACATGGTCAATAGTAGAACCCTAGCCTTGGCACTTGGCTGGATATCTGATATTCAGCAGCTGGAAGTTCAATACAGAGGTAAAATAAATGTATGAAAAACTTAGATTATGAGTCATTTACCAGGCAGTTACCCAGGAATGAAATACCCAGTCAGGTACGATGGAGCACTAGGCCTTGGCTATCAGACAGAACAAACTTTTAAATGAAAATGCTTGAAGGTTCAGTGTTATAAGGTTCTTCAGAGAAAACACCTAGAGAGCAGGTCTGTGGTCTTTAAGGAAAAGCATCTTTGAGTTAACAAACCATTAGATTCCCAAAGGCTTGAGTAGGGAAGCCTAACATTGTAAGGTCTAAGACCAGCCAAAGATCATGGTTTGACTATCAAACAATGTGTTTTGCCTCTGAGTAGCCTCAGTACTGGATTTGCTTTTTAGTTTCAAGAATCTCCCGATTTGAATGATGACTTATGCAGTTAAGGCAACAGTGACTTTTGTGTGGCAGAGGAAAGGCATGAGAGGAAAGAAAGACACAGCCCTACAGGTTTAGGACAGACAGGAGAAGCTCAGCTGATGAACCAGTGGCTTAACATGACCAGATGGACATGTATAGGACACACTAAAGTAGCCCTCAGGGGAGAGAGAGAGAGAGAGAGAGAGAGAGAGAGAGAGAGAGAGAGAGAGAGAGAGTTTAGGGAAAAAGCTGTTGTAATTACTTGATGAAGTTTACAACCAAGATGATTTCTTCAGAGACCATGAGCAAAGATGAAAACATCAATAAATACCATGTAACTGTGTCCACTAAGTTCTAAGCATTGTTTTAGAGCACCACACTGTAGTCAGCTCTCACTCTTATTTCTGTGAGGTAAAAAGGAAAGAAATTCTGGATCTCAGAATGTTTATTTAGCAACTGAATAAAAACATGTAATGATTGCAGCACTGCCCACAGTAACTAAGACGGACTCAACCTAGGTACCCATGGACAAGAGGATGAATAAAATGTGCCATATAGACTTCGTGGAATGAGGAAAAGACTAAGAACCAGCTATAACATTCAAATGTCTTTGGTGTACTACTTTAGCCAACTAGCCATCACCTCATAAAGTCGTCAGACCCTTCCCAAATCAAATCACTAATTGGAGAATCAACCATTCAACAAATGGTTGGAGTATCTGATTCAAACCATAACAAGGATATTCTATAAAGAAGTTACTCTCATAGGAAGCATTTTTGAAGAAATTAACCTCAGAAATGGAAATGGAAGTGCTCAAGAAACTAACCCCAATAGCCTGAAACTCTCTCCATGGACTTGGTGTTTGGTACCCAGGTATACCTCCTATCTCCATGTGTCTACTCTCCTGCATCCTCTGCATTTACTTTGTCTCTACTGGACACATCATTGTTCTGTGGGTATTGATGTCATTTCTACTATTCTGGCTCCTTTTTTCTATGACTTATAAAAAAAATTTAATGTCTGCCAAAAGAGAAAGGCAACAAAGTACAAAAATGGGTACTGGAGGAAACCACTTGCCTGAATTTAGATGCCCAATTACATTTTTAATGCATAGTATTAACCGAGTTCATAAAAATGTCTAAAGTAATGATCATCCTTTCTCTGCAAGCCATGGCATCTAGTAAATCATGGAAGTTGTAGATGGCTTGAAATTCCATGTAAAATGTTAAAGACTGTAACATCTATTTGACTATGTGAGAATATGCAATTATGTGTATATGCATTTTAACTGTCTTTTCCTTTAAGACAGAATTTCCTCATCCACGTAGGCTTTCATATACTCTTTTCTTATACTTGCCTACTTTCCATAAGTTTTATGGAAACACTTTGTAATAAATTACATTCCTGCTGATCCTTCTGGCTACTGTACTTCAAGGAAATGAAGGGTTGTGAATAAATCCATCCAAGCCAGCAGTTTTCAACCTGTTGGTTGCAACCCATTTGAGAATGGAATGACCCTTACACAGGGGTTGCCTAAGACCATCAGAAAACACAGATACGTACATGGCGATTCATAACAGTAGCAAAATTACAGTTACAAAATAACTATGAAGGTAATTTTATGGTGTTTGTGGGGGGGGGGTCACAACAACATGAATATTAAAGGAAAGACAGGAACCATTGATCTAAGCCATTCCTGATTTCCATACATTTGCTTTTTATATTGACTTTTGTAATCCATATTCAGAACACAAACACCGTTTGTGGCACCACTCTCTTTTGCAGCCATGTTTGTGCATTTTTTTAAAGGTTTTCTTGCCATGTACCAAGATGTTTTATAAAATCAGGTGGGAAAAAGAACACATATGCTTGCTGTACTAGACATCAGGAAGATGGGATTTTTGGTAGACCAAAGTTTTGGTAGACCAAGATGCTCAATTGTGAACAAGCGTCAAATTGAAGACCGAAAGATATTCTAGAAATAGAACCCCAAATTATGTTGAAAGAAGGGGCTTCTTTAAGGATATGAAGGTCTTCAAAATCATATAAATTATTAATTTCTGTACCAAAAAAATTCCTTCCTAATCTCCCCAAGCAGAAAGTTCTGAAAAAAAATTCTCAGGCAAGAGATTTTTTAGGAAAAAAAAAAAAAAGAAACAAAAACCAAACTTCCCACTGAAAGGAGAAATAATTTTGTAAAACTCCAACTGCAGTCATCTGATTGTCTCTGGTTGTACTCTGTATTCATTGCCTTTTAAAAAGTCACCACTAGCTAGGCTTTCTCCTCATTTTTCTAGAAGAAAAATCCTCTACTTACTAAACTGCATTTTAAATAATCTGAAGCTAGAAGGAGAGTTTAAGACAAGAAACTACGGAGGAATAATGAATCTATTTGCAAGTAATATCCAATATGGTTGTTAATGTTCTAAATAATCGTTAGGGTGTGTTTTAACATTTTCATAATAGTTGTGGATTCCTAGCCCATAACCTTTCCTTTATCATACAGATTGTATTTTTAATATTTCATTTTTATTCTTTTATTTAGTTCCAGAAATTGCTGTGCTGTCCATGATAAAAGGAACATCCATAGTGTGGTTAAATATGATACAAATCACAGCTCTGCCACCAATTGTATGGCCTTCTGGAAGTTGAGCTTCCTAGGTCCTTCACTTATTCGTTTATA
Organism: Arvicanthis niloticus; assembly: GCF_011762505.2. Lineage (NCBI taxonomy): Eukaryota > Metazoa > Chordata > Mammalia > Rodentia > Muridae > Arvicanthis > Arvicanthis niloticus. Next base: position 38,889,045 of record NC_047670.1, on the reverse strand, counting down.
TGATTCCCACTACTCGCTGCAGGAGTGAAGACTGTCAGTGAACCAAATAAATCAGACAAGGCATGGTTGGCAATCAGCATATTAGAATTCTATTAATAGTGTATCTGAACTCTTTCCTTAGTACATAGAGGACACTGGACATGACCTAATCTTCAACTATTTCTCCTAACTCCTCCTATCCTGTCCTTCACCACATAGATCACCAGAGTCCCAAAGGACATATGGAGTTACTCCAGAGAAGTGTCCCCAGAATGTTCTCCTAGGACTTAGTTCAAATAAATCTCTTCATGGACTTCCAGAGTCCTCTTGTCCTCTCTCCTGGCAAAATGCCTGCCCAGTTCAGTTTCCTAGGAGCCTGGACCTCCTAATGAAATGCTTGTCACATAGTTTGTAAATTCTCTTAAGGACAATCTCCTCCTCCGTTAAGTTAGAGGTTAGTCAACATGGTTGTTTATATGCTTGGGTTCAGTACCAGCAGATTCAACCAATCAAGAACTGAAAATATTGGGGAAAATATATTTTGCCTGACCAAGTACAGACATTTTTTTCATGCCATTATTCCTTAAATAAAACTGTACAACTTAATAATCTAGACACAACTTAATTTGTTAAATTATATGAGATAGTATTGGAAAGTCATTTGAAGATATGATGGCATTTTGATAGGGAACTGAACAGCAGAGAATTTGGGTTACCGGAGGTACTAGTGAATCAATCCTTCCATGGGTACCCAGGGAAAACTGGTTTTACCTTATGCTCATGACCACCACCATGATCTGAGCCTTTCTATGGAGAATTCTATATATTATTTGAATTACACTGTGAACCAAGTACAAGCAGCTGCCCTGCCTGAATCAGTGAGGAACATGAGTAGAAGAAAAGAAAAAGTCAAATGATTTCCCCATGCTCAAAGGTCTAGCAAGCCATAGCCGGTTCTATTGTCTCCACACTAGAACTGTCTCCTGCTCTGGGTCTAGAAAGTGAAGTAAGGTTTTTGGGTATTTAATAAGAAAAGAAAGAACAAATCACTAGATTCTGTAGAAGAAAACAAATACCTCAGCAGAGATATAATCAGGCTTGAGGCCCAAACTGACGCTGTTTGAGTTTGGTTCAAAGAAGTCAAAAAGTTAACAAATAAAAACTATAGACTGGGGCTGGAGGATAGATTTGTTGCCTTCAGTGCTATGAAGTGATTCTGAAAGAGTTGGCCATCCACTACTCTAGGAAGCAGGAGCCCTGGATCCCTCTATCTTTCTGGGTGATCTGACACTTGCAAGACCTAAGATCAATGATATAAGGCAATAGATGAGGTGATGGTGTTTTATAAAAAGACAAAACAAATACACACAGAAAGACTCTCAGACAAGCTGATCTGCTTAGGTAAAGCTCAGATGAACTGAACCTCCTGGAGGAAGCAGAGACCAGCCAAGAAACCCAGAAGGAACAAGAGCTCAATCAGTCAGCCCAGAAGAAGCAAATACAAGCCGCTTGAAGAAAACAGACACCTGCCTGGAAGAAGCTCAGACTAACTCAAAAAAAAAAAAAAAAAAGGACAACTCCAACCTGCTGGGCTGCTTGCAGGTTACACATTATGCTCTGGGTTTCCAGCATTGGAGAACTGTCACCCAAGCTGAGATAGGATTTGCTGATGCAACTGTATTTGAGTCATTTCTGTTCCTGTAGTTAAGCCTCCACCCATAATCCTCTAAGAAACCTCAATACAACTCATTGGTTCACTCAGTTGGGCTTCGGTGGTATCCATTGTTTGTTTATAACTCCCCAGGAACAGTGTCACACAACACTGTCAGCTGTATGTCTCATCTCCTCCTCTTAAGATTGAAGCATGATACCAAGCATACAGCAGGAATTCAGCAAGTATTCATTGAATAAAAGATCTCTGTTTCTTCTAGTGCAGTTTATGAATGAGTCTTTCAAATATTTTAATCCACGATGCTGAATCACATGATTCTATGAGTACTTAATGATCTCAAATCCATAAGCCCACCCAGCACAATAAGCCTTTTGTAGTCTTCTGCTTTGGTATGTCTTCAATTTATCCTTGGAACTAAATTTGTAAAATTCCATTCTCATGATATCTTTCTGTTATTTACCTATATTAGTGTTGTACACACTCTTTGGTCCAAGTTTGAGGTAGCAAAACATACTTGTCCTTAGTTTGCCAAGGAAAATCAGAGCAGCTTGTGTACCAAGGAAACAGGCAAATCATATTTATTAAGCAACTGATAAGAAAAACCTAGGCAAAATTGCATGATCAAGTCCAGGCACTCTGCTAAGCAAATTACATGCACCAGTTCATTTTTTTTTTTCAACAATTTCATTTTCCCAATTTCATGGGGAAGACGGCATATTTATAGAGGTTAACTTTTCCAATGTAGTCATCACTACATTGTCATAGACTTGGGATATGATTTGAGGTCTCTCTAGTTTAGGGATTTGAACTTCTAATTCTCCACACTTTAGCACACAACACCAAGCAATAGAGTCAAACTGTATATAATCAAAACAAAGTGTCAAAGGTACTGGAGGAATTGAAGCTGTATATAAAACGCCAAACACATAGGGAACTAGGGATGAAGAGGGACTAAAGCAGGTCCTGAAGGCTAAGTCAAAATGTTCTTTCTACAAGAACACTCTTCAAAGGCCATGTTTCTATCGTACCTGCTGTCAGTGCTTGTGTTACTCTGATCTAGAAACAAACACAGAGGCAAAAAATCTCAGTTAGGTTACTTTCCCATCCTTTGACAAGATCAAAACGAGGCCAATTAACCAAAGCTCCTTCAGGACCAGGAATGAGGAGAACTAGTAAACTTGTTCTCCTCTTCTCACACTCAGCCTGACTTTGCCCATCTAAATCTCTCCTATGTTTAATAGTCATGTTTGGCTTGAATCTGAGCCCCAACCCTGTTGCCTTTTATACTAAATTTGAGGACTCTATTATTAATTTTAAGTTTTGTTTCTCTACCAGACAAAGTGGCTACTATCTAGTCAACATGTAAGCTTTGCTAGTCCTTATATTCATAGTGTATAAGTTCTGTGGAATTTCAATTCATTAATGCACAGAGAGCTTTGCTCCAGTACCTGGAACAATGACAACAACAACAGAAACAGCAACAACAGACCCTCAACAAATGTTACTTTTACCATTTCTTGTAAATTACTAGAATATAATCCTGACTCTTCCTCAGAACACAGAGTATTTAGGAGCCAAAGAGACAGTTCACAATTGCCAGACCATCATAGTCAAAGCTTACAAGTCTGAAAAAAAAAAGAAAAGCAGAGAACATATGAGAAAAAAATGACTTTTCATGAAGTTAATTACCTCTAATATATATGTGTGTGTGAGTGTGTGTGTGTGTGTGTGTGTGTGTGTGTGTGTGTGTGTGTGTGTGTTAAGATATCAATACAGATTCTTGGTGGTAGAAGAGGTAGCTGAATCTCTCAAAATATTTATATATTTTTAATTGACAAGTTAAATCTGTCAATTCTATGTCTGCTTGTAGCCTGGTTTTGTTTTCATAGTTTTACCTGGCAGAGGGTCTTGGTGTCTGAGAACATCTTATATGTATGACAGCATTTACAGGAATTTCCACTCATCCTTCCAAACTAAAGAAACGTTCCTCTTGGTCCCTTGGTCTCTAGCTTAGAAATTAAACATGTATTTATTCATCATTTATTGTTTGTCTTTCTTCTTCTATTATGGTTTCCAGGAATTCTTATTCATCTTCATGTCTTTAGTCTCTGGCATATATTGGCAGATTTGTTCCTGGGGGGGGGGGGGGTGGATTTTAGGACAAATGAATGAACGGCACAGAATTCTGTAGCTGAGTAGCCCTGGGCTACAGGGTCAGAGGTCTTCCATGTACGCCTGTGATGACCTGTTCTACAAAATGTTCCTAAGTGCTATGGGGAAGATTAAATATGAGAATGAAGGCAGAGCTTTTGCCTATAAAGATCTCTCCTCAATTATCTTTGTCCCACATGTGGCTGCATTGTTGTTACACAGTATATTTCCAAGTTCAATGTATGGACTGTCTTCATAAGGAGCAAGCAAGTCTCCTCCTTGCCATGGCAAAGGTCATAGCACAAGGCAAATCAACAAGACAAAAATCAAATAGACTTGTTAATATATTATATGCCATTTTAGCTTTAAAGAGACAATAATAGAGGCCCTCAAATCAAGATAAAATATGCTTTATGTCATTAGGATCATCAAAGAATGAAGACATGTAAGCAAATAATTAAGCAGATGTGTATGATCAAACAGTAATAAACTGGGCCAAGGGCACTCGGTGAAGCCTTAGGCAATGCTAGAGCTTTCTAAACAGCATTTGTATTTCCAAGAGTGGGGCATGATCCCTCTGGAATGAGGGGTTTACATTAGCCTTCTAATGCACGTGGGATGGAGAGAGAAGTCCTTTGTGGTCTATGACAGAGCTTCCCATGAAAGGTGAGAGAAGCTCAGGTTGATCTTTCACCTTCCCATTCCTGTTTTTAAATTAATTTTTAGGTTGCCAAACATCAGGTAGAGCTAGAGGAATTCTGTAGAGGAGGAGAAAGAAAGATCAGAGGAATCAGAGTGGTCAGGGAGGCCACTCAAACACAACCCAGACTCAATTGACCATAACTAAGGGTGACTCACAGAGATCAGGGAGTCTGCAGGGGCCTGGCCTAGGTCCTCTGTGTATATGTTATGGTTGTCTAGTTTGGTGTTCTTGTGGGATTCCTAACAGTGAAAGTGTGGACTGTCTCTGACTCTGCTGCCTGCTTGAGGGATCCTTCTCCTTCTACTGGACGACTGCCTTGTTCAGCTTTAATGTGAGAATATGTGTCTGGTCTTGTTGTAGCTTGTTGTGCAACAACTGATTGAAGTCCCTGGGAAGCCAGCTCTTTTCTAAGGGGAAGTGGATTTAGGGCACCTTGGAGAGAGGGGAGATAGGGAAAAAAGAGTGGGGAGAGGGAAGGAAGGGGAATCTGCAGCCAGGTGTAATATATGAGAGAATAATTAAAAAGAAATTAAAAAAGAAATATATCCTACACTTCTTTTATATCTCACTGCTGCAATAAGTACCTTGGATCCTAGAGTATGTCTTATGTACTTGAGAGTAGCCTATTATAGCAGCCAATCACAAGGGTGATTAAAGAAGTCAGGACTTTCTTAAAAGTGACTGAGCCCCAAAACCAAGCACAGTGAAGTCATGCTATAGGTGCATTACTTGTGTGAATTATCATACTCATGAGCCAGAATGGACATGAACACATAAGAATTCCGGGATAAGAATACAAATCACAAGCCCAAAAAGTTCAATAAGAATACAGCCACCTAAGCAAAGGTGACAGTACTGGAGGAATGGGAGGACCAGAAAGAAGACCTTCCTGTTTTTGGTGACCCTGGCTGTTGGAAGAAACAAGGAGTGGGTTAGATCTGGATTTCCATTGCCTGGATGTTTGTTTATTTAAAAAGGAATCAAGTCAAGAGTCAACACTCCAACCTAGAAACCTACAGAAGGAGAATGGATTAACATCTGTGTGTTTATCCTCAGGGCTGGGAAAAGAGTTGTTTGTCTCTTAGCATAAACAGTTGCATTAAGATGATCTGAAGGTCTGTTTGCTTTCCCTTGACAGGCAGAGTATCCCACTCCCTAGAAATGTTTGACCTCTATCATGTCCTGCCCCAAGATAAACAAATAGTGTGGTAGAGGAAGGACTGTCATGCCCATAAGAGTCTTTAGATTTTCTTTCCTCATCTGTAAAGTGGCTGTGCTAATAGAAGCCACATCAGAGAGAGACCATTAGGAATGTTCTGCTCTCCACGCATGTGATAGCAAAGTAATTGTCCAGTACGAAGGCAACTCTTCATGAAATGGTCATTGGGTCCATAAATCCAGAGCCTGTTGCATTCTGCAAACTCTCTGTGTTTTATATTTCAAATAGAGACGATGTAGAACCAGAGCTGCCCTACAACTCACTGAGTTGGTTAGTGAGATTGCCAGTGTCTTGGGTGTCAATACCAGAAAACAAGGCTTTTTAATGAAATATTACTTATATAGTCATACCTTGGAACAGTGATTCTTAACCTTCCTAATTCTGTGACCCTTTAATACAGTTCTTCATATTGTGGTAACCCCCAACCATAAAATTACTTTCATTGCTTCTCTTATGAATTGTAATGTAAATATCTGATATGCAGATAGTCTCAGATGACCCCTGTTGAAAGGGTTGTTTGACCCTCAAAGTGTCGTGATCACAGGCTGAGAATCACTGCCTTAGAATGTCCCAAACATTCAAAATTCCAGCACAACTGGAAAGAGATTACTGTGTTGGTGATTTACTGAACTGGGAAAAACGGAAAGATGAAGGGAAAGGGGAAAGTACAGAAGGAAAAAGGAAGAGGGGAGAGATGAGTCTACCTCTAAGAAGCTGTGCTTCAGAGGTCTATCTGTCCCCTCTGGCCATACCTGGGATGCTTCCCTAAACAGATGATACACAATGAATGACAGAGATAAACAAATGACAGAGAATGCATACTACACATATGCATTCACATGGAGCTTTGAGCAATTAAAAAATTAAATGCAAAAAGGGTTTGCTTTACCTAAAAATAGAAAAGAAAATATAATCTAAGTATCTAGTGGTATACTCATGTAGGTACAATTGTGGTGTAATTTCTCTTCAGAACTGAGGGTAAGAACTTACATGAAGTGTTTTAGAATTGTGAGCAATATTCCCAATGTTTGCAATATTATGTTACATTTTTAAAGGGAGACTGAAAATTTATACTGAGTGTGGTCAAGCTATTAGATTTCTTTCTAATCTTTTCACATTTTCCAAATATTATCTAACATGCTTTATAGTGATGCATGTTCACTCACATGCATGTTCACAGGAGACAGATCAAAGGACTGGAGATGGGTGTCACTGGAGTCAAGAGCTCAGGTGCCTCTTAGTTGTGCTCAGATTTGTCCGTTCTTTCTCTTTTAAGGGTTACATTGAAACTATGTTGGGGAGAGTAACATTCTTGCTCTAGAGGAGGAAAGGATGGTTTGTCATTCTCTGTAGATGATCTGTAGATTTCAGCCTAATCTGTTACCAACAGCTTAGGCAGGCATGAGTGTGGGTGTGTGCCTGTGTGTGTGTTGACAGAGAAAGGGAGGAAGGGAGGGGGGAGAGAGGGTGACTAGAGGAGAGACAAACCCTGCAGAGCAAGCAATAAACCAACAAACGGCCACCTAATCAACTGTCTTAAAGATTACCATTCAAACTAGACAAATTGATCCAGGTAGCTTTATGTAGCTGCCTGCCTAGAATTCCCCTCCACCAAGAGCATTTGGTTTGATGAGATGCCGTGTTACTTTAGAAGTGTCTCATTTGCTGTCTGCCTCACTCTCTGATGCAAATCCAGCTGCTCTGGATTGTCTTTAAACTTGTGGCTTAATGTGAAGCAAAGTGGAAAGGGAGGGTAGATAATGTTATTAAAGATTTAAAAAAAAATAAGCTATGATTTGACTTCCCAATAGCATCACTAAATACTAATTTAACACACACACACATACACACACAAAAACAGGTAGGGAGAAACAGGGGGAGAGGGTTTGTGTCATCAACCTGCCAAGATGTCAGTTGCTGTTTTGCTGTTTAGTTGTTTAAGCTTACTTTTTTATTGCACCCAAAACTCTTAAGAAGTATTTTGAAATATTTTTTGTTCTTCTTTGTAATTAAAGTTAGCAAGACCAGCATCTAGTAACATCTTTAAATATGTCACCATTTTGAAGGCTTTCCCAACTATATAGCCTGTAATTAAAATTTATACTATATTATACTGCTGACTTTATTTTAGATTTAAAAGAAGGAGGAGGAGGAGGAGGAGGAGAAGGAGAAGGAGAAAAAGAAGGAGGAGGAGGAGGAGGAGGAGGAGGAGGAGGAGGAGGAGGAGGAGGAGGAGGAGGAGGAGGAGGAGGAGAAGGAGAAGGAGAAGGAGAAGGAGAAGGAGAAGGAGAAGGAGAAGGAGAAGGAGAAGGAGAAGGAGAAGGAGAAGGAGAAGGAGAAGGAGAAGGAGAAGGAGAAGGAGAAGGAGAAGGAGAAGGAGAAGGAGAGGAGAAGGAGAAGGAGAAGAAGAAGAAGAAGAAGAAGAAGAAGAAGAAGAAGAAGAAGAAGAAGAAGAAGAAGAAGAAGAAGAAGAAGAAGAAGAAGAAGCAGCAGCAGCAGCAGCAGCTCTTTTGGGGCCTTGGCCAATTGTCCATGAAAGCAGACTGTAGGAATGGATGAGACTCCAATGATAAAAAGACATCTAAGCCCATTAAGTTCTGGCGTGGCACACATTCTACAGAGCAGGGAACTGTTACCGAGAAACTTACATACAGGAAGGTATTGCACATTGAATAATCCTAGTTGAAGTTATCCCCGTGATCCTACTCCAGCAGGTATATATGGGACCTTTACTTTAGGAAGAATTCTGGACTCATCTTTCATTATCTGAGCAGAGCCTGCAGCCAGTGTTATAAGAGAGATGTACAGATGACGTGCAAGGAAAAACTTAGAAAGCCCCATGAAGATGGATGAAGAGATGGGAGTAATGCTGTCATAAGCCAGGGAATGCCTAAGACCTCCAGAAGGTAGAAGAATCAAGAACAAGTTTTCTACTAGAACCTTCAGAACAAGTTTGAGCCTGCTAACAGTATTTTGGATTCCTAGTCTCTAGAACTATTATAGGTTAAATTTCTGGTGTATGGGCCACTTAGTTCACAGTATTTTATTATTGTAACACCCCCCCCCAAAAAAAACCTGACACTCCAACTGTGTGATCTTAGGCTTACTCTCAGGATCATTTTATCTACTAAATTGTAACCATTACTTCAAGTATGGGGATAAATATTAAACTCAATATAATATAAACTCAGTGTCGAGTGGTGGTCCATCAACAGTATTCATAGTTACTATGCTATTGACAGTAGTAAAACCACGTTTCTGTGATGGTAGCCTTCATTCGCAATTTTGCTATGTTTACAATCACCCAGAAGACTGAGGCACATCTGTGGGTGTGGGTGTTCCTTTCTAAGATGTACTGCAAAAGACTGTTTAACAGCCCAGTTAAAAACATTAAAAGCTGTCATTCAGGAACTTTTCTCAATGGCCTCATGTTATACTGAGGTATGTACTAAATGCTGAGCTGAGTAAATATTAAACTAAAGAAAGTGGTCAAGGAAAGAGGTATAATTAAGCTGGTGTTACAGCCCATTAACCACCTTTATAGGAACAAAACAAGGAGCTGGCCATAAAAGAAACCTAACTTGAATCACTAGCTAGAAAATCTGGTGAGAATGGAATCTGATTAGGGAGTCATTTTCTCTTCCCATAAATGAATGTCTAGTTAAGACTCGCGGTGTTGGGGGTGTGAATCTGAAATGCCTCTAAAACAGGCACTCGGGTGCTGTGAGTTCACAACTGCAATGGCTGTGTCTGGAACAAGAGGTGACACTTTGCAGTGCTTCTCCCTCTCTTACAGCTCTTGCTTTCTTTCTGCCCCTACATTTGTGTCCCTCCCAGAACCTTAGAGAAGATGGCATATGTGACTGTTGTAAGACTGCACATGTATCTGTCACAGAGCCTTGTGCAGTCAAGAGTCCTTGCATTCATTGCCCACTGTTCACTAGAAAGCCAGTGTCAGAGTTGCATTTGCCTCTGAGTGTAAGCATAAATATTTAAGAGTGCAGCTTGGCATTATATCAATTTGGTAAGCAACAGTATTCAGCTCCTACTTAGGGTTCATGATCTGTGCTGCTAGGGAGATTTCTTTACAATTTTTTTTAACTATTACTCATTTTATTTTTAGAGTTTATAATATTATATCATTTCTCCATTTTCTTTCTTCCTTTCCATTTTTTTCATACCCCCTCTCTACCTTTCTCAAATAAATAGCCCTTTTTTATTTGCTGTTATACAGACTCATAAAAATGTAACTACAACCTGTTCAGTCTGTGTAGTACCAGCAGTATGAATACGATCTCAGGACTGACCACTTGCTATTGGATAACCAACTGGTCTGTGCTTTCCTGTGGAAGACTATTGCTCTTGCTCTTACCATTCCGTATTTGTCTATAGTTCCTTGTCAGTGATCTAAACATTTTGAGTTTTCCACCTTTCACTTTAGCATGCTGTAATGAACATAGTATGAATGCCTTTTAGACATGTAAAAATAGGTTAGTCTCGATCCCCACTGCACCCAAGGTTGCACTTGATAACCAGAACTCAGTGTCATTACTTGCTCAGATAACCAGACAAGATAGTCTAGAACCCCATGACGCTCACTGGACAATAGATAAGCAGAGACCTAGAACAATGCTCTGCTCTGTACATCTGGAGAAAAGACACCTTGTTCTACCCTGCAGTTGGAGAGTCTTCCCCAGGACCCTGACCCTCAAAGAAGAGACTTCTATTAGAGACTGGACCTGACCTTCAGCTAAAATATGTTGCAGAGTTGGTCATCCTTGGGGAGATAGTCTTAGGACTACAGTTAGGAATTTAGAGTATGAACATTGTATGATGACCTTCAGCATAATAAAATATAACTATTGTTATATTAACTGCATGTGTCTATCTACCTTCTTGCTCATAACACATGCCTTTCAGTATCATCCATGTTTAGTGTTTGTTTAGGCAGATATATTGATGAGACCTCATGGGTGTGGCTTCTCAGACATTTCTAGGAGACACAATCTCACAGTAAATTATTATGGAGTTTGGCTCTAGTTCATAGTACAGGCATGGATTCCATTCTATGGATCTAGTCTCAAATTCAATCAAAGAGCAGTTGGTTGCCCCTAACACTAGTGACACTATTGCACAAATGGGCACATCTTACCTGGAAGTTTAATATCATAGATGTTAATCACGGATAGATTCTTAAAACAATGAGTCTGAATTCACAGCAAGGTAAGACCACTGATACCCTTTTTTCTCCAGAAGCCTGCATAGCTTCTTCTGGAGCTAAAAAAGCTAACCATCAGGAGTAAGCACTGAGCTTCATATAAACATACAGCACAAATTGGCAGAGATGTGTTCGGGGCCATTTGAGAAATTCTTAGAAATTATAGCCTAATCCTAAGCAAAAATAAATTTAAAGTTTTATTTTTTTCAAATGTCAAGCTAGTACATCAAATGGCAAGTTTCAAAATAAAATAGTCCAGTACAATACAAGCCACAGATATACACTGATTTCATAATTACACACTGAACAATGATAGTAAAAAATATTAAAAGTCTTGTGCAATGAAACCATTATGCTTCTAGAAGGGCAAAATATTTTCATATGTACAGTAAAAACAATGCAACTCATAACATACAGTGAACTTGAGTCGGAGCCAACATGATTCAGGCAGCATTTGTTCGTGTTGTATGATGGGATGTCATAGACACACAGACACAATGTGCAATGTGCTTGTGCTGGGGTTTTAGAAGCAATGCTGCAGTGGGGTCACACAATACAATATGGGTAAGTGCTCTCAGAAGTGCCTTTAATTGATGACACATTTGATTTTTTTTAATTAATTTTTGGCGATTGCACATTCAGAAACTTCTATTGTTGCCAATTTTTTTTCAGGGCCCCCACATCCAGTTACACAACTTCTTATACAATCCAGACTCACTGTTTAAGTATCTGGCTGTAAAGGCTTATGTGTTTAAAGTTTGTTTACCAGCTGATGGGCTTTCAGAACATAATATGAGAGTATTGGTGTCATTTGGTGGGTTCATTTATTAATGCATCCATGGTTTATTTTATCTTTCTAAAAAGGGTTCCTTGATTCCAGACTATCTTGGAACTTGTTCTAGAGCCAAAGATGGCCTTGAACTTCTCATCCTACTGCCTTTGTCTACAAAGTGCTAGAATTATAGGCATGTACCCTTATGCCTGATGTTATGAAAGGCTGAGCCTGTAGCTTCATCCCTGCTGAGCAAGCACTCTTTCAACTGAGCTATACCCCTTAGCAAGGATTTGCAATCTGGTGGCATTTATTTTTACCTAATGAAACTAAGAGATTGGGTCTAACTAAGAAATGAGATCACTGGAGCTATTCCTTTGGCGGGTATTTGCTGTCCATGGTCCCCTCCATCACTCTCTTCCTCTGCCTTCCAATCTTGATGATGTGGGCTGTTTTGCTCTGTCACTTGGTATTGAGTATTCTCTTGAGTTCAAAATAACAGGGCCAAGCAATCATGGACTGAGACCTCTGAAATAATTAACCAGGTTTAATGTTTTGTCTTTAATCTCTCTCTCTCTCTCTCTCTCTCTCTCTCTCTCTCTCTCTCTCTCTCTCTCTCTCTCTCTCTCTCTCTCTCTCTCTCTCTCACACACACACACACACACACACACACACACACACACACACACACACCTAAAACTTTTGTCATAGTGACAGAAAGGCAACTCACCGAGAAAAATCATGTCAGAAATTCTCTCTATTCCTTGTTGCCATGCTCTCTCAAGCTATCCATTCCTCTTCCTCCTTTGAGCATTAATATTCTTCTGTTTTCATCTCCCTATTTCCATCATGGCTACCCTAACACAGGCTCCCATGATGATGTCCTCCTGAGATGATGACCACAGCCTTCTTTCTGACTTTATTCATCCCTTGCTGGTCCCAGTAGAGTAACACAGACAGCAGCCAAAGCCAGTGAAGTAAAACCAGCATTACTCATGATACCACAGTGGCTTCTCTTCTCACTTTATTCAAAATCCAAGTTTCATTCCCCAGGGACCTAACACCAACGTGGACTGGATTTACTCCTTACCTCTTTTTCTAGGTGTTACCACACTTTCTGTGCTCCACATGTACCTAAATGATTCTCTCCTTTGGGATTTTCCTCCAGATGTTCCTTGCCTACAAACATCCCTTCTTTTTCTTACAACTTGATATTCCTGGACAGCCTGAACTCACTTATAGAAAGATCTGTAGAGATACTATTTGGATATCCAGAAATCTGTTGAACTTTCTACTTTGCATTTGACACTCTCTGAATTAACATGATGATTAATGTGTTTCTTTGGATTCTGCTTCTCTCCCCCAACAAAATATAAACATCTTGAATGCAAGAGGTTCATGCTATTCACTGCTATATCGCCAATGGCCATGGAGAAATTGGCTCATACAAAACTATGAAAAATATCTGCTGAGGATTCAAGCAGAACTGAGTATTACTGGCTTATGGCGGTAGCTCTCCCCTGGGACTAATTTGGGCACCCAAATAGCATCCATCAAAGTCTGGAAACATTTTGTATTGTCACATCTCAGCTGAGTACTGTTGACATGTAGAAGATAAAAGCCAAAGGCCACTAGTGAATGTCCCACAATGCTCAGGACAGCTCCACGAGAAAACACTAGCCCATTCACAATGTCCACAGTGTACACGCCAAGAGATCTTGACTTACACTCCCTAAATTGCCAGCCAGATACTTTCATATATGTTATAGTAAGATTAACTAGTGTTTGACCAACATACTGAGAGAGAAAAACATTATGGACTGTGAACTGACCACAGTGTATGAGAACTGTTTGACTTATCAAAGCTGGATCTACGGTGCTATGCAGTATTTAAGAGTGGTATATAGTTGAGCCAAGCATATAGGAAAATATTACCAAAGTAGCACAGAAGCCTTTCCTACCACATTGACTTTCCCTAACCCTCAACGTCCATATGCACACACCACTATGGAATACATGGTAAAAAATATTATCATACATAATATTTTCTCCAAATCCTCTCAGTTCTTATCTAAATATGCTTATTTTAAATATTGGATCTCATTAGTTTTGTCATATTGTTGAATTTTTCTGAAACTATACCTTTTAAATTTGTTAAATAAAATGGTGTATATTCATGATCAGGAACATGATGTTTTAAAATACAGATGTATGTTGTAAAATAAATCAATCAAATTAATATATGTGTTATGTAGTGGTTTGAATAAGAATGGACTGCAAAGGCTCATATATTTGCATGTTTGGTCCCCAGTTTGTGGGAGTATTTGGGAAGGATTAGAAGGTATAGCTTTGTTGGAATGCCTATGGCCTTGTTGGAGGAGATGTGTCACTGGGGGTAAGCTTTGAGGTTTCAAAAAAATCCATATTAGGTCCAGCCTCTTTCCTCTCTCTACCTTTGTGTAATGATCAGATGGGAAGTCTCAGCTACCACTTTAGTGACATGGCTTTCTGCCTGCTGCTATGCTTCCCCCCACCCCCACGATGTTCATGGACTGAAAGTGTAAACAAACCACCAATTTAAATTCTTCTTTAAGCTGACTTGGTTAAGTTTAGTTAAGACGTATTACATCACATATTTTACAGACATAGTAAAATTTTCAAATAGGTAACATTATTATTTACTCTGACTACCATGGTGTACAAGAGAACTATTAAATAATAGATTTATTGTGGTATAACCATGTACCATACAAATACTTTGCCAGTTTAGAATATAAAATTGCATGCATTCTACCATACTTAAAGATGTGCATGCCACTCCTATGTAAATCTTAGAACACTGTAGATAGTGTCTCTCTCTTTAGAAATACTCACATTTCATGGACATTTTTTTGTCCAAAGGCAGTACTTACGTTTGGAGTTTGGGACTAACATACTGTGTTCTCTAGGCTACTGGACACAAGAATGGTTATGCTTCTTCTGATGCGTTTGACCTCTGATTTAGACCAAAAGGACTAAGTCAGAAAGAGTTAATGCCTATGGAGCCACACATTAAGGCTTTGTTCTTTTGGAGATTCCTGAGATCAGGAATAAAGCCAAAAGCAAAGTGTTAGCTTGAGGTATCCAGGATGCTAATCGCAGTCAGTTATTCCTGAAAGGCATAAAGGTTCTAATCCAAATATGAGAATACAAATTCTCTGCCACAGTAGATTCATCCATAGCAGAAAGATGCCTTATACAACAGGAAATAGTGTACTTACCCTGAACCAGTCCAATCTATTGCACCCTGTCTGGCTACCTCTGAAATAAATTTACCATCCAAGTTCTTCAAGTATTCCTCATATTGAACACATTCCAAGGTCAATGTCCATTCCACATATTCTAAGAACCCAAGACTCATGTCTTAGATGCATACTTCACCCTCTCTGATGCCACTCCCAAGAAATGCAGTATCTTTTTAAACATACCCTTAAAGCTTCATTCAAGCCATAATAACCGTTACAAGATACAAATAGTGATGTTCTTAAAGGTGAGAAACACTGGCACACATAGCATGAAGTCTATATTGGCATCATTCAGATAGAAGTGAGTCATGCTCTCTACAGCATAGAAGGCAATATGATAAACATCACATAAATATGGAGTTGGCATGTGGAGCTTTTGTGTTTTGTGTTTTGTTTTTTTTGTTTTTTTGTTTTTTTTTTGTTTTTTTGTTTTTTTTGTTCTTCTGATACCAGACAGTCTGTTGCCATGGAAATTTTTCTGTTGCCTTACAAATACAGTCTTCCTTCCAAAAGTGCAGAACAACCAAGCATATCTGCATTGAAGAATAAATCCTGTCTTTCTCTCCCGTATAGAAAGAACATGCTTATCACTTCTCTCAGATGGAATCTTTCAACCCTGACCTTATAACCAAGGTATTTGTCACTTTAAGGTTTTTAAAAATGAAATCACTCCTTTGCCCATGAAAACCAGCTCACTTGATCTTCTGCTTCCTCCATCTAAAGGAAGATTGTGTTCTAGGCTTCCTCAAAGCACTCAGTAGAGGCTAAAGGGCTGCCTAGCCTGAATTTGAATGTTCTTGAGGTATCCATTTAGTAGATAAATTGCTAGTTCGCAATGCTGGTTTCAGCACAGCCAGCCTCTCTCTGGTTAACAAAGTATCATCTGTGTATCATGGTATCTAATCTGTGTATCGTGGTATCGTGGTATCTGTGTGTGTGTGTATCTGTGTATCGTGTGTATCTAATGAGACTGTAAATAATGTTCATGAAGTCTTTCTTAGGAAACATAAGAAAAATCAAATCAATGTCTTCTGGCTCCAAAATTCTTGATGATGATAACATTATATATTCTCCAAGAACTACCATGGCCATGTGAATTTTTTCCCTTGACTTCCCTTAATGAAGGACTGTGGCCTGGCAGTGTAAGCAAAATAAGCCCTTTCCTCTCCAAATTGCTTTGAATCAAAGTAGGTTATCATGCCAATAGAAAAGAAACAATAATACTGGGGTATAAGGTTTAGCTTTCATAATACAGATGCTGCCTCACTGCAAACACTCAAACTCATATTCAGAAATAATATAGGGCAATAATATAGGGCCATGATTAAACATACAGGCTCAGAGGTCATCTTGGAGTTAAATGCTGAGCTCATAATAATTTCTAAGTTATATGGAACATATCACCTACCAACTCTGTACTTCACGCCCCCTCATTGACAGAAAGGGGTTATTTCAGAGATTAATTGATTCAATAGAGTACTCCTTATCATATGTGGTGCTATAGATACTGCTTTTTTAGTACTTTAATGTTGTTTGGAAAATTCTAGAATAAGATATGCTAAATCATTTACATATGAAAAAAGATTCAGACTTGTATTTATATGTTTTCAGGTGCTTTGGCTTTACCAAAAAAAAAAAAAAAAAAAAAAAAAAAATATAAATGCTACCTAAATAAAGAATCAGTAAAATGCGTATTTAAATCAACAATGAATGAATGATAATATATGCTAAGAACACTGTTAATCCTGAACAAATGACAGGAAAAAAAAAGAAGCAAACAATCAGGGCTTTCAGATTTGGGGGAAAAATGCACAGTGAACAAGAGAAGTAAGGAAAATGAATGGTGTTTTGGAATATTTAATATTAAACAGGAAAGATGATCCAGGGCATCTCCATGTATATTCATTCAATGAAACAATTGTATCAAATACCTGGAGACATGTATATAATTCAGACAATAGATCTGGGTTAGGCAGAATTAATGAAGTACTGTGGTATATACATATTGCCCCTGTTTTGTTTTAAAATGAAACCAGGACTGTCTAAGGTTGTCCTCAAAGTTTGATCTCTGTGCATCTTCCTTCTGTGTGCCATACATTCAGAACTCTGTTCTGTTGGAGTTATATCTCCTTTCCCTGAAGTTAAACAAGATAATACCTGCTCCTGGGGAGTATGCAGCATGTGAAGAGAGGTCCTCTGTGCTTTGTCAACCAGTGTTTGGGCTTCTGTATATCCTGTACCTATATCCTGTATCCCTGTATATCCCTTCTGTATATTCCTGTATTTATCCCTTGAAATTTTATGGTCTCATGTTAGCTGGTCTAATATGAATGTCTGAGCCATTCATGAAGTCAACACCACAGCCTGAGTGTTGTGAAATAAAGGGTAGAGATAGCGCTAACGTTCTGATAATAATAATAAAAAGATAATGAAGAGTAAATCTGGGCATAGGAATACACATCTTTAATCCCAGCACTAAGAAGACAGACTCAGAGAGATCTCTTTAGTCTGAGTCCAGTCTGATCCATATAGAAAATTCCAGACCAACTAGAAATATACAGTGAGACCCTGTCTCAAAAGAAAATCAAACAAACAAGAATTAATACAGAGAAGCAAAGTTCTTTGTTTTATTCAGATCTAAAAAGAACTGAAGACTGTCACGTGACCGAGGCTCCACTACATACCTAACAGTTGTGCACAGGCACTGTGGATTCAGTGATGAAAAGATACATTTATTGTTTATAGTACTTTCAAATTCACCACAATATGTAATATCAGAATAGGTTTCCCAGTTCCCCTATTCTATCTTCATACAGTATCATAGAAGTAAACACTACCAACTCCATTTTAATTTCAGGGAAAGATTGGGTGAGATAAAATCTCATTCTGTAGCCCAGGCTGGCCTCAGCATATGGTGATTCTTCCTCCTCGACTTCAATCCCAGAGTGCTATGATTATAACTGTGGACCATCACCCCCTGCTTCATCTCCATTTCAAATGAAGACACTGAGATAAACAGTAACAATAATAATAAGCAATAGTTATTTTAAAAAACATTTTATGATACCATCATAATGGAAAATTGGCAAGTCAGATCACTTCTATAGTATAATAATTGATACAGCTGCTCAGATCTATCTTCTCCTTGGAGCTAAGGAAATCTGTGTTTTAGACAATAGTAATCTCTCCCAGATACAACTTCTGGTCCAGAAAAAGATGCAGCTATTTTGACCAGTTGATGAGGAGTGGTATGCAAAGTTGAGGTCTGAGATAAGGATGCCTAGGGTGAGCTTCCACTGGAAGACAGTATAGATTCCAAAGCCCAGGTGCAGACTTTGATCATGACTATTCCCCAGGAGCAAGATCCAGCGGAGGGGAAACAGTTTTATACCATATTCTAGAGAACCAAAATGTAGAGGGAAGAAAGGGGGAAATATCCAGTTCTGTCTCCTATGTGGAGTGCTTTCTTGTTCTTCATAGGTAGTGTTTGCTTGGGGCTAGACAGGAAAGTCAACACAGAGCTGAGAAGTGAAGCTGGAAGAGATGGTGCCTCTCCTCACATTGAGAGAGGCTGGGCAGATGGCAGTGTCCTAGACTTAGAACTTTTGTGACACACCAAAAATGGGGTTAGAGGGATGTGTATGATGTAGAAAAAGACCTCATGAGAATGTTTTCAACCATCTCCTGGAAGAGATGAATACCTTAGGATACTCTGAGACACAAGTCACAGAATAGAGCCTCAAAGAATAGAAAAGCCATCTAGATCATCTCCAAGGCACTAAAAAACATCTCAAATATGCCTTGATTTCCACAGAGTTTCAGAATTATTTGTAGTGGAGTCAAATGACATCCAAGAAACCAACTTTACCTCCTGGCCACATCGCGACATCGATCAATTGTTCCCAGGTAATGACAACAGAGGGCATGAATATCCAAGGAATTCACTTTTGAGAGGAAAGGGGGAAGGGCTTCAGGGAAGTGGCATTTGGGTTTGTCTATAGCTCCAATTTCCTTTCATGAATATTTCATTTAATCCGGTATTAATCATTGAGTGGTAATGGCTGTCTCCACTGTCTCTGTCACTCAAGCAGCCTTTCCTGTCTTTTTTCCCTCTCTCTTCTCTGTACTGTTTATTATCTTTTCTATGTACAATTGTCTTGACTTTTTTCTCTTTCTCTTTCCTGTTCTCTATGATTCATACTTGATAACAACTTAGAAGCTATCTGTCTATCCTCCCCTCTGTTATACACAAACACACCACACCACACCACACACACACACACACACACACACACATACAATCTTTCTTTCAGTTGCCCAATTACTCCATCATCAATCAGAAAGGTATTTAAATTCAGTGACTTCTCACCTACATGCCACATGGACAAAGGTGTCTGGAAGATCTTTACAAGTACAGCAGGGGCCAGGAGGATTCTCTGTGTTTCTGTCAATTACAACTACAGAGAAACCTCGCATGAACTCCTGGCTAGAGAGCTTTATTTTACACAAGATAAGCAGACTCTAGTGGAGACAATTCTACTTGGAAATATATGTTCTAAACCCTCTGTTCACTTGTTAGGTATGAGAGGGCATTTCTCATAGCAAACTCTGTCAATGTGTCAATTGATAAAATCAGAGCAGGCAGCAGGCAGCAGGCAGGGACTATAGAGAAAGTTGAAACTGAATGGCTTGCTTTCCTCCCAAGAAAAAAAAAAGGAACTTTTTTGTATCTCTGTATACAAAATCCATTTGACTTGTCTTCAGTATTATCTCCCTTTATATTCTATACACAGAACTAAATTCCCCTCCCAGCTCATGCCAAACCTCTATCTTCAAATAATATTAAACTTCCAGAATCTTCTTTCACCTCTATTTTATCAAATTAAGTAATATATGATACAGAAGTCTTCAAAACCTTAACAAGCATTAGTTCTCAGTGTGTGATTTAAAATTATTTTCTTTCTTAATGTTATTCCCCAAATTTTCCACTATAAATATTATAATCAAAAATTTTTAAGTTAATAGCCAACAAACATTCCATAAAATCTTTGTAACCCAGTTCTTCCCCCTTATCCTCAGTGAAGAAACTTCCCATTAACCTCTGACTTCCCAGAATTGTCAAGATCTTTCTAGATCTTTAAAGTGATTGTTTTAGTTTTTATTTGGAGATCTTCATGATTACAGTGCATGTAACTTTTATAACTTGGTAAACACAGACAACTGTTTCAATTTTATAAGTGAAGAAAAGTAGGCTTGGAAAGACCCATGATATGTCTGTGTTCGAAAATTTCATGCCAGATTCAAATCCCAATACATACATACTACATACATGGAGGGAGGAAGGGAGGGATGGAAGAGGGAAGGAGGGAGGGAGAGAGAGAGAAAGAGAGAGAGAGAGAGAGAGAGAGAGAGAGAGAGAGAGAGAGAGAGAGAGAGAGAGAGAGAGACTACATCTCACCTAGATTCTCTAATCCTTGAGTTGACATAGTGGCCACAGAACTTTTTCAATAGTTCCACTGAAGTCCAAAGGTGGACAGTATAGTCTGTCAGAGAGCATATCAATTCCTGAGCCTAAGTGTTTCTGGATTATTAATGATGAAGAATTAGCAAAGAATTTGAAAGTAGGGAATTAGAACTTATAGTACTTCTCTGCCAGAGGTAACTCACCTTACTTGCACATGACTTTTTGGTTAAACATAACAGAAAAGTAGTCAACGGTTTAAAGGACTATATTTCATTATCTAGAATAAGAGACTCTAAAACAAAATTAGATTGATGCCTGTGGAGTTCATTGGCCATGAGTAGAAATGCATTAATGACACCAAAGATGGAGTAGGGTTCAGTGACCGAAGGTCATAGAACCAAATTCACAGAAAAGATAAAAGATCCAGAATGGAGAGAATAAAAACAACATCCAATATTACCTCAGTGAAACTTTAACCCAGTTCTTCCCATTTTGCAGGTAATGAAATAGTACCTCTTACCCAAGGTCATTCTGCCAATCATCAATCCCTACAGCCCAGCCTAGATCAGAGCACATATTGTCTATTATGACTCCAGCCCAAAGATTACTTCCTGCTATACTCTCAGAGATAAGCCCAGAGACTCTATACTCTATTCTACAATATCTCATGTCCTTGTGTGTTAATATTGTGTGTAGAATGAGATTCCAGGGTCACTGTAGAAAATTCTACCTGTCTCTCTGTCCTACTCTGAACATGTGATCATTGTCCAACAGCATCAAATGTAAAACAAGGGGCTAGAGAAATTGCTCAGGAGTCAAGAGTTCCTGCTGCTCTTGTAGCGGACTGGAGTTTGTTGCCAGTACTTATATCCAGTGGATTACAACCACCTGTGACTCTAGTTTCAGGGGACCCTATATTCTCTTCTGGTCTCTGAGGATTCCCTCATATGTAAATGCATTTACACAACACACACATACAAAATAAAATAGTTTTTTTTTAAGGCAGACATACTTTTAATTTTCTATTAACCATATTTTGAAAATATAAAATGAGACAGGTAAATTTATGATGTATTTTATATAATCCAATATAAACAGAGTATCAGTGTAGCATCAAGGTAAGAAGTTAATGAAGTATTTTAATTCTTATGTAAGTCCATCACACTGTCAATTGGACATACTGCTAGCCCTCAACATCTAAGTGTTACAGAGAATAGCTTCAGTTGTTATCAGTCCTTCACACTCAAGAATTCCTATAACACCTGCCACTGAATACAAACCCGCAGGAAAGCCATGACTTCTCTGTCTTAGAGATTCCGGAAACATCAACACCTGACAAGCCAGATATATCTGGAGCCTCAGACTGGCTTCTGTATGCTTGTTTAAATGCTTATAGGATGTAGTTAGACTTCAATCTCTAGGGGAAAATACTTCCTTCTTATTCTACATGTATTTTGATTGTCTTACAGAAAGCACAGGGCTCTGCAGGCATTCAATATATATTTAATGGAAAAATGAATAGTGTTTGGACTTTCCCTTGGATTCTCTGACTTCCAGTCCTCACTTTTCTATTAAATAGCCCTGTGATCATGACCTTCTCCCCATAAACCCCTCTGAGTCTAATCTCCCTTATTAGTAGCAACAATCTCTAGGCCTGTAGCCCCTGTGACCTCTCATAGGAATAACTCAAGTATTACATGAACATTTGCTGAGCAGATATGAGCAAATGTCTACTTACTCCAAATAGATCACCAAGGATGCACCAAAGTAATGATGCCACCTAAGTCCAGCTTAGGGTAATACATAAGCTCATTGCCTTTATTTATATGGGTACAGGGTACTTGTAATACTCTGGGTTACCCCCAAACAGCTGCATTACCACCAAACCCACCTCACCTCCATAATTGATGGCAACCTTATAAAACTGTGTCATGGATTACCTGTCATTTAACCTTCAACTTCCTATATATACACTAACCTTTCCTGAGATCAGTTGCAGGTGGGGCATGCATGACGAAGTAATGGGTAGAATTCCAGGTGAGGATCTTCCAATGGACCCCTTCCACTATGTGGTGTTAGCAACTCTATTGCCAGCATCATACACCTATAGCTCTTGCTGTATTACTGTGCTTAGATTATTGCCATGGCTACCTGGCCAAAGTTATCTTTAGTTCAAGATGGTGATGGAGTGATTGTGGTGTATTTCCAGAGGGAAATACACACACACACACACACACACACACACACACACACTGTCACACCCCTGAAATGCATACCTGCTGCCCATAAGCACAGCCTGGCGAGATTTGTTCCTTTTGCCACATCTGAACCTCTATCTAAAACCCACAGCCTGGGGTCCACAATTACAGGGCATCCTGCTGCATGGCATTTGCTCAGCATATGTAATCACCATGTTGGTGGCATCACCACAGCCACAGGAAATTGAAATTGCCTCTTTCGGGTCTTAATAGGATGTTTCTCAGCCATTTCACATGCAGCTCCTAAGGGGAAGGCATCTCCTTGGCGTGCTCAGCTCTTACATTAATAACAGGGGATGGTGACATGCCACTGCGCCCAATGCAGGGACAGCTGCATCTTCCTGAGCTGTACACTGTGCTCAGGAGCAGGCAGTTGGGGATAGGAAGGAACTGAGAACATGGGCAAGGTGGCTGTTGCATGTGAATGCCATTTGCAGCTGAGACTTGCAACAATATGAGAAAAGGCATTGTGAGTTTAGATTAGTCCTGAACACTGTGAAAAACCAGGTGCTTTTCTGGCAATCTATGCAACCAGAAACTGCAAAGGAGGAAGTAGGAAGGCTGGCAAAGCCTTCAGTGTAGACCGAAATTCTGAGCCAGATTTCTGAGAATCTCGGTCTCCAGCACCAAGAGCAACAAGTCCACATCACATCTGGCTCTCAGAACACCCTTCAGTACTTTCCTATATCCCAGGCTCATCAGTCTAAGTACTACTCCCTGACAGGAGCCTCATCTTTCAAGATGCCTTTATCATTATTATTATTATTATTATTATTATTATTATTATTATTATTATTATATCACTTAATTTATTGCCTTTACATCCTGACTGTAGTTTCTCCTCCCTCGTCTCCTTTCAGTCCTCCCCCCACCGCCACCCCCACACAGCCCTCACCCCAATCCACTTCACTTCTGTCTCTCTTCAGAAAAGGGGAGGCCTCTGATGGATATTAACCAGCTCTGGCATACCAAGCTGCAGTAAGCCTACATACAACTTCTTTAATTGAGGCCAGACAAAGCATCTCAGTAGGAGAAAGTGATCCCAAAAGCAGGCAACAGAAGACAAAACTCCTGCTCCTGCCCTTATGAAGACCGAACCACACAACTGTAACATATGTGCAAAGGGCCTAGGTCAGTCCCACGCATGTTTTCTGCTTGGCGGTTCCATTCAAGAGACCCTTTATTTGTACATGTTTCTTTCCCATCTTCCTGATTACTAAATTCTACCCAGTCTTTAAAGCTAACTTGGATGCCACCTCCTTCCTGAAGCAGTCTTCCACCATCAGGGCAAGCTGAGTCTAGACTTGTGATCGCACTTCTCAGTTCTTTCAGCATCCAGGATCTCTTTTTTTTTCATAGTACTTGCCACCCTGTAGAGCCAGACCCAACTCCTCATTCCTGCTGGATCCTGAGTTCAGTAGTGAAAATTGTATCTTCTCTCTGCAGTTCTAACATACATGCAAATTGTTAATGTAAGAAGCAGGGGAAAGTGGTAAAAAAAATAGTAAGTGTGGAAATAGTAAAGTGTTTGTATCAGTAGCATGAGGATTTGAGTTATATCTCTGTCCTCCTGAGCCATGTTTGTAAGCCCAGCATTGGAGGTGGAGATCTGTCCATGGAGACTGGTGACCTCCAGGCCAATGAGAGAGACCTTGTCTCAAAATAAGGTAGACTACTCCTAAAGAATAATACCCCAGGTTCTTCTTTGGTTTCCACACACACCTATACACACATGTGTGGGCACATATAGATTTATGTTTACATACATACATACATACAACATACTGAGTAAATGAATGAATGAATGAATGAATGAATGACATGGAAAAAGGAAGAAAGGAAAAATCAATTTACTAAATAATATATATGAGAGACGTGAGAATTTATTTTCACCAAGCTCACTCAGCCAAGGCTGAATCCACAATGAGACTATATTTTGAAATGAGGATTTTTCAGGGGGTACTTAAGTTGGAGGGAGGTCAACTGGGTCCTGATCCAATAAAACTACTACTCTTAGGCCAAACACCAGAGAAAAGACAATAAGAAAACAGAAGAAAGATATCATCTACACATGAGAAAGAAACCAATCCTGTAGACACCTTAGCCTTGAAGATCAAGTTTCAAAAAATTGCAAAATAATACATTTTCGAGTTTAGGCTAATGTATTTATGGAGTTTTATGATACCAGACCTAGACTAACAAAGTGAATGATAGAAATCTTTAGCTTCATAACATGGTCATAGAAGATGATAGGAAAAAATGTTGAGGTTCATATTAAGATGACTCCTCAACAGAGAACCTAAGGACTGGGACATAAGAACCTCATAGTCTCCAGCTGTTCCGCCATCACAGTCCTTCTAGCGCTCAGAGTGAAGCTCACACTCACAGGCTACCTCTGCCTAAATACTGGGGGTTGCATATATATTAAAGCCAAAGTGTCCCTTTACAGCTGGACTTTGAGCAGAATCATTATTCTGTGTTTTACCACCTGCCTGGCAGAGACCCAAGAAATAATGTTCTATGGCCTATGGCTCAATGAACTCCTCCTGCGTTCCTCATGACCTTCTCTAGGGTCAGTATTCCCATCACAGCATGATGAGCGTCTTCCATTTCTGCTCATCCTACACCAACATTTCTCCCCAAATGTCTCCTGCTTATTTAACTCTATCTTGGCTTCTGCATAAGGCATTCTGAACAAGTTGAGTATAGGGGCTTTGTATAGCAGCTTCCTATAGGGGCTTCTTTTAGAATCATCACCTGGATATATTGTCCTAGCAACCTGAAGAGGAAATGTTTTATTCCCATGGTCTAGAACAAGAAACTAATATGACGGAGAAGAGGGTCTTGTGCCAACCTACAACAGTTGGTAATGATGAATACACATCCTTTCTTCTAAAGCAAAGCATCTATCATTGTACCTGCCTCCAGTGCTCAGGATGCCTTTGTTTGCCTACCCCTGCAAGTCCTTTTCTTGTCCCTGCCTGTGAGCAGCTCTTTTGGACCTAATATGGCTCTCATCAGATTTCTGAAGTGACCTCTGGAGAGGAGGCTGTCAAAATTTCAACCTAAAGCCTGAAACATGATCTTTATAGGCAGAAATGAGAAACCTGTTAAGGAAGGGGGAGAGGGGAAGGGAACACATAGTGTAGATGAGCAAGGTGTCCTGCAAGTGGACCCTGCAGGCCACTCATAACTCAGGAATGCATCGCCTTATTTATCCCCTGACCAGAACTCCACTGGGAGCTATTGTATAAGATGACATCATGATCACTAGTTACCCTGTGACTAGGGATCATAGATGCATGACAAAGCAGAGAGGAATACAGCATTTGGCACACCATTTGGAGGACAAAGAACTTGTGCATTCCCAAAGAGCACCCAGCAACTTGGTTAAAATGGGCAAGTCTAGACTATGTCTCCTACCAGCTAGCATGCTTTTACCAGTGGCTTCCTATTTTCTATCAGTAATAAAATTCAAGTTCTTCAGGATAGATTCAAGAATCATATATGGTTCTACCCCTAGCCCTAGCTTCAATTCTGTCTACTCAGATTCCACATGCTAGGACCCAGCAATGTGGATATCATTAAGTTCCTACATCCCCCCTTGAATACTCATGTCCTCTTCATCTTCGTTATTTAACCTTTCTTGCTAAATACCTTTCTCTGCTAACGTTTCTGGCAGTGTCGGAACCTACAAACTAGAAATTAAAGGCTCCTTCTAAACTTCCAGAGCATAGGTTCATATCTTTCCTTTTCAGTGGTCAAAACTGGCTCAAACCAAGTAGCATGAGACACAGGCACGCTGCTACACAGGCCTGTAAAAATACCTGGTCACCTTTAGGCATTTACCTCGAGAACAGAGACCCACCCTTCTCTCATCGTGATGGATTCGGAGTCATTCACATTTGTTCAATAATTAGAGTTTAAAAAGAGTCCTCAATGCAATGCCTTCAGAAAGCTGAATTTGGATTTGTTAATCTTTGAAATGCATTAAATTTCTGGCATCCTCTATTCTCTCAAAACAGACTAAGTGTTAGTTGCCCCTCATCCATAAGATGTCTCTGGGATCTTGCCACCCTTCCATTGATGGGCATATTTTGAGGTAGAAGAATTTACTTCATCAGGCCACCTTTTTCTTCTTAGGTAAAGATTTGTGAACTCTCACTAGATGATTTATATTATGTCACTTCCTAGGGAAGTAGCAGGGGAGCGATATCCATCAGCCAGAAGCCCTGTGGTTAGTAGGAAAGGTGGATATTCCGTTGCTATACTTCACAGTAAACACCACATCTGGGATGGGGCAGGGATAGGCAGCCCCGTACTCAAGTATGTTCAAAATATTTTTATAAAAGGAAGGGAGGGAGGAGGGAAGGAAGAAAAGAAAGAAAAAAAACATTCAAAGCAGAGGGAGAAATGGATACTAAGTCAAAATGTCATGATCGAATAGGTAGGGTTAAAGCAAAACAAAATGTCATTTAGTGTGACTAGAAATTGTGCATGCCAATAATCACTCGTTCTGTGTTTGGGACTCCTTCTATAACTCTTGATAAGGGGCTAAATCTCTTTTAGTGTAAATGCAAAAATTCTATAGATCTTTGTTTTTTTTCATATTCCTGATACCAGTGCTGTGGTGTGTGTTTTCTCATCTAAGAAGATGCAACTGCCAAGAATTTTTAATTTAAGCAAATGACATAGGACATGAGAGTACCCTGTTATAGAGCTATGGGGATACTAATAACCACAGGCCATCCTGAGATCAAATGACAGGGTAAACACAAGACAGTGGTGGGATAATTTGCTATTTTGATATTATAGTCACTGGAGTCCCCTTATCAGTTGCTTTTGTTATGTCACATCTTTTTATTTCAATTTCCCCTTTCCTCTTTCTCTCTCTCTCTCTCTCTCTCTCTCTCTCTCTTTCTTTCTTTTCTTTCTTCCATTCCCTCTATCTTCCCCATCTCTCCCAACCATTCTGTCCTCACTCTCTCTCAGTCTCCCTTTCCTCTCTAAACAGAGGATTAAACCCCAGTCCTAATCCATGCTAAATAACCACTCAAGAAACTACAACTCAGCCCTTTGACTTATTTTCTAATCTCAAATGTCCTGAGAACTAATCACTATCTTGTCTGGACCACATTTCCCAGACATGTATCCTGAGAAAGGGTTTAGGAGAAAGTGATCCTGATGGGGTTCAGCTTAGTAGTAGAAAGACAAGACAGGAAACTAATAATCAAGGTCAGTAGAAGATGAACGGGGGTTGGGGGGAAGACGGCTAATGTTGTAGTAAAAGAAAATTTTATGGGTCCCATGAATTATAGATTCTTTTTCCCTAGCCTGAGTAGCTAAAGTTGCCCCTCTGGTTTGCCAACCAGAGGCCAGTTAATCCGTAAACAAAGAATGCAGAGTTACAGGACAATGGGCTACCGAGGCATCCCAGGAATGAAGATAAGAGATAAACATCTGCCTGCAGGAACTGCTCCCTGCCCCCATGGACCGGTTTGGCCAGACGTTCAAAAATTGGAAAACAACCAATCGTGTGCACCCGCGCGAAAGTTTCTCCTTTTCCCCACCCCGAGCTTATATTAACCCTAAACCCTGGAGCCACGAGGTCGATGCCCCTGTCTCCCACATTGAGACACATGTCGGCCCGGAACGTTCCGCCATTAAACTACCTCGTGTTCTTGCAGCAAGTTGGTCTTCCGTGTGTCCTTTGGGTGCGCACCATCCTGTGACTCGAGTGGGGTCCCCTTTGGGGGCTTCCCGAGCCTTACAGTAGGAACTTTAATGGTTTCTAGAATATTCTTCAGAGATTTACTTGAGAAACAGCAAACTGTAGTAATATCTATCCTGCAATGTTTATTTATCCTTGGATAAGGACTTTACTTACTCTATCCAGTGCCAGAACAATTCAATTAGTTCCCTGGAATTTGCTTTGGACCCAGAGAAACTCTATAGGCAGAGTCATAAATGCTTGTCCTGATACATGTTCGTCTTGCACTGGAACAGAGCATATACAGTGATAAGCCCTCTGCAGCACCTCGCGGCTGCATCCTTCAAAAAGCTCTATTTCAGCAGGGTTTCATCAATTTCTGGTTTTTGTTTTTTTTTTCACCTACAGCTCTATTAGAATTCAAATATGGAAAGGTGCTAATGGTGATGTCATCAAAACTGAAAATCATGGGTTTGTCCTTTCTGGGAAAAATATGGAGCTAGAGATACCTAAAGCAAGAAAAACGTTAGATTTGTGTTTTGGGATCACTGAAATGGGCCAATATAAATCTATTAATGACAATCAAATTTAAAATGATAAGCAATTTAATCCCAAACCTTCATTATGTCCTCAAGGAGGACTGACTTTGTAGTGTTAGCTGCATGGACATCAACTTATTGACGCATGAGCTTAATAAGTTTTTGCTTTAAAATCATTTAAAGCAGTATTTTTAAACTACTCTTATGACTGCCATCAAGTTCATAGGACTGAAATTTCCTTTTGAGCTTGTACAACATGCGATGTACACTCAAGGCAAGTTTGAGTAAAAGAGACTCTTAGCTTCCGATGCATGTCTACTTAGATTTCATCATCCAGGTTCCGAGCCTGTGATTTGGGGCAGCTCCAAGAGTTGACTCTTGGCAGGATTCCAAATCTACAGCCAAGAGCCCAGCAGCTTCCTCTTTCCCCACCTCCAGATCAATCACAGAAGATTTTCCTTAGCCCTCTCTCTAAATTTCCCTTTGATCATTATCTTGTCCCTGTTATAAAGCCCAATCTCTGTCAGGGCCCTTCAGCAGGGGAGACAGACTGTGTGCTAGCAGACTGACTGCAGATTCCTTGGAAGCTGCAGCAATTTAAAGACCGCCTGCTGATGCTTTCGCTCTGCAGGACTTCAAAGGGGAGAGCCACACATTTAAACACCAGGAGAGAAACTGCTGGAAATAGATGCAAAAGCTCCCCCCAGAAGCCTGGTAGCACAGGCTTCATGCTTCAAGCAGAGCTGATCCCAGAGGAGGCACAAAACACAAATGATACTAGTTAAGAAGTAGAGATAGGGGCTAGAATGGAATGTTAACCAGCTGCTAAATGCCTCTAGGCAGGAGATTTCTAGCCACTGGACCTCAGTTTCCTCTTCTATAAACCAAATGGATTTCTGATCTTTAAAATGCCTTTCTATTTTTTCTATCCAGAAGGGTAAACTTATTTCTGGGAGGATGGATGGGTAGATGGATGGGTAGATGGATGGATGGATGGATGGATGGATGGATGGATGGATTGATAAAAGAAAATAGATAACCTAAGCAAATAAAAAGATTCATTAAAAAGGTGACTAGAGATGATAGATAGATGGATGATGGATGGATGGATGGATGGATGGATGGATGGATGGATGGATGATGGATGGATGGGAGGGAGGGATGGATAGATGGATGAATAATAGAGAGATGGTAGGAATGTAGAGGAGAATAAGATTATATAATAGAAATAACATATGAGGTGTGAGACTGTTCCAGACAAGGACTCATAGATTTGAGTCCTTCTTTCACTTGTTATTATCATATTTAATAATTTCCAAAATGTACACATAATCTTAAGTTTTAGGTTCTCTAGATCTTAGTCATGTTACCTACAACGAGAGAAGAGTTCACTGCATATAAAGTTTTTAAAAAAAGAATATAAAAAAAAATCGCTTCAGATTATCTCACAAATGACTAGTGGTTGAAAAATACCTAAAAGTTGTTGAAGTAATGGAGAAGTTCATTGGTTCTTAGAATCACCACAGAACCATGGTATATTCAGTTGTAGCTCTGAGGGTCTGTATGTACAATTGCTGTTTGACAGCAGTTTAAACTGACACCTTTTTAAAGTCTCATGCCTGTCTTAAAATCAACATGTCCCAAACTAAGAGCTTAAGGCAGTTTTCGGCAGTGCCCTTTGGCATGCCTAGCTCTGTGATAGGACTACACCCACCACATATCTTAAGTTAGAAGCCCAAGAGTCAACCCCAGTCATGCTTTCTAAACTTCTTGTCTCATTTTTTCTCCACTTCCTGTCAAGGTAATTTCCAAATGTTCCAGACACTTCCCGGGCTCATCCTCAATCTAAACCTTAGCATCTTTTGGCTGGACTACTCCACTTGCCTTCTAAGGGTGTTTTGGGATTCTACCCTTGGTCTCTCACCTCTTTTAATCCAATTTTCCATGGGAAAGCAAAGACTTTCTCTAAATACATTTTCAAGCTCAATACCTTTCACAGGCTCTTTCTTTCACATAAGATGTAACATACACATTTGATAATGGCTAACAAATTGTCCTGTGCTGTGCCATAGTTGACACTCTTAGCTTTACCAGTATGATAGTTCCTCTAAACTACAGGATCCATCTATACTGCTCTTTCATAATCCTAATCATGGTAAGTCATCCCTTACATCAGGATCTTCTTCATATTTCCTGATGCCATTACTATAATCCCTACCCACTCCATCATTTAGGGTAATGAATTTCTATCTATTGTCATGATATCCCTCAAAAGATTTTCTTTTCTTTGAGTTTTTCAATTAACTAGACTTCTGGTTATAGTCTCTTTTGATTTGAAATCCTTTTATTTATTTATTTATTATTTACTTATTTACTTATTTATTGCTACCAATTCCTATTGGAATATAACATTTTGGGTTCGCAGAAGGTCAACTCTGCCTCCTGAACTGGACTATGATGCTGAAAGGGCAGCGGTGATATTCGTTTATGTTGTTTTTTATCAGTGTATCCCTAGCAATCTAATAAATTCCATCACATAAGTCATTAAATACTTACTAAATTAATTATCAAATTAAGAAGCTGGTGCATTTTTAGTGATAAGGGCCTGGAGAGACAGCTTAGAGGTTAAGAATGGTTATGTTCACCCAGAAAACCCAATTCCAGTTCCCAACACTCAAGTTTAACAGCATGCAACCATCTGGAGCAACTCCAACTCCAGGAGAATCTGACTCCCTCTTCTGGCACTTGCACCAAAATGCATCTGAGCATGTGCATGTAATGCACACACACGCACGCACGCACGCACGCACACACACACATATTTTAAGTACTAAGATGTAATGTCTCACGAATGCTTAATTACTTCTTTTATAATTAAACCTTTAAACTTGGGAAGTAGGTTAGCTCCAAAAAATGTTTCTTATATCTTTGAAAAGGAATTCAGAACTGAGGAAAATTAAAAGTATACAACCTAGAACATGAGAAGTTTATTCTCCAACCTTGGTGAAAATTTTGACAAAAGTCTGTTAGTGGTCCTGTTGTGTCGATGAAAAGTGGAGCATGGTCTATACTCTTTTCTAATTTACTATGCTCCTGCTGTTTCTATAATGGAAACACTATGAGGGAAAGCATTTCCACAAAGAACGCTAGGCAATGGAAGAAAGCTAGGAGTGGGAGAAGTGGTCTTTCCTAGGAAAGAGCACACCAATTTGTTGTCCACCAAACAGTCAGTCTGTAAACATTCATACAAGAAACATTATATGGACTAGACAGCTTATATTTAGGAATATATATGTATGTACACATCCATGCATCCATACAATAACAGTGAATGAAAAAAGAGGCCATGAATTGGAAGGAGAGTGAGGAAGACTGTAGAAGAGGGTATGGAAGGAGAAAAGTGAAATGTAATCATACTATGATCTCAACAACAACAAAAAACAGAAGGGTAAAGACTGTTCCTCTAATGTCAGATGAACAACTCATAGTAACTGAAACAACAGCATTTTATTAAAACACTTGACTTCAAAATCCACACAACGAACAAATTTAGAAAGTGAGCCAAATGCTGAAAGCCATGTATTGGCGTGTTATACAGATTGTTAGCAAGTTCTGTATATCCATACCTGAATTCTCCATTTTCCCCCCACATCCTTTTTCCCTTTACTCAGATCCCATCTTCTTCCTTAATCATTTCATACTATATTCTATATTTATTGATTAGATCTTAATGCATACTCCATGAAAATACTTGCTAAGTGAAAAAATATTAATTTATAACTCAGCCCACCTAAGCCACATCATTCACATTAACAGCTCAAAGGTAGGAAGTTCTGTGTTGATCATGGATGCTGTCTTGCTTCTTTTCCTGTTGCTAGAATAAAATATCCTGACAAAGGCAACTTAAGAAAGAAAAGGTTTAGTCTGACTCTTAATTCAAACACTCAGCCCATAACAGTAGGAAACTTAAGGCAGAAGAAGCTAAATGCAGCTGCTTGTCTCACATCCACACCCAGGAAGTAAAAAGCAAATTAATGCATGCTGCTTCTTCTCAGCTTGCTCTCTCTTGCTTATATCATCTAGGACTTCATCCCAGGACAGAGACAGTTGGTGAGCTTCCTACTTAATTAATGTTACCAAATCACAGGCATGTCCAGAGGCCCAACTCCCAGTTGATACTAAATCTCATCAATCTGACAATTACAGGTATCCAAGACAAATCTAGACATTATGAGTGGTGACATTTCTGTTCATAGAAAAAGTAAATATCAATGTTCTTGGTGACGTTTATGATCAGCAAACAGCTAACAATGACTTCCCTGGCAGTGCTAATGCAAGCCATTGTCCCTGGTTAATAATGACCAACTGATTTAAAAGTTTTGAGGACAACACATACAGTTTGCCAAAGCTGACTTCCCAACAATGCCCACTCCGGTTAATATTTACAGGCGATAGCACTCACCTCTATTAAACCCGTCCTTGCCCATCAGCCCTACAAGGAGGAACAACGAATGCCAGAGGTAATGGTGGGCTCCAAGATAAAGAATAACTCAGCCAGAAAGCTAAGGTTCACACACGTCTGGTTTCCATTAACTTGTATTGCAACAGTCTCTTCAAAGGCAAAGAACAATTTCCCCTCCACACCCCAAAACATACTGCTTTCTCTAAGGTGGCAGAGGCCAGAGAGTACAGCTGTAAGTTACAGAGTTCTCTGGTAGATTGATTTTAGACAGGGTTTTTGTTTTGTTTTGCTTTTGTTGTTGGTAGTGGTGGTTTTCTTTTAATGAGATAAGTAACATGTTTCTTATGGAGGGAGAACAAAATAGCACTGGTCACAAAAAAAAGTGTTATTTGAGAGTCTACCATTATTAATTTTGAAAATATATAACAAAACGAAAGTCTTGTGACTGATTTTCTCTTGTTCCTGCAAACCATCTTTCATACATTACAATGCTGTGTGGTATTTAATTAAAATGATACATGTGTATACATAGTAAATCAATCCCTTTTAACACAGGCTACAGGGAGCTTCCAATTTTCCTTTATTATAAACATTTTAGAGAAAAGAATCCATTGGACAAGTCTCACTCTACAAAAGTTTGTTGAGAGTCTACACTGACAGATACATGGTGTTGAAATTTTTGTTCAGGCCCTTCATTATTTCTTTAAGATACATTTAAACGACCTGGAATCCACGATCACAGCATCCTTCTCAGATTTTGACTTGAATCATCAGCTGTTCCTCCAGAGAGGCGACATGAATAGACTGTTCAGCTAGCCTCACCCAGGAGGCCTCCCTTCACACTGTCTTCATCAAGGATCCTCCCATACTCAGAGGAGTAGTGACCAGCTCTTATGGAAGAGTGAAGCCTCAGTTCTAATCCTCTATACCTACTCTACTCAGTCAACAGCTCTCATAGGTAAGGCCTGGCTCTGTGTTCTAACAATCTCTTCACATTCGTTCCATGGAGGTTAAAGTTTTGAAATTACTGATTTGGGCACACGGAAGAAGATGAGCGATATTTCCCGCCAACACCCATCTTCCCTCATAATCTCACAGACCTCCAATATCAATAGCCCTTCCTGACACTGGTAGAGAGCTAGCTCTTCACAGAGGTACCAATAGGATTTTAATGATGTTATCGAAACTATTTGTTAAGAAAGCAAACTCCGAAACTTAGCCTGGAGTACTGAGATAAGTAGGAAAGGCAGATGGGGCAGGCAGACACAGCAGGGCAGCACACAGAGGTAGGACTATGAGCTAGAAGACCAACAGAGCTAGAACCATTAGCTGGAAAACTGGTCCAGAGCATCTGCCTCATAGCACTTCAACTCTATGTCCTTGAGAAAATGCATTATTCTCTTAATCTTCTGTTTTCTCTCTAGTTAAACAGGAATGGACTATCCCATCTTACATGAGTTGGGATGGTCACAGACAATGAGCTATGTGAAATGCTTTTGAAGCTATAAAGTTCCATCCGTGTTACAAGCAAATGTTTATTATCAGAGCACTGGGCCCAATATCAGAGTATTGGGGAAGGTTCTCTTCTCTCGCTGAGTCCCTCTTTCTCATACTTACCATGAAATTCACTTTTTCCTGTGAGCCTTCAAAGGCCCCATTTATCAGCTGTCAGAGTACAAAGCAAACAGTTTCCTTGGCCTCCTTTTGAGGGGTATCACTTACACTTCCCAGTTGGAATATTATCCTTCTTATCGGCAAACTGCAGAGATGCATGACCCACCACCTTCCTAAGCTGTATGGAAAATTACTTAGATGGAACAGTCTAGTTGCAGAGAAATAAACAGACTGTGAAAATTCAACACACTATTGGGAAAGCATGCATAATGTTTAGAGTTCAAAGACAAGAAAGCACTCAAATGCTGGTGTTTTTACTGGGATAAAGAGAGTGTCTTTGACCATCATAAAAATAAATGGCCGGAAGAGATCTCTTGGGTATCTTTTCATGCATGCTTTCCATGACTATTCTCCATTGTAAAAAAATAGTGCCGTGGCTTTTCAAATATAAATAATAATTCATTCCCCTTTTCCTCACCATTTTCTAGGTATATTTATTCAATAATCTCTGTGGCTACTACATACACTACTTAACCTCATTTTCGGTTCTTTATCATCTGAGAAAGAGAAGGTAGTGACCTACTTCATCTCAGATGACTCATGATTTATCTTAGAGAATCCTCATTTAATCCATGATCATGTATCTGCTGACACTCCCAACATTTGCTCTGCAAAGAGTGCAGACACATCTAATGCCTATTGCATATTCAGAGGATTCATGCTTCTCCCTACACCCTTTAAATGTAAACAGGACATACACATGAAAAGGACTGGAAGGTCCCAGCTCTCCTGGGTAGAAAAGTTTGGAAACCATCAATGGATTTTTTTTTTTAAAAGGAGGGAGTGGGAATTTCTGATCATGAGTTTTATCCAAAGAAAAGACTAAAATGAGACTATTTGCTGGCATAAGTATCTGTGTCCAAAAAGGATTTCATGAGGTGACATTTAGGCTAAGATCTGAATGACAGGAAGCAGCTGGTCTTTTCAATAAAGCAAGAAGATGCTCTAAACAGAAGGCATGACCAAGGGGCAGGCTGTGAGAAGGATGCTAGACCTGAATAAGCATGATATGTTAGAGATAATGCAAGGGCAGTGTGGGTGGAATGTGGATGAGTGAAAACAAGGGAGTAGGGGTGATTGAGGAGCCTACTGGAGGACCAAAAGTCAAGCTCATGACCGTAGATCATAGTAGACAAGGATTTTAAAGTTTGGTTTTTCCAATGTCAAAGGAGAACTGTTGGGGATTTTAAACAGGAGAGCAGCTTGGTCTTGTTTGATTCTTTAGGAAGACAACTCTGCATCTGTGATGGACATAGATGGTAAGGTGTGAAAACAGAAAGGAGGTCTGTGAGGACAGGGTTTACAGTGGTCCAGTTGAGAGATGATGTTGGTTTAGCTTGGTATAAAAAGTAGGGAATTGGGAGGAGACCTAAGGTGAAGATGTTTTGAATGGAAGGTCAAAAGGATGCAGTGCCCAGTTAAATATGGAAGTTCATAGAAAGTAAAATGCCAAGAACAATGCAACTTTCCAACATGAAGTATTAAAACAATACTTTCCCTAGGTGAGAACAAAAACAAAACAGAAAAAGTGGGTTTTTCCAAAGAAAAACAAGTTTTAATTTGCACTGTTATTTTGGAGATAACTGAGGGCATCCCTTAGTGACCTCAGACTGGCACTTAGACATGAGTCTCTGTGCTTCCCATGTATGTTCAGACTTGGAGATAAAATCCCCAGAGTCATAGTATATCAAATTCTATTCAAATACCTATTCACTAACGTTCTCACAGTATGGTATGCCAGGTTCTTTGTTGGTTGCCAGAGAAATACAAGAGAACAAAAAGATCTCACTACCCTAGTAGAAAGGCTATCATACCGTGTTTTAAAAATAGCAAAGAAGTTAGTGTACAAGTGACTTTAATGCATATAGGCTTCCACCACACACCCAGCCTTATCCAGTCCTCAGTTCTGCTACTCATCAATGAGAATAAACCACCTGTCCTGCTGACAGGACAGCAGATGTCTGGAAGGAAGTAATGCAAATAGAAAACAAGAGGTCTGAGTTCTCACCCCGTTGCAAAGATAGAGAAAGCCTGCGTGATGGGCTTATTAACAGACTCCTGAGCAGAACACAGGGCTAAGTTCTGGCTGATAGGCCTTAAATGCGTGGGTCTATCTAATTGTTGCCGCAGGAAATTTAATTCTTCCCAAAGCCAGTGTTGCTATGAGGAAATCTGTGGGAAGCTGAAAATAGCAGAGAAAACTGTCTCTCTGCTGCTGCAACTGGATGATAGCAACTCAAAAGCAGACTCCTGAAAGGCTGCTTGCTTCATAGCAATCTACTCTTAGTCTTTAAAAGATGTTCAACCACAAACATCCTAGCAGTGACATCGGACAGTCACAGTTGTGAGAACAACATGCCCTGAGGTGGATACTGCTGGATCCAACATCAAGATTATCCTCTAATAACTCTAATAGATGTGACCAAGCCCTTAGCTTCAGTTTCCTAAAATATGGGTCTTAACATACAACATGGGTGTGTTAATAATTGCCCAGGTATATACGTGACACTTCATTGTGAGTGTATTGGTAGGACACAGTATGTACAAGGCACTTGATACATGCTTCCGAAATATCTTAATCTCGAAAGCAAGACCGGCCTGGGAATTAACTAAAATCTTGACTGACTTAGGGAAGCAGTCAATGGGTTTTGTTAATGAGGATATTGCCAGCATTTGGCAGAAGGGAAGTTCTATACATGTTTGGAGAAAGAACAAGTACAGACAAAATAGCTGTGTAAAGCCCTTGAAGGATGTGATAAAGACCCTCTGTGGGGAGGGAGTATAAAACCTTCCCTCATACCACAGGCCCTTCCCCACTGAGCTCAGCTGGTATTCAGAAGTCGGGGAAAAAAAATCAACTTTATGATTCAAAATTTCAATAGCATCTTTGTTCAAGAAGAGTGACATTGGCGCTCAATGGGAGAATGAAAAAGAAAGTTCCCATCACTATATAATTACCTCAGTTTTCTTCCTCCCCTCTAACTAAAGGAAAGGCACACTTTGACAAAGGAAACATTAAAAAACCGCTTCTGCTCTGGCAGGTTTTTGAAGGAAAAAAAAAAATGTCATTGTGAAGACTTCTCTAAATATAATCAGATCACACAGCAGGGAGAATATTCACTGCAACAAGTTTTCTTCACCTTGGGAAAGTAAAATTGCACAAAAAGGTTGAGGTGTTCCTAAGGGAATCTTTGCCCAAAGTGTGTCCAGTGGGGGCCCTTGATATGCAGAATGCGAGCAGACAGTCCCAGGAAGGCTATGCGTGGGAAACATCAAGGTAAACCCAAACACCAGGGTCAAAGATGAAGAATTGTTCTTCATTATGAAGCTGATTCTTTTTTTACTACACTGATGTATATTGTTAATCTCAAGGAGAGGGTAAATCAGGATCCAGACACATTAGATCCCAAAAGTATCTCAAAGGGCTTGTCACACATTGGGGAATGTTATCTGCGGACAGTGGAATGAACTGAATACACTTTTTCTGTAATTGGAATCTTACATGCACTTCCCCTCCCCCACTAGTGGGGTAAAGACAAGGTCACAGGACTATGATGCTCTCACTGGGTAATGGAACCTTGAGCAGGTGAGGCTCAATGTAAGTCATTTGGCATGTGCCCTGAAGGGACCACCGGGTCTTCTAATTTGGCCCTGTTGCTCTCCCTGCTCCCCGGTTACCAAGAGGTGAGCAGATTTTCACAGCTCTCTCCTGAAAGGTTGCTTTGTCGCTGCCCCAGTACCAAAGCAACATTACCAGTTAGCAAAGAACCAAAGCCTGAGAAACCACTAGCCGGAGTACACATTTCCTCTTTTGAGTTGTTTATCTCCGGAGTTTTGTTGTTGGTGTTGCTTCAGTTGTTTATTTTGTTTCTCTCTCTCTTTTTTTTTTTTTAATCACACCTACAGAATGCCAACTAGGATAGCTTTTTAAATCCTTTCTGGATAAAATATCACCATTCAGAACTCTATGAAAGCTACAAATACTAACGGTCTGACAACTTCATAAATTTACTTGCTGTTAGGTTGGAACTCTGCACAAGCTGGGAAACCCCGTCTGCCCTCCTTCCACCAACCCTGCCCACTCAGAGAAAACTCCGCTTATAGTCATGCCTCATCTCTGCATTTCCGGCAACCCGCCTAAGGATGCCCACCCAGGGGCTCAGTTTTTGACCTTGTACAGATACAACCCCAGCTCCTAGCTGACCTGTTGTCATCACTCTTCTCCTAAACTCTATAAAACCCCCTTGCTTTAACCCAGATGTGTAACTTCACTGACCTCCACCAGTGAGAACAGTGAACCCACCGGAGAGCCGAGAGCTGCCTCCTCATAAACTTGCTTTTACCTAGTTTCAATCTGAACTATATTGGGGTCACCGAGGGAGAGAAAATGCCTATCACTTACTCATATTAGAACTCATCTATTCGTTCCAATGTATAGGAAATGTTACATATTAGGCACCGTGATTTTAAAACTTTTTAGAAGGTTGGGGGTGGGGAGCAAAATAATCTACCATATTAGAAGTCAAAGTAGGGACTCGTTTTCAAGGGAAATAATGACGTCATACTTGTATATGAGAAGCAGGAGGGGCTCGTGAGCATTGGCTTTGTCTTCCCCCTTCCCAGCTCTGCCCTTACTGTGGTAATACAGGGATTGGCAAATTGGTACAGTAGCTGGCACAGTAATAAAGAGTTCTTGGTTTAAGGGTCACCTCTCCATAACTCAGTCACTGCCCGTCCTCTGCCAGTGTGGCATAAACATGACTCTGACGAACTGACCTGTAGATTCTACAAAACCTTGTTGTTAGGACAAGTAGCAGGCTGATATTTGTGGACTGATAACTCACTGACAACTTGTGGTAATATATTAAACATTCCCCTGTCTGTGCTTTATTAACATTTGTTTGTGTGTGTGTGTGTGTGTGTGTGTGTGTGTGTGTGTGTAAAACAACTAAAAAAAGATGACAGGATTTGGGCTTGAGATGCATAACTCTGTTCCTGCTCTTCTGCTCAATTACCCTGTGATAGCGATGATGGGTCATTTCCCTTCCCTAGGGCTTCACTTTCTCATCTGTATCCCAGGCCCATAATACTACCTCTTTGGGAACATTATTAGAATACTGAGTTGAACAATGCATGAGGTGTATCAAAAGCAGGGTTTTTTTTGCAGGCAAGTAGACAAGACTCACTATTATCATCATTAGTGGCAAACAGAGGAATTCTGTAACTACTCATACCGTTGTCCTCATCTTACAAGACAAGCAATAGAGGCAGCCTTTCTCTGCCAAAATCCTTCAATGGCTCCTACCTATCTAGTGCCAGATTTCTTAAACTAGCATATGAGGTTCTCTTAAACTTCTAAGCCATATAGCCAGTTCTCTGAGACCACCATGGCCATGAACAACTTTCCAACCATATTGTATTCTTCATGTCTCATTTAGTACCATTTCTTCTATGAAGCATCTGAGTCTTGGGCATCAAGGATTAGTGATCCTGGAACTTGAAGTCATGTAATACCTACCACTTTCCTCCTTCCTATTTTTCTTTAGTCGTTAAGGTTGTGCACATCCGGGAACTCAGGCTATGTCTACAGCATGGACTAGCTCTGTCCCTCTAAGATATGACCTTTTATTTATCCCTCTGTAGTCTCCAGAATTATGTTTGGCACATGGCTGGTTTTTTTGATTTTTTTGCAAGCAACATCAAGGTCTGGCCATCCCCACAGACAAGTCAACAACAACTGACAAGTCACACTGTCCCTGCCTGAGGGATCTCTCTAAAGAATTCCAATCATCATGAATACTAGCCA
Organism: Arvicanthis niloticus; assembly: GCF_011762505.2. Classification (NCBI taxonomy): domain Eukaryota; kingdom Metazoa; phylum Chordata; class Mammalia; order Rodentia; family Muridae; genus Arvicanthis; species Arvicanthis niloticus. The sequence goes on along the minus strand of NC_047670.1, from coordinate 38,848,134 downwards.
ACAAGGGATGATATTATTAGAGTCTTATCTGTATTTTGTACCACAGAGAGAATTCTACGGATGCCACCACAATCATTTCTCAAACTTTCCAGCCATAACAACAAATAAAATAAATGCTCACCATTGCCCAAAGAGTATGTGAAAGAAAAATACTCTTGAGACAATCATATTCCACTGATGATGCCTGCAGTAGTCAAGACTCCCTCAGAGCCTAGGAACACTACTTTAGAACAGGCCTCAGACACATGCTAGTCCACCCTGTTCTTTTACAGATGAGGGTGTAACAAATAGGCAGAATTTTTCTGTTTTTCAAAATCATTTCACCGTGATGCTTTTTATTCGCATTTGCTTTGTTTTACATTTGCAGAACTTTACAAGACATAACATTACTTAGAAATTGCACTTAGACGCTGTAAGTACATATGTACATCTATAACTAAAGGAAAATACAAATGTTGTTTAGAAGGAAAATTATGACATAGCCAAAACTTAGAGAGAAGAGAACAATTTCACCCTTGTCCATAAGAGTTGATCATCTAATGGAAAGTGTTTCGACAATCTCTAAGCATAGAGCATCATCCTAAAGAAGGCTCAGACCTGAAGTAGTCCTAGGTGGAGTAGGGAGGAAGGCACCAATTTGAAATCGCTGACAGAACAAAAAAGATGTTTTATGAAACGGCCATCTCTTCTGTGGAGAGTCTCCAGCAGCATGTATAACTGCTCTCCATTCTGATTAAATCCAATATCTCTGGAACTTGCTTTCCTGTATTAAATCAACCCCTCCCTGTTGCTGGAAAGAGGGTATGAAGGTTGGGCCAGCACTGCTGGTTCTAACCTGGATGGTAACAATGAAGAAAGTCTGAATGGAATACTAAAAGCCAGGTTGCAAAGTGAAAATTATATCCAAAAAATAAAAACAGACAACCAAAGGAAGTTTTTGATCTGAAGTTTTTGATCCTTTAGAGATAAGGATGTCTCATCAGTACAATGGAGGAAAATACTGTTTCATTAATAGAATGGAAAGGTGTTTCTAAAATCTGAATACATAGCAATATTTACATTAGTATAGATACATAGCAATAATTCAGGGTCCAATCCAAGCAAAGAATGAAATAGACAGTATCTCAGGATCAGCGGCTACAACATTAGACAAGCCAGTGCTTAAGTTTCTGATGCTTAAGAAACCTGAGATTTGAGTCAAACTTCAATTTCCTTGGTGGCAGATGGATATAAATGGTGCTACCCCCTGATGTTAGTGGTGATAGTTAAAATGGATACTACCTGCCATCTACAAAGAACGTGCAAGTGCTCAATGATCTCAAAGTCCTGTTCGCTTCTACTGAACTTGATGTCATAAGGAAAATATTTCACATACTCAATAGGCCCTTGTTAATTAGTTTATAACTAAAGGAGCCAGTTTTTTTTTTTTTTTTAAAGATGCCAATTCTCTCTTATGTAAGATGATGAGATACGGTTCTCAGAGAAGGATATAAACCACAGTGAACATAGTTTCTTTCATCAATATTTTTGCTGTGTTTGCATATTTATAGTTATCAACTGTGGCAGTTTAACTGCTTGTGCACCTCAATACCTGTTCATTCCTAGCCCCCTTCTTTCCATCCTAACTGATAGTCCATTTCTAAGGACAAAGCTAGAGAAAGGTGATGCCAACCCATTCACAGAATCCAGCAACAGGGACTTGAACAGAGTTGTGCAGCTGAGTCACTCACAGGGACACAAATAGCTGGTTTTCCTCATACTTGTCTCAGTGCCCAGTCAAACTCATTCAGTGTTTTCGCTTACCCTACTAGAGCCTATCACCTAAGCAGTATGCCAGTGTGACCAGGTACAGCAGCACGAGCTTGAAGAGACAAGAACACATGGGTGTTTACCGGCATGTTGGATCTGTAGCACTCACTTTCCAGATGAGTCAGACATACAGCCTAATGGCTTCCTTCTATTTTAACAATGAAAATAGGATTTCTTACACAGCAAGCCACATGCAAATATTTGAACCGAGGCTGTTTTAGGTCACAGCGTTTCCCTCACATTTTTTAGTCAGCAAACCAGAAATGTAGCAGAAGCAGTATAAAAAGGCCTTTCCATTTTAGTCAAAGAAGAAAAGTCCATGCTGTGTAGAGCAGTCCAGAGGGTATTGCCCTGACATCAGTATTCTCCAGTTGACATGAAATAAGTCTTCTCTCTGTACTGTGGAGCTCATACCTAATTAGAAATCAGAAGCCCATGATTTTTGGGTCTCCAGTAGTTCAAGTGATTACATGCTGGCCACAAACAGCACTCAATGAGTTGGTCCTGTTTTAGGGTCAGAAAGTTGTGTCTTAATGAGAAGCCTTGCCACTTCCTATAAAAGGTAGGAGTTGCTTACTGTCATATTAATTCCATGATGCCCTACTGTTTGTACTGAGCTTCACAGTTTGCACACAGCACACACAGCTTAATCACCATCCTTTTCCAAAAGTCCACATTTTAGGTGTTGTCACACCCTATATCTAGTTAAAGTCACTCCAGGTGTCTCAAAGGCCAGAGGTTTGTCTACTTGTCACATTCAAAAATCCAGCCTATGGAACTCCTTAGTAAAAACTTTCCTGATTGGCCTCTGTGTTTCCAAATTTCTTTTCAAGCAGCCTTTCAAGTCTAGTACTTTGAACACTGCATTATGCATGATATATCAACTTCACACCAACTTAGGAATGGTCCACTTAGAAAAAGGAATTGATAAAACATGGGTCAAGTAGATACCTTGGGGCAGTGTCCACTTTGGGGAGCTAGAGCAGGACAGCAATTATCCAGGGAGGATATGTCATCAAGGAGGGATAATGCCAGTTACATTTAGGAGGGCCATAACAGAAATAAAATCTAAGGGCTCCCACCCCTTCCAAACAAACAGTGCAAATCCCTAGGTGTGGTGATTTGAATAAGAATAGCCCTGATGAGTTCATGTAGTTGAATACTTGTTTCCCTGTTGGTGAACTGTTTAAAAAGAATTAGGAGATGTGGCATTCTTGGAGGAGTTGTGTTATTAAGAGTGGGCTTTCAGGTTTCAAACCCCCCATATCAGGCCCAGCTCCACCCATTCTTTCTCTGCCATCATCTTGCAGATAAGGTGTAAACTCTCAGCTACTGCTGAAGTACATTGCCTGGGTACCTACTGCCATGTTTCCCAACATCATGGTCATGGACACACCCTCTGAAACTTTAAGTAAGCCCCCATAAAATGCTTTCTTTTGTAAGTTTCCTTTAGCACGGTGTCTTTTCAAGGCAATAGAGAAGTAACTAAGGCACCAGGTAACAGAAGATGATAGATGATCTGGGACAAAGGGATGAAGAACACATAGAACTAGAGTTTTTCATACCTGTTACAGTGGTCATTTTATTTATTCAATGAGTGTGAGAGAGCTGGGTATGGGTACAGGTGCAAATGTGCCATGGTACAGGTGCCCAGGAGGCAGGTATTCATACTATGTGGGTTCTGGGAACTCAACTCAGGTGATCAGGTTTGGTGGCATGCACCTTTAAATGCTGAGTCATTTTGACAGCTCCATTTATTTTAAATTTGGTAGGGATATAAAGGAATCAATCTCTGCCCTCTACTGATGGAAATAGCTAACATTTATAGTTATTATGAGAAAGGTGTAATGAATCCTGATAACACCAAACGCAAATTTTTACCCTATGATTCAGACATGCCATTTGGGCTCTGTACTCAAAGGAAATAAAAATGGGAATTCAATGAGATATTTGAGTATCTGTGTTCATTTCAACAATTTTCACAATAGTGAAAACATAGAAGGTACCCAGATATCCACCAGCAGATGAAGAAATACATAAAAAGTGCACATGCACGTTAGGATGCTTTTGCCTTTAAAAGGAGAGAGACATATTCTTCAATATGGATGAACCAGTAGGATATCGTGCTATGTGAACACAGTCACAATTGGACAAACACAATTGATTCCACTTAGATGCTACAGTAAGACCAGTCTATTTTATAGAGACAAAAGTAGAATAAGAGTCATCAGACATAGGAAACAGTGACAGTGGTTTTTTTGTTCAGTAATATGAAGTTCCATTTTGGAGACTGAACAATCATATAAAGAGACTTAATGCCATTGGATTACATACTCAAAATCATTAAAATGATAAATATTATATAAATGCTATCATAAGAGCACCTTTTACTAAAAACACATTTTAATTATTAAAAAGTTATGCCCAAATTTACTAGAGTTCCCTTCTGTATCAATTTAGAAAAAAAGACCAAGATACATAAACCATATATATACATACAGGAAGATACTTAAATCATCACATATCATCTTATAGCAAGGCTGGGGGTGGGTGGGTAAGACAGCTTAATAAGTAATAGCACTGGCTGTGCCTGGCTGAGCACCCAAGTTCAATCCTTAGAACCCCTCTAGTTATAGAAGGGCATATCTGACTCCACAAACCTGTCATCTGATGTCTACATGCATGTATAGTACTTGTACATTCTCTCACACACAATTCATGCACACACAATAAATTAAAATTTTGCTTAAATTTTACAATAAATAAGATGGCAGACTCAAATAGCAGAAACCAGAATATCTCACCTCCAACAATTTTCTGCTTGCTAGCTTATACTAAACAGTCAGGATATCTATTCTCATTATGAAGCACCCATCATCAAGATTTAAATACCCAGAGAAGAATTAAGTTTCACTGAGAGACACCAAAGTCTGCTGTTTCCACTATTCCTGGACTCAAATAAAAGTGATACGTTAAGTTTCACTGAAAGACACCAAAGTCTGCTGTTTCCACTATTCCTGGACTCAAATAAAAGTGATACGTTGTCCATTCCTTCAGAGGATTCTTTTTCAGCTCAACTCTCTTGGAGGTAGTGGGAAGACAAAGAAAGATTAGTTTACCAACTCACTCAAAGCACTGATGTGACATACATAAAGGACCATGGGAGTTAGACACCTGACTAAGCTTCCAGCCAATCCTGGATACCATCCCAAATCCTAGCATTAGATTCACCAAAAACTTCAGTGAAGTTTCTGAGTGGGTTAAACTTCTGAGTGGATCAACAAACGAATAAATCAGAGCACAGAATAGGAGGCTAGAGTGAGCCTGTTGGCTTCCCCCACCTTCCTCTGCCTTGTCACCTGTCCTTCAGTGTCGAATGCCAGCCCTACCTTGTTATGGACTCTTCTCCCAATGGTTCAAATTTTCAGGTTTTTGTGGTTGTTGTTTTATAACTTCTCAACTCTTGAATAATGACTGGTTCTTATCTTTCAGAGTACATACAGTTGGATGTGATATATTCTCTAGAGGGTTTTTAAACAAAATTCTTGTTCTGGGTATTGTTCTATTCTGGGTATTGTTCTATTGTTCTATTGTGAGTCACTTACTAAAAGTTCACAGCCCCTTTACCTGATAGCAGCCAAATCATAATATTTTGCCAAATATATGTGTCATAATTGAAACACTTCAACAAAATCTCTTGGGTAGAAACAACGTTCTCTAATAATATCCCTTAAGTAGGACTTGGTATGCATCATTTTAAATTGTCAATAATGCTCTATGCACTGATTGTCTTAGATGGCAAGACATACCTGTTCCTAATTGTGCTCATTGCCAGACCATGAGATAAAATGGTTTTTTTCCTTTGTTTTGAAATGGTGTGTAGTAGTTGCATATATTCATTGAGAAAAACACTATAATTTGGTGCAATATACAGTGGCTAATGATCGCATCAAGTTAATGACCAATTCTATTCTGTTGCACATTTATTTTTGTACATGTTAAGAATTTTCTCGCCAGGCAGTGGTGGCGCACGCCTTTAATCTCAGCACTTGGAAGGCAGAGGCAGGCGGATTTCTGAGTTCGAGGCCAGCCTGGTGAGTGAGTTCCAGGACAGCCAAGACTACACAGAGAAACCCTGTCTTGAAAAATAAAAAAAATAAATAAAAATAAAAAGAACTTTCTCACTCAAGTGGCAATGAACTACATTTCTGTACGCTACCATCATGTTACTATGAAATTTTTGCAATTTATCTATGCTGTGATACCGTTTTAGAACTGATCACACTTTCTCAGTTGCCTCAACTTTTTCTAACTTTTAGTGACCACTCTTTTAATATCTTCTGCAATAAGAGCAAATTGTAAAGCCTTCACAAGTAAGTAGTGTCTGTGTTAGTATGATCTTACAGGTTTTCTTTCTCTTCCTGTGAGGTCCTCCAGAGCCTCCATTGTTGCTGCAAATGATAGATGTCTACTCTTTTTTACAACCAAATACTATCCCGTCGTGTATACACGGCACGTTTTCTTTACCTGTTGATGGATATTTTACAAACCTGCCCCCTCTTAGAGGAGAATCACAGAGTTGTCCAGAGGTCAGAATTATTTTGGACTTTGGTGAGATTAACCAACTCCAACTCATTTTTCAGAAAGGGAAACTAAGTCCAAAGGAAAGTGGTTTATCCACTGATCTGGGGCCAACTCTGAGACTGGAGCCTCATTGTAGCCTTGGAATATATGAAGAGATATGTTTAGAGATCTTTCAAGAGCCCATCTGAACATTTCTCTCTTGAATACAAAGCTAAATCCCAAGGAGCTATTACATCAAGATACTGTGTTTTGACCAAGCTGATTAGAGCCTTATAAAATCGTGGGGACTTCAAAAAAGGGGGGGGAGGGGACAGCTTTTACATGGTCTTCGATTTTCACTGGAATTTAGTATAAATCGCTGACTCAGCATTTCCATGAAATAGAAAACAACCTCGTCTCTCAACATGCATGAGAATTTTGCTTTTTTGATAACAATTAAAAGTGTGTTTCTAAGGTAGCTGAGATGGTCCATTAGATATAGGGAATTGCTACACATGCCTAAAGTCTTCTCTGGAAGCCACAGTGGAAAGGAGAGAATTGACAGCTGAAAGTTGGCCTTTGACATCTACACAGACATATTAGAAAATATGCATTTGTTAGTCGCATACACAAGCACAGACAGTTGTAATAAATAAATAAATAAATAAATAAATAAATAAATTTTTGTACACTGTTGTTCTTGGGGTTGGAGAGATGGCTCAATAGATAATAGCCCTGGCCACTCTTCAAGTGGATATGGGTTTGATTCTTAACACCCACATGACAGCTCACAACTGTATGTAACTCCACTTCCTAAGGATGTGGCACCCTCTTGTAGCCCTCATGCACACTGTATGCATGCACATGGTGCACATATATACATGCAAGCAAAACCCCATATACATGAAATAAAAATAAATATTAAAAAGTAAATGCATGGTTCTCATTTCGGTAAACTTTATCATGAGCACTTATCAATTGTGAAGTCAGAAGGTATACAGATGAATTGAACAAGGACTCTTACTTAGAGGACAGAAAACAGGAGATACATATGATAGTAACAAACTGTTATAGCTCAAGACACATGTCTATTAAATGCTTTCGACATACACACACACACAGAGGAAAAGAAGTGACACTTGATACACATCTATTGAATAGATGGATGGATGGATGGATGGATGGACCAACTAGTCAATAAACCAAACGAGACATTGAGGGATTTAGAGATGCTTTTACAGAAAAGCTTATGTTTAAGGTGGGTTTGCACTCATTCATTCAGTCAGTCGGTCAGGAGATCAATTCTTTTCTGTGTGTTGAGCCTTAGCCTGGTCCGTGGCAGAGATAAGCTAAGACTGCAAAGATGAAACAGGTTATTGAACAGTGATGATGCAGCAGTGTGATGGGTGACATGCAGCTATATGTTTATGTTCTCATCTCAGCAGGCATGCACAGTTAAAGCAAGTTCCCTGGGAGCAAGAGAATTTTCTAGCTTCACTCCTCCCTCTCCCTCTCCCTCTCCCTCTCCCTCTCCCTCTCCCTCTCCCTCTCCCTCTCCCTCTCCCTCTCCCTCTCCCTCTCCCTCTCCCTCTCCCTCTCCCTCTCCCTCTCCCTCTCCCTCTCCCTCTCCCTCTCCCTCTCCCTCTCCCTCTCCCTCTCCCTCTCCCTCTCCCTCTCCCTCTCCCTCTCCCTCTCCCTCTCCCTCTCCCTCTCCCTCTCCCTCTCTCTCTCTCTCTCTCTCTCTCTCTCTCTCTCTCAAATTAGCTAGAATACCTTATACGTTCTCCATAGTATTTGAGTAAATAAGTGGCTGCATAGGAAGATAAGAATAACACTGATGGTTCTATATGAGTGTATAGGACATTCAGGGCTGATGGAAGAACAGTCAATCTACGAAGGATACGGGATGTAGAAGAGGATGACAGAGCAATGGGTTGTTCTTCATCAACTTGGGAACTGCCAAAGGGAACCCAAAGCTGTCAAACAGTGCTAGGAGAATTATTTACTGACTATGATAGGTCTTGAGGCCAGTTCTGGGATGATCCAAGCTAAGAGCCTAGGGTAGAGCCTCCAGAGAACACTCATGCCCAGGGTCATGCAGTTGCATAGTCACACCTGAGAGCAGGGAGATGCCTCACATCTCCCTCTTGAGCTCCAACCATATTGAGCCCAGCACTCTAGTAGAAGCTTAGTATATAATAGGTACTGAGGCATCCTGTCTATCTTTTAAACATCATGGTATAATGGATCTACCGAGCAGACAGGCCATGGCCAGTGGCAGGCATGAATAGATGAACAGGGCAGATTTCTATCACTTCAGGGTCTCAGAAAATGAGATGGGGCTTAGACAACAACAAGGAGACAAGGGCAGGGTGGGAGAGCTGGAAGAACAGGCTCTGCAAGAGGACCTGCAAAGAGTAAGACCTTCGAAGGAACAGAAATATTTCAAAAGGGTATGTTATCTGAAGGAAGTGTAGCTCCTACCATTCTGATTTTTTCCATTCATCCAGGAGCCCCACTTCAAGAATTTTATCAAAATATCAATTTTATCAAATTTTTTATCAAAAATTTTACCATATTTTGGTCATGCTTAAATTGGAAGTCTCAGACTGGAAGGCCTGTCAGTCTCCTGGTTCTGCCTGGTCCTGGCCTCTACAAGCACAGGGAGGAGGCCTAGGCTGAGTCTTGCTGCACACTCAGATGTATTTTTAGCTTCAGCAGAAAATAACAGCAGTGTGTATTTAATAATAATAAAAAGAAAAGACAGAAAAAAAAAAAGGACGACTCAAGCCTGGGGAATGATCTAGTGCCAATGTTGGAGCAATCATGGGTAGGATATGTTTCCAATTGAATTACTACTGTGGTCACGGTTATAAAAAGAGAGGGAAGAGAAAAATGTGAGACTGGTCAGCTTCTTGGGAGCATTTAATCTTCTTCACTCTAATTTTAACATTTAAACACACATGAGCCAACTCTACCCTTCGGAGTTATTTCAGAGGGCTGGGGCAGCACGGCTGTATGCAGTCAACACTGGTAACTGTGCTGCTTAAAGTCCTTTCCTCTCCTCTCTTTTACCCACTTTCCCCCTCTCCTACTCCAAGGCTTCCCATACTTTTCTTCTCTCTCCTTTCCCCCAGTTCCTCTTTCACTGTTCCCCTGCTCGATCCTCTGTTTTTCTCCTTCTCCTCTTCCCTCCTTCTGTCCCCCTTGTCTTTCCCTTCCCCTCCTCTCTCCTTCACTCCCCTCTCCTTTCTCTCCCTTCTCTGCTTTCCATTTCTCCCTCACTTCACTTCTCCCCTCCCTCTCTTATCCTGTCTTCTTTTCTCTTCCATCCACTTTTTCTGTCCCTTTATTCCTTATTCCTTATTCCTTATTCCTTATTCCTTATTCCTTATTCCTTATTCCTTATTCCTTATTCCTTATTCCTTATTCCTTATTCCTTATTCCTTATTCCTTATTCCTTATTCCTACCAGTTTGGGCTCCACCATTTCCGCTGCTCACAAGCTGATGAGGTGTACTGTGTACATTTCTGACAGGGGTAGATTTACGTTTAGACTCTGAGAAAACAGAAGAGTCCGGATGTAGAGCTAGAGCTCAGAGATGGGTGGAAACGATATCACTTAGGAACAGATTCTCAGGGCCATGAAGCTGAGCTTCCTCCAGCCATCATATTTTAAATGGTCACAGATTTTTCCACCCATGTGACCCATGGTCACAGCTTACCTTCCCAGCAGAATCGCCCTTTTTTTGCTCCCTCCCCCAGCCCATCCTATCCCCTAATTTTAACAAAATCATCATAATTAGCTCCCACCTTTTGAGGGTCTCCTGACTGGCTAAGCAATTACAAGAGTTATGCTATTTCATCCTTAGGCTGATACTTGAAATAAAAACCATGATCTCTCTATGATTTGTTAAGCAGCTCAGAGAGGTTAGAAGACTTTTTTTTTCAAAGATCATCCAGATTTCTAGTAGCACAACGTCTATCGGGACTCATTTGAAAGGTCAGCCACCCATTGCGCTGGCTCTTTGAAGTGTCCTTCATCTGTGTATCACCTGTCTGACACCTGCCGCCTCTTACCCTGCAATGTCTTTCCAGCCTTTCCTGGAATTCACTCATAGTCTTCACTTTGCTCACAAAGGTTGGAGCATGTGTTACAAGTATTTGTGACAGTAACAATCACAAGTCAGTTATTACTGTATGCCACTCATTGCCAATGTACTTTAAGGCACAGTCTCTGATCTCATTTTTCTTGACATTTTCATGGGTTAATGTTGTAAGGCAAATTTTGCAGACAGAAGATAGATGCATAGAGTAATGAAGAGGCTTAGCTAAGCATATACCTTGGTATAGTGCTCAAGTGAAAAAGCCACTGTCAGACATTGGACATAGCCCTGGGTGTGTATCATTGTACCTGTTCCCCACAGCAAGGGTGAAATCAGTTTATCAATCCGATTTCACCAATCAGTGTAAGTTTGAAGTAGCTTCTCCAAAACTTTAATGCCATGAGAACTCAGGTATGAGAAATTAACAAATCAACTGCTCTCAGACACAGTCCTGGGCGAGTGGCTTTTTGCCTATCAATCAATGAATTGCTCTTCATTGAGGGAAAGGCCAATGTTTCCTCATCTCCAACTCCAAGCCCTGACACATCCTCAGATCCAGATAAATGCTGGAGGAGAGAAAGGGGAGACAGGGTATTAGCAGCCTGCTTCAGAAGCTTGTCTTCTTGCCTTAAAAGAAAATGGAGGGAAGAGTGTCCCCAGGACAGGGGATGTTCTCAGCATATGCAGCTCCTGTCACCTGGGCTGGGCTGTTGGGTCAGATAAAACTGAAATGAAGGCTCTTGTCTTGGATAAGTTCCCATCTTCTACAAGGAAGCCCAGCATGCATGCTCCCTCCGGGAGCCACATTGTCCAAGTCTAACCAGGCCATATTGTCTGCTTCTTGGGCCCCTGATGAAGATCACACTTTCTTTTTTGTCTTCAGTTATCCTTGTGGCGTCCTTCATTGGGTCCCTGCCTTGATACTGTGCAACTTGCCCAAAGCCATTAGCACCCGTGGATTAAGAAGAAAGAAAGAAAAACAAAGCCCAGAGATCAGAATTGTGCTGGAGGCTGGAGGGAACAGACGGAGGCATCCCAAGATAAGGAGCTGGCTCCTGGTTATACCTGTCGTTCTTACCTTTCAACTAGTTTGAGGGTAATTGTGTCAAGAGGCCTTCGAGTCAGTTAAGACCTGGATTCCAAACTTATTTCTTCACTGCCTAGTTGATGCTAGTCTCTGGGCATATAATTAAACCCTCTCTGCCTGTCTACCCATCCAAAAAAAAATGGGTGTACTAATTGCCAAATCATAGGGTCAGGGATGTAGCGCAGTGGGTAGATTGTTCGACTAGCACATAAGATGTCTATATTTAATCATTTTTGCAGTAGAAGTGATTTTCTAGGGGCAACCCACTATCTTAGTCTCTTGTGTTCTAAGAGGTTGCCTTGGATGATATGTCTGGGGTATTGCCAAACTGGCCCGAGTTTGTCACATTAACTATCGGTCATACAGAACCCTAGTAGTGGGTGTTTCTTCCTCAAAGAAAGATGCCAGGATTCTACAAACATACATGCATATGTGGGCTACCATTACCTCCTGCTGTCTCAGATTATTCTTTGTTTCACCTGTAGATTTCAATGCCAACATTGAACCTGTAAAATACTGATGGTTATGCACATTCTTATTTCAAATGTATTCACTCAGATATATGTCAGCATGTAGGCTAAGGATACATGAATGTCTAGAAGGTGTTTACTGTACAAATCATAAGAACACTGCTCAAGTCTTTCTTCCATGCTAGTAACAAGACTGTGGACTACTAAATTATCTTCCTGATAAGTTACTATTTATTGATCTACAGAGTGTCAGAAGTCATCTGTTTCCGTAATTTTATACTGCTACATCTGCACTAGAAGAAATGTTCAATAGGAAAACGGTGAACTCATGTCTACCATGCCTAGTTGAAGGCTTTTACTGTTCACCTCAGTCACTATTCATACCAATAGCTTCAGCAACTATCTGTCTGTCTGTCTACCTACCTACCTACTTATCTTTGCTTCTCTAATATATACTTCTTCTTCCAAGAGCAAAGCCTCAAACTTATTAATCTAACAAATCTGGAATCTGGTCCAAATTTCACTATTTACTGGCCCCTTCCCTCCATCTAAGTCTGATCATTTGTAAAATAGACATTATGACTGCTATCATACATGGTTATATTCACAATTAAGTAATATCATAGGTATCATGCCAGCCATTCCAGGAAAGAAATTTACAATAGAAACAAAATGCAAACCCAGAGCCCTTGACACTCCAACAAGACCTGAACATGAACAAGGCAAATGCTCTGTAGCCAGCTGCCCCATCAACCTAGAGGTCTTTGCCAGATCCAAAGCAAGTTAATCTTGTTAATCTAATGCATGTAGAGCTTGGGTCATTGACCTGGTAGTGAATGAAGGTGCCCATAATCCCCTACACACTTAACATACTAAAAATCACTGGGATGGATAAAAGTAGCGCCAAAGAGTATAATATACAAAAGACTACAATGTACAGACTTCATACTTTCCAAAGGGTGGGACTGGTACAGAGAAAAAGAAGCCAAGGAATCATTCCAAATAGCTCTGAACCATAGAGTTAATAGTCAGAGACCAATGTCTCAGAGGACAACTTTGTCTCTGAGACAACAATGTCTCAGAGGAAATACACAGTTCACTTGAGTGGCAGATTCATATTATGTTCCATATAATCATATATGAGAATACAAAATAGTAAATATTAACCAAACATGGAGACATCTATAGCTTGTCTAGTATCTATTAAATATTATATTTAAGCAGTTCATCTATGTTTTTTCCAATCCTAGCAGCAATTTTAATACCCATGGCAATTAGCCTGTAGCCAACATACACAGAGACTGAACTTTAAAGCCTTATAGTGAATAAGATTACCTTATAGAAAAGAGGGGACATACAGCACAATTGAACTTATACCAAGTTTGAAAACTGAAAAATAAATTAATAAAAATGTCTGGTTTTTACTGACATTTCTCTGAAGAAAGCCCAAATGCTATCCTGACTGAGGAATTCCCATGCTGGGTCCCAGAGCTAAGAGAAAGTTAAGGATATTTAATAATTGGCTCTGATGCCCAAGGGGAATCACCATCACCAAAATACAGCCCTTTGGTCATCAGAATAGGCTGTTTGCAGTGTGTGGCTCAAGGAGGAGCCCAAGTATTCCTGGAACCAGCAGACTAGAGGCTTAGTCTTGGTGAGCAATTCCTCAGGTCTGCATCTGCCTTTACCTGCCACCATTCAGAGAGGTTCCATTTCTTTATCTATTATATGTAGTAATATACTCTGCCCTAAACTGAGTATAGTGTGATCCTAGGGGCATCTTTATCCTGAATGGTGCAATCAGCTCTGCTTTTTTTTTTCTTAAAAGTGAGTGGTAGAGAAAGCTCCTATTGTGATGTCAGGCGGCCTAGAGAAGGTTCTGGAAATAAGTAGCCCTACCCTGCGAATGGCCTGGATTCTGAGTTTTTTATAGTCATAACCTCACAGGCTAAGCAGCCATCTCCAAACTTGGAAAACTGTAAGCAAATCAGTTGAGCAGCCTTGAAGGAACAGATACCCAGTGCTCACTCACTGTTTGTGCAAACGAATGGATTCTGACCCGGGCTCTTATTCAGTAGTGACTTGCTTTTGTCAGATATCTGCCTAAACTATTCTGTATTCTTTTCATGATATTACCAAATAGGCAAGCTCCCTTTCTCTTGGCCATTTAGGGAAACCAAGGCTGTCAGTGCTTTGCCTGAGTACCGCATGACTGGGAGCAGAGTCTAAAATGTGTCCTGACCAGGTTTCACAGCCCAGCCCCTTGTTCCATGCCACCAAGCTAGCCTGTCAGAGCTGTACACTCATTGTCTTTCTGTTTCACCCTTTATGCTTTCCTCCTGAGAGGCCACACGTAATGGCTTTCTCCATACTTGACTGAACAAGCAAAAGTCAGAACAGAGGCAAGGAAGCACTCCCTCTGGAAAGCTCCTACCACCCACCATTCCCAGCCACTTCACAAAACAAAGAAACCACTAAATCTACTCTTAATTGTGGGCCCAGTCCTGCCAGGGGCCCCCATCACACTCTTGGGTCACCCAGGCAGATGAGAAGTTCCTCTCTGGTGACACAAAGGGCTGCAAGTCACTCAAAAGTGATAGCGAAGGACCTTCAATAGGAAAGGACTGATTGATGGAGGCTGGGAGAATGCGTTCTTTGCAGACCGTGACAGAGCGGCCCCAGCCCTGGTCCATTCATCTTCCCCAAACCGAGCTTTTCTCCTTCCCACTGGGGAAAAAGAGCCTCTAATCCCGAGTACAACCACACCTGCCACATTCTGTTTCCATGGCGGTGACTGCCTTGAGTTCACTCTTTGAAGAGCAGATAAAAAAAGAAGAAGAAGAAAAAGAAAAGAAGAAGAAGAAGCTGCAGCTGGAACGATGGCTTCTAATATCTTTATCCTTGAATGATGTCTCTGACCCACCAGAAAAGGGTAAATTGTGCTTTGATGGCAGAAAGTTTATTCTGACAATTGAATCTCATCATTCCTCAAAAGCCACAGGAATTTTAACGCTCCTGCCGGAAAATGCTTTGTGCAGGCTCCCAGGTGAATGGTGTCTGAACAGCAGTTGAAGTAAATCAGTTAGATTGTGCCCGTCACTGGGCACGACGTGTTTTATATCTGTTGTCCTTAATCTCCACACTCAGCCCTAAGGTCCACCTGTCTAGCCAACTCCAGCACAGGATATGGTGGCTCCCGCCTTATTTCAGGAGATGCTGTTCAGCCATAGCCTCAAAGGTTTAAGAAGGCTTTGCACAGACAGTTCTCATTAAAAGTAAAAAATGACCCATAAATACACATAAACACACAACAAAATGCTCAAATTCTTAGCTATCAGAGAAACAAAAATCAAAACTACATGCTGGTTCTGTCTTACCCCTGTCAAAATGTCTATTGTAAAGAAAACACAGGACAAAAAAAAATGGTGCTGATGATGTAGGAAAGCACTGCTAAAAACATACACTGCTAAAAGCAATGGAAACTATAAAATAAAAAAGGAGTTTCCTGAAAAACCTGATATCATAGGAACCAGCTGTGCATCTGCTGGATATATGTATGTATGTGTATATATATACACACATACATACGTGTGTGTGTGTGTGTGTGTGTGTGTGTGTGTGTGTGTATTTTTTTCTTGGTCAGAATACACAGAGCTACCTGCATATTCATGTTTCTTGCTGAACCATTCAAAAGACCCAAAACATGCAATTCAACTTCATGTCTATCAAGAAAAGGTAAATAAGAAAATTAAGGAACATAAACACAAAAAGTGAGGTCATGTCATTTGTGTGAAAATGGAAACAACTGGATATCATCATGACCAAAATAAACCACATCCAGACAAATACCCATATTTTCCTGTTTTTCTGTCAGATGCAGACTCTCTATTATACATATATGTCTCTGTATATGAGACATCTACATTATATATATATACATATATGTATATATATACATATATATATATGTAGAAAGGGAAGTATGGAGTCTAGTATGGGGAAGAGAAAAGAGACAGTAGTAGAGAGTAAACACGATCAAAGCACACAATACTAGCATATAAAAATGTAATGAATCACGGTGTTTTGCACAACTAATACATTTTAATAAAAAAGAAAGAAGCTACTGCCTAAGTGTTGTGGAACCTTAACAGTGGCTCCAAGCTCAGTCTCCTGGGACTTTAAGTTAGTTGGCCCATTAGTCATGTGACAGTGGAAAAATCATAGAAGAACTTGTTGGCAATGGAAATGATGAAACTTTTATCCAGGGACTGACCTGATGAATAAGTCAACCCATGTGTAGCAGAGTCTGACACATAAAAAGCACTCTATAAGATATTCTTGGAGAGAGGGGGGCAGGGCAGAGAGAGAGGATGCAAGGCTGTGGAGAGAAACAATGAGTATGTCACCAGCAGAAACAAAGACACAGAAGAGCAGTATAAATACCAGGTGTCCCTGGACATACGCTAAAACAGTATTTATGTAGCAATATGCATCAAGCAGTTCTGGGAGGATAAGAATGATAGAAGACAGAGGCTGGGAGAGGATGGAATGAGGAAGAGTGTAGACAGGATCTGAAAAAGGCCAGATGACGTTATAGGATGCCCTTAAGCAGAGGAGAACATGGATAAAGGAGACAAGGTTAGGAGACCATGCTGGCAACTCTGGAATCACATCAGGTGCCAGTCTATAGCCAACATGTTTCTGTGTTGCCCACTGTTTATAATTCTGCAGTAGCTTTTCTCAAATCATGATCTGTTCACAGCCAGATTCCCTAGAAATCTGAGAAGTTTACTTAGGCTGAGTTTCTGCTCAGACCTACAAATCCAGAAAATTTTGCTACAACCCCCAGGAATTCTCATGCTTCCAAATGACTAAGATGACTCTTCCACACAAGTATTAAAGCAGGACATCTAAAACTAAGGGGTTCGAACATGAGATCATGAAGAATCTTTGAAAAACTTGGATTATAATCAGGGGCCTTGGTTTCCAAAGGCCATTCATACTGTTATAATAAGCCAAAGAAGTCTGCAACTCTCTAAAAATACAATCAGGCAGGCCATGGAAGTTCAAACCTCAGAAGAGTGGCCAGAGGAAGAATTACAATGAATCACTGGTCTTTCTTTCAGAGGGTGACTTTATTTAGGCCACTAAGCCTTGCCAAGTCTGAGGCTTAAAAGAGCATCCCAATTCTCAAGTCAAGTGTAGCTTACTCAGCTGGCTTCAGAGACAGGAAATTGGTCTGCCTCTCTACAGTGGAGGCAGGGCTCCAGAGGAGGTGGAAGCAAGAAAGATTCAAGTTAGGTCAATTGTACCGGCACAGGACTTGCTATACGGCAACAGTGGTTATTAGACAGAGGTGTGATTGACTGAGGCCCAGTCCTGAGGGACTGCACTCTCACAGGGAAAGCAAGAATGGTGGTATTTTAAAGTAGAAGGCTGTGACACAGAAAAGGAGAAATGAAATTCTATGTAGAAAGGAAGAAGGAAGTCTGCGGAGGGTGCTATTGATCTATTGATTGAACGATCTATTTATTGGTCTCAGGGGGACTGCAACAGTGACAGTGAAGAAATGAGAAATACAGGTAGAGAAACACAACTAACTCTACATAAACCACAGCTACACAGTTGTAGGAAACACTGACAATTCTCATGAAAGTGTTTGGGTACTATCCCACAACAACAGCCAGGAGCTTGGAGAGAGAAGTTACAAATAATTCATGAAAGCTCTGGATACCAGGTTAAGAAATGGGGTCATTATTTTGACAACAGAAAAAACTTTATTCCAATAATCTTAGTGAAGCAAAGAGTGACTTGTAAGAAAAGGGCACATTGATCAGTGTGCCCACAGGTATCAACCAATATATGGAACTGGATTGATCTATGGGACTGAATCCCAGGAATGGAAGATCTGTTTTTCTTGGAACATTTCTGTTTTTCCTCTGACCTTAATACAGCATTGAAGAACTGATAGTTGTGAAATAAACAACATTAAATTGATTTGTATGAACAAAGATCAGTTTCAAGCTCCCCTAATTGTCTAGGCAGCAAAGATTGGGCAAGTTTTCCTAGGGCAATATCAGGTACACACACACACACACACACACACACACACACAGAGGCAGAAATCAGATAAAAAAGTTAAGAGAAGAGGAGCCATCTATAGTTTTCACCATCTGAGTTTAATCATTTTTCTACCTTTGCTTCAAGGTAATCAATAGAGTGATGGTATCTTCCTCCTGCTCCTATTCTGCTTCTGGCTATGATATTGCAACTCTGCCCATCACAAGATGAAGCCCACATTCCCTACCTTGCATCTGCTCTGTTTTTAGATCTGCCTTTGTGAAAGAAAACATGGAGGAAGTGGGCAGTCCTTTGCTTTGGCCTCAAGAGGCCTTGAACAGTACTTCAGTTGCATGGAAACCTGAGGACAAGCTTAGACTAGCCTGGTGAAGAACAGGCTAAGTTCCTCCTGAAGCTATCCAGTGCCCACCATGCCTTAGTTCCACCAGCTGGCAACTGACAAAAAGAACAGACAAGACCAGTCAAACCCAGCCCAGGATTAGCAGAACTGCCCAGCTCCTCTGTACACTCAAGAAAAACAATAATTACTTTTTAAGCATCAGTGTTGTTGTGGTTTGTTATGAAGTAATAGTTAACTGATAAGGTATGGCTAAAATTTCCCCAGGGAACTTCTACCTTCCAGCTTCTCATGGCAGAGGAATCGAGATCCTATATTTCAAGGTGTTGAACAAAAGAAAATACACACCAACCCTGTGGTCATGCAACACTAGTGCTTTAATGAGACATTGGAGACCAAGATACATCCTTGCTGGTAGAGAATATGGGAGTTGGCTCTTCACATTTCTAAGGGCCTTTTCTATTTATTCTCACACTTCCTCTTACAGCTAAAAAAAAAATCAAAGTTTAGAAAAGTCAATCAAAATGCTTATGCTTTTAGCTGGTGAAACTCCAGGCCCCACTAAGAATGAGAGGTTCTTGCTCGTCTACTTGAAAGCAGAGCAGAAGCAGTGTTTGGATTTTAAAGGGACTGGCAGCATATCTGGCATCCAAATTCACAGTTCTGATTCCAGTCCTTTTTATATCCAGAACATCGGCTTTAAATTGAAGAGAGGACCTATATTTGAGAAAAGAAAAGTAAAAATTCCTCCTTTGTATTTAAATTCCTTCTTTATACAGAACTCTGAATTCAGCTCCAAATTCCAGCGTTGAGCTTGGTGAGACCATCTCCTTAACAGAGTTGTAGAAGGCTTGGTGGTACAAGAAGGACAGTGACTTGTGCTCATGTGTTCTCTACATCTCAGCTCTGTACACTACTGTGTCACTGCACTGCTCAGAAACTCTAGTTTCAGCAAGTCCAGAACAATCCCAGTTGTAAGAGCTTCCCAGCTCAAGGTTGGAGAGACAGTCTCTGAATGTCCATGCTGATTCCTTACCTTAGACCTTACTGGAATCAAATTTTATACAGATTTTCGGGCTAAAGACCATGTCCTTCAGAGTGGGCACTCAGATTGGCCATCTTTCTATTGAATGAAACAGTGATCTTCACATCGCCAGCGTAATTAATCAGTATGTTTGAATGAAAGAATGAGGGAGCCTTGGTTGACAATGATTAAACTCCATCTACCCTGCTAAGGGACAAGCCAAGCCAGTAACACAAATGCACACACGCTGCACTCGCACACGCACACACACACAAACAGACACACACACACACACAAACAGACGCACACACCAGCCCCACCCCTTACATTCCATAAAGCTGAGTGTCATCTAACCAATAACCCTTCCTGGGAAGCAAGACATGGCCTGCAATTCCAGAGGCATGTGTACCCCGAGCATATAATTAAATCAGAGGCAAGTAGAGCTGGTGAAGCAGGGAGACCGGCACAGACTCTTCAATCTAGGAATGTTCACAGACCCTGTCATTACATCCCCCGCATGCTAATCTATCCCACTGGGACTCTATAAACTCTGTGACTCTAACTGTCCTGGTTGAAAAGTGCATGCATCCTCTTCTACACTGTGGCTTTTCTCCTCCTCCTTTCACAAAAAAAAAAAAAAAAAAAATCTTTTCAAATCTTCACCAAATGGACAATGCAAACCATTAGAGGCAATGTGGATCTGGGTGAAATTTATGGGAAAATGCTATTCTGCATTCTCACCATGTAATCTGTGACTGACTACTTAACCTCTCTGAGTCCAGGTACTTAGATCTGTCAATGTCAGTAATAAAGTCTGCCTCCTGTGGTCACTGACAGGATTACATGCCATTAAGAACATAACAGCCCCAGCATGGAACTGGGAGTGTGGCAAGGTTTGACAAATATTTGTTATTATCCCCTTTATAGACATGAAATATTCTGATTTCATTTCTCAAAGTCCAAAACAGAAATTGCCTTTGGAAATGGTAGTCTTAAAGTTTAAGCATAATCAGATAGTCCCCTAGTTCTCTGGGTCACTTGCTTTTTGTTCACTCAGTTACTTATCTACTGAGTTTCTAATATCTGGCAAGTCCCCTCCTACTGCTGGGACATAGCAGGGAGTAAGACGAGGGCCTTTGGCATAAAGAGTCAATCTAGTGCTCAAGACCTTTATCTGATGAGCAAATCATTTAACTGCAACTGTATTTTAGCTAAGGAGCAAGCATTGCCACTGTTCTTGAATTGTTACGAAGATTCTGGACATATACATGACATTTCTTTAAATAAACTATAAGCAAATATATGAGAAGCCATTACATTGCCTAATAAGTCCTAAAAATATTCCTTTTGTTTCAATGATTGGGGGAAATCACTGAAGAATAGAAAAAAAAGTAGTCTTTCTATTGTCCCAGTGTTTGGCAACCTTTCTTGAAACCCACACTTATGGGTGCTCATGTTCTAGGATTCTTCTGTTGAGACATACATAGCATCATGGGGGCTATTCAATTAAAATATAGTTCTTTCTTCCCAACTAAGCTTGTGCTGCCTGCAAAGTAGACATTGTAGCACCTTCTCATATGATCCTCATTTTCCCATGATGCCTTCAAAAGCAAGGATGACATTTTATTGATAATTAATGTCTCTGCATTTGGAAACTTCTGACACATAGTGCATGATCAATAAATGATAACAGCTTTAAAAAGCACATGTCTCAAATCAGGGGTTGAATGAACTACTGTGGTGTGTGCTGAGCTCAGATGGTCTGGGTACACTAGCTTCTGCTGCATCATAGATCAGGCCATGTTTCAGCTGGGAACTGGGACATCTAGGACATCCCAGTTGGAATGACTAAGTGGGGAGGGGGGATTATATGTATTTTCAATAATAATGAAGTCCCCTGAAGAAAAATGGATTAATAGGAGAACACTTAATCTGTTTAATAGCACCAAGAGACACCCTGAGACAGCTACTCGGCAGACAAGTCCATGTGAATACAAAGGAGATGATAATAATAATAATCAATAATAATAATAATAATAATAATAAAAAGATGTACATTCTGATCCCTCTTGTGTGTTCCGTAGAAATTATACAACATTTACTGGGGTAGCTTGATGATATATGTTAAAATGCAACCTGAATGGGGATACAGCTCAGGTGGTAGAGCACTTGCCTAGTATGCATAAAGTCCTGATAAGAAAGCATAAATTGGGCCGAGTAGCACAGACTTGTAATTCCTGCATCAAGAAGTAGAGACAGGAGGATCAGAGATTCAAGGTTATCCTCAGCTACATTGTAAGTTTAATGCCAACCTGGACTACGTGAGACCCTGTCTCAAAACTAAAGGGAAACATGGCAGAGGTTGGGGATGTGTGGCACGATGTAGAGTGTGTGGTGAGAGGATGCAAAAGAGAGAGCAGTTTGAAAGAGGAAGGTCACGTGACTGGAGAAATGGCTCAGCTGTTAAGGGTGCTGACTGCTATCTGGGGACCTGAGTTCAGTTCCCAGCACCCACACAGGGCAGCTCACAACATCTTGTACACCCAGTCCCAGAAGACCTAACACCCTCTTCTTGTTTTCACAGGCACAGGAACACACACACAGAGAGAGAGAGAGAGAGAGAGAGAGAGAGAGAGAGAGAGAGAGAGAGAAAGAGAGAGAGAAAGAGAGAGAGATACACACAAATGAATGATAAAATAAATCAAAAGTGGAGGTGTCCAAGGTAGACTGCTTACTTATTTCCCTCTTCCAGTCTTGTCCTGTGCCCACCCAAGGGCCACCTGGTAGCTGAGAAAGAGCCACAAGTCATAAGCCTACCCTACTTCATAGACACGGGTGAAAAGAAAATATGGATCTTTTAAACACTGAATCAAATCCAGATAGAGCAAACTGCAGCTTGGGCTGACCACAGCCTCTCACCTAGATGGGAATTAGAGGTGAACATTAGGGGAGAGGCAGCCTCTTCCCAAAGCCCCAGCAAGAAAAACAGACAGTGAAACTTGCTGAGCATCAAGGACAGATCGTATCCAAACCATTAAGTGGGCAGGTAATACGATGTTCAAACATAACTGGATTTCTTAGCTTCAATCTCTGCAATCTCTCTGGTGTGAAAAAAAAAAAAAAAAAAAAAAAAAAAAAGCCTGTGTTTTTTCCTTATCTGTTCCCATGTC
The DNA here is from genome assembly GCF_011762505.2 of Arvicanthis niloticus. NCBI lineage: Eukaryota > Metazoa > Chordata > Mammalia > Rodentia > Muridae > Arvicanthis > Arvicanthis niloticus. Next base: position 38,825,488 of record NC_047670.1, on the reverse strand, counting down.
TGGGTTGTCAGAGTTAGCAGTGAGCTCTGCAGCCTGGAATATGTTCTCCATTGTGTTCTTTCTGTGAAGAAAATTACAATGTGAAAAGGAAGGGGGTGGAGAGGAACATTACATTCTAAACAGTCTCAGGGAGATAATTGCAAAGTCTCCTTGGCGCTCTCCTCCTTCCCCCTCCCTTCCCGCCTCCTCCAACTGTTCTTCTGCCTCTAGGCCCTGGCACTAGGCCTGCCTTACAACTGTGACTGCAGACAGACCAGGCTGCTGGGTCAGCTGGGGCTTCCCCACAGTGAGCAGCCAGCTGCTTTCCATCTTCCCTGGGCAGCATGGTATCCACACATTACTGCCATTGAGGGTCACTCAGAGACTTTGTTCAGGGAAGGATGGGCAGTAAATGTTCTTTTTCTTCATTGTTTAGGTTATTTATCCTCTGCAGGGCATGATTTGATTCAAATGTGATTATTTCGGGATCTCCAATGGCACATTCATCACTACAGATCAAGTCTCACCTACAGCATTCCAAAGCTGCTCAAGCATTGAGATTCCCTGTTCCATTTAGAACCCTTAACCTTCCTAGGAAGTGTTAAGACTCTTGATCTCCATGTTAGAGATGGGACACTGAATCTTTGTGAGTTCAAGTTACTATCTGTTAGTTTGCTTTCTGTTACTGAGGTGAACACCATAACCAAAAACATCTTAGGGGAGGAAACGATTTATCTAATCTTAGAGTTTACAGTCTATCATGAAAGAACGTTGGTACAAGACCTCAAGACAGGAACCTGGAAGCAAGAATTGAAGGACAGTTCTTGGAGGAATGATTGATGCTTATTGGCTTGCTCCTCATGGCTTGCCAAGCCTGCTTTCTTATAGCACTCAAGGCCACACGTCCACAGTGGGTTGGTTCCTCCCACACCAATCATTAATTAAGAAAATGCCCCATAGATTTGCCTACAGGCCAATCTGAGGGAAGTGTTTTCTCAATTGGGTTTCCTCTCCACAGTCCATTCTAATTTGTGTCAAGCAAAGCAACACAAGTTCCATATTTGAGTGACAGAGTTAGCTAAGATGTTGGGCCAGATCTTGCTCACTTCTGCCCCATGCACCTGTTTTCTAGAACGAATAAAGGCAGTACGAGCCCTCAACATCTTTGGATACTCACAAAAAGAGAGAAAACTTAACTAAGGTTTTTCTAAAAGAAGAGAACTGATCTCCTGATGAATGAGATGCTTCTAGGAAGTCAAATGATCCATGCTCAAAGGCATCCATGCAGCCCTTTGCATTTCAAACATGGCAGAAACTATGCCTGCCAGGCCACCAACAGGTGCTAGAGACCCTACTTAGGATGATTATTTCCTCCTCTCCTGTGCACAGCTTGGCAGAATATACAAAAAAGTAAAAGGGAGGAGTGGGGGAAGGGAAAGGAAGAAAAAGAAGAAAGGGGCTGGGCAGGTAGCTCAGCCATCGAAAGCATGAGAACCTGACTTCAGTCTCTACAATTTGGGTAAATGGTGGGCATGATGGCACAGGCTTGAAGTCCTGTAGAACAATAGACAAGTGCATACTGGTGGCTTATTGGCTGGCCAGTATAACCTAAGCAGTGACTTCCCTGGTCCTAGTGAGAGGATGTGTCTCAAACTACAAGATTTACAATTCTTGAGAAATGATAACTATGATGAACTATCACTTCCATGTGCACACACAGAGATACACAGACATACCTCCACAAACAAAAACATATACACATATAACACACACTATACTCGCATAAACATAAGCATATACACATGAACATATACACACATGAGAATAGACACACACACACATATATATGTATATAAACATGAACATACACATACATGAACATATACACCCACAACTGAAAGAAAAAGTAATGTTTTCTTTCCAGATGTTAAGTGTACCTGCTAGATTTATAGGGTCTGTATGTCCCTATTCGCTGTAAGCTGAGGCTTGCAGACATTAAATCTCCAGAAATCTGCAGTTTAGAATGCTTTCCTTCCTCCATATCAGCAGTTCTCTTCGTTAGTCCTGGACTAACAGTGTTAGCATGACTTGAGAACAGGTGAGTCACGAAGATGTCCAGGTTCCATCCCAGAGCTACTGAAATCTGAAGCTCTGGTAATGTGATCCAGCACTCCAGGCTGGCTTTGAACTCTTGGCATTCATAGCTCAGTAAGTGCTGGAAGTACAGGTGTCTGTGGCTTTTCTTGGTGACTCAATGCATTCAAATAGTGAGAGCCACTGCTCTGAGGTGCTTTATAATGCGTAGTTAATAAAAAAAAAATTGTTGATTAGTGTACTTTAAACATTTGTTGCTTTAACTGACACTATTCTGAACACAATTTTATTTTGACCTTGAACAAATCAGTTGGAAAAGAGAGAAGCCAGCAAACTTGTGGAAATCTAATCAGCCATGCGAAGTATGATAATGCTGGCATTTGGTACCTGGCACAAAACAGCAGGTTGCTGCTTTAAATACAAAGGTGTCACTGGGAAAAGAGTTACCAAGTCTCAATGCTTCCTTTCCTTACTGTTTCCTGCTGGAGCTCAGAAAGAGGGGTCCTCTCCAGCTGCCAAGATACAGTGGGCTGGCCATGCTAGAGGTACCCTTGTCCAAACAAGATGATGATGTCATCGTCATTTTTGTCCTCATGAGAAACAACACAAGTCTCCTCAGAGGCCAGGTGACTTAGCAATGGACACCAGTACACAGTGGAAATGGGAAAGACAGTCAGTGTCATTACTGTCATAACCCAATGTGTAAGCTGACTGACTACCAGTCAACTTTTAGCAGCAGATGCTCGAGCAGGCTCTAAAATGACTGGTCTTCCTGGATACTTGTACTGGTTGTCACTCAAAGGGAAGAAAATGCTGGAAAAAAAAAAAAAAAAAAAGCAGAGATTAACCTTAGGGTAATTTTTCTTTTGTGCTATCTCTTTTTAAATGCTGTAGGGTTTTGTTTTATCTTCTCTTTTTCCACAGGAAAAATGTGAGAGTATTATAAAAACACCTCTTGGGACTGGGAAGACAACTCTGTGTGACAAACACTTGTTGCACAAGTATGAGTACATGAATTTGAACCCCCAGCACCCATGGGAGAGTTGAGCACCGCAGCCTGTCTGTCATCCCAGTACTCACATGCCAAACTGAGAGGCAGGCACAGGATGACAGAAATCTGTGAGCCAGTCCTACTTGACTGTCATATAGAGCAGTAAACACAGAGTGACCTGTCTCAAACAAGGTGCAAACTGAGGACAATCCTGAAGATATTTGGCCTTTTCGTGTGTGCCATATAATAGACACAAACACACACACACACACACACACACACACACACAGAGAGAGAGAGAGAGAGAGAGAGAGAGAGAGAAAGTCAGCTAATGTAGCCTGAAACAGCTTCTTGTGGGTTCATTGATCTATGTCTTATATTGGAATTTGTGATAGAAAGAACACCCTCCCTGACATCACCTGACCACGAGTTTAAGTTTCCAGGCTATGCTGTCTTTCAAGCCATCACCACCAGCAACTTTATTGTCTGGCTGTCCACAGGCTTTAAACTGTCCTCTAACCATCACTCTTCCACTTTCATTCATCACAATCTCTCCTTCTCCCTCCAGAATTTCTCTTTACCTGGTCCCTAAGTATTAGTGAATTTCAAAGCCTCTGCCTTATGTGGTCATAGTAGACCCGACTGCCTTTCCTGTGTCACAGAGATGAACCAATTTGGCATAAAGAACGGAGGTTATAGTGATGCCAAAGAAGAATGGGGGACATTACATATGTAATGACATGGATATATGAGAATTTATGGTTAGAAATAAAGAGTGTCAATTCTTACATTTACAGTCGTATTTTATTATTCCATCACCTGTCCTGCCACAGGGATAATAACTAGATAAGAGGTGGAGGTAAAATTTGGAGTACCAGTTACAGAGCAGACCAGCAAAGCAAAGCTGGTGGCAGTGGACATGGAAGACACATAAGGATATAAAGGTGTGTGTGTGTGTGTGTGTGTGTGTGTACACACATTAGTGTCCTTGGGAATTCTGCCAAATCCTGAAGAGAAAGTGTGGACCAAACACCCCAACCTTCATGTGAATGTTGGACTAAAGAGAAAGAAAGGAGTTCTCCTAGTGACTAGACCACCAACCAATGAGTGTACCTGGAGAGATCCATGGCTCCAGATACATATGTAGCAGAGAATGGCTTGCCTGACAGCAAAGGGAGGGGAAGCTCTTCGTCCAGGGGAGGTTTGATGCCCCATTGTAGGGGGATGCTGGAGCAGTGGGGCAGGAAAGTGTGGGTGGGTGGAGGAGCACCCTCATACAGACAAAGGGGAGATGGAGATTGTATGTGGGATGGGGGGTTGGTTGTGGAGTAACTGGGAAGTGGAATATCATTTGAGATGTAAACAAATGAAATGATTAATAAAAAGAAAGAGAAGATAAGAGAAAAGAAGAGAAGAGAAGAGAAGAGAAGAGAAGAGAAGAGAAGAGAAGAGAAGAGAAGAGCTCGTTGAGCATTTCAAAAAAACCAATCCAGCTTAGGTCAAGTTTTAGGTGTGGTGGGAGAGGAAGATTAACTCAACAGAGTGCACAGGGGAGAGAACTGCCTCTCCAAGTATGCTTCTGACAAGTAACAGAGGCACCACCAGCCCCTTGTTAAAAGGGTACATGCTCAGAGCTCACTAAGAATTCTAGAGGTGTTAGTTCTGGTGGGTTGGGGCTGGAAGGTTAAAGGCGTGGGGGTGTAGAGGTGGTGGTTCAGCAATCTGAGTTCACAAGCCTCAGTGGGGAAGAGGTCCTCGCACAGCTGCAGTCTGGAAACCACCATTGATACTCAGGAAGTGAGTAGTGAGTTCCCCCAGCTGGAGCTGGTTTAGAAAGGTTTAAGACTAGAGGAAGTGACCTGTGAGCCCAAGCTTCAACTGGAGAGTTCCACAAAAAGACAAGAAACATGGGCAGGAACATTCCGAGAATTCCAGGTGTTTGTGTTCTTGAAGCACAACACAATACCTCCAAACCTCCTATTTTCTTGGTGGATTTAGAATTAAATCCAAGGAAATGATGTAGGGCCATAAGTATCAGGGGTATTAACTGCTTCTCCATTTTTTTTCCACCTCCCTTTATTTTGACAATAGTGGGAGCTGAACCCAGTACTGGGAGGGGAACTAGGAGCTAATCTGTATGCTAGGAAGCACTCTGCCACTGAGCTACAGTCTTGCTTATTTGCGCGTGTTCTCTCTCTCTCTCTCTCTCTCTCTCTCTCTCTCTCTCTCTCTCTCTCTCCAAGCAATCTAAATGCCCTTCAGCTAACTCTTTGAATGAACCAGAGGTTCATACGCCTGAGTATTATCCCTTGATTTAGAAAGAGAGAGGTGTGGGAAAGTGATTAGTGGAGCATGGTGCTCTCAATAGAGACAGCCAGGTGCAACACCATGCCACCTTTTGAGTGACAATATGCCACCAAATATGTATGCATTGAATCCCACAGGTAGGCACAAGAGACTTACTTGCAGCAGAGGATTGACTCTCAGGGACAGAACTCAGGGGTTGGGGATAGGAGTGGGATAGAGGCCTCCCACTGGACTCAGCTCACACTATTGTACTTTTGTGCAACAATGTGCATTGAGTTTGTAATGCAAAGAAACAGACACAGGATCTTCACAGCACATGAAAGATAGACAAGCCTCCCTTCTCACAGGTTGCACCCTTAACCTCCTGGGGCACTGTCAGGATGGAGGAGAGACAGGGGGAGGCATGTGCTGCACTCATTACCATTTTCGGTACCTTTTTTTTTTTTTTTTTTCTAACAGGATGTGTTGTGTGGGTCAAAGCCCTGAGCCAGAAGTGAGAAAAGCTGTTCTTTAAAGTACAACCCCGAGTTCCTGGAATTTAGAAATTGGTCACTGAAGAGCAACAGCAAGAGGAAGGTCAAGGTTAGGTACAAAAGATGGAGGAGGGCCCTTAGGAAGCATGGTGGTGGTAAGGGGACTCGCTGTGGCCCCATTCATTAAAAGAACAATTTGGTGGTTTTAGACATCTGAGCATCTGAGCAAGACAAGGGAAGCCAGACAGCCTTAGAAGGGGAAATACTGGCCCATACCTCCATCCAAAAAAAGGTAAAAATATATAGTTACAAAGAAAGCAGCTTCCATGCAGGGTCCTCCCTCTGTAGCTTGGAGCAATCTCAGTAAAGACTTCCTTGCCATTTCTTGTCTGCTTCAACTTCCCTAAGGCCTGGGACAAAAAGAACCCTCTATTTACAAGGTGTTAATTAGATGCCAGTGTCTGTTTATTAACCCCTTTTATGGCACTCAGTTCTTTACAAAATCCCGTTTAGGAAAAGAGGCTGTTCACAAAGATGGAAACTGAGGCCCAAAGGGGCCAAGCAACTTGTGCGAAGTTGTGATGGCGATGTCAGGATTTGTATCTTATTCCACCCAGACTCCCAACACCTCTTCTGTACTGAATTTGTACCATTCTGAGCAGTGAGCAAGGCAGAGCTCTGTCTTGGAGCTTTGAAATCATCATATTTGTGCTAACCACATCCCTGAGCCTAAACCCCTGGATCTGAAATCCACAATTGGTGCAGGAGAAGGTTTGTTTTGTTTTGTTTTGTTTTGTTTTGTTTTGTTTTGTTTGAAGACAAAAAAAAAAAATCACCAAGGACATCCTATTGAAGACACGGTAAGGAATCTCAGGATTTTTCTGCTTGGATAACCACAGTTTGTATTTGCTTCTATAAAAATACTGGTTTATCAACTCCATGTACTTGATGGCAATCTCCAGCCCATCCATCACAGGTGCTTTCTGTTTGCACGTTGCCCAATAGCCAGGCCCACACAGCTCCCTGCTCCAAGCATAACTGCCAACATAAAAGCTTATTTGAAAGGGATATGACCTTCGCTGGGATTTCAAAAAAGCTTACAAAAGGCTTTAAGGTGAAAGGCACCTTAACTCAAACAAGAAATGGCGTCTGTGGGATTGCTTTGTTGAATCATTCAGTGTGCTTATGATATAGAGATGACTAATAGCGAGCTGCAGTCTTTATATGACTTATAACCGGCAAAGGGGGCCAACATATGTGAATGTAATACTGATAGTCAGATGCCTTAGCAAGTATTGGGGCCAGAGAGAAAACAATACTTGAGTCTACCTTGGATTGGCTAGGGAAACTGGGGTCGGGGAGTGGGAGAATTGTGGGAAACCTTTACAGTAGATGGGCCTAGTATAACGTAGAGGATACATCCTTGGCTGAAGGAAGACAGGAGGAGCAGTTTCAGAGCCTTCAATATTCTCTATGCTGATAGAATTGAAATTTGTTTCAGCCCCTGCCTACTGATATGGAGTAAGATGTTAGATGTCTCATTACCATCTTGCTATATAATTTGTAGGTGTCTCATATTCCTTGAAGGATTTGAAGTTGCTTGGGGGTGCAGTCATCAATTCCAATGCAAAAGTAGCTTCCTTGGCCTTTACAGTCAGTCAGTCAGTCAGTCAGTCAGTCAGTCAGTCAGCAGGAGCAATCATGGACTTGCACATTGTTTCTGGCAACAGCACAGACCATGGATATCTACCACCAACATGAATCTTGGCATGGTCCCCAGTGGCAGGATATATCAAAGAAATCAACATGGCCCTCTGCCAAAGCATGGGCCATGAACACCTTCATAGCTCTCAGCCCAGCCCAGAGACATCAACAGGGATTCAAGTGGCAGCATAGACCAATGGTATCTGCCTGGCCTTCAGTGGTGATGCTGAAGAAAGATTCTAAGGTTAGTTGATGACTTCCTCCATCATGCCTCATGTTTATCTCAAGATTTATGTTCAAGGTCTCAAGAAATGAAATAAAAATGAAAATGTACAGGGGGATGAGGGCAGCCAGTCTTGATGGTGTATATTACTAGAATGCTCTCTCAGCAAATGGAATTGTCACCTAGCCTGTTACTTATAACTGAACCTTTTACAAGCTTCTTCTCTTATTAACAAGACCTACTTTCAATACCAAATCTCTCTATATCCCTTCTCTAATCTAACAAGATAGAAAAAGCCCCTATTTATGTTTTTTCAATACCACATGCCTACTTAGTTGTAGTCTTCAACATTCTGAATTGATGCTATTTTCTTTTAAACATCTCTTTCTAGGACTCCATGGCTCACAGAGATGGGTTTCATGTATCTTCTCGAATCTACAGACAATTAAAGAAGAGAGCATGAGTGCCCCTAATGTCCATGTCAGAGAACAAGGAGAAGAAAACACTAACTCTGAAGAATGAGCACATGAATGGGAAGTGAGAGGATGAATGATGACGGCAGCAATTGAGCTATTGGTACAGAGCAGTCGGGAAGAATGGGTCTCAATGGCATGAGAAGTACAGTACCAGAATTCTATCATTTGGATGAGTATATGGAAGACAAAGGTAGTCCCCCCCAAAAAATAAATACTTAAGCACTTACTAAAACGTCTCTTAGTATGTATTTCCCGCTAGATACCTATAGGTATCCGTGATGGTTCGTATATGCTTGGCCCAGAGAGTGGCACTATTAGGAGGTGTGGCAATGTTGGAGTAGGTGTGCCACTGTGGGCATGGGATTTAAGACCCTTGTCCTAGCTACCTGGAAGCCAGTCTTCTCCTAGCTGCCTTCAGAACCAGAGGTTCTCTCAGCTTTTCTAGCCCCATGCCTGCCTGGATGATGCCATGCTCACACCTTGATGATAATGGACTGAACCTCTGAACCTATAAGCCAGCTCCAATTAAATGTTGTCCTTTATAAGAGTTTCCTTGGGCATGGTATCTGTTCACAGCAGTAAAAACCTATGACAGTATCAAAAAAATTCATGTCACTTATACTTCTATCAACTAGCTAACTGTGATTATGACAGATAATCTTTCTGATGAGGCATGAAGTCCTAATGTGTCTGTTACTTTGGTATTGCTGTGATAACATACCATGACTAAGGCGACTTATAAAAGAAAGCATTGGGCTTGGAAATCCCAGAGGGTTAGAGTCCATGACTCTCATAGTGCAGAACATGGCAGCACACAGCCTGTCATGGACACAGGAGCAGTAGTGAAGAGCACATATGTTGAGACACATTCATAAAGCAGACAAAGAGACACTAGAAATGACATGAGTCTTTGAGACCTCAAAGCTCACTTCCAGTGACACACTTCTTCCAATAAGGTTACAACACCTAATCATTCCCAAATAGTTCCACCAACTGAAGGTGAACTATTCAAATATATAAGCCTATGTGGGCCATTCTTACTCAGACCATCACAACATGAAAAGATCTTTATGAATGGAAAACAGAAAACAATCTGTTTTTTATATGGGAGGCGACAGACTGTGAAGTACAGTGGAAGAATTGAGATTGGCCTTACTGAGTCACTGGCATAAGTGAGTTAGTCAAAGAAAATAATGGTGTGGACAACAATCAGGATAAAGACAAAAGCATGGTGGTAGTGGTGGTTGTAATAATGGTAGTTAAAGTTGTTAGTATATTGGGCATCTCAATTTTTCATGACATAGATCCTATCTTAGTTTCTTTTCTGTGATAAAATATTCTGACAAAAGCAACTTGTAGGAGGAGGAGTTTATTTTAGCTTATATTTCCCGGTTAGCGCTATTGTGGATTAAATTATAGCAACAGGAACTTTGTTATTGTAGCAAGCAGTAAACCATATTATATCTACTCATAAGAGGATATAAGCCTGAATATAAGCATGCCTTCTCAGATCATTTTCTCTATTCACATACAGAACAGGATACGCTGTCTAGGGAATGGTGCTACCCACGGTGGTTGGGTATGCCCACCTCAATTGATGTAATCACATTAATTCTTCACAATTCCCAGAGATTCCTTACCAAGTGATTTTAGATTTTGTCAAGTTAATATTTCACACTTACCACCATACTCTCCCATCTTTGGTGCTTTTCTATATCTAAAAGGAGGCCTCAAAACCTATCACAAACCTGAGATTACAAGTATTTGCTTTGCAAAACATAATCATGAAATCCACTGACACTCAGAAGCTAAGTAAGGTGCTTGACTTATGCCATGAGACTTAATCTGTATATTTTTCTTTGTTGGTCATTAAAGAATGGGAAACACAGCCATTAATTCCCATTTGCCCAAAGTCATGGAATAAAATGGCATCATTAATTTTATAACCTGATGTATTAATAACACCCTACAGGTAATAAAAGATAGATTTCTAAAATGTGCACTGTAACATGGTACAGTACATGCCACCTCATATAAACCAGGAAGGTCTTATAGTTTCCAGAGTACTCTGGTGAACATTACTAAACAGAGTAAAACATTTTGAGAGAAAGAGTAGCATTGTCTTCACTGGAGATTTAGTTATATGTCCAAGATTTCATAGTAAATAGGGAAAGGAATTAGAATTTAAGCTGTTTCCTTATTCTTCACTCCCTGAGTTCATGCTTCCCAGCCTGCCTTACACTTTTGAACCATTTCTTTTCTTACCAAGTAAAATGGGCATAAAGAACTTTGCCTGCTCATTAGTAAACTGTACTGAAGTATAGTTAACAAACTGTCAGTATTTATTATCCAACATACAAAATAATAGGCTCACAATTTCAAGGGTTATGTCTTATTAATTTTGTTGTTTTGTTTTGTTTTGTTTTATTGGAATTTAGCACAGAGCACAAAGTTAATGAATTCAGAGATGACCTTGGTGCCATGGTATTTGGATAAGTATGTGTTTGGGTGCATCCAAAGCCATAAGGTAATACTCTTCCAATTAGTCACTCTGCCAGGTCAAATCAAACCAAGAACACAGATGTGAGTTGCAACTGTTCCTGGTCAGGATCTATTGTGTTCTCTCCCCTTGAACAATGTCATCAGCTACTGTCAGGAGTTGTCTATTTGCAAGCAATGAAAGCATCATTACGTATCAATAAAGTGTTAATAAAATGAGAGCTTTCCAATAGTCAGCCTCAGGGACCAGTGTTCAGCTGCAGCTTGTAATCAAGACCAGTAGTTGTTTGACATCCCTGAAAGAGCTAAAGAATAGACTACAGAGTTGACCCCCAGACTACAAGACATGTACCATGTCATAGAGGCCAAGGAAAGCTTTCATAGAGCCAAAGGGCAAAAACATTCAGCTATCTGTCGCCATTGGTGAATACTGATCAATTCTTGCATGAACAATGCCTATTACTCTAAAACTCAAATCAGTAAATAAAAGTGAGGATAGACAGTCATAGGAAGTCAGCCTATTGTAGTTTGGAATTTTTGATTTTTCCAGAGGCAAGGGTATAAGCTCAATGGTAGAGCACTTGACTAGCTAGCATATGCACAAGGTCCTGAGCGTTACCTCTACCACTGCAAAAACAAATAAGATAACCCAAACCTCAGTTTTTATAAGCTATTTAACCTGAGTTTAGTTGGTTAATATCCCTAATCTTTAGTTTCTTCTTATACTTAAAGAAAGTCCACAGTGATTAAATCAAGTCATCTAAGAATATGTACCTGCTAAGAGCTCAACCATATGGAGGGAAACCTCTTAGAACACATAAAAATTTCACATAGCTAAATCACCTCTTTAAGAATCTCTAAAATTGGGCTGGAGAGATGACTCAGTGGTTAAGAGGATTGCTTTTCCTGAGGCCCTGAGTTCAATTCCCAACAACTACATGGTGGCTCATAACCATCTGTAATGGGATCTGATGCCGTCTTCTGGTGTGTTTGAGAACAACAACAGTGGACCCATATATATATAATAAATAAATAAATCTTAAAAAAATGTGTCAGGATGTTTTATCTCTAAAATTGCTCAGAAATAGCAGTGCATACATTTTGTATACATAACTTGCCTCATTCATATTTTTATATAAACATAGGATATCTAGAGTAGTTATTGTCTATGTAAAATATAACTTTAAAGTATCCTAGTTATGTGTGAATATTATGCAGTTGAATTTACATAAGTAAAATAGACATATCAGAAATTATGTTAGAAAATTATACCCTGAGTAGAAATTATAGTGTTTATAATGTTCCTATACTCAAGGTGACGGAAAAAAAATGATGATGGTGATGATAATATTTCTCTATCCAAGGTTCTCTTCTAAGTACTTGTGATGGTTGGTTTGTATGTTGGTTTGACACAACCTAGAAGCACCTGGGAAGAGAGACTCAGTGAGGGCATATGTCTAGATCAGATTAATCTATGGGTGTGACTTGGGGAGATTGTCTTGATTGCTTGAACGGATGGGGGAGGATCTAGCCTGTAAGTAGGCAGCCCTGTTCTCTAGATTGAGAGCCTGGACTTGTAAGAGTAAAAAATATCTGTGAACTAAGTACGTGTGCATTTATTTCTCTCTGCTTTTAACTGTGAGTGTGGTGGTAATAGAGATTCCAGCTGCTATTTCTGTGACTTTTCCCCACAATGATGGACTTTAACCTGAAATTATAAACTAAAATGAGCACTTGCTTCCCTGAGTTGTTTGTGTCAGGATGCTTTATCACAGCTACAGAAAGAAAAACAGGAAAGTGCCATCCCACATTTAATCTTCATGGAAACTCTACCATGTGTACCTGTTACAGTTCATGTTTCACAGGTAAGAATGCAAAAAAATAGAGACATCAAAGAGCCTGAGGACGATCATGCAGGGAATTCAGCACAGTTTGACTCTGGTGGGCAATGAAAACCTAGTTGATAGGTGAACTGAAAATAACACTAACACTGTATAAATTATTTAATATGAGAATCTTGAAGAATAAATATGGAGTATGAATGACAGAGAAAACTCATCCTTATCTCAGGAAGATGGAGAACTGGACAAATTCTGAGAATATCTTCCCTGTGCAAGTGAAAGGCTCTTCATCATAGGGTCAGAAGTTCAGAAAGGATGTCTCAGATTGAAACTCAATTGCATCTTAAAATATGGAAAGGTCAGCATACCTAATCAAATGCTCAGAAAAGGAAAGCAAACAAATATGTGCTGATTGTAATATGTTAATTTAAGAGCAGGTGACAGTGTTTTGTGGCTATGTAACAACGTTCTGTTGTGGCTACCTGGGGAAAGGAGTGACGTAAACATAAGCCGTGGCCATATTGTGTCAGTCTTAGGAGTGATGATGCTTCCTAAAATTTACCATAGATCTCAAGGATCCACTGATGACATTTAAACTATGGCACACAAAGATATGGTCTTTGGGGGGGGGGGGCTCAGCACCAGGCCAAGTCCAACCTGTTACAGCCGTCAAACCAGTAAGTGATCCTGCAGAGGTCATTTTTAGCCAGAAAGCAGAGCACTACTAAACAAATGTGTCTGCGTTCAGGATGAATCTATTCTTTACAGCTTTTGGACGACATCTTCACTTACATCCCACATGGCCTCTGCCATGGTCCCTTGCACTTTAATGAGAAAGCCCATCCCAGTACACTGCTGCTGGTTTACATTTAGAACTCCTAGTAAATTGGGTCTCTCCAAAAATACCTTTTCAGAGTCTCTTCCTTTATACTTTTTTCAAGGATCACGACTTTCCCAAAGAGAATTTTTACATTCATTCTGTTGCCAGCAATTTCAAACTTTACTACAAGACATGTCTGATCTTTGATGTCCAGAGCCTTCTTTAGGAGGTAAGGGGTTTTTTTTGGGGGGTGGGGGGGGTCAGGGGGAGTTATTTCATTTTGTTTTGTTTTTCCTGTAGTGTTCTCTTTGTTCCCTCCCTTTGAAACAGATCTGGTAATATCAACCAACCCTAGTTTGAAAAGCAACAATCAGCCTTGAACAAACAGAGCTTCCGTTCTCTTTAGAGAACTTGAAGCTAAGTGAAGGCTTGGAGTAGCTGTGTGTTGGATGGTGTTACAGAGTAGTGAAGTAGTAAAATAGTGTTCTAAAACTTTTTTTCTCAGATACTCAAGGTTTCAGAAATGGACACATGGAGATAAAGTGATGAGTAAGAGACAGGGAAGGCTCGTGGGACAAAAAGGATCAATTAGCAGAAGCTCAGAGGACTTCCAGGCCTGGAAGAAATTCTAGTAAATTGAATAGAGGATATTGGTAATAAGGAAGAGAAGGCAGCGAAGAATGCAGATTCAATGCATTCCTGGGCCAGCACAGCACTTCTGATACTTCCTGCAAACCAGCATTTTTGTAAAGCACAGAACTCAGGAGACCGGAAAGATGTCTCAGCAGTTAAGAGAACTTGCTGCTCTTGTAGAGCACACAGGTACATTTCCCAGCATCCCATAACCAGATATAACTTCAGTTCCAAAGGATCCAAAACCCCTCTTCAGCTCTCCATGAGTGCCAAGCACACGTGGTGTGTACACATACATGCAAACACTCATATAAATAAAATAGGAAGTAAATGTTTTCTTTATAAAACTCAGTAATTGCTTGTTTTGTTTTCTGTATGTTCACACAGTAATCAATTTGTTTATAAACCAAAATATTTATTACTGAAAAAACAAGAATTTTATTAATTTCTTTAGAAAAAAAAAAAATTTAAACCTTCCCTGTTGTAATTTCTTCATTGCTCACATAAACAGAAATTGAAGGTTTATGAAATCATCCATGATCTTTCTTATGCCTACATCTTCCTCTTTTCTCTCTCTTTGACAAACTATTCCTCACCTCATGGCCCAGCCTAATTTCCTACTTGAACATCCATGGTTTACTTCATCCAATAGTGGAATGATGGCTGGGAGTCCAACGACACTATCCACCAAACTCATGTCACTGAGCAATTGCTGAGTTCTTGCAACTTGGCTTCCTAATCTCTGAAAATGCATCCTGGCTCCTGGCTCACTTCCTGCTGGGAGGCAGGTGCTCAGTACAGCACTATTGTTCTAGCTATGATTTAAGATTTGGGATTCATCTAGCACCTGATCACACTGCTTTATTTTGTCCTCTGGACTCTGATTCTCTCAAGGGTAGGGAAAGTTATCTCCCAAATAGTCTTTGACGATACGCATTTCATTTGTACATGTGGTTATCTCCAAACCAACCTTTGCTATCCTTGTGATTACAACTTCTAGCCAGACGGTTTTTTTTTTTTTTTTTTTTTTTTTTTTTTTTTTTTTACTATGAGGATCTTGGGAAATAGTCCAGTGGATGATGGCACTTGCACTGAAACATGGGGACCTCTGTTTGATCCTAAGTGACCATGATCCTGGCTATGAGTGCTTGTGACATCAAGACTGTAGGTAGATTGCAAAATCTTGTTAGCTAGGCAGCCCAGCCAAGATGGATAGCTTTTGCATGGATAATAGGTACTGTCTCACACTAATAAGGCAAGGAATAGCAGAGAAAGACACCTGACATCATCCTCTGTCCTTTATATGTCTGTATATTTGCTGCGCATACCCATATCTTCATGTGCATGCATCACACACATGTGCTGAACATGTAGCACACACACATATACATGCATGTGCTCATACACACAAAACATTAATATATACAAACACATGAAGCACACATATAGCATACACCTTGCACCCATGAAAACACATTAATACATTCACACACATACACCACCAAATACCATACATACAACACATACATGTGTAAACATATGTGTGTGTATCATACATGCACAAATGCCATACACAAACACATGTACATATGACACACATCTGTGCACACATATCACATGTAACCATGTATTACTCACCACACACACTACCACACAGGCATAAGCACACCAGATGTCCACACAAAGATAGCACACACATGTACACAGAGACACACCACACAGACATACACACAAACATACCACACACACATACACCTGTATGCACAGGATTTCCACTTTCCTCCTCCTATTCTTCATGGTTAGTTCGTTATCCAAAACCTCCTAGAATTCTCCCTAGACTTTGTATATCCCAAACAAATAGAATTCCCCTCTGAGAACTCTTCCTTTTCTGACTTCTGATAACACTAGTAACTACTCTTTGAAAGTTCATTCTGTGCAGGGGCAAAGATAAGCACGTAGCATAGTTTCCTCTAATCTTTCTGACAATCCTCCAAATATTTTCCATACTTCTGATTTGTAGATGAGGAAGCAGAGTAGGGCTGAGAAAAACTAGTCACGTTCAAAGCCATTCTATATGTTACTGGGTTAGAGTTCAAACTCAGGTCTGCATCAGCACTGGGCTCTTTCTCGTACATTCTAGCCCATCTTAATTTTCTTTTACAGTATACTGCCCAGTTAATCTTGCTAGGTCACAGATATGCGCAAACCCTGCAAGGGAAGGGGCTTAATTTTAAAAGGAAAACTGTTAACACCTTGGTGTGGAATATATAAATCCAGTCATGCTGGCAATGTACGCAAACCATTATCATACAGTAGAATGCCGTCAGACTGCTTTTAGTTACCTCGTTGTCATCTGAATTTGTGTGTGACTGTGTGTATTAACAGTATATCATAAATTGTTTTCCGTAAGGCAAAATTTCCTTGCAACAACAAGGTAAAAAAAGAATATCATTTTAAGCTCAGAAGGCCAGATCTTGATCACACACTACCTTGACCAGAGTGTATCAAATAATTCACTATTGTCAAGCTCATGTGTACATGGATGTAGGACAAGAGAGGGTCACTTAAGCAAAGAGAGGAAAAGAAAACGTTTAAAGCCAGTCACCGTGGGAAATTAAAACTGCATCAGAGATAAACAGAGCTCTTAAAGAAAATCATATGATAGTGACTCTTAATTTCCTACAATATAAGGACACTGATCTGGGAAAGAAAACACCATAAAAAAATACAGATTCTCGAGTGGGCCTTCTTTAATTCAGGCTTATAGAGAGAGAAAAGGAAACCATGATTTTTTTTAAAAAAAAATGCTATCATCTTCACAGTTGGGCTTTAAAAACTAAACTCAGGAATGTGAAAAAAGCCACCTTAAATGAGCACCTACTTCATGCCATGTGTTCTATAAATTTCCCATTCCTTTCAAGAAAGCAGCAATGTTCTCTTCCTATTAGAGAGATGGGAGGACATTTCCCCTAAGGCCACACCAATGGTGGGCAGAACACCATCAATGAGATTGAATGTGGCCCTGGATGATTCTATAGCCTACAGCCTCACTTGTAATTCTAAATAGAGTGTATAAATGACAAAGTTAAAACCATGTATTTCCAGGGTTTCTATTACTGCAGTTAGACCGATGAATGCTTACAAGCTTTTGTGGCCAGTTTGTTTCTTTAAGCAGATTAACTACGCTCACTGCCAATACTACTTACACTATTCATTACCCAGGATAGATTAACCAATTACAGCTAACTTATAACTAATTTAAACAATTAATACACTTTATTGGATTGTATTGAATGGGTTTCCTTCTTGTAGGAGACACTGTAAAGGTTAACTTTAGGCTGGTTCAAGTCTAATTATAATAAATTATAAGAAATACTAGGTTAGTCAGATACCCAATGAGGTGTTCTAAAGGCTTTGATTAGAGCATCAATGTACCATACACTAACATATAGCTGCTGTCTATGCACAAGGCAGACAAGGCAGGGAAATACAAAGGAGCATTGTTGGAAGTCAAGAGTTGTCAGTAGTTACAAAAAGGGACTAATGCTCTTACTCAACAGTGTGGCTCCATCAATTATACTCCCTCTGTAGGGTAGGATATTACATAGCCATTACACTCTATCAGCTCTGCATCTCTTTGAAACTGTTTTATGTGCGGGAGAGATGCCTTCACAGTTACAACCATGGCCTGTTCTATAGGACCTGGGTTTGATTTATAGCACCTAACAGTTGTTTGTAACTCCACTCCCAAAAGATTTGATACCCACTTCTGGCCTCTGCAGGCACAGTGTTTGCATTATGCACAGACATACTTGCAGGTAAAACAATCATATCCATAACTTCAAAGATAAATAAAATCTCAAAAAGATTTTTAAACATCTCTCATTCTCTCTCTGTCTCTGTCTGTCTCTGTCTGTCTGTCTGTCTGTCTGTCTCTCTCTCTCTCTCTCTCTCTCTCTGTGTGTGTGTGTGTGTGTGTGTGTGTGTGTGTGTGTGTAGATATACATGTGTGGAGATTAAAAGACAACTTTCTGTTTTTCTTCTTCCACCATATTGGCTCTTATGATTGAATTTATGCCATCACTCTTGGAAATAAGTGCTTTAATTACTGTACTTTCTCACTGTCTCTGAGATCTGTAATTTTTTGCCTCTGGCCTAGCTCCTACATCTCTTTCCAAAGAGGAGACTTCTTTCTAGTCTACTCCAACGTCCCATAGAGAGCCCATCTAGACTTAAGACTTTTAGTACCTGCTAACATTCAACATCTTCCAATGTCTCTCTGGTCTTCTCTTTCACTCTACACTTGCACATTCAACAATTGTCTTGATTGACATTTTTACTCAAAATCTGAGAAACACTACAAAATAGAATACTTTTGAGTTGTTGGTTTTAGCCTCAACTTGCCTCCCTTCTATACCCCAATCAATTTCTTCTTCAGTTGTTCATGTCTGTCAGCCAGGTCTTTAGTCATTTAGTTCAAATGTACATGGAGTTATCTCATTTTATTTCACTATACCCTTTGAAATAATATAATTGTACCATCCTTCCCTTTCTCTTCCTTCTTCTAGCCTGTCCCATGCATTTCCTTCCTTTCTCTCTCTTCTTATATTCCATGTGGAATTCATCAGGAAATACTATCTCTCAGCCCTGATGTGAGTAGAAACCAACCCCCACCTCCAAGCCCTGAACTATTTTTATGCCATCATTTGATCTGAACTGTTATCTCTTATCTATATATTTTTCTGAAACTGCCTGTGGTTGTTGTCCTGCATTCTGGCCTGACTCTCTACATTCTACTCTCGGTAGGAAAAAGCAAACATGGGCTGCCTTTTATCTCATCAGATCAAATCACACATTATGCTTGGAGACCATAATGTACTTCCTAAGCACACACACACGTCTTACAACCTTGTGTCTTTTCCCCTTTCTAGCTACAGTCATGGTGCACTGGCATTATTATTTTTACTAAAAGTAAACTCCAGCCTTCCCACTTATGTTCATAGACTTTTACAATGAGCCTCAGACTCTGCATCTAATAACACAGAGATAATTATATCAAATGCTTTTCTCACCAAATTTCTAGTTACTTTAACATCCAAATAACAAAAGATGACAATATTGTAAGCTCTAGCCAATAACAAAGAGGACTCAGAATACTTGAAATTGACACTGAAAATAAAAATTATCTATAAGGACCCATAGTTGCAAAAAGAAATGCAAAGTTAGTAATGGTCTGTAAAAATACCATTGAACCACTTAACTAATATGGCCATGACTCCAGAAGATAGTAACTGGTATCACCTTTCAAATGTCAAGGAATAAACCAGACATAGTTGGATTACAGCTATCCTAATAAATGGGTAATGATAGAAAAACACTAATATTACTAACAAAGTAAATTAAGAAGCATCAAAATGGAATAGAACAGGATACAGAGTCTAAAGTTCTTTATGTAACAGACTAATACCAACTAGCTGACCCTCTCCTCCCAGTGAGAAAGAATCTAATTATAGAAGAGAAACATAAACATTTCTATTTTTCTCCAGCCCCTCTATTCCCCTAAACTTACTAACATGTGAATTTAACTTTATCCCCAACCATACTTATCAAATGTAATCCTTGTAGTCCTGATTAAAGCAATAAGACAAGAAAAAATGTAATAAGAAAGGAAGAAGTCAAATTATCCCTATTTATGGAAAAATAAATAAGAGATTCTGAAAACTCTATTAGATGCTCTTAGAACCTACTTAAGAAAGTGGCAACTGACATCCAGACATCAGGAGTTTTTCCATGTACTGTTAATGAACATGCAGAAAAGGAAAGCTGGAAAACAACTCTGTACAACACCTTTGAAAATTAAAATAAAATGCCAGGAAAAAATCTTTATCAAGAGAGTGAAAGACACCTACTATAAAACTTTAAAAATAGCAAATCGAGAACTAGAAGACGGTAAAAAAAAAATCCAATATTATGAATTGGCAAAATAATACTAATAGAGAAAACCATATTACCAGAGTTGATCTACAGATTCAACTCAATCTCCATCACAACTCTCATATCACTTGCTATAGACATTGTAAAAATAAATAAATAGGAACAGTGCTGGAAGTGTCAAAGTGTCATTATCCTTGACTTAAGGTCATCCTATAGAGCAATAGTAACAAAACCAGCACGACAATAGCACAAAAACACATATGCAAGTCAAATGAGATAGAATAAGAGATACAGAAGTAAACCCAACAGCTATGGGCACCTTCTTTTTGACGAAGATTTCAAAAATATGCATTGAAAAAAATAGTTTTGTCAACAAATGATATTGAGAAACTTGGTTAGTCGCATGTAAGAGGACAGATTTAGATCTGTAGAGTTCACTGTGTCCAAAAGCCAACTGGATTGAAGACTTTAATGGTAAGCCTTGAACCTCTAAAACTGTGGGAGAAAAAGAGTAAGATACTAGTCTAAGATGTACAAACAAATGAGGGCTTCCTGAAAAAGGATGCTAAAACCTCATCAAATAACACCACATTGAGAAATTAAATTGAATGGAATTTTAAAACAACAAAAACAAACAAACAAACAAAAACAATTGAGTAAAGAGAGATTCTGCACTGTAGAAGACAATCTCTGCCTGGTATACACCTGACAGAGGTAGTGTCTCGAATATATAAAGATCTCAAAAACTAAACATCTAATCTCTAAACAGGCTAAATGTCATGAGCTCTGAAAAGATGATATTAAAATGGTGAATAGATGTTCAAAAAAGTGTTCAACATCCTTAGGCATCAGGGAAATCCAAATTAAACTATACTGAAACTTCATCTCACTCCATCTTTCAAACAGGCATCACCAAGAAAACAACTATGGGGGCTGAAGAGATTGCTCGGTGGTCAAGAGCACTGGCTACTTTTGCATAGGACTTGGGGTCAGTTCTCAGGACACACATAGTAGCTCAGAGCCATCATAACTCCAATTCTAGGGAATCTGCTGCCCTCTTATTACCTCCTCCGTGAGCACTGCATACATGTGGCAAAACAGACATACTTCTAAAATAAAACAAATAAAAAATAAAACTTGTTTTAAAACCGTTTAAAACAAAACAAAAAATATGCTAATGAGGATATGGAGAAGAGGAAAATCTTATGCTACTGACAGAAATACAAACTGGTGCAGCTACCATAGAAATCAGAATGGAAGTTGTTCACAAAACGCAAAGGGGAACTATCATGTAGCCAGCCCTAACAACTTCTTAGTATATAACTAAAATACTGTAAGTCAACACACAACAGACATATGTGAATATCTATATTTGTGGCTGCACTATTCACAGTAATCAAGCTATGCAGCCATCCTGGGTGTCAACAGATGAATATATACAGAGAATATGCTCAATATGCCCAATGAAGTTCCATTCATCCACAATGAAGAATAAAATTATGTCATTTGCTGGAAACTCGCTTCAACTGAAGATATCTTATTAAGTGATATAAGCCAGATACAGGAAGATAAATAATTCATGTTTCCTTTATCTATGGGTCATGGAATTCTCTTAGATAAGTAAAATCATATGTAGATACAGATGGTATAGACATGGGTATAGATGTGAGAAATAAAGAAGAAAAGACTGGGAGAAGATTCTCAAGAGGTCTAAGGGGGAGGAAATGAAAGCATGTGAATGGTTAAAGGACATGACATACTTGAAAGAAAGGTCTTTATAAACCTAACGCTGGCTACAATGAATACAAACCAATAGGAAATAAATATTGTGGCCATAAATACTGTACTTGAAACGGAAGGGGAAATATTTGTTGAAGTGTTCAAAGAATACACAGAAATACCTTTACAACCATGTTGCTATAATGAATGTAATAAAAAAAATAAGCAGGAAAAAAAGATGGAAAATAACATGGTGAACTAGGTATTCTAAACTCATGAGGTTAACAATGACTTGTTTTCTTTATTTATTCTAAGTTTCCTGTCATAGTTTTATCTTTTGTGCTGGTTTGAAGGAATACTTTCCCCCCAAAAGCTGAACTGTTTAAACAATTGATCCCCAGTTGGTGGCTCTCTTTGTGAGGCATTGCAGTCTGGCTAGAAGAAGCACATCACCTGGGTTAGGTTCTAATTGCTTGGCCCTACTTCTAGTTCACTCTCTGTCTCCTGCTATGGTTGAAGACATGGTCTCCCAGTTTCCTGCTACTGCTGGTTGGTGCCATGCCTCTCCACTCTGATAGGCTTTTATCCTTCTAGGACAATAAGCCACACAAACTGTGGTCTTTGTGTTTTATGAGAGCAACATTAAAGTAACTAGTATACCTCTCATAATGAAATTTCAAATCTATCTACGTTCTTAATCCTCAAATTGATGAAACTGTTCTTCAACTACAAAAAAAAAAAAAAAAATAGTGTTCCCTCCTTTACTGGGCTCATATACTGCTGGAAAATTTGAAACATTGTACTCTAAAAAAGAACATGCTAATAAAAGATTAACTTGAAATTTCTCCACATTGGTATGAGTCAGTCATAGTAAAGCTATCCTAAATAGGTTGGTTTGTATAATTTCTACTCTCTCAGACATGCTTAGGGACATAGTCCCTGGACTATTTCTCTAGGCCCACTAGGAGTCCTTTGGAGAGGCTTTAAATTCTGCCTGTAGTCAATAATAGCAAGATGCCATTCAAAGGTAAAGGTATAGCACTAGCCTTGGCATTCAAAAGTACTCAATGAATTTCCCAAATTGCAATCAGGTATATGCAGTAGTTACTAAATCAGCACTACAGGACTAGGAATGAGAAGTTCAAAGTTCTGGATTAAAACTCCTTTGTTTAAAAAAAAAAAAAAAAGTGGCCAGGCAGTGGTGGTTTAGGCCTTTAATCCCAGCACTTAGGAGGCAGAGGCAGGTAGATTTCCGAGTTCAAGGCCAGCCTGGTCTACAGAGCAAGTTCCAGGACAGAGAAACCCTGTCTCAAAAACGAACAAACAAAAGCAAACAAACAAAAATTTTAAAAGTGTCTGACTTCAGGAAGGTGGATTACAATCGTGTTTCAATCTTCTATTCATGATGGAGAAATGAAGACCTTTACATCTGTAGAGAAAAGAGTGAAGGAAAAAAGAGAAAGAAGGCATGCCTTTTGCTTTTTTACAAGCACTAGATATTGCAGCACATTAGTGAGAAGTTCAGTTCTAAACACAAACTAAAAAGGTCCATCCCTTTATCCATTTAGCAACTGCCAACTAAACACATTAATCCTGTGTCAAGGCTGCACTAGGTGATATACAGTAAGGGAGAACAAGGCTTGTTCCCTATGCTACAGAAATGCCCAAGCTGGTAGAGAATTCTAGGAGGCTAATGACTATTATAATACAGGAGGGTCGTGTTGAAATGTGCAGAAAGGCCCATACTGTGGAAACACAGGGGAATACAGAAGGATATGGAGAGAGAAAATTCCAATGGTAAAAAGCTTAAACAGCAGCAAAAAGCAGTGACAGCAGCAGCAGCAGCACTGTGTATGTGTGATTGAGTATGCATGCATGAATGTGCACTGTGACAACACACATGACCAAAGCAAGTTAGAAAGGTTTATTTGGCCTAAGTGGATGTAGCCCATTCTCATGGGAAAGGATGGTAGTGACCCTTCCAGGCAGTTGGCTGTTGGTCTAAAATCACAAAGGAAGGAGAGCCATGAATGTCTCTTCCTCAGCTTACTTCCTCTAGTCTTTTTTTGTTCAGTCCAAGAGCCCAATCTACAAAACAGTGCCACCTATGGTCAGCATGGATCTTCCCACATCCTTCAAACCTCTTTGGAGACTCCCTTCACAGACCTACCCAAAGATGTGTCTCCTAGGTGGTTCTGAGTTCAGTCACTTAACATGTAGATTGGCCATCACAGGGAACTTCCAAGAACTGTTCACCTAGTCATAAACAAAGATGTAAAGCCAGGAAGTCTGGGGTCCAACCCACATTCCTAACCATGATAATTTCTGCTCTCTACATTGGCTACTATGCATATGACTCAAGGTAGCACATATAAAGGGTATAGCTTATTGCCTTTCACACAATACATACTTAGTAAATGTTAACTACTGTTAGTAATAACAGGAGTAGCAACAGCAACAAAAGTAATAGCAGAAGTAGAAACCTAACAGTAATAGCAGTAGTAACAGCAGAGTGTAAAGAATTTCACAAAGGGTAGTAACTATTAATAGTCTGGGCTTAAAAACAATCTAACAAAGAAAATATGGTGGGTCCTGGTTTGGGGGTGTATTCTCTAATCATCTAGCTTTTCTTGCACAAGAAAAGACTCATACCTATCCATAAAATATCTGGTAATTTAGAAGGAAAACTCACTATGCTTAAACTGAATTGTTGGATTTCTAAGAACAGTGAGTGAGTTTAGGAGAAGGTCACATCATAGGTGAAGTGCTGAAGGATGTGATTGTTCAGTATGTCCTGATTTTCTCAAATACACAACACCTTTGAAGGTAAGTACTAAGACCAGATCAGACACTGATCACAACCGCTCGGCTAAACGGGCTACATCATCTCCCTCTGACATGAGAGAACACTGAGCATAGGAGGAGGCAAAGCCTCTGCTGCAGGCCCTCCATCAAGTAAGCACCAAACCAGACTTTTATACAACACTGTACGCTCTGATAACTAGGCTGAACAATGTAACAGTGCCATGCAACTTGCGCTAAAGACGACACAGATGGAGACAAGAGAAAGAGCTGCAGAGGCTGAGAAAGATGCTTCTAGAAGTAAAGCATCAGAGGTCTCTGTGCAGTCAGGTAGGAACAAAGTGTCCAACACTAATATGAGGCTGCTTCCACAGAGCTCCCCACATGCAAAAAGCCATATACAGAGACCCACACTTAATTAAAATGGCTTGATTTTTTTAAGTTGTATCTTGTTTTTTATGATGTTTCTAAGTGTACAAGTCCAAAATCATAATTATTTATTTCTGTTTTATTCCAAACTGTATTCAAAGGAACAAAACAGTATTTGAAGTCAGGTTTTATTTGATACCTACCCTACTTAAAACTCTCTTGAATAAGTGTTCAGCTGAAGCAATCCTAAGAGCTTCAGAAACAAAGTAATCTAGTCGATAAACAAACTGAAACTAGATTCCTACCTACTCTATAACAGACCAAGTGCTAAACATCACAGGCAGGACAATAGACATGGAAAGAATTTAAAAAAAAAAAAAACTGTGCGTAGGTTTTATGTGTAGTGTGTGTCTATACATGTGAATGGCTGTGTGTGCATGTATGTGTGTGTGCGTGTGCGTGTGCATGTGTGTGTGCATGCTTCATGAAGGTGAGTCTATGGATGCCTTTGCCTGTGTGAACAGATGTAGAGGCTAGAACAGAACACTAGGTGTATTTCTCTGTCACGTCAGCTTTTTGCTTTGAGACAGGGTCTCTCCCTGAATAGGTAGCTCACTACTTTTTGGTTCTGCTGGATGGCAAGGAGGAGTTCATGATCTGCCTGTCTCTAACCCCAATTCTAGAGTCATCTGCATGAGCTGTCTTACCCACCTGTCTATGTAAGGGGCTAGGAGTTCAAACTCAGATCCTCATATTAGCAGAGCAAGTTCTGTTATCCACCGAGCCATCTCTTCAGCTCCATTAAGAGAGGTTTTGCTCTTGAGTTCGTGTTGTAGTTGAGAAAGACAAATGAAATCTAAATAAATAAAATAGTATGAGATACAGACACCGTTGAAATACAAAACACAGTGATATAAAAGAGATGTATCAGATTAAAGACTTGAATTAAGCAGGATGGCTATCCCTGACTCTGGGAAGTGTCTGCAGATGTTTGAACTGAGATTGACTCAGAAGGAGGAGCTCACAGTGTGAAGGTCCAAGACAAAGGGAGCCAGCTGGAAGGAACAGAGAGTACAAAGGCCTCACCATAGAAAAGAACTTGGGATTTGAGCAACATGAAGAAAACCAGTTTGTCTGGATCACAGTGTGTCAGAGGGAGGACGGTGGGAGATGAGATCTAGGACATAGAGACTAGATCAGAAAGGATCCAGTGCCCACAGTATGGGAAGGTTTTCATTTTATTTGAAAGCTATGTGAGGATGGTGTAGAAATCAGAGTTTCTTCTCAGTGGGTATGTTTCTATTTGGCAGGTGCATAGAGACTTGCTTATATGTATTGAACAACAGAAGGTTAAAAAAAATCAAGAAGGTATTCTTGTAGCTCAAATGGCTCAGAATGGGGAGGGGGAAAAAGCAAGACAAAACAACAAACAAACAAAACAGATGGTGTGGGTGTGTTTAAAGCAAATCTGAAGGATCTAGAAAATGTCTTCAAGCTGAAATGAAGAGGTCTCTGTGCCAAAGTAGATACAATGTGTGAGAGAACAGGGGAAATCTAGGGAGATCATGGGGACTTAGATAAAGGAATTTAATATTGGTAGTGACAACCAATGAAATATGGAGTCTAGTAATGACCAAGACAAGGTGTTGAGTTGTTGACAAAAGAATTCAAGAGTTATGTTTAGGCATACATAAGAAATGATAGTTTGCTTCACACCTGAAAATGTTATATAGGTATTTAAAACTACAGTGCAGAATTCAAAGGGCAGAACTGAGTAGACAGCTGAAATTTTGCTTTTT
This sequence comes from Arvicanthis niloticus, assembly GCF_011762505.2. Taxonomy (NCBI): domain Eukaryota; kingdom Metazoa; phylum Chordata; class Mammalia; order Rodentia; family Muridae; genus Arvicanthis; species Arvicanthis niloticus. Next base: position 38,798,825 of record NC_047670.1, on the reverse strand, counting down.
TGCCATGTAGCTGGTAAGTCAGTCACACATATTAAGATAAAACACATTCACTTGGGGGGAGCACAAAGTGGTGAACTGGGTCTGAGTGGACACTAAGCATTTATAAAGCAGAGATCACAGATACCATCAGTGTAAGATTCACACATTAACCTCTGTTGATAGATAAGTCTCCGTCTATCTGACAGCAGACCCTTGGTCCATCACACCACCATATCAAAATCCTTCTACAGCCAGTTTCCCAAAAACAGCCTCTACTTCACTGATGTGCAAAACAAGGCTCAGTACTCAGGGTGGTCTTGACTTACACTTTTTCATTGTCCCTAATCTCTCTTGACCATTCAGGGTTCCAAGATGATTTTACCCAGCACACAAACATGTACAATCCCCTTATCAATTCTTATATGCTGCTGAAACTCAAGTCCTTAAAAAAGACTTTTCAAGCCCCTGACCTGGTGCATATGACCCCAGGGAATTATGGTTGGCACTCACCAGGCTGTATTACACAAGGTCAAATAAGCTGGCAGCTGACTTCCTTTGGGTAGAACAAATAGTTACTTCCTTTAAAGCCATGGGCCAGTGCCTACTAGGTAAGTGGCAAGCAGGCAAAGAGTCTTCAATCTATGGGGTACTTAAGGATACTAACGTGTACACTGCCAGATATGTTATCTTTCCCATGTTGCATTGGCCAAAAAAAGTAGGTCGTGTCTACAATGACTACTTTGTGCCAGGCACTTTCTATCTCTGTCTTTTTCTATCTCTGTCTCTCTCTCTGTCTCTGTGTGTGTATCCTCTATATTACCATCTTTATTATTATAAAGATTATTATAATTTCCATGCCCACAGTAGTCAGAGAATGAGTTTCATTTACTACCAATTTAAAGGAAAAAAAGAAATTCAAAAACACAGAAAAGAAAAAGAAAAGGAAGGTGAGATGAAGAGAAGAAATCAAAGAAGAAAATTCTCCCAAAGCAGGTCATTATTACAAAAGTAAACATTTAAGATTATGGCTCCTGAGTCTAGAAGTGTTCAGAAACACAGACAGTCCCAAATTTCTTCCCATCTCCTGAAGATTGATAATCCTCAGTAACTAAGGGTAAAGAAGTCATAAGTTACAGTTAGAGAACCAGACAGATGTGGGCTCAGTTATTAGGCATACTATTTATTAACCTTGAGCTATTTAGGCTTTCTATGCTTCACTTTGTCTAAAGAAAAACAAAACTTCCTTCTAGAATTTTCTCTGACAATGAACATAAAATCCTTCACAGAGGTCCAAGCCACTCATCTATCAAATAAAGTTGACTGTTGCTTCCACTAAGTTTTGGTTCCTGGAAATGGAAATTTTAAACTTTTGTCTGGGGTGTGAGGCCAAGAGCATATGTTGAATTCAGCTCTGCCTTTTTGGAATTAAGCAGAATGCCCTGGCCCACTCATGGAAATGCACAGGGTAGGGACTAGAAGATACTCCTGGTTCTGGTACACAATGTCTGGAGATCTTCACAGAGGCTAACACTCACTTGACTGATCACTTTAGAGGACTTAAACACCCCACAGCTTTCATAAATTGCACAAATCCTGCTAGAGCTAATGACAAAATTTTCCAAAGGGTCAAGTCAGGAGGATGCCCTCTACACCTATGGGAAAGATAGAATTGCTGTCATCTTACAAGAGGGCATCAGAGGACCCTCTTGCAAGTTCAAGACATGAATAAGAATGAGTGATATCCCAAATCCTTGCCCTGCTAACAGTTTGGTGGTAGATTAACCATTCATGTTCATCACCAGGAAGCTCATGATGTAACTGGGGACTGGGCAAAAGGTCAGCAGCCTTAGACACTCTGAAAAAATAGGTGTGCCAGAGCTAGGAGATCATAGGATCTCTACTCTTTGTTTCTCTGATGTCTCTGCTCTAGAATAGACCAAGACAGAATTCTAAATACCACCAGCCATCCTTGTGTCAGTGACCCAAATATAATATACGGCTTTCAAGTCTTGTGAGCTGTCCAGCATTGCTCACTGTACATTCTTTCAGGATGATAGAACATATTTAGAGCATGATAACAGAACATACTTAAGAGCAAACCATTATGGATGATGCTAGGAAACAGAAGTATAACATCAGTCTTTCTTGGCCAGGAGTGGCAACACAAGTGCTGGTCACTAAGGCTTCTCTTATAGATTGTTCCAGTTAAATTGACTCTCTACAAGAACGTGTCTTAGTTCTCCGTTGTCTGTTCATGACCCTACTCCTCAGGCACTAGTCAAAGCCTAGCTTAATAAAGCATTCAGGATGTTAACAGTTGCTCTGGAGGGAATTGTTAATATGGATCAAGGTTAAAGTATGACTATGAGCCTCTCCTCAACCCAGGCCGGACCATATTTGGCAATTTATAGCATGCGGTTTACTATTGCATTTGATGGTTAGAATCAAACTCAGAAGAGGAAGTGGACAAAGTCGAGGGCTTTCTTCCTTGCTCTCTCTCTCTCTCTCTCTCTCTCTCTCTCTCTCTCTCTCTCTCTCTCTCTCTTCCTTTCATTTTTAGCTCATCAATTAACATTTGTGAAAAATCTACCTGCAGGATAAATTGGTCTGTTCAGTCAATCTATCTCTTTAGCTTGTATCCTTTACATGTGGCTAGGAAACCAATGTGGTACCTTAGATCTCAGGCTTTAGATTCAGGCGGGAATCACTGACAAACTTTGGTAATTATCATCTTCATGAGCATTATTTTCCTCAACACAGAAATGAAAACAATCATTACTATATTCTTTTTATCGTAGTTTTCAATGTTTTTGTTGTTTGTTATTATGTTTTGAGCTGGATTTCATGTACCCCAGATTGGCCGATAACTACATTACATCCTTAAAGGTGACCTTGCACTGCAGATCTTTCTGCTTCTACTAGCATGCACCATCATGACTAATTCATGTAGGGCTGGAGACTGAACCCAGGGCTTCGTCCATGCATGGCAAGCAACCTACCAACTGAGCTACATCCTTAGAATCTACTCTATTCTTGTTAAATGAAGTAATATAGGTTAATAGTTAATTGATTCATCAATATCTCAGAATGGTATATATTAATGGCAAGAGTAAACAGCATGTTATAATAAGATGAGAACATTCTAAGTGGGCTGTCTCTCATCATAGTGAGGAAAACATCTGAGAAACTCCTGAAATGTGTTTTACATCAGAAATATTTACTTGTGAGTAGAAGGGTAGTCTGTTGACATGTGTGATTCATTTGGGCCAACATACTGACACAGATGGGTTTCACTCTTGAATCTGCTTGTTCTTGTAATATTCTTCTTACTCATCAAAAAAAAAAAAAAAAAGTTTCTGACATGGCCCCCAACATTTCCGCTAAATCATTCAAAACCATGACATTTTAAGAAATCATTTGCACTTTCATCTCCCCTTGGTTCCATATCTAATTGGAGCTGACTGCCTGCCTTAGTGAATTCTCGCACATACTTCCTGCAGTGAATTTTTATCATATGAGGGAAAGATCACTCTCTCTAGCTAAACCAGGGACAGTGAAGGCACCTGGAGGTCCTGTTCTGTGACTGATTTTAACAAGGACCTCTAGAAGATCAGGGGTGAAAGAGGTCTTAGATGTATATATGAGTTCTATAGTATAGTCTCATCATCATGACCAACTTCAAATCATCAAGGTAATATCACTGAACACCATAATGTTCAAACAGTATAAATACTGTTTTTTTCATTGCACACATGCAATGCATAGAAATGACCTCAACATTATGGCTTAAAGTAATGAAAAAAACGACAAGGACAAGTTTTCAACGTTCACTACCTCTGTCTTCAATATAATTTACTTTCTGCTTTCTACAGTTTAATTTTAATACTGTCAGGATTTAATAAACAGTCTAAAAAAATTTCCTTTTAAACATTAACAACCAGCTCAGGTGTGCATCAGAACCCCCCTGTGTAAAATGAAAGGAGCACCACAAGCCATTCATGCCTGCTGCAAACTAGGGTGTGACTTGGAGCCACCTGTTTTGCTTTCATAAGGCTGTTTCCTCATATGTAAAGTGAGTGAGGATCTCTCCCCAAAGTGTAGCATACTCAACTCAAGAGGGATACTACCTGATTTTAGGTGGTCTGTGACTCCATATTTTTAGTATATATATATATATATATATATATATATATATATATATATATACCTTCCTATTTATTTCAAATATGTCATGATTTATACATAAACAACTTTTCTAATCAACTGTATTTTAAAAAGGAAAAAAAATCATCTCATTTAGAGAGTAACATTCAGTAAATAAAATAGACAGTGAATTTTTCTTGTGAAAAAGGACACATGTGTTCCATAAATGAACAAAGTTTATAGAACTGTGAATTAATGTCTACATTGCACATGGTGCTATACAGCATGGGGAGTGGAGAAGGGAAATGGAAACGAGAATCTGTACAGATTTCTTCAATCACTGCTTAGATCTGAGGAGTCTCTGGGTGAGCAGGAGAAGAGGGAGAGGGATGGTGGAATGTTGGTCATGTAGCACAGAGAAATTATTCAGGTCTCAATATAGAGTCTGTCACTTGGAGGGATTTCATTTGAATTAAATCAACTCTGTCCACGAAAGATCAAGAACTATGTCTATAAGGTGAAGGGCAGAATCTTCCTAGTGAAAGATGTTCCAGATGGTAAGACAAGACAGATTCTGATATCACAGACTACCTTCTTTCTTTCCTTTGTCATTTTATACTTCTCCTCTTTCATATTAGCCTCTCTAATAATATAAAGTATTGGGTTTCATTTCTATGTATGCATATGATATATTTTGATTATACTCACCCTTCTATTGCTAATTCTTATCACCCTTGCTCCTTCCTCTTTTCTTGCTCCACATTCCTAATAATCACTCTCTTATTTTAATATCCTTTGCCTCTTTTCAAGCCCAGCTAATTACCACGCATGAAAGAAAATATGTGATACTTGTCAATGAGCCTGGCTTATTCTAACCATGATGTTCTCCAGTTCTACCCATTTCCTTTGTCATTTTCAAGTGGCATAGTTTCATTCATGTTTATGAAACCATAAAATCCATAGAGTGTGTATACCTTATATGATTCTTCAGCGGTACCTGGTCCCTTAGAAAATAAATATCCTCAAGGGACAACACAGAACTTATAGAAAAACCAAGGAACACATATAAGGTAAAAATCAAGGTAAAAATTCTTTCTCTCACTCTTGCTCTCTCACTTGCTCTCTCTCAGAGTTTATGCAAAGAAACAGAAGAATCAAGTCTCCTTTACTTAGATTTCGAGTATAAAACTGATCATTTGCTCTCTTGTTAAAGATTCTTTGATGACTTTTCATGAGTCCATGTAACATTTTGCTATAACCTATAAACCCACTTGTGGGAGAACCCCATCACTGGTGTTCACCCTGTATGTACTCCTTATTCCAGCCACACTGATCAGGGTCCAGTTTTCCCACATTCTTCATTCTCTTCCACCCTAAGATTCTTGTGCCTACGGTTCCCTCTATGATGTACTTTCTAACTCCTTATCACGTCCCTGATAACTTCCACCTTCCTCGAAGAAACCTTTCATGACCACTGAAAGAAGGGCAGGGCATAAAATTACATCCTACTGTGATATCCCCTAAATTCCTTTAGTGGCACTGACCATAACGAACCTTCCCTGATAATTATGTGATTAGCATCTAAATACCTACCTGGTCTGGAAATTCCCTAAGACTTAGTAGTCTGCTGACATGATCATCTTAAACCCTTAGCTACTAGTATAGACTTTAATTTCTGATGGGCAACCAGGAGATATTATTCTAGTGAAGAGTTTTTATGCAATAAAAGAGTAAATATGCATCTTTAATAACAAACTGATTTTTATCTATACACATGAATTTGTTGAAGGTTTTTTTTTTCCCCCTGACTTTCAAGCTAGTTAGTAAGAAAACTAATTCAATAGGACCCGTAGTTGAAGCTAAGAATGTAACAGGGGGCAAAAAATAATGCTTTATAGTTTACAGTCACTGCATTAAACGGACTTGAATTGTGATTGACACCTTTGATACAGGTAGCCTGAGAAGACAGGACCTATGGTAGGTATCATCTCATGGGGCAGGACCTTGATCAAATCGTTCCTTCTTAGCTCCCATTTCCCTGGGATCTTGACTACTGTCATTTGAAGGATTTCTTTTCTCATGGATGTGTCATCCTGGAAATGACTCTGTTCTTTTGGTCAAGATCCACTTGTGTATCCCCAATGTCAATAACTAAAATTTCTCTGAAAGGGAGTTAAGAACTGCAGATATTTATGTTGTTTAGGAGACAAGGGTGTCAAAAATATTTATAAATAAATAAGGAAGGAGAAATTTTAGTTTATACCTGGGGGTGGAGAGAAAGGTAAGCTTAATTATCAACAATGCAAGTGACTTGTGGTTTCTTTTGTTGGAATTCTCCTCCTACAGTCACACTGGCTCTAATCTTCAGGAGCATCAATGTGCTGAAAGTGCAGCATTTGCATTTGCCCTTTAGCCTGACTGGGGACCTTCATGATCAATGCCACCATAGCACCTTCACATGGAGAGAAAGTCTGACTTCTTTCGAGGGACAGAATTAAGTTACTGAGAGATTCAAAGCAATTGCAGCTCCCGCTGATAGAAAGTGAGCTACCAGCAACCAGCGTCAGTCCCTGACCAAACCCGGGACTCTTCTACTGCTTTACAACATCACAATGACACCACACATAGGGCAGTCTACTCATATCTTGTTGCAAGGGTTCAAAGGTGACCACAGGAGCTCCAGACTGTGGAAAGACTCCATCTTACATGCTAAGGGATTTCTAGCAAGACCTAGGGTCTGTCTTTTACAGGAAACTCCAAAGCCTTCTTTTCATCTCTTTCTCATTATGGATTTTTCACTATGACAGTTTCCACTCATAAATCAAGGCCTAAGTTTCCACTGGGATTGGTGAGGTTGCAACCGTCAAATAGTGCTCGAAAGTATAACAAAGTAGGCCAGGCATGGTGGCGCAGGTTTGTCATCTGGCACTTGGGAGTTAAAGGCAGGATAACCACTGCAATTTTAAGGCCAGCCTTGGCTACACAACAGTTAAATGTTTTCTATGGGGTTTGACCTGATAATGTCACTTCTAGCAATATACCCTTGATGTGCTCCAAAATCCATGCTTATATTAAAGAATGTTCACTAATACATAATGCATTTTAAAAAAAAAACTTAGAAACTGTTTACTTCTACTATAATATCATCTTACAGTAAAAGATTATGCAGTCATACAAGTGTTCTAGTGTTATTAAAAGTGATAGTTTTACATCTAGGAAAGATTAGAAATGCATTATTAATGGATAAAATCAGATTAGAAAACAAGATGTTCAATTTAAGTCTATAACTCTTTTTTAAGTGTATATACTTACACAATAAAAATTCTGAAAAAATATAGGTCCTATTACTAGTAGTGCTTGGATCTAAGACTCCCTTAGCTTCAAGCTAATTTTGATAGTTCCTATAGGTAGTTCCGAAAATGCCTCTATAAATTATGGAATATTATGAATATTATGAAAACATTTAAATTGGGGGAATAAGACTGCGAGAAAGAAGAAGAATGGAGAAGAGGAAAAATATTGAAGAACAAAGATCTTAAATGTCTTTTCATGAATCTTAACAAGCTCTAAGCAACCTCAAGCCAAATATATTTGTGATTAGCATACATGATACTGATTCTTACAAGAAAACAAAGAAAACATAAGTACACTATGCAGAAAATATATCTGTCAGTGAGTCATCTAGAAATAATTTCTTGGAACAAAAATACCATTGTGTACTTCCATATGACATCTTGAGCTCATGAGGATGTGGAAGGTATATTTCTCTTCCCTGAGTCCCTGGATCTTCACCTTCTGTCTTGCCATTCTAACTAGGGCTCCACACTGACTCTGAACTTGATTCTAACCCCAATATTGTGCCTCCAGATGCCGTGGAATGATTAAATATCATGCACAGGTAACCAAAAAACCTACTGTGCACTCAACATGCACAAGGACTGTATGCTTCACCAAAGGAATTCTCAACCAAAAGGTAATTCTTGAATCCCATCTTCTACATTGTCTTCTAGTTTTCAACCATGACGGAATTCACCCCATTTTATACAGGATATCAGTAGACAGCACAGCTAGAATAAAAAAGACCGAGCCGGCTTTGCCAGCTTCAGACCCTTCCTTCACCCAACTGTGTAACTGTGCAATAGAGGCTTAATGTAGTATTAGTGTTTGTATTTCAACAAAGCTGATGGGCAAATGTTCAAGCAGTGTTCCCACTCACTCACCAAAGTAGTAGTTCTCTATCTGGTCGATTTGGAGGAAAGTTCTCCCTGAAGAAATTTAAAATCTATGTAGCACACAGTCTTGAACCTCATCTTTCATCCTACACTGGTCCTAAAATCTGCAATAAAACTTTGTATACATTGACATGGCCAACACAAGACTAGTACAGTCAACATTTGATCATACAAAGGGGATGAACTCATAGGGCCCTTTCAATTCCTAAGAGGCTATTGGCAACTGATGGCTCCTTTGGGAGGGAAGTCATTTTCTTCAGTGTTGTTTCCATACCGGAGCCCCATATGCTCACAATTACGATCACACAACAGCTCTGATCAAACAGGTTACAAAATCACAACCAAACAAAACAGTATAAAATAGAAGGGGGATTTGCTGCAAGAAGAGGTTGATTGGGAAGGGTAGAGAGGGTAATGGTGAGTGTGTGTGTGTGTGTGTGTGTGTGTGTGTGTGTGTAAAATTGTCAAAGAATAAAATAACAATTTAAAAATTATACTGAAAAAAAATCCTGTATGTATTAGTTGTAAGAAACTTTGTTTCTTAGAAGTGAGCTTACTGTAAATGTCATATAAGTTCACTGAAATGTGCATTTTAATCTTATTTTTATTACCAAGTAATATAAATGTGAATAATCATAGCTTACTGCTACAATTTATATATATATATATACATATATATGTATATATATATGTATATATATGTATATGTATATATGTATATGTATATACACATATATATATAGTGTGTGTGTGTGTGTGCCAAACACACAATAGATATTTTCACAAATCTACAATTTGTCAGCCAACCCTCTACCTAGTTTAGAAAATAGCAACAACTCCATTGTCTTTCACTCAAGGCTCCCGAAGTTACTGAGTCACCTATGTCTGTTCCAAGATGGAAGACAGGAGACATGATAGGAGACAGGATGCTGGGTCTTCCTGAGTCTGATCAGAAAAGAGAAGAATGTTGTCTCAGAATACATTTAATATATCAGAGGTAATCACGTTACCATACATAAATAACTACAAGGGGGTTTGGAGGAGGTAGGCTGTGTGCCCAGCAAGAAGCAGAAACAGTGTGGTGTGCACCTTAGTAGGTGGGGAAGCTGAGATGAGTATAGTAACAATGGAGTGGTCTCTGGATGCCCTGAGAGCTGCCCTGAGAGCGGCCCTGGAGAGGTGAACCCCAGCCTGTCATACTTGTATCTAGAGTGCTGCTCAAGAATGCCTGTACGGAATAATGATGCAAGGCTCTCTGTCAAAAAAAAAATTAACTGCCTCTTCTTAAAAACTACAGGTTTTTTTTTTTCCTTTTTCAGAAGAACTTCAATAAGTAGCAATTGAAAGACAAAAGGCTCATCCAAATATCCCTGAGTTAGTTAGAAAATTACACTCACCAAAGTCATATTCCTTGTTCAGCCCAAGTAATTTGGGGTTTTCCCCTCAACAGTAAACCTAGTAATTAGTGATATTGTGGTATTAATCACCGTGCCTTATCTCTCCTCACCATGAACTTTAGCTGAATTGAGATTTCATGAAGGAAAGAAGAAGAAATGAAGAGAAGACAGAACGGGAAGGAGAGAGGGAAGGAGGAAAGGAAGGGGAGGGAGGAAGAAGGAGGTGTAGTAAGGGGGAGAGAGAAGCTCCCTTTTGTCATATCCTACCCTTCAGTGGACAGCTGCTGCAGGTATTTAAAACTAACCTTCCTGCTCTTACTACAGTGACAATAGGCAGCTTCAAGTGAAGCCCTTGAGTGTTTGAAATCAGGTTATAACTTCCTTCAGTAATCTGGTTCCATAAGAAAAAATATGCATGAGGACAGAGGACAAATTATCTTTAATTCCTACAAGAAAAGATCCAAGTCTCTTGGGGATTTGAGTTTACTTCAGAGAGAGATGGGGGACTATGGAGCTTTTTTTTTTTTTTTTTTTTTTTTTTTTGTATTACCATTTCAAGTAGATTTCAAGAGTATAAGCATAAAGGAAATGTTTCCATTAGTAAAATACCTTAACTCTGCCTCTACTCTACCTGACACTCTTGGTGTTAGGGAGCAAAAGTGGAAAACAAGTGGAAGATGTTCCTTTACCACGTCTGCCTGAGATGAAATACTTTTACTATCCTGTTTCTTCAGCCTAAACCCTCAACCAAAGTCCAATAATCTCAGCCCAGTACCAATAAAGTTACAGGGAAGAGATACACAGACGGCTAGTAGGAGCACAAGCATAGGAAGCAATACTGTTTAAAATCTGATTCACACTTCAAATATTATGTTAAATGGAATGATGCAAAAAAATTGTTAATACAATTTGATTAAAAGATTTAAATATAATATTTATATAGTTTTTCTTGTTTCTAAAGTCCCTTCAGAAAAAAATAATTCTTTGGGAGATATAAACACATACGCAGGCACACATACTTTGCAAACATCACCTCACTGGCATATCTACTTTCTCATATCTTAACAATAACTCCAAAATCATAAGGTTCCATGAAGCCTGGTAGTAGCCATGAAACCCGTGAAGTCTTTCTGCTTTGTGCTGTGATCTGGAGGCTGAGAGGAAAAACCAGGCACAGAAAGATCCAAACCAGTCCTATATCTCTACTTCCATGCTACATGTCGCTGGTTCTAGAAAGAATCTTCAGTCTGAGGAAATTCCAAGAATCAGAAAAATCATCACATATATTCCCCTGCGTTTAGACCTTGAGTATAAGTACCCCGGCAGATAGACCGAGCCACTCCACAGCAGGCTGAGTCAAGCCTCCTTTTGCAAACAATCCCCTTACAGCTCTTGCAGGCAGAATCTGGTTTTGTTTTTCTTTTGGTAATAGTAGCACTGAGCCTATTTTAGGAGATTGCCTCTGTGTCATTTTAAGGCCGCGTTTCTCCTCTCCCTCTCCCTCTCCCTCTCCTCTCCCTCTCCTCTCCCTCTCCTCTCCCTCTCCTCTCCCTCTCCTCTCCCTCTCCTCTCCCTCTCCTCTCCCTCTCCTCTCCCTCTCCTCTCCCTCTCCTCTCCCTCTCCTCTCCCTCTCCTCTCCCTCTCCTCTCCCTCTCCTCTCCCTCTCCTCTCCCTCTCCTCTCCCTCTCCCTCTCCCTCTCCTCTCCCTCTCCCTCTCCCTCTCCCTCTCCCTCTCCCTCTCCCTCTCCCTCTCCTCTCCCTCTCCTCTCCCTCTCCTCTCCCTCTCCTCTCCCTCTCTCCTCTCCCTCTCTCCTCTCCCTCTCTCCTCTCCCTCTCTCCTCTCCCTCTCTCCTCTCCCTCTCTCCTCTCCCTCTCTCCTCTCCCTCTCCTCTCCCTCTCCCTCTCCCTCTCCCTCTCCTCTCCCTCTCCTCTCCCTCTCCCTCTCCTCTCCCTCTCCCTCTCCTCTCCCTCTCCTCTCCCTCTCCTCCTCCTCCTCCTCTCCCTCTCCTCTTCTTTCTCTCTCTCTCTCTCTCTCTCTCTCTCTCTCTCTCTCTCTCTCTCTCTCTCCAATATTTAATCACATGGTCTGCTCCTGTACTCTTTGTTCTTAGGGATTTGTCAGAGGAGGTCTTTCTTTCCAAGTGTGATGCATATCAGTGATCTTGTTTGCTTGTGGTTCAACTCCAGCTCCTAATCTCAGAGACCTTTCAAAGCTTTAGATTCCAGTGTTGATTTGGACAAGGGATACTTGCCTTAAGCAAGAGAATCTATTAAGTTAGTCTAGACCGCCAAGTTTGCAAGTTATTGGGGAGTGTTGCAGGGAAGCATATACATGAGTCAAGCGTCCTGGTTCAATTTTGCCCATCAGAAGAACGTAGACAACTTCTAAAAACATTTCTGGTTTTTATCAACTCTAGGGGATTAGGAAGGAGATGGGTTGAGCACACCCAAGTAGTAGAGATTAGGAGGCACTTCGTTGCTCTTCTGGGTTGGTGGTTCTCAACCTTCCTAATGCTACAGCTCTTCAATGCGCTCCTCCTGTTGTGGTGACCTCCAACCACAAAATTATTTTTGTTGCTATTTTATAATTGTACTTTTGCTACTGTTATGGATTGTACTATAAACATCTGCCTTTTCCCAATGGCCTTAGGTAGCCTCTGTGAAAGGTTTATTCAACTTCTAAAGGGGGTCGAGACCCACAGGTTGAGAACCATTCTGCTAGGCACTCTCTGCCCCCACCCAACAAGAACAGCAAAGAAACGGATGGCCTAAAATGATGATCCTGTAGAGGCTGAGAAACCTGGTCATTTTCAGACTTAGGTAAGCAGATGTTCCCAGGAGAGAGGGGCCTCCTGCTCAGGGCCCAGAGGAGTTTCTGATTTGGTAGGGTCAGGGCGGGACCAGTAAATTTGCATTTCTCACAAGTTTGAAGGTAGTACTGATGGTGATGTTTTGGGGAGCAAAGTCACAGAACTGCTATCTGAGGTGTCAGAAAGCATTCCTACACACATGACACGTTTAGCAGATACAGGTTTAGGAAGAACATACCATTTGCTTAGCAGTCTGTGAGAAAATAGAAGGCTAAGTCCCTGAGGATCAAGAAACTGAAACGGGGGCACAAACAATTCAGTGACACTAGAGAGGGGTCCAGGAGGTTTAAAGACAGTAACCAAGCCACTTAAGAGAACTTGCCCAGGCATTTGAGGTAGAGAGGCAGAGCAAGGCATGTTGCATCTAGTTTCTCATAATAAAGAAACATGTCTGTATCCTGTCCTAGTTTCTAAACATAGGTTAGCTTTGGACTACTCATGTGATCAGGGCTAAATTATTTACCTTCCATGAGCCTCAGTTGTCTCACCTGTAAAATGGGAACATACAGGGCCAGTTCGCTAGACTCTCCTGAGAATAAATGAGATCACATTCATAAAAGTGTCCAGCACTGGGGAGGGCTCAATGAATGTTAATTCACTTCTATTAAGGCTAAATGATGAAAGCGCAAGGGGCTCTTCCAGCGTCTTATTTGCATCTCAAAGAGAACACAGCAAAGCATGATGTCAGCATCCCAGTTCTGTCCAAAGAGCCCTGCATCGCCAGTGTGAGCCAAACCTGCGCCAGGGCCTGCTGCTGGCATGCTCAAGTGCAAATTAGGCAACTGTCTGCCCACACAAAAATGCTACAAAGCTAATGCTAGGCTTGTAGATACCATCACAGAGCTCAGGCCAAAGTTACCTCATTTATAGATGTTTGGATACTTCACAGGCCCTTTTACCATTTCCCTTATTGTTTTGTAGCCCGACAATGGGAGAAACAGCCTTTAGAACCACGGTAAATAATAATACTTAGCACTTAAATAACATTTGCCATCTTCAAAGCCATTTGAAAACACACATAAATTAAGATGTACCCAGCCCCGGCCTTGGGAAAGTGTTATTATCTTTGTTTCTTCAAGACAGCAAAGAGGATGAGGTAATGCAGTTGCCCAAAGCCTGTGGCCAGTTGGCATCAAAATGGGCTGCTTTAATCTAGTTCAGGCATCCCAAGGAGGTCCATTCCAGAGTGATGTGGATGTGGACTCGTCCCTGGGACATAGGTGATGCATTGAATTTCAGGGAAGGAGGATAGTCTACATTTCCAGTCGCTCTCAACAACCCAAGTGTGCACAAACGTCCCTAGCATCATCTAAATTAGACCTCCGTCGATACTTTTGGCCATTCTTGGCTCCTTAACTCTCATATTCTGCAACCGCCCAGAAAACTACATTAACGTCATAATCTTTTCTGCGTTTCACAATTATGTAATTTAATAGTGATAATATCTCAATGTGTCCTCATCTGTAAACTGGGGAGATAATGACCACCCCCCCCCTCCAGAATAGCTGTGAGGACAATATATGGGAAGTGCCAGGTGGGTAGGCAGTCCACGCAAGCAAGATCTCTTTATTGTGGTATAATTGACGTCACCACCATTGTATTTATTTTATTATTTATGCACGTACCCCATGTGTTCTGTCTTAGAGTGATCCTCACAGCCCTCTCGTGAAGATGAACAGATAATGCGATGCCCTGTGGAAGCCTAGACAAGGGAAAAAAGCTAACTCATGATCCATAGCCACTCACTGACAAAGCAGGACAGCTGGTAGGATGTTGTACTCTCTCTCCGGTCTTCCACATTCTATGCAAACAATGGCACTTCTGCTTTCCCCCACCCCATAGCTCTTCACCAATTCAAGAGACATTTATTAAGCTCCTCTTCTATGCCACACACATCCTCAGAGGTTTGGGGGTTTCTGGGATGTCTTCAAGGCACTTGTTTTTCCAGAAGACTCTGGTCTTCTGAAAAACATTAACACAATTTGCAGCTGTGTCTGGGAATCTAACCTGTGAAGGGCCCATCCGGAATGGCTACTACCAGGGCAAGAGAGACTGCTCAGTGAGTAACGTGTGTGGTGTGCACATATGAGGTTGTGAATTTTAATGCCCCAAACCTATTGAAAGCTGAACTAGACGGTACACGTCTGTAGTCTTGGCGCTCTTACCACAAGATCAGAGGTGAAGAGAGAGTCCCTGAAAGCTGGCTGGTGCATGCAGCAGCAAAGTCAAAAGACCTTGCCTCAAATAAGTTGGGAGAAACTCTTAGGCTATCTACTGACCTCTGCGTGTGTTCCATGGCACACAGAGACACACACAGACACACACACGCGAATAGCCACAACCAAAATGTGGCATATGGAAAGTGCCATCTATCCATTCCCACCCTCATTTCTATTTCTATATCTGTGTCACTGAAGGGATGACATTCTACAAACTTTGCAAGGGAACTGGATAAGATTTCCCCCCACCACCACCACCACCACTTGCCCCAGGATAGAAGAGTTTCTTATTTAGATGCCTGGAAGTCCTTTATGCTCATTCAGGCCAGGGGTTATTTTTCTTGTGTGTGGTACTAATTAAGGGTGCAGGCTTAGGGGTCAGAGGTACCAGACCCAAACTCAACATCGGCATTTTTCTGTACATTCAACCTGACATCACAGACACTGAGCTTGTTCTCAGATAGAAGAGACCGAATGCCGGTGGGGAAACTATGAGAAGCCAAACACACACTACACAGCACTGAGAGGCACATGGGAGCACTTCGAAATAGCAGCTGCTGTCACCATTAGAATGGTATTGTAATCATTTCACATTCGTATTTTCCCAACGAATTTGGAGCCAGTTGTCAAGACAAAATTTGGTGATGACTCTGCCAGTATCTCTCCTGTAGAGCATCTTATTGTGGACTAATTATCTGGTATGATAGAGACGGGACTCTTGAAAAAAAAAAAGGGGGGAAAGGAAAAACAGTAAATAGGACCAAAGGATCTAGCACAAAGGAACAGGTAATTGGAATCAAAGAGCAAGTTAAGGCCCAGTGCTACTATCCAAGAGCATCAGGTGGGGAAGTCGTCCCTGCCATGACTCTTCTTTCATTTACACAACAGAACTTTAATAGGCCATTAAGGATCCAATGACATAAAATGTGTAAAGAACATGGCACAACCCAAATGCTAATAAAATACTTGTTACGTTACTGATTCTCTGGGTAGATTTACTCTACAAACGGGAGAAAATTAGCATGGGAAAGTGATGAGATAGAAAGATTGGGGTCCAAGGATGAAAAGGTTAATTTGTCTAAGTCTTGAGTACCCACTGTGTGCAACAGAGCAACAAGACATGGCTCTCAATACAGACATATCTAGGATAAAACACTAGTTTTGTTGTCTCTTGGCTGGGAGGCTTTCCTTCAGTGGCTTCATCTCTCTGGGTCTCCGTTTCCCAACACACAAATGTGGTAAGAAGTCCGTCTGCATGGCTGACTCTGACTGAAGCATACTTGAATCCCTGCACTTGAGTGCAGGCTGAAGAATGACAGGCATCTTGTGAAAGCTCATTTTTCCTCTCAAACCTAGAGAGAAAAGGCTGCTCCATCAGCATGCTTGTCTCAGTGCTTTGGAAACTAGAATCACTTGTCTCCTGGAGAGAATCCTAGCAAGAACAACACAGGATGGGACAGCGCTTATCAGAGAGAACTGCGGGTATGGTGTTGGAAGTCCAAGGTCCTTTAAACTAGAGAGCTACAATGCAAAGAAAGTTACTAAGGTGGAGAGCAGTGTGTGTGGTATTTACTGCATGAGAGGTCATGGGATACAATACAATTAGCTATCCCAGTCAGCCTGGGTATTACAATTATCAATACATAGTAAACCCTCTCAAACATAGAGACATAAAGCAGGCTCTGGTTTTCAGGGGAGAAAAGAAAGAGAAAGGAAGGAGACAAAGAAAGGAGTCAGGTAGAAAAGAAGGGATAAGAAAAACTGAAAATTACAGAATAGTGGAATTTACTTGAATTGAAAATTGAGCAGTAAAATGAAAGCCCCATTTTCCCTGTTCCTGGAGGCCCTGGAGGTTGCTTTGGTGAACTCTGACATCCCTGGCAGTTCTCAGCATCTGTGGCCTTCCCCATGGACCCTGCATGGTGGTGATTAACTTTCCCTTTTCCCAGGATGAGTAGCGCAAGCTTTCATCTTGCAGTGTTTATAAATGCCTTTGAAAGTGGAATGTGCCCTGTACATATGCAGAGCTATCATTAATACAGTGTCCAAACACCTCTCTCCACATGGTAGTTAAGGAACAAAGCATCAGAGCTGTGAATATAAGAGACATTTCAGGGTAAGCATGTGTGTGCACACACCCCAGTTAAGGAAGCTTCTTTATTCTCAACCCTCCTTGGGAGAAATACCAGAATCCCTCACAGCAGCCAAACAGACAAGAATGTGAGCCCTTCACAGGCTCAAATAGAGAACAGGGTGACACGACTGGAGCATAATTGGCTCTTTTTTGATGAAGCTTCCTTTGGCTGTAAGACACTGAGTAAAGCAGTATGAGAAATATAACAGGACCCTACACTGAAGACTCAGAAGTAACAGGAACATTGACCCAGTGTTGAGGTTTACTCTCAGAAGATAGATTTTTTTTCAGGTGAGTCAATGACCTTCAAATGCAGAATGATCAACAGAGTTGAATAAGAAATGAAAGGAAGAAGTTCCCACCCATATACAGCCAAAGACACATTGTCCAAATATGTGGTTGTGTAGGCAAAGTTCATCGCTTTAAAGTATTTCTGTTTATTAATGCTTTAAGAACCCATGAAAGCCATGACCCCTATTTGTGAAGGCTCATGTAAACAAAATTTCATGCAGATTAGGTATTCCCCAGAGTTCTGTACTCTCTGGGCTCTTTCTTGTCCTCCTTGATAAATGTGATGCAGAAAAGCCGAAAGGGTTCAAAGCAAAGAGTAGACCTTCTCCAACCCTTGGCCCAGGGCATCTAGTCCAGGGTGTGATATAGCAGATACCTGAGAGAAATCACTATTTAATAGATAAACCCCTTTAATGGATAAATTTGAAACTGAAGAGATGAAGTAGATAACTACCTTGCCTTTCAAACTTGAGGACAAGATTTCTGACTCTGGGAAACCTCAGAAGGCATGGACAGCAGATCTATGGAAGGGCAAGGTTGTCTGCCCCCGCGAATAAGGTAGAATGTGAAGAAGAAAGAAGCTAGACACCAACCTTGGGCCTTCGCATGCCTTTGCATACATGTGCTCACACACATAAATGCTCTGCAGCTACACAGTGAACCTTCATATGTATATACGTCATATACATATACATACACCACACACATGTTAAGAAAAAGCAAAACTTATAAATAAATACATACATACATAAGGAACTATTTCTGAGGCAATGATATTTTAGCTGTAGCGCTGAAGTCTCTGGTATTGTGATTGTTCATTACGTTTATCACTAAGTGGCTGAAGCATGAGCCATGTCAAGGACATAAGAATGGCAAAATATGTGCTGTCTTCCTCCCAGGGTACCGGAGAATTAAAAAACAAAACACCAGGGTATAGGGGTGCATGTATTTATGCTCAGAACTCAGGAGACTGAGAAACGTAGAGCTCTATGAGTTTAAGGCCAGTTTGATCCATATAGCGAACGACTGGTCTCCTAGGGCTACTTGTGTTGAAATAAAACAACAACACACCATATTTTTCTTCTCTGTTCCACTTGTTATATTTTTCAGATTTTAATGGTCTTTCAGTTACTACATATTAATTTTATAGAATAATAGGTTTCATTGTAGAATTCTCACATAGGCATATCATATATGTTGAGCATATGTAGGCTTCATTGCCCTCTGGCTGGCTCCCACCATTTTCCCCAGTAGTATTCTATTGCCATATCTGCTTTTGTTATCATGAGCCTACAAACATGAAAACATGCATTTGACTTTCTGAGAGTCGCTTATTTCATTTAACATTGTCATCTCTAGCTCCATCTGCTTCTGTACAAGAAATAGAAATCTTTCATCTTTATGTATACTAGTGTGTGTGTGTGTGTGTGTATGATTTTCTTTACCCAGTCATACATTGAAAGATACCCAAGACCATTTCTCAATGTAGCTGTTCTTTGAAATAAACCCTGTCTTGAAGATTCAGCAGCTCCAACGCAAATACAAAAACCAAAACTTAGAATTATGAATTGAAGAGATTTGTTTGGAGACATCCTCGGTGGATCGCAAAGTCAGGCAGGCTTTAAGCCATTGCACTTTTTTAACATCAGCAGTTTTCAGTATACTTCCTAAGCCTTCATTATCCCTCCATCGTAACAAGAATAGCAGTAGGTAAGACATGCAATCTGCCTGGCAGTGGGAGTGGTTCACCTTTAATCCTAGCACTACAGAGACAGAGACAGGCAGATCTCTGAGATAGAAGCCAGCCGGTCTCCAGAATGAGTTCCAGAACAGCAGGGACAACCCAGAGAAATCCTGTCTTGAAAAACAAAATCGTGTACTCACTCACTAGTGCACTCACTAGGATTGAAGTCCAACCCTCCAGCAAGTTCCCTGTTTAATAAAAGACAAGCGTAAGGAAGGCCTACAAAAAGGAAAGTGGGGTAGAGCAAAAGGGCTTCTGAAAGTTAAACCTTCTGGTTTCTTTTGCTGAAGCAGTCATCTTCCTTGAATAGGCAAATACAATACCTCCCCTGGGATAGTACATTATGCAAACAAGGAATAAGAGAGAACACTAAGGGTGGCTGAAAGGCAGGGCCCAGGTGGAAAGCCACATGCTGCCTTACCTCCCTGCTCTCTTTGTGCCCACTGGACCTCTGTACATTATTCTCTTACTCCAGAATTTCTCCTGATTGAGGGATTCCAACTTCCAGCTACCTTGAGGGGCTTTTTGGTACACAAGAAGATAAAGTTAAAAACCAAGATTTTTTTTCCTGTTCTCTATCCATGCATCCATGCAACCATGCATCCATGCATCAGAAATACCCTTTACCTTCCATCCCTGCCTCCTCCCAACCACCCACAGAGTAAGTTGAGACAGCTGCTAGATACCTTCAATCTGCATCTTAGATTGTCCACTTTGCTCACCTGACCCTTTAATATGAGTACCACAGGGTTTTTTTTTTTTTTTATTTTACCTTTGTTCTCCACTAAGTGCACAATCAGCACATAGAATGTGTGTGGCAGCTGCATGTGGTGGCTTATGCATATAGTCTAAGAACTTAGGAAGCTGAAGCAAGAAGATTGCTGCAAGCTCAAGGCCAGCCTGGGCAGCCGTATGAGACTGTCTCAAAACTAAAAAACAACCAATCACCAAAACCACAAATGGAGCAAACAAAAAACAACAAAAGTAACTAAAAGTTAAAGCATATGATTAAAACCAGAACTTCATAGTGAAACAAACTTATCTAACAGGGACGGTTACAATGGTTGGCAGCAAGTTGATTACTCACTACCTAGTAGCAGTAGTTACAGGCAAACTATCAGTAGCCCACTGCTACAAGCATTTAACTTCCAATTCAGCCACAATTATGGCCACTACATACAACGGCCTGCTAAGTAGTCACTCAGTATAATGTTATAAGCTCCTCTAGGAGCTCTTCTCACCAATACCCCTTTTTAGCCACTTACATCAATCAAAAGGACAAAACAGAGATAGACATTTTGTGTCATTTGCTTCTTAGGTTAGGATAGTTCACTGGTATTGAGTTTGCATTCACATATGGTTGTCATAAGCCCCACTGGATGAAGCATGGTGAGCCAAGCATCCTCCATAGGTCTTCAAAGCCTCCAACTGGCAGGTAAATCAGGAGCAAGTTCTGAGCCCCTCTTTAAGAGTGACCCCAAAACTTGAGAGATATTCCAGGGAGGCCCATTAATTTCATCTTTCTGAAATACAGCTTAGAATTACATTCTAAATAATTGTCATAAGTGGTACACATTAGTTTCTCTTTTATAACACTTCTATTGAGGATTTTTTTTTTTTACAAAATTAAAGGAGATATGAAAAGAAAAATAACATGGATGGTCAAAAATATAAGATTAAGGGGGTGGAGAGATTACTTGGTG
Organism: Arvicanthis niloticus; assembly: GCF_011762505.2. Taxonomy (NCBI): domain Eukaryota; kingdom Metazoa; phylum Chordata; class Mammalia; order Rodentia; family Muridae; genus Arvicanthis; species Arvicanthis niloticus. Next base: position 38,778,113 of record NC_047670.1, on the reverse strand, counting down.
ACTAAGCACTGACAGTTCTTCAGAGGACTCAGGCTCCATTCCCAGCACATACACCTTGGCTTACAATAAGCATCTGTAATTCTAATCCTAAGAGCTCTGAAGCCCCCTACTGGCCTCTCTGGATATTGCATGTATGTGGTGCATACACGCGATGCATACATCATACACCATACATGCATAAAAATAAATAATACAATTTTTAAAAATTCAGTGGGTTACAAATCTAGAACTGAACCCTCAGTGTAGGTAGGAATTGCATTGAAGAGGTATCAGTTAGGGTTGAGCAGTCCATAATAGTCACTTACTCTCTGCATTTTGACTGGTTATCTATCTCTGAAATGGTTTTCATCTGTTACAAAAGGCAGCTTCTTTGATGAAGGATGAGAACTAAAATCATGGACGATGGGATGAAAAGGCTGTAAGAGGCAGAGCCCCAAGACTCTACTGGTAAATCTTGTCACTTAGATACAACAGAGAAAGTGCACCCATAAATTCTCCATACTATAATCTATTTCAAAGAGACATGATGAGACCCAAAGGAGATGGCACGAGGTGCTTACAGCAGGGCCTGGTGTACAAGCATGGGAAGAACGCTGTTTAGTGTGATTGTCCTACTGAAGACACTCTAAGTGGTTTTGTTACTCGAGTTCTTCAGGTCAGAACCTGGGCCCTGGCAGCTCTAAGGTCACCTGTCTTCAGCCCCTTAAAAGACACGATAGTGAAAAGTAAAAAGAAAATTCATTCCATGTGTCCATAGTGGGAATAACAAAAAAAAAAAAAAAAAAAAAAAAAGTAACATCCCACCTCTGCAACTCCATCCTTGCCCTTGACATGAGGCTTATGTTTAAATATAAGGCAAGAGTTACATGTATGTAAGCAGTGTCTGATCAAGGTGTGGTCCTGCACATCATCACTGTCCCATCTCCAGTGCCTCCTCTCCTTATAGGTAGCCTCACAAATCAGACTTGTGTGAAGTTTCTTCTTAGGGAAAAGCCCCTCCTGGGTGGCACCAACACTTTCTGTTTTCCTAACACCAGATTTATAATGAAATAATTCCCTGGGTTCTGCTGTTTCATCTGTCTGAAAGTCAAAAGAAAGGGGTGAAGGCATCTCTTTACTTTTATTCACACCCGTGGTTAGCGTTGCACGTTATTGTCAGTTATCTGCGTAAATGGGAAGACAAGCTCATCCAACACAGTGATGAGGCTTTTTAATGTTAATCTTGCTTGATTGCCTAACTCTTCCCTGTGCTGGATACTGGGATGCATTATCAAAATTATATATGTGTATGTATCAGCTTAAGAAGTATTTTCATACATACTGATTTACATCACTTTGTTGCCTTAAATAAACAGCTATTTGGTGTCTCTGCCTACCCTTTCTCCATCTCTGCTTTCAACATCACAAGTAGGAAGGAAACAAGAAGAAAGGAAAATTACACCTCTTCATACCTAAGGACACAAGATTTTTTTTCCCCTTAGAGTCTTCAAGACATTGGCATGGAATACATTTTCTTTGGGCAATTGACAATGCAGAAGCATACTAATTTTTAGGGTAGAAATAATCAGAGCCTGGTGGCACATGCCTGTCATGTAAATACTCATGAGGCTGAGATGAAAATATTCAAAATAAAAGGTCAGTCAGTCTGAGCTGCATAGTTAGAGCCTGCCACAATATTAAAAAGAATACAAAAAGAGTTGAATAGATCTGTTATATAAACAATCTTGTCTTTTATTTTATAAAAATAAATACTGAGCTCTGAGATTAAATCAGATGCATTCGATATTACAGTATGCAAACTCTTGAGGCAATATGCAACATAGAAGTGATGGGGTTGGGCACAGTGCATATAACAGTGAATTGGAATTGTTATGAATAAAATTTTGCTGGAAGCAAGTAGAATTCGTTTATCTGCTCAAATGAGAAATCTCCACCCTGCGCATGATATTTACTTATGTTGTTTAAGTAACTTGGTATGTCACCAAAGAGACACACCTCTGTGTATTTCTATTAGGACATTTCCAGAGTAATTTAACTGAAGAAGGAAGGCTCCCTCTGAATGAGGAGGCCACTATTTCATGGGCTTGATCCCCAAAAGGATCAAGGAGCAGCGCTCATTCATCTCTCTCTGCTTCCTGGTTGCAGATGCAATGTGACCAGCTGTCTCATGTACCTGCTCTCATGTCTTCCCCATCCTTTCAAAGCACAAGACAATAAAGTTCCAGCATTAAGTGCTGTCTTCAGATAGCTTGTCACAGCAGTGAGACAAGTAACTAATATATTGCTAGATATCAAAGACGGATAGGATTGGTTCATTGGTGAACTTGAATGGATAACATGATTTTTTGACTTGACATTACCCAAGGCCATGTCTCTGTCTGCTGGAAACCTGCCACACTGCTTCTTCACTTTCTCAGAGTTTATAGAATTATCAGTCGTATATTTAGAACTGGCAAATACAATTATCAGTCATATATTTAGAACTGGTAAATAATTTATTTTAAATTCCCTATGATTACAGCCTCCCCCCCTTCTCATTCAAATGCCTGTTGTTTCTTCCATTCTTGACTTAAGAGCAAGAGACAACAATAAAGATAAACCTCAAATACAAACCTACAGAGCAAACCTGACCAGTGAATCCCAACACAGGAACGCAAACACCTTCATCAAGCCACTGACACTGTGGTCATATGCTCCAATAAATCTGACTGAAACAATTTGTGTCCTCATTAGCCAATGAGCCTGAAGAGAGAAGATTATTTTCATATTTATAAATTAACCTCCTAATTGAAGATTAAACAGAAATTTTTTAACACATCAGAAGATTGAGGTTCAGAGTGAGTTCCCCAAAGGGCTTAGCTAGTTAAGGGCAGAGAAAGTACACAAAGAATTTTGTAATCTGTAATTTCTACTCTGATCAGGCTGCTATAGTATCTGTATCATCAGATATTTCAATTGCTTGTATTATAATCTGAGAAATTATAATCTGAGAAATCCATGGAGCTATGAAATTCCCAGAAGTCACTCTCAGAAGATAGCATGACTCGTGGTGCATTGCACTTTGAGCCAGGTCTTTGTAGGGCCACAGTATGGTGGATACTGACAGTAAATCAACTACATTTGGTAGATTTTGGGAGAGATGTGGCCTGGGAGCTGATATGCACATACCCAGAAGATGTTGTGGCTAATCTTCCCAGTCTCGGTTCTGTCATCTTGACTGGCCATCCGTGATGCTACTCACCAAATGACTCTGAAATATGTGCAAACTAGACAGTGGGCTCTTGTGTATCTCATGGTTTAGCACGAACACCAGTCAACTGATATCTTAAAATAGTCCTAGAATCTCAAATTAGAAGGACTTTTTGATGTTATTATGGTATATTTAGTTAGACTCTGGGGTTCTGAGCGATTTGGTTTAAAACTCCTCCAAACAACTAGTTCAGGGCCTTTCAAATATTATCACTTTCCAAGACTTAGATTCCCACCAGAAATGTGGAAACAGGATCATTGCTACTTCAGTGGACAGCTGCATGAACTATGTGTATGACTGAGGTAAGCACAAAGGAATAATGGTCATTAATATACCCAAAGGCATTTGTGTGTAGGGCTACATGTGTATGCAGGTATACATGCAGTTATACTGACCTAGAGCTCACTGGGTATGCAAGACTAGCTAGCCAGTGATCTCCAGGTAGCTCTCCCCATTCACAGAACTGAGACTTCAAATGTGCACCACTATACATAGCATCGTTTGAACATAGATCCTGAACATAGGTTTGAACAAGGGTCCTCATACTTGCACGGCAAGGGCTTTATTAACCAACCCATCTCCCTAGCCTCTGGCTTTTTAAAATCTACTTTATCAGGTCAAAATCTGCACCTAAAACAATTTGCCTACATTAAGTACCTGGCAGTTTGCTAATGTACAGTTTTCTAGCTACTCCCACAGACACAATCTCAAATTTGTCCTTGAAATATAAAAGTTTTTTGACAATCTGTTAAAATAGGTCCATTTTCTTACAGAACTAATCTGCTCTTCATTTATCTGGTCTGTTGGCGTGAGCAGGTATCGCTGCACTAGAGTTTCATGTATATGGAATATCATAGTATATAATTTGTGTCTGATGCTTTTTCCTCAATATATTTTAAGAAGCTGCATGTAGTATCAACAGTTCCTTTTCTTACTATGTAATATTCCATTTAATGTGTATGTGTATACACACATGTATATATGTACAGATACATGTATATATGTGTATTCATATGTATATATCAGAAATACATTGTACACAAACATCATTGTATATTTACCTATTCACCTGTCCACAGCAATTTCCAATTTGTGTTATCACAAGTAAAGTTGCCATGAATACATTATACAATTTTTTTGGTAAATGTATATTCTCTTACTAAACACTTCAGAGAATAATGGTGGCTTGATGGTAAAAAGCAAAATGCTGAAGTCTGGGCATGAGACGCCTTTAATCCTAGTACTCAGGAGGCAGAGGCAGGCAGATCTCTGTTAGTTTGAGGCCAGCCTGCTTTACAAAGCAAGTCCAGGATAGCCAGGGCTACTTTACAGAGAAACCCTGTCTTGAAAAAAACAAACAAACAAAAAATTATAGAAGAGGAAGGTGAAGAACAAGGGGGTTGGAGAGGAAGAAGAAGGGGAGAGAGAGGAGTGGAGGAGGAGGGGAGGTGGAAAAAGAGGAAGGAGGAGGAGGAGGAGGAAGAAGAGGAGGAGGAGGAAGAGCTGAACCCTGTATAAGCTGTCACAGAGATCTTCTCTGGGATCTGGCATCTTACTCTCTCACCAGCAATTCAGAGACTTAATTGCTTACACTTAACATAAACACATGACATCATCTTTCTCAGTTTAGTCATGTTCATGGGTATATTGAGAGCTCATTGATGTTATAATTTTCATTTCCCTCGTGAAAATCATATAGTGCATCTTTATGGATATTTATTTTCCATTTCTGTATTTTCTTTAATGTAGGGTCTGTTCCTAACTTTTACCCAGTTACAGAGATATCTTATTATTCCTGAGGTGTAAGCATTCTTCATATATCTCTAAGAGAAGTCCTCTGTCTGATACATGTATTGGCATTGTGTTATCCCATTTTAGTTCATCCAGGCTATTCTAATAGGCTAAAGTTTTTCCTTGGCAACTCTGAATAGTCTTGCTTATTAGGAAGCTTGGGGTTTTGTAAAAGAAGAGAATTTATATTGGGACTGGGTGGAGGGGGGCTATTATCTGTTGGTAAATGGTACCTAATGCCAGTTTTTATAAACCAAGTTTTATTGAGATCCAGTCATATTAATTCATTGACATGTTGATCATGGCGGTGTTTTGTGCTGCAAAGACAAATTTAAGTAGCTATAAGAGAGACTATGTAGCTTCCAAAGTCTAAACTACTTATTACCTGTTCCTTTATAGGAAAGGTTTGCCAACTGCTGCTTTATAACATTGGCCTTTGTGCTCTTGGCCAACTTCTACACAACAGAAAAAAAAGCCTGACACCTCCTTCAAGGCTTTAGATATCTCTCAATATCTTTCAAGTATCTTTTCTGTCTCCCCTTCTGTTCTGCAGGCTAAAGAACAAATAACCCCTCAGCATTCCCTAGAACTGACTTTAAAGATTCTGGTCTACCCTGGCCTGCCTTCAATTGTTAGTCCCTTTCACACTACCACGCTCAAAGTTCTCCTAAGATTTCTTGGCAATTGCATAGTCACAGCAAGAGAGAAAACCTTTTAGTCTTTTAATTTGGACATCAATGAATAGTTGGTTCCAATGAGGGTTATGGTCAGCTACAGATCCCATGTGTATTGTCTCCTAGATATCTCCCCAAAGGTACACACCCACCTCCTTATCTCTTATTCAAAAATACAGATGAAGTGAATTCTGTGTCCTGTGCATTCTACTTGCAGTTATTTGAATCTAAGTATGTGACTGCATTTGTCCCTGTTAAATACTTTGGACTGTGGCTCACATTCTAACTGTCATGAATGACCAAGCTGGTATTATGGCAAGTTTTGTAGCAAACCAACCAATACAACATAAAAACACACAGTAATAATCTACTTACTTGTGGCTACAATTTGGCTCACCCTCAGCAAAGAAAGCTCCTCCTCTTCCTCCTTCTCCTCCTCCTCTTACTCCTTCTCTTCCTCCTCTTACTTTTCCTCCTCCTGCTGCTCTTCTTCCTCATCCTCCTCTTCCCCTCCTCTTCCTCCTCTTCCTCTTCCTCCTCTTCCTCTTCCTCCTCTTCTTTTTCCTCCTCCTCCTCCTCCTCCTCCTCCTCCTCCTCCTCCTCCTCCTTTTCTTCTTCCTCCTCTTTTTTGTAGGTAGCATCAGATGAGGTCTTCAGATATCCTCCCCATCAATCCCCTGTCTTTTCTCTTCAATGGAGCAGCCTCAAAGCTGCCATCCAAACATGCACTTCCCAGAAAAAAAAACAAATAGAAGCCATTTTTAGCCCCATAAGTCTTGGGAAGAAATTAAATTCTTTGTAATTTGGGGCTTTCTGTTAGTTTGTTTTGTTAACTTGGTTGGCTGGCTGGTTGGCTTTATTGCTTGTTTCTCTGTTAATGCTATCTTAAATTATTGCTTCATTTCAAAGGAGTAAGACAAATGTACCTTCACCTTGATGTTTAAAACCTGTCACACCTTTTGTTGCTTTGATTGTAGTAATGGCTCTCAAACCATGACAAATTTAATAATCCTGAGACTCAGCTGAATTCATCCCATAAGAGACAGAACCTTAACATACATTCTCTTAAATCATTTCTCATCAGAAGTAGCTACGTTTCTGGGTTTCTCCTTTCTAGAGATAGTATGTTGTATACACTCATCTCTGCCCATAAGCTCTGAAGTATCAACCCTCAGTCCTTGTGATGGTTTGTATATGCTTGGACCAGGAAGTGGCACTATTAGAAGGTGTGGCCTCGGTGGAGTAGATGTGTCACTGTAGGCGTGGGCTAATCCAAACTGCCTGGAAATCAGTATTCTACTAATAGCCTTCAGATGAAGATGTAGAATTCTTAGCTCGTCCTGCACCATGCCTGCCTGGATGCTCCCATGTTCCCGTCTTGATGATAATGGACTGAATCTTGGAAAGTGTAAGCCAGCCCCAATTAAATGTTGTACTTTATAAGACTTACATTAATCATGGTGTCTGTTCACAACAGTAAAACCTTAAGACCATCCTGAAGTAAGGACAGTATTCTCTACAGACTGAGCAATAAAGAAAGTTCCAAGGCACCCTTCTCTGTGTTGGAAGCTGTGTTCTAGAAGTCAGCCACACACCTGCTTTAGAATTTAATTACATTCAAGACTACAGAAAATATTCCTGCCCTTTATTTGACTTCTGAAAGATGCTATGAAGCTTTGTTGGTGCTGTTGGATTGTTTAAAAAAAAAAAAACACTTTATAAAAAAATACATTTTTTCAGATTAACTTTTTGGATATCTCTGGGGCCACAGAGTAATATATCCTGAGCTCATTTAAAGTAATCTAGACTTTAAACTTTTAATTATGTAGTTTGTTTAAGGTTACTCCTATTCTCTTGCTCAAAGAAGAGTGGACAAGACTTAATGTATTATGGGTTCTGAAGAGCACATGAATCAGTAATTTTGTATCCGAGCCTTAGTGACAATCTAGCATCAACACTACTAAACAACATGGTTGATCTTGTAACCTCTTAGTACCTCAGCATTCTTCTTTGTCAAATAGAGAAAAGCAAATGAGAAATATCCACCCCAAGGACTGTCTCTAATTCTACAGAGCAAAAAAGTTTTAAGCCATCATCCATCCTGCAACAAGAAAGAAGAAGAACAAAACTACCAGCAGATGGTCAAATTAAAGACTCTGTCTCCTACTTCCTTCACATAACCCCTTGGGGGCTTTGATTTCCCACCTCTGCACTGCCCTGTATTCAGGACTGTGGGTCAACTCCATGAGGTAATGCTTGTGTGGTAGGGTGTAGATGCACCCTAGGAGCATCTGAACAGATAAATGGATGCACAAAATGACAGGTCACGTGACTCAGCCAAGTTCTAGGGTGCTACTCTGAGAAACCAAATAGAAGTGTTTGAACTAACCTGAGCTCAGGTCTCTTGAGCTAACCCTAAAAGATGGTAAAGATCTGAACAGACACCTGGGGATGCCAGCTGTGTAGACTGAAGCAAGAAGGGAGGGAAAAGGTAACTGCAATGAGGACCTGCTAAGAGATGGGGATGACTTCAGAGTTTGAATCTAGCTGTCTGGTTCTGCTCATGAGTATATGTCTTGGTTTCTTGGTCTTGGCCAGATAAATGCCTTTTCTTGGCTTCCAATTCTTCACTTGTAAAACAGGGGTATCAGGACCTCTTGATAGCGGTAAAGATTTAACTTACTTGGGTAACTAAAAGTTCCATGTTTCCCACCTGGATTGTATTTAGCCCTGCTCTAAAACTGGGTAAATACGCATGAGCAAATCAAATGTATTTTGGTTGGTATTCTAGAGCACTCAAAGAATACATTCACTCTTAGTAAGTACAATGGGTAAAAATAAGAAAGACTAAATGCAAGATGAGATAAAGAGATTTTAGCTTTACATGGAATAGCCAAGGCAACATCTCTACTCATGCATTGAGCATGTATAGGAATGTCTGGCAGACTGTCATGTGCCTCTGGGATGGATGTACTCTTTCTACTTTCCACCAGGAGCTCTGCCCAAATAGAGCATCCTCACAAAAGTCTATATAGATAGTATCTCTCCAAATATCCACTTAGATAGAGAGAAAAAAAAATTGTCTTCAACTGGAAAGGTTATAAAGGGCGGGCCTTCCTACAACTCTTTGGTTTGCTGGAGTTGCAATTAAATTGCACATGGGACAAAATTTCCGTTCTATCTTCTTACAGCATTGTTTTGAGCTTATAACTTAGTTGACTTCTACCATACAAAATTCAGAGTTACAGGGGTATCTACCCTGTAACTGAAGCTACACAAATGGTCCAGTATCTTCTAGCAGAAAGTTTCCCCCCACCCCTGTATAGGAGTCTCATGGGACTTCCTTCCTTTGGTAACCATTTCCTTTTGCTGGTTACCACTATTCTACCCTCCTTCGGTCAATGTGGAAGCAGAAAACTGCTCAGATTTCTGAGTAACTCCAAACATGGCCATGAAGAAAAAAAATGGAAATGTTAATTACAGTAGAAGATTACTTGCAAAGTTTCTGTGCCTTTGCAGTACACCAGTGATAAATCATTTTGTATAAATGTAAAAACTTCTTTCAAAATAAGTTTTAATTTACTTTCTAATTAAATCTGTTTTTAAATAAAAATGTAATGAGAATTATGCATATACCGTTAAATTTTATATAATACATATACTAATGAGTATGACAGTATTTATATTACAACATAAATTAACTCTTTAGGAATTCAAAACTGTAACCTCATTTCACTTCTGGATGTTGGTAATATCTGGCTTGAGCTTGAGGCTAAACCTCTGGATGCAAAAGTTTGAGAAGTTGGTGCTACAATAAGAAATCACCCAGATAAGAAGAAGGAGCAGAGGGTAAGAAGGTCTCCCTGTATCACAGATAGGAGAGGGAGACCCAGAACTAAAAGAGAGCTAGGATCTACTCTGTATTGTCTTAAGAAAAGCACACTTTCAGATACAGTATCTGAGAGTCAAAGAAAAGTATTCCAGTACTATGAAAGTTTTATTTGGTACCCACTATGTGCCATAGCCCACTCTTGTCTGTATGCTGACTTCATTTATCTATCTTTACAGTAGAATGTTGGGGGCCGACTTTTAGCAGAAAGCGGCTATCAGCTTTGCAGCCATCTTGAGCCATATACCCTGACATGAGACTGGGATTACAATAGTCTACAACAGCTGAGCACACTCCAATAATCTTGGTTTAGATACCTTGAGATTAAAGGTGTGTGAGATTAAAGGTGTGTGAGATTAAAGGTGTGTGACTTAAGAGTATGACTTAGAAGTATAGAGATCAGAGTTAGAGACAAGACCTAAGGGCATGATTAAAGGTGTAACTTAGAGGCGTGGCTTAGACGTAAGACATAAAAGGCAGAGGCAGACAGTAGAGAATCAGACTATAGAGGGAGAATCAGACAGGAGACACTTAGATGAAGAGAGACTGAAGAATAAACGGGATTGAATCACACCCTGTCTGGTCTCCATTCTTTGAGTCTGCCCTCACCCTCGCTCTTGCTGAACTCCGACCTGCAGACCGGAGCAGCAGCTTGGGCCGGGATACAGTGGCCTCCCAAACGTGGGTCGGCCCGGGACTCAACATTTTGCCTGGGCTGCAACATTTATTTTGGCCGCCCCAACGTGGGGCTAGTGTGGACCCCAACATTATTTTGGCTCCCGAACAGGGACTCGAGCTTGGGCCTCAACAGTAGAAGATGGTATTAGATGCACTTTGAAGGTATGAAAACTGAGGTCCAAAACATGACCCTTCCAAATATTGCCTAAATACATCCCAGAGCAGTGATTCAAATTCGATTGGCTGACTTCTGTTGTTAAAACTAAAGAGCACAAATTTGTTTCTGTAATCATTGAAACTAAAACTCAGGACATAGACTTCTGGATCATACAGCACACAGTGCAATGCGGCTCCCGTCTGCGAGGAGATACATCATTGTAGATCTCTAGAAGACTGCATCAGAGAATTCGGTTCTTTAGGCTCACCACAAATCTGAATAAAGGTACCACACCTATTCTGATAGTGTTTGTAAATACTGACACTTCTCTCTCTCTCTCTCTCTCTCTCTCTCTCTCTCTCTCTCTCTCTCTCTCTCTCTCTCTCTCTCTCTTCCTCAGTCACTTCGATGCATACTGTGGTCTCTGTTAAAGTCCAATAACTCTAAATTGCACTAAGTCAGCGCTGGCCTCCACTCATTTCAGAATCTTGGAAGGACCTCTACACCATAGACAAAACTCCTTTAAGTCATCAAAGCAAATGTTTCTTAACCATCCAATGAAGTCCATAAGATTTCAGAGATTCAACAGGCTTCTACCAAACAGAACTACAAGATATGGCATTAAAGTAGAAACCAGGACTCCTCCATTACCTTTTAGTATGGTCATGACTCAATTTCTCCACCTGCTAAGTAGGAAAGTATGTGATTCATGCCTCGTGCAGAGATAATATAAACCCAGACCTAACTCGCTTGGCCTGCTGCTGAAATTTCCTGCTAAGCTGCCATGAAAACCTAATAGTATCTATTAGGTGCTTAGTCAAAAAGTTCTGATTGTGCTTCTTCACCTGTTAGCAGCCTTTGGGAATTGTCCATTGCCTGATGCATGCTTGAGCTAGGCCTAAATGCCATTTAGTCTGGCCACAAAGTCTCATCTCTTTCCCATGACAATCACCCAAGAGGCACCTTTCCTTAGTTAAACTACTCTGCTTGACTTGTCCACCTTGGTGGTAAAGAGGCCTTTGCCTTGTTGCTTTCTGCCTGGGAAATCAAGTGCACAGATAAAAGCCCACTGAAAGGGTACCTTGAGAAGCTTCCATGTCTCTGCTCCTCCATCCCTGCTCTGAGTTCCATACACTGTAAATCCTACTGCTCACCAAGACAAAAAGGCTCTATGTCTATGGAACCCTCCAAGATTGATAGACTCAGAGCCCAGCAACTCAACTCCCCTGGCTCCTCATTTTACTCTTGGTTCAGATGCTTCTGTGAAAAACAGAAACTAGAAACCCTGGAAGACTGATGAATACTCAAGGCTGTCAACCAAGTCTACTAAAGTTAATTTATCCAGCCATCTAATGAAATTGTAGAAATGCAATTGACTAGACCACACGGCTCACTCATGGCTAGCTGTGTCTTCTCCGATAAGCTAAAGTGAGTTGAGTAGAGAGGTTGTTCAGATGATAAGCAAGAGCAAAATTGAAATACAAGGCTGTAATCCCATCAAGGATCTCTGACAGTGACAGAAACTGCCAAAGCCAGCTTCGGAGACTAGCAGAAATGACTGGCCCTCTGAAGCCATTAGTCCGGGTTATATTTGGCTTTGATTTTGACAAAGACAAGATACACCAGACAGGATGCATTTGTGCAACAAAGCTGTCTACAAATGAAGAATTCACAGTATGTCAAGGAAAGCAAATTTCATCAGAATGGTGCCTTGAGTTTATGGCATCAAAATGCAGTTCTTCTGCAAGAAAACATTCCTAAATGCAAACAACTGACCCTGTGGGATGTATAGAAACCAGAGGAAGGAAGGGTTAGTTTCCAGACTGCTCAGTCTTAAGCTATTAGGAACTGGAGGTAGAGATGATTGGTGAGATGCCAACGGGTAGAAGCAGAGTGTTCATGCTGCCTAGACAGCAGATGGTATCTTTGCACACCATTGTGGAAGGGCCCTCTCAATGGAGCTTCTCAAATCCAGTATTGCAGGCAGTTAAGCTATGCAATTGTCCATTTCACATGTAAGAAAAACTGAGGCTCTATATGGCTTTGCATGGATTTCTCAAAGTCAGGCCTAGTTCAGAATGCATGCTGGAAATGGTTCCCAGGCCAGTGTTCTTTCTGCTCCACTAAGCATCTCCCTGCCCAGGAGGCTTCAGAGACCAGCAAAAATGGAAAAAGGACCTCAGAGCTTGAGCTTCTATAGAAAGGAACTAAAAAGTTCTGCATCCCAGGAGAAACTCTGTCTTGAAAGATGTTAGGTAGCTACCTTTCTAATTTCCATATTGCCGCTGCTATTATTAAAGTCAGGCTTACTTTTTCTCCTATGCTTTTCATCCACTGCTCATGAAATGCTCTTACTGATGATTGAACACCATGTATATCAAAGTGGGTGAGATTTGGCTTCAAAAAGACGTGGGCTCAAATACCAGCCCTGCTTCCTACTAGCAGCCTGGACAGTACAAATTGATTAGTCCTTTTGTCCTCTGGTCTTGGTATTTGGTTTAAGTTTTTAGCTCTTATCATGAATGTAAAACTAATACTAGATTTTTCACTAAATGAGGTAACAAATAACCCAGGGAACGGTGGATGCATAACAGAGGTCGTCTCACACATAGGAGCTACTCACGACAGATGAGTATCTAAAAGACTCCTTAACAAGGGTGCCACTTGGCCATAGTGATGTTATCACCCCAGGTTCTTTCCAAGAGGCTTTGCTGAGTCTGTGTCTGCCCTGAAGGCTCGCCTGTCCTTTAGTCAAGATTGTGTGCATTGTGAAGAAGGGACAGGATGAAGATTAGAGATCTAACCCTCCTCTTTTGTCCTTTGCCTTTGGAAGTAAATCAGGATCTTCATTCACTAGTAACGGATAAAGCATTCGTGTGCCTCATTAACAGCTTCAGACTGGTCAGTTCACATGCGTTATGACTCAGCAGCTGAACCTGGCCCTCATACTCGATGGTCTATTAAACTTTTCTCAGCCCCTGCTAAGTGCCAAACTTCCTATGAGATGTATACATCCACATTTGCACATGTGAATCTTGCAAACAGCCTATGGGTAAACTCTGGAAAGATAAAACTCTCCATTTTCAAGGAAGGAAACCGAGGCTTGATATCACCCAAACTGGCTTAGCTACCAAAGAAGGTAACCAAGGTTCCAGCTCTACTATTCTTTCTCCCTCTTTCAGAACCAAGTTACACTGGTACATCAAGTCACCATCATGAAAGCACCCAAGAAAAAGTCCCTAGTAGAGTTCAGGGACCAATGATGTCCTCTGTACTAACAACACTGCCAGAAGAAGCTACACTTCTCACATTCTGGTTTAGATTTAACTAAGTATCTAACTACTTAGTGGATGATTCATTTCAGAATTTCACAGTGTCTGTTTTATTTTTCAGAAAGCGACTTGGAAAATGGCTGATTTTTAAAAATTATTTTGCCAAGAAAAAAAAATATTTGCTTTCTGCTTACCCTCTATTGGGTGCTATGCTCAGGTCTCCTGATAGACAGAATATGCTGGCATGACACCTGCCCTTGAAAAGCTGACACTATATTGGATAGAAGAGGGCATAGGGCAAAGAATTACACAATCAGAGGTCAGAAGACTGCCACAAAGGAGAAGTTCAGAATGAAATACGTGGGCGTTTCAGGGTATATCTCAAGCTCAGGGGTCAAGGAGCCCATCACTGATAAAAACTTAAGATAATCACTTAAGAGCAAGCATAAGGATTAGTAAAAGGAAGTATACGGATTAGCAACTGAATGGGGTGGGTAATGATTCCCAAGGGATGAAACAGCACTTCTGAAGTCCCCAAGATTTGAAAGAAACACCACAGCATTTGAAGAACAGAAAGAAGGCTACTATGGCTGAAGTACAGTGAAATGGAAATCAAATGGGAACCAGGGCAGAGGGAGGACAGCATGGTGATAAAAGGGAGGAACCTGTGTTGGCTCAACACTCTCCTGTCCACGTCCAGCCCAAGGCTCACCCTGGCATCTGATATGTACCAACGCTAACTTTGAGCTAATAAAAGTTTACTTAATTGAATTTCCTTTCTCTCAGTTGACTTCTGATGACTTCTTTCTCATCCCCAGAATCATCTTATTTTCTAAGGAGGGGAGAAGTGGAGTGTGAGGCTCTCCTGCAAATCTGTGTGGATTGCTCAGCTCCGTGTACTTGTGCCTAGAGGAAAATAGAATGATCAAAGAAAAACCAGCTAACTTTAGTGTCTCTCTCTCTCTCTCTCTCTCTCTCTCTCTCTCTCTCTCTCTCTCTCTCTCTCTCTCTCCATCCATCCATCTCCTTTTTCTCTCATTCTGTCTGTCTCTTCCTTTTGCTGAACACAAGCTGAAAAGTCTCAATGGATTTTTGGAAGTAAGGTAATGGGTCTGGACCCAATAGTTATCAGCTAAGCTTCACCGTCTTTCCTCTTGGGGTAAGACAGGAAACTAGAAGGATACATCAATGAGGCAGAGGTGGCCCGCTTGTTATAGCAAACATATAGTAGCAAACATTGCTACTATAATGTCTGAAGTGTCTATTCCTAGTTGGTGGCTACCTTTTGTCCACACAGTGAATAGGGGATTTCCTTTCCTCCTAAGACTGGCAGAACACATAAAAGCAAACAGAAGTATGTATAGCCCGGGCTTGAAAGTGAAAATAGTATTTCCCTTAGATTTGATTCCATGATCACACCTAAGTACAAGGATGTGTATACAGCACCTATGAAGAAAAAGAAACCATAAGTGGCTAACCAGCCATCCTGACTACTACACAAAAATAATAGAAAGGCATCGTCAGTAAATCAGCTTGCTTTTACTTTATCCTTATCCTCAGTGCAGGAGTAGCAATGGCAATGAATAAGACAGCATCTCCTAGACCATCTAAAAATTCCTACAAACATTACAGGATCCTTGCTCATCTATCAATAATCACCCAATCGTTGGGTCTATTTATCTTCCTTCCTAAAAGTACATAAAAATCCTTCCATTGTTATGATTATTGTCACTGTCATCTATTTTCTCTCATCTGAGCCATTCAAATGTGTTTACATTGCCCACAACCACAGTGACTCCCATCCATCCATATTCACCTCCTTCCTCACCTCCACCTCCAGACCATCCTCCCTAGAGCTCCCATTGGCTGGCTCTTCGCAACAGATTCTCCAATTCAGTAGGTACTGGCCTGCTTCAATCCAATTTAGCTCATTTCACCCTTCGGGATAAAGTCCAAAATTTTTCATGTGACAACTTCCAGAACCTGGCCCTCCTCCCACACATCCTTCCTGAAATCTCTGTTTGTACCCTGTACTCCAACAACACAAAATTCTTTATGGTTTCTTATACTAACAAGCATGGTACAGTTTCTCTTGTATAACATCCCCCATAGTTCCTCTTGACCCTCCAAATCAATGATGCTCACTCAACCTGTGGGTTATGACCCCTTTGAGGGCTGAATGTCTTTTTCACAGGGGTCACCTAAGACCAACCTGCATATTAGATATTTACATTATGATTCACAAAAGAAGCAAAATTACAGTTATGAAGTAGCAACAAAAATAA
The DNA here is from genome assembly GCF_011762505.2 of Arvicanthis niloticus. Taxonomy (NCBI): domain Eukaryota; kingdom Metazoa; phylum Chordata; class Mammalia; order Rodentia; family Muridae; genus Arvicanthis; species Arvicanthis niloticus. Next base: position 38,762,117 of record NC_047670.1, on the reverse strand, counting down.
CTTTACGGTTAGGGGTCATAGCAACATGAGGAACTGTGTGAAAGTGGCACAGCATTAGAAAAGTTGAGACTATTGTACCGAGGATGTTAAATTATGCTGTTAAATTGTATCTCTGGGATCTCCAACTCATACTAGCTGCCCATCCCCCATTCTCATCCTATTCCATCCTGCTTCAAAATTTCCCTGACTATCAATCAACCAGCATATCGTTGCTATAGTCTGTTCTCTGTGTTTCGCCCTTGTGCCGCATGTTCCCTGAAGCTCAGAGCAAGAAGGTAATATTAAAGAACAGAGGGGCATTCTAGAGGTTTGGAGATTGATCTTGTGATTTATGGTTTGGGGAAGAGGGATTGACCCAATAAAATCAATGTGGCATGAGATGTATTTTCAGGGAAGACCAATAAACAAGTTCTGGAAAAGCCTGATGGATGGATATGAGACAAGTAACAGAAAAGACAGCAGGTAGGATCGCATCAGCATCCACAGAGTTTCAACTCGGTAAGAGGTTAGCTGAGTGGCTTGTGCAAATCACTAGTTTGAGCTTCATTGTGTTTGAGAACAGACTGGAAATAATAAGTTGTTCTGGACAATCTCAGCCTAAGAATATTCCAGCTCCCTTGCCACCTGAAAGCAGTTTGTAGCATTAGAAGAGTTGTCAGGAAGAGGAAAGCTAGGATTTCTACTGGGCTTTCTAGTCATTACCAGGAGACAAGGAGTGGCTCAACACAGGGAAAACCTTTCAAACTTCCAAAAATAGTCAAAAGCTGCTCACGACTGAGAGTGTGGGTTTGCTGTGAATCCCACAAAGATGGAGAACGTAAGGCCAAAGATAGAAGACTACCACTCTAGACCCCATATATGAGAACAGTTTGTACTGGTTGATTTCTGAGCAATCTTCCCATTCTAATATTAAGTTATCCATACTACCTGTAAATACTTTTCTCAATGTATTCCTTTGATTATAGTGATCAAAGTTGTGAAATAAACTAGTGTAGTAAGGGCTGTCTTGGTCTATTTGGCATTGTTATAATAGAATATTTGGTCCTGGAAAATTTATGAAGTAAAGAGATTTTTATGTGGCTCATGATTCTAGCATCTGGAAGGTCCAGATAGCTTGACATTATCATTTTGATGCTGGCTTCTGTTCAGTTGGCTGTGAGTACAGGAACTCACTCTTTCATAGCAGACAATTACAATCCTGGACTCTGCAGAAATCACCTCATGTCATCTTTACTCAAACCCCAACATACTAAGTCATTGTGTGTGTGTAGTTTTTACAGATAAGGAGACTAGTGCCAGCAAGCGTCTTCATGACATGCCAGAGTTGGAAGCTCAGTGCTGTGGGAAGGATTCCACTGCAGAGCTCTGCCTGATAGCTCACTCTCATACAGCATTCTATGTTTTATTTCAGAAATCAAGTTTCCTATTATGAATATGGGGACCTGTCCTGACCCTGGGTATTTCTGTACCTTTGATGGACCAGTCTAAAACAAGAAGTAAGAGACAGTAATGATCAGAGCATCTTCTGCTCCCTCTCAAAGTTGGATGTTCTACACCTGACATGCACCTGACTTTACAAACTTACCAGCCTCACAGACTCCCAGATACTACTTTTCCCTGGTTCCTATCCTCAGATATATTATGTAGTAGAACACTGGGAAATCTCCCAGACTTTCTTTTCTAGACTTTGTATTTCTCGAGTGTTGACAACTTAATACATGTCTGCATTTCCTTTTATGGGGAAAGATAAGACCCTGATGGTAATCGGACCAGCAGGGTAGGAAATGCCACATTCTTCCATGTAAATATTTGACTAAGCTTTCTCTAGGCTATGCATCATTGTGCAGAGGCCCCAGAAAGGCTTCAGGTCCACAGATCAGCAAGAACGATAGCCTGGTAATGAATTATGAGAGAGGGTTGTTTAAAAACCAAGGCCTGAGCAACGCGTTCTAGGGGTGGCCCCTGTGCTACGTGACCAAGAATTGTTCTAAAACAAAGACAGAAAGAGGTTGATCTGTTTGGTTGAGTTTTCTTGTCTGGTCCAGTAGTCTCTGAAGAAGGAGACCTGCCTCACATTATTACAACTATGTAGCTGATTTTTTAGATTTTTATAAAATAAAACATAATAATAATAATATAAAAAAACCTCAGGAGCAATGTCAAGGTCCAAAAGGAATTATTTAGAGCCACAAATACATTTGGTGAACAATGATAGCACTATTGTTAAAATTATTAAGTATTTAGTACTGCCAATGCACAGGTAACTATTGCTGGTTTGTTTCACATATCATCACTATTCTCTCATAAATTCTTTTATAATATGTATTACTGCATTTTTTTGCTTCAGAAACTGAGGCAGACAGAAGTTGTACAATTTGGCTATAGTCTCACAGCAAGTAAGTCATGGGCCAGGAGACCAGGCAGCCACTAGTAATGATGCCACAAATGAACATTTAAATGAAGAATATACCATTGAACGGAATATGTGGATTTCTCACTTGTTCAGTCTTCGGGGGGGGGGGTGTTTGTTTGTTTGTTTGTTTGTTTCAACTTTTGTTTTAATTTAAGTCAAAGCAGTCATTTTGCATACAGGAGGAAAGCACCTTGAAACAACAGCAAAATAACTGTAAGAATGTGGATATTCTTTAACTCAGTGCAGGCTTGTGAAATAGTATAGGTTCTCAGAAAAATGGCATTTTATATTGTTTCAAAAATGTAGGATAAGAATGTAGAATGACCAGATGCTCTAAAAAATATGCTTTTTAGTATATACCAAAAAGGACAGAGAACAAGCAAAGTACTATACATATCTGTAATCCTAGCACTCAAGAGGTTCGCTGTAAGTTTAAGGCCATCCTGGTTACATAGTAAGTTCTAGGCTAGCCAGAGATACGTAGTGAGAGCCTGTCTAAAATAAGTGGGAGGTAGACTGTAATTTACACTCATGTGTAAATTAATTATTATTCATGACAGCTACAATGACAGCAGCTGCCCACAAATAAACAGACAAAAACTATATAATATATACTCATATTGGGATCATATTCAGCCTTTAAAAAGCCTAGAATTCTGATAAAAGATACAGCACAGATGAATCATGACAGTATGAGAACTGAGATAGTATAGTCAAGAGAGAACAAAATGCCCTGGAGATGATATATTCATAGACCCAAGGAAAAGGGAGGAAGTAGAGATATGAGAAGACAAGGAATAGAAAATTGTATAATGAGTACAAATAACCAGTCTTACAGGAGGAAAATCATACTGGAGATGAGTTGTCCAGCACTATGACTGTGCTCAAAACTATGGCCTGTGTACTTCTAAATAATATGGGGAAAGGGAACAGGGAACATACAAGGAAAAGACAGAAACAAACTCAAGCAAGAAAGAAAGGTGGCAAAGAAGAGGAAACATGGTTACAGCATCATGATTTGAATATGGAATGCCCCTACTATGCCCTGGGTTGACATCTTGTTCTTCAGTTGGTAGTCACTAGAAACTTTAGGGGGTAGATAAAGGAAGTAAGTCATTTGGTGGCATGCCCTTGAGATGTTTTTTTTTGCCCTATTTTCCCCTTCGCCTTTGAGAGATGATCTGTCTCTACTAACATCCACTCCTCTGCTGCCATGATAGACCATAAGATCAAACCTGTCTTTGGCTCAAAGCAAGGTATTCAGCCAACTTTGAATGGAAATCTCCAACATCAAGAGTTAAAATAAAGCTTTCTTTTTTTTTTTTAGCCTGCTTCTCTCTAGATTTTATCACAGCAACAAGAAAGCTGACTGAAATATTAACCATACCTGGGGCAAGCTCCATGCACAGAAGGAGTTGACCAGCACAAAATTATTTTGTGTTTTGTTTTTTTTTGTTTGTTTGTTTTGTTTTTTTTTTTTTTTTTAGATTTTGCTTTGTTTAGTAATTCTTGGTCTTATGGTCTTTTGCGTGTCAATTTGGATGTTCATTTTTGTGGGTTTGAGAAGTGTGTGTGTGTGTGTGTTTCTTAATTTTCTTGTTTACTTAGAGGATGTGCACCCACTCACCCATCTACTCCCACCTCCCTGCCCTTGAATTCCCCCATACTGGAGCATCCAGCCTTCATGGGACCAAGGATCTCCTCTCTCACCTATTCCCAACAAGGCCATCCTTCCCTACATATACAGCTGCAGCCATGGGTCCCTCCCTATGTGCTCCCAGGCTGGTGGTTTAGACCCTGGGAGCGCTGGTTGGTTGGTATTATTGCTCTCCCCGTGGGGCTAAAAACCCTGAGGGGAAACATGAAGTTGGGTGGAGAGGGAGGTGGGGATAATCTGGGAAGAATTTGGGGAAAGGAAAACATGATCAAAATGTACAGTATGAAAAATTTTTCAATAAAAAAATTTTAAAGCTGACTTTTAAAATGTACACATAGGTAGAAAGTCTTAGTGTAGCAGATACTAATTTGTATGGTGGCTTATTTTTATAAATAAACATATTTGCTTTGGGCTTATCTAAAATTTATCATTTTTCTATAAGGAATGCAGTATGTACACTTGGAATAAAGAGTTTTAAATGATACATAGAGGAAGGTATTTAATAACAGTGAAAAAGAGTGGAGTAGAGAAAAAAACAATTGGTACAGATGGACAGAATGAACTGTGACTTCTTCTAGAAAACTGTCTCAACCTGGTCAGTTCTGCATATTCCTTAAGTTACATCTTGGGCTGCAGTGTTCAGCCACAAAAAAAAAAAAAAAAAAATCTTAGAAAGAGACTGATGTGAAACAGATGTGATCCAGAAGTTTGGACCAAGTTTCATGTGCCTCAGTTTCTTCTTCTATAATACTCATATGTCCATGTCCCTTACGTACTCTTATGCTTAGACAACTCATACCACAAAGCTCTCAACAGTAGGAAAGGCTGAATAAATGTTGGTGTCTCGTGCTCCCTCACAGTTTGTTCAGTAAGGATGCTTAACTTCAATCCAGCTGTGCCTTTCCCTCTTGTTTTAAGACTGACTTCTGAACTCACGGGAAAAAAATGATAAATGAGGGTAGTGTATTTTTTAGGCTTGGATACCGAAATAATTTGGCAAAGGCGTGGTAGCTAAGAGCAAATACTATGAACCACAGCCCCCTCGCCAGATTTTTGTAAATAAAACATTTTTAAGTAAACATGGTTTTTACAGCTTGCACCAATTTTATTTACAAAAATGAACAAGTAGATAATCTTATAAAACTCTTTATTTGCCCTATTGCTGTAAATAAAGTTTCACTAAAACACGATTATACTCATTAATTTGCAAAAGGCTTATGGCAGACCCTTGTACAATGGCTGAGTACAGTATTTCAGGCACAGAACATATGACCAGAGCTAAAGACACTCTCTGCCTCTGAGGATAAACTTTGCCAGTACTTGGTTTAAGATGCACATTGATTTATACATACATACATACATACACACAGACACACACATATATATTTACATATATGTGTGTATATGTACACAACTCAAGAGAAAATGGACTCGTGCATCTTCCTGCATAGATCTCCAAGGTGACGAGGTGTCACTAGCAAGCTCCCTTGAAGGAAGGCGACCCATATGCTACACTCCTTCAATAGTCAGAAATACAGCTAAGTTCTTCCCACCCTCTCTTTTAACCAGTGATTGTTGGCAAGTTTCATAAAACCAGAACATGGTTATCAAGTAGCAAGAATTGGGAAATTTAATTGGTTTCCCAATGATTAATAGTTGTTAGATGGTTAACCCTGTGGACCTGAAATGACTCACCAGCATTCTTGACTACTGCTATTGGCTTCTTTAGTTTCATTCCCCACTTGCTGTGGTCCCCCTAGGAGGCCTTTGCTGAGCTCCTAGTATGTGTCTGGGTCAGCCACCACCTTCTGATGGCCCTAAAAGCCTTTTTTTTCCTTATTTCTTTTTCTATAGTGTCAAAGATAGAATATGGGGCCTCTCAAATGCTAGGCATGTATGCTACCTCTGAGCTACACCTAAGTCTTTGCGTTTTCTTTAGACAGCACATTACTACGTCTCCCAGATTGGTATAAAAGATGTAGACCAGGCTAGACTTGGGCTTGCAATATTCTGGTTGGCAAGCAAGTGATATATTTATACAGACTTGCTGTATACTAGGGGTGCTTCTCTCTGTCTCTGTCTGACGGTCTCTTGTCTCTTTCTGTGTGTCTGTGTCTCTGTCTTTTTGTCTCTCTGTCTGTATATGTGTGTGTGTGTCTCTCTCAGCAGCTGAATAAAACACTGCCAGTTCCTGCTCTGCTTCACACTCTGTGGCTTAGCTTTGAAGCTACTGATTGAGGATGATAACAGCAAGGAGGTGCTAAAAGACTGCCCAAGAACAATGTTCTTCATTCAGCTTGGCGGTTCACAGTCTGAATATGAAGAAACTGGGCTCTCTGCATATTTCAAGAAGAAAGGCCCTTAATACAAGAAACCAAAAGCACAACTGTTGGGTAGGCTCATAATGGTGAGGAACTCTGAAAAGGCCAGAACCCAGGAAGCAGTGTGGACACAGATAAACCTCAACACAAGCAAAAAGAAGCAAATGGCAACATCCCATGCCTCCTGCATGTGCTCTGTTGCTACAGCTAAGGATAGAGGCCATTGTTTCTTCATGACTTTCTAGTGAAAGTTGAGGAAATCTGGCCCAGAGGCAGATTTTTTCATATACAGGCAAGAACATAGACAGAAGGAAGGAAGGGGTGTTGTTGATTGGTACTACCAACATACTGAGAAATCCGAGAAGACTTCCCAAAGAATGTGGTGCGGGAGGCTCAATTTTGAAAACTTGAGGTCAGCCAAGCCCTGACTTGGTCAGTGATTCATCAAAGGAGTTTCCCTTTCTAGACTGCAGGATCTGTAAGTACGGAAATACACCCTTCCCAAGAAGAACTGCTCTTATGCAACCAAATAAAGAGGGAGCCATAAATAGCTTGATTTGTTTCCTTCCTGGGGAAAGAGAGGTAGAAAAGAAGTTAGTTATTAAAGTAAAAAGCAATAACCCTCATCATTGAAACTTTAAGTAGAGAAGGGGCTTCTCTCTCAATATATTGGACAGGTAGTTGGGAAATGTGGTAACAAGAGATTGCCCAAAGTAGAAAAGCCTGTTGATTATAAAAGAGAGCACTTAATAGAGATGAGCTCCCTAGGTCCTCTCTGGATATCAGCCCTACCTCCATTTTCTGTCCTAGTTTCTTTCTTTCCAGAAATGCATCAAGAACAAACTTTTCATATAACCATTTCATTAACAGCTTACCTAGTACATAGGCCTCAGAGTTTAGATAGACTTAGCTCACTGTTCTCCGAAAATAAGGACCCAGCAGTGATTAGGTACCTACCATTTTGCTCACTAACTTAAGAGCTCTGCACAGCCAATGCCTTTGAATTCTGCAAGAGTCTTTGAGATGAGTCTTTTACGCATAACTTCCTCATGAGGAAGCATGAACTAAAAAGGGTAGACTCAAACATCTGATGCTGCATACCAAAGCTCAACGCCAGGGGTGGGGAATAATGGGAGAAACGTCCTCATTGTATCTCTATCATAAGGTAACTCTGAATTCTAGTGGGTGTTCCTCAGTCACCTTATAGAAGCATGAGGAATGTTGACCTTCTTTGTGGCAGTTTTTCCTACCTTTTATACCACGCCTGAATGGGCGATAATGGTGGCTCACCTTTCCCAAGAAGAGTAGACACCTTTGTGATTCCACAGTTACCGCCCAAACCTCAGTCTGCATTATTATCTCACAAGTATAAATTTAAAGATATAATGGGTTCTTATAGACTAAAATTCTCGTGGATTTCAAAGTTTTGTTGTTGGTGCTGCTGCTGCTGTTTTTCAGATCGAACTTAACTTCCAGTGCTTCCTTCCTTGTTAGCTTCTATAGTCTTCAACTTTCATCATATATCAGACAAATACTCATCTTAGAGACTAGAACCTAGAGATACACCTCTAAGATAAAGCTACAAACACATCACAAAGACATGATCCTTGCTTCCTCCGTAGAACAATGAGATTGTCCCATTCTTTTTCCCTGTCACACCCCATCTTACCTTGCATTTGTTACTAATTCTTTGAAGGTCCAGATCATTTTCACATTACAATTTTAAACACTAAAAACACTGTTTTCTGCATGACTCTGGGGATTTAGTTCAGTTTTGTAATTGAAAGAGTGACTTTAAGATTCCGTTCTTCCGGGGTTGGAGAGATGGCTCAGAAGTTAAAGCACTGACTTCTCCTCCAGAGGTCCTGAGTTCAATTCCAAGCAACCACATGGTGGCTCACAACCATCTATAATGGGATCTGATGCCCTCTTCTGATGTGTCTGAAGACAGCATCAATGTACTCATATACATAAGATTGTGTTCTTCCTCAGTGCTTTGTCTAACTTTCTACTGGTCCCTCTCATTTAGACTATTCCTATGTCTACTCTTTTGACAGCATAGACAAGTGTTTTGGAGGCTAGTTCGTAACATACGTGTTTTCTCTTTTGCTAACCCTGGGATATCATTCTGCGCCCTGCATCTGTGGATACTAACTAGAATAAAAATAGACTATTAATCAAACTGTATGTATATGTTTTCTTGGCTCTGAGTATGCCAAAAAGAACAAGACCCCAGTTAGGTTAATGTTTGTCTTCAAAGCAGGTTATATGCCTGGATATTGTTACAATTTTATTTTTAATCTCGGTAGGCTGAAGCTTGTACCACTCCACACTGATGTAAGATTGATTCCTGAGGTTTCTTAAATTGCAGTCAGCTCTCTGGACTGGATAAGTATTCTGTTCCTCTAGCTCAGCAATGCTGACTGTGTCACATAACTCCATGTACTCTCTCCCTATGTTTCTGCAACATCTATCATTTTTAATCTTTGTTCCCCCTCCCAAAGTTCAAGGAAAGTTCATCAACTATGGTTCCCCCACATGAATGGCACACCTTCACAGAACACCACTGCTTCCTACTCTTCCTTGTCCCCACAAAGGTTTAATTGTTTATCATATCTGAGCACACAATCTTCTCACTTGCTTCATCGCTATCCCCTGTTTAACCCCTTTTGCTTTCCATATCTCACCTTCAGACACTATGAATCGATGTCAGACAGGACCATTCTGCAAGCACTGTGTGACTGTGCAGCAAAATTGTCTTAAATAACTAGATTCCAGAGTAAAACATTTCCAGCTCTGTCAAGATTTGTTCAATGTATTTTTTTTTTTTTTCTGCAGCATCATTTTTACTAGCACTTCGGAGCTGTTCGGGGTTTTTTATTTGTTGTTTTCCTCCTCAGACAGAACGAGGTCACTTTGTCGGTATTTGTTAACTTCAAGAAAAATGATTTGCAGCGCCTGCTGCCTTCAGGGTCAAAATTTCTTCTTTAATTCATCATTTATGGTTGCAATGTCCAGTCCAGTGTTTACCTTACAACCAGCTCTCACCTGGGTTGCACCTGCCTTGAAAATGCTGTGTTCTTTACAAGCTCCGGCCCTGCTTCTGGTACATGGAGACAATACAAGGAGGAACAGCCCGATCCTGGCAAGCAGAGCTATCCCAAGCCATCATGCTTTGACAACAGCCTTCAGAGATTTGTCAAGGTCACTTCCTCCATGTGGTCATCTTAATCCCTTTCCACTTTCTGTGTGCCATTTACAGTGAGCCTCAGCTTCTGCCTAGATTGTAGGAAATGTTAGGAGAGGGTGCCTGAAAAACGAGCAATAATGATTAAGACAAAAACACATGAGAAAGTGACTACCTCATTTCCAGTTGGTAAAATGTCTAGAGCTGATTCTGGGTACTGGGTGTGGGCAAGAGCAAATAGCATTACTGCTTGTAGGGAGCGGGTCTGTGTGCAGGCAGAATGCTCGACTCTTAAACCAGGGCAGGAGTTTCTCCATCCAGATCCCTCTGTCCTGCTGCTAATGTGAATCACGCCAAGTTTCTCCACGAGCTTGCTTTCATATCATTATGCTCACACGCATTTAGCAAAACGCTGAGCGGACAGCTTTGCAAGATACCGGCTGTGACATTTTTGAACTAGCCATCAAACAGCAGTTTCTTTGAACTTGTCCAAATTCCAGGTAGCCATTGTCTCAGCTGATTAAAAAGAAAATGTTCACTGCAACCAGAGCCAGGGGAGCCTGTTTCTTTCCCTTGTAACCCAAGCTGGCAGAAAACATGCTCACAGAATGAGAAATAAACTGTGCTATCATTATTAGTTTTAGTTGTCACTATGTCCCAATGTTGGTTTAGCTTTTACTCAATGTCTCATCTTTTGCAAAAAGATAAGAAGTATGCTTTAAATGGCTCTCCTAAGTCCCCAGGGCTAGGTTTATACAGTACCATTTCTCAGGTACTTACACAAATGGGCCATGTCTTCCCCAGCTAAGACACCTAGTGGTTTGTCCAGAGAAAAGGAGCCAAAAGATAGGCTACTCCTAAGGATCTGGGGAGGAGGTTCACCCCCATCCATCCTCTGACTTCAGAGATAATTTCAGATTTCCCTGCCTCATTTCTGGTTTCCAGTCACTACCATACTCATCCCAAATTTAGATGATGAATTTCTTTAAAAGTTGATACCAGATTCAATAGTATGATATGCAAGCCAAGAGAGAAATAAACGTGGAAACAAACTAACATGCCTAGCACGTCTTCCTGTGATGTATAGCATGATAGTTGAACTGCACAGGTTAGAATTCTCCAGATTCAAATCCCAGCTCTATCATTTAATATCTGTACAGATTTAAGGAACATACTTCACCTATCTGCCCTTTGTTTCCTGACTTTAAAATGTGAACAATAACCTGCCTGGTGGAGATGTTAAGAGGAATGAGGAGTTGGTATCTTCCAAGTGATTTGAGAGGCAAAAAATTGCTACTAGCAATTATTAGTGCCTGTTGGGGAGTGTGTTCTTTCAGACGTATCTTTGTTAGGCATTCCATCCCCTTAATCCTTTCCAAGAACCTTTGACAGCTTGCAGCATACAAAAGAAATAGAAAGTAATGTCAGAACATTAATTGAAGGTGACAAGCATACACTTTACCATCTCTACTTTGAAAGAGAGATCACTCAGCCAAACACAATCACCCAGTGTTGCTCGGCTAAATGAAGTCATGTCTCCACCATGTCTAGATGGCAAGTCTTTGGGTTTTTTTTTTTTTTTTTTTTCAGAATGTGTGTGCATGTATATACACATATGTGTATCTGTGGAAGTCAGAGGATAACATTGGCTATTACCCCTTAGGTACAGTCACCTTGGTTTTGGAGCAAGCTCTCTCCCTTGTTTGCAAATTGCCAAGTTTGGCTAGAGTAGCTGGCCACTGATTTCCCAGCAATCCCACTGTTTCTGTCTCCCAAGCATTTAGGTTACATATGTACAGCATTATGCCCAGCTTTTTATTTATTTATTTTTAATGTGGGTTATTAAGATCAAACTCAGGTCCTCTTCCATGCCACTAAGCCATCCCTTCATTCGCTGTCTGTGGCAACTCTTGAGTTTGCTTATTCATTTCTACAAAGAAGCAAGGATGTCTAACCTGCATCTCCTAGAGACACTGAGAAATGACAGAGCAGTGATGGACAAGTTGTAGCAGCCTGGCTTACTTACGCATGCTGCCAGATGGCATTTACCCCACTTGACTGTGATCACAAAATTAGTGCTTTCTGGAGAGCAGACTAGAAATATTTCCTTAAATTTTATTTTCCAGGAAAAACAATGAATATACTTCCCATTCCCTGACCATCTTTTTGCAGCTTCCTCACAATTCAGCAAAATGGATATGCTTACTTTCACAGGTAGTGGAGAAAGTTGAGGCCCTAAGCTCTCATGATACATAGGTTCAAGGTGTAAATGAAGCAATTCCTGTTATATCCCACAAATAACAAAAACAAGCAAAAACAAAAAAAGAGAGAGAGAGAGAATACAGTAAGTCTTTTTGTCCAATGAGTCATCTGAAGAAACCCAATTCATCAACAACCTCAGAATGGTACCTGAGCTCCATGTAGAAGCCTGAAGGTAATGTCCATCAGGGCAAGTCCTATAATATACTCCTCTTGACTTTCTATTCAAGTGTTAAATAATAGCTATTTAAATATTTTACAGTAAGACTAACAAGGTATCCTTGGATATCAGTAGATCTCAAGCTTCCAGGTTATGAACTGGAAGGGAGGGAATTGATTTTACAGAATCTGAAAAGAGCACAGATAACATACAGAGTTTGGGGCATATGCTAGAGGCAAGCTTGTAAAATGGTGTACATATTATATGTTTATCAGCTTGATCTTCCTGATAGTTTTTAATGTGTGCCATCTCTCCCACTTTTTCTTACATTCCAGCGATTAGACACAGTAGCATCAAGTGACTTCCAGAAAGGAAATAACAACAGAAGGGGAGAAACTATCTTTAATCTCTAAATTGTTAGGTATAAAATCCGTTACAACAGAATTCCAATATAGAAAAGCATTTCACAAAGAGGCTCTTTTCTATCTCTTAAAACTAGGTATAAGGTCTGTGGGGTAATAATGTTCATGTTTTTAAGATTATTTTATTTAGTTACATTTTATTTCACCTCCATTCTAGATCCCCCTCATCCCATTCCTCCTCCCCCTTGCCTCCAACAGGTGCCTTCCCCCACCAGGTATCCCTCTGTCCCTGGGGCCATAGGATTAGGTATATCTTCTCCCACTAAGGCCTGACCAAGCTGTCCTCTGCTATATATGTGTCAGGGGCCTCAGACCAGCCCTTGTATGCTGCCTGGTTGATGGCTCAGTCTCTGGGAGCATCCTGGGATCTGGGGTTAGCTGATACTGCTGGTCTTCCTATGGGGTCGCTGTCCCCCTCAGCTTCTTCAATCCTTCCCCTAATTCAACCATAAAGGGTCCCCAACTTCAGTTCAATGGTTGGGTGTAAGTATCTGCAACTGTCTCAGACAGCTGCTGGTAGGGCCTCTCAGAGGACAGCCATGCTAGACTCTTGTCTGTAAATACATCATAGCATCAGTAATAGTGTCAGGCCTTGGTATCCATGAGATGGATTCCAAGTTGGGCCAGTCACTGACCCACCTTTTCCTCAGTCTCTTGTCCATTTGTCCCTGCAGTTCTTTTAGACAGGAACAATTCTGGGTCAGAAATTTTGACTGCAGGATGGTGACCCCACCCCTCCACTTGAGGCTCTGTATCTACTGAAGGCAGATACTTGGAGTTCCTCCTCTCCACTGTTGGGGATTTTGGCTAAGGTTATCCCCATTGAGTCCAGAAAGTCTCTCACCTTGGTCTCTGGTTCTTTCTAGAGGATCATCTCACCACTCCACTTCCAGAGGCTACATATTTCCATTCATTTTCCTGACCCTCTGAGCTTCTATCCTGTCCCCTCCCTGTACTTGGTCGTGTTCCCTTTTCCACTTCCCTTCCCCTCTCCTACCTAGGTCCCTCCTTCCCTCCCTTTGCCTCCTGTGATTATTTTGTTTCTCCCTTATAAGTGGGATTGAACTATCCTCACTTGGGCCTTCCTGCTTGTTAAATTTCTTACGATCTGTGGGTTGTATTCTAGGTATTCTATACTTTTGGGCTAATATCCACTTATCAGAGAGTACATACCATATAATAACATTCTTGAAGAGGCAATCCAGTCTTTCTCACCTGAGTAACAGGTAAAGATGGAAGAGTAAATATAGGCAGAACCTCCTTAGAGATTGGGCTTTCCGCCTATTTCTTTGAACTTCTGCCCCATAAAACATACCAACCCCTCCCCCAAATTGTGTAGCTATATTGCTTGAGAATGGAAAGAGATCCTAAATTATTAATAAGTAGGGTTGTCCTACCACTGAGAAATGGAGGCTTGAAGCAGATCCAAATGCATAGTATGAAAGGAAGAAGAAAGCTTCATGCAGGAGCCTTACACACATTGTGTAATTCAGAGTGCTGTGGGATCTAATAAAAGAATACACATAATTGACTGCAAACAATGAATGAAACTCAAAGAAAGAAATTGGGTCATAGAACTGCCCTCCCTTAATTCCTAATAAAAATAAATACATTAGAAAATATAAAGGCAAACACTGACATTTCTCAGAAGCCACTTAATCAAAAAAAAAAAAAAAAAAACCTACAATCTCATTCGATAAGCTTCAAAAAATGGTAGACAAGGAAATGAACCTGAGGTTCCATCTCACCAGCACCTGCTATCAACCTTAATGCCCAGTTTCTCCCAGAGCCTTTCAGTTAAAACAAAACAAAACAAAACAAAACAAAACAAAAAAACCACTATTAAAGTAAATGTTTAAAAAAAAAAAAAAGCATCACACGAGCATGTTGTTGTTGTCGTTGTTGTTTGCTAGCAAAAAACCATGCTGTCAAACATTTTAAGGTAAAAGTTATAAAGCAGCAAAAAGTTGGAGGCTGAAGAAAGAGAACAAGCAAGAGTATCTGAAGGGCCGGTCTTCATCTTCTGCAGCGTAGGCTGGAGAAGTGACTGGAGCATCTTGGTTGGTTTTCCTTAGCCTTAGGAAGATACTTGGGAAAACTGTCACTGGTGATTGAGGAGGTCTGTCCCAGAATCTAGAAGTTCCTTACATTTTGCCCCATTTCTCTTCAGTTGGATCAAGTATGGTCTGTTTAATGACACATTGAGCATGCTCTCTCACCTCAAGATTTTTTTTTTTATCGTTATGACTTCTCATCCTTTCATGTGAAAGGAAGAGAAAATGTAGCATAGTCACGCATTCAAATAATTATCTTGTGGCTATTTCATGATGTCAGAACGTAGGAGCCGTTTCTTGCTTTCTTCTGTGTACTTTAAGAGGGAAAATGTCTTTTGTTTTTGGTTATGGTCTCTTTTTATTGTTTGATGGGTTCTTTCTATATAAGCCTGGCTGGCCTGAAACTCTCTATGAACTCACCTGCCCCTGTCTCCTGAGGGTTGGCATAAAAGGTTTGTGACCAGGATTTATTTATTTATTTATTTATTTATTTATTTATTTTTGGCAATGAGATGTGAGCTTGAGATTCAACTTCCTTCTTAAAAACCAGAGGAGAGTGTTTGGGAGACATGTGGGCTGAGCTGCTGACACTGCACTAGTCCTACACTGGAATGGTTTCCAGCATAGTGGTTAGCCCACATGAGCTGCTCAGTAAGCAATGCCTGTTTTTATCTGTTCTTCCATCCATCTCCATAGCCAGCTAAATAAAGAGGTTGGGTTTTTAAGATGGAGACAGCAGAATTGGCACTGTGTCATGGGCACAGGCCTACCTGTTCATCCACTCCATGCAAACAGTCCAGTGGAGGACCACTGTCACATATTGACCTCCCAGTACAGCCATGTTTAAGTTCTTAAAAACAGCCAAAAAAGCTGGGCGGTGGTGGCGCACGCCTTTAATCTCAGCACTTGGGAGGCAGAGGCAGGTGGATTTCTGAGATCGAGGCCAGCCTGGTCTACAGAGTGAGTTCCAGGACAGCTAGGACTATACAGAGAAACCCTGTGTCGAAATACAACAACAACAACAAAACAGCCAAAAACATAAGAGGAAGAAAATCTTATATGTGTTAACCAGAACCCTGAAAATACTGTAACATGTTCAGCCAGCCACAATGACATATGCTGAATAATTCCATGTGAATGAGACACTTAAATTCACAGTGTTCACAATTATAGAATGGTTAACTTCACAGGGACATAAAATAGAATAGTGATTTCCAGGGTCTACTGGGGAAGGACAGGATTGTTGGCTAATAGGCATAAAGTTTCAGTTCTGCAAAATGAAGTAGTTTTTGGAAATGTGTTAATTCAAGAGCATGAATACCATTAATAGCAGTGAACAAACATTGTAATGGTTACGATAACAAAAAAAAAAGTGGTTAAGATGGCAACTTATGTAATTTCCTTTGTTTTTATTCTTCTCTTATATATAATATCCCAATGGCAGTTTCCCTTCCCTTCTTTCCTCCCAGGATCTTCCCCAAATACCAACACCTATCCACTCCTTCTCTGTTTCCCTCCAGAAAAGGGCAGGCACCCCAGGGGCATCAGCCAATCCTTGTATATCATTTTGCAGTAAGACTAGGCACCTCCCCTCATATTAGGGCTAGATGAGAAAACCCAGGAAGAGGAAACAGGTCCCAATAGTAGGCAAAAACGACAAAAACAGACCCATTCCCACTGTTAGGAGTCCCACAAGGAACATAAATGACACAACCATAACATATATGCAAAGGGCCTAAGTCAGACCCATGCAGGCTTCCTAATTGTTGGTTCAGTTTCTGTGAGCCCCTAGGAAAAAGGGTTTATTGATTCTGCCTGTGTGCTTTTTCTGTTGGTGATTTGTTTGGTGTGTATGTGTGTGTGTGTGTGTGTGTGTGTGTGTGTGTGTGTGTGTGTCTGCTTGACCCTTCTGGGTCCTACAATGCTTTTTCCTCATCATCCTCAGGATTCCCTAAGCTTTACCTAATGTTTGATTTGGGGTATCTGCACCTGCTTCCATCAATTATAGATAAATGCTCTCTGACGAGTATTATGCTAAGCTCCTGTCTACAAGTATAGCCAAAAGCTATCATTAGGGATCATTTCATTGGCTTTTTTGTTTGGTTCTATCCTAGGTCTCTAGGCAACCTAACCTCTAGCTCCTGGTCATTCAGGCAGTGTCAGCAGTGAGCGCCTTCTCATGTCATGGGTCTTGAGCTAGACCAGTCATTAGTTGGCTACTATCACAATTTCTATGCCTCTTTTACCATAGCACATCTTGAAAGCAGGACGAAGTGCAATGTGTAGGTCGAAGATTTTATGGCTGGGTTGATGTCTCAACCCCTCCATTGGAAATCTTAAAGGTGGTAACTTTTATGGCATTTGATGTTGCCACAATAAAAATTTTTATCAAAAAAAAAAAAAAAACAATTGTCTTAGAATACAGCGAACCTTAATGAAGTGGTAGGTCACTATTTGATGTTAACGTAAAAGCAGAATTATTACGCACCTGTAATTGAAGTCTTAAGGGAAGGGGCTTTGTCAAAACCATACCATTTCCTTTAAATCCTGTAGCTGAAAAAAATATACCTCCCATTTAATGATCAAAAAACAAGGGTTCAGATGTACTAAGAAACAAATATGGCAACCACCTATTCCCATGCTCTATGAAGTCTCCAACCCATGTTTTAACTCCAGGTCTATTCATTCATTCATGAATTTGTTCGTGAGGCTCCACTCTGTCCCACAGATTACACATGACCCTCTGTGGCTTAATTTCTAGACTTCCTCTTGATGACTAATGCTGACTGAGAATTTCCTCTTTAGTTTGTTAAAGAAAAACACATAGCAATATTTCATGATGATTTAGACTCAAATTCATAGACTATCCCAAAATGGTTCATCTATTTAGCTTTCTTGTCATTCTCTATTTAAAGATGAAACGATTTCCGATGTTGCTGCAGACTGAATTCATTTTTAAAGAAAATGAATAAAATGAGATTCTCAATGTTTGCTTATATTCTTCTGGTTACACATCTGTGCTTGTATTTTTTTTTTTTTTTTTTGATATGTGGTACTGTTTCACGATGTAAGCAAGGCTTTAACAAGAATGATTAAATACAAACGTAATTTATCAGCTTTCTTTATTTAATTCAATTTCAATCTGTGATTCATAGTAAAACATAAACAATTAAACATTTATATTGTTGTGTATAAGATCATATGCTATTTACCTCTGTCTATGTATTAAATGACTCCTAAGAGAACTGTCTTAGCAAAACACATCTTTATGCCTCACAGGCTCTGTATCAAAAATCTAGGTCCTGTTCAGTAGGCTTCTCTGGCTCCCCTTCTCACAGAGGTACAATAAACATGTGATTGAGAGTCATCAGAAAGCTCCAGTGAGGGGCCAGCCCTGCAGCTGTTGGCAGCTCATACACACTAACTTGTTACTGTGACATTTACCATATCGCATGGATTTCTCAAGAGAAGTATGGTAATGTGGCAAATTGCTTCTCTGAGAAAGCGAAAGAGAGGCCCAACGTACAACCATTAGCCTTTTAATAACCTACTCAAAAATGACACCCAAAGCCCACTGTACTACTGCACACATCCAACCAGGGTGGTAGAGGTGGAAAATCCAGAATTAGAGATCAACCATGGCTATATGAAATGCTGTATCAAAAAACTTACGTCAAATTGTAGTGACTTAAATAGGTAGGCCTCAATAGACTCCCATGTTTGAATATTTGGTCCATTGGAAATAAATAGGTCTATTAAAAGCCCTGACCTTGTTAGAGTAGGTGTGGTCTTGCTGGAGGAAGTGTGTCACTGCGCAGGTGTGCTTTGAGGTCTCCTCTGTTTAAGCTAAACCCCCTGTGGAATACAGTCTCCTTCTGCCTCCTCTGGGTCAAGATGTAGAACTTTCAGCTCGTTCTCCAGTATCATGTCTGTCTGCAGACTGCCATGTTTCTACCATCGTGATAATGGACTAAGCCTCTGAAACTGTAAGCCAGCCCCAATTATATTTTTTCCTTTTGAAGAGTTGCCATGGTCATGGTATCTTTCATGGTTTCACAGCAATGAAACCTTAGCTAAGAGACCAAACATCCTTGCTTAGTTCTATTGACTAAGAATGAGGTACTGCATCTAGTTCACAGTCCAGAAAAGGAGCTGCTACAAAGACATATATGGGAGGATATGCATAGCTAAGAGCCATTCATGGATTGGCAGAATATGCCTGAAAATTAGGTTAAAATTCTTGTTCTCGTTTACTGAATACTTCATTCGCACCAGGCATTAAGGACATGGTCTAAAAGAAGAGAAAATATCTGTACCCAAACGATTCACTAGAATATGAGTGAATAGATTCTTCTGAAGTATTTTATGACTTTAATGACTGAAATCAGTGTTTTCTCAACAACAGTATATTGAATGCCTGCATGCATGCCGGTGTTAACCTGGAAACTAGAAGCCACAAAGAGCTTATAACATAATACAAAAGATGGGTGGTTAAAGGTAACAATTTTTAATGTATTAAATGATGTAATAAATGCTAAAATGAAGAGAGATGAAATTAAAAGATATAGAAGAGAAAAATGGAGAAGAGCCCCCATGGAAGTTGTGTGAGGAAGGTCACAACTAAGCTGGGATTCTGTCAACCAAGATAAGAGTTTAAAGAGGTGAGCCTTAGTTGAAGGAGCACCTTAGCACGAGGTGCAATGACATCATAAGATGACATAATTGAGAGACAGCAGGCTGAACAATTGAGACAGGTTAATCAGGGCCACGGGCAGAGCATGCTAAGCTGCAGACAGCAGGAACGAGGGCCCATGCTTAAAATCTACAGCGAGTCATGATATGGATGTGCTTCATCTAAGGATAACCAAGTGCTCCCAGAAGACATGTGACAAAGATCAGCACCTGAAGAGACGGTGACCCTGACATCATGAATTGAGTTCACCCAGGGATGTCTTCCCAGGGTATGTTCTTCAAATGTTGGTGACATCTAGGACAGAAACCTATTGTAGCTCAGTCTAAGCTCACAAAGCTACCTGGTGCTTGCAAAAACAACTGGCATCAAGACCTAAGTTTGACAGACCAGAGACAACGCCACAAACAAATCAAAATGTTCCATGCTAAGTTAGGGTCCCCATAGTTAGCTTCTCCTGTGGAAGTGTGTTAGGGAAAGTAATTTCAAGCCTGTAACAGAGTAGGAGACCTTTCTCATCAGCTCAATCAAAGGGCAGAGGTTTGAGGTTTTTAGTTGAGAGCAGTGTGACTTTGGGCATTAATACCTTAATCTTTTTGACCCAAGTTCCACAGCTGTAAAATACAGACAATCATTTCTGTTTCATGGAGCTTCTGCCAGGATGAAATAAGGGCATCAATTTGAAAAAAAATAAAAAGTATTGTGCAGCTGAGGTCACCATGAACTCCACTCTTCTTATTAGATAGTGACTAGAGTGCCCTCAATACTTGGAATCTCAGGTTCCTGCATGAGTTCAAATTCTAGGTCTTGTGATTATGAGCTGTGTGTTATTAAACAAGTGACTTAGCCTCTCTGGGCTGTCAATTCTTTATCTACACAGTTGGAGAAATTATAAGAGATATGCCATAAGGATATTATGAGTTAGAAATGTTTAACTCTCTCTTGTAAAAAGCTCAGATATGGCAGACACGTGGTGAATTCTTAAGAAATATTAACTATTGCTATTGCCACTGTCATTAAGGGCAGTAGTAATGATAATGGGAGTATTAGGAGAAGCAAAAAATGAATTTTCAGGAGATGGCTTGGATGGGAAATAATTCATGCAAATGAGCTTTATTTAGTATCTCAAAGCATTGTCTGAAGTTGTGGTATTACAAATCAATTGCAAAGTTGTACCACTATTCTCCGATTAAACATCAGACAAGAGATTCGGCATCACATAATTTCTCATCATACAATTAGAACTGGCTACATGGAGAGTCTAAACCTATTTCCCAATACCATATCAGCCCTTTGTCTTCTAAGCTGAACTGTCTTTCTGTATAACATCCTTTAAGAAGAACACACTGGAGGAACTTATTTAGTTTGAACTAAACTCAGACTGTATATTATTCCTGAGTCTTGCTGTTGTCTTTAAAAGCCTTTGTCTTCTCTGATACTGTCTTTGAGCTTTCTCCTTCAAGAAGGGAATTTTCAATTAACCATTAGCTTATGCTGCAAACATTTGTTCTTAAATGCATTCATTCATTCTTGCAGGTGATTAAGGATGATGGGCATATAAATATACAAGTACATAAATGACAAGCCAAACCATGTACATATGGTAATTTAATTTTGAGATGAGTACCATGTTCAGATACTTCTATCAGTCTGCCTACTTTTGATGAATGTGCAATTTTGTACCCACCCTTTTATCACTGCCAATATTTAAGTAAATATCCTAAGTGCTGTACTAGAGAAAACTATCAATGTCATCCAGATAATTTGCAGCTGGGATTGATAAGCGATGGACCCTTTCTAAGTTAACTGATAGTCTCTCCTTCACTAATGCTGCATGTTTAGCAGGCAGCCAGTGTTTTCTAATGTACTACTGGGTAAAAGAGCTTTGATCCATATTGGCAGTACAAAACTTAAGATAGTGGTTACCATGTAGCTGAAGATTTCAAGGGTGTTTTAAAGATGATCACAGATTCCAGTTGTTCCTTGGAATCTACAGGAAATTGGCTCCAGGACATACACCTCACCGTATTCTGCACCCTGGATATTAAAATACAAGGATGCCCAAGAGCTCTATAAAATGATGTTAGTCTTGTGTGCCCTTCAAGATACTTTAAATCATCTCTAGGTTATGTATAGTGCCTAAAAGGATATAACTGTCTTGAAATGGCTATACTTCATGGGAATAAGAACAAGAAAATGAATATATATGTTGTAAACATGTAATTTTTTTCTTTATTCATTCCGTAGTTGTTTAAATTCTTAAATGTAGAACCCACTGGCATGGAGGTGCCCATACATGAAGTCTTAGGGTTGTTTACACAACCTAAGCAACACCAAAGGCAGCTAAGGTTGTGGAAGCAACACCAAAGGCAGCTAAGATAGGTTATCTATGAGGAAAAGAAAAAGGGTCTCATCTTAGCATTTCCACTGCTGTGATAAAACACTGAGTAAAAACAACTTAGGGAGAAATAGCTTATTTCAGTTTAGACTTCTAGATAACGATCCATCACTGAGGGAAGTCTGACCAGGAATTCAAGCATAGACAGTTCTTGAAAGAAGGAACTGAAGCAGAATTCTTGTAGGAGTGCAGTTTATTAGTTTGCTTCTCGTAGTAGCTTGCTTAGTTGGCTTTCTAACAGGAGTCGGGACCACCTGTCCATGAATGGCACCACAGTTGTGGGCTGGATCCCTGTGCATCAATCTTCAGCCAAGAAATTGTTCCAGAGACCAATCTGGTAGGGAGAATTTTCTCAAAGGAGGTTTCTTCTTTTCAGATAATTTTAGCTTATATCAAGTTGACGGTTGTGGCAGGGAGAAGAAAGGAGTAGGGAAAAGGTTTGACCGAGGACAGTCTTACTCCAGAGCTGGGTCTTGATCCTGCAGTCATGGACAGATGTTAGCTAGAGAGTAGCATAGCCAGACTTGGTCTTCAGTAAGTCACAGCTGTGGAAATGTGAAAGATAACTGGCAGATCGTGCCTCGTTTACATAATGGGACAGAGCACACAGCTATCCCTATTCAGAAAGTCAAAAGGTTCAAGGCATTATTAAGTGCAGTGATGAGTATTGCTGGGGCCCTGCAGATACGTTATGAAAGCAGAATTAAGACCCAGGTGGCTGTGCACTCTCCTACCTTTTTACACATCCCAGGGTGTTGGCTAGCACTGAGCTGTTGTACAATTGTGGGTTTTGCAAACCTGAGCTCAAAAGTTCCTTTCCCAAACCTGCCTCCTCCACACACTCCACCCTGTAACCTCACCCATCTGTGAAAATTTGGGGTCTTGGGGGATGAAGTAAAACTGAAAATTCTAAAACAACTCAGGAGACCTCTGTTATCATGTCTTCTCCCAATGCCCCTTGATAGTCTGTTACCCTGCTTTGAGTATACTTGTAATTCAGACGTGAAGTAAAAGAGCACTGGACGTAGAGTCTAGATCCTTGCTTTTGACTTTTGATCTATATTACTTTTGTGCATTTGACTGGTAAACCCTTTCACCATCCAAAAGCCTCAGATGTCCAATCCCTGAAGTGGAAAGTCAACTAGATGATGCCTGAGGACTTTAAACTCCCTCGTGGTGTGATTCTAGGAGCATCTGGCGCTGTGTGCTGAAAGAGGACTGAAGGAACCAGCTATAATTGTACCAGTATAAGATAGCCAAAACATAGATAAGAGGTTCTCAAAAAATACTGTAGACAAGGGCCTAGAAATACTGAAATCCCTGAGCTTTATTGTCAAAGAAGAAGAAAAATCTGCCCAGAAATACCTTACATTCTCATTTTTATAAAATAAGCTCACACATAGAAAGAAATGCACAGAGAATCTTCTCAAGGTCATCCCTGGCTTGGGTTGCTTTTTCTTTTTGGATAGCTTTTTGCAAGTGAAGTACTCTATCTCAGTAATAAATCTTGTTTATACCTCCTGAACACCATGGATTTGCTGCTCATTCTTTTAGAAATCAATGATGACTTAGAGATGATGTAACATTTAATCTGAAACAAAGTAACTAAATAGGAGTCTCTTTTTTTTCTAAGCAACTCTCTCATCTATCAACTCTCTCATTTTTCCTGAATATGCCTTAAGGCTTCTCAGAGATAAAGAATGACTTTTCTCCACTAAAGTATTTACTTTCTGAAAGAAAAAAAAGCAACTCGCTTGGTCCTCCAGTGTACTCTTGAAAAACCACAAGTGTTTGGTCCCACGAAAGCACAGACCATATTAACTTACAACTTATGACAGGAGCTTTGTTGATAGCAGAAGTTCTGAGTCACACCTAAGTCTGTGGGCAGATGTGCAACAATCTCATCTCTGGTTTGCAGTGGTCAGTATACCAGCTTCTCATTTCCTACATCTGACATCTCCATGACTTTCTTTGTAGCTTGGACCAAAATGTCAACACAGTATGTCAGTAGCTACTTAAGAAACAGAATGGAAGCAACAAAATAAATTAGAAAAGCCCAGGAGGCTATGATATAAAATTGATAGTCCTTTGTAGGACAGAGAGATAAAAGGAACAGAGAGGGAGAGCAGGTAGAACCTCTAGTTCCTGGACTTACGTAAAAGTAAGATAAAATAGGGTTGGCAGGATGGCTCAGTGGGCAAAGGCTGAGCCTTAGTTCTCTGAATCCTCATAATAAGAGCAGAAAGATGAGTCTTGGAAGTTGTCCTCTGACATCCATCCATAAGCGTGCTATGGCATGTGCGCGCACACACACACACACACACACACACTTTATATAAAAAAAAAAATTTACAAAGAAAGTAAAATAAGCTTGGGAAAACCTCCTTGCCACCTGGACTCAAGTTCTTTGTATGTATGCATTTGTCTTACCTCAGCAACACTTCAGTCTCCTGTCCAGCCCTATTGCCCTAGTGCTACAATAAGAAAGTCAGCTCACTCCCAGATCCATCTACTTGGATACCCAACCCATCCCTCAAACTTCATATATCCTCAACAGTACTCTTCCTCCACCCTATCAAACCTGTACCCCACCCCCACAGCCTCCACACCATATAGGATAGCAACCTGTCTTTGCTGTACAAGGACCACACCAAGATTCCGTACGGTTCCCTCCTTCCATCATAGCCTATATTTTATTTGCCAGGCAAGTTCATCATCTGTCCTCTCTCACCAGCCCCACCATCACCATTTCAACCTGAACTATACCCTTCTGTCACCCATATCAGAAAACATGGGAAAACTCCACTGATTTTCCCATCCTCTCTTCACCCTATAATCTGCCCTGGGCTTAGCAGCCTCACTCATCATCTTAAAGCATATCTCATGTGACTCCTGCACTCAACAATATTATATTTATTTATTCTATGCAAGCATCAATGTTTCTTAATACAATGACCCAGAAGACCCTATGTGGACCCACCTTCACAGCTTTCGCTAGGCTCTTATCAAATATCACCTTAGTGCCCACAATTAATGTATCCACTGTTGCTTGCATACAACCATCTAACTGCTGAGTGCCATGCTAACCAGCGTTTGAAGTCTTGCATGTGCATAATGGTCTATAGTTTGCAAGTTACTTCTGCACATATTTTATTTAAGACTCACAGCAGTGTTGTAAGTTGTTGTTGGTAATTATTTTTCACATTTTAGAGTTAATAAATCTGAACTCAGAAATGTTTTAAAATGTGTCCACCTAAGTAGTACTTGGTTAGTGTCATCTAGTATAAATCAATTGGCACTCAAAGAAGAAAGGGGAAGTTAATGAAAATTAATTCATTCTGTATTATTCTATAGTTTAAAGCTCAAATGTTCCCTCACACACAAAGATTTGTGTATTTAAGATATGTTTCCAAAAATAATGATATTGGGTAGAGCTTTAAGAGGTGGGGTCTAACAGGGCCCTTTAGGTCACTGAAGGTGATGCTGAAGACTATAAGGGAACCCTTTCTTTTCTCCTTTCTTACCTTTTCATTTCCCAGCCAAAAAAGAAGGATTCTACTCCACTCTAGGCTCCAGCCACAATATGCTACCACAAGCTGAAATCAGCAGGTCAGTGATCACAGAATAAAATCGATAAAACTCTGAGGCATGATAAATCTTAGCTTTCTGAAAACATATTATCTCAGATACTTGTTATAAAAGAAAAATAGCATCAATTTCTTAATTTGACATTGAAATGTTTTTATTTATATGTGCATATGTGCACATTATGAATATAGGGACCCTAAGAGGCCAGATGAAGGAATCAGATGCCCTGGAATTGGAGTTACCATTAGTAGTGAGCAGCCTTATGGGGATGTGAGAGACTGCACTCTGTACTGGGTCCTCTGCAACAGGAGCAATCGCTTGTAACAACGAAGCCATCTCTGCTGCCCTACTTGACAAGTCATTTAAGTTCCTTTAGCCTGTCGTCTTTTCTCCTTTGTCATGACCTATATTATTAAATGATATTCTTTAAATGGGAGGTTTCAGAAAATGTTGATAAACATCATCATCACAGTACCAATGTTAGTTTACCATGATTATTATGGGTCACAAAAAAAAAAAAAAAAAAAAAAGAGTGGATAGCAAGATGGGAGAGTTGAGTTCCGTGGGAAGCAGTAGTCTTTGTTCCTGCTCCTTCTTCTGTTTTATCTTACTGTTTTCCCTATCCTTCTTCCTAAAGGGATATTTATCCCATTGAGTCTCCATCTACCTAAAAATTTAGTTAATCAATGTTCAACTGTGTGGCTCCAAGATTCTTCCCATTTATCTTTGTAAATATGCCCACACTCGTCTTGTCTTCTAAGTGGACTGGTCAGTCTATCTACTTGGATATAATTATTTTTCTTCCTTCTTTTGAGTTTGGGATTTAGTGTTACCATGTCTAGCTTTTGTCTTCTTTTTTAACATATTTAAGACTTGGCCAGTTATCCAGTCAGTAAATACTTACAATCTTAGATTTAGTAATTTGAAATAGAAAGAATATTAATCTTTTTGTCACAACAAGAGGTAAAAATAAGAATTGAGGTGATTTAAATTTATATAAACATATCAGTTTGAAAATACCTAAGATATTAATTACTTTCCATTTTACAGATAATAAAATTGAGGCTCAAATATGTTAAGGCAGTCTCATTTTTCTTATATCAGTTATCTGATCCCAACAACTTTCAAAAAACATGGCATAATCTCTTTTAAAATACTGTTTTAAAACTATTTCAACATTTCCTAGATCTGCTAATTGATGGTGCCAATTAGTTTTTTTAAGTCACATGAAGCAAAGCTGCTATGTGAAATTGATTTCATTTTATAAAAATTAGAATAAGATGACATTTTGCTGAGAGTGTGCTTTGCTTGGAAAGCTAAACTTTTTGATTATAATTTGCATAACTTGCATGTGTATCTAGGGATTTGGGGAGCACATTCAAGAAAACTTGCAAAGATGAAAGAATAATAATGCCAATGTCAAGACCTCCCGTAGTCTGCCACAGCCCTTCATAGCTCAATAGCGGAACTTGGTCCTTGGCCATGCAGCAATCACTCTTCTCTGCTGACCCATCTCTGTCTTTCACTCAACAGCCATTCCACGCTATGGCCACATATGCAGATGGTTCTCACCTTGAAACTGTCATTTTATGATGCTGTCACTCATGGTAGTACAAAAGTCATAGGTGAAAATATGCATTCAATAGACATCATACTGGGAAGGTTAAATTCTGATTTTGTTCCTGTGTTAGACGTGTGTGTGTGTGTGTGTGTGTGTGTGTCTGTGTGTGTGTGATCTTGGTTACAATGTTCAATTGCAGCAGATAGATATATGATCATGGGCAGAAACAAGCAGAGCTCCATAGGGTATTGTAGTCAAAACATTACATGAGTTTCTAAACACTTTGTTATAAAACAAACCTCTGGTAGGTGATCTTGCCCAACTCTAGGTTTATGTTTCAAGGAAGCTAGCATAAGCTAGAATGTTCAATAGATTAGATGCATTAAATGTATTTTCAACCTAGGACATTTTTCAGCTTATGATGAGTTTGTTGAAATGTAACCCATGGTAAGTCAAAGAGAATCTATACTGTAAGAAAGATCTAGGATAGAAGGAAGCTGAGAAGGTGTGGTCATGTGAACAGCAAATCACTCAGAAAAGTTAGCATAATGAAGCAGAGTGATAAAGGAGGAAGACTAGAGCCTGGATCCAAGAAATTTGTACAGCACAATCCTTCAGTTTGTATTTTATACCTCACGCAATTGATGAACTCAGAATGGGGTCACTTTATGATTTTCAATTCAGGGATCTGGAGTGCACATGAATCTGGGGGTGTGGCTGAGTTTTTTCAGAAACAAAGAGATCAAGAAACAAATGACTGGTACTCTAAGTTTTCTCTATGTACATAAAGTCCAAAAGAACAGGGATGGAAGAAGAAAGAAGAATACACAGGAGAAATTTTGAGTATATTAATCAGGACATGAGAAGAAAGAGTTCCAAGGTTCTATAATTGTCTTATCCCCTGGGTTAATATTACATCTCAGCTTCCTTTCTGAGATCATTATGGACATATTCTATATGACCCTCTCCAACATAGAAACAGAGATAGAGTCCTGATTCCCAAGTAGACCAACTGGTTCCCCACTTTGGAAAGCTTAGATTAATACACACTGAATTGTCAATACACTGAAAAGTCTTAAATATTATTAGATTAGGAGCCATAAAGACATAAGGGCTGAAGGCCACCTTGAGGCAGAAGAAGGTGGTATCGAGGCTGGGCATTGGAGACAATTGATACAGAGACAAAACAATAAAAGACCATCCAGGAGCAGAACATAAGATAGAGTGATTAGGGTAGAAAACTTAAATTTAGTAAAGAACTATAGTCTATGAATGACAAGAGAATAAACAATGAATGAACTGCTCCAAAAAACAAACAAGATGTTCTTATCCCACCGTGATAAGGTATTGTATTCCTCTTTAGAGAAGTTTCAAGACAATAAAACAGAACCTGTTAAGGGACATTAAAAAAATTCTATCCTCACTGTCATGACACAAAATATGGCACAATGAAGTTATAACAACACTTGCTTTATGAATGTGAGAAATTAAAGAATCACTTGATTTTAAGAAAGCAAGCCTCTTGCAGGAAGAGTTGGGTAACCACAGACATTGTATTTGCACATTTCTATAGCAGCAGTAAACTGCAATGCTCATTTGGGGGTTTGGGGTTTTTGAAAGAATGTTTGTGGTGAAGGAGTAAAAAAGGCTCTCATTGAAGAAAAATGTAAATGCATATGTAGTGGCCACTATACCACATGAACCCAGAGAAAATGAATGTTGGTGAAGCATTTTCTATAGGAAACACAGCAGTATGTGGCTAAATCTTATGTTGGAAATTTGAACACGAAACTTTTAGGAACCAGAATAGGATGCTTTTATGAGTGGAGGGGATATTGAAAAGTATTTTCTATAGAGAAAAAAATCTACATATTAAGCCTAAGTTTATAGGTTATTAGGGCAAAGAAAGGACTGAAAGAATTACCATACACTTCCTCTTCATGCTACTTCATAAATGTATACACTGATTCAAAGGTAAAAGTTTAAGTCTCTTAAGAGTATTTAAATGTTTTCAGTTAATGAGCTAATTTTTTAGGAGTCTCTAACCATTGTAAGACTTAGTCATAAGACACATGAACTTTGAAGTCAAGAAACATACCCCAAATTGTAACCTGGATATTTCCTAGCTAGTTACCATAAGCAA
Source organism: Arvicanthis niloticus (assembly GCF_011762505.2). Lineage (NCBI taxonomy): Eukaryota > Metazoa > Chordata > Mammalia > Rodentia > Muridae > Arvicanthis > Arvicanthis niloticus. Next base: position 38,733,264 of record NC_047670.1, on the reverse strand, counting down.
GCTACTGAGTATCTCAGGTCCACAATGTGGTAAAAACTGAGACAACACCAGTATTAACTTCATTGGATGGTTCTAGGAATTCACTGCTTTCTGTCTATATAGAAATACGGAAAGTTTATTGTCTAAGAAAAACAGGTGTACATACCATTATCTAACAAAATCAGCTCACAGTTGGAAATACGTTGGCAAACAAAATTCATGTATTTATCATCTTTCCTAAAATATTGTGGAAAATTTGGCAAATAATACATCTATATCTTTGCCTTACCCCCCCCCCAAAAAAAAATCATTCTTGCTGGGCAGTGGTGGCACATACCTTTAATCCCAGCACTTGGGAAGAAGAGGAGGCAGATTTCTGAGTTCGAGGCCAACCTGGTCTACAGAGTGAGTTCCAGGACAACCAGGGCTACACAAAGAAACCCTGTCTCAAAAAAATAAATAAATAAATAAAAATCATTCTTTTAAAATTCCCCAGGCATAAACTACTAAAATAGCTAACATTCTATCACATATTTTTATAAAATCAACTCCTTTTTCTCTATCATCATTTACAAACATTTACTTTTTCTTTTTTTTTTTTTAATTGTCAATTTCTTTAGAACTAGTATTTTAATTATTTTTAATTTTTCAATGCTGGATATATTATACTGCCTCCCTTTACTCCTGTTTCACTTACTGATCATCCAATTATGTATAAGACATGTTACAGACATGTAAAGTTATATGATGTTTTGAATAGAAATAACACCCCCAGGCTCATACATTTAAGGGGTTGGTCATTAGAGAATGACACTAATAAGAGGTATGTCCTTATTGGTGTAGATGTGGTCTTGTTGGAGGAAGTGTGTCATGGAGGGTAGACTTTGAGGTTTCAAATGCTGTCTCTTCTGCTATCTGCTGATTTAGATATAGAGCTCTCAGATACCTCTCTAGTACCTTGTCTGCCTGTGTGCCACCATGCTTCCCACCATGATGACAATGGTCTAAACCTGGATACTTATAAGTAAACCCCAATTAAATGCTTTACTTTGTAAAAGTTGCCGTGGTCATGGTGTCTCTTCATAGCCATAGAAACCCTATAGCAGGTTATAAAGCTGGTCTATAGGTGTTCTCCTTGCAGAGTTTTAGTGACATACAATGTATGTATGATTATGGAAAAGATAAAATCCAGGACAAGATTGCTTTAAGAGACCCCCAATTAGACTTCTAAATAAATGCTTCTTTTTGTCTACTATTCAGGATTATTGACTATTTAATTTTGGATTTTGCTCTGAAGAGACACCTGGACCACTGTAACTCTTACAAAAAAAAAAAAATATTTAGTTGTGGCTGGTTTAGAGTTTAGAGGTTTAGTCTATGATTATTGTCACAAGGAACATGCAGGCAGACATGGTGCTGGAGAAGGCGCTAAGAGTCCTACATCTTGAACAGACAGCAGAAGGAGACTGACAGAAGTCCTAGCTTGAGTATAAATGAGACTGCAATGCCCACCTTCACAGAGACACACTCCCTCCATCAGAGCCATACCTTCTAATAGTGCAACTCCTTCTGAGCCAAGCATTCAAACACATGAGTCTATAGGACAATTCTTCAAGCCACCACTGTGACCACATGGGCATAATTGGTATAGACACATGGCAAAAGGTCCTAAAGAGTCAGAGTAACTTCCTGTGCATGATGAATTAGAGACAGGAGAGGTGTAATTAAGTCATAGTCAAAAGATAATAGATTCAATGATAAAAAATTTGTAGCAAGATATAATATATATTAATAAGATTGTGCCATGGAACTGTTAAAATAAATAGGAGAACATTTAATGACTTGAAAACAATATGTGGTGTTATCTATACCAAGAAAAGCCAGATTGCAAAGTAATGTATCCAGTATGACTCCAAATTTGGGTAAGATAAAAGATTTGCAAAGATACACAATGCCATTTCATGAAGGTTACTTCAGAAGATGGAAATTGGGAGCAACTTCTTTCTTTGTGCTTTGTTTGCCTTTTTCCACTTCTAGCCTGGGTACCGAGGCCATCTCTAAGTGCTCAGGATTTGGATGGTCTCCAGATTCTATTACTATAGTCAATGCTTTGATGAAATGCTTGCCCATAAATATCTGTGTGCCTCTGTACATGAAATCAATGATTTTCTTTCTCTCTCTCTCTCTCTCTCTCTCATCTTGAGAAAACTGTATTTGCCTTCTGAGTCTCATTCACTCTTTTTTGGGTTTTGATGGGTTTTTTTTTCCTCTACTCCCATTATGGTGCCTAGACTTAAATCAATAATGTAGTTCCAAACAGCATTACAAGTATATACCATTCCACGCAGCTCATTTCATTCTTGTGGGATTATGTGGGGGATGGGCACTCACGTGTGTGTATTCTGGTGCATGTGTTTGTGGGTGTGTTGACAAATGGCAGAGAATGACCTTGGGTGCTCTCCGGGCTTGTTTTTTTTTTTTTGAGGCGAGATCTCTCACTGTTCTGAAAAATGCTAGGCTGACTGAAGAGTGAGGTCCTGGTATCCACCAGTCTCCATCTCTCTAAACACTGGATGATAAGCATATGCCATAATGTCTGGCTTTTTTTTCTTGGGGACTGAGCTCAGGGCCTTGTGTTTGCAATGTGATCTATCACATTGGCCACTCATTCTAGCATCCTTAAAATAAGGATAATAATTTACCATCACCAGGATACTATGGACCGTGTGTACACTAATTCCACTTACACAGGTCAACAACATACAATGAATATTTAATACATATTAGAAATTGTGTGGTTTTATTAATAATAAAATAACATGTTCATATTTTCTATGCTCTAGGATAGTGGTTCTCCACCTTCCTAGTGCTGTGAGTCTTTAACGCAGCTTCTCATGCTGTGGTGACCTTCAACCATAAAGGTATTTTAGTTGATACTTCATAACGATAATTTTGTTGCTCTTATGAATTATAACGTAAATATCTGTGTTTCTCAATGGTGTTAGGTGACCCCTGTGAAAGGGTCATTTAACCCCAAAGGGATCATGACCCACAAGTTGAGAACCAGTGCTCTACATCTCATTCTTGGTATTTTTTTTACAGCTTGCTGTTTGGACAGTATCTGGTGTCCTCTAATGAATCCTTTATTCTCACAATTTCTTCCTATTTTTCATTCCAAAAATGTTCTATAAGGATCTGTGTGATGGCTCAGCAGGTGATGGCTCAACAGATAAAGGCTCCAAGCCTGAAGACCTGAGCTGAGTACCTGGCACTCGCATGGTAGCAGGAAAAAAACAGAGTCCCAAAAGTCAAGTTGTACTCTGACCATGGCATGGGCTCTATGATACAACAGCACTCCTAGAGACACCCACTCATAACCCTATACATTTAAAAAAAAAAAAAAAAGAGGAGTGAAAAATGAGAAGGAGGAGGAAGAGGAGAAGGAGGAAGAAGAGGAGGAGGAAGAAGAGGGGGAAGAGGATGGAGAAGAAGAAGAAGAAGAATAAAAAGAAGAAGAAGAAGAAGAAGAAGAAGAAGAAGAAGAAGGAGGAGGAGGAGGAGGAGGAGGAGGAAGAAGAGGGGGAAGAGGATGGAGAAGAAGAAGAAGAAAAGAAGAAGAAGAAGAAGAAGAAGAAGAAGAAGAAGAAGAAGAGGAGGAGGAGGAGGAGGAGGAGGAGGAGGAGGAGGAGGAGGAGGAGGAGGAGGAAGAGGAGAAGGAGGAAGAAGAGGAGGAGGAAGAGGAGGAGGAGGAAGAGGAGGAGGAAGAAGAGGGGGAAGAGGATGGAGAAGAAGAAGAAGAAGAAAAAGAAGAAGAAGAAGAAGAAGAAGAAGAAGAAGAAGAAGAAGAAGAAGAGGAGGAGGAGGAGGAGGAGGAGGAGGAGGAGGAGGAGGAGGAGGAGGAGGAGGAGGAGGAGGAGGAGGAGGAGGAGGAGGAAGAGGAAGAGGAAGAAGAAGATCCTTAAAAATAATTTTCCAGTCATAGAGTATGCAGTACTTCTTCCTCTTAACATTAAAACTCATTTTGAAAAACTATTTTAAGCTGTCCAATCACTCCTCTTAGCATAGTCTGGCATCAAAGTTAGTTAGAATGTAATTCTACAGGGTAAAAATCAATTTTGAAGGAACACTGGGATCCCTAAAGGTTTTCAAGCTTCATGTTTCAAGGGAGCATTACAATTAGAGGAAGCATTTGTTCCCAACACTTCCCTCTGGGGCCTGAGACATCAGATGAAAGAGAGAGTGCCCCTTTATTTCTTTATACAAGCAGGAACACACACCTGCCTAAAGCAATTATATAGAACTGAAGAGAAGAACATGGTTGAAATTTTTAGTTTTGTACAACATAATCCTATCACATGAAATATTTTGTTTTAAAAAAGCCGTTCTTGCAAGATGAGACTCTTCATTAGTCAAACACATTCTATACTCAGGCAAAGGAAGTAAATGCTTTCACAGACCTTTGTGTGCCCCACTAAATGTGGTTCACATGAAGGTATTTGGGTACATGGCTTTTAGATTTGCTTAGCGACTAATAATGTGGTTGTACTCAAGTTAACAGGTAACATCTTTGAACTTTTTCATCAGTGGAATGGAGCATAGAATCAAGTAAAACCCAAGTCTCCATATAGTCCAAATCTTCCATGGTGTTTCTATCATCTCCTTGTTTCCTTCCAGAGCTGGTTCAGAGTTAGGAACATAGGAGACAGTCATTAAAAGTTACAACAGCATTTCCCTGGCATGCAAAGGGGTAGAAATTCACATACTAGTATTTTCTTCCCAAACAAACAACTTGTATTTAAAAGTCACACATTATGTGTCAGATGTCGTTGCATACTAGTATGAACACACAAAGAGCAATTTGGAAATAGTCTCTGTCCTTTGAAGTTCTGAAGGAGATCAGATAATTAAGCAAATGGCAGCAATCAAGTTTGATATGTGTATTGACCTCAGAGAGGTCAGTCTTAAAGGCTGTGGCATTTACAGCTGGACCAATGGAAAGAAGAAGCTAATTACACTGTGTTGGCTCCTAGAAATGATCTCCCTTGACTCTTCCAAACATCCTTTGGCCAGGCGGAATGAGGCACTACCTTCTAGGCTATAAAGTGTTTAGTACCAACTTCTACCCAAAAAAAGCATTAAAAAAGCACATTTGGTATACATTGACATGTTATCAGGCTGCCTCTTAAGTACTTAAGGTTACACCCATGTGCTACTCCCAGCCTTCACAAAAGAAGTTTTCCCTTGCAATGGACAGCAATCAATGCAGAGACACATGGCTGCTCAAGGTAATGAGAACATGTGACTGTTAGGTGCTCAGTCTTGAATAGGATACTCACCATCTCCTCCAAAGCCCGGGGAACATTGTGAAAAAAAAGGATAAAAAGATGGTATGAGCCAAACAGTGAGGATGCCTTTGAAACATTGTCTTATAGTCATGTCATGGCTGTGGAATTCATGAACCCACTGCAGGTAGAGTTGCCTATATACAGCTTGTACAAGACCAACACCCTAAACATTCAGAGACAAATGGTGGAGGAGTTCATGGGGTTCTACCCAGAGGAATGCTAGAAATCAAGGGCTGCTGACAAAGAGTAAGTCTTTGTCTTCAGTGATGTAGCCACTGATAACTTATTCATACTCCAGTAGATAATTTCACAGTCATGTTGGTGGCCATGGCTAAATCAAACAGGTCACAGAGTAAAAACTTTAAATAAAAAAAAAAAAAAAAAAAAAAAAAAAAAGCAAAAAGACATAGAAATTGAATGAGATTTCGTGGGAGGAGAGGATGGAGATGGGAGAGAGGAAAATCATGTAGAGTAATGGGGTGACCAGAATGTATGTTATGCTTGAATATGCAAATATGCAAAGAACAAGGTAAGTTAAACCTGTTAGATATTTGATCTTCAAGATGAGGACTTTTAAAATTCTGTATTTGCAGCCCCACCAACATTCTATTTCTTAACACATAGAATAATTCTTTTCTTTATTAATGTATACTGCTTGTACAAAATAGTGGGTTTGTTGACATTTTAATACATGTAGATTAAGTATTTTGACTTGTCCTTATTTCTCACACTTACCCTTCTTTTCTCCTCCCTCTCTTACTTATCTTCCTCTTTCCAAATACACTTCTACTTTCATTCTTCCTTTGGGTTGGTGGGGGAGTAGATTCTACACAGTTGAGAAAGATATACTGGTCTTTCCGAGTCTGGCTTATGGTACTTAACATGACAATCTCCAGTTCTGTTTGTTTTCCTGAAAATGTGATTTTGTTTTTAATGGTGGAATAACACTTTTGTGTGTGTGTGTGTGTGTGTGTGTGTGTGTGTGATATATCACATTCTCTTTATTCATTCTTCCATGAGTACTTGAACTGATTCTAGGATACAGTTATTATGATGACTGCAACAATATACCTAGGTACATGGTACAACTTTCAATGCCTTGTATAGGTTCAGAACATGCTAACTGAATAACTAGCTATAAGAAGCAATCTACATACCATTTGAGAGAAACAGTGACAAGTAATAGACTCAGAATCAAATCAAGTCCAATCAGTACTAATGCCAAGGACCATCTTTAGCCAATTAAGTACTGTCTCCCAAAGGGACTGTATACAGCAAGGTGACAATCCATTCCCATATGTGTGTAAAGTTGAGAATTTGTTATTTTGTACTGTTGTTTACTGTCCAAGTGTCTAGTTTTTTTTCTATAAAGGCCACATGAGCTCAAGGGCAAACTGAGGGGAAAACCCCTCAGTTACTGAAAGATAGGTGAATACACATAGGTTTATAGGCACACAGTAAGAGAGAGAGAGAGAGAGAGAGAGAGAGAGAGAGAGAGAGAGAGAGAGAGAGGCAGAGAGGGAAATATTCTCTAGCCTTTTCAGTATTTTTACTACCAGGTGTACTTTAACTTTAGTTAAGGATATTAGACCTAGTGTTTTTCAATAATTTTTAATAAAATAAGCAGAAGGCAATAGTGGACCAGGAGTCTGGAAGACAACTCTAAACCATTGATCACCTTGCTGATGGCAGAAAGCACACTGACAGCATTTTATTCAAGGTTGGGTACATTGCCAGGTTTCTGCCCACCAAAATTGTAGTAGGAGAGTCCTTTTTTGGGTTTTTTTTTTTTTTTTTTTTTTTTTTGGTTTTTTTTTTTTTTTTTTTTTTTTTTTTGAGTCTACAGGTAATTTGACATGTGTGATTCTACAGGATACTTCCTCTCCATCTGTCCCTGACCTCCCCACTTTCATTTTTTTTTCAGTGCTTCCTAGCTCCAACATGCCTCTATTCAATTCTCTCTGAAAGCCTACCAACATTCCATCTTGTCACCTTTCTACAGAAAAATCTGGCACCAAACTCACCCACACTCATTTTTTTCAAACATTTCTGAATCTTCACATCTTTCTCACTCTCAAGATGCAAGTGTTACTAGGCAGTCTTTAGGAGCTTTGATCCAGTTCTCCCCTCTCTGGGCTCTCTGTGAAGCCCTCTATTGGTTGACATCCTTCTTTGTGCTTCCTACCTAGTGAGTTAGGAGTTTAGGCATGGTTCTTCTCTTCACTGAAAAAAAAATTCATTGTTGAATTTTGAACTAGTTGTAAATAGAAGATGCTCACTACTCAAGTCTGTAGAATCAACTGGACTCACCACCTCCTGCTACAGTATTCACTCTTCAAAATAATTGAGTCTGGACCTTGGAATTAGCAAGGAAAAATTTAGAGGTCTGGTTGCTACAAAAGCTTCTTCAAATTATCTCCTTTGTCATGTCTCGTCTTCACATGAATCAAGCTGATCTTGGATGGAAAACATCAATTCTAGGAGAACGGCATAGCTTAGACACAGAACATATGGACAAGCCTTGACTTCCAGAACCTGTAATGACTTAAATCCACAGTGAGAAAAGACTTAATAATTGGAACATAAAAAGTCTCAGAGGAGGGAGAAAGTGTGTGCCCCACGAAACAACTGGACCAATGTGAACACCATTCAGGGATGCCAAGCAGAGGAGTCAAAGGTTAATTTCCAAAGATGAATTTCGATTGTTTTATGAACATGGCCTGAAAGCAGTAAGAGAAACAAACATGTCTGTTAAGATTCATTGGCTATACAATGGCTTTTGAGTTACCCTGGGGTATGAGAAAGAGAAACAAACAAAAAAAAAAATTTCTAAACATGCAAGCACTTTTTCCCCAATTTTAAAAAAAAAAAAAAAATCTGTGAAAAGGAAATGAGCTTACTGCATTCAGAATTCTTAAAAGTAACAAGCCAGCAGACAGATGTAATAGATGTCTTCTCTTGGGTTATGGAAAGGGCGTGGCTTCAAATTAAGAATTGTTTCTTGGTACTCATATTTATTCATTTCATTCAGACAGTGATTTACACCTTTTTTTTTTTTTCTCAAAGCACCAAATCTTCCCTCAACAGGGTACCAAGGTTGAATAGTTTGGGGGAGGATAGTGTGTATCTCATGGGCTTCATTTTTTATGCTCAGATGCGTTTGGGTAAAGTTTGATTCATTCCTGCATAGGATAAGGGGTAGAACCTAAGATAACAACTAGTACTCTCTGAATAAGGCACTCTCTTCCTCTCGGTTCCTCTTTTCTTCTATCTTTCTACCTTGTCATCCCGAGAGCTCTGAAAATAACCCACACCAAAAAAACTCATCGGTACGGAGAAATCTGAGGGAGGAGAGGGACTAGGTGTCAGTACTCTGCCTTGCTGCAATGCTTAACATTTCATGCCTACATACTCACGTGGCAGAAAGTCTTTTCTAGAATCTGGTATGAATTTTTAGACTCACACTTCAGACTTCATTTTCTGAGCCACATCATGGGTTGATAATATGATTAGAATTTCAAATGTCTCCATTGGCTTCTGTGTTTGAGCCCTTGTTCTCCAGCTAGTGGCAATGATTAAGGAGATTGTGGAACCTTTAGAAGGTAGAGCCTTGCTAGAAGAACTGGGTCACCGAATGTGTATCTTGAGGCTGTATAGCTCAGCCTCATTTCCTGTTCACTCTGCTCCTTGGTTTGACTAGCAGGCTCCATCTGCTGCTACCATGCTTTCCCTGCCATGATGGACATTATCCCCTCAGGCTTTAATCTGAAATAAACCCTTCTTCCCTTGAAATTTTCACGTCATATATTTTGTTGTGGTAAGGACAAAGGTTACTAATACCATGGACAATACTGATACATTTATGCACACTACTGTCAGGACTGGCAACCATGGGTCATGAACTAAATCTAGCATTCCATTTGAATTTATATGGCTTAGAGATCTAGGAATGGTGTTTACATTTTTGAATGACTGAAAACAATCACAATAATATTTCATAACACATATAGAAGCACAGCTTAGTGGTGTCTATAAGTTTGTCCAATTCAGTCATTCCTATATTCACTGGCCTGAAGCCTATGGTTGTTGGCCACTACAATGTCAAAGTGAGCAGTTAAGACACAGACCCTGAACATTTAACAAATTTACAACCTGGCTATTTATAGGAAAACTTTTCTGACTTTCATTATGTTCTTACAATAAGCTGATAAGGGAGTCCCAGAATGTCTTCTTATTTTTGTGGTGAGGAGACTGAGGCATAGAACAACTTATTCAAATAAACTATCACACATCTAAAATGTAGATTCAGATCTACACCACCAAAGTATTACAACATGCATAGCCATGTTTTATAAATTATAGTCTTCTTTATATTTCTGAGAATCACCTCAGAAGCCCTCTTGAGTAGTCTTTTTTACTGTCTACCCTCTGTTACTCTGTTTCTTCTACCTTATGTCTGTGTCACTTCAAGTCCATACCATTCTTACAGGCTCCTAGCCATGTAGTACAAAGTGATATGTTTGGTAGCTTTACTTCTCAGAGGAAAGTAAGTCCTCTAAATTGCTGGGGATGTGCTTTTATCTTTAATTCTACCTTGTATTAGCACAAATCATGAGTCATGGAAAACACTAAAAAAATACTAGGAATTTAGTGTGTAAAATTGAATTAACTGGCCTCTGATTTGGTCTCTTGTTCCACCTACTAAAGTAAGCTCCTTTGTGACAGATATTAAAACTTCCACTTTAGGGAAGAATACATGGTTGTTTCCAGAGAATAATGATTAGAGACTCCCTCCACTGAAACTGAACATATCAATATTTGATCTTCAACGTAGATGCTTTTGACTCAATACAGAAGAATAACCTCTGTGGTTATATTCTGGATAAAACCATTTTCTGTTTTGTTTTGTTTTGTTTTCTTAATCCATTGTTGGGGGCCGACTTTTAGCAGAAAGTGGCTATCAGCTTTGCAGCCATCTTGAGCCATATACCCTGACTTGTGACTTGGATTACAATAGCCCACAACAGCTGAGCACACTCCGATAATCTTGGTTTAGATACCTTGAGATTAAAGGTGCGTGAGATTAAAGGTGTGTGAGATTAAAGGTGTGTGACTTAAGAGTATGACTTAGAAGTGTAGAGATCAGATTTAGAGACAAGACCTAAGGGCATGATTAAAGGTGTAACTTAGAGGCATGGCTTAGAAGTAAGACATATAAAAGGCAGAGGCAGACAGTAGAGAATCAGACATTAGGGAGACACAGAGGAGAGAACCAGACACAGCAGAGAGAAGACAGGTAGCAGGCACTTGGAAGAGAACTTGGAAGAAGTAACTTGGAACTTGGAGTGACTAGGAGCTAGGGACTAAGCACTAGGAACTCAAGACTTAGGACTTAGACTGAAGAATAAACGGGATTGAATTACACTCTGTCTGGTCTGCATTCTTCCAGTCCGTCCTCACTCTCACTCTTGCTGAACCCCCACCCGCGGACCGGAGCGGCAGCTTGGGCCGGGATACAGTGGCCGCCCAAACTCGGGGCAGCCTAGGCCCCAACAATCCATCTTTTTTGGTTTTGGGGGGTGTTGTTTGTTTGTTTGTTTTGTTTTGTTTTTGAGATAGGGTTTCTCTGTATATAGCTGTGGCTGTCCTGGAACTCACTCTGTAGACCAGACTGGCCTCAAATTTAGAAATCCACCTGCCTCTGCTTCCCAAGTGCTGGGATTAAAGGCATGTGCCACCACTGCCTGGCTTTTAATCCATCTTTTGTATTGTTAACTAGCTCAAGACTCATCAACATCCACAGAACTATGTTGAACTTCTTTATCCCAGCATTTAGGAGCTTTTACCTTGTCTTGCAACATAGATTCTTCAATATTATTCAAACTATGACTCTCTCTCTCTCTCTCTCTCTCTCTCTCTCTCTCTCTCTCTCTCTCTCTTTGTTTTTTCGAGACAGGGTTTCTCTGTGTAGCCCTAACTGTCCTGGAACTCACTCTGTAGACCAGGCTAGCCTTGAACTCAGAAATCCACCTGCCTCTGCCTCCCAAGTGCTGAGATTAAAGGCATGTGCCACCACTGCCCGGCCAAACTATGACTCTCATCCTGTAATCGTGCCTTTGACTACAGTGCTCAGCACCCCACATCTCCATCCATCAAAACCTTCAAACACTTGCTACTATGGTGGAATGCCCTTTCTTACACAAATAGGACAAACCACTGGTATCTCTCTTCCTCTGCAACGTTAGACCTCATGTTTATAGAGTGAGTACTTAAAGAAGACTTTCTTACTTAGATCTTCAGTAACTATAGAGCAATAGGGGTATGCTGAAAATACATGAAGAGAAACAAAGAACTGTGTAATTTATTCCTCACACACATCCATTTTATCAAGCATAGTTAAGCATTTATCGTGTAATGGGCACTGTGCTCAGAAGTATACATGTTTTATCTCCCTTACTAGTCCACCAGTTTGGTTAGGTGAACTATTATTAGTTTCATTAAACACAAGGAGAAACCTGGGCTCGGAAAGATGGCAATTTGCCCAAGAACAAGTAGTTATTTGTGTCTTACCCATGAAACAAAATCTGTTTTGTTTTTTTTTTTCCTCGAATATCGTCAACCCAAGATAAATAACCTCTCATCAAAGAGCTAAGAGACTTTAAATGACTTTAATATTATGGCATATTCCTTGCTGTATTCATCACTGCTTTCCCATATACTGTATAGGGCAGCTAGAACCTAGAAGTAAAGAACCAGAAGCCTTTCAGGCATCTGAGACACTACATTAAAATACAGAAAGAAAAAAAAGAAAACAAAATAACAACAACAAAAAATGGAAAAAGTGTACCTTAACAAGTATGACATTATTTAACAATAATGAAGACAAAAGGAGCATTACCCTTCAGAGTGCCCGAGAGAAACCTGTTTGGTATACAGTTAAGGCAGGGTTCTTTGAGCAATAGACATTGAACTGAAACATGGTGGATGAGAGTGAAATCGTCGTCATAAGCCAAGAAGAAAGCTTTCCAAGCAGACGACCACCTCTGCCTGGCAATGAAGTTGAAGTACATGGTACACAGTCAGTCGTATTACAGCCCAAAAGACAGCACTGTGGCCAAGCAGGATGGGACAGAGGACAAGTAAGGTCAAGCTGCAAACCTAGTGCCAAGTTGCTCTGCTGAGAGAAGCAGCATCTCTCTCCATCGTACCTGCACTTTGTGGGTGATAAGCATACTGGAAACGAACAGACTTAACCAGGTCTACAGACTGATATTCTTATATGGTTTATCAATAGTGGTTTTATGGATTCTAGAAATAAAAATAATGCATATACAAGAATCATGAAATAGCTCAAGTAGGGGCGAAACCATACCGCATAATCTTGTTAGTTCTACCATGAAACATGTGACTATCCAAACCAAGTGGAGTAGAGGGAACTTCATGTGGATTCTTCACAGGTATGGCTGACAAGGAACTGTCAGGTAGTATTTATCCAAATGAGTTATAAAATTGTGCTTCACAAAGCTTTGTATAGTTCAAGGTTGTAGAGGAATCACAAACTGGTATCAGACCTTTCCATGTTTTCCTTCTTCTACCTCTCTCTTTCAGAGTGTTTACCATTTAATTTTCTTGGATCAACATTTCCAAGGGAATTAGCTGTCTCAGCTTCCACTGTTCACTGTGCATATTGCAGATGTCTTCTGGAATTATATCATAAGTCACTGTCTATACTTCTCACTGTCCTAGATAGCTCTAAGCCCTTGATAGATACGAACATCTCTCACTAATCCCACAATGGGGCTTGACTCAATATCACTAAAGAAAAGTTTGTCAAATAGAATTATACTGCTTTCCACCCAGACCTCCTTTTCTTCTGTACAATTCTTCTTCAAAAGGTTCCTATGTCTTCTCTCCCGGGGGGTGGAGGATGGCTGTCAGAGTTTATTTAAAAACTTAAACTTCCCTCAAGAAATACATATTTCTCATTCAGTTTCCAACCCCACATGAGTCATCAGGACATTCTGTCCATCATAGTTTATTTAGGGATCCTGGTTGCCCTCCATCACTTTAGAGTTCAGGGCTATAATATTTTTCACTAGACAGGGCAAAGGATTAAGGGAAACACAAGAACTTTTTGCCCCATGTGTGGCAGGTCTGGGAGTGACCGTTATTAGTTCTTTCCATTTCATACCAATTGAGTCAGGACTTGTACCTAAAAATGTTTGTTTTAAAAAACCATTCAGGTGTGAAATCAGAAAGTGGTAAAAGAGGTTCACTGAGTCCACTGCTCATCCCATCCTGGCCCGTCTGCACAATGATTTTTTTTTTTCCAGGGGGAGAGGGGCATTTATTTTCTGCTTAAGGAATCCAGAGACTTTCAAACAAACATCTTATAAACAACCATATTCAGGAATTAAAATGCCAAATCACCATGAAGGCCCCCAGTGACTCCTCAAGTCATGCCCTGAATTGATGACAAATCCTAAAAATATTTCATGTTTAGCAAGCCCTGTGACACTTTCTCATTCTTTGAATATATTTCTTTAGAATGCTTCCCTTCATTGATATAGATATATAGGAATAGAAATGTGATATGTAGACAAGTAGGTATGTAGGTAGATAGATGATAGGGTGGATAGATAGGTAGATGCTAGATAGATGATGATGGTGATGATGATGAAGAAGAAGAAAAAAGAAGAAGGATGATAGATAGATAGATAGATAGATAGATAATTTTTTGCCAAAGCCCTTTGTATACCTGGTTTTATTTTGGTAAGACTTGAAGGCAGTGAACTGTAAAATTCTGATTCAGGAGGCTTTCCCCATCCCAAGGAATAAAACATGTAAAACCCCAGCAGGGTATCATAACTCACCAAGAAGGTAAAACCAAAGACTTCCCCTGGCTTATTCACAAAAAATTTCACTGTAATTGTCAAATGAGGAACTCTACCAACTTGGGTGGGGTTTTTAACATGATTGGCCTAGCTGAAACACATAAGGAAGTGAAAGCTAAAGAAAGGAAGAGAACATTGATATGTACAAAACCTGCAATATCACAAATAGTCTGGGGTGATTTGTGTGCTGTTTTTTTTTTTTCTTTTCATGAGGATTTCTGCTTTCAACAGCAAATCTCTTCCAATTTAATGAATAGCCATGAAAATGTTCTGCTCAGATTTGCTATGGAGATAACTGGCTGCATGTCCAGCTGTTGGGGCCCTGTTGAATCCATTGTTATGCTCCTAGACACTAAGTGAAGCTATGGAGATTGTAGTTCAGGCTGCTTTAATAGGTAATTCTATCATGAGTAGTCCTAGTAGTTTAGTTGAATACCGGACAATTGTCTGAATCTCTTCTTAATTTCTTTTCTTCTTCCTCTCCTTGCCCAGCTGGGAGACCTTCATGGAGTCTGAAGACTCTCTCTGCCTTCTCTTACTTCCTCCCTATCTTCCTTTACAGGTGTTTCCTCAAACAAATCTTTTCTTGTATGTTTCTCAGAGAAGCCAAACTTTTACGTTTTATTCAGGTTTTCAAGTGACGAGAACAGAGAGCTTTTGAGGACCTCTTCTTACACTTAGTGTGAAACTTATTCAGAGAATTGCAAAGCACTGATCAAAAAAGACTAAGTGTTCTCCTCCTCACACACAGAACATCCTGCTTTTGGGAGGTGAGGGTGGGATTCACTTATACAGCAGAAAAACTGCAATCATTCATCAAACAAAATCATCTCTTTTTTTACAACACAAGATCCATCTAAATGGTAGAGATAGATCTTAACTCATTGTAGAGATCAGAGCTGAAGTCCATAATGATGAGGTAATTTCCTTTGAAGAGCCAAGTTTTAGCAAACAGAAATTGTAAACATTAGTAGGGCCCCACTCCTGGTCTTAGAAGTTCTGCACACTCTCTCTTACATAATACTGTATTTCACATCCAATACAGAATCAATCCAGGCATGACCTGATCAATAAATTCAATCCAAAGAAACTTATTTTTGTAAGAATGAAGAAATGTTCATTGTGTGGTAATTTTCAAGGCACCCTAAAATTGGTAGTCAGTTTTAAAGACATAAGGTTTCATCAAGTCTTCCATATAATTCAAGGGTCAAGGACCATATGAAGAATCAAGAAGTTTCTTTCAAATGTAAGATGACTTGTCAGATGAACTGACACTGAGATATCACACGGCATACTCTGCCTTATAAAGTCAAGTTCAGTTGTCTTTGCAAAACATGTCTATTTCAGTGACTAGATAAGTATTGCGTCACTTGAGACTGTTACAGTTATTTTACTTCGCCTTCAATATGTGCCAGACACCACCCGTAATCATTACCCAATGTTACAAATGAAGAAATTAGGGCTCAGAAACATTAGCTAACATGTTCAGTGTGTCATATTAATAAGTGATAAAGAGAAGATCAAACCCAGATCAGATATTTTCCTCAACACTTTCTCCTTTTCATGGAAATTGCCAACATGAAGCTGAAAATCCTTTCCTTGTTCTCACAACAGGGAGATTAAAATTGGCTGCAGAGATGGATCAGTCAATAAAGTGTTTGCCTTGAAAACATGAGTATCTGAATACCATTCCCAGAAACTCCAGTTTAAAATAGCTAATTGGGGCAGCCAACTTGCCTTTCTCCATGCTGGATTTTGTCTGGCTTGAGCTTGTACAAGTCTTGTGCATGCTCAATAGACTGTGAATTCATATGACCATCTGTACTACTGTGTCTGGAATATGTAAAAGTTCTCTCTCTCTCTCTCTCTCTCTCTCTCTCTCTCTCTCTCTCTCTCTCTCTCTTTCTGTCCCTCCCTTCCTCCCTCTCTCCCTCTCTCCCTCTCTGTCTAATTCTATAGTCCTAGAACTCACAAAGAGAGGACATACCAATGTTCTTCAGAATAGTTGGCCATAACAAATCAGACTCCATTTTGTTTTTTGGGGGTTTTTTGTTTTGTTTTGTTTTGTTTCATTTTTTCAAGACAGGGTTTCTCTGTGTAGTCCTGGCTGTCCTGGAACTCACTTTGTAGACCAGGATGGCCTCGAACTCAGAAATCCGCCTGCCTCTGCCTCCCAAGTGCTGGGATTAAAGACGTGTGCCACCACCGCCCGGCCAGACTCCATTTTGTTAAGAGAAAGAATGACTATGAAATTGGATAAGTAAGGAAATGAAGAGAGATCTGGAAACAGTTGGGGAAGAGCTAAGAATATGATAAAAAATATATTGTACACAAGTCTAAAGAATAAGTAAAAAATATAAAGGATAAGAGCCATTTTAAAAGCTTATCTGTCAAAACAAAAACCATTTTGAGCTGGGTAAGTAACATACAACAGTGATGATAGATTTGTTATCAAACAGGATCATACATAGAAGAAAAGACCCTGAACATGCCTGTGAAGGATTATTTGAGTTAGCCTCTGGTTATGTCCATAAGCAATAATGTAGTTTAGGTGAGAAGACTCATTTTGAATCAGAGTTGCACAATTCCATGAGCTAGTATCTTAAATTGTGTAAAAAGGAGAACTCTACCTATATATAAGCATTCATTGCCTGCAGTGAATATATTCCTTCCAAACAGCACTGCTTCATGACATTCTAGTGATGATATTATCCAACCAGTTTTCTCTCTCCTTCCTACCTTTCCCACCTCATCACTAGAGTTATTCCTCATATCCAAGGCCAATAGAAACAGATGGCCAGTCAGTAGAGCAGAGTCACATGCCAAGGTGAGAAGAAGTGTAGTTTCCAGTTACTGGAAACCATGGCTCGGCCTCTGCAAGCTTTCTTCCAGTTGCCTTCCCAAGGGTTTCTCCATCAATGTATGTATATTTTGAGAACAATGCTTCCATTTAAGACATCATCCAACAGAGGGCTAAGCTCAGAAACTAGATTTAAATTTTAATTCAGATGATCAATGACTGCATTTTCCTAATTTATAGGATGGGGATAATTATACACATTCCACAGATAACATTGTACCTCTTGAATGAAATAACATTCAGAAAGTATCATTTGATACTTGATGTATTTCAGTGTATTTCAGTCATTCAATAAAATATGGTGCCCTTTACACAGAGTTAAAAGCGGGGGTGGGGGTGGGTGGGAGATGACTCTGCTTTTTTTTCCCACCTAAACAACCAATCAGAATGCAATTCTCTGCTGAGACTCTTTGAACGTCTTACTGTCTTTCCTCACAGAGTTTCTTCATAGCTGGTGTCTAGAATGATTTCCAGATGCTCTGGATACTGAAAACATTTCAGGAGGCACAGAAGAGAAAGAGAGTCAGTCCATCAAATATGCTACCTTTCCAAGTACAAGGGATTGAACAACGTCCTTGGGAACAAGGTGTTTGCATAGTGAGCATCTTGGGCTCTGAAAGAAGTACAAAGAAGGACTGAAAATAGGAAGTGGCCTTGGGTAAACAATGGGACATTTATGTGGCAGCCATTTCAGAGAGGTTAAATCATCTTCTTGAGATCACAGTCAAAGGTGTCACTCAAGCTCAAGGTCACCTCTACTAAATTTTATAGCTTGCTTTATACGATAGTACTTACAGGACAATAAATGGTGACATTAATGATTTTCAGATGGAGAGTAGTGTCTTCTAGAATAGCAGCTGAAAACTTCCTTAGCTGCTTTCTCCCTCTCTCTAAGTCCTCTCTTTATCTTCCATACTCCCAACCCAACAGAACAACCAACTCTACCATTCTGTCTCCTCAGATTCCTCTGAATCATCTTATCAGAAATTATGGATTTCTTCCGAGTTTTTCTTATGATTCAAAGATCTCTGAAGTCTACATGACTCACTCTGGGGCAGATTAACGCATTGCATAGAAACTCCAGCAAAGGGTGGGAGGCCAACACAGGTTACTAGTTACATTAGGTTGGCCAACTCACTTGGCCTCAGGAAGTTTTCTTGAATAAGCAATGGTTTTCATACTAACACACCATGTTGTGAGAAGGTAACTGCAATGTCACTGATTCCTAATTCTCTTCCCATCACAACCTTTCTGGAGAGAGGCTACCTCATCTTCCTTCGAAAATGGTTCACAAGCTTAAAACAATAATATTCTTGGAAAACATCGTCCCAGGATTTCATGCTCACCTGAGTCCCTCAAATCTGTGTCAGTCTTCCCTCACCCTAGAGTAGAGCAGATTAGCATAAATTGCCCATCTCTATGCTTGAGTATGCATCAGTAACACTGAGAATGCTGCTGGAACCAAGACTGATAGCTCTACCCCCAGTTTCTGATTCAGTAGGTCTTGGGTAGAACCAAAAATGTACATTTCTAGCAAGTTGCTGGTGGGCACCAGAACTAGTTCTAGGACCATACTGAAAACCACTGATGTTATCTCTTGCCCCTGGACAAGCACCTATATGGCTAAAACTAAGGAGCCAAACAGGCTTCAGGTGTTTTGTTGGTTGGTTGGTTAATTGTTTTTTGGTTTTTTGGTTTTGATTTTGCTTGGTTTGGTTTTTGTTTGTTTGTTTGGTTGGTTGGTTGGTTGGTTAGTTGGTTGGTTGGTTTAGGGAGGGGGGTATTTTATTTAATTATTTTTCCTACATCCAGATTGTTGTTTCTCCTCCCCCCTCTTTCTCCTTGTCCGTCCCCTCACTGCCCATCTGCCCCTCTCCTGTTTCTCTTTAGAAAAGGGGAGGCTTCCCATGGTGTCGGGCCTTGGCCATTTAACCTGCACCCTCAGTCACGTAGGGGGCGTGTTTACAGGTCTCCACCTCCAGAAATTTAAATATTAATGAGTTATCTAAAGGGGAGGCATAGCTAATTAAGTTATTCCCTTCCCTCTTCCCCCTCCCTATAAAAGCCAGGGGAGCCTGGCTTTTGGGGGGAGCACAAACCATCTCCACCCATTCACCACGCCATGAACAATAAAAGCTTTGGAAAACTGAACTCCACGTGTCTCCTGGGCCTGAACCTTCCTGAGACAACTGCAGGCCTGCCCACTGTGACTGCATGAATGTGGAACCCTCCACCAGTGGTATGGGAAGCCCACCCGGGACCCTGCTGCCAGACCTCCGTGGGACCCCGCCACCGGACTCCCCCCGGAGGTGTTTTTTTCCCACACCGTGGATATCAACAAGCATAGCATATCAACTTGCATTAAAACTACAAACCTTCCTCATATTAAGGCTTAATGAGGCAACCTGCAGAAAAAGAGTCCCAAAAGCAGGCAAAAGAGTCACAGACAGCTCCTGTTCACACTGTTAGGAGTCCCACAAGACCAAGCTGTACAATTCTGATTATGTGTGCAGAGGGCCCAGGTCAGACCCACACAGGCTCCCTAGTTAACAGCTCAATCTCTGCATACCTCTATGAGCCCAGGTTAGTTGATTCTGTGAGGATTCTTGTAGTAACCTTGACCCCTCTGGCTCTACAATCCACCCCCCACTCTCCCCTTTTGGGTTCCCAAACTTCACCTAATGTTAGGCTGTGGGTTTTCTGAATCTGTTTCCATCAGTTGCTAGATGAAGCCTCTTTAATGACAATTGGGCTGGGTAACAATCTATAAGAATAGCAAATTATTAGGAATCATTTCATTGGCTGTGTGTGTGTGTGCGCGCGCGCACTTTGTTCTATCCTAGGTCTCTGGGCTCTCTAGACTCCAGACTCTGGTTCCTGGCCCTCTAGGCATTGTCATGGGTGGAATCCCTCTCATGACACGTATCTCAAGCTGGAGTAGTCATTGCTTGACCACTCCCACAATTTCTTGTAGGCAGGACAAATTGTAGGTCAAAGGTTATATGGCTGGGTTGGTGTCACAATCCCTCCACTGGATATCTTGCCTGGTTATAGGAGGTGGCCAGTTCACAGCCTCAAGTTTATGGCAATGTCATTCACTTTATACCTGGGCAATCTTGTAATTTTAGTTTAAGTCTAATAGTGTCACTATTAAATGGGAGGGTATTCCCTTCCATTGGATATGAGCCCAAAGCTAATAATAATTCTGCAAGGGACAGAAAAGTTCCAGTCTATGTGTCCCTCAGCATTGTTCCCAATACTTACTAAGTGTTCTGTTTGTGAGTTGTTGAAACCCAAAGGGTGCTTGGCTACCAGGAAAGCCTGCAAACTTGGAAGCTACCTGAGTTTCAGAGACTAAAAAGAGATTCCAAGTAAATAAATTTGACAATAGCAATGAGTTAAATATTCCTAATCTCTGAGATGACTTTCTATAAAGAAAAAAATGGGGATGTGGCATCAAAAGCTCAAAATTGGGAACTAGGCACTGCCAGTTCCTGGCTAAGCACCTCAAGCAATTTCAGTGTCGTTTCCACGGCAGTTTCCTCATCTATTCAACAGGGCGCAATCATATTCACTTCAAAGCAAATGAGCTGTCAGCCTGTTTAGTGAGCCAGTTGTGAGAACCCAAGCAGCTACTTAAATATTTGTGTCCTTTTCTGAGCCAGGCCACAAAGGTGCCACTGCTGATAACCTGAGACCAACCAAATGCTCCTTGTCCTTTGTGCTGCTACTGGATTCAGTTGCATAATGAGCCCTCATTTCTGAGAAAGGCCAGGTCAAACCATTCAGGCCATACTCCCAGCATTAGCCCACCCTCCATTCCAGGGAATGACATTGGCCTGTGTCTCTAACAGCACAGCATTCCAAGAGAATCCTGTTTAACAACAGTTGGATAGAACTACTGATAGCTGGAATGACAAAGTTCACGGAATACAGATTTTGAGATCTTGGCAATGCATCTCAGCCTCCTCTTTCTCTAAGAGGTCAGTTTCATCAGTTATTGGTTTTGTCTTGATAGAACTCAGAAAATCCCACAGGAACGAACCACAGGTTGTTTTTATCATTTTGTTCCATTTCTCTTGTTTGCTTAGTAACCCTGGTAAATAGCTTTAGGCAAACAGAAACCTTTTAATTCTACTGAGTCCTTACCTGGGACACTTCAGTTGTAAGAGTAACTGAAAAGGGCACCTTTGATTTAGACTTTTCTCAAAAGTAATACTTCTTTAACATTCCTGTAATAATAGGATAAAATAACTATGACACTTGCTATAATAATAATAAAGAAATTAAAAAGTTTCTAACAGCTGTTTATTCACTCAACAAGTATGGAATAAATATTCCTCAATAAATGGACATAGTTCTTAGCTGAATGTATTATAGAGATTAAAGTAGAATCCTTTTTTATAGAGAGCAATCAAAAACAGAACCTTGTTCCTCTTGTCCATGGGGAATGGATCCAGATATCCATCTG
Source organism: Arvicanthis niloticus (assembly GCF_011762505.2). Lineage (NCBI taxonomy): Eukaryota > Metazoa > Chordata > Mammalia > Rodentia > Muridae > Arvicanthis > Arvicanthis niloticus. The sequence goes on along the minus strand of NC_047670.1, from coordinate 38,711,715 downwards.
GAATGGAAACATTCCAGATAACACAAATACCTGATTGCCTAGTATTTGTCCAGTGAACATTGGCTCTATTTCAAGTGCCTAAAGATTCATTTGTTGATATAAAAGTACAGAAAGAACAAAACTTTAAGAAGGCATACGCCTACTTGGTTTTTTTTTATTTACTGTGTCTAAAAGAATTAAGACTCTTATGGTGATCAAATAAATGCTGGCTTGTCTAATTCTTTTAAACTGTACACTACACTAGATACTTGTGTATTTACTCATTCGCTTCTTCAATCAACAAATGTTCATATGGGCTTTCTACGTGTTCAGTGCTAAAGCTACAGAAATGAAGAACCTCTTCTCTTTGCCCTTCTAGACCTGTCAGTCTCCTAGAAACAGATGATACCAGTAAAATGGTGAATTCTAGGAAAGTGAGAATGATGAGTAGAGAAGAAATGCAAAACTTTTTACAGATTTATTTATTTACTTACTTATTTATGTATATGAGTATACTACAGCTGACTTCAGACACACCAGAAAAGGGCACCAGATCCCATTAGAGATGGTTGTGAGCCACCATATGGTTGCTGGGAATTGAACTTGGGACCTCTGGAGGAGCAGTCATTGCTCTTAACCAGTGAGCCATCTCTCCAGCACCAAAAATGCAAATCTGAAAAATCCAAATGTCCCTGACACTGCAGCATGTACTGGCACAGTTTCAAGTACTTATGTATTTATTTATGTGTATTTATATAGCTTCACAGATCTAAGAGTTAATACCTGCACTTTAAAGAAGGGAAATTGAGTCCAGACTCATGCCATACAGTTAGAGTAAGTACCAGATAAGAGGAGCGAAGTTGAGTATCTTGAGTATATTTTGCCTCTTTATATAAAATGTCTAATGGGCACGTAATTTGAGACGAAATGACATATTACCTTTTTCTCACTTCTGATCTCTATTACCCCCCTCCTAGCCCGACCATTTGTTGTAGTAGAGAGTAAACAGAGACTTTTCCTGGTTTAGATACTTAAAAGTGCTATTGTTTCTTCTTTGGATTATGAGCAGAGAAATTCTGTTTTACAAAACAAAGATTTAGGATAAAGGAATGGAGGACTGGATCCTGGTACAAGCTCTGTCTTCATACCATGTGATGTCAAATAAATTGTCTGAATTAGTAGAGATTCTAACACCAATCTCAAGCCATATTTTGAAAGGCCTATATAGTAAAGTGATCTGTAAGTTAACATACAGAATTTATATCTTTAACATCATCATTATCCTTAACATTGCCATCACCATCTTCATCATCCATCCCCATTAGAAGTTTGGCCCACAACATTTGGGCGTATTTGTTGATTGTGTGTTAAACCAAAGCTTCAAACTTCTGAGGTCATGATCACTGGATCAGTTCCACAAAAAAAAAAAAAAAAAAAAAAGCCCTAGAGACAAAAAAGGAAAGGCAGCAGCATTTGGATCAAGAGGGAAATCTTTTTTTGTATCGGCAGAGCTGCATGTTGCTGAGCTGGTATGAAAGAAATTCTCTGAATGGTCATCGACAAAGAGCACCAGAACTTTGCCAGCTTCCAGCTTCAGACTACTCCACTGACATACTCTACATTACTACTCGCAGTGTCATTCAATGATTCCGTGTAAGGTACCGTGTCAATACTATCTGCTAAAGGGATGACAAATTCTTCATCCAGCAGCACTTTTGACAGCCTTCTCTTGATATTTTATTTTTCAGATTCTCTTATTTCTTCAGCCTTATTATTTTCTATGGTATCCATGCATCTGGCTCCTCCTGCCTTCTCCATGTTCCATGCCTGTCACTAACTAGCACTCTCTACAGCCTTATCTCCAAATGATTGTTTTGTTTGAGTTTGGTCTATGATGATTTGAATATGCTTAGCCCACAGAGTGGCACTATTAGAAGGTGTGTCCTTGTTGGAGTAAGTGTGGCCTTGTTGGAGAAAATTGTCACTGTGGATTTGTGCTTTAGGACATTCCTCATAACTGCCTGAGAGATTCAGATTTTTTTTCTGTCTACCTTTGGAACAAGATGTAGAACTCTTAGTTCTTCCAGCACTATGCCTGCTTGGATGCTGCCATGCTTCCTGCCATAATGATAACGAACTGAACCTCAGAACCTGTAAGCCAGCCCCAATTAAATGTCCTTTATAAGAGTTGCCTTGGTCATGGTGTCCCTTCACAGCAATAAAAACCCTAATTAACTAAGACAATGGCATAAGCAGAAATATCCATGAGTCTATCAGTAGTATCTATCCTAGCAGAGTAACACCATTGGCTGAGTAAAAATGGCATGTTCTTTTCATCTTTTATATTATAGCTCCTATGATTCTCCCAATAGCCATAAAAGTGAGCTATCTATATTATTTACATTTCTCAAATAAAAAACAAACAAACGAAACAAAAAACAAGCAAAAAAAAAAAAAAAACTATGCAAAGGGGAAAAATAGGAGTTGGTCACTTCTATAGAAGCTCTCTGGGTTTTTCAGAGCATATCCAATAGAAGACTTATGGTGTAAGTTGCACTGGGGGAAAAAAAATCAGTGAGATGTGGTATACTGTACCTGTCCTTGGAGAGTTACTAAGGTGATTAACATATTTAACACTTGAAAGCCTCTGAGAAGTTCTACAGCTCAAGATATTAAAAGGTTTTGTGTTTTTTTAATATCCTTGTACAAATATATGTGGCTTTGAGGAGTAAAGAAACCATGCTCCAGTAATTCAGGTGAAAGAACAGCGTGTTTGTGAAAAGTGGAATAGCATAAGAAGATCGATTCTGAACACTTTGCAAATGTGTAATAGTATTAACTGATTGGTAGGCTGTATGATATAAGAAAATTAATGATAATCAGATAACTATGAGGTTCTAGGCCCTAGCAATGAACAAAAAGACCCTCTGGGGAAGTCTTCTGTGGACTAAGCCCACCTCATTATCAATTACAGTTTACAATATCAAATACTCTGCCTTCTGAGGTCACCCAGTATCTAATTTCGGTTCTTTAAAATTGTTTTTGGAAGGACTCATATGACTGAGGCTGGCCTAGACATCAGTGTAACTGAGGATGACTTTGAACTTCTGTTGGATATCTGATCCTCCTGCCTACACCCCCTAAGCATGGTGCCTAGGCACGCACCACCATTCCTGGGTTCAGATGGAATCAAAGAATTCCTACATTAGAAGCAGCAACTCTGTCAGCTGAACTAAGTTGGCACCCCCATTATCTTTGTTGGTAAAACCTGAACAACCTGTGATAGTCATGACTGTCTTGATAAATCCCTAAGAGATGAGAAAAGCATGTATCTAGATACGCCTGTGTGCAATTTAAAAGGTAGATAATCTACCCTAAATATGAACATCTCTGTCCCACACACTTGGGGATCAAGATGGAATAAAACAGGGGAACTGAAAACAATATCTTAATAGTACAAACCATCTATCTGTCTATCTATCCATCTATCTATCTGTCTATCTCTTTCCACTGCTATGCAAGAAACTCAACTACACTACTCTGTCTCCTTCAATAAACTGAAACCTCTGAAACTGTGAACCTAAGTAAATGTTTCCTCCAGTACATGTTTTTAGCTGGCATTCGTCACATTGATAGTGATAGTGATTCCAGCCAGCACTTAAGTAATCCATGCTTGCGTACTGTTGCAGCCCTCACATCTCCTACATGGCCATGACTTGACAAGGATATCTTAAATGAATGAATAAGTGAAAAAAATTAATGTAAATACCATGTAATTATTGCTTAACAAATTATAGCTACCTATAATTTGATGCTGCAAATCAACCAATATGAGTGTAACCAATCAAATTATTGTGCAAGAAGAAGCTGGAGGTAGAAGAAGATGACAGCTAACGAGGGGAAAGGTGATGAGATGCTAAGGTCTAATTAGATCACTTTGCCTAGATTTCTGAGATAGCCTGAGCCAGTCTTTTTCTGAGTCCACTCTTTCAATCTCATTGAACAAGGAGAAGACTATATATATATGATGGCCACAGGCCTCCACCTCATAGCTGAGTTTCAGTGGAATCCATGCTGACATCCTCAGCATTGCAAAGCATTAACCACCATAGAACATATGTATCCCTCCATCATCAATTATGAATACACTGAAGTTATATTTCTCATCTGAACTTGTTTTGGGAACATTCTCTCCAAGAGCTAGTTTTATGTTCTTAGATCCAGCCAGCTTGTGTGGATAGTAATCTGGCCTCTTGAGCATAGTTAAGTTCCAGTGATTTGACTAGATTCATCAGTGCTAGCCAACAGAGTTAGTGGGCAAAGTTTTAGTCTCATCTATTCATTTTTGTTTTCTATCTGGATGTTCAAGGTAGAGCTCTACACAAGACTTTGTTCATCTGAGCACTGCCTACCCCACTGTTAGCTGCCTTAGTACAGATGTTGTGTTGGCTAGAGCCGAGGCCCCTTTCTTTCCCCGACAAGAGGTCACTACCTGAGTAAGAAAAACAGAGAACAGAACTTTGCTGTGGTCCATGACCCCCTCGAAGCCCTTTAGTGACCAAGTCTTCTCAGTAGTGCAGAACCAAACCACAGAAGTCCTTCCTAATATTCTCACCATTGTTTTTCTTATCATTGTTATTGTGTAAACTTAATCGCCAGAGAATCTTGCTTACTGCTTCAGCATGACAATCATTTTATTTCTTACTTGAAGTGATGCTCTGCTGCTAATTAGCCTGGTTTATGGGCAAGACGACTAAAGGACAAAGTGATAACTAGCTTATGCAATGGTTGAACTGAAAAGGTTAAACAAGAGGCAGTGCTTCCTGATGAACCGGTTCCTGGACTGAGAAGAAGAGCTTTAGAGTTTTCTCCACTGATCCACCCTCTTAAGATAGAAGTGAAAAACAGGAACATGATATTGAGCCACGTTGAGAAATTATGTACTGTGAAAACAAACAGTGTGTGACTTAGAAGTAAATGGTTAATCTATAGGATGCTGACTCTTTTTTTCTGGCATCAGGATTCTGTGAAAGTAAACAATGGGAATACCACAATAGCAGCAAAGATTCCTCCTTACCTTGGAGCCATTCATAAGGATGGTGTCAAAAAAACAAAGGCAGTAATGGGAAAGAGACTGGTCTAGCTAGAGTGTGTCTTGTCTTGTGGGTCCTAGGGAATTTTCATATGTATGTGCTTGATTTGGCAAGGGTCCACAGCTGGGCAGATGATAACATTTGATCTCTGCATAAGACTGGAAACCTGACTGCTCACTTAGAATTTGCTATATATGATAATCTATGTTATGCTGAGAATCTGTAAACTGTTTTGTCTGTTCGGTTTTTTTAATTAGAGCTTGCAAATATAAAATTAATATTTTAATAAGACTATTGTGTCTCTAAACACCCATTTTTTTTTCCACTTCTCTCCATCACTCAGTCCTCAAAATCTAGAAAATTCTTGGAAGTTCTTCCTCAGGTAAGTATGCCTTGGGATCACACAGAATCATGGCCATTCTCAACAGATGAGATCATACAGTTGGAAACAAAACCCAGAGTTTCGGCATCAGCTAAAAATGCCTACCTAACGCCTTTCTCTGGAAGAACCAGAAAGCTGGAATCTACCATTCATTTGTTTATGTTTTCTGCATCCTTCCTGGCACAGCAAGTACCACAGGGTGAGTAGGCTTTCCTCAAAGCTTTAAGAATCAGAGTGGCATACAAAGGCTCACCGCTGCGGTCTCCTTTGTAAAACTCAGCTTCTGGCAAAGATGGAACAGAAATGCTTACCTTATTCCTTTCTGTGTCTGTCGGATGATGGGAAACTACAACAAATGATGCTTCTGTATGACATTTTGCTCAGGCTCACTGAGTACCAATGGCAAGGTGAGAATATACTCAAGTCCGCATCCTCCAAAAGTCCAAATGTTTCCTGGAAACAATCTGAGGAAAGTGCTGCACTTTCCAGCCACTGCGTTTGCCTGCTTTCCACTCAGCATATAACAAAGAATTCCTGCATTCAGATAGAAGCCAAGAAGTCTTGAACTAGGATACCACAAAAGAGCAGCCTAGGAGTAACTAAGAGATTCAAAGCAACGCCACTCTCTCCAAATAGAAAAATCCCATTTTCCCAGGACAGATAAAACCTACATTGTCAGTGGCTCGCTTGTTTGCTGCACTCCCACCTGTCCAATGCTAACTGAACAATATCTTGCCCATTTCGTTGAGTGAGGTTGCATCTGAGAACCAGCCAGAGGAAATCAGGGGAAGTGGATTGTGTATAGCCTAGCAGATGTCCCTAAGTCTTGCCTTGATATGTAAAGTGGTAACAGTATCTGGATTTCAAGCTTGCTGTGAAGATAAATGAGATAATGAATAGATGACAGAGTCAGATTTATGCCTGGGACACAGCAGGTGCCCAGAACATGGGGTTTTTTGTTGTTGTTGTTGTTTGGTTGGGTTTTTTTTTTTTTTTTTTTTTTTTTTGCTCCTTTGTTATTTCACATCCATCCTCTGACACATCACATAAGATATATTAAGAAGCTCACTCACAGGTTGGCTCAGATGATTGTCTCCAGGACCCAAATAGTCAAAAGAGAGAGCTGACTCCTATAAGTTGTTTTCGGGCTCACACACATAGTACACAAACACATGCATGTATCCTCTGAAAACAAACAAAAATATAGTATGATGATGATGATGATGATGATGATGATGATGATGATGATGATGATGATGATGTTTGCATTGCTCTCCCATTAGAATTTCCTCCAGGAGCTGAACTTAAATCCCAGTATGGGCTCTAGGTTTTTAAGTTAAGTGCCGAAAAGTCTTTCTGTCCCAGGTCAGCCAGAGGACCAGCAGTGGAGGTACATTTGGTAATAGGTCATTTGTCCACATGTACTTTGATTCTTCCGGAGGTTTTTTTTTTTTTTTTTTTTTAGACCCAGGAGGTCCGGTTAATTGCCATTCCAAGACAGTGTGGTGCAGGAGCTGTGTGACAGTTGGCCACAAGAACTGAAAGTGCATGAAGAATCTGAAAAAGCCCTTAGAGGAGACTGACCTTCTATAGAGGTACAGCTGACAAACACCTGTGTAGCCTGAAACGTCACCCCTGGAGAATCAGTTCATACAATGATATCATTGCTAGGGTAAAAACCAACTCTAATAACTGATTGTATATTAACAGATTGTATATTAATTGCCAATTAAGAGTATCCGATTTCAGGCCCTTACTCACCTCTTACAGAAACTTAATATTCTAAACCATTGTGGTGCTTACTATGGCATTAGAATAGAGCAAGTCCATACCTTAGTTCTCTGTGTAGACAGGCTAGTTGAGTGTCTGGCGAGCTAAGTTCCACAGAAGCGTATTTGACTAGTGAAAGGGGCTAGGTCAAGGGCAATTACACAACAGTGCTCCAAAGTTAGCACCTATCTCTTCCTGGTCGTTTCTCTTTCTTCCCTCCACCTACACAGACATGCCCTTTAAATATTTACTTGCCCGCCATGGCTGTGTATGGCAGACTTTGTCTCAGAAGTCAGCTTGATCCCTTCGAAAGTGTTTGCTAATTAGATCCTCCTGGAAGTTGGGCAACTTTAGATATGTTTATCCTGTGTGAAGCACTCCCTGGACCCTTGGCCTCTAAACAGCCCCAGGGAGGTCAGCTCTGGCTTCCCCACTTGCTTTCTCCCCTCTCAGAGGAGTTCTACTAATTTCCCAGTAAAGCTGAATTGTATACTCCTCTTTTTTCTACCATTAGTTTTAGACACAGAACTAGGTAGACATTAAGAGTGGCTGGAGCCAAAGAGCAAAGTGCTCCTAAGTCGAAGGAAGGATCCATTGAACACTGAGATCCTTTGGATACTGTTTTACTTCATCACCTGGCATCCAGACTTGAGTATCGACTTGAATATTATTTTTGGCTTGAAGAGAAAAATCACTGCTGTGGTAATTCAAGGTTAACAAACCCAGTGGTCACAGCCCTCAAATATGTTAAAAGATTTGTTGCAGAAAGCTCTGAGAACTAAACATAGGGTATTGATGGTGTTTGGGTGTTTGGGATGTGTGTGTTTGCTCTACGTGTGGTTATGTTCATATTTCAATTGAATCAGCTTCTAAAGAGTCAAAAGCACCAATTTGGAGGACATTATGGTCCTGGGTCTTCAGGCTGTTTCAACCTGTAGCTCTATATTTCTCTCTCATTTCATTACCTTCCATATCTTTGCTTACCGATCAAGCCAAATGCCGCACGAGGTATTACACTGGCACCTCAGATTGTATTTTGCATTATATGAAAAGAGGAAAGAAAGGAGTGGGTGGAAAAAGAGAAGAGGAGGAAGGGAGAGGGAGAAAGAGGGATATAAGAAGTTCAGAAAGTATTGACAGTCAGAAAATGAAGACTGGAAGATGTGAGAGAAAGAAAGCAGCCTGACACCACAGAAAGAGCACCTGGGACAGTATTCTCAAAGGAGACTTAAACTGAGACCTGAGGGAGAATGGGCCAATGAGAAGAAATCATAACCAAAGAGACAGTAAAAGTCTTAATGTGAGAGTGATCTTCAAGGACTCAAAAAAAAAAAAAAAAAAACTAGAAAAAAACAGCACATGGTAAATGTCAGGGAGCAACTGAATAGTACAAGAAAAATGTCAAAAAAAAAAGAAAAGAAAAGAAAATGAGCAGCAAAGAATGGGCTTTGTTGATTCAATAACACTCAATTACCAGATGATGATTGAATGAATGAAAGTCAGGTCCTCAAGTCGGGTCCTCAAGTGCTATGAGACAGTGCACATCAAAGTTTGCATGGGGTTTACACTTAAAGCAGAAAGACAAGTGAAATCCACTGCCATTTAAGATATATGTCCCATCATGGGAAGGGCCACCCTGTAAGCCTTCTTCTGGCTCTCAGCTTTAAAGGCAGGGCCTGGGCAAGAGCAGCAAACTTGGTATTATGTGACCTTGTGAAAAAGTGTAAGTCAGCCTGAAAAGTCAAGACGAATGTTAACACATTTTACACCTGCTACCCAGCTTAAAGAATTTAGAATGGTATTGGTCATCACAAGCTAAGAAGATGATGGATACAGAAAATCAAAGTTGGACTCTGTAGTAGGAGAATAAGGAACTAAAGAAAACTGCTCCAAGATGAACATGGAAGTAGCCAGTTAGCGGATAAGTACTGAAAATATTACATATAACACGTACTCAACAGAATTATCACAGAATAATCTTATACAAATAAGAGAGGCAAGTGCTATATATATGACCCCATAAAGGCCCATGAAACTTATGGTCAGTGGTTTTGACAGTGTATTTCTGCAGCTGGCTAGCACACTCCCACTCCCAAGAGTGTCTTTCTCTCTTTCAAGAAACTGTTTCTATCTTTTCTATGTCACTATGTGTTTCTGATACAATTCTCTGCCCAGAGACTCAAGAACCTCGGGACTCCAGCAGGTGGCCCCTGAACTCAGAGCCATGCCTGTAATAGCTTGAGCTGGGTCCTCAGGATTGAAGAGGACTAAGAGGTCAGTGGGAGCAGAAACAGTTTGAATGGCAAGTGCCCAACAGTTTGAATCCAAGGACAACATTTTAATGAGGCATCCAAGGTTCCCCACAGTCTCTATTCTTTGTAATTCCTTTTCTACACACTCATGCATACAACCCAATGCTCACCCTCCCTGGCTGCTGAAACACAACTGAAATAAACCACAACCTTTCCTCCAAATACCATAGTCATTATGCATGAAACTGGGATTGCTGCCGGAAAGGCCATGAACAACTTCCATAGAGCAGAGCCTCCCCGTGTACTGACAACTCATTCCACCATTTCAACTTGCTTGGAAATATGGTCCTTCCGTGAATCAGGAGTCTGGAACTCCTGTGATGCTGCCAGTCCTTCTGATAATTTTAGTCTCAGAAGTGTGCTCCTCGACTGCTGCTGGGTAAGACTCATTATCCAAGCCTTAGGGACATCTAACAGGAAGCATTAATTTCTCAGATGTAAGTGTGTAGACTGGCTATGAAGGTTTTATTGTATGCTGCAGGTGGCTCTGCTGTTTCTCCTCTAGCCTGGGATGATTTGGCCAAAGAGGACGTGCTGTTATCATGATGTTAGAAGTTTAGAGGAACAAGTGGAAACAGGTGATGTCATCTGAAGTACCAAGTCTACCTCTCTGTAACTCCTGCCTCTGCACACTGGCCAAAAGAAGTCATGTGTCCAAGGAAATGTTAAGGCAAGGTCCAAGGAGCAAGGTTCACACTGCCTACCAAATGGCTTCACTAAGAATGGATGCAATCCTTTAAGTAAGAATGGTAATCAATTACTTCATACACTATTGACGCTCCAAATTCTTTGTTTGTTTTAGTAACTAATGTCAAATCCCAAGTGACAGAGGCCACAGTCATTTTCCTGCAAACCTTTTTTACTTTTAAAGTTAAGTTTCTTAACCATTTAAAACTGACCTGTATTTTTTTTTTATTTTTATATTTTGTGGTTGTCATTTCCCAGAGAGATGTGACAAAACAAGCAGACATTGTGTCTAAAGGAAAAATATGGAAGACTCATCTTATTTGCTCATTTTCTGAAAGAGCCACCATCCAGCTGTGCACCAAGACAGCTGTACCCTGCCCTCAATGTCACAGTTAGCTATGAAGATCACTCAAGTTTTTCAGACCCACCAAAAATGCAAGAATCGTGTTTCCTCATCCTCCTATTCATGATTAAAGAGGAAATGGGACACGGGGTCCTACAACAGAAAGATAAGAGCAGTTATACCTGGCCCTCTGCTATCTGGAAATAGTGCCAGCTACACTGAACATCTTGAGGTTCATAAAGCTGAACCATCACAGCAGGTACTTGTAATCTCATCTACTCAGTCAGAACGGTAAGGAGTTCAAAGCCAACCTGGGCAGTGTACGGCTTCCTTAACCTTTTATCCAGAAGGTTTAGAGAGCCACAGAGTCTTGCCTGTCAACCCTAACTGAACACTGTGGTGTGTGTGTGTGTGTGTGTGTGTGTGTGTGTGTGTGTGTGTGTGTATGTGTGTGTGTGTGTCTAGATAATGACTGTGAATGCTTCTAGTTAATGTTTCTTGTACTCAGACATCACTATGATAGGATCCTCAGATCAGGCTTGTCAATACAGGGCTATGTATGTATCTGCTAGGTTCTCAGGCTACTTCAAAAGGAAGCACTCAATGCTCAGATCAGCAGCTCTGGCATAGGATGGTTGTTCTTGATCTCAAATAGGCTTATACAGATGGCAGTTGGCTCCATTGGTTGGTACAGGATGGCTTTGACAGGGACAGATGAGGACCTTTATCACTGCCTTCTTCAGGAAGACTAACTATGGCGTGTTTGCACACACACACACACACACACACACATATATATATATATATCAGAGTTTCAAAAGTTGGGAAATAGGCTCAAATCATTTCTACCACATTCTGATACTCAAAGTAAGTCATAGGACTGAACCAAAATAAAGAATTAGGAAAAGAAAGTTAATTTGGAAGCTGTAAAGTATAATGATCATTTTTTTTTTTTTTTGTAAACTCTGCCCCAGATATGCCCAATAGTACTCCATAATGTTATGTCCACAAAAAGCCGAGGGCAGCCGTGCTTACCTTGAGTTTGGGCCCGGGCTGTGGTGACTACTCAGAGATAAGTTAATTAACAACCCTGAACTTTGAGCCCTGAAATACTGTCAACTAAATTCCTGTCACATTTGTACTTCAAGCTGTTGATCTGAACCAAAGTATAATTTCTCCTACTCATGTTGTCACCCAGCTTTTATTCCTCTGTACCCATCTGGTAGCAATGTCTCCTATGTCTCTTTAAACAATTTGCTCAATTCTGAACATCATTTGCAAATACAGTATAAGTAATACTGTATCAACCACTAATACTGTTCTGCTCTAGACCTCAGTGGTTCTTCCATTCTTTTCTCTTTAGCAGGTGCTCAGCATACATGCTTTTTTTTGAGTCCTGGGCAAGAGCTCTCCTGCTGACTTGTGTTGCCAGCCTCTTTTAGGAATATGAAATACTACATGAAGTTACAAAACAGGGAACAGATAGAAACTAGAAGAGGGGCTTTCGTGAAATCCATTCTAATATATTTTTCTGTCCCTCCCCTCCCCCCCAAGGCATATGAAGCCTCTTTAGATAAAACATAAATTGGACAGAAAAACAAACAAACAACGGGCAGGCATAACCATCAGTAAAAGTTGCTTTTCCACAGTGACTCAGAACATATTGATGTGCCACTGCCCCACATTGTCCCAACTGCTGTTGCCTCTGCTATTGTCTGTTGTATGTCATTCCAGTTTTGGACTGTGGGTCATGAACTATTAACTTGATTTTACAACCCAATAACCAGGCCATGCCCCACAGTTGGAACTCACTAGGCATGAAGACCTTAGGAAAGTCTTTCTACTCTTTAACTCCAGTGGCTGGTGCTTCTCTAGCTTCTGGACTCTTGTTTCTTAATCTAAGGGGCAAGGATGTGCAGCTCCATAAGGGTGGGACAGCTTCAAGATGAGCCAAAAGGAGGCTCCACATCAGTAGGAATCAGAAGCCCCCAGGGATACTGAGTAAGTCACTGTACTTGCCAGCAGGGTTTGCTCTGGAGTCATGCTAGCTAAGTAGAAATTGGTATAGTTCAGGTTATATGGGTTCACTGGTTAATCTGTCTAAGTGTTAATAAGTATGCCCTTTGAAATCATTGGTATTCATTCTCTAAGGTCATTAATGGCAAAAAATAAAATAAAAAGTGCATCGTGAGCCTAAAGCTAGAAACACAGGAAGGCTCCATAGTGATGATACAGAGGAAGATAGAGCTTTTTTTTTTTTAACTGTTTCAAAGCAGCAAGTTGACTCTTCAGTAAAAGATGTCTGTCATGTTCTTCCCCCATATACCCTAGATTGAGTTATACTCTAGATATAGTTATCTATTCATTTGAAAGCAAAGTATCTTGTAGTCCAGGCTGATCCTAAACTTGCCAAAGATGGCAATGAACTCTTACTGACCTTCTTTCCTCCACCTCGCACAGGCTGAAATTGAAGGCCTGTACCACCACATCATCTCACATCCCATTTGAATAGAGACGTGGAAATTACATGATTGGCTGTCATCCCCCATTCTGTTGTCTTTACTCCCTTCACATTCTGAGCCTCGCACAGTTGTGAAGAGTAGTAAAAATTCTGTCTGGAAAAGCTGCTATGAAACAATGATTTAACAACAACAAAAAAAAGTGTGCAAAATAATAAGGAATGAGCAAGGAAGAGAGGCTGGGGATAGTGAGAAGTGCCATAATATTATCTGACCAATGCAGGAGAAATGAAGAGTGTTGGGCAAAGCCAAAAATGCATCTTTCAGGAATTACTGAAGAACAATATTAAGTGGCATATGAAATATCAATCGCTGTCAGATTAGATCATCTTTAGTTGCCTTAGCGGTGCAGTGTGGCTCTAAAATCCAGGCCCTTGCTTAAAAATCCTAGCAAATGAGTCCTGATGTTCATTACTTGTTAGCATACCTGCGTTCTTATGTGTGTATATGCATACGTGGGTGTATATGTGCATGAGTGTGTATGTGGCTGTGTGTGCATGAGTATATATGAGTGTGTATGTACATGTGTGTGAACAACTGTGTGTATGTGTGCACCTGTGTGTGTGTGCAAGTGTGTATCTGGGTGGGCACATGTGTGTGCTAAAGAAGTTAGTTCTTATCTGTGTGCCACACAATATATCAAGGTTAGGGGACAATTAGGACAAGTCCTTACACTCCAGTGACCTATAACAAATCTTTCTCTCTCCCTCTTTATGTGTGCATGTGTCTGTCTGTGTCTGTCTGTCTGTCTTTCCATCTCCCTTCCTTGCTTACTGAGCTCTTACTATGGAACAGGCACTAAGTCGGAAGGGAGTTGTATGAACATCATTTCTCTAGTTCCTAATGCACATTGTAGCAACTACTCAAAAGCTCCTTATTTCTATTTTCTACTAGAGACTTCCGAGTCTACCAGATGTTAAAAGGCAGAGTATAACTTAGGTCTCTTGTTAAAGAATCTCCCAGTTCTACTCTAATAGAGTCAATAGTAACATCATCTGACAAGACATGGATATCAGTCACATAGCTGCTGTGGTGTGCAAATATCTTTACTGCAAAGGGTAGGAGCCAGACCTGGGTTTGAATTCTTGTTCAACATGTAGTGACTCTATGTGAGAGTGTGTGTATATTTGAGAGAGAGAGAGATGGAGACAGAGACAAAGACAGAGAGACAGGAAGAGATAGAGAGAGACAAAGAATCAGAAAGGCTGGTGATATAATGGTATATTTGGGGAATTATATAAGAAGACATATTATAGGCATACAACCCTGAGAGGACATCTATTTCAATCTCCTTACTGTATAGTTGAGAATGTCAACACTGTGTGAGAACAAGGGTACAAGAACCCCTTGCCTGTCCTCCTCAGGGAGAGAATGACACCAGTGGGACACTTGATTTCTGATGCCCACTTAGCTTCTTGCTTTTTCTGGGATTTCACTCCGTGTCATAGGCAGGCTTTTAACTGCACCAATCCCCCTACCCCTCCCCCCCCCCAAATCAAAGGAAATATCTGCTCCCAACCAAGCAGAGTCTTGTGACAGAATCTTGTGAAAGCACCTCTCATCTGCTTTCCCTCTCTCTGCTCATTGATGGAGGTCAAGTGAAGGTCAGGGGATGCTCTGATGGCTGGACTTCTGGGTCTCCACACCCAAGAATGCAGCCAAGCTTCAAATAAATCAGACCACGGACAAGAATTCAGACGGGCTCCCCCAAGTTCCAGGCTTCCTTTTCCTGGTAGAATCCACCAGCTGTCTTGTTGCTAGGAGACCAGTGTAGGTAGAAAGTACAATAGCCATAGTTTTCTAACTTATCTGAAAATGCAGTTTGTCTTTGCTCCCTCGGGGCTTCAGCTTCCTTAAGAGCAGGCTATCACAGCCAGGCAGGGAGAGACTTTTTTTGTGTGTCTGTGTGAAATGGATAGAGCTTTTCCTAGGCATAGAGTGTCATCCAGCAGAGACCCAGGAGCTGCCAATTACTGATGCAATGTTTGGGAAAGAGTTGCTGACCACACATGACTCAACAAAATATGACAATTTGCGTCCCTAT
Source organism: Arvicanthis niloticus (assembly GCF_011762505.2). Lineage (NCBI taxonomy): Eukaryota > Metazoa > Chordata > Mammalia > Rodentia > Muridae > Arvicanthis > Arvicanthis niloticus. The sequence continues at coordinate 38,696,586 of NC_047670.1, read as the reverse complement.
CTCTTGGGAAGTTGTACTTATCAGAACCAATAAGAGCTGTGCGGTCACAAAGTAGACTGAGCTGTATTTATCATGGGGGAATTGAGAAGGAATTAAAGCCCCAAGGTTTGTGAGTGGAGGAGACGATTTGAGTCACTATCTGTCCGGGACTTTCCTTTTCATTGGCATTCCAACTGCACAGACCTCACTCTGGCAAACCAGAGCATTGCTCAATATTAAAAACATTTGCCTGGAATGCAGGACATGTGAACTCAGACACCCCCTACAGCTTCACAGTGTGATCCCAGCATGCTGCATTCACTGTAAAGGAGAGCAAGGACAGGGCCCAGAGGTGACACAAACCACATACAGAAAGGCAGGAGCACAAAATGTGGCAACAAGACCCTTCCCAGCCTTTGCACAGCACTTACCACCACCCACTGATGACCTGGCCGAAATGGAAAGGAAGCCCAGTGGGAGTAAACCAGTGCATTCCTTTTCCCTTAGAGGAAAGTAAGAATGTAAATTGATTTCCTCTTCCTCTGCTGGTGTGCTTGTTTATCTGAAGCAGAAAAGTAAAAAAAAGAAAAAGAAAGAAGAAAGGAAGGAAGGGAGGAAGGGAGAAAAGAAGGAAGGAAGGAGGAAAGGAAGGAAGAGGCCACACAAGTTACTCCCAACAAACTTTAGGAGAGGAAATATAAGGTTATCAAATTCCCCCTCCTCTCCTTGTCTAAGGATCCTCCCAGTTCAGCTGAGACAAAGTAGCAACCCTTGTTAAACTTGTTAAATTGTGAGTGAAGAATGTAAATCCACATACTCAAAGGCCTATTTAATCCATGTAGTATCTTTGCAGAGCGCAGGGTATTGCCAGTGCAGGGCTAAAGGCAGACACAGCATTCTGACTAACTACAACAGGTCACTACCCACCCCGCACCCCTTTCAAAGCCAAAAGAGAAACTGTCCTCAAACACTGCTGATTGCTCAGGCCGGCTGTCAAAGATGATGCCCTCTGTCACACAGGACAGCAATTAGCCGAAATCATCCCAAACTGCTGCCTCCGTGAATCTCTAATTGCCCATCTGGGTTTGTGGTTTTAACTACAGAAAGAGTCATACAGAAGGGGCAAGTAAAGGGCTGTGCAGTGAGGATTTCTGGGTAAGCTTAAGCATGCATCTTCCAAAGCAAGGGGTCAAGCTCAGGGAGGGCAAAGATATAGGCAAAAAACGCAAAGGTGACCTTTATATTCGCAAACTCTAGAGGAAGTAGAGAAGCATGGGGTCAGAAGACAAGCTCATAATCACACTGACCTTGGCAGATTCCAGCACAGTGTTGGTTGTAGACTGACTATGTGACATAGTCACTTAAGAGAGAATCAAAGTGTGGCACCAACAGAAGTGTCATTTCTGGTGTTCACTCATACCCATCACATATGACCTTGGGTAAGTCAAGGCTTCCTCCTGGGACTACTGACCTTAGGACTACAGCTTAGGGGCCACTGATCATTACTTTCACTGCACATAATTGTACCCACAATACCTGGCAAATGACATTGCCTGTGATGGCTACCCTTGGTTGTCATCTTAGTCACAGGTAGAATCAACTGAAACTCAAGCATCTGTGCACACCCTCAGGGAATTTTTCTTGATTGGGTCATTTGAGGTCAGAAGACCCACACTAAACCTGGACCATACCTTCTGGTAGCAGCCCACATAAAAGGACATGAAAGCAGGAAGCTTTTGTTGTTGGCCTATTTGCCCTTACTCTGGTTGGTCAGTGCATCTATCTTGATGCTGAGGCATTAGTTCCTACTTCTTGAAGATACCAACCTAGACTGACCAGCTGACACATCCAGGCTCCAGGATTGAATAACCACCAGACACTTGACCTTTCTGTCAGAAGACATCCATTACTGGATTAGCCAGGCCAGAGCCCACAAGCCACTAGAACTCTGCCAAGTGTATTACCAGCATTTCTTGACACATGAGTAGATGAATAAACAAATGGTAATAATGATGACAGTATTGAAGATGGATATAACACATGACTATAAATCTCAGTTACTCAGAAGCCTGAGAAATGATTGTGAGTTTAAGACCTGCCTGGGCTACATACATAGCGGCTATATGACCTCTTCCACATAAGAAAGAAAGAAAAAAAGCAAACTATAATACTGATAATTTAGATTCAAAAAAAGAGTAAGTAGATGCCTACTACATCTAAGGTGCTGAATTTCATTCATTGTCATGTGTGGGGGGGAAGGGTATATGCATAGGGTGTGCATGTATGTGTGTATACAAATTCACATGTGTACAGGCATGCCTGTGAATGTATGCATTTTAGGCCCTAGGCTAATGTTAAGAGTCTTTTTTGATCACTCTCCACCTTATTTATTGAGACAGGGTCTCTCATTTGAGGCCAGTGCTTGCCCATACCTGCCCTATGTGTGCTTACATGGATGTACTAAAATCTATTTACCTAACTGTGGTATCTTAAAGCTCAGAAAACAAAGTTCCGGCTGCAGAGAAAGTCCAATCGGAAACTGCTTGCCACACGAGTTCAAAGAGCTGAGCGTTTAAACATGTACATGTAATCTCAGTGCTGCTATGACAAGATGAGTAATGGAAATCAAAAAAATGTCTAGAATCTCACGGGCCAGCAAGACTGGAGCATACTTAGCCCCAAAACAAACAAAGTAAGATGCTGCTTCAAGGTTGTCCCCTGACTTCTACATGTGTACCATGGCATGCATAATAGATACACACATGCATCATACAAGGAAGGAAGGAAGGAAGGAAGGAAGGAAGGAAGGAAGGAAGGAAGGAAGGAAGGAAGGAAGGAAGGGAGGGAGGGAGGGAGGGAGGGAGGGAGGAAGGGAGGGAGGGAGGGAGGGAAGAGGGAGAGGGAAGAGCAGAAAATGAAGCTCAATGAATGTATTAAGCCACAAGTGAAAAAGCAAAGATGAGACCACAGATGTTCCAGCCCGCCAGCCCACCAGCAACCCTGCTCTGCCAGTTCTTACATCTGTTCTCTACTTTCTGTCCTCACATCACTCACTGTCCCCTGTCTTCTAGCTTCCCCTAGGATCCCGGGATGATGGTATTCTCACTGGACTAGCCTTTCTGCTCACCCACTATCTCCTTAGGACTAGTGTCTCTCTCCAGATGAAGAGCAAGAGACAAATGCTAAGTCCATGCCTGAGCCTCTGCAGTGTGAAATAGATGTGACTGGTAGCTCCCCAGTGCCACGTCATGAAGCTTATTCTTGTACTTCCTCATAATCAATGGTATGATTTGAATGTCATCCACCTGCTGTCTCAATAATTAGTTCACTCAACTCAAAAAAAAAAAAAAAAAGAACTAACAAATATAAGACAAAAAAACAACAACTAGAGGATAGAATACACGTGCTAGTATGAAAATGCTGGGGGTTTTAGTGAAACTGGGCCCAGAATGAGTCAGCAGGGAGATGTAGCTGACAGAACAGACTCCATGTGGGCCATCATCAATGAACTAGTGCACCAAGAATGGTAATGGCTATCGGAGGACCAGAAAAGTATCTTTGACTCTGTTTCTTCACTTATAGAGTTCAGACGATAATAGAGAAGACATGTACAGACTGATCAGGGGAGTACCAACAACACAGCTAGCACCCCCAACACAAAGCCAGTCATCGCTCTCCCAAAACCACCAAGGAGCAAACACTATCACGGTTCTTGTTTTACAAATAATGAAACTCAGGTGACAATGCTCTCAAGTGGCAAAAGACAGACTCAAGCCAGAGCAGCTTGATTCTGAGGTCCATTTCCATAACCACTAAGTTATACTTCCTCCCCTCAATAGAGAATTTAGAACAAGAAAAGCCCCCATATTCTCATGACCCCAAGATAAACACTTTTACCCTTCTTCACACTTTCAGATTTTCTTCCATATATAAAAGGAGACTGTGGCGTTCTGAACTGCCCCTGCTTTTACATCTACCATTCTTTCCTGGTTCTCTGTTTAGGTCAGTGGGGATTCAGTTCCACAGCCATTCCTGATATCATTTGCTCATGCAAACATAGTGTGATCTAAAATTTTGACATTTCCCACAGTTGTAATTGGCAGCACACTGAACATCCTTATTCTTTTTTCTTTGGTCTCAGTTATTATTGGTTAAGTTTCTGGGGCACAGTGAAGTCAGAAGAATAACAGTACTCCTGAGTATCACAGAGAAGTTTTGAAGTTTCTGAGTCATGTAAGATGTTCAATACAGAGGAAGCCCTCTATAAATACTAAACTACTTTAGCTGATTGGCATGTGTAAAGCTCTAACAGAAAATTTAAGAACAGCATGTTTTGTTCATGCTGCCCATCTGTGTTTGCTTGTTAAGATTTCCCAGAGTCTCCACTTTCAGAGGCCAAGTCCTGAAAATTAACTCATTCACTCTGTGTGGTTTCATTCATTTCTTGGCCCTGGGCTGGATGCTATGACGTTAAAGAGAGAGCAAGAGAGTAGCAAGGTGAGACCAGTTTTGTGGAATCACCAGCTTCTGGAAGAAGACAGGTCTTGAAGCATGAGCATCACCAATGGCTCCTGAAGAAGGAAAGCAAGTTACTATAGGAACAGAGTGGAAGGTACCTCACATTTTCAAAGGGGTTCAGGTCAGTTTTATCTGTCGTTGGTAGCTAGAATGAGCTATTCTGGAATATTTAAAACATTCAAAAATCAACAACAATAACTGTATAAGCATAAAATTGTTGAAGGTTTAGACCAGAGAAGCTAAAAATCCCTACAGAAGGGCCAGAAGACTCAACAGCAATCCTTGTGCTTGAACAGCCTTGAAGGAAATGGAGACTGCAGTGTGGGACTTCAGCTAGTTGGTGATATAAAAGAGGGGATTGACTTTTAGAGAGTTGCATTAAGCAAATGTGGAAGCAATTTTCCAGGAGATATTGGTAATCCCCAAAGGAAAATGACACTAGAGCGAAGAAAGTGCTTGTGTGGAGTACATCATGCAGCAAGGTCCCTGGAAGCACCTCCCTGAGCAAGACTTTCTCACTGGGTACTGTGTGATGCTCCCCACATCACTAAAGCTGTTTCCACCAGGATTCTCAGCTGTCAAGAGAACATTGCGGGTGTCAGATATCATCTCACTTTGACTTCTGGATAAGCAAAACAGAATTTGTGATACTTCCCAGCCCCAAAGCTGTACTCCCACTAAGCCTCAATTGTCCAGTCAACTCGGGAGATGGAGAAGGAGGGTGAGTTGGAGGGATCAGGAAAACCAGTTTTTAATAATAATAGAGCATCCTGCTCTAATAACAGTGTTGGGTTTACAGGGTACTTCCACAGACATTATCTCATTGGATTCTCACAGGGAATGGGGTGGAGGGGGAACAGGGCAATTAGCATGATCCCCACCCTTTCAAATATGAACAGTTGTGGCTGAGAGAGGTTAAGCGATTTGTTCATATAAAACTGGTGAGTCGCATAGCTATTTTATGACTCTCGGTTTCTTAGCTGCTTCCATTAGATCTATTCAGGGGAGAGTAGGAGCCATTCTTTATGCTGACTGAGAAGGACAGCATTTATATGCCCATTAACTATAAAGAACAGGGGCATAAAGGCTGAAAGAGGACCTGGAACAGATTGGGTATGGCAAAGGGTGGTTTCACCTGCTGCGGGCAGAGGTTATGGATGAAAGAGAACACAGACTCTACATACCAACTCAGGGCAGGAAGGATGTGAAGGCAGCAAGTGCTAGCACTTCTTTTTCTTCTAAAGAGATCAAAGGAATCTGGGGGAAGATCCATATTGGAGTAGTCTAGGGGCTAGTGTGAGGTTGGGCCATCTAGCAGAGCTTAAGAACCCACCCAAGTCAGGAAGCACAGGCCCTGCCAGCTCTGCCCAGCCACATCCAAGTACAAGAGACTTGCTCCGGTGCCTGTTCCTGTCACCAAACAATCAGTGAAACAGATGAAGACTCTGCCATGGACAGAACAGTAGTGTCACAAAGCAGAATGCAATTCATGGACTGCCAGCCTCAAGTCTGTAGCTGCCCAGGTGACTAGGACATGTTACTGTTTGCAGAGCTGTTGCTTCCTTTCACTCCAGAGATCCACAGAAAAGAATTTTGCAGAGATGGTCTCTATCAGTCAATCAGGAAAAAAAAGGGGGGGGAGGAAATGGTTCCCAGAATTCCCCTGGAAAGACACACTGTGATGACCCTGTCATCTATACGTGCTAAAGAGTGAAAAATCTAGCAGATGATCTTTTATGCAAAGGAACTGTGGGTATTTTTACATGCTGAGTATTCCCCAAATCTTGTGCAAAGCCCTAATATTTAATCCTGTTCAAACCTCATAACAATCCCACTTTATGCTAAAGGAGCAGTGCCGCACATAAACCTTCTCAAGGTCACACAGTAAGTAAATGGCAGAGCTGAGACTTCCCTGGAATTCTGATGCCCCAGAGCCTAAGTTCTCCCTACCCTCTACAAAACCTTCTGAGTGTGCAAGCTCAGAATAGTTCAGCAAGGAGAGAAGAGGAAGGGAGCATGGGCCAGGGTGGAAATTTTGTCTTAAGCCACCATCCTGACTCACTCTTCTTAATAAGCATCAAATGACAGCTGAAGGCTTCTGGAACAGCACAGCCAAGGGGAATCCAGACTCCAGTGACTGATAGATGAATCAGCATGGTGACTTTCAGGTCAAAGAGGAAGCCATAATGAACAGATGTGAGCAGAGCAGAGTCCAGGCTATCTGAAAACTCCAGGCACAAAGGGGCTATGTATTTGCTTTCTGCTTCCATCTCCAATGTTACTACAAATGTCTTCATAAGATACCATTACCATGGCCAACTTTCTCTTGCCTGAACTCTGATTTCCATATTGAGTGAGCATATTGATTCCCATATTCTTCTTGCATCTCCAGGCCTTGCAAGATGCTTGCTGAATTCAGGGGAGTTTTATTTGCACATATGTATGTGCGTGCGTGCGTGCGTGCGTGCGCACACGCGCGCGCGCGCGCGCGCACACACACACACACAAACACATACATACACATTCTCACACATACCACTCACACTCACAAAAAAACACATGCACACAGAGACACACATGTACACACATACCATTCACAAATACACACATGCATATGCATACACACATACACACACACACACACACACACAGACTTACACTTACATAATCATTATCCCATAATCAGGATATTTCCTCCTTTGCTCCCACTGAAGCATGATTTGAACCTTGTTCAAATCTCGTTCTACCAAGATCTACAGGAACTCCTTCCCTAACTCATAGCTCACGTTTCTCAACTTGAATACATTCCAGGTCCTGGACTTCAAGGAAGGCAAAAATGAAACTGAGCTTTTTCTAACATCCTAATTTTAATCAGGTACTTTCACTAACCCTCAGTTTTCTCCGGAACAAGATAATTACAGCAATTGTATATACATTGCAAGATTATTATGAAAACTAAGACAATTCATAAACGGTACTTGGCATAGTCCAGTGTATTTTACCATGTAGGTTCACCACATGCCAGGCTCCTGGCAAATATTCAATATATGCTAGTTGTTGCTGTTCCTACTATGTCAAATCATTAGCACTAAAAACCTTAGAAACTCATCTCAGCTGTCTGTGTTTCTGTCCTCTTACCTACAGAGTAGCTATAATAATATTACTGCCTCCCTGGAGTATTATGGTAATTGAGTGACTTATACTTTGTAAAACTTACATTAAGTCCCTACCATACTTTCACCCTACAATGAGAACTATAGTGATGGTTATTTTTGCTTTTCATTGCTTCTTCTCCATACTTTTTTTTTAAAAAAAATCATCCTACTATTTCAAGAAACATCTATAAGATCTCTGATTATTTTAAGATACGGTTGTCAGCTCTTAAAGCATTCTCCCACTGAGCAATGGAGTCTGTGTTCCCTGCATTTGAACATGACTAAGCCATGATGGCTTCAATAAAGTTCAACATAAATCAACATAAATGACATGATGCAACTTTCAAGGCTACATAGTAAAAATGTCATGTTCTTCTACTGTGCTGGATGGAACACTTCCTCTTAAATCTCAAAAAGGAGCTGGAATTATAGCTCAGTGGTAGAACCTTTGTGTACTATATGTGAGGCATTAAGTCAAGTCAAGTTTCCAACATAGTAAAACAAACAAACAAACAAACAATAAAACAAGTAAGGTGAAACAGAAACGTTAAACAGCCATGGTGGAAGCATGACTTCCTAGAAGCTATAATGCTTGAGGGGTGCTCATGCCCTGCCTAACAGCACATGCTTGGCAATCTTTAGTAAGCCAGCTCTCAAGTCACCCTAGCTCCTCTTCCAGCTGTCTCAGCTATCTTCTGAGCTTAAGCCCCCAGCATCATGAGGCAGAGACAAGACACCATTGCTGTGCTGGGTACAAATTCATGACCAGTGAATCCGTGAGCATAGCACATAGGGCTGCTGTGCCATGCTACTACTATTGATTAATTTTGCATTGATCGTCATTGGGAATTCATCCATATGGTGTCACTAGGGCTGCACAGAGACCTTACTGTCTTATTATATATCCAGTTTCCAAACTCATATAAGGTCTTTTTAAGCTGATGCCCACTAACATTTCAGCTCTAACTATTCTACATGGGGGCCCTAGTAGAGCCTATCTCTATTGTTGTACAATGTTCCCATGTCAAAACATTTTTTTCTAATTTACAAAAATAGGTACCAAAGCCAAAACAAGGGAAAAGTGTGTGATTCATCCCATGTTACCCAGCTGTCCAATGGCTCCTGTTCTAATGGCCTAATCTATGACAATCTATCATAATCACAGAATATTCTAAATCCAAAATCGAAATGCTCGTCATAGAGCTAGATGGACCGAGATAGTTCTAAGAATCTCTGAGCTTCTTTTTTACTATAGGTCTAGCAAAGGGTTGCCCAGTTCCTGTCTGCAGATGACCTCTTCATGGCTGTATCAGGATGACAGCCAACAGCCAAGCATTCTCTTTTGAACTAAATGCCACAAAGCACTGTAGCTGTCAATGCCAGGAATCCCAATACATGGAAATCCAACCAGCTTTTTCTATTCCCCCAGAGTTGAAACCCAATTAAGATGTGCAATTGTGTGCTCATAAAAATCATTCCCCAAAACTTTAAGAAGGAGTTTTGCCGTCCTGACCTTAAAGCCTGATCAAAAGCGCTGCCAGCCTTGGTGGAAGTATGCTCTCATTAAATCTACTTCAAACCTCTACCAGGAAGAACTTGGAAGACATCAGTATCCTTGGGACTTATGAACTAGTGTGAACCAGCTCCAATGCATTAATGGACTAATGTTGATAGCAAATCACAAAATCCAGCCACTACATTGAGTTTTGGCCATTTACTAGTTTGGTTTCTGCAAATTTTCCCTATAGACTAATGACCAATGAAGAATTTATTTTCTGCACACCGAAGGATTGTCTCTTTCCTGGACATCACTCCCATGCCTTTCTTGTAGAATTTGCTTTATGTAACTATTATTTGTTCACTTAAAGACTTATTATTATTTCTATTTGCAGATATATATGCCTGTGTCAACATATGCCTCATGTGCAAAGGTGCTGAAGAGGCGAGAAGAGAGCTTTGTTGGATCACCTGAAGATGGAGTTACACCCAACCTGGTCCTGGGAACCAAACTCAGATCCTATGCAAGAGAAAGAAGTGTACATTTAACTACTAAGTCATCTCTCCAGTTTTACTATTTCTTCATTTGAATTTTCAAAAAAATATTTCCTATTATATTGATAAAACTCTATAGTCTGATTTTCTGCTTAGAAGACCAGCATCCACTCAGCCAGTCAGCCCCCAAGATGCCCATCTGTGCCTGATATCTCAAAGTAAAGAAGCACAGAATGACCAAATACTTAGTATTTTCATACTTATATTAATTCAATATACACTGAACATCTACAATGTCAGACAAATTATAGTAATTTAAATAAATTTGCTCCTATGACCAATTTTGATTCAAGTGAAAGAGATAGGCAATAAATACATTATTAGATAAATGAACATGATAAGCTCTGTAAACACTGTGATCCATGCTCTTAATTTCTGGTATATCACATGCATGCAACAAAGATATTTACCAAACTGTAATAGTATTTAATACCAATGTTTGATGAGCTATAAGTGGGAAATTTTCCAACTGTAAAATATTGAAGAAAATGAAAGAATATAAATCTAGCTTTAGGGAACTGAGATGGCCTGTCAGAGGAGGTGACAAATACACTGAGACCAGAATGGCAAGAGAGACTCAGTCATGTAAATAGCAGAGAAAGAAGGGAGTTGGCACATTGGATGAAGTGAAAGAGAATCCTATAGCCAATCAAAAAAGAACTACAGAAATGTTCAGCTTCATGAGACAAGGCAAGACTCTTAGACATTATTCTAAGAATGCCATGATAACACTGAAGAGTTTCATGCATAAAATGTCTAACAGATTATAAAATTGGTTTCTCACTTTTTCTAAGTGTCAGGACCACCAGGCATATAAACAAATAAACAGGTGTCAGTAATATAAGATGTTAAGAATTGACATGGGATATCCCAATGCTTACTATTATAAGAGTACCCAAGAGAGAATCAGAGATAGATGTGAATGAATGGGCTTAAGTTGTGAATGAGGGACAAAGAGAAAGTTGAACCAGAAGTCACAGAGAATTTCACTACTAGAAACAGTGATGCCAGAGATAGGACGCCAAGACCCAGAGGAGTTAGCTTTGGAGCAGGCCTCAAGGCTGTGTCTAACTGCCAAATCTTGTTCAAAGTCCCAATAACATAGTCAGTTATTCAAGACCTGACAGAAACCTAAAGTCAGGATTTAGAATGACAAAACAGACCCTGCTCCTATGTCACACTAAAGGGCAGTCTTGATTTATGGACTACTGTCTTTCTGCAGTCTGCTTTTGTTGCTTCTATTTCCTGTCGTGGCTTTAAAACCACCTCACCAAGAGAGCCTTGTGTTCTTTTGTGGCAACCTGCTAATTACAGACCATTATAAAATGTAGGAAGCAGATGTGCCCACACATGCCTATCCGTAGCCCAGCTGGACACCACTTTATACTCTACTTACCTTATCCTCCTGCCTGTGACTGTACAAAGGCCATAGGCCAACATCAATTGCACATGACAGCCTCATTCCCGCCTCTCTCCATTAAATACTCTTTAAGAGTCACCATACACAATTTCTTAGAAAAAAAATAATCTACTGTTAGAGAAATCTATAAACTTCAAGCCATTTATAACATCCGTTTCTTTCCTTCTTGAAGATACAGGTTGACTACATTTCCCAACGTTCCTTTTTATAGTATGTAGACAAATGGCTGGGCTTTGGTCAATGGAGACTGAACAGAAATGATGGACATCACTCCTTGATCTGCATACTAAAGCATCCCTTGGGAGGTGAGAGAGAGAGAGACAGAGAGAGAGAGAGAGAGAGAGAGAGAGAGAGAGAGAGAGAGAGAAATATAATGTTTCTCAATCTGTGGGGTCACATATTAGATATTCTGCATATCAGATATTTATATTACAATTCATGCCATTAGCAAGCTTACAATTAAGAAGTGGTAACAAAATAATTTTATGGCTGTGTGTCATGACAACATAAGGAACTGTATTAAAGGGCTGCAGCATTAGGAGGATTGAGAACCACTGGCTCAGCAGTTACAAGCACTCATTGTTCTTCTAGAAGACTGAAGTTCAATTCCCAGCACCTATTTTTTTAGCTCACAACCATCTGTGACTCCAGTTTTAGGGGATCTAGTGTTCTTTTCTGCTTTCTAAAGACACTGCAGCCACGTGGTGCACAAGTAAGCATTTATGCAAAACACCACTACACATACAAATAAATAAATTAAATAAGTAAGAAAATGAACACTTAAAAGTAAATAAATAAAATGAAAAATTTTAAGTAAGTTAATTAATTAATTAATCATCCTTTCTGTGCTCTTCTGCATGGTCCTTTCTCTTTCAGAACAGAGATACAGTTATTCAGGTGATCTTGGGGCTTCGAGTCACAGATATGTGTATAGACAATAATAGTTAGGGTCCCCAAAGGTCTATATTAAACAGGCTGTGCAGTTCTCATTCCACTAATGTAAAACTAACTTGTACATATTCTGATCCATATATATATATATATATATATGCATGTTAATGACATGTTCATGGATTTCTGTCTACAGAACAATGTGAGCCTACTAAAACCAGGCAGTCGTGGCTCATAGTTTGATTCTTACTGTTTTACAGAGAGAACATTTGTCAAAAAAAGTAGTACCCAGTACATATTCACTGAGTAGTCAATGCCAACTCTTAGACTCATGAACTACTTCTTAGCTTTGTTTCCAGATTTCTTCTTTCTTGTTTCATTTTGTTTTCTATAATGCAGGTAGGGATCAGTGACTGTAAATAGGCAGAAGCCTAAGGTTTATCTTTAAAGTACCGGTGCCTTCCTGTAAAGCTCTGAATACCCATTACACAGAGATATTTTGAACCATTGGGTGTCACTGACATTTTCATGTGAGACCAGAGAGAATGACAAATCTTGAAAGCAGAAGAAAACTCTATTCTGTCTAAATTAAAATATGTGAGATTTACCATCCTGCTGGAAAGACCTCCATCTGAGTGAACAGAATATAAAGTGATTGCTTAAGAGAAACCAGAAAGGGACATATAGGATAGCAGTACCTGCCAAAAAAGGTGAGGTAGTAAAGGACACTATTGCTGAGGCTAAAAACCTTGGCTTTAAGCTCTGGTGAGCCCAGAGACTACTTCAACTTACTGCCTAAAGGGAGTGTGCTGGCATCAGCTCAGAGCCCAGCAGACAGGCTCTCTTGGAAGGTAAAGCCTGGAGTCCAGAAAGAACAACATAGATGGCACTCACAGAATCAGACCCAGACAGCAGAGGTCTAGTAGAGACAAAAATGTCAACAACTGCACTACCTATTCAAAGAGCCAGAATGAGAAAGGCCAATGTTGCCAAGCCCTGATGTGGATGTCAAACAACTGGAAGTATTAGAAATACAGCACAGTTGTGGTAGCTTCTTAAAGGGCATATCTGTTCCTCCAAGGTGATCCAGCTGTTCCTCTGTGAGCATTTACACAAGAAAAATGTGAGCATGTGTCCAATAAAGACTTGTGTATACACATCAAGGCAGACATAGGTTCACACTGCACAGACTCAAAGGCGCCTGCTGACTGAGCATATCAGAATCCGTTAAGACAGCATATCTTATGATTAGTTTTCCAACTGAAAGCCAAAAGTGTTAAATGTACAATGTGTGTCTTTTGTTAAAAAATCATTCATATTTAATACTAATTCTACAAAGTAAATTATTAGACTAGAACTCTGATAAAAATAAATCCTGAACACATGATATTGTTTGCTTCATTTTAGGTAAAAGTGACTATCCTCAAATTCTGGTAACTGCTTAAAATCTTTTCTTCTGTGCTTGCTTCCGCAGCAAGTATACTACAATCAGAATGATGCAGAGATTAGCATGGCCCCTGCACAAGGATGACTTGCAAATTTGTGAAGCATTCCATATTTTTAGGAAGACCAGGGTGTGGTTGCTTCAGTCCTACCTTGAGGGGGGAACAGGACAATGGTGGTAGGTGGAGTGAGAGGGGGACCTGGGAGGGAGAGAGGAGGGTGAAGAAATAAGGGGGGCAATACCCAGAACTGGAGATGTCAGAGAGGTAAAAGGGTCAGGACATCAATATGTGTGTGTGTGTGTGTGTGTGTGTGTGTGTGTGTGTGTGTGTCTGTGTGTATACACACATATACCATATATATGTGTGTGTGTGTATATACACACATATATGATATATGTATATATACACACATATATACATATATATACACACATACATACATACATACATACATATACACATATACACATATACATATAGTAGGAGGGATGAGGAACTGGTAGCCATTGGAGGGTCTCAGACATCACGGAAATGTGAGGTTCCCAGGACCCAATGGGGATGGCTTTAGCCGAAATGTGCAGAGAAGGGGAAGATAGAACCTGTTGAGACCACCTCCAGTAGATAGGCACAGCCCCTGGTCACGGGATGGGAACACCCACCCATCTCACCATTTTTAACCCAAAAATGTCCCTGTCCAAAGGAAGAACAGGGACAAAAAAATGGAACAAAGACTGAAGGAGGGACCAACCGGGGACTGCCCCACCTGGGGATCCAACATGTCTGCAGACACAAAACCCAACACTATTGCCATAGACAAGAGGTACTTGCTGACAGCAACCTGTTATGGTAGGTCCTTGGGAGGTCCAGCCAGCATCTGACCAGTGCAGATATGGATGGTTGGAGCCAACCATCAGACTGAGCTCAGGGAACCTGGTGGGGGAGCTGGCAGAAAGACTGGAGGAGTGGAGGGGGATTACAACCCCTTTGGAAGGAAGAACAACATAGGTTGGCCTGACAACATAGGTTGTCAGTTCTCCCAGAGTCTAGCCCACCAAGCAAGGAGTGTACCTGGAGGGATCCATGGCTCCTGATTCATATGAAGCAGAGGGTGGCCTTACCTGACAACAATGGGAGGGGAGGCCCTTGGTCCCTGGGAGGTTTGATGCCCCAGCCTAGGGGGAATGATAGAGCGGTGGTACGGGAGAATGTGGGTGGGTATGGGAGCACCCTCATACAGGCAAAGGGGACAGGGGAGGGCAGATGTGGGATGGGAGAATAGTGGAGTGGTAACTGGGAAGTGGGATATCATTTGAGATGTAAACAAATGGAATTATTAATAAAATAAGAAAAACATCAGTACGGTTCTGTGAGATTTGTTTCTCTACTGGGTCATTATTAAAAGAGGAGCTAAGTTAATAAATGTGACGTAAGCTGATTTGTCTAATTATAAATTATGTGTAAAGAATGACTAGAATGATTACACTGGAAAATTAGTTTTTACTCAATTTGTTTAGTATATAATTATAAAATTATAAATGATAAAAGTTTAAGGAAAGTTGATATTTTCTATACTAGTTGTCTTTATCTTTATGTACACTTTCATAGAGTAATGTGGAAAATATGGTAATTTTTTAGTGTTCTCTTTATTTCAGTAATATAAGTTAAGTAGAATTTTATATCTATTGAGTTTAATAAAATAAGTATTGGTGGATAAGTAGGTACACAAGCCATGTACATCTAAAATGTGGAATGTTACCAAGGAATAAAAAGGATTAAATGATACATAAAAAATAATTACACAGAGTAAAAAAAAAAATAGAAAACAAAGTATAAATGCCTTGAAAAGAAACAAAAGGAAGAACCAGAGAAAAGGATTACAAAAAGTCCTTTATGGGTAGATAGATATAATCATTATCTTAATTGCATGGATATATTTACATGTCAAAACTTATCAAACTATACACTTCAAATACCTGCAGTTTATTACACACATGGCTACATCTTTTAAGGATTCATGTGTCTATGTTACATCAATGATAACAAAAGCTTCTTTATCTTACATACTTGAGCTTCTGTGATCTGTTATCAGAGAAGTAGTCATACCCAGGTATCTTCTGGGGCCTTCTCAGATCAGATACTGATAGAAAGCAGTATCATTTGAAGATTAAAAAGTCCTGGCGTCTCCAGGATTGGAGCATACCCAGGGAACCCCTCCCACACCAACTCAGAAGAGAAGGGGAGGGAGGATAAGGGAAGAATTGAGAGAGAGGTAACCAGGACAGGGGAAGTTCTGGCATCTATCTTATACCGTTCATTTACATTTTGTACAAGTTTACATGGAGATTTCCCAAAGCCAAGGGCTTACTGGACATTGCAACAGGGTCCATCCAATGAGCATGGGTTTGCTGCACCAAGACTTGATTTCCACTATGTCACTGAAGAGCAACATGGGACAATGAGTGCAATGACAACATTGGAATCCTCAGTGCAATGGTGGCTCTATATACTCCAACCTTCACTCCCAAGGACCCCTATTTACAGCATTGTTGGCACCCCATGAGTCTCTCACATGTCCTTCCAATCACAATATCCATGAAAGAAACCTCGTTTGGAATTTCATTCTGCCTTCACCAGTTACATGACTTTTCTGCACATTTCCTTTTTTTTCTATAAAGCAGAGCAGATAACGTGAATTTAACAAGTCATATTCAATAAAGATTAAAAGGCAATCACATGCTTAAATAACTCAGCACAAAGTCTAACACATTATATTCTTGTCTGAAGAAAAGGGATGGGGTAGTGAGTACCACATATAGGTACAACTAACTGCATTGTAATAGAAATGTGGCAAAGAAAAGAACATCAGGGCAAAAAAAAGAGATGAATGGGGATACCATTCCATTGTAGAATGGCTGAATGACATGAAAGTGCTTATGAGACTGGATATATGGTCAATATATTCAGATAAGAATATAATAACATATATTTTACACATGGGATCCTTTCCCAAAAAGCAGCTTGAGAAGGCCAGAGAGTGAAGAGTGTGGAGGCAGAGTAAGAGTCTGTATTGTATCAACAGCATAGCTTTCCTGGTCCCATCTCCAGTCCTATTTAAAAAAAAAAGGGGGGGGGGGCTTCACATGCACCAAGATACTTTGCCAAGAGCATGAGAATAAATAAGGCCTGGTCCTGGCCCTTTAAGAGCTGAGGATTCAGAACTCTCCAGTTTTGATCAGCTCGGCGTGAAGCCCAGTTGCCAAGCAATCATGTAATTATATGTCTGAATGTACAAATAAGAGATGAGTGCCACCTACATGGCACTGTGCATCACAAGTATCAAAAAGCTTTTAAAACAAGGAAGTCACAGGTCACTCTCCCTAACCAGCATCTTTGAGCATTAGACCAGAAATGTGTTTGTGTTCCTAATTTCCCAGGTGACTCTGATATCAATGGTTCCCAGAAAGCATCCTGGAACTATCAGAAAAGAGATGGAGGTGGAAAAGTAGACTAAGCATAGAATGATCCTTGCAAGTTAACCGCTGCCTATAAAAATAAATCACCAAGGATCACTCTGCTCCATCCTCCTTCACCTTGTTCTCCTAAAAGGTGCCACAACTGTATTCTCATTAACTCTGGAGGTCTATTGTTTCAGCTCCAGTAAAGCAAGTCATCTTCTTTCTAGCCAGGGTTGGAGTTGTCCATCTGTATTCAGTGCAGGCTGTCAGTTTGATTTACCTGCTTGTAAAAACCAAGTGATCATGTTATGACAAACTTGTCCTGGGGCTTCCTCTGAACAAATAGCCTACAGCACCAAGAACAAACTGTTCTATTACCACGGCAGGCTGTTAGTACCAATGACTCCCTATACTTGTTGTCGCAAGGGCTAATGGTGGATGACACCCATCTCTGAGGATGTTGGTAACAGTCTTCCAAAAAGAATAAACAATCACACCCGATACCCAGCCCTGACTTATAAAATCAAGCAAAGGAGTGATTAATAATCAAACTGCAGGTAGCAGCGATCAGCATCTACAAGGCACTGGCCATATGTCCAGTCTCCTAGGCACTTTCATGTCATTCAGCCATTCTATAATGGAATGATATCCCCATTCATCTCTTTTTTTTTGCCCTGATGCTTTTTTCTTTGCCACATTTCTATTACAATGCAGTTGTACCTAGATGTGGTACACACTACCCCATCCCTTTTCTTCAAACAAACATGGATTGTATTGGTCAGCCACAGATGCAGTTCTGCTGTAAACCTACTCACATAGTGATTGGTTACATAGCAACAGTTGACAGTTGTAATTCTTAAGAACAGAGATGAACAAACTAAAACCTTAGCCAACTTAATGATGATTTTTAAATAAAGTTTTATTGGAACGCTAGACCTATCTGCATAATGTCCATAGCTTCTGGGACAACGGTAGAAATGTTGAATGGCTAGAGTAATGGTAAAGATTAAAACCACTGATTACTTTTTGTCTAACAATACCTGTTGACCCCCGCCTTAAGCTAGCTTCTCAACCATTGGTCTGCATCATAGTCACATGGAGGATGGATTAATCACAAAGAGATGGACCTTGGCCATGCAAATCTAAAAGAATTTTCAAAAATGTTATGTTCTAACAAATTTCCAGGTGGACAACCATACTGCTGCTGGCCTGAGACCCTTAATTGAGAACTGCTACCATACACTAGAGCTAAGAGGATTTTAATTCTGACTCTCCATTCCAATCACCAAGAACACTCTTCAAAATCTGTTCCTCAACGTGCTTGGAATTGAGTTCTGCGGTATTACAAATTATTTTTGAGGGGTTAGGGTTATAGCCCAGATTGACCTCAAACTTACACTGTATCTGAAGATGACCTTGAATTTCTAAACTCGAATGCCTGTATCTCCTGGATGCTAAGATTACAAATATGAGCTACCATACCTGGTTCGTGTGATGCTAGGGATGGCTCTGTGCATGCTAGGCAGGTACTCTGAGCTATGTGTAAAATTCCAAGCTCCATCATGGTTCAGCTTTGGAGCTGGATTTTGAATGCTTATCAGGAGCAACCGTTTAGTCACTCAAGTATTCACTGAGCAGCTCCTAAGAAGAGGCAGCTATGACAACAATTAAAAAGTCATAGTCCAGAGCCTGCAGAAGCACCATCCACTGGGGAAGAGGTGCACATGTGAATAGCAAAAGGTTAGCCAAGAGCAGGCCAGAGGGAGAAGGCATCTGGGAAGAAAAGCTTCCTAGAGAGGAGCTGTCAGTCAGAGATGGAAGAAGGATGGGAGGCAGTCACCTGGGGAGGCAACACCTGAAGTCAATTTTGAAGATTAAAACCTTAAGAGTATATTTCACCATTCAAAAATTTTAAGCAAGTTGGGTAGGACTACATTCTAGAATGTGTCAGGGCAAGATCGGGAATCTGAGGGACTTGGAACACGTCCAATCCACACCTCACAGCTACTTGATATAATGCCTGACTCTCTGCATAATAGGTCGGTATGGGGGGAGGTGGATGTTGTTCTGAGCTACAGATTCAGCTCCTATGCAAAGTTAATTACATTTGCCGAGTAAGTATTCCATAAGCCTGTGGTTGCTAAAATGACATCAGATGTAAATGAATCTTAGATTGATTGGGAAGCCACAAGCAAGCCTTCAGGTAAGTCTCGAAGCCTGCCACACTATAGTGACCACCAGCATATTCTGGGTGTGCTGTAGCTCTCATCCATCTACATGTCTTGTTTTCCAAGATTTTGTGTACATCTTAAGAAGAGGCAACCAGATATCATTCACCTCTCATAGAAGAATGTATCATGTGCCCTAATATAGCTTGAAGAAAAGAAATCTAAAGCACAACCCAACAAGTATCTAGGCACCATTAATATTACAGGTAATATGGTAAACCCCAGGGAAGAAGACAGAAAACTGTTGGGAGCCAACTTTTAGCAGAAAGCGGCTATCAGCTTTGCAGCCATCTCAAGCCAGATACCGTGACATGAGACTTGTTTTTCAACAGCCTACAACAGCTGAAGCACACTCTGATATCCCACATATTTTGTTTTGCTATTTACTGCCCCCAGCTACAAGGCACACGTGATATCCATGCCTGCAAGGCATGTGGTTCACATGCTATCCACACGTGCTATCCACGTGCTATCCATTCCATACATGCGTGCTATCCATGCTATAGACGCCTGTAAGGCTTACGACATATCCACACCTGCACGGCATGTGGTATCCACGCGCCTACAAAGCACGTGGCAAAAGCCTATAAATACCCCAGATTTCCCTTCAATAGGGGAGACGAGAGAATATGGGAGACAATGAGAGAGACAATAAGAGAGAGAGACACACACAATAAACGAGACTTGAGACTTGATCAGACCCTCTGTCTTGTCTCCATTCTTCGAGTTGCTTGCCCCACACTCTCTCTCACTAGATCTGGACCTGCGGAACAGAGCTGGCTGTTACAGTTTGGCCTCCCAATGTGGGGCAGCTCAGGTGTTACAGAAAACTGCAAAGCAATTCCGTGTACCGGCTCATTGAACTAATTGTGAGAGAGAGACCGTTATGCCCCTCCATAATTGATGGGTTAAACTTCTAGCCCACAAGAGTATTGTATTTAGAGGTAGCAGCTTAAGAGAGGTAAGCAAGTGATGGGAGGCCATGTGTGTGGGCCCTAACAGACATGATTGGTGTCCTATAAGAAGAGATTAGGAAGCATGTGCAGAGGAAAGATACACAGAGAAAACCATAAGCCACAAGCCAAGGACACTGACCACAAGAGAAACCATTCCTGCCAACACCTCGACCTTGGGCGTTAAGCCTCCAGAATTGTTAGAAACAATTTTTTGTTATTCAAACCACCCAGTCTGTTTTATCTTATTGTGGTGACTCTTGCAAGCTAATAGAGGACTTGTGAGTCAAGGAAGTCTAAGAGATAGCAGCCAATTGAAATGTGTGAATGTTACTTAGATAATGGGTCAAATTTTTAAATTCACTCTTGCATGCACGCCTACAGAACAGAGGTTCTTATAAGATACCTAATAAATTAATTAGTACTTTTCCTTTATCTTCATAGCTGATGCCGTGGTAGTCATTATTCTACATGCCTATTAGGAGACTGAAATTGGCCCCTAATAATAATCTAGAGATATTTTGTTACAATTTCTGGCATCACTTGAAATAAATCACATCTTCTAGTTTGAGCTCCTTCTGGGAGGGAGGTGGTATAGTCTCCCATTCATCTCATACACCTCTCTATGCTTGCACATTGCAGTGACCAGAGAGTCCCTGGCACTGGGTCCCCACATGTCCCAGGTTATCTGTGGGTACACTCTGTTTTCACGGCTTCTAAACCTCCCTTCACCAGAGAGGTCCTGTCCTCAAATGTCTACCTGGCCTGTTCCTTTACTTTGTCTCATCTCTATTCAAATATCATTTTGTGGTGAGAATTCCTTCCCTGGGGAGATGTAAATAATACCTACCCCTCATCATGAAGTCCAAAGAGCAAGCCAAAATATGGTTTCACCAAAGTTTACACTGGGGCATGAATAGGATTTTAGGCATACATAGAGATCATAAATGAAGAGTTATAGGCTGAAGCATCATGGCTGGCCCTAAAGCAGCTACACTGGAAGGTCTCAGTCTGACGTGGATGGCAGTTCTCCAGTGGTTTCATAGAGAGCCCCTTCTGTTAGCTTTCCCCAGTCTACGTATTGTAGCATGTTCATGAGACCATGAGGCAATTCCAGTACAGCAGTATTGCATACAAATGGCTAGGAAGAATGGCTAGCTACTTGGGCAAGGGTTCAACAAGCCTCCCTACTAGACTCATCTGAGAGGATATCAAGCAGGCACAGCGGATGCAATGACGATGGAAGACATTTTGCTCAGAAGATTGCATTCTACAGCACATTTTATCACACAAGTCTTGCCTGAACTTCTCAGTCCTTACCTTTTGACCCTGCTGTAGGCTACATATTTTATATTGACATGTGTCTTTTATCAATGTCCCCATGGATTAAACTGGGAATTATCTGAGGACAGGTACTATCTCATTCGCTGCTATATTCCCTGGCTTAGCATAGAGCCTGTTGCACTGAAAGGACTTGTGTTAGTAAAAATTTTAATCATTGTGACCAAACACCATAAAAGTTACATATGGACTTGTAGATTCAGAGGTTTGAATCTCTCTTATTGGTGAAGGAGAACATGCCAGGCAGTTCACATTATGGTGGGCGGGAAGAAGAATGAAAAAGTAACAGGAATGGTCCTAAGTAAGACGGAGCTCCAAAGAACACTGACCCACTGACCTTCTTTTTCCAATCAAACTTCGCCCTTCATAGTTTCATCACTTTCGGATGGTTTATTTGGAAATTAAATTAAACCATGCATTTGATCAATACCCTCATGATCTAGCCCCCTCTAGACATGCCTCAGTACACACACACACACACACACAGAGAGAGAGAGAGAGAGAGAGAGAGAGAGAGAGAGAGAGAGAACTTCACTAACCTTCAAGCGTGTCTTATTACAATCAGATTGACAGTCCAGTATTAGCAGTCACAAGACTCAGCCAATATTTTATAGATGGAGTAACTGATAGCAGTTATTAAAGTAGGATGTCCTAACACCAAATCACAACAAACATTTTCACACTCTTGCTTGCTTCTTTTCAAAGGGCTCAGCAATGAGTCTAGAAGTGAAAACAAACTACCAGCTAGCTTTCCAGACCAGACCACAGTAACTGGATGGCCCAATGATAATTTGTAGCCAGCTGTAGACCACCAGGCCTAGGTATCTGGGCCATGGTGAAGGCAAGAATCCTCAGGGACAACTCTGCATACCAGTAAGTCCATTAGAATTTTCCTCACTGGAAACCTTGTTTGCATCTGCCTCTGTGTACTTTGGCTTCCTCAGACCCACAGCCTCTGTTTACAAATCTGGAGGAAAGAAGGACAGGACTTCCAACAGCGGGTGATTCGGAGAAGTGATCCAGTGGCTCCCCTTCTTGTTTTTCATTGTACAAAGGGTGTGAAACATTGTTGGGTCACTGGTTATTCTTTGAAATCATCCAGGCCCGGCTGAAGTCGGGCCTTCCTCTGTATTTACATCACTGTGAGCCTCAATTTTCTTACATTTTAAAGGAAGATACTGATATAAAAATTGCAATTAGAACCAGCATAGAACGAACATATAGTCACTCCATAGCTTCGTATCACTATGTAAACTACCATTTTGAGCTTTAGAAATGTCCTGTCTTAAGCAGATCCCTGAGACTGCCCTTACTTCCAACCTCTCCCTTGGAGGAAAATGACTCCCGTCTTGCTTCTTGATTTACCATGAACCCTCCTTCTCATTCAGGCATCGCCCCAGGAAAATGTTTCTTAACTCAGACTGAGGACTTGTCAACCTCAAAGGTTAATCCTGTCTGCATCAACTCTGAGTGAGTGACTCTGAGCCCAGTGTTTGCTTTCCACGTGACTCTGTCCCTTCATGTATAAATTGGCTTAACAGTGGTACCTGTACAATACACTTTGTGAGTTAGACCATTAAACCTCTTCCCACATTCTTACCCAATGCTAATCTCCTATAGAAGGTGGAAAGCCAAAGATCAGAGATCCAGCCCATCTTTGTTGTTAGTGGTACAGTGAGCTCACTGAGGTTCAAGAGAGATGTACAGAAGTTACCTTGATGCTGTCAAATATTAATGACTAAATAATCCCAATGTGAAATACTCAAGGAAAAATCTGGGGAAACCGGGTCTAGATACTTAGGGAATGAATGAAGACATGTCAGAAAGGGGCTGACTTGGCATTTAGCTGGAGGGATAATGTAAAAACAAGGGATTAGAGGAAGATTCTGGGGAGGAGGATGCTAACAAAAAGATTAGGATCTGGAAATCTAGGATGGGGGAAGGAGTGCCCGGGATCTGCCCATGGATGGAAGAAAGCATGTCTAACTGCTTCTAAATACGAGGATGTGACACCACCAATACTTACTGGTTCAAAACCATCTTAGATGCTGCCTGTCCCTTGAGGGAAGCCAATTGAAGAGTTAATCCAGGAGGCTCCACCATTCATCATCAGACTGCAAATTGTTAATGAATTGGTCCTCACACCATCTGGTTTATATAGATAGCATTCCAGTCCCCATAAGTGTGAAGAGTGTCTTTCATTTCATGGCGTCCTGTGGTCTCCCAGCCAGACAGGGTAATGCTTTGTGGGAAACTACTCCAGGACATAGGATGGCAAACAGCAAAGTTCCCTGGGCTGCTTTGGTGGGGTGATGGGTACCACAGCCAGGCTTGGGGAACACCCATGTCTATAGCTCCCTTCTGCATCCTGTCCCCAGCTGAAAAACTGTAACAGTACATCCCGACTCTCAGAAGGCCTAAAGGTCCTGGAACGTAAATAGTGTCAGGAAAGTTGCAGTGAATAGATCAGCCATCGTCATAGAAATGACCCTGAATTTCACAAATCTGACTAGACCCCTTCCACCAAGCTAACTACTGAACACAGTGCATGTACTAACACAGGAAGGGAAGCCAAAAAGCAAATGAGAAAACCTAGTCTCCTGAAAGAGTGGCTTTCAGGTACCCCACAGAGGTGACTGATTGCTGTGAAGAGGGTGTGTCCAGGAGCTGATGCTTTGCTGGGGTGGAACTGCCCAGACTTGGCTGTCTCTCAATTATGTAAAAGGTTATATTATGCTGGGCACTCAGTAGCTCTTTTAAAAACATGTTCTAAATACTTTCAGTGTCCAGTTTCTCTTGGGCTTAACCTGGAACACAACCACAGGAGTGTTCTTTCCAAATTACCAATCAGACCGTGTCTTTTTCCTGCTCAGACATAGCACTGGCTCTGACTTAGTGGTAGAATTGAAAACAATCCTGGCAGATGTAGCCACCACCGTTTACCTCTTTCTCATTTCTCTTTATATCCCAGACACCCCAACCTCATGTATAATGCTCTGACACAGTAACACTTACCTTGCTCACCTCTAGAAATTATTCTAATAATTATTCTAATAATTCTAATAATTTCTAGATGAAATGAGAAGGAGAGAGAACAAGCTATAATAGGGGAACTGACTTTGCTTTTATTACTGTCTTGAGAAGCAATGTATAAACAGGAAACCACTTGGCATCAGAAGCCCCGGAGATTCCTGTTCAAACAGTTGTCTCTCTCTGGCTTACTTGGATGTCTCACCTTTCTATATGTTACCTGACACAATTTTAAACAGTTCTCTCACTTGACTCCCAAACGTTCTAGTTTAGGCAATCAATTATAGTCACCTTCTTCTTCACTTGGGTGGTATCTTTTCCTACTTTAAGAACCTGCAACACCTTGAGCCTCAGTTTCACAACCATGAATCTCAGAGTAAGCAACACTTACCCATGAATTAAAGGAGATTGTGCCTAATGGGTGCTTAGCATGGTAGGTGCTTGGTGCTCACAAACTTACCATTCTGGCTCTGTCTGTAGCAGCCCACATCTATTCTGCACTATTCATTGTCACAAAGCTAGACCTTAACAAGGAAAACATTCAAATGAAGAACCAAGTCCTGATGACTATAGAGAAGTCTTAATTCATAAGAACATGGTTTGGTGGTTGCAAGATAAGACAAGCCTCTTTTAAATATGCCCCTTGTGATGTTAAACTCCAGCTCAGTCACCCAATAGTAGGCCTTCCCACTTTCCTCACTGGTTTACCTTTCTTGTAAAGTTGAGTTAGTTCTCTGAAGTGGGCCCAGATGGAGGGAACAGGCTATTTTGATATCTAGGGCCAGGAAGAGGAGAGGCACTGACACATTATCTGTCTGTGTGACTCATCCGATGATCAGATGGCCAGAAGGATCTGACCCAGCCTGTCTGAACAGTGATTTGTCCATGATTCACTGATGCCCACCAGAAAGCCCCCTTCCTAGATCCTCTTTCTGGCTTCTCTCTTGGATAAAAGGAACTTAGAGAAAAGGGATGTGGAGTTATGGAAAGATCTGAATCTGAAATTTCTTGAGTAGGTGGCAGAAATAGTCATGAAAACTGTGATAGATAGATAGATAGATAGATAGATAGATAGATAGATAGATAGACAGACAGACAGATGATATGCAGGGAAAGAGAAAGAGGAAAGAAAGGAGATAGAGAAGAGAGAAGGGAGACAGAGAGAGAGAAAGAATGCTGAATATATCCTGCACCATGGAAAGAAAATTGAAAGCATCCAGGAAACAGTTATAGTAAATGTTGTCTGTACAGTGGAGACCATGCATAACAAGGCAGAGGTCCACACAGCTGAAGACATTCACTTAGTGTCCAAAGACAGTCCTAAGAATTACAGAAATCAAAGACCCCTGGATGAAGTTCCATGAAAATTGCCACATGAATGAATTGTTTAAAAGGCTTAAGAATATTCAACTAAAGCCAGAGTGGATCCAAATATATACATTATGTATAAAGTATAAAGGGAAGTTTAAGGCAAAAATTATCCAGTCTTATTCTAGAAAGACAGATTCTAAGGCTGGTAGATATTCAGGTCTCTAAAACTCTAGAACTATCTCTGAGTTCTCCGGTAAGCAATGCACTCCAGAAAATAAAATGAGACCCTGTCTATCAATTGCTTGGTATGGTAGGTGTATCCAAGTCTATGAATACATTTATATTTCTTATATATCAAACTGATAATCACATTATTTTCTTCAAGCACAATTAATTAAAAATAGGTAAATAGTGTCTCCAGACATGGCGAACATTCGTATCCATAAATTTCCCTTTACTTATCATTTTCTCTGCCTGACTTGTTCCTGTTATGAACTACTCAGGTCAAATTTGACTCCCCCAACCAGAGCCTAGTTTTGGGGGGTTTGACTTGCCATGTGACATAGCTATCATGGAAGACTAGTAAGGTCTCTCACCCCCTTCTCAGAGGAGTGACTTTAAATGGATAAAATTAAACATGAGACTTCAAATGATATAAGCTATAAAGCTGTTTTATGCAGATGCATGCACACACATGCAATGAGAGAGAGAGAAAGAGAGAGAGACCAATTTAGCATATTATAGTAGCATTTGTCCCAAACTGTATACAGAAGACAGATTCTTGGTACCAGAATTCTGCACAGTATGCATCTGAAGTGTGCATCCTGTGTTTGGAAGCAGTGGGAGGAAGTGATTAGGAGAGCTGTGTAATGGTGCTTTCTTGGACATGGCCCTGAAGCTGAATTTGCCCCAAGTGCAGTGAAAGAAAAGAAAGCCCAAGTGTCTGGTTTGAGCCACTAGCTGAAAAATGACAGCCACAGACAAAGAGAGGTAGAACAAGAGTGTCATATTTAGGGGAAAACAAAGTCTCTCTATGGTACAGCAGGCCAGGGGCATGAGAAAAGGCTGTCTCTGTAATTTAGCCTGTTGTAATGAAAAGACAAGAGGCAAAGAAAATGTAATGCCATCTCCCGTTAGAGTCGAAATCCCAAGCTGTCAGTAGGTACTGTTACCTTGCATCACTACGTCAACTACTAAAGCTATCCTCCCATTTAGATCATGGGCTCCTGAGGACAGGGCCAAAACATCCTTGGTTCTTTGTAGTCCTGAGACCGAGTACAATATGTATAATCATAAATTAATTCTCTGCTAAGGAGCAGCAGTGCTGGGCTCTGGAAATATAACTAAATGAAGTTTAGCCCCCATATCAACTCATTTGAGGTTTGAAGAGCGAGTCAGATGGAATTATAGAGAGCTCTTAATTAATCAGTACCTGTCATGCAAGCATGGAAATCTAATCCAGATCCAAAGAATCCACACATTTTTTTAAAAAGGCATTTTACAAATTATATATTTATAATTCTAGTACTAAGAAGATGGAAATGGGGGGATTGCTGGAGCTCATTGGCCAGCCAGCCTAGCTAATCAGTGAGGTCTAGGTTCACTGAAAGACATTAACTCCAACAAAAAGGTGAGAAACAACGGCACTAACTCAACATTAAACAGAACTTTCACAAGTATGCACATGCATGTGCACACACATGCACATGCTTGAACACATACATGCAATATACACATAGACGTACACAAAGAAGAAGCCAGATAAGTGTAAACATTCATATTGAAAATTTATATATATATATACATATGTATATACATATACATATGTATATATGCACTTTTTGCCAAACTTGGCTTTCTAACCTTAACTCTATATATTTTGAAGAAACAAATGAGTTGGCCTATTGAAAGTGCATCACAGGTACCTGGGCTATCCCAGGCACACCTACTATGCTTTCTCTTCTTTAGACATTTCCGGTTTTTTGATCACTAATGTTAACAGGAGGGCTAACACTAGGCAAAGCTGTGGAAGGAGGGGTTATGTCCTATAAACCATTCCCTCTCACCATATGATAACATCCCCTATGTGCTGCCTTGGGTGTTCTGGGAGCTCTCAGAGGCCGGAACCAAGTTGAGCTTGATTTTGCACATCCAGCAAGTGAAAGTGTCACCTCAAACTGAGTACCGATTGATACAAGATTAAAGTCATGAATAATAAATAACAGAAATCCCTCCAAAGCTGAGTGCCACTGTTCTCTGCAGGAAAGGTCAGCACGAACTACAGGAGACCGAGGTTGTCTGCTTCTTTAAAGTATGCAGAACTTGAATGATGAAGGGGAAGTGGAGATGATGAGAGACGCAAGACCTATGGTCACCTCTGTGAAGAACGATGATAGACAGGGACCCATGGTCTCTGCAAAGATTCATTTTAAGAAGAGCAAAGTGCAAAAATAGTTGTAGGATGTCAGTGCCTGCAGGAGCTGAGTGTTCCTGGGATGGCAAAGGGGATTTCTCTGTATCTTCCATACTTCTGAGTGTGATAGAATTCTTTAACATAAGAGAGGAAGAAAAGCATAAGGGAGGAAGGGTGTGAACAGGTACAGAGAGCTAAGGAGCTTGTTGCAGGTGCAGAAGCCTTGACATAGAGGCCATCCTACTCAGACTCCATTGATAAGCATAGTAGGGCAAGGGAGCAAGCTGGATACTGTCCTTGGTCCTGAACCAAAACCACCCCCTGGGCCCCGTTGTTTCTGTTTATCCTAAGACATTGAATCTCTACCCAGTTCCCAAGAGATAAGGGATTTTGTTGGTATTCTCTGGTGATATCTGTAAGTCAAATTTTATTCAGGTTCCATATTGAAAAGAAGGAAAGCCCAACATCAGAAAATAGGTATTTCCAGCCCAATACTACCATCTATTATTGATCCAATTATCCCATATGCTAGGCATTGTGATGAGCAGATTACACACTGTATAATACTGTTGTAATTATCCTCATTTTATAGACAAAGAAAGACACACAGAATGCGCTCACAAATGGCAGAGAGGAGATTAAAGCCAGTCTCATAAGCACATTGCCCAGAAATTAGCCCACCACTCAAATAAGACATATTCTAATAAAGCCTTAACTCACAGGGAACAAACCCCTCCTATGAAGCCACAGATAATCTCAGCTACAAAGGAAAGACTATGGATTCGAGAACAGATGACTAACATGAGAACATCTCATAAGACCCTCTGCAGATGCTGGCAATGCTTCCTACTCTATGTTATTTAATAGACATTGGGAGAATCTGAAACCTACTGTAGAAGCCAACTACATAAACTATATTGGACTTTCATTTCTTAGGGAAGTAAGCCAAGGCAAAAGTGGGGGACAGAAAAAAAAAAAAAAAGAGCCCAAGATGGGGTGGAACAGACATGATTCCGGCCACTGTTCCACTCCCTCCTAGTACCCATTCTGGCTTTTAGTTTTCCCTTTGTTTCTTTATTTAATGATGATTATTTCTCTACCTCTATGCATTCTATGAGGGTGAATTCAATGATCTTTTCATAGCTAGATCATTATGGCTTGGCCCTGTGTCAGATACATAGAGGATCAGCAATCAACACCAGGTAGGAGGAATTTAGTATTAAGCAAAGTGAGTGAAAGGAGTTTATAAGTTCATATAAAGAGCTTGGAAATGTAGAAATGTTTATTCTTTTTATTCAGGGAAATAGAGACCATAGGGTATCTGAAGGCCTCCTAGGCTCAGATTCTCTGGCTAAGAATTAATAATATTAGACCCACAAAATATGTCCAAGGAGATAAAGCCACTAAACCCCAGACTTGACAAACTGAGTTTGATCCTCAGGACCCACAGGGTAGAAAAAGAATCAACTTCTACAGGTTGTACTCTAATCTTCACAACTATGTCATGGCATGTTGTACATGTATACATACATGTGTTTGCACCCGCATGTGTGCGTGTGCACGCACACCCACACAAATAAATGTAATTTAAAAATTATTTTTAAAGCAGTTATATCAATCTATAAAGATAAATGAGACGAGGTATATAATAATCATGTCAACTATTATTTATTGATGACTGCTCCCTGTGCCAGGCACCTTGTGCATACTAGCTCTAATCTTAGTGGTTCTAGAAACTTCCTATTATCCCCATTTGAAGATGAAATAACTAAGGCTTAGAGAGTCCTTAATAACTGCCACTAAATCACAATCCAGCTCATCCATAATGAGGTGGCACTGTGAAGGCTGGATGGCAAAGGTGCAAGGCAGAAGATAACCCTATTCTGAGTTTTTCAGAGTCTGGGCAGCTACTCCTGTTGCAGGCTACAGTCGGAGTCAGAGCTTGCAGCGAGAAACATCGAGTGGGCTGACACACTTTACCAAATATTCAAGTTCCAAGTAGGGTAGAAAGCCATCTGGCTCCCCTGCTGCTCACAGCACAGCCACCTGGGTGCCCTTCTTTCTTCCTTTCCTCTAGTCCCTGCATCTAAAACAAACCTGTCCTGCAGGGAGCAGGAGCCAGAGCAAAGAAGCTGGGCTCCTCCTCCCTGCTCTGTGAGCAGAAGAGAGGACAGGAGGAAATTGTGCCAAAGGTCATGGTGTTCTGGTCAGCGTGTTCCAGCTTTGAAACTTTGAGAGCTGCCAGGGTCCAGGCAAGAAAAAAATGCTGCAGGCTGATCCACCTGCCAGCTCCAAAAAGCTCCAGCTGGGCTTCAGCCTCCATGGCAACTGCACCCTGCAAGCAAGGTTAAGGTCCTCAGAGATTCACTCCAGTCCCAGCAGCAGAATGGGAGCCTTTGACTGCAGGAATGGCTAAGCTAGAAAGTACACCGGGCTTCAGAGATGTGCCTGGAGGCCTTGCTGTCTTTGTCTCGCAAACCCTGCCTTATATATCCACATTCCCAAAGCCCCAAAAGGAGAATAATCATTTCTTCATTCCTGGGCTTTCTTTCCCCATACTTACAAGTGTCTCTGTTCAGTGTTGAATTCTCTCATCTAATGTTGATATTTACTTCCTCAGAACCTGACACAGGGCCAAATTATGATTGGCCGTGAAAACACCATTGCTCTTGTAGAGTAGAGTATACAGCCTGAGAGAGAAATCAGGCACTGAGTGGAAAACTAAGATAGAATTAAAAAGCAGAATAGGTACTCTGTAGAAGAGAAAAGCAATAGCTTTATCTCCAAGCAGGAGGGCTACCAAGGCTGCCCAAGGCAGGAAACTCTCAGATGAAGGACTAAAAAAACAGCAGGAAGCTGCAGTTTGCGGCCAGTAGTTGGGGGTAATGGTTGTTAGCAAAGATCAAGAGATTGAGTACAAAGGTCCTGGGACAGGAAAAAAAAGGTGGGGGGAGGGTGGACATAAGGATCCAAAGCAGTGAAGGGAGGCAATGCTGATGTGATATTCCTATTATGTAGCCTCCCTATGGAATGCCGGAGGAATCATTTGCATGCACAGGTATTGCCAATACAACTACAGGGTGTTGGAAATACTCCTGACATCTGAATGTCCCAGTTTCCCATTAGAAGATTATGAAAAGCTCTGGAAGAAAGAAGTTGAATACAGTAGCAACCTGAACCAAATTCAGCAAGCTTCCAAGGTCTAACGGATCTTGAGTCTAGGCCCAATAACCATCACTGGCAATCCTGGACAAATGATTCCTCCGGTATTCCATAGGCAGGCTACATGATAGAAATATCACATCAGCTAGCCTTATACCAATAAAAATCACATAGCTCCTGCTTCATGATGTTCTAGGGCATGGGGTGACATGACTCCATGGCTTATCACAGAATAATGCTCAGAGTAGTCCTGTGTCTCAGTTATCTACCTGCAAAATGGGAATAACCATGATCTCTGTTGCCTTGCATAGTTTGGTTGAACTAATGGTAATGCCAGTTCATGCTTGCCATGGTGTCAGAAACGTACTTACACCATAATGAATGTGAGCTGTCATTTCTTTAGTTATATCTAGCTACAACATCAGTTATCTTTGCAGATTACCTCCCTATTCTCTGTCTTCCCTACACCTGTGTGAAGCACTCCAGCAGTGTCCAAGGGCACCTGTTAACTCCATGTACACTTTCACCGTTTACTGACAGCATCTCACGCTACTCAGAGAATAGTTCACTCATGAACTCAGATGATTTCTTTTAATAAAGAGGAAAACCAAACTCAAGTGGCACAACATACACTTCTTCAAATTAAGACAGGCCCCAGACAAGGCCATGGCCCTGGCTGCTGGGAACTGGGGGAAGATGGAATTTCTGGTGAATCATAACTGCATGCCTCACCCTATGTTGTCAGTCAAGGTCTAGCCTCCTCTGGTCAAGCACTGAAGGTCACATGCTCCTCTATTTGAAGCTAAGAGATTGTCTGACTTTACATAACACTACTACAGCAGCCTTCATCATTGTGCCAAGTGCTTTCATTCCTATAACAAGGAGCCATGTTTCACTAACTCTCTGAGAACATTACCTTGGCCCTAAGTCAGCTATCACTGTGCCCTTCTCAGATAAGCCTTTCACCTCTCCAAGATAGAGACTTCCTTTTGGTTTATCTTTTTATTCAACAGACATTTCTCAAGTAGTCAGTGTACCAGACACAGGACACACACGTCAAGGAAGATACCGCCCGTTTTCTGTGCCAAAGCAGACTGCAAATAGAACATGTCCTTACAAAGTACCAAATGCAGCAACAAAGGGGTCAGAGAGCAGTGTTGTAGAAACCTAGACAAATACATGAGGGATCTTAACTCTCTGTGGAACACTCAAAAAGTTGGAGAAGAGATACTTGGTTACATCAAGAAGAAAACCAGCCATTTCTTAGTGCCATGCATCTCATGAACATGTATTGAGAAACCATTTCTTAATCCAGCACATTCTCTGGAAGCATCTCAACTTTCAGTATGCAATCCTATCCCTGCATGTTTCATGATCTGACTCTGAAATCAGACTAGCATCTCAATGCAGGCAAAGCCGGGCCTGTCTTGCTCTCAGTCATAATTGTAGCAAGCAATAGTAGCAAGCATGCCACCAATATTTATCAATTCATAAAATGTCATCTGATAGCCCTGCACTGTGGAAGTTCCATGCTAGGCAGTAGTGATGCAATAGTGCTACTTAGACATGTGTGAGGAATCAGTCAACAACACACAATGGCAACAACAACAAAAAATCAAGTTGAGTGGTTAGAATCGTAGGTGTCAGGTAGAATGGCATGTTCAACTTGGTTCAATTAAAGTCAGGCGGCAAATATTAATTGTACCTTCTAGGTGAAATAAAATTTCATGTACAAGAGAGAATACAAAATTAATCAAATGAAAATAAGCCCTTATGCTTAACATTTTAACCTAGGAAGGCATGCACATACAAAAGCCTGAATAAATTAGAGGCTATGAATATTCAAGAGGAGATGCACCAAGAAAGACTTGGGGAGGTACTTAGAAAGCACCTAGAATAAAGCCCTTCTGTGTGTGTTCAGATGAATCGGAATGAAGAAATCATTCCAGGAAAAGAAAGTATCACCAGGAAGATGGAAAATGGCTTGTTCTTTGCTGAGAGCCCACTTGAACAGTCATCTAAAAGACAGTGCTGAGGAGTGGACAGAGCCAGAAAGCTAGCCAGCTCTTCCAGGAACACCACCCTTCTTTCATAGCTCTGAAATATTGTGGATCACCATCCTTGCCGCCAAGTTAATGTATTTGGCCCTTTTGTTTCAGCAAAAGTGTGACCAAGGGGATGACTCAATAGGTAAGGTGCCCAGAACCTAAATCAAAAGCTGAGTGTAATAGCACGCACTTGTATTTTTAAGGCTGTATGGTGGTGGGTAGAGATAGGCAGATCCTTTGGGCTCTCTGGCCAAGCAGGTCAGCTTATTGGAAGAGTTCAAAGTAAGAGAAAAAGACCATGTCTTTTTTTTTTTTTTTTTAAGGTGAATGGGAATATAACACATGCCTTCCTGTGTATGTGCATGATAGTTTATATGTTCTTGTATATGCACGGGCACCCATACATACAAGCATGCACATACACACTAAGTTCCACAATCAAAACTATGCCTTGAGACCACATATGGGCAGTGAGGCAGAAGACACACACCGGTACTGTTTTATTGCTTAGAGAAACCACCACTAAACATTCTAATAGTCGTGATATGATTTCAGTCAGGGCTGCTCACCTTAAGCTTCAGTCTCAGGAATAAACAAGAAGAGTCACATTCTAAAAACTAATCCCCTTGTAGTAATGACCAGTCCAGTTGTGGCCATTTGCCTCCAAGACATGCAGAACCTTTCTCTGAATAGATAGTCAGACGTTAGGAAAAAAAGAGCCCTCTCTTTTCCAGCCAGTGTTGTTAACTGTGGGGAAAAAAATGAAACTATCTGTGGCTGTTTTCTCCCAAAGGAGCTCTGATGTATGGCATGATGCCAGCATGCAAGGGAAGCCAAGGTGCATGAAGGGTGGAGAAAGAACATGCAACACACTTCAGCTCTTAGCACGTGGTAAATTGTAAAACCTCAGTAGTGGAAACCCTGATGGACAAGTTCATTTTCAGAGAGAGAATCACTTCAAATCCCAAAGTCTTGTTCTGGGAAGGGATCTGTTCTGATCACTTATCTGATGCTCAAATCAGTCTGTCTTTTATGTATGTCTTTCTCTTTATGAGTTTCACTCCCCTAGTAGAGTTTAGTTCAATCAACAAGTGTTGGAAAAAAAAAAAAAATTGATCTAGAGAGTGCATAAAATACTAAGGACACTTCTGTTGATAAGTTCTCCATCTAGTTGTAGAGAAAAGCAATAAATAATGAATATGTAATATACTCTCAAGGGTTAAATGCAGGTGCTTAGGAGAAAATAAGAGGTGCTTTATTATGTCTTTGGGTGTGTTTGTTAGTGGGTAGCCAAGAAAGACTTTTGAAGGACATTTTATCTAAGTAGAGGCACACATGAGAGAAAACAGTTACATACCTACCAAATCACAAAGAGGAATAGCATCCCATGCAGGAGCCATTGAGGTGGAGAGTATCTGGCATACCATGAGGTACCCAGGAAGCCAGATATAAGAAATCTGTGTATATTTGGAGGAGATCATCAGGAGTGGAGGCCATAAAAGGCAGAAAGTTTTGAAAGCAATGCTACAGAAAGGCAGTCAGGTAGATGGGTGAAGAGAAATAGATACAGTGATACATAGTAACATACAGGAAATATGAAAGAAGACTTAGAAATACACTGTGAAATGAGATGAAGAGAAGATATTTTAAATTATGTATATATGAAGGGAGGACTGAGTCACCTTGTTGTCCCTCCATGAGATACTCAGTGTTTTTTTGTTTTGTTTTCAATACAAAGAAAATATCTTAATGGAAATGTCATA
Organism: Arvicanthis niloticus; assembly: GCF_011762505.2. Lineage (NCBI taxonomy): Eukaryota > Metazoa > Chordata > Mammalia > Rodentia > Muridae > Arvicanthis > Arvicanthis niloticus. The sequence goes on along the minus strand of NC_047670.1, from coordinate 38,661,422 downwards.
AAAATGGAGACAGATTAATACAATTTTTGATGACAGAATTTGCAGAATGTTGATGTAAGAACTTGTTTCCCACAAGCTTCTATCAGAAATATCTATTCCAGACTCATGATGCTTCTTTCTCTACCTGTTTTATTATGCTTCTAAGATGCTTTTAAAAGATGTGTTATCCCTTCTCGAATGAGACAGAGAGAAAGTGGGGTGGGGGAATCATGTAGAAACAGAAAAAAAAAAGACCCATTATCATGGAAAACAAGACTCAACCAGAAGACTACAACTCAATTCAGAAAGTTGCAGCTTCTTTCCAGTATGCATATGATTCCCTAAGACCACAGGCAGGTGACTGAAGAGTACATGGAGCCTGGCAGAGCTCTAACAGAGAGCAGAGAATAAAAGAATAGTGAGAGGGGGAGATAAAGACAGTTTCTCCCCTTTACAATATTGATCTAGCATGGGTCACAACGCCAACTGTAGATAGAGATGAACCAAGATATGAACTCTAGACATGAACCAGGAGAACTGGTTGAGAGTAAGCAAGAAGTTCCTTCAGCCCCCTTAGGCTAACTTGTACTGGGGACTAGAAGTATTTTGTGCTGGGGGTCTCATCTTTGAGGGGCATGGCAAGGGTCAGTGGTGGTGATGATTACATGGGAACTAAGCAGAACAAATTACTAGTTTTTAATCAGGGTCCTTTGGGTTGCAATAGACAAAACAGTTCAAACTGGCTTTGGTTAAACGGGAATTTGTTAGTTCACATAGCTGAAAGATTGGGCATAAACTTCACATACAAAAAGTTTCAGAAATTTAGACTGATTGTAAGAGCCCAAATGAAATGCCAGGTCCCTCCATCTTGCAAATCTACTTGATGCAACTTGTCTGACTGAGGAAAATGTTCCGAGAGATGTCAAAGTGCACATGCTATGCAGAAGACCACAGATAAAACTGATGGCTGATGCCTCATCTGAAACTATGAGAATCAGAAAATATTGGAACAGTACTTGAAAGTACCACTAAAGAAAAAGAGGAAGAGGAGGAGGAGGAAGAGGAGGAGAATTTGATGAAGAAGAGAGGAGGAGGAAGAGGAGGAAGAGGAGGAGGAGGAAGAGAATTAGGAAAAGAGGAGGAGGAAGAAAACCTGCAATACAAAAATTATCAAGCTGGTGATGTAACTTGGTGATAGACGTCTTGACTAACATGTAGGAGGTCTTAGATTCTAACATATGAAGGATAGAGAGGGGGCACAAACCCCCCCAAAAAAACCGCAAAATTACAAATTTAAAGAAAAAAAGAGAGAAAAGGGGAAGACAGAAAAATAAAGGGAGAAAAAAAGCCAAATCATGTACCCAAATCTTCTATTTCAAAACTGAAAGTGGAATAAAAACAGGCTTGCTAATTTAACATTAACTCAAAGATGCAAACTATAATTCCTAGAAAATAATCACTAGAAAACCACCAAAGAAATATCATTGCGATGCAGAGGAAGATATTAAATGCTGAAAAGTTCCTGACCAATGAGAACACAGAAAGTGAGTGACTGAGATTAATGGTATAGCCAGGAGCAATCTGACTAACCCGAAGCTAACCAAACGAATAAATAATTACACTCTCTGTGCATCCACTAAAGAGTCCAACCAAAGGACACCCAGTGAATGACTGTATTCTGCATATAAGAGACATACTTGATATTAAGATACAAACTGATAAAAGATGAAGGAATAAAAATGTTATCGTGCTAGTAGGCATAAGAAAATGAGAACGTCTCAATTACTACCTCATACACATCAAAGGGGCTAGAGACACAGCTCAGGAGTTAAACGCATTTGCTGCTCTTGAAGAGGATCCAGGATCAGTTCCCAGCACTCATATGGTGGCTTACAATCATCCATAGGCATAAACAAGGAATGTACACACATACTTGAAGGCCAAATGCTCAGACGCACTACATGAAGTAAATAAATCTTATTTTTTTAAATAAGCATCAACATTGCCAGATACGTTGACAAAACTTTCTGATAAAATGTCAATGATCAGAGAAAGGGAAGGAGGGAAAGGAAAAGAAAGACTTGGAGAAAGGATTGTTCTGAAGCTGATTTCATGTCACTAATTGTCTAATATGAAAACTATAATATGTAAAACACCACGCTTCCTTCTCTAAATTAGCACATGCAAAGCATCCATCTTACCAACACACATCTGTACTAATTTTTTGGTACATTTTATGTCTCCCATCAGAGCAGAATTCTAGAAATAGGAGGACCTATTTTTGTTATATTACATGTACTTCCATTTCCCAGCATCTAGAAGAGGGCTAATATATCCTAAGTACTCAAAGAATGATGTTTGAAACAGACATGCATGAATGCAAGTGTTAGCAAAGAGATTGCATGCAGGTTCCTGAAGGCGAATCCTGCATTCTTTCCCTCTGTTCTCACATTGGAGGAAGCACACCCGCCAACGGCTGCGAAACCCAGCTCCTAGCTCAGAGCCCATTCTCATGGCAGTCATAATAAAACAAGCATCTGGATGGATGAGACAGGAAATGACCAATAGCCACAGCACATAATGACACAGCTTTAGCTGGCAAGGGAGTGGAGGGAGGTCCTCTGCAGAGTCCGTTTAAGGAGCCACAGGAATGTGAAGCAGGAACAGTTTTAATGATTTTTCAAATGAGATGATACAGTTCACCTTCTAGTTATTCTCTGATAAACCCGACAGTCACCCTACAAATTTCAACCACCATTTAGTCAGCATGATTTCTCCTTGCCTCCAAGCCTCCTCTGGGGAAAGTGGTAAGTCAAACTCAACAGATGGGAGAATGGGAATGTCTCGTCTCTGGAGGGTAATGGAGCCTTCAAGTGCCTCATAAATACTCTAGATCCTCTGCCCAGAAAAACGTCTTTTCACAGAACGTTTTTCATGCACTTTGATGCAGTTGAATGACCACTGGGAACAGGTCCTCGTAACATTCGGTCTCATGCAACGGGTTGCATTTTCTAGATCCTAGCATACAGAAACAGAAACATCTCATCTAAGCTTTCAAGACACAATTGCACACAGACTCTGCTTCATGTATCATGTCTAATGTTATTTTCACTGTTTGCTTAAGTATCTTGCTTTACATAAGCGGGCAAAAATATTTGCAGCCGTCTCTGATGAATAAGGTATGTGGCTCAGCTGGTTAGTATCCAGTTTGGAGAGGAAATGCATGAGTAAAAAGTAATGAGATTAGGGTCTGTGCATGAGAGGAATGCTGCCTTCAGTCTTGACCCTCTCCTTGCATGTGTGGTTATGAATGCATTACGGAAGAGTCCTGAACTTCTGTTTTTTATTAGGCTGGGAAGTGGAAATTAAACTACCTGCCTCACGAGGCTTTTGTCAAAAACTCAATAAGATAATATAACTCAGAGCGTTCGCTGCTATCAGCAGTAACAGTGTCATCGTTATCGGTTTAAAGCAACACACACACACACACACACACACACACACACACACACACGCATGCTGTAAGGCACAAAAGTGAAAGGGAGACCGTGGAGATGTCCTGAGGGAGAGGGAGAGGAAGTAGGAGGGGAAATAAGAGAGGGCAATAGAATATAGACTATATGTGATGTAAAAAAGACACTAATTGAGGTAGTGTAAAGGGGACAAAAAGGGGGAAAGAGAGACAGGTGAGACCAGTGGGGGAGGGGGCAGGGTGAACAAATGGTGATATACTATATGCAAACATGTTACAAAGAAAATCATTACCCTTTATGGTAAACTAATCTTTTCCAATTTTCACATGTTCAAAAATTGGAGGATAACGTATTTTGAGTCACAGCAGTAATATTGGACTAACGATCTAGACATTCGGCATGTCAAACATAGTGTTTCCATGTGGAGCTTTGGGCTGAAAAAGCCATCTGCAAGAGCCAGTCTTACGGTATGATGCTGAGATGGGTGTTTCCTGCAGAACAGATGTGGTGGTCATACAGCCAATCTCGAAGGTTTGCAACACAATTTACTTGTTTCGTGACTTGGCATTGCCAATTGCCCATGACTGCCACCCCTTGCTTTCACCCCAGGACTGGGTGTGGAACAAATTCTGTCAGCAGCACTGCTCTCCCATCAAGAAAGAATGTCAGATATGGTGACTCCCATGTGATCTTCTGTCCAGCACTGACTTCTATTCTCTCACTTCTGTTCACACTGAAATGGTAGTGCAATCCCCTAGGTAGACAGGCAGGGTTCTTTACAGAATGGGGCATCCTGAGCTACACAACTAGGAGCTAAAGTCTGAGAGAGAAACCAAAATGACCAGTTAAGAAAAAGGAATCCTCAGCTGATGAAGAACTAACATCACAACCAAATCAAAATTATCAGGACCACAAAGAGTAGGTTAGCAGATGGGCCACTGGCTATATCAGAGCTACCAAAGAAAAGGAGAAACCAAACGTATGTTTCTGTTACTGTTCAGGAGTCAGAGTGCTCTAATTATTTGACAAGAGCTTCCTGGCATCCTTGGCAAGCAGGTTCTTCCTTAGTGACACCAAGTAATAAATGGTTCTTAGAATGGCCATGGGGATCATTCAATTAAACAGTGATTGGAACATACCTAGCTCATGATTCTTACGTTTTAGATGTTTCTTAAATCTAAACGTCAGTCTCTGTGTGTGTGTGAGTGCATCTATGGGTGTGTGTCTGTCTGTGTGTGAGGGAGGAAGAGAGAGAGAGAGAGAGAGAGAGAGAGAGAGAGAGAGAGAGAGAGATGTGATCCTATCACATATGGTATAGTGGCAGGACCTTGTAAAGACACTGAGAACCTCCATCACCAGCTGATCTCCATGTTAACAGCCAAGAACACCCACTTATATCCTGCACTTTACATGGCCAAAGGCATTGCATTGACTTTTTTCTCATTTCATCTCTACAATCTCTTAAATTCAATATCTCACACCTTGTAAGTAGCAAGACTGAACTCAACTTCATACCTACCTTTTTCCAAGGTCTTTGCGACCCAAATCATGTATGAGGCACATCTATACCCACCTTTAAGTCAATTCAGTCTCTCTCTCTCTCTCTCTCTCTCTCTCTCTCTCTCTCTCGCTCTCTCTCGCTCTCTCTCGCTCTCTCCCACCCTCCCTCCCTCCCTTTCTCCTTCTCCTTCTCTCCCTTTCTCCCTCTTCCCCCCCCCCGCCCCCAGGTTCTCTGATCTTGCTCACTTTCCAGTACCAACTTCAAAGGGACAGACACTATTTGAAAATGGACCAACTCACATTCCTACTTTTAATTCAGGGTCCATGTTTGCCTGTCAAGTCTCCTTGCATGTCCATCCCCAGCTTTAGGTGGTTTCAATCCCTGCTCTGGACTCCATCTGCCCTGGCACAGAAGGTTGAGCCTGCTTCTCATTGTAACAAGGTTGCACTAATTAGCTGCATTTGATTTTGCATAGGAGAAAAATGCAAATGAATGCAAAGTAGTATGCAAATGAACCACATCTTGGCGCTCCCAAAGACTGAGCCTGCAATGCTGATGCCAATGACAATGTACATTAATAGCCATCTTAGCCAAGCATGCCATGTTTTCAGATGGGGTGAGCATCAAGAGTTTTCTTTTTGCTGTAATAATTATGACTTTATATAGAATTCCAAGTTTATTATGATGGACAGGAAGCCCACTGGTCGCAATGCTGTTCTTTCTGGAGAGGATTCTTGCTGCAGTCCTGTTTATTGGGAAATCAGCAGACTTGGAAACCAAAGCACATAAACTGTAGTTTAAAATCTTGCTTTCATTCTGGCATGGTGGCGTAACCCCATAATCCCAACATTTAAGAAGACTGAGCCAGGGGGCAAAATCCAAGTTTGTAGCTAGCCTGGCTTCCATAGTGAGCTCTTTTCTCAGAAACAAAACAAAACAAAAACCTCCACTCTTTGCTTGAATGAGCTGTTTAACCCAAGTCTCCAGTCTGCTTGACTCTGAGCCCTGCGCTTCTGAACAGCTCACAAAGGAGTCGAACGAAAGGGTTCTCCAGCCTCTGAGATACACACGAGATCAGCCATGTCTGTCTGCTCTCCTAGGCCTCTCCCTCACCATAAAGAAAGGGTGGATCCCATCCCTGATTTCAGTCCCTATATCACTTGTCATTTCATCAACTGAATCTTCCTAGAATAAAGCAATGAAAATAGAACACAGCCATGACATTTTACACAAAGAGCTCTTAGACCTCTCACAAGCTCCCTGGAAGGGTCAGAAAGCTCTGCCTGCTTCCCAAAGTACCATCCTCTGAAAAAGAATGGCTTTCCTTACAAAATCCACCCTGAGGAACTCAGGCCTCCCAGGTAATGGCTCCCTCTCTCACCCATTCACCCTCGAGTATTTGCTTAGCTTATCTCTCTTAAACAGACTGGAAGTTTCTCATGAGCAGAAATGACTTCTGATTCCTTAGCAAGTAGAGAAACTCCTGACACGAAGCAGGAGCCTCAGGGTGTGAGGGGAAATTGAGGAAAGAGGGAGAGCATGTGGACAGGAATAGCAAGGAGGAGGAAGGAGAGAGAGAAATATTGGAGAAAGAAAGGAGGAAGGGAGGGACTGGGGGCAATGGGGGAGAAAAGGAAGAGAGGAAGAGGGAAAGGAGGTGGGGCAGGTCCTCTACCTTAGAGAGAAGAGTGGGTTCTCCATGGAAACAGAAGTGTCTGTTTGCTTTAGGATGCCACCAAAGAGGAAAATTGTAAATCACTTTCCAGGCAGGAGGCAGGATGATTTTGCAGGCTTTGACAGCTAAATTTGAAAAACACTTCTATCAGTCTCCATAGATTGTGAACCTCCTACCTAGGCCAGGTGCTATGACAGCTATTTAAAAAAAAAAAAAAAAAAAAAAAAAAAGCCAGACACTCTATTTTACCTTATACATTACTTATAGACAAATAGTGTGTCAGGACCACTTTGTCACACACTCCCCAACTCCTAGCTGCAAAGAAGAAAGGAACGGAGAGAGAGACAGAAGAGTGGCAGCCTACCTGGCAGAAAAGTTTAGGCAATGCTACCTCACAGGCCGTAGCGCTAGGAAGAGTCTTATTCAGTCACGGGTCCCAGAAGTGGGGACCTGAGTCTGAAACTCTGCCATTTCTGTGCCAAGCAGAAAGGCCTAGGAAGCTTCTCCACCACTGATCTTGTCTGAGAATGAGTAGTTACAAGAACATAAATCACACACACACACACACACACAGCAAAGGAAGGATGATATTTCTAGCAAGCCTGAGTATAACCCTTTCCCCTCCCTCTCTACCTCTCATCCTACACAGACCTCCTTGACCTCTCAATTTCTTTTTTTTTTTTTGAGGGGGGCTGGGGGGGGGGGGTTCGATTTCCTGTACTCAGTGACAGTTTTAAAAGATCAAGGAAAATTCCAGAAGGATTGAATTCTTATGCTTTTATGTTGAGTGCCAATCCTAGTAGTGCAGAGAAACTTCTGATGTGAATCAGCCATTGTTGCAGCGTATTCTTGCTGTATGCACTACCTACCCATTTAGGACTTAGCAATTTGTCACCAGAACAACCACGCTTGCAGAGCCTACATCCAAGTCATCTTTGTTTTAGTTGATAATAGCTCTAAAGCACAAAACAGTAAGGATGGTGATTATGATATGACAAAGAAACACAGTAAAATATATTCTCTGAGTTCTTGAAAACAGACAAGGAGTTTTTTCTCATGAATATGTATAAATATTTAGGAAATTTGGTATCTACTGTGTCTGTAGTTTCAGGCATCATGGGAAATGCCAAAATTTAAGTGCTTGCAACGGGGCACATCAATTATCCCCCAGCTATAGTCAGAATTTGACTGAGGCTTTGTGGGTGTCTCTGGCTCTGAAGATCTGGGTATCTGGAAGCTGAGACTCTATGATCCATGTCCAGGGCGGCCACTCCCCCTGACTGTTGGCAAAGAGCCTCATTTCATAGTGGCTGTAACCAAGAAGTCCAATTTGTAGCTACAAATTATTCACATAAAGCTGCTTGTGTAGTTTACAGGATGGCCACTGACCCCCTTTTAAATGGCTGATCTAAATTGTAACTTAGATTAGGGAATCCCCTCATCATCACTTCTGCCGTTATTCTATGAACATAGGGAAAGCATACCAACAGTCAGCATTTATCAAGCACCTACTATGTGCCAGAACCTAATGCCAAGAGAGTCTCCTGAAGTGGTTTAAGCCCTAACAACATGCTGGGGGGGGGGGGCATATCATAGCATTAGTATGACACACTTCTGCCTTTACCACATGAAAACACCACTATCTTATTTCTGTGCTCACAGAAGACAGGCCTGTAAAGAAAATGACAAACAGGAGCAGGGGGCAGGGGGTGTTGACTTCTTCCTGGATCCACAGGCCCCTCCAAGGCCTTATAGGTGGTTTCTGCCTCTATGTGCACAAGTGTGTGTGCCTGGTTGTGATAGTTTGGATAGGTTTGGCCTCCAAAAATTCATGTGTTTAAATGCTTGGCCCATAGGGAGTGGTGCTATTAGGAGGTCTGGCCTCATTGGAGGAGATATGGCCCTATTGGAGGAAGTGGGTCACTATGAAGGTGGGCTTTGAGGTCTCTCTCACATATAAGCTCAAGCTACACCCAGTGTAGAAGACAGCCTTCCCCTGGATGCCTTCAGATCAAGATGTAGGACTCTTAGTTCATTGTCCAGCACCATATCATCCTGCACAATGTCATGCTTCCCACCATGATGATAATGGACTGAACCTCTGAAACTGTAAGCCAGCCCCAATTAAATATTTGTCTTTATAAGAGTTGCTTTGGTTATGGTGTCTCTTCAGAGCAATAAAACCTGAAGACACTGGTCATCTGTGTGCACATGCTGTGTGCGTGTGCATGACAGAGACAAGGATTGGACACAACCAGGGTGGAAAGATATCAAGCCTTCTCACACTTTTCACTGACACACCTCAGAGCTTGCTCACGTGCTCTCTCCACTCAGTCACCCTCTTATCCACTAGCTCTCTCCTGATAAAATCAATCAGGTAGTTACCACTGTGCCCAACATTGCTACAACCATGTCTCATACTCACATGGCCCCCGTGAAGGAAATGTCACTGCTTCATTTTGCAAAAAAAAAAAAAACAAAAAAACCAGGGTTGGAAGAGTAACATGACGCTTTCAGTCACACATTGTATGACTTGGTATTGACAACCCTCCACATGTGACTGAGTTCAGATGTGCAAAAGCAGTATTATGCAAAGCCAGGGAATAAGTGTGTGTCCATAGCCTGTTAAAGATAGAAACCCTTTTTCCCAGAACTTACTTTCAACCCCATTTGAGGTTTCTCACCCCTTGCTGTGGTCACATAGCCAATTGATCAAGAACAGTAGAAGTTCCAGTCTTCTTCATTTTCCCCAGTCCCTTCTCAGATGCCTCTCTCTGCCATAGACTCTGCAGCAAATGACCCTCCTAGACTTCTTTGTGTTCTACTTCTGATTGAGCAGTCAAAATTTTAGAGGTGGGGAAGTCTTTATCTAAAGACCATTCTTCCTTATTCTGTGCCTGCCATAGTTCTGGGTTCTAGGGCTTGTCTAAAGACTATCTCTCATACCCTCTCCGGTTAAGTTCCCAAAACTCTGCTTCTTCCCCTGTTCATTCTGGTAATACCTATCTTGCTATCTTCAGGAGATCATAGGTTCTCTTCTTTGTTTTTAGCTCTTTTATGTTAATTATGATCCTGTAATGAATCACCCCAAAACTTAAGCTAAAAGCAATAACCAATTTCTTTTGCTCCTATCATGTGGGTTGATTTTTTGAGCTGAGATCAGCTTCTGGTTCTGCTTCAAGTGGTACTGATTGGGCTCATCCTAACATTTGCAGTAAACTAGGGTCATCTGGTGCTGACTCTTGGCAGAATTTTTTTAAGGGCCCTCCTGTGAGCTGGTGCAGGCTTCATCACATGGCATTGAAAACACCCTAGAGAGTGAGAGCAGGAATTTCCCAAATCATCCCATCCCAAATCACATTTGCTACAATCTGTTAATCACAATAAACCATAAGTATATGTTAGATTAAAGGAAGTCAGAAACTAAATTCTCTAGGTGGCAATAATTTTGAAGCACAATACACAATAGGATTACAAGAATCTGTAAACCACCCAATAGCCCACTAGCCCAGCCATCCCTGGGAGCAAAGCCTTCGGTTCCTTCTTTCTGGAACTCCTCTTTCATGTGCCTTCTGCTTCCTGCTAGGATCTTAGCAGGCATAATGCATAGCACTTTTATTCTGCCATGTTTTTGAGATGCCTCTGTATTAGTGTTACCTCATCTAGAAAACTTCGCACAAATCTGTCTGTTTTTTCTCCCGTGGATGGATGGACATTTAAATCAGCCTGCCTTTTTTTTTTTAGGATTACAAATACTGCATTCTTTCCTTTGCACATGAGTGTTCTCCAGGGAGCATAATTGGGAGTAAAGTTGCTGTAGTGTGATATTGCCAAGTTACTTTCCAAAGTCAATATAGTCTTTCACAGAGCAAATAGAATTTGAGACCTGAACACAGTTGAAAAACTGGGTTTCTCTTACGTTATACAATTATGTGTTTTAAAAAGCTGTACCAATATACGATTGGAATGAATCTCTCACCCAATACAAGGATTTTTTTTTTTCAGCAGTGTTCCCACGAGATGGTCAAGCAATCCATTCCTGAACTCTCGAAGTCCATAGGGAAGCTTGATCTGTTAACCCTGCCTCTCTGCAGAGCAAAACCACAGCAGGAAAAGAATAATTCTTCCCTTTGCCTGAGGCCTGCACCAGTCCACTGGCAGAGACAGGTAGAGGGCACAAGAGATAAGAGTTGTAGAGTGCTCTGGTATACAGTCAGGAGAACGGTTCTCTTCCACTAAGGACTCTGTGTTCTTTAATGTGTGAAGGAAAAATATTGCAGAGAGTTGGACAAGACAAGATCATATTCAGTTCCAATCCAGAGTGATGGAAGACAGACTGACAATAGAGTGAACATCAGGACTCTAAAAGAATATTCTGATATCCACAATGGATGGGCACAAAAAAGAAAGAGGAAGGAGGGGAGGAGGAGGGGGGAGGAGGGGGGAGGAGGAGGAGGAGGACAAGGAGGAGGAGGACAAGAAGAAGGAGGAGAAGGAGAAGGAGGAGGAGGAGGAGGAAGAGGAGGAGCTTCTTTATGACCAGAATCTGGAATAAAATAGGCAGCCAGGACTCACATGTTGTCAATCATTTGGAGCATTTGTTTTGTTATCTAGGAAACAAAGATAATAGTACCTAAGATGGTCCAATAAGATCCCTGTCCAAGAGGGGAAAATCAGGGCATAGTTATAATCAAATAAAAGCAACACCCAACTGCAAAATCTTAAATAACTCAACATCCAACGTCTCCGGTTCACTCACAGTCATCTGGACTCCTCCAAGGGCCTTGGGTCACTTCACCTCTGCTCTCTGCAGCACACACAGCTTGTCTTCTGGGTTCCTGCTGACTCCACTCCACCACAGCTGCAGTGGTCATCCCATGGTACTAGCAGCTCCAAAATGCTGCAGTCTTCTGCTACAATTAGGCTGCATGTTCACCCATAGCCTCTCATACATAGGCTCTCTTCTTGGTGCCAACCATGACTCAACTTCTCTGCATGACCCCTTCAGTCCTGGGTCTTTAGTTGCCAATGAGGCTGTACTTTCATCAGCGGCTTCTCCTGGTCTCTCAGAGTGCCAAGCCTCAGCTGCTCTCCATCACTCCTTTATACCTTCAATACTAGCACCACCTGGGTGACTCTTACCAAGTTCATCTGTCTGTGTGAAGTACAAACTTACCCACCTCTGGAAGACAGCTTCTGTGTGCTGACTCTCAGAAAACACTCCCAGAAGATTTTCTCCTCGACGATGCTGGCCTCTTCTTAATCTCCGCTAAATTCTCAGTTCCAGCTGGCCAGCACCAAGTATCCCAGCAAAACAAAGATTTTACTTTAGCCATACTGATAGCTTGTTAATCACAGCTGATTCTTCACCCCCAGCTAACCAGAATGAAAGAACCTTACATCAAAATAGCAAACAGCCCCCAATAGAATCTTTAGGCTTCCCTCTGGGACTTCACAAGGGAGGCCTCCATCTTCTGCACTGCCATCAACAGTCTTATCTACCAAGCTCCTATAGAATAGCTCACCAGGCATTAAACATCCCAAGGCTTTTCCTCTCCAAAGTTCCAAAGTCCTTCCACGATCCTCTCCAAAACAATATGGTCAGGTCTTTTACAACAATATCCCACAGTCCTGGTACCAACTTGTCTTAGGTTTTCTATTGCTGTGGTGAAACACTATGAACAAAAAGCAAGATGGAGAGGAAAGAATTTATTTGGCTTGCACTTCCACATCCCAGTTCATCATTGAAGAAAGTCAGGAAAGGAACTCCAACAAGGCCAGAACCTGGAGGCAGGGGCTGATGCAAAGACTTAAAGGTATACTGCTTGATGGCTTGCTTGCTATGGCTTTCTCAGCCTGCTTTCTTATAGAACCCAGAACTATTGGCCCAGGGCTGGCCCCCACCTACAATGGGCTGGGCCTTACCCCATCAATCACTGATTTTAAATAATCGCATACAGGCCTGCGTACAACCTTGTCCTAGGGAGGCATTTTCTTAATTGAGGGAGATGTGTAAAGTTGACATAAAACTATCCAGCATAATTTACTACCTGAAGAGCTAATGTCTGGGTAGGATATAAGTCTCAGCAGCAATTATATTTGTGTATTATATTTACTTCATATGTACCTTGTATATATGGCCTGAAGTTGAACTCATAAGACATCTTAATATTCAGAGTTTCATGGCATGGAATCTTCGACTCATGGGATTATGTCAGAATTCAAATGGTTACCAATTTATTTAGAGCACTTTCGAGTTCACATTTTCAGATTATGGATACCTAGCCTATATTGGTGGTGATCTCTCTCTCTCTCTCTCTCTCTCTCTTTCACACACACACACCTTACCATCATACTACTACGTTGTGGGAAAAAAAGAGAATACTACAGACAAATCTTTCAAAAAACATAATCTCCCTTGAGAATCACTCCAAAACTACACACCAAGGAAAGGAAGGAGGGATTCCCAGAGGCAGTGTGGCCTCCACATTGAGGTGAAACCTAAACCCAGTATGTTCCAAAGTTGGTCCCTGTATGACATGAGCTGCCTGAATGCAGGATTGTGGAAGACCTTTGAGACTTTGAGCAAGTTCTGTTTCCTACACAGTCCTCAGCCTTTCATCTGGAGCAACACCTGACATACAGAAAGTACGAGGTTCATAAATCACGGCTGGCTGGCTGAATGTACTCTGTAGATAAAGCTAACACGATTCAGACACCCTGCCAGGGCCTTCCCCACACCAGGCATTGGTCTAAGAAACGATCCCTTCTCTCCTTGTGGCAGGATATAATAACAACGGCAATAATAGTAACAGCCACAGAAACAAAAGCCCAAATGTACTGAAGGCAGGGAGTTGCTTGGTCTACCCAACCCCGCTCCACCCCTGGAGTGGCTGGTATTTGAAGTGAAAGGTAAGACTGTGGAGCAGGCTGCTGGCCCTGCAGCTGCCAATTTAATCACCGAGAAGGGCCTCATAATACCCGCATGTTGCAGATTCCCCTGCCATGCCTGACATCAAGCCATTACGCTCTCTGTAAGAAGACCTGATTATGCCACAGGGCACAGCTGACAGTTTTTCATTTTCTGAGTGAGGCTCCATGGGGTTTTAATTCTCCCTCCCTCCTGAGGTCCCCATCCCCTTGTCTGAGTATTTCACCCACTCCTGGCTGTGCCATCCCTGTCAACATCACAGAGCAGGGGATACAGTGGCATTACGGTTGCCATGGATGACTCTAACAGCTATATTGATTTCTTGGTTACATCTGCTCCAAAAGTACCATTGAGAATGGGCCCCTAAGGGTCTGGAAAGATAAAAGAAGAGAAAACATAAATGAACTTATTTTTTTTTCCCTTCAGGAAATAACTACAAACAAATTAACACTTGTCCAGATTCTGAAGCACTTACTACAAGAGCTCATAAGCTGCAAGCAGAGCCATGCAGGACACAATGCAGATAAAAAAAACCTCATGCCAAAACCCCAGAGGAAAAGCAGTGAGTGTGTAAACAAGAGAAAGAAGGTAGCAGATAGAGTCTCTATAACCAGAAGAGACTTACTAGCTGGGTAAAATTGAAATATCTGCACCACAAATTTCCCACCAGCAGCAGGGAGCTGAGAACATCTTCCCCATAGGCTGGTTGCAAAGAATGTGAAAATGCCCAGCGGAACCTCTGCCACACATAAGCACTTCCATTGATCTTCCCTTTACAATGCAAGGGAGAAGGACCTGCTCAGAAAGCAGCCTGGACTTAGCATGACAACTGTCAAGAAGGAGTGAAAAAATGGGGAATCATCACAACAATCTTCTATATTGTCAAACTGTCAGTCATATGCAGATACTCAAAATATGCAGACACAAAAAGCCAATAGCATAAGGAATCCACGTGAGACACTTGACTGTCTGCATAAGCCCAGAGTTCACGTCAATGTTCCTTCCATGGCTAATGCTATGGAGATCAAAATGCTTGTTCTACCAAGTGACAAGCCAAGAGAATAAAGAAGAGGAAATAGAAAGGACAGGTTAATTGATATAGGGCACTTACAAATCACAGGCAGCCCTCAGTTGCCAGAGCCATGAGAGAATTGGTGAAAAGGGTGCTGTTGGACCAAATTTTAGCATCCACGTGCTTACACCAATGGAACAAGCACTTTCACTCCATGACTTCATCCTGGAGATATTGGTTAATGTCAGAAATGTCCCTGCCTCCTTGCATCTTTTGCTATTAGACCCGTAGGTCTCATCCTTCCTAATGCTGAGACCCTTTAATACAGTTTCTCAGGTTGTGGTGATCTCCCCAACCGTAAACTTGTTTTCTTTGCTATTCTATAATTGTAATTCTGTTACCCTTGTGAATTATAATATATATATATATATGTGGTCTCAGGCAACCCCTATGAAAGCCACAGGTTGAGAACTATGATGCTAGGCACTGGTAGGAGCACATCCAGGAGATGGTGGGACAAATACAGCTCTGTGGGTCAGCAACTTTAGCAGCTGTTGCCAAGTCTTTGATGAACCTACAGATGTTTCCAGAAACACAGATGAACATGGCATCCTTTCTGACTAGTCAAGGGACCCTCCATGGGTCACCTTGGACCTGTTCAGCAGGACTGGAGGAAAGTGGACCAGAAACAGTCCAAGCTCAGCAACTAGTAACATCCCTGAAGAGTTGAGACTTTAGGTGATGTCAACTCACACTGATTTAGTTGCAAGCAAAACAAACAAACAACACAACGCAACAACGACAACAACAACAGATTCCTGGTATGAGCAAGTAGGGATAGAGTCAGAGTTAGAAATGAGCGTCATTCATGCAACACTTATTTATACTTACTTATATAGGCCATCCCTTATATTAGGAACTGGGCTTATGGCCAGTAACTCAATGGAGAAAGGGAACATTGTTTTTTCTTCCAACTTAGCCAAAGAGATACAAAAACGTAAATAGACTTTCTACATAGGAGAGGTAAGTTTGGTGAAAATAGACAGAAAGACTACAATGGATTTACAGGGTGAGTAGGCATGAGTGGCCAAGACTGCTAAATGGTTAAACAAATCAATGGAAGCAAGACAGGGGCCTTGGAGCCAGAAGAGGTACCAAGTGAAAGAACAAAGAGCTGTGTAAGACCAACACAGTCACCAGCAGGTAAGCAACATGCTTTGGTTTGCATGTGCTAAAGCATCTGAGTAGTAGCAAGAACAGTGGTAATAGCAGCAAAATGATTGGCAGTTCTCAGATGTTTCCTCTGCATTTGACACAGTTCAAAGGGCTGTCTGTACATGTAGTCTTTCAATGGATATGCACAGGCTTATTAGCTCAATTTCATAGCTAAGAAAACTGAGGCACAATAAAAATAAGAATCATTCCAAAGTCACTCAGTCTACAAGTAACTGCCAGAACCTGTCCCCCTTAGCTTGCTTTGGGGGATGACTGGAAAGCCCTGGATTCAGCCTTGCAAGCAAGGAAGATGGTGATACGAGAGAGCATAAAGGTGATGCTTTTGAACATGACACAGTTGATAAAGGAAGACAGGGATCAGCATCCGCACTGACCATGGCACATTCTGGACCCCAGGCAGATAGACCGTAACAGAACACTAGTCCTGAGTGATGGTGAGATGAAGATAGGTTCCTGCTTGGGAGGTCATCAAGGAGCAGGTAAACAAAGTCACCTTATACATAGAAGCATAACAGCTAGAAGGTACAGACTCTTGAGGCAGTCTCTCTGGAATATCTAGAGAAGCAACAGAGGTTTTTTGTTTTTTTTTTTTTAAATTGTTGTAGTCTGTTTGTTTTTCTTTAATTCTTTTCTCATATATTGCATCCTGACTTCAGTTTCCCCTCCATCCCTTCTGTCAAGTCTCTTTCCTACCTCCCCTATCTCTCAAATCTACCCCCACCAAGCGCCTTCCCTCAGAAAAGAGTAGGCCTCCCAGGGACATCAACCAAACAGGATGTTAGAAGCTACAACAAGACCAGCCATGTACCATCACACCTTGGTTGGCCAAGGGAACCCAGTAGGAAAAAAAGAATCAAGAGGTGGTTTTCTAATGAGAGCATATCTGTATCCTGGAGTCCAGAGCCTAGGATGTCCCTAAGGACTGGACACAGTGGCTCTACATTGCTGAAGATGATAGGAGACAAATGTTGCACTCACAGTGGGATGTTCCAAAGTTCCTACCAGCTGGTAAGAGGAGTATGCACATCACTGAGGAGAAGGCTCCTGCAAGAAAATGAACTGAAGGACCCAAGAGATGTCTCTCTCCACTTTGCTTTTCTCGCTTTCACACTCAAACACAAAAGTACCTGAACACTGGCCTATAAAAAAAAAAAAAAAAAAAAAAAAAAAAAAGCCTGGGAAAGCCCCTGGACCATGGAAGAAGTGAAGGATGAATGGCGGAAAGCACCTGGCCTCAACCCAGCCTGGTGCTGGTCATCTGCATGCCTATCACACGATGTCCTTCTGGGAAGACTACAGCTTCCAGCTTCCCTGCAAGGGGTTTTGGGGTCCTGTGATTAGGTTTAGGCCGATGGAGTGTGAACAGAGGCTGAAGAGCCACTTCCAATTGTAGCCCTGTAAAGCATGCCATGACCTTGTGGTCTGTCTTTTCTCTCTCATGGAGACGTTAGGAGGCCATACATTCCAAGTGGTAAAGTTGCATTTTGGGGGCTGCAGCGCACTAAAAGGACCACAATGTGGTAAGCAAGAGGCAGTTGCTATGCCAACCTACGGAAACTCTGGGGTCTGACTGTTGTTGCAACTTCTTAAGTTGAAACTGCAGGAGCTCTTCAGCATTGCTAGAAGCATGGTCCACAGCCAGGCACCATCAGTCTCACCTGAGAGCTCATCTGACACACGGGTTCTCAAGTCCTACCCAAAGCTATGGAAGCAGAAACCACCATACATAGAGTCAGCTGTGCCTTCAAACGGCGGATGAGGCCAAAACATCATATCCAGTAGCTTAAGATAAGCCTCCGTTTCCTCTTCTATGTAGTAAAGATAAGACTACCATCCTGTGGGTAATTGAACAATGCCATGCAGTGTGATATAAGTGAAGAATCTAGCTGTTAGCCAATAGTCAGGTGTCAGTCAATGTTAGCTCCCAATGAGTGATTAGTCAGGTTCTGGGAGCCACAGGTTAGAGGATTGCCAGAAAAGTAGGAGGTGCTAGAACATACCTGCCTGTGGGCAGTGTGATAACTCATGGGGTTCCTGCTCTTGTCCAATCTTCTCTACTTGAGTGGGGGACAATCTTGAACTCACTCACAATGAACGAAATGTTCTGAGGGAGAAGTCTTTGACTCTCTCAGCCCATGGCACACTGCTGGTATTCCTTGGCTTATGGCTCTATCACTCCAGCCTCTAACCTTCTGCTCTTGCCTCTCTGCTACTCTAGTCTTTGGAAGAGCATGTGGCCCTGGAGTATGCTGCCAGGATACCATCCAGGATGATCCCATCTCAAGAGCCCTGATTATGACTGCAAAAGTCTTATTGTCATGGCCCTGATTTCCAGAATATAGACATTCATTGTGGAGTGTCATGATTTTGACTCAATAAAGGATCCAAAGCCAGAAATGGGCCATAGTCAGCTTCATCTACCCTGACCAAGGCAACTCCTCCCATGCATGACACAATGTAAGGGTGTGACATGAGATTTTGAATAGAGAGTCAGTAGTGTGCAACGGTAAAACCATGAAGCTTTAGAATTAGCTAAACCCAATTCAAACTTGAACCACTTACAAATGTGTAACGTTAGGCAAATGACTCAACCTCTCTGAACCTCATCGTAGCTCATGGGGATTTACAAGGGCTCACCTCTGAGTACAGTGTACTTACTCAGGGCCTGGGACTCGATGGGTCTGCAAAGTCTGCTATACAGCAAGGGTTCAGAAACATCCACCACTATAACCTGCATTTTTGTGGCTGGCCTTGGCCCCTATAACTTCTCAAAGTTCTAGTCACCCTGGGGACTTTCTGCTCAGAAAGGACCAAAGTGTGTGTGTGGGGGGGGGGCTCGCAGAAAAAGCTTACAAGTATGTCCTGACTTCTGACCTTGCAATGTGACATTATCTACAAAGTTCATGAGCAAGAGCCATGCTTGCTGGAGTTATCATTGAACCTACTTCCTCCACTCCCCCCTCCCCCAACAAGACCCATAATTCCCTAGCACCTTGAAGCCAGTTCCCAGGGTATATGACTAAGCTCCTCTTAAGAGAATTCAGAAAGTCTCTTCTTTGAGGCAGCTATAGAGAAACTAGCACAGCCCTATCTTCCCAGTGCCTGGCTCTGTTCCTTTCTCTCTCTCTCTCTCTCTCTCTCTCTCTCTCTCTCTCTCTCTCTCTCTCTCTCTCTCTCTCTCTTTCTCTCTCTCTCCATGCTCCCAGAACAGGACTGTCAGCAAGCTAGCCTTGGCCAGTCATCATCACTCCTGGCTTGGTGTGCTCCTGCCAGCCTGATTGTAGTAACAGAAACATCTTCATCTAGAACCTTCTTCACATAGTGCAGAGTCATGAGACACACTCCTGAGAATATGACATTCCCAGCCATTCGGGAGCTGACCACATCTGGGCATGATCTAGAATGTTCTGTGCACAGGGGTAAGAGGAGCTTAAGTCATAAACCCTGGGAATTGGCCTTGGGGTACTAGGCAATTGTGGGCCTTGTTGGGGGGTGGGGAGAGAGAGAGTAGGTTCAATGATAACTCTATTAAGCATGGTTCTTGCCCATGAACTTTGTAGATAATGTCATATTGCAAGGTCAGAAGTCAGGACGTACCTATGAGCCTAAACAAGAGTGGAAGACAATCAAGTCTAACACTAGGTTTTTTAGGACCTCCAAGCACTGACTGGAAGAAAATATTTGCACCAACAACTAGGATTAGAATATGTATCACAAAAACTTCTTATACTTATTGAAGGAGAAGCCTCTTTCCAATGTAGGAAACACTTGGGTACATCTAACATAGGATGCATGCACTCAACACAGGGCCCTGCATGCAGTCATTAGCCCTGAGAGAGATGGAGATTACCACTCCAGTGAAAGGCCATGTCACACCCACGAGAGGGATCAAGTTAAGATTGTCAATGCCAAGTGCAGATGGAGATATTGGGCAACTGGAGGTCTCAGGCATGGGGGAGTGGAAAATAATACAATCACTTGGAGAAACTGGTTCTTGCTTGCAGAGCTAAAAATACATTTTGCATATGACCTAACGTTTCCATCTCTAGGTATTTCCCCCAACACATATGTCCAGAAAAGGACTTGTGCTTGAAAACTCATGGCAGTCTTATTCACCGTCACCACACACTAAAAACAACTGCATGTCCTTTTATAAGGAAAGACTAGACAGTGCAGGGGAGTAATACAGTGGAATACTCAACATCCGTGAAGAAGGGCTGATAAGGTATACCAAGTAGGAGAATCTCAGAAACAGTAAGCCAGACATAAAACAATAAAAATTATCTCAGCTCTAAGAATTGTTATGGCAGATAAGAGTTCCTAGTGACAGAAATCAAACCATGTTAGTCTTGTCACAAGTGGGGAGGAAGAGAAAATACCCATATGGGAATTGTGTGAGTTGAAGGACAAACCCTATTGTCCTGCTTGGAATGACAGGATATGGGTGTATATAGGTGTAAGGCTCAGTAAATTATATACTTTGAATCCTGCTGTTTCTTAGACGTGCTGGACTCATAGTGAGAACCACGATACCAGGACAGAAATTAGGACTTGAAAATTGTTTGGTGATATTTTGGAGAAATCTCCCTGCTAAGCTGAGCTATGACCCTCATTAATGTGGTAGCTTCTCTGAGAAATAGCAGGTCACCCAAAGGATTCCTGGATAAAGCTGAGTCTCCTACCCTTAATTCCTTCTGATTTAAATGGAAAAAACAAAAAGACAAAAAAAAACAAAAAACAAAAAACTGTTCAGCTGGCACGGACACATTTCTAGTAGGAAAGGATGGAGAATGTGCTTTAAGAATGAAAACAGGCTTATTAAGACCTAAAAGGTTTTGATGCACCAGTGGTCCACAAGACCAAGTTGCTGAGATGGGAGCTTAGAAGCTGTGTGATGCAACCACACTATGGGGAGCAGACTGGCCTTGTAAGCAGTGAGCTCTCAAAGGAAGAACGGTACTCAAGAATATCAGTCTAAAGTGGAAGACTCCCTATGGTCCCTCCCCTTGAAGCCCAGGAAACATTGCAGAAGAGGGGCAAGAAAGACTACTGGAGTCAGATGAGATTAACAGTACCAGAACAACAGAATATGATCCACAGAATCAACTAAGGGTCCATATGGGCTCACAGAGTCTGAAGTGGCAAGCACAGGACCTGGATGGGTCTCCACTAGGTCTTCTGCATATGTGTCATGGCTTGGTGGTTTTGTGGGACTCCTCTGACTCTTTTGCCTACTCATGGGAACCTTTTTCTCCTATTGGGTCACCTTATCCAACCTCAATAGGTGGGCTTTTGCTTTGTCTTATTGTGTCCTGTTTTATGGTGTTTGGTTGTTGTCTCTTGGAGGCCTGCTTTTTCAATTAATTAATTAAAAGAATGTAGGGTCAATGTTCACCCTGTCCACATTCCAAGACACCTTTCTCCTTTACCAGCTCTATGAGTGTACCACATCTACATATTTATCTTTCTGGAATGTCTTCTTGCTATATTGTGTCCCATTGCTCCCAGCAAAAGACACTGTTTACCACTGTAGCTGATGCTCACTGGACAGGCATTGGCAATTGCTGGGGTTGGCTTCCAATGTTGTACTCTCACCTCAATGACCTCCACCCCTGTGGCCTGGGAGAACAGTCAATTTCTCCCATTCATGGATCCCAGACTCTACCCTATGTGATTATGATCTGTCCATTTCTCACATAGGGCAAAGTCTTCTCCCGGGAGTCCTGCAGGCATTCATGCAAAGCTGCTGAGACTAGCCAGCAGAGCATCCTCCTGGCACCATACCACTGTGTTTGAAGTGTACTTCCTAGGCCTCCACAGCTGGGCACCCACCCTCCTTGCTGGGCATATAGAGATGCTTTCTGTTATGGCTTGTGAAAAATCTCTCTCTCTCTCTCTCTCTCTCTCTCTCTCTCTCTCTCTCTCACACACACACACACACACACACACACACACACACACACACACACACACACACACATCAGCTCAGGTATTTGAAGACTTGTTTTCCCGTCAGTTGTGCTGTTTGGTAGATTCAGGAGTCACAGCATTATTGGAGAAAGTACATCACTGAGAAAGAGGATTTTGAGATTATACAACCTCACTCTACTCCCAGTTCACTTGCTCTTCTTCATACTTGTAGGTGAGCTATGATCTCTTAGCTTATCCTCTCCAGGAGCCATGTCTGCCTGTTGCAGTACCTCCCCTTCATGACAGACTCTTAGCCCTCTGGGACCATCAGCCCCAATAAACTCTCTCTTCAATAAGTCTCTTGGCTGTGATGTTTCATCACACTTCTGGAAAATTAACTGCTTGCTTACATTTGCATGAAGTAACTGCCCACAGCTTTTTAAAAAGGGTACTGTTCAGCTGAGAGAAAGAAAGAAAGAAAGAAAGAAAGAAAGAAAGAAAGAAAGAAAGAAAGAGAAAGAAGAGAGGAAGGGAGGCCAGGAAGGAAGGGAGGGAAGAATGGAGAGGGAAGGGGAGGGAAGGAGAGGAGGAAGAGAAGGAAAAGGAGGAGAAAGAGGAGAAGGAGAAGAAGAAGGATTAGAGAAGAAAAGAGGAAGGAAGGAAGGAAGGAAGGAAGGAAGGAAGGAAGGAAGGAAGGGAGGAAGAGAACAAGATTTCCCTCTCACATAGGAGCAAGCAGATTGGGGTTGCAAAGGGCCTACATGCTAGAGCTCAAGAATGCTTCAGTAGGCTTCAGAAGGAGCAGGAAGGACCACCCTCTGTTCTTTCTCTTTGCCTGTGAGTCAGAAGTCAGGGCAGGGTTGAGATGTATGGATCTCAGTCACAGAGTGGGAGCTGATGTGTAGGAGGTCCCGTGGTCAGAGCAAGCAGCTCTGAATTACTGTACATGGAACAGCATTTGTATTTTTCTGAAGGGGAAAGGACCCACTGTTTCATTCTCAGTGCAGCCTATCAGTTTCCCAGGTACAGCTACATAATGAGCAAGGACCGTGTCAAATGAACATACTTGCTCAAAGAAAACAGCTTCTTCCTCCTCAACGATCTTGACTTGTTGTAATAGATTGTTCTTCACAATTAAATGTCCCCCTAGGCTCTCTCACAGCCTAGGGGGACATTTAAACATAGAAACAGGACCTTATAGATGTGCATAGCTGACTCAAGATAGATATTTGTGAACCAATTCTGATCTCACTGGGCTCAGGGACAGATGGCTGATGGGTTCCGCCTTGGGCCCAGGTGGCATGGGCACATGGGAACCTGTTTAGGGGAGGCAGAAAAATGGAAAAGGTGGAGCTTCAACAGTGAAGCACAGATAACAAAGACAAACAGTAAATTCCAATAAGATGGCCACCACAGATCAATCAACCCCAAGCATAATGTCATCTCATTTCTGGTGTCATTTTGACTAAGTGTTATAAGCCTTATTGTTTATTGTCCCACCAACCTGGGCCCAAGGCTCTGACTATCTGCCTGTGGCCAACTGTTTAGACAGCATGCCCTTCAGACCACTCTCTGCTGATTAGGCTAGCTGCTTGTCAATCATGGACTCTTGTCATGTTTCATATGCCCTTCACTGCCTCATGTGCTATCAAAAGGGGTGCCTTTAATCTCACACAAGCTTGGAAGGAGACCAAGCTTACCAGCACATTCTCACATGATGAAAGGACAGACAGAGGCACGGAGACATTTTTAAACCCTCTATGCTCACCACCTCAGCTCACTACTCGGCTCATCAGTAGGGCCATCACAAAACTGGGACTCCAACCCATTTGCCCAGAGAGCCTGCTTACCAAGTGCTTTGCACAATGTGAGGCCCACAAGGCATGAGCAATGATTTCCTTTATTTCATCCTCAACATAGACCAAAGAGGTTGGGCCTTCCATTCTCTGAGATCATTATAGACAGTGGATGGAGGAACTCAGAGGAACTTCCAGTCAATGGAACTGACTCTCCGAGAGAAGTACATCTGGGATGTGAGATGCAAAGGGTTAAGCAGGTACTTGTGACAGAAGGGCCCTGCATAGATAGATACTTTGTAAGTCTGGGATTAGCTCATGGCTTCATACAGAATGTGAAGGCTTAGCTTTAAGAGATGTGAAATGTGGCAGCAACTATGACCCCAGGATGCTAAGATCACAGATTATCCAGACCAGATGTCAGCCTGGCTGTGGAACTAAATTCTCAGTTAAAAGTAAGAAGACCAAAGCAGTGGGAAGGAAGTGGCTAGCCCACTGCTCCTCAAGCACAGCCTGGGGATTGGACAACCCTGAGAATAGGGAAATGATCAAGTCTTGTTGAACAGATGCCAAAATTGCTGTTTATAAATCAACCTGCCCAAACCTTTCTGGCAAGCAATGAGACAGCCATCACTCTTGCTTGGGCTAAAACCTAACAATGATGCCCTTTTCAAAATCTGAGTTTCACATTTTAAATTAAAACAAACAAACAAACAAACAAACAAAATATTACTGTCTTTAGAATTTGACAGAACTACATTTGAAAATGTCTCCATCACTAACTAGCTATGTGGCCATAAGTAACTTATTTAACTTTCCAAAGACACTATTTCTTCACTATCAAAG
Organism: Arvicanthis niloticus; assembly: GCF_011762505.2. Lineage (NCBI taxonomy): Eukaryota > Metazoa > Chordata > Mammalia > Rodentia > Muridae > Arvicanthis > Arvicanthis niloticus. The sequence continues at coordinate 38,637,063 of NC_047670.1, read as the reverse complement.
GAACATTAGTGAGATCACCAAAGTTTCTAGACTTTAAAATAGAAGTTCCAGAGCAGGAACACACTTCACGGACAAGCTGGCACACAGTAGGTGGGTTCACTAAAGGCATTTGAATGCACCAGCAGCCAAGTCAGATAGGCAGATAGAGCTTGGGCAAGGTCCTATTTGCAGGAGGATTTACACATCTCTGCCTAAAGCCCAAGGAGGAAAAAGAACCAAATGTGGGAAAGTCTGAGATGGGTCACTTCTCACTGTGACCCAGGAAACCAGTCTGGGAGGTCCAAGATGGGAGGCAGAGAGGGGAAGTTGAAGAGGAGACTAAAGTATGAGAGAATTTCCATTTGTGGAGAGTTTATTCTTTTTTTTTTTTTTTTTTTTTCTATTTAAAGGCCTGCTCTCTGGTTGATGAAACCCATTTCTGGTCCCTGTTCTTAGCAGGAACCCATATCCAGTAAGAACCAACTTGCTTGGAAAGTCCACTGGGGTACTATGGCTCTTGCCTGGGCTCACAGATTGAGTGCCTTGATTTGAATAAAAGCACTTAGAGGATTTCCAGGGGAAACACCAGGGCAGCCTTGTAACTGCTGCTGATCTTGTGACACACAGAGTCCAGAAGGTTCTTCTTGAATGACTTTACTCAGCAGATATGTGCTGGTGTCCCACCGCTGTTAGACTTGTGCTCTGCCAGAGAACCATCCTGGGCATCTTCCGAGCCACAACCCAGGAGAAGCCATAGATACGGGGATCAAAGGTGATCCCTCTGAACTGGTAACTCGTTAAGAATGAACCCTTCCAGGGATAGCGGGATGTCTAGGGGACACCTGATTCAGAGCAAGTGGTGTCTTGTGACCGCTATCACGAAGTGCTGACATCTGGGTGACTTTAGACAACAGAGATAGGCTCTGAAACCAATGTGTGAGCAGAGCCCTTTCCCCTCTGAATCCACAGGGAACATCTCTTCCTCATACCTGCTGGATCCTGCAGTCCATGGCTTGTGGAAGCCTCAGCTACATTCCTGTCTTTTCCTATGGCCTTCTCACCATATGTGTTCTTCAGTGCAACGCCAGATGAACTTAGCATCCACAAAGGTCACATTCACAGGTTCTGAAGGTTGGGGTTTGACCTTACTTTTAGGAGTGTAATGGTTAATCATTATTATCTTGGCTGCATTTACAATCCCTGAGAGGCTGACCACATTCTGGGAGTGTCTAAGGGTTATAGAAAATTAAGCAAATGTGGGTGTCCTATGCAACTGTCTGGGGGGGGGGTGGGTGGGAATGGAAGAAATAGAAAAAAATGAGACCAAGCCAGCAGAGTGTCAATTTTTACCTTTCTCTACGTCTCATCTACTTGACTAAAGCTGTTCTCCTCCACCTGCCCTTTATGATAGACTAACACTTCAGAAACCATACATTGAAATAAATTCTTTCTCACGTAAGTTGTTTTTATCAAGATTTAGTCACAATAGCTATCCCAGACAGGAAAATCAGTTCTACACATTACGAACAGAGCAATAGAGGGGCATAGGCAGTGGCAAAGCCCAGACCAGGCAGGGAGAAGCCAGCATGTCCCAAGCTGGGCAGGAAGGGAGTCCAGTGGACAGCATGCAGATCATGTCATGCCAGGAGAGGGAAGAGAGAACAACTAAGGCACTGACCAGCTCTTCCTCCTCTGATATAAAAGATCGTTGGTCTCGGCTCATATTGGTGTTTGCCTCAGAGAAGAGGCTGTCTTGACAGGGAGCCACATACCAGGCTCTTTTACACTTCAAAACAACATCCCCCTTGTGATTGACAATGGCTTTCAGATGAGACAAAATTGTTTTCAGCAGTAATATGGAGACTGAGGTTAAAGTATGCCTGTAACATCTTGGCAAACATCAGGAGAGAATAGGGAACATCTGTCAAAAAAAAAAAAAAAAAAATAGTGAACTGGGTATCCTGAGTACAGGACTAAAGGGTTATGCCAGATATAAATGTTTCTCTTCTGGGCAGGTACCTACACATCTAAGGCTATCCACTGTTCATTCCCAAATAGTTGTGTAGGGGCATCTCTTATGTGCACATCTCCCTAGCAGAGAAGAAGCCAAATCTGTATTTCCTAGAGATTATTATTGTACAATGGGCAGAAGAAATGGGCAGAGTATTTCAAATATGTGAGGCACGTTGAAAAGCACCAAGCTCACTAGAGGACATCGAAGCCAGCCAGAGAACTTGTGGGCATCATCGGATGCTGGGGAGTCTGACTGTTATCATAGGGATATTGTTATCTGAGCCAGAGGAGGAACTGAGCAATGAAAGGAGAGGGGAGTCATCATTTACAAAAAGAGTCTGGGGCAGAATTCTATCCTGAGTTGCAGTTAGAGGGGAGAGAGCAGGATGGGATGAGGGTGGTGGTGAGTCAGAGTCTATGGGTGTTATGGACTCTTGAAGGTCCATTGTCTTTACTCTATAAAATATAAGAACCTTAGGGTTTGAGAAACTGTTGGGGTCTTGTAGAATGGCTTCCATTTTGGAGGATTGCCTAGCCTTGTCTTAAAAAACAAAAACAAAACAAAACAAAACAAAACAAAACAAAACAAAAACAAAAAAAAAAAAAAAAAAAAAAAAAAAAAAACAACGACACCAAAACCCCCACTGAAAGGTAAGGCAGAAACAGGAACAAGAATTCAATGACTGTAATTATCTACGCAAGGGTAATATGGCTGGACCATGGTAGGAACAGGGAAGAAATGAGAAACAGTCATTTTGTATACATTCGGCTCATAGATTGGACATGTAAAAGTATAGTTCAAGAAGGGCTTATTCCAAGCTTTAATAGGGACTGAAAAAGGCAGAGAGATCAGCATCAGGAGACTGCAAGAGAGGAAATGGAGGAGACCTTCAGTGTCTGAGGCCATAAGACATTGAGCAGAAGCACAGAAGAAGACATCAGGAGACATTTGACAGAAGTCAGGCCTGACAAAGGAATGTTCCAAAGACTTGATTGCAGATAGGGGAGGGCATACAAGGATCAAAGCCATGGATAGGAACAATCTGGAAGACAGACAAGAACTTGGGTCTTGAGAAATCCGTGTTTTCTTCCCATCATTCTCCAGCTAGGATTTTAGTTAGGTTGTCTCCCTTTCTCTGGTCCCCAGACTCCCCTAGGATTCAAACTAACAGCTCATGGCTCATCATCTCCAATCTCTGAATTCTGGTATCAGCTTCACTAACTTTTAAGTTCCTGATGCTAGGAGGACTCCTTTAAAGATAGGCCGGGCCTTCCAGATCTTTCTAGAACCCAATGATCTTCTCTGTGGATTATCTCATCTTCTCTGCAACATTGCACCAAAGCCCTTGGATTTCTGGCCTTCCACTCTCCTAAGCCAATCTCTGTTTGAGTGTTCCTAGTCCCAAGGCACATACAGTCAACCTGCTCCAGTTCCTTCTTCAGGCCATTCTCCCTCAGAAGCCACAGTGATTTTGAAATAAAAGTCTGGTGTCTCTCACACTTGTGGGACCACCTCCCATTTCCCTGAAGCAACTCCAGCTCCTTCAGGCCTTGGCTGGACTCTCCTGTCCCCAGAAAGAGACTCGGTTGAATCCCATGCCAAATGGATGTGTTCCCCTTTAATTCTCTGTCCCTTCATTGCTTATCTTTGTTCTTCTTAAACACAAGTTAGTTATCGCTTTATGTTTCATCTGAAATTTGACTCAGATCTGTGTCCACCACTGGCCACATGCTCAGCAGAGCAGAACCTCATTCATCTCATGGCATCATGTAGATCACCAGAACCAAGCTGGTGGTAAACCAAGAGCAGGTGTCCAGGTGCTATTTAAATAAATGCACATTTGCATAAATATGTAAAATATTTAACAAGGCTTTTTAAAGAAAGAGGAAAGGAAAAAGGAAGGAAGAAGAAAAGGAGGAAAGGAAAGGAGAAGGGAGAGAAAGAAGAAAATAAAGACAAAAGTTTCAAAGAAGGGAACAAAGGGTAGGGAGGTGAGGGAGAGGGAAGAAGGAAGAAAGGAAGCAATGAGGAAAAAGTCTAAAAGAAAGGAGGGTAATTTTGCTTATTTGAAAATTCTTTAGTGATTGTATGTCACTCTTTTTTATTTTTATTGGTTATTTTATTTATTTACATTTCAAATGCTATCCCCTCCCCAGTTTCCCCTCTGCAAACCCTCTATCCCATTCCCCATCTCCCCTGCTTCTATGAGGGTGATCTTCCACCCACTCCCACCTCATCGCCTTAGCACTCCCTATGCTGGGGCATCGAGCCTGCACAGGATCAAGGGCCTCCTCTCCCATTGATGCTATATGTCACTGTTGAAGGAAGAAAACAAACAAACAGAAAAAGACCGACATTCTATTTATGTGTATAGAGAAAACTGAAGGAGGCTTCAAGGTCAGTCGAGGTGACTATCAAAGGAGTAGGCAATGTGTAAAGAAGTCATTCCAGAGGAGGAATGACTAGAAAAAAGGTGGTGCCTGCAGACTGGAAGGACATTTCTTCTGCTATGTGTTCACAGTGACCTGGACAGTATTCCAAGCCCCACCCCTTTCAGAGAAAGAATGACAACATTCCACCAGGATTCTTGGGAAGATTCGCCTGGCGGTCCCTCACAGAGGCCTCTTGGACTCTATTTCCTTCATTCCAAAGTGTCCCTGGAAGCTTTCTGCCTCTGAAGACCCAAGAGGAGCATGTGGCTCTGTGTCACCACGTGCTTCCATATTTGGATGATCAGAGGGAGAAGGCCTGGGAGGACAGCCAAAGCTGTTCTTTTCTGGGTGGCCCTAAGTGAGTCACTTCACCTCAGAACTCTAGCTGCATGTAAACTGAAGTTCTGAGTCTCTCTCCCCGTAGGCCTCGAAGAGGGCATGAGTAAAGATATTGTTTTCTAGAGAGCAACCACTCACAAACACCAGCAATAAAAGTCCTGTGAGACTAGAATCTAGTGCAGGAGCTCATGCCTGCTTGAAATAAAACAAACAAAAGAAAATAATAGCAACAACAACAAAACGGTGTTCTTGCTCACAGGTACAGGACCTCTGAAGTTCCATAGCCAGGACAGGAGATCTTATTCCCAAGCAACTCCCACTGGAAGCTATCAGCCTACCCGCAAAAGTGTTCTCAGAGTAAGCCACTTCTTGTTCCCTTAGAAACATTTATAGGTCATTTACAATGTGCCACAAACGAGACAGAGAAAGTTGACTGATCACCTGAAAATCTTGGCTAGCCAACCAAGCCAAGCCTTGAGCTTGTCTCCTACCCTGAGTCTCAGATATGGGGTTCTCCGTGAGTTCCATAGGCTATAGATAACACTGTGTGGTCTTGTGCTAGGGGTTGAGGAACTTGAGAACTTGTTACTCTGCTCTGGATGGCAAAATGTAAATTGTCTGATAGCCATGCTGTGCCGTGACCATTAGCCATGGGACTGCTCGGCTGGCACAGGACAAATAGTTTTCAGGACTAGATCTGAAGGTACTTCACACATGCTGCTTAGCTTCAGAAGATGTCCCTCACTAGGCCTGAAACATGGTCCCGTCTAATTAGCTTTCAGTGATAGCTGCTGACCGTTAGAAAGAATAAGACCACATAGCAGAGATCTTTAAACACCTCACATCCAAACTAGAGTAAAGATTATAGATGTTACTTAGCAACTCTTTTGTTTTCTGGGCAGTAGATATCTCATGCCTCCGTCTCAATGACAACCAGATTGGTTGACATTGTTGTGTCCATTTTAACGATTGAGGAGTTGATTCCAAGAACACCAAGGTGTTTAAGATAATGCCCTTTGGGATCCTGGGAAAGAATAGCAAGCTATGCGTTCTCTATTTTCTCATGGACTCTGTCCTGTACTTCCCAGCAACCCAGCCTTTGAATCTATAAAGTAGACTCTACTGTGTTATATCCATTTTAGCTTCCTGACCCTAAACCTTGTATAGGGCATATGGTCAATCCCTCAAGAAAAGGCCAGAAGTTAACAGGTGGGTTTGGTTTCTTTTTAAACAGAAATGAAAGTAACACCTTACAAGGGAAAAATGGGGGGGTACAACAATTGGTCTGGCCAGGGCAGAGCTAAAAGGATGAAATAAAGTGACAGCACAACTTTATCATAGATAAAGCATGTGAAATATGTACCTCAAGGTGACCAGCTCACTTCTGGTTTCTGACTTACAATTGCCCTAAGCATCTGCACACAGGAAAACAAAATCCATGATCACTGTGAGACAAGGTGAACTTGATATTCAAAACTGGAGCCCATGCTTTGTAACCAAGTGCCACATCATCTTTATTTTAGGCTTTGTGGCCATATGTCCCTTATGACTATTAAACTTTACCAGTGCAGGAGCAATGGAGCCCAAAAACATCATATAAAACTATGACCACTGCCATGTTCCAATAAAATATCAATGCAAGCACAGGTGGAAGAGTTGTAATTAGACAGATCCTGGTTTAGAATGGGCACAGGCAACTATCCAAGAAGATTGTGCCAGGAACTCTAAAGACTTCAGTATCTCTTCCAAAACAAGTGTTTGCCAGTCAATCACCACAGTCCATGCCCTATTCTAGGCTCTGGGATTCAGCATGTTGAACACAAGCAGGAATTCTATTCATACCCCTCACTAGGAAAAGCATCATCCACGCTCTTCAGATGGGGAACAAAGACGCTGGAAGAGAACATGCCAGGGCTTATGAGAACAGAGCTGGACCTCCAGAGAAAACCATGAGCAGAAGATCTTAGAAATTCAGGCCACTTCTCAGAGCAGAATCAAGACCCAGTTCCGATGTGGAGACTGTGTTTCCACTTCCACCCAAAGTAAGAGGCCCTCTATTGCACACTGTTCTTGAGCTGCTTGGGTCCATGCTTTGGCCAGTAAGAAAGAAGTAGAGGATACTTCCAACCTGGGAGAAGAAAATGTGTTCCTTAAGATCTATAAAGGCCTAGCTTTCAAGCAGGGCTATATCTGTCGGCAGGACATGTCATGGCTAGTCAGCATGTTGTAACTATTCAATTGAGTCATTACTGGGCAAGAGCTCTGGACACCATGCTTATATAATACAGACAGTATAAATACAGGGAAACTGAGGCCCAGAAGCCACTAGGGATCTCTGAAAATAACAGTGTTCCAGGTACCATGCTAAACTTTTTCTGCAGATAATTAAGGATATTGAATACTCAAAATGGCACAGTGTGTTCTTATGTCATTGTCCTAGTGGTTTTTCTATTGCTGTGATAAACACCACGACCAACGGTAACAGAGAGGAAAGAAGGGTCTATCTTGCTTACGTGTTTTCATCAGTCTTTTGTTGAGGAAACTCAGGGCAGGAACTCAAGCAGGAGCAGAGACAGGGACCATGGAGGAGACCTGCTTACTGGCTTGCTCCCAGGCTCATGCTTAGTGTCCCTTCTGATACAAGCCAGGACCACATGTCTAGGGATGACACCACCCACAGTGGGCTAAGCTGTCCTCCATCAATTAACAATTATGAAAAGGTCTTACAGACATGCCTACTGGCTAATCTGATGTAGGCAACTCCTCAACTGAGATTCCTTCTTCCCAGGTACCAGGGAATATCAAGGTGACAGAAAAGCAAATAACACAGTCACGTGTGGTGAAGCGTATATTATCAATCAGTGTGCTGTAGGTGTGACCATGGTTAGAAACCTTAAGCATGATTCATTCCTAGTATTATTCTTACTCTCCATGGGAAGAGCACAGCGGGGATGAATTCAGACTGGTTAGCACCACCAATCTTTTTCCCCAACATGCTCATGTCCTTTAACACTTGACTCATGGTGGAAAACCACACTGGAGAGCAGAGTCTATAGGAAAGAGAAAGTGGAGAAGGTAAAAGAATTATCTTGAGGCACAGAGGACCTAAGCCCCTTTTCCTCCAGTCTCCCAGAAAGGGAAAGAAATTGTATTAGGGCAGGGATGGATTTGCCAGAAGACTTAGGGATGGTTCTAAATAAAGGTCACGCTTTTCCAGAGTGAAAATAATGCTAGCTAGTGACAGTCCTGTGGCTCATGGACACACAGGCTTAGCAGGCAAGGAGGCGGGGCTGGATGGAGCTGGATAGGACCCAGCACACAGCTTTGGATAATGAGCTCAGTCAGCCCTGTGGGGTCACTCCAGAACACCAGGGCAACCTCCATACCAGAAAAAACAAACTCATGATCCTTGGCCAGACAGGCACCATCCAAAGAGTAAACAGGAGTGATCACACCCCAGGGACCCCCCAATACTCCTCCCTGTCCTGCTGAGCTAATAATAATCTCAGTAGCTAACATGCACGGTGGATTAATGTGTCAGGCACGTGTGTTCAGGAGTTTGTATGCATCTCTTCAAGCATCGGAAAGCCCTTGGTTTGGGTGGACAGGAAAAACAACTTCCAGCATTCTGCAGCAGGAACACAGGAGCTACAAAATATCACAAGAGAGCCAGGTTTTGACCATTTGCATACACATGTTTTTAAGATGATTGACAGACAATTAGCCTGACCCCAATCGTTGTATGTTTTGAGAGGCCTCACCACACTGATTAATATACACAATTATTATGTATGGAAAGTGATTATTTTATAAGTGAGAAAATTAGGATTCATGGGATTCTTAAGCTATTTCATAAAGGAAGAAAAGTGAGAATCTAGGCTGCTCTAGGGACTGCCACATTCAGTTGGGTTGCTGGACTTGGCACAGTGAATACATACACACAGATCATGAATAATCATGTCACTCAGGATCATTCTCTCATTAGTAAAATAGAACTTCAGGTCCTAAACTGGCATTGTGAATAGAGATGTAGCTGTTCATAACTGACAAGCATCTGATAGTTGCCTGTAGTTCCTGTATAATTTGTCTCAGGCTTACAGCCTCTGACACCTCTCACTGTGGGATGAAACTAACTTTGGATCTGATGCTTCCCCAGGGCTCCTCAGAAGATCCACCCTAGCCCTGGGCAGTACTTTTAATTTGCTGAAACCTCCTTTAAAGTTCAAGCTTAACAGTGGCCCCCTAGATCTTGTAGGAATGCATGTTCAGTCCCTGGTTTCCCCCTCCTATTCCAGCATTTTTTAACCCTTCTGTTCTTTCACCTTAATTTGCATAATTATGTATTAAAATACCCGTATTGCCTTGTGTAAACATTGGAAGGGCAGGGCAATCCTTGTATCCTTGAACTATTACAAAAATAAGTTAGGGACTGAATGCTACGGTTTGTACAGCCACTTGTTGCAATCCTGACCTCTGTTGTCATGTAATTAGAGGAGGAAAGGTGTGTGTTTGTGTGTGTTGGGGGGCGGGGCGGGGGGTGGGGCCTCTGGGTGATATGCTAATTACTGGCTGTGTTACTAAGACAGAGTACCAGCAGAGTAGCCTGGGGGAGAGGATATGGTTATTGATGGCTCATGATTTTAAAGATCTCCACCTTTAAAGGAGAAAAGGGCACAGTGGTAGGTGACGTTCATGGTGCTGGGCAGCAGCTTTTGTCAGATCAGAAAGCAGAGACAGAAACAGGGGCCTGGTGACTATGTTCAAAGGCCCATCCCTTCTGACCAACTTCTTCTAGATAGGTACCACCTCCTTAAGGCTCCAATGATCTGAATGATCTGTCTGCTAAGGTCGCACTCTTGGATGGGGACCAGACTTTAAACATGAACCTATTGCTGGAAGAATGGCTACATGTCAGATTTGAACCATGATAGAAGCCATACTCATGGCTTTTTGTTGTTGCTGCTGCTGTGATAAGACATCACGATCAAAAGGAACTTACAAAAGGGATTGTCATTTGGGGTTACAGTTCCAGACAGGGATTCCACAATGGCAGGGAGCAGGACACCGAAAGGGTACGTCCTTATCCAGACAAAAGAAGCCAAGAAAGCAAACTAAGTTATGACCTTTCAAACCCCCCATGCCTTGTGACATACATACTGCCATCCATCAAGGCTGTGTTTCCTAAAAGGTTCTACAGTACTCCAAAGCAGTGGCAACCGAGAAATACCTGCGCCTATGAGGGTGGGGTGGGGCGCCGGAGTATTTCTCAATTCAAGTCAACATGGGTGATGAGAACATGAAGTTGAGGCCCTTGTGAATGGGATATGTATCTTTACAAAAGACAGTCCTTAGCCCTTCTGCTAAGGACTGAGAGCCCAGAATTAGATGCATTTCTGTACCAGAGGACACTGAGCCTGGCTTGATAAAAGGTATGACTGTGAGAAATAAATTCCTGTTATGTGTGAGTCACCAGTTCATGGCTCTCTGGGACAGCGACAGCAGGCTGTAGAATAAGTATCATATGGATGCGATAGAGGAAGAGACAGAGTCGTAACACAGCATCTCTCCTCATTCATATGAATAAAATCTTTCTCCAGCAAATACCTAGTTCTTTTCTCTTGGCCCCGGCTGTGTGTTCAGAGTTCCTGGCATTTTCTTCTTATTTGGGTCACATGGAGGACACGCTGGCACAAAGTCTGCCTCCTGGCCATGACTTTTCACCCACTTGGATATTGCCTTTTCTCCTCTAGAGGACAAACTGTAAAAGATGTTCTACAAAACTGATGGTAATCCCAAACCCTGATAGAGGAGAGAGAGAGAGAGAGAGAGAGAGAGAGAGAGAGAGAGAGAGAGAGAGAGAGAGAGGACAACAACCTTGCATCCTACAGTGGGTTTATTTGAGTATCACAGCGAACGTTTTTCTCTTCACCAGAAAATCCTTCTCAAGCCAAATGCCCAGCCTCTTATGATGGATATTTATGGAAGACTTCACCCCAAACTGCAGAGGAAACATTCTTTCAACTGTACAGGAAACATTCAGTACGGTGTACTGCATGCTGAGCCATTCTGTGAGTCTGCAGACGGAGCCAAATTCAAGCACAGTGGCTTCTAAGTGCTGTGGAAATACAAAAGAAGTTAACAATAGTACACACACACACACACACACACACACACACACACACACCATCATCATCCCCAGAGGATGCATTTGATCATAATGTGATTGGATTAAGATTCACAGGAAGGTTATTAAGGAACACAACTGCATTTGTTTGTGAGGTTATTTCTAGACACCATTCATTGAGAGGGGAAGCCCATCCCTGAACTGGAGAGGCACCATCCCACGACAGTGAGCCCCAATGAAACAAAGGGGAAAGAAGTCAGTTATTACAGACATTCTCTTTCTATTTTCTGGCCATTGTGGAGTGGGCAGTTTCACTCTATAACATGCTTTTGCTGCCGCGATGTCCTGCTGGAACACTAGATTATGTCAACAGAGCCAGCCAACTGTGGACTAAAACCTGCTAAGCCAAAATTTGTCTTTCCATCTTGAATATTATTCCTTTTAGGAATTTATCAGACTAATGAAGAATAACTCATAGAACTCCCAATTTTTTGTGAAGAATTCCACCCAGTGCTTCGCACAAAGCTAACCTTCAGTCTTAGTTATTCCACCTTCTCATCCTTGCCCTGACATGTCTTTGCATGTCATGACGCTAGTGTTTGAAGGCAAACAGTAGGGCTAAAGTGTTGAATATGTCATCCATTGTCAATCTGAGGCAATTCATTAACATCCTAGGTTTTTTACGAGATTCATACCTGGGTAAAAAGATTCCAGTGACCTGTCATAGTGGAGTGCATCTACTCTTCATTGTGAGGAGCACCAACTTTTCACTACACTACCCAGTACAGGATGAGCTTGGCCTGTTGCTGAGTCTTGTGCTGTTGTGGTCCGAAAGGCCAAAGTGATGGCCAGAAATGCTTGACTTCCTGTGCCTTCTTTGAGCATCCATGTCAAGTAGCAACAAGATTAGTGAGAGATCCTACAAGCCAAGATGCTCAAGATAAAGGCAGCCACGTCTGCATGTAACACTCCTTGGTTTGGGAAAATTAATGGGATAAGAATTGGACCTAAGAGTCTGCCTGGACCTTTGGGTTTGATTCATTATATAAATGGACAATTTGTAGTGACAAGAACCTGTCATCTGGAAGAACCCAAAAAAGGAGGCACATGGAATGAACAGACATGGGAAATGGACTGACAAGTTTACTGATACGATGATAGGAGGATCATTTTCCCATGAATAAAGAGTACATATGGGCATGAACAAATTGAAAGTGCATTCCTTAGCATACTCTTGAACCCACTAACCAATCTCTTTCCTTCCTTCTCCATTCTCTGCTCTCCCCAGCCTCTAGTAGCCTCTCTTGTTTTTATGTCCAAGTCCACATGTGAGTGAGCACACAGAACGTTCATCTTCCTTTGTCTATCTAACTCCACTTAATATTGTTGACCTTCAGCTTCACCTGTGTTGCCACGAATGGCAAGAGTTTGTCTTTTGTGTGTATGGTGTGTTCCATGGTGTTCATGTACCTGCTGTTTATCAGGAGAAATGAGTTACAAGTTTCGGCACAGTATGACACCAAAGGGTCACAACACAGGCCACAGCATTCCACTGTAGTTCCACATAGCTGGGAGACAGGATTTGGAATGTTCACATTACTGAAGAATGACACGTTTGAAGTGATCAATGATACCAGACTTCATTGTTGGGCAATGAACACAGATCCCAAATCATCACCCTGTATCTCATAAATGCAGCTATTACATGGGGTTAAAGAAGAAAATTCCTGTACCAAAAGAACCAGACACAAGGCTTCCTTAACATCCAGCTCATGGACACAAAAGAAGTCGGTTTTAATGAGGTCAGATAACAGCCAGGTTCTGTTATACCCCAGGCACAGAGCTATGGACAAGAATCTCCGCACATTTCCTCAGCTGTAAAACTGTCAGATGAGTCACAAAAAGGGCTGTGATGAAGATCACAGGCTACAGGAGATGGTTGGTGAAGACACTCAGCAAGTGCCTTTCAAATAATATCACTGGGTACCTGATACGTAATCTAAGCAAGCACACGTCCTTATGGCCATCTGGGGATGGGGTAGATTCTAGACTTATTAATGTTGCAATGAAAAAAAGCTGAGAAATGTGCCCAGGCATTCAAGCTGTAAATTGTGGGGATAGAGCTGCAGACACTGTCAGGAGGTTGGGCATGACCCAGAGAAGCCACCATTTACACTGCTGCAGGGAGCCAATGCCAGTTCTGTGCAGGAACAAGAATCTAGGAATCTGTGCTGAGCCTTTATAGATTTCTGTTTTGCCAGTATTGGTGGAAAGCCTACATTGTACGGCATGAGGAGATCCTATATAGAGAAATGTTTATGTTGGTCTATCCATACAGCTGTAACGGTGAAAGACTTTTCTTCCCAGTCTTGGGAGCATGCCCAGTAGCACAGTGCTGTGGGGAAAGCTCTGCTCTCCAATAAAGTAAATTCTCATAATTAAGTAGTTGATTTGGGACAGACTTAACATCTCTGGTCCCAGGGGTATAACTTTTGCAGGGGAGTCAACATAATAAAGACCCTGAGAGTAGGCTAACTACTGTGCTCAACTGAGCATCTATGATTCAGATGCATATATTTCTGCTCCACAAGATGTAACTAGAATCTTTTCTACACTCTGGTTGGCATCTCAGAGGGAAATGCCAGTTCATGTCCTAGAAAAAGGAATGTCATGAGAAGCAAAAGGGAATGGGGTTTGGTTGGTCATTGTTGCCACAGACACGTTCTTGCTAACAACAGGTCAACGCAACTTGATTTAGGGATCTGACTTCATCCTTCTCACAGAGTACAGTTCTGCTAAACAGCCATGAAGCAATGTCATTCGACTCTTTCCAGTTGCCAGTGGTCCAAGGAGATTGCATTCTGCGCCAGATCACAAACAGTATTATACCTCGGTATAACACTGTATAAAATGGGGCAACAGATCAGAGACTCTGATACAAAGGCATGTTTCCTCTGACCTTTCCATTTATCAGAAACTCAGGTCTTCAAACTTTTACTTTTCATCTGGCTTCAGCCTCGTCTTTGTGATCATCAGCCTTCTAATCAGCAGTTTTCAGACAAGTATCTTTTGAAAGGATAAGTTTCCTATAATCAGAGGCATGCTGTAGTTTCACTGGAAAGATTTCTTTCTCTCTTGATAAGCATAAATTAATGGAGAGTTACATCTTGGGTGGCATCTAAGTTGGAAGAAATAGAGTAGCTTCTGTAGAGCCTGTTGCATTTAAACAAATTTTACTTTCAGGTTGATCTGATCAATAGCAACATCTACATGAGTGTTCCTAACATAGAGGTGAGAAACTTGATATGCTTAATACTGAAAGTCATTTGCCCAGTTGCCTAGTATGCAGGAGAATTACAGTGGGGTCTACATTTTATTGCTAAGTACCCATCATTGCAGAATGTGGTGGTTTAAAAAACTCCAGTCATTTAGTACTGCTTGTAATGGTTTTGGTGAGGAATTTGGGAAGGACTTGGTTGGATGGTTCTCATGCCCTTGTAGTCACATATCACTTAAATTGTGGTCATTCAAAAATGCCAAAGGCCTAAACAGCCAAGATGGCCATCGCTGACTGGAAGCCATTTTTGACTGAGGCCAAAGCTAGGTCAAACATGGTTCTTCAGCACCACTCTCACCATGCTCCCATAGTGTTGTACTTTAAGAACACAAGGCAGGAGCTGCATGCAACAGTCACCCTTCCACACACACTTCAAAAAAAAAAAGACAAAACTCCCCGTGTTTCAATAGGAAGCCCATAAATGGCAAGTTGATTCTGTCCATAAACTACCATACAAAAGAATGCTGTTTAGACTACAATACCTAGGAACAGAGGAAGGGAGATTATCTAATCAGTGTAAGGCTCATTCACTCACCTACACAGCATCACCAATGTACTCACTTCTGGACATTTCTCCATCTCTGTCCCAGTGTTTAGAACATATCCAGAACTCTTCAAGAACTGGTCTCAAGGCCGATTTCAAAGGTTCTCAAGAAACATCACACTTAAAATTTGGTCAAAATGTTTTATTGAGCTTCATTACTTAGTAAAAGCACCCAATGCAGAACTGCCTGGATTCTGTACCTATTCCGACAACGGAACAATGGCTCCTTCCTCACTAGGCTTCTATCCTGGTGAGAAATGCTAACAGATTTAGTGTACAATAAGGTCAGTGACTTAGGATATACAGATGACAGCAAAGAAGACAGGATGGGCAGAGAATACCTGTCTGGAAATTGACATCAAAATACAGATCAGTATACAGTCAGGACTGAAGCAAATAGTTATCCAGGAAAGAATGTTCTAGAAAACGGAGTTGCTTCATGGAAATAGTAAGGCCAGAGTATACTGAGGGAATCTATGACATAAGAAGGCCAGGCAGAGAATGTTGTGAAGCAGGAAAGTGGCAGGAAAAACAAAAACAAAAACAGAAACAAACAAACAAACAAACAAACAAAAACACCACCTATGAAGAGGACACTGTATAAATCTAGAGATTTTATTCTAAGTAAGCTAGATAAGACCCTTGTGGCTGGAGAATCTCCATCTTTTGGTGCTTACTTTTAAAGGATCCTGGCTGCTGAAGAAGGAAAGTAGGCCAAATAGAAGCAGGAAGGTTGGGTAGGAGATTAGTCCAAAGGCAAGGCCCCCCTTTCTGGGGTGTTTCTGACTGAAAGGATAAGAAGTGAGTCAGAAGGGCACATATTCAGCTAGAACTGTTTGTTTATTTGGCAAAAGTTATTTTTAAATGAGCACATATACGAGTTGATTTTCTCTTCCCAGGATCAAGAACTATTTTGAAATAATGTCTACTTGTTGGCCAACTTCAAGTGACCTTTCTGAAGTCTGGCCATTGGGGTAACAAACAGTACCATCCCAAATCACACCTGCTCCTTCATACATGCCCAGCAGCCTGGTCCCTCACTACACACAAAGGGCAGAGAGCCCAAGCACTAATCCTCCCCCCATCCCTCTACCTGTAATGAGAAAGATGGGAGGAGGTGCAAAAAAAAGGCCACCAGATGGAAAGACCCTTTCAAAAATGGGCTTCAAAAATTCTAGAGCCTTCCAGAAGGCTCACCCAGAGAGACCTGAATCTATTTGCATGAATTGCTTTGGGTATTTTGGTCATCTACTGACACGATTTGGTGGTCACAGCCCCTTTTTCACAAGCCAGCCTTCTCTAAGAAGTCTTTTGTGTCAAAAAGAAACTACTAGAATGGGTGTTTTGAGACAGAGTTTGGGGGGCGTTTCATGCTCCATGAGCCCCAGTAGTGAAGGGGTCAAGGTTCTGCTTAAAAACCACAGAGGCTTCAGGATGGATCAAGATGTGAAAGAAAGCCTATAAAAATGAGTGCATTTCTTCTCATTCCATTTGCAAACCTTTCCACAGCTGGTTTCTGTGTGTCAGGCTATGTTCCAAACTTCTTGTTAAGTATTTAGTCAGTTAATAAGATTGACAATCATGACTTCAATTGTGCCACTGTCCCTCATTCAGGGTTCAATTTACTTTTATTGAGCATTACACAGATGAGCAAAGGAATTCATGAAGAAGCTAAGAGACTTATCTATGGTCACATAGAGTATTCTAGGTTGAAATCCCAGAGCTCTGGCTGCCCCTTGCTGTGCAGATAATCTGAATATCTATTAGAAATTCTTTCAGTTACAAGTAAGACACAGCTCAACATAAAGGAATGTAAACAGTCAGGAATTGTTTCACCAAACAAGAAATCTGGAGGTGGTCTCAGCCCTGGGCTGAAGGACTATCCCATCAAAAACTGAGTCAAGGATCCAGCTTCTCCTGTTTTTCCATTCTGGTTTCTAGTTGCAGGGCTTATCATCACCCCATACGTTCAACATGGCTGCTGCACCTCCAGGTACCCTATAAATGGATCAAAAATCAGAATGAACCCCATTAATTCACACAATTTGTGTACTCATTTCTTAATATGCTTATATTGAAACTACAAATGCATATTAAAATGTAAAAGGCCAGCAAGATGGCTCAGTAGGTAAAGTTGATTGCTTCTAAGCCTAATGACTAATGTTGAGCCCTGAAACCTACAAAGTGGAAGGAGAGGTTTAACTCCTGCAACTCTACATACATGCCATGGCATGCACATGCCAATGCACATGTGAACACACACACACAAACACACACACAATTAATAAATGTAAAAAAAGTCTTTTTAATGTACAAGAAAGGCCATCTTGAAACTTAGAAACAAAAACAATGAACACTTAATTTTTTTTTAAAAAAATAGGCAAAAGAGAGATCTAAACAGATACTCATCAAAGGACAAATTAAAGGGGTCATATGCAAAAAGCAGGTTTGAAAAGGCTTCCTATTGTGTGGTGCCAACCATGTGATAATCTCAAAACTACACAACTATAGAAACAGTAAAGGAGCAGTGGTTGCTGAGAGTTAAGAAATGGGAAAGAGAGATGAATACCTGAAGAACAGGGAATTTCTAAGACAGTGAAAGTTTTACTTATAATGAGGTGATGGTGGATTTACATTATTCATTGATCAGGCTCTGTAGGCCCACAGGACAAGAGTAATAACCCCCAGTGTAATGAACCTTTGATCACTCATAAGGGATTAATACTGCCTTATAAATTTTAGCAAATGTACCATTGTAGTACAAGATATTAGTAATATTTAGTAATAAGATAGGGTGAAGGGAAAGAAAACCAGGAACTCAGGTTTTGTTTTTTTGTTTTTGTTTTTGTTTTTTTTTTTTTTTTCTTTTTAAGACAAGGTATATCTGTGTAGCCCTGGATATCCTGGAACTCTGTAGACAAGACTGATCTCGAACTCAGAGATCAGAGTGCTGAGATTAAAGTCATGTGGCACTAGTGTGCAGCTCTCAATGTATTTCTTGATACATCTATACCTATTCAGGAAAACCAGTTCACTAATTAAAACACAAATACATATACACTGTGACAATATTCACATTCTTTGATTCTTTGGCTCTACTTCTGTCATTATTTTTGAATACAGAACATTTTAGGAAGAAAATTATATATACGGGAAGGAAAAAAGGGTTAGGAAGTTCCAGTGTTTTGCTAACAAGAATTTGGAAAAAAAATCTAATTGGCAAGATATGGAATAACACAGGCATTGCTGGCAGTAAACCAGGGATGGGCAAAATTGAATAACATCTATGTGGGTTTGGGTGTGGAAGGGCTATAGAATGGCAGACATCAGTTATATATAGGACAATTGCTGGTGTATACAAAGCACCATGAGATTATAAATAACTTTAATGCTCTTGGGTTCTTATATGTTCAATATACTTGTTCAGATATGTGCATATATATATATATATATATATATATATATATATATATATATATGAGGTCTAAGGATATAGAAAGCAAAAGGAGAGAAAACAAGAATGGGTAATGGAGCTGGGAAACGTAAGAATAGCAACACCCCATTTTTTTTTAAGAGATGCATGCCAAGAAACCCTTGCCTTTCATTCTTTAAGTTTTACAAATTCGGGGGAACTTAGTCACAGCTGGAAGCTAGATATCAGAGGACTGACTGCTTCTGTGAAACCAAAGTGAACCACCTGAAGTTCAGATGTTTGTTAGAGACAAAGCAAAGTCACCAGATGGGCTTCCAGCATGCAAACATCAATAGGAAGTGGACATCCACTGAGTATGAGAGATTAATAATGTGCTTACTGGCCCAGTCAACCTGGAAGCCTCTACTTCCTAATTCCTTTCAGGGGACCTGAAGTACGGAAATACATGGGAGAAAATGAAAATCTCTGCCTTTAAGTGTAATCTGTCTAAAACTTGAGCTCTTCCCCATGGAGACATTTCTGATAGAGGAGAGGTATGCTACTCACAGAAGGAGAATAGAACAGCTAGTGTCAACCAAGCTCAACCAGTGCTCTGGTGTGTGTGTGTGTGTGTGTGTGTGTGTGTACACCCCAAGTATTATTCCTTAGGGAAGCCCCTGGAAAAAAGGCGTTTTTATAAGTTGAATTTAAGAGGTCACAGAATTTATGTTTGAGTCTTCCCAACTTAAAGTTTTTCCCATGAAGGACCTATGAATCATAGGGTAGATGGATTTACTTTTGAACGTTTACCAGTTGTGAATATACATGGTAGAAGGGCTGAGAATATGAAATACAGAGTGAGAGGAGACAAGTTGGATTGATCTGAATTGACGTAGGAGACATTCAAATATATGTCATCCTGAAAGTCAGCTATTAACAGCAGCAAGCATCCATCTCATTATTCGCTAATTCATATCAATTGGCCAGGTACACTTTGCCAATGAAATCATCTTCATTCCCTTTGTTCCCGTTATGTGTAAGTCTCTTCCAGTTATCTGTAATTAAAGACCTCTAGAGTTATGTTTTGTGATAGGGTTTTGCACTGTAATCCAGGCTTTTCTGGAATTCTTGATTTTCCCACTGTTGCTCACAAGTGATGGAATAATAGACGTGTCCCATCACACACACAAAAAATTATGGTTTGTTTTGTCTTTCCCAATTAAAAAGGAAAAGGAATGGGTAGAAAGCCTATCGCTGAGCATGAGCATCTATTGCATAGCGTGCTTCCTAGTGTACCCAACTGGTAGGAAGCAGAGAATGGAAGTGGTTTAGCTGGGTGTTCATAGCATCTGTATACAGGAAAATGATGTATGGCTTCATTCCTATAGAAATCTGCTCAACCCAGGGAACATACAAGCAAAGGGGTGTTCAGGAGTGGAGGCACGCAGAACCCTGAGATATCACAGAGTTACAACTCCTGTGTACCTTTCTTTCCTCCTCAGTATGACCTCTCACTTGCGACCACATCATCTACAGACAAAAGGCCAGAGTTTTCCTGACACACAGCAAGGCAAACCACTCCTGACAAGGCAACCTACCTTGGGCATATGAAGAACTGCCAGTGACCCTCAGCTACATAGAGGGGGAATACCCCATAGCTTAGGTTTCAGGATAGAAAAGCCTACCCATGAGTCATAGTAGTTTAGAATTTCCTCTAGGCCATTCTTGTGGCTCTCTAAAGGGCTTGGGATGTGTCATCAAGGTCTTTAACACCTAAAAATTCTCTTGTGAAACAAGTCCTCCTGGGCTTTGGTGGTCTCTCAAGTCTTGTCATAGACTCATGAGATGACCTATCAGCAGGTGAGGGGAGAATTGAAACACAAGGTGAAACATTCCCAGTGAGTGTGGTTTTAAACTTTTTGTGTTATTTTGCCAGATATTTTGCCCATCACTATATCAGGCACATATGGGTCCTGTCTTTGGATCTTTACATTGTGTGTTTATCATGGAGTGACAATGGAAGTCAGAAATAGGAGAAGGACGACGTAACGAAGGGAGACTGGCAAAGCACAGGTGATATGAAAGTAGAAGGGAATAATAGCAAAAATAGAAAGATTTAAAAAGAGATGGTGTGGGACATGGGGTAATGAAGAGACAGGGGAGGTGAGAATTAACTGAAACAAGTGTATGCAAAAACCATATGGAAACCTACCACTTTGTAAGTCAATTTAAAATACAGTCAAAAAAATTAAAAGGGCTATGTCACCTACAACCAGATAATGCTACTTTAAAAGCAATGGGTTGTTAAGAGCACCATAACAGATGTGAGATCCATCACTAGGTGCTGCTTGTTAAGGAAGCTCTTGACATTGCTAACGGCTACTCACCAGAACTTGTTAATACCAGTGTTGAAGACATCAGACACCTCAGTTATGAGATGAAGAGACATCAAAGCTGGAAAAGAGATGGAGACTTGCTTTCTGTTGGATATCTTTCATAGTCCTGGGAAAGGGTGCTCTGCCAGCTGCTGAGAAAGAAAAGACAACTCTTTTAGCATCTGTGACCCTTAAGAATCTGCCAGTTCAGAGGCACTCATGTGGTATAATAGCAGCAGGACAGATGCGGTGATAACCAACTATTCCCTGACTGGACTTGAAACCTGCCTCACAGAAGGTCCACATCACTCAGATCTTAGGCTACACAGAACACTTTACTACAGTTATTTAATTAAAGTGATATGGAGTCAAGCTGGTTTTTAGAGACAAATGGTATGCCTGGCCTTAATCAAAGAAGTTTCTCTTTGCAGTTAACTGTGGTAAATACAGAGATTCTTGGTTGCAGAGGGTGCTGAGAACACATAATGGTTGAATATTCCATAGAATTACAACATTGTCCCCCAAGGCTCAGAGAATGTTCCAGAAGATGGCATGAAAAGAATGTAAAGCCAGAAGATACAGAAAAGGGTTGTGAATGCTACTGCTTGGGCATGACACAGACATTGCGATCATGAGATCATGATTGCATGGTTGCTGTGGTTGCCTATTCTGACCCTTACAAGACTGGGCCTATCGTCACAGTTAGGGCCAATCACTCCAAGGACCATATCCTACCCTGCAGAAATATTAGACACTGGAAGATTCCAGAAGAGCAGACATTGTCTTTAGTCATGTACTCACAAGTGGGTCCACTAGGCTCCAGTGGATAGTTGGAAATTTGTAGCTACACAGACAGAGAGACAGACTTGTGTAAACAGAGTGGGTGTACAAGCAAAACAAAAGGACATAAATGTGAGAAAGAAGGTATAGGAAGAAAGGAAGGTGACAAGGATGGGAGACATGTAGGGTAGAACAGAAATGAGAGTAACCAGAATAAAATATAGGTTTGCTGAAACTAAACAAACCACACAAAACTTCTTTATAAATGATGGCAAACTATCTGGAAAGAAGAGTAAAATACAGAGGCACCAGGCCAGGGCTTATAGTAGACTGTCTGTGGCGCTTGTGTCAGCTAAGCACTGGGCTGGGGTACTTTTCCTCATTCCAATACATAGTGGAGGGACAGTTACTGGTATGTTCTGTATGGGAATCCCAGTGACACTATGGAAGGTCGATTATTCTGCCTAATACTTTCAAAAGATTCGTTGAGACCACTATGCAGATGAAAATATGTGGTCTAGAGGAAATTATCGTAGGTTACTCATTTGCTGTTCACTATTATGGAATACTTGGGGCCCAAAGCCCTAGATTTAGGACAAGTGATATGTGGTCTCTCTGGCAGGCCTCAGAATTTTGCCTAATTCTGTGTGCTTCTTTGGCATAATCCCCAAAGCAGCTGGCTGATTCTGATGAAATGTGGTGTGGCTACTATAAAATACTCTGTAGCAAGGTGGTCAAGTTATACAAAGGAAAGCATCTGGAAATAGAGTAACTAAAACTACAGATAAAAAAATTTGTTTTGAGGGACTAGGGAAATACCTCAGTTGATAAACCCTTGCCTTACAAGCGTAACAACTTAAGTTTGATCATCACAATTCACGGGGGGGGGGGGGGGGAAAATATATATATTAGTATATATATATAGGTACCTACTTTAATCACAATGCCAGGAGACCAAGACAAGAGAATGCCTGCAGCTTTCTGGCCAGCCAGCATAACCTAATTTAAAAATTTCAAGTCAATGAGAAACCTGTCTCACAAACACAAGATCAACAGTGCTTAACAAATAGCATTCATGGTTAGCATCTGGTTTCTCCATGCACTGCACACATAGGCATGCATATCTACAAACACACAATTCCGTTTGGTTCAGATCAGAGGTGGCAAATCCAGTTAGCATGATAATAGTTTGTAACAGCTAACAAAGGGAAAGGGGGCTCCTATATGTCATCAGGCTCTACAGACGCCTGTGTGGAAAACATACACAGTAAAGCAATCTGCTCACAAGTTGGCAGTTCTCTGTGTGGATGTATACATGACTTCAAAAGAAAGGCCTGCAAAGATGTGCTCCAAAATGATGACAAAATGATTCCCTATGTGGAGATGAGGATACACAACGATCAGCACAGATGCACTAAAATCATCTCCACCTTCTTGAGAAAGTTCTGGGTTTATCGTTCTAAGATAAAACACTCATTCAATAGTTATATAATAAAACACTGACTTTTAAAAAGGAGAAAATAGAAATCGTACTTTGAGGGTTCATTCATCCATCTATCTATCTATCCATTCATCATTCAAGTACCTATTCTGAGGTAGGCATGTGATCAGAGACAATACAGTCCTGGTCCACAATCTGAGGTCTAAACTTTTGGGGAAAGAACATGTTGGGAAACATGAGCTAGGCTACCTGACTGCAGCTCAAGAATTAAAGAAGATAGTTATGAATACAAAGAAAGTGATCTCAGGCCAAAGATGGCTCAGAGTGTAATATACTGGAATTAACACCTAATGACCTGAGCTGTATTCCAGAACCCACAGTGGACGGAGCAAACCAACTCCAGAAAGCTATCTTTTGATCCCATTGCTGTGCCGTGTGAGATATATATATATATATATATATATATATATATATATATATATATATATATATATTCACATATACACATACACTTGCATACACACAAAAAAAAAAAAAAAGAAAGAAAGAAAGTAACAATTTCCAATTCATGGGAAATGTAGACATCAAAACAGGTTCTCCACTAAACTCTGTCATGGCTGCCATCTTGAAATACCAAAATTATGGCCAACAGTTAGCAGAAGAACAAATCTGTGCCATTTGGAAGAAATTCCCATTGCCTTTGGCTTTAGTTAGTTTGCCAAGAGATGCCATGATACAAAGGACAGCTTGTAGTTTCCAAACACTTGATCCTATGAAGGGGTTGCTTTCTTGCTCAGATCAGCATTGTGTCTTCGGCTGGTTTTTATTAACATATAAGGCCAGAGACACTGGGCTAAATCAGAAATGGCTACCATCAAAACTGCTGCTTTGATTTGGGTTTCTAAAAACAGCTCATGGGAAGTCTGCAATGTAAGAAAATGATGGCTATACACACCTCCAAATAGTAAAAACATAAAACATTTGAACTGAATTGCCTAAAAGCTGAAATTGAGTGCAAATAATACCTTGTAGCAATGGCTATAATTATCTTAATGGGATCCTTTGAAGATCGAGGCGGTTCAACAAGTGAGTTAATTGAAAGTAAACTTTCCAGCCTAATATTCCATCCAACTAAATTGAAAGAGGACAGCTTAGCCAATGACCAGAGTCCTATAGAAAGTATTGAACATGCTGCAAGATGCCTAGGCAGGGGAGGGAAGATGCCTTCTTCACTCTTCTCTAGGATTCTAGGTACTTTTCCACGTTTCAGGAATCTTCTGTCTTCTGCAGAGCATCCCATTCTCTTAGGGCCAGTATCATGGCTGGATCTATCACCTGAGCAAGTCTGTCTCCTACATGAGAGAAAAAAAAAGGCTGAAAAAGGAATCAGGCTTAGAAGGTCAAGAGAAAAGACACTGACCATCCATCACTTTGTTTATTATCATCTCTTGGTACATTGCATTCTAAAAGGTATACACTTACCTTTCTGGAGGACTTGGCTGTCTTATAGAATTGTCTCTAGCATGAAGACTTCCACCGCTGCTATTTATCATCTGTGTGACATCAAGTAAGACTTGGCATCTGTTAAGGCAATACTTCTCATCTGAAAAATTAAAACAAGAATACTGTTATCATCACATATCCCAGGATCCTGAGGAAGTTGAACCATGTACACAATCACTTGGTGCTCTAGGCAGTGTCAGATACTGTGTGAGGAGTGTTGAATAGGGTGACCAGGGCCTTCCTTGACACCCAGAATAAGTCTGTGAACCAGTAGCATCCTTGGAGCTTTGGAGCCTTTTATTTACAGAATTCAGCTCGGCACAGGAGTTGTTTAATTGGTACTCCTATGTCTGATCTGAGTCTTCCTCTAGGTATGTAGGTTCTGCATCAGGTGATCATGAGAAATTGAGCAAGTCTTGGAAGCATTAGTCTTCCTGGTCAATGGCAGAGATGTGTGTGTGTGTGTGTGTGTGTGTGTGTGTGTGTGTGTGTAAGTAAAAATATGGCTGAGAATAAATGCATTTTCCTGCTGACGAAAGTCAGGACGTTAGTCCCTGGAATATTTTACCTTGTAAGAACATTAGTTTTCTCAAATGAGCTAGTCCCTGGAATACTTTATCAGCTTAAAAGCTCAGCTCTGAAACCAGCCACCCTGGGCTTCAATTGTGGATCTGTTAATCAGAGTTGTCTGGTATTTGGTAAGTTTACTCTGAGCCTTTCAGGTTCTCCATTTTTTTTTTTTACAAGATGGTAAAAAGTGTCTAATATTTGGATGTGTTCTAAGTTATTTATATTATTAACCCACTGAGTACTTGAAACACACCACTATTATCTGTGGTGTACAAATAAAGTCAAGGGATATCTCAGTGAGGTTACTTGCTTAAAGCTATCCTGCTAGTAAATGCCAGAAGTAAAATTCTTTTTAACTGGGCCTTGTGGATACCAAGTACTCTGTCACTGAAGCAGATTCACAGTCTGGAAGCAGGTTTCTTATTGGAACCTAGATTTTGCCCTGACACAGACAGGCTCATGGAAGATTGTCTGGAGATTTCTATGAGAACACGGGAATGAAAGAGTCACCAAGCCAGCTGGCAGAGAGCAAGTACTCAGCCATTTTTAACAACTGGCTATCACTTAAAAATGAATGGGTTTCCCCTTTGGTCAGACAGAAAATGCAAGGGTTTCCAGAGCATCCATGTGGTGAGTAGGAAGTGAAAGCAGCTACCTGCAGAGATCCTAGCCCCTGACAGGTGTGCCTCCCCACCTGTTGTGGCACAGGGCCAGTGTTGTGGTGTTCTGCCCTTGAAATTTTCTGTTGCCTTCTCTCATTGGGAGCATGCAGAAACCTCAGCTCAAACAGCTAGGGCGGGAACAGGTCTGATGTCTGACTGGCTTGAAGAATTTCTAAAGAACATTAAGGTTTCTCAAATGAGCCAGACAGATCTAATCCCACATGGTAGTGGGCAAGTACCACTTACCACAGTGCTTTCTGAACTCTGAAAATGGTTACTCATACAGATCTGGGAAAGATTACTGGCACCGAGCAGACAGTGTGCACCTCAGAAATTGGCCACAATGAACAACTGACATAGACCATTGGTTGCTGAGTAGCCGGTTAGCCTCTGCCTGCTTGCTTATTAAAATAGTCTCAGCTCTTTGTAGGTTTGGGACAGGGAAGGATGTGCTCAAAAGAACTGTTTGATAATCAGAAGAGTCAAGAAGCCACAGCAATCCTGTCATCTCTGATGGGGACTTGGGTAGCAGGGCACCCTCAAGCGACACAATAACACAGATTAGGCGAAGTCTATAGGAAAGTTCTGTAAAGGTTGGTCTTCTCTAATAAAAGATAGTCTGCCTACCTGATATTTCTTTTCACAAGGTTTTTTTCCTTTGGCAAGTAAGATGTACAACACAAGAACCAACCCAGAAGCCCAACGTGACCATCGTGGTAAGTGCACATCTTATCATACCAGGTGCTAGTGAGGCCATGGGGAAACAGAAACTACTGAGCATGGCTGATAGAAGTGTAAGTTCGTACAGTCATTCTGGAAAACAGTATGACAACATTCATGAAACGAAAGGTGGCTGCAAGTTATGACTCATTCACCTCATTGTAGGCTCTGCACCAGGGAGATGCTCTCACATTCCCTAGCATGGGGATAGGGTGTTCATCATAAAACAAGACTAAGTCACCCAGCATCCATCAACAGGGAGTAGAAGAAGACAGGAGAAGAATGTCAGCCAAAGCCAATGGCAGATAAAGGTAGGTCTCTCATATCAATCCAGGTACCCAAAACACTCAAAATGAATTACTATGGATTGGAATAGTTCATGGGTTAGAACCTTGTTCCTCCCTGGGGTAAGGTGGAAAGATGGTGAGAACATTAAGAAGTAGGAGAAGAATCATGAAATGTCCTTATAATCATCTCACAGAAGCTAAGGATGGCTGCTCCGAGCCTGCACAAGACAGAATCTGTCAGCAGCAATTGATGGATGCAGGAGGGTCTCATGAGGTCCACATCTCCTTGCTGAAATCTTGGCTACTGATGGATTCTCCAGGATGGGACTCATTATCTTCAAATGAGTACCCATTGGAAAACCAACAGCACATGATAGGTCTGTATCTGTGGTTACTCAGATGTCCAAGATTAAACTCAGAGTGCCACAAAAGAAAACAATAACAGCAAAAACATGGGGAAAAGGACCCCCATGTCAGGAGATAGGAGGAGAGTTCACTGAAGTGGGAAGAAGATAAAAGAAGAGTCACGGGCAATGAGAATGTATTATATACACGAATGCAACTGTCAACACAATTAACAACAAAAAATCTTTTTACAAGATATACTCAGAGCTATATCTAACAAGCGATTTTAAATCCAGTCAACTTGCCAATGAGGAAATGGCTATAATTCTTTGTGGCCCACATTGACTTATACATTGGTTACCTCAACTGATGGTTAGTTGGAAAGGCCAATTGCCCTGATTTCATCATTATACATTATAGTACCAAATTACATTGAACTGGGCCAGCCATGAAGTAAAGAGGCCTGTCCTAGAAGGTGGAAGGCAGAGTGGGCTAGACTACAGAAGAGATAGACATATGATTCTTAAATGATTGCTTCTGGTTTCCCTTTCTACTCCCTAACCAGCACGCCACCAAGCTAAGCAACTCCAAAAGCTTGTGCCTACCAATAGTTACTATAGTAAGAGATTGACAAATGGAAGTCATTCCTGGAGTGCATAGGCTATTTAGGGAGTCAAGACTTCAAGAGTAAAGTTAGATAACTTTGGAAGAATGATGTTTAACAATACAACACTGTCAAAGTTTAACCTAGTGTGGACCCTACATGGTCTGGTCACAGAAGATCAGGATTACAGTGGGCTTTGGGGGGGAGAGTCCACTTAAAGACATGTTTCAAAGTGCCATAGCTGGGAGAGTGAGGGGCAGCAGCCACAAATGATGATTGCCTTAGGAGACAGGCTTGATTCTATGGGTTCAAAGCAAGCATCTTATTGAAGCTGAAACAGAAAGAAGAAAACTGAGCCTTGGTATAAGGGGCTAGATGATGGAGACTCTGAAAGCCAGGCAGAAGATTCTGATGTGGAAAACAGAAGTGAACAATACATAAAGCTGTGCAGCTGAGAGCGAAGTGTGGGGAGATTGGGTGTCAGCAGACACCAAAGCACTGCACCCAAACACACACACACACACACACACACACACACACA
Organism: Arvicanthis niloticus; assembly: GCF_011762505.2. NCBI lineage: Eukaryota > Metazoa > Chordata > Mammalia > Rodentia > Muridae > Arvicanthis > Arvicanthis niloticus. The sequence goes on along the minus strand of NC_047670.1, from coordinate 38,609,054 downwards.
CACAGAGCTTTTCTAAAGCTTGTGTAGAAAAGGAGTAATGAGGAGCCAGAAAAACCAGATGTTCCTGGTGACCACTGTGGTCATCACCAATGCATCATCCTGCAGAGACTAGAAGGAACCTCTTAATTCTCTCCTTCTCAGTGTAGCTCAGGCAACTCCGCACACCAGCAAGCTTCCTGGATTATCATTTGCAAATTGAAGGCTGAAACCCGCTGCCATCAAAAGGACAAATACTGAAAGGACCAGGGGAAGCAATTTAGGATGACTGATGCTTTATGGAAGTGCCCAACAAATAGAAGACCAAAAATCCAGCTGTGTTGTAGCTTCTATGCAAGCATGACTCTGCTCCCATTCTAAAAGAGCAAACACAGTTGCAAAACCATGACTCATAATCTGCTGAGCTCCACCTCCATCCTCAGAAAACAATGTTCACTTCCACCTGAGGTCAAGTTCAAGATACTGACTGGCAAGAAGAGTTTCCGACCCAGCACTGGGCAATGTTTAAAGACTGGATCCCCACTGCCAGGAACCTGCACCAAGGGAGGAAATAACAAAGCACCACCGCCTAGATGTTTGCTGTCACTAGTCCCACCTTTGACAGTGATTGACCGACACTCTCCATTGGCTAGTTTTCTTTCATATGAGACTGGGTCTCAGGTGTCCCTAGCTAGCCTGAAGCTTGCTCTATAGACCAAGGACTATGATCCTCCTTCTCAAGTGCTGGACTAATAAGCATTACTTATGCATTTATGGTTTTATGTATTGCTAGGTATCAAACCTTAGGCTACATATGTGTGTTAGTTAGATGGCCATCCTGTCAACCACATCTCTTGGTCTGAGAACAATCATAATTCATCCAGAGGACATAGGTTTTGTCTAATCTTTCTACAAATCTGACAGATCAAATTGTACATATGAAAAATGACATATTGTTATGAAGTATATTATTTATGAAATGATGAGATCTAGCTAGTTAACATTACGTCACATGGCTCTCATGTTTATGGAAAGAACACAATATCCATTCTAAGAATTTTTCGAGACTTCAATACACTAAGAACTATAATTACCATATACCATAAGTCTCTTGAATTTATTCTCCCTGTTAAATTTTGTGTCTTTTTTTTTTCTTAAATTAATATTGCACAAATTTCTCACTCTTCCAAACAGTCCACATTCTGATAAACACCATTCTATTTTCTACTTCCGTGAGGCCAGCTCTTTCCTAATGATTTGTGAGTAAAAAAGATGTGATGTTTGTTTTCTGTACCTGGTTCAAGATGTGAGTACACATGAACACATACAATGAACACAGAGAGAGAGAGAAAGAGGAAGAGAGAGAGAGAGAGAGAGAGAGAGAGAGAGAGAGAGAGAGAGAGAGAGAGAAACATATCCTTTTAAGTCTCTGTAGAGGTTAGAGATGCCAGTGGCCAGAATCATATAACCTGTACTACTTGTTCAGTGATGTTTTCCAAGGCAAGTGATGGGCAGCAGATTCAAGGAAGTTAGTTAGGGAACAGGAGTAAACTGACAGATGCTTTTATGGTGATGCCAGGAGTGTTCCAACATACATCACAAATGTGAGTACACTGGGGAAAGGGAGGGCTTCCATCCCATTCATCCAATGAAGGGAACTAAGACAAAGAGAAGATCTAGCACTTGCCCTGATCCTAGGAAATCAAACCCCAGGATTGACCTCCAAGGATACAGGTGGAGAGGTCATAAAATACACCAGCTTTGAGTACAGAGAGCATAGAGAGGGGGACAGAAGTCTAACAGAGAGAAAAAAGAACCAATAAAACTAAACTCCCACTCAGAGAGAAAAAAACAAATAATTTCTTAATAACTGAATTCACAAGCAGTATGAAAGTGATCTCTAGGGGAAGGAAGTCAGCTATAGATGAAGAATGAAGATACAAAAACAAGCAAACAAATAAACAAATATGCAATAATTCCTATCAGCAAACCATACTATGGTAATTTTTTTCTAGCCTATAAATGACAGAATTAATGCAATTGTATCCAAAATTGTACAATACAGATTTTTTTTTAACTTGGATAATTAAGAGTGATTGAGCAGTCCTAATATGTAATGAATTTATGTCAATTCATAAATTTTTTTGCATATTCTAAGAGACCTCCCGTTTCTATTATGTTTGTTTCTTGCTGTCTATTTCTCTGCCATTCGTACATTTAGTACTATTGTAGTCTGTGGAAGCTATCTCTTCAGCACACAGTTTTACTTTAGAAAACACATGGGCAAGATAGAATTGGCCTTCTCATACTCCGAGATAAAGACGAAGAACATGTTGTATAGTCAATAATAGAAAATGATGAAAAATATTTTTAAACTTTGTTCCAAAGGAAATGCAGCTGAGTTTCAAGAAGGCCCCTTCCCTACTGCAGGGGGTAGCTCTCCAGTGCCCCATGCCTTCTGCCAAGCAGCCCCTTGTTCACAGAGTGGAAAACAGCCTCTTTTGCTCCCCGCTGGTGTTATTAGGGCTCCTATGGAGACATGGTTAATCATGCCAATTAAGATCCTGTTTACACGTGGCCTTCACTGCCAGGCACCAGCCCTGTGTCTATGGAAAAGTGGGTAAATAAGCAACCAGTTGTGTCTCAAGATGACTAAATGCATGCATCCTCCCATAACTTTTTGTTTATCAGTCTTAAGTTTGTGTTCAGTGAAATATGCAACTGCATTTGTCATGTACTTATCAAACGATATCAAACAACAATATAGAAGATTCTCTACTGAGAAGGCAGCTTGTTCTTTTCCTAGTTTATCTTCCCTTCCAAAAACAGGCAATCACTATCCCTATTTCTAGTTTCATTGAGTAATTTGGCATGAGCTAAAACTTCATACAAAATAGAAACACGCTGTCTGTTGGAGATGAGCAGTTATAAGGAATGAGAGTAGACAGTTCGAGAGAGATGGGAAAATACCAAGGGCACTCTGCAAAAGTCTGACAGATCCGCAGACACGCCTAGCAGCTCGATGATTGCACTCCTAGGTATGTGTATACTGTGATAAATGAAAACAGAAGACCATGAGAAAACATGCATAAGAACCTCCACAGTAGTATATTATAAAACAAGATAGAGTCACAAAATGGAACTTTCTTCCATTATATAAAATGACTGGTCAATATACTTGAGCATTGTAAAGCTATGCTAAGTGAGAAGCCCATCCCAAAAGAGTAGGATTATAGAAAATGACTCCAGTGGCCCAGTCCACAGCAACAGGAAGCACCCTGATGAGGGCTGGTGAATAAGGAAGACAGAAGCACAGGAACTTGGTAGCTAAAGGGCCCAGACATTCTTTTTGAGGAAATGAATGTTTTAGGATTGGTAAATTCCATGGTATGTGAGTTCTGTCTAAATAAAGCTGTTTGAAAAGAACGTGTTTAGAATCCACATGTGGAGACAGCGGTAATAGGTGGAGAAGCCATAGCAGTGCCATTGCAGAGGAAATTTAATGGGACAATTGCTTGGGGTTGTGGCCTAAGAACTTCATGTCCCCAGGGAACTGAGCTGGTGTACAGTAAGGTCTCTTTCCCATGAGAAGGCTCTGGGGTTTGTTGCCTTTCCCAGGGGGCCCTTTCCTTTCTCCAGAGTCAGCTAGTCCTGTCCTACTGTCCCCTGTTCTCAGTTGGCTTCTTTTGTACGTACAAACTGATGGTCTCTGTGGGTGTGGCCCTGTGTTTAGCAGACTATCCTAGTAGAATGGGGAGGTAGGAAGAGGCCATCAGAGAGGAATATCAAGAACTCTGTGGAACAGACAGTTTTGTGTGTTGGTAGTGATGTTATTTTGCTCTGTTTTGAGACAGGGTCTCATGTATCGAAGGCTGACCTTAAACTCCCCATGGAGCAGAGGATGACCTTGAACTTCTAATCCTCCTGAATCTACCTCCTGAATGCTGGGAATATTTGGTTTATGTCTGGTTTATTTGATACTGGGGCTCAATCCCAGAGCTTCAGTATGCTAGGCAAACATTCTACCAATTGTGCTACATCCATAGGCCCAAGTAGGCAAGAGGTCTAAATTTGGATTCTCCCAGTCACTAATGAAATACTTCATTCATCTTTTTCTTCCTGACCTCAAAACACCAATGTCCCGACCTATGGTCCAAAGATCTAAAACCCAGCCCTGGGAACGTACTCAGGGCTAACATTTCTATAGTGTGTGATTTTGGTCAATATCAAATCTTCTCCAGGCCTCACTGATCTATGTAGCAAAGAATATGTTAACACCTGCATGCCACAGAAGTGGGTATGTTTATATGGGCAGATGTTTTTATAAAAAGAGCTAAGAGTATTTGGGCCATCCATTTCATCCCTTGTGTTGTATGGCAGCCAACAGATTTTAAAAGGTCAAGGCACATCCCAATAGTTCATTATTTATAGATATTGAACTTCCTATCTTCATTCATGTAATTTCTAGGCATCACAAAATACTATCCTTTTAATATCTTCTTTTGCTCCATGATTTAAATATGTAAGCCTTGTGAGGTGGATCGTACCTGTAACCCTAGCATTCAGGAAGAATAGAGCATCTAGGCCACCCAAGGCTACACAGGGGATTTGAGGTCAGCTCGAAATGCATGAAAACTTGTCTCAAAAAAAATAAACAAATAAATACTAACTAGATAAATAAACTTCCTTCTTGAAGGGTTGGACGAATCAGGTAACTGGCAATTCAGGTCTTGCCGTACTGGCTCACAGGAAATGCTATTCCCTCTACTGAGTATTCACTGTATGTTGAATTGTATGATATACCACTCATATCTCACAAACTTCATCTTATTTTCCAATTCAATCCAGGCCAACCTACCCAGGGATGCTGCTGCCCTCCCACGCCCATCATTGATTATGATAGTCTCTCTTGTTTTGAGATTGTCACAGGCCATTCTAATCTGGTTCCCTCTTCCAAGGTGACAATAAGTTGTGTCAAGATAGTGTAAGATAACCAGCACAGATGCTTTGATAAGTTGGGGACTGCTATTTATTATTAATTCGTCTGGTGCATCTTTTTTGAAGGATCCGTTGCAAAGTCTGGGAAGACATTACATACTGGAGAATCCTGACAGATGGGATAGAAAAATTCCTACTTTCAAAGGAAGGCTCATCAGGCAAGTCATCATCCACCCAAGAGTACAAATGCTCCACTAATAAGGTGCTTGCATAGGGTACCACCAGGTCACAAGAAGCTGTGCAGTCTTGCCCCATGACTTGAATATGGGTTAGGCTTCTGCACCCTTATGTAACCTTATCTGCTAAGCAGAAGGATTTCTGCCATCCTTGTGGAGACTGGGAATTTGATTTGCATCTGGGCAGAAGATTATATATATGCAAGGTAGGGGGATGGATAACCTCTGTGGGAACAGAGAGGATATACTTGAGTTAAAAAAAAAAAAAAAAAAATCCTCCCAATTGTATCCTTCCCCATACACCAGATGGGAAGACTTAGTCTCTAGATCTGCACCCCTTTCTGAAGAAAGACCGACAAGAAGGAATATTAGTCATGATGGATGCTAAAATGCAGGGTGGAAAACATGTTTACAAAATGGAACACAGTACAGAGAAAGAGAGTGTGCTGCAGGCTGTCAGTCCACCATGCCTTGAAGGGAGAACACATGCCTTTTCATGTGTCTCTGAATGTGGACTGCACCCAGGCAGCTCATGACTTTCTGAGTCTTGTTTGTAACCCCCAGGTTGTACTGTACATTTTAAATCATATACAATTTCTCTGTAGGACGTGTTCACACACATTAAAGAGAAGTGTTTATGGCCTCTATGGCTTTATACTTCCGGCCTCTGGAGCGGTGGAGAGGTAAGGTACTGGGGTGGTGGCAGAGTGTCAGTCCAGCTCTGTGCCCTTTGGAAAGTTCTTTGTTGTCTCTTGGCTGTGGGATCAATAATATGCCTCCTCAGCTGCAGGGACAGCAGTAGACGATCTGCTCAATAGACAGTCAGGGAAAGGCCACAGGGAACTTACAAAGTATTTAGAAGCAGTGCCATGGGGGAAGAGGCTCATTATAAACAGAGGAGTTTTGGTGGTCTGATTACTACTAGCTAGGAAGGTAGGATGAGGGTGTTTGACTCTTACAGGGATGAAGGAAAGCAGGTGTGACTGAGCAAACAGGAAATGTCTGCATGCTGCATGCAGAAAGCTCATGCCGGTATGAGCATAGTAGATGGAGCATATTAGATTTTCCTAGGGAAGAAATGAATAGGTGGAGGGGCAGAGATCACAGGCTGCCAGGAGAGAATCAGCATGGCATGAATTTCCAGAAAAAAATCCCCTTGAACTGTGGAATATTAGCTTCTAAATCTGATTTCAGGTATAAACGGCCTAGAGTCCACACAGGAGAAATTTGTATGGTATCAAATTGTGATCTACTTCAGAAGATTTCCAAAGGCAGGCCTGGGAGTCTCTTGTGTGGTGATTCTGGTGGTGGGTAGTCTCAGGAAATCACCATTCAAGACTCCACTGAGCACCATCTCTCAGCCCCAGCTTGAAAATTTACTCAAAGAACACCAGAATGATCTCAAAGTAAGGTAGGTGGGGACTTCTCTTCAGACTGTGAGTGTATCATTAACAGAGAAATACCCTTATGAATTATACAGTAAATAAAATGAATATGCATGATGATACATATACATCCTTATATATACTAAATGCTTATATGCAGACACACATATATACATACATATTATATACATGTAGGTGTATACAAATGCATATTTATATTTACATACATGCAAGCATGGACATTCCTCCAGCTCCCCACTCACACCTTTTTCAGTTCTTTCTTTCTTTCTTTCTTTCTTTCTTTCTTTCTTTCTTTTCTTTTCTTTTCTTTTCTTTTTTTTTTGAGACAGGGTTTCTCTGTGTAGTCCTGGCTGTCCTGGAACTCACTCTGTAGACCAGGCTGGCCTCAAACTCAGAAACCCGCCTGCCTCTGCCACCTGAGTGCTGGGATGGGATTAAAGGTGTGCACCACCACCAACCGGCTTTTCAGTTATTTCTTATACAAGCTCTATTGTAATGCTAACATAACCTCATATCCCAAGTAAAGAGGCCCCAGGCATGGAAGAAATGAAAGCTTGGCCTAAGGGCATGTACTGATCAACAGCAGAGACAAGAGAGAAAGACAGGCAGCCAGTTACCAGAACACAAAATTATCTTTCTACTTTCTGGTGGCAATACCGTAGTCCCATGATGGAACCCCAGAAGCCTGGGAACCCCTAGATCCTGATTTTTTTCTTTTTCCTACTTATACCACCCTGTCTCTACCCATGAGTGGTTAACATAGCCCCAGAATTCACACTTTTACCCCAAATCTGAATGTAGTTGCTCATGCTGCAGCTACCTACTCAGCGGAAGGCAGACCAGCAAAAGGGTATCTCTCTTGCTGGATTTTGTTTTCTTGCCCCAGGAAAGCCAGCTATTTCCTTCAAATTGGTATCAGTCGGGCCAGGAAGTTTCTTTTTCCCTGAAATCCATTGTGTGTAGGAAGATCAGAGGGTCTTCTGGCTGCAAAGACAGAGCCAGATCAGCATGGAGAGATAGAAGTTGGCTGTCCTGGCCTTGCCTTGTGACCCCTCTGAGGTAGCTCAGTTAGTTCCTAACCTGGTACAGTTCTGCCTATCAAGGGACATCCGGAGCAACAGGACACCCATCACAACAATTATTCACGATAATTGTCACCAATTTGAGAATCTCTGCATCAAAGGCAACTAAGAATCTTATACTACTTTGTTTTGTCTCATAAAGCAAAAGACAGCACCTGTTTTCCAGCAGAGATCTTTCCAGAAAAACAAATCCTTCTAAAGGAGGAGGTGGGAGGGATCATTAGAGGGCACTCCAACTCATTCTCATGTCACAGATAAAATGTTAGGGCTTATAATACCAGGATGAATTGATAGAAATACAGTATTGTGTGTGCCCAGTGTGGGTTGTAGAAGCAAAAATAAAGGCCACGTAACAGTGCCCATGATCTAATCCCTAAAACCTGGGAATTTCGGGTTAAATGGCAAATGGACATTAAGGCTGCAAACCAAACTAAAGCTGTTGGCTTGTTTAAAATATGGAGACAATTGTAGATGATTCTGGCAGCCCCAGTTACGATCAGAAGGGGCTTAAAAGAAAGGAAGAGGGAATGGCTAGGGAGGTACTTCTTTCAGTAAAGGGTTTCCTTATTATGTGCAGAGCCCTGAGCTTAATCTCTAGAACCAAATAACTGAACATTGTGGTACACATCCATAATCCCAACACTATGAAGATGAGAACAGGGGGAACAAGAAATTTAAGGGCATATGATAACAAGTGCTTATTCTTCACCCTCCTGTCAGCCGGTCAACTCAGTGTTGGCTGATGTAAGCAGGGCCTGTGGAAAGGTAGTTCTGCATCCATATCACTCTCCATCACCAAAGGCCCCTTGTTACTGTGATGGTGACAGACATTCCATTTTTCAATTGGGTGATTGTGCCATCATGGAAAAGGTATGAATGCACAGTTTTATGGGGGGAAAGGGTGCTGCAATATTATAACCACCGGTTCAAGCTACCATAGACAGTACTTCAATATCCCACATTACAGATGAGAAAACAAGAACAGAATCAATTATAACTTCACCTAAACCATACTAGTAATACATAAGAGAGCTACCATTAGAAGTTGTGATGCTCAGTCTTAATTAAATAAATTCAATCTTGGCTGATAAGACTGAAAAGATACTGTTATCTTTAGTTATTAACATAAAACTTGAAATATCTGTTATGTGGTTTATCATAATGTTCTCTATGAACTTAAACAAAACTTCATGCGACCTAGAATCGCCAAGGAAAGGCCTCAAGGTATATACAGGGAATTATCTTGACTGGATTAATTGTCATTTATTGATCCATCCATTGTGGGTAGCACCCTTGAGTTAGAAGCATGGACTGAAAAGGAGAAACTACAAATTAAACAGAAGCTTCACCACGCTCTATTTCTTGACTATGGATATAAGGGGACCAGCTGTTGTCTCAAGTTCTCATTGCTGTGATTTCCCTCCTTTGATGGTCTGTAACCTTGAACTATGATCTGAAATAGATGTTCTCTTTAGTAAATTACTTTTGTCAGAGCATTTAAAAAAAAAATCAAAGCAAAAGGAAAAGAAGCTAAGACAGAAGGCAAGTAGGGGGATTTAGAATGATGGCTAAGAATTTACTTCTGCTACTAAGTAGAGTTAAAGCTGTGTGCCTGCTAAATGTGACTGTGTCTCCACAGGGTGCATTGCTCTGGGCTGCAGAGATTCTCAGAAGCAAAGGAACAACCCTCCAAGAGGGAGCAAGCCAATAGAAAGGCAGCCAGCTTGAGCTGTTGCTTTCAGAGAGGCCACAGTCTCTCTTCCAGGCCTGGGGCCAAGAAGGTTCCGTGACTTTCCAGGCATGATTGTACAGCAACTCCAACATCCAGGCTGAGTCAGCTATCTGTGGCTATAACAGGGCCAAATGTGCTTCTTCCCCATCTCCAGGGGCTCAATCTGCTGCTAAGGCAGGCTAGTTTCTAGGAGGCCAGCACCGGTTCCTTTGACAATTGGAGGCCAGAACGAGGTAATGAGGTGTGGCAAAGTTGAGGAAGAGACAGAGAGTCATGATAGACAGAAGCAGAGCTATGCCTGAGCACTGGAAGGCAGCTAGAGAAAGAACAGAGCACTGGACTGAAGTAATCCTCAGAAGCAAGCCTTACTGAGAAACTCTATTTCAGAGCACCTAGATGGATTTCCTGGAAAGGATCAGAAGCCATCTCTGGGGCCTCTTTAGAAAGCTCACAGGGCGGGAAAGCCAAGGGTAGGAGGCAGCAGTATCTCCATGTGACAAAGCACGCAGTGTCTGGAGGCTCAGAACGACTACAGAACCTGAAATACCCAGAGTCTTTTAATACTAGGGCTTGGGTCAGCAGTCATGAAAATCTCTATATAACTTAATCCTACAAAGAAAGTCAGTGACACCCACTGGATGCTATTCCTTCTCCCTACCAACCTGAATAAATGCCATTCTATCTATCCCTGGTAGCCTTCTCCCTTCCATCTACTCTTATGTGAGAAGGATATGGTATCATTTTATTTAAACATGAAAACATCTCCAAACAGGCAGGTGATAGTCATAAACATCCTATACAGAATGAATAGCATTGTTCTCACATTGGTCAAGGCTCAATGAAGTTAGCTTGCTCACAATCACCAGCTAAAGAACCCACAGTTCAACTCAGGTCTGCTAGATTCCTAAAGTCTACTTCCTTATGTTTTGCCAGGCTGCCATCTCTGCATCCAGAGCGGAGACTGAAAGAGAAATGGGACGGCGATCTTTTGATTCATGGATCAGCTACTTGCAAAGTAGCTGCTGCTGACACTCACTAGAACACGGAGGGTTTAAGAGTGAGCATCCAGGAGCCAACTTGAACTTCTGAATCTTGCTTTCTACCATTTCTCATCTTGACTGGAGGATGGAACACAGCAGTTAACCTCTCTTCCTAAGATGCTTCATCTGAGAAATGAGTTCTGCAATATCACCTGTGCGGTGGCAGTTGGACAAGGACAAAATAATTCGGTGAGAAGGAAGAATTTACAATAGTTCCCAGCACATAGAAGAAAAACAGTGCTATCATCTTTTGTTTTGTTGCTATTACTGCAGTAGTCAAAATTGACTTTATCCTTCAAAAGGTTTAAATGTAATGGACGAAGACAGGAGCAAAACAAAATCAGCAGCAGCAAGATGAAGAATAAAAATTCCAGCATCTGTTCATCACAGAAAGATCAGTTTGAACATCATTCACCCACAAGGGCTAAAGAATGCAAAGGAAGGGTTATAGCATCTGAGTAGAACAGAAAATAAGAAGACATATTTCAAATGTCTTTTATACTTCATATGGGATACCTTTACACTGTGTCTCATATCAGCACTTGACCTCATAACCCTGGAAAGAGTTGTCTTCATTTCGAGGAAGAAGAAAGAAAGAACGCTGAGTCTGCCAGAGACCCCCAACATCAGACCTACCTTAATGAATTCATTACCAGGCTAACTTTTACAAATCCAGGGTTTAGGTTATTGTTAATGAAAATACCCTGGTGAACTTCGGTGTAGAATCAACCCTCATAGACTTGGGATTTAGCTTGCAAATCATAGACCTAGACCTTAAATTCTGCTTATTGACCCAGGCATTAGGCTTAGCCATAGAAACCTACACTCTGAATTAATCCAAATGACTCCAGGCTCCAGAATGGCTCCCACAAACCCAAGATGCAGGTCTACCTACCCAATTATCTAGGCACCAAAGTAACCCATCATATTTAAAGTTCCAGCAGTAACTTTACCCACAGACTTTACCAGCCTGCCCACCCAAATTCTGGATGGACTGGCCAGTGGATGACTTTCTTTGCTAAATTTAATCTATAAAAATAAGAGTATTTCTTTTTTAAAATGGACTCACATCAACATAGTCAGGGAAACGATTAAAGAAACAAATCTCAAGAAAATGGATATCCACAAACTGCCTGACAAAGAATTCAAAATAACTGTTTCAAAGAAGTTTTTTGAATCTCAAAACAATAAAGGTCCACTACTATATGGTATCAGAAAAGAGCACACCAAATAAACAAAAACAAAAACATTAAAGGAAGAATCAAATAGAAATTTTGACACCAATACAAAATTACCAAACTGTAAATTCTATAGGTAACACACAACATACTTGACCAACTGGAAAAAGAATGAGTTCAAAGCCAGGTCATCTCATTGAAGACATAGAGGCCAGAAAACAATAACGGAAATCTAACTTGTCAGATGCAGGTGAACCGTCATTCAGAACATCTGTAGATTTATCAGCAAAAATTCTGAAAATTAAAAGATTGGGATGATCCTGAAAGAATAACTGCCAATCAAATATCTAAAAGCCATCTATGAGAAATGGAGGGCACAGAAAGGCCCTCCTAGACAAATAAAAGATGAAGGGGCTACACATCACAAGGCCTATCTTTAAAAAAAAGAAAACCAAAAATGTTAAAGGAAGCCCTTCAAGTTGAAATGAAAGGACACTAACAGCATAAAGACACATGCATGCAAAACTCACAATAAAAGTAAGAAAATAGTCTAGTTCAGAAAAATATTGCAGTGATGGTATGTAAGTCACTTTCAATTCAAGGATACAATATGAGAGATAAAAATACACAATAACTATTGCATTAATTGTTTGGAAATGTTCATTAGTAAAGACTGTAACACAAATAATGTAAAATGTAATGAGCAACGAGAACAGCTTTTCTTAATGTAGTAGAAATTGTTGTCAACTTAAAGCAGACTTTATGATTAGACCTCATGGAAAACATCAAGAAAAATTCCATAGTGGATAGATCACAGAGAGGAAGGATAGTGTAAATAACGTAAGTAAATACATATTATAAAATCACATAAAAATGTGTAAGAAAGCAGTAATGAAACCTCAAAGTAGCCAGAAAACAACAAAAGTGCAACAGTAAGTCTTGACCTATCAGTAATTATGTTACATATAAACAGGTTAAACTAGCCAATCAAGTAAAGGATAACTGAATGGAAAAAACAAACAAACAAACAAACAAACAAACAAAACCAATCAAGATCCAGTTATGCTGGTGGCTCAAACCTGTAATCCCAGCATTCCTGAAGTGGAGGAAGAGACCAGCCTGGGCTAAAGACTAAGATTCTATTAAGATTCTATCTCAAGAACACAAAATAATTTGAAAAGAAGGACAAGGAGAAAAAAAACAAAAAACAAACAAACAAACAAAAAACGACTACCATTAAGGATGCAGAGAAACTAAAGGGTGATTTGAATAATGACCAAAAGCTGACAGAAAGAGGAGAAATATGTTCATAGCCACATAGCCAGCCCAGGGTGAAGATGGACTCAGAGCAGGGTCATAGGCTTTGGAAGCATAAATGCAAAATGACAGGATCAAATCACACAAGTCAAGAGAAAGTCAGAGTTGAAAACACAAGAAGTGAAACCTGGCTTTGAGGACCCCCGACATGGGGTAGTGGGTGGGAAGGTCAAATGTGACCTCTGGAAGGAGAGATGTTGATGGGACTCATAAATGCTCAATCAAGAGTTGTGATTATAATCCTGAAGCTGACAGAGGGATGCCAGTTATATTTAAGTTGAAGAAGGACATAGTCAGCCCTAGGCTTTCAGTATCTGGGTTTGGTCATTGAGAAGAATATGAGAGATGTCAAAATTGAGTATGACAAAAGAAACCCAAAGCCCTATGATGAGGTCGGCGATTAGAGAGAGAAGAGACAGATGGAAGCAGAGATGTGGTGCTACCAGGAAAGAAGCAGAGGCAGGAACTGCTGATGGGAAGGGGTCCCGGAAGACAGAAAACCACTTCTCTTTCCTTTTGATGAAGCAAGATTATTACTTGAGAGCAGAGCTGGACAAGACAAGACTTCACAAAAATCAGGAAGGAAAGAACCCCGATCATGTGCCTACAATACAAGTCACACTCCCAAAGCATGTGGTCAACCAGGTCCATGATGGTACCCCATCTGCAGTGAACTTTTCCTCAGAACAGGTCTCTAGGGGCCTCATACAGTCTTTTCCTTCAGAAAGCCATGGACTTGAAACTGAGACCCCACCCCCACTCCCTAAAGCTACTCATGGGAGAGATGGAAAGATCAGACATCACTTCATCATGCTATAGACAAAGAAACCGAGGCTTTAAGGGGTCGACTTAGCAATTAACACAGGGATGGCAGGTTTAAAAGCCAGGACCTTCTGTGTAGATACTGCGTAAATTAGGAAAGGACCAGCAGTGTGTCAGAGAAGAACAAACTCAGTTCTGTCCTCTCAATAGAAGGCAAAAAATTCCAGGGCTCAGCCACCCTGTGGATGTATACACAAAACTCAACTTCCAGAACAAAGCATAAGGTAGAGAGCTCTAGGAAGCCAATGTGGCGGGACCATACAAGTACTCCAACAGCTTGGTTTTAGTAGGGACAGAGATGCCCTACCCTACAGAGCCATAGCATGGAAACCCAGGCTTTGTCCATGCAGCAAAGGAATGCCTGTATGTTCCTAGAAGGGGAAGCCCGACAAAGGCTCCACCTCCTCCCAAAGTTAGCCTGCACCATCACCACATTCTCTTCTTTATTTCCTCAGTCCCCTCTGCCTAGTCTCTATCAGAGCATCCAAATATCAAAATCTCTAAAGGACCCACTTGTGACAAGGCAGCCTATCAGGCTGTCATAAGAGATGAAGGCCTGCAACAGCATCAGCTGTCCACTCCTGGGCAGCAAGCCCTTCCCACCCACCATGCCAGCCCAGGACATAGAGGTCTGGCAGCCATTGAAAAGAAAAGCTCCTATCTCGGACTCCTCAGAGCCTCTGATAAGAAATGTCATCCCTTGCTGGGTAATATTACTCTGCCAGATAAGAATCTCTATCTTCTCCAACATATGGCTCACTACGGAACACAGGGCCTGCTGGAGCAGGATAATTTATGTGCTTAAGCTGCAAGCCCTGGGCGGTCTGAGAAGTGCATCGAACAGAAGAAGAGCGAAATTAGAACCTCTTCTGATGTGGCCTTGGGATTCCTCCCAAGAATGACAGTAACCTCCACTGTTCTACACACAATAAGCACTTTTACCTCCTGCTGTCTCTAAAGGGCATTTGCACCAGCGTTGTCATGGCTCATCCTCACCAGGACCTCCAAAGATGCATTTTAATCTTCTTCAGCAGATCAGGAAATTGAGATTCAACAAGGGTAAGTAACATGGCCAAGGTCACCCAGGCAGCCGTACCCAGAGCACAGGCTCAAACCCCAACAGATTTGACTCACCAGCACAATGTCAGATGGGGATGCTGATCCCAGCTTCTGGGTTGTCTCTGCTCCAATGACTAAATTAATCAATTAAGTCAGATCTGCCCAAACTTAACTGATAATGTCAGCTCCAAGCTGTAATCGCAAAGGTCCATTTCAATCTTTCTCTGCTCTTGATTTCTTCGAAGCCTGGGGAGGATGAGGAAGCCTTGTTGAGTCAAGATACCCAAGGAGAGGAAGGAGGGTCAGGGATGGGACCAGAAGAGGGAGAAAGGAGAGTGGGACTTAGATACTTCATGCACTCAAGGAGTAGAAGGTAAAAGGAAATTGTGGGGAAATTCTCTCTTTTCTATTTATTTGTTCATTCATTCATTTATTCATTCATTCATTAATATTTCTGGACAATCTATTACCTGTCCATTCTGACTTGGCCCTGGTAATATCACTGTATCTGTAAGCAGTGCTAGACTAGACTTCATGACACAATTGGTGAGCTAGGAGTGACTGACAGGTAATCGAAGAGGCAGAGATAACGAACATGACAAGGGTACTTGTGTCTGCAGTAGATTGCATAGCTGATATGGGGGACTGTGGCTGTGTGTTAAGGAGAAGCTGTAAGTAAACCTCACACTCTGCTATTTTACACCCTACTTTAATAAATAAATAAATAAATAAATAAAGTCAGCATGGCTAAGGTTGATGCTGTTCTTTGGTGGGATTATTTCAACGATGTTTGCATCACATCATATAGACCCATTAGTAACTACAATTGAACAATTTTAATTGACAAATAAAAAAAATCACATATTTAAAGTATATATAATTGATATATGATAATATGGTATATCTTATATATGCACATTGTCTAAACCTAAATTGAACTAATTGGTAAGCATTAATCATACACTTTTCTTTCCAGCTGATTCTTTTAAATAGTTATATAGCATCCCATTTTATAAAAATGTCCCAATTTAATAACCACAGCTAATAAAACTGAAGAGGGAGGTGACTTGAGCACTGTGCTAAGCAATCTCCAGGAGCCACTTCAGTTCCTTGGAGTAGATGTACCCAAGACATCTTTCAGGTAACCTGGACGATATATATTCATCCAGATACATGATGGATACAAGATGTTATTAACAAGAGACTCAAAACCATCCTGAATGATCACATTTGTAGAATCTTTATTTGGCCCATTTGGAAGTGAGAAAAGTAAAAAAAAAAAAAAAAAAAAAAAGAGAGAGAAACAAATTTTGTGTCACAGGTGGGTCACTTATGGTAAAAAGCCCTCTGACAGGTCAGGGTGGATGGCTGGTTCTAATTTCAGGCTCTTTTACTACTGTCATGTGACCTAGATGTCATACAATTTTGAGGACCTCAGCTTATCCAATGGCAAAGAGGAATAAGAATGGACCTGTCAGACAAGATCCATATTTGAGATCAAGCTAGAAGTTTGACAGCCACACTGAAGAGTTATGTAAGCTATTGTTTAGGCCTCCTGCAACTGCAGAAAGTGAAGAAGACTCAGGTGCACTCTTCCATGAATTTTTACACACAGGGGAAGAGAGAGATCAAGGAGCAGTCTTGCCGGCTACATGAAAGCTTTCCTCTGGCCCACCACACGGGTGGCAGCAAGGGGTCCAGGTGGGGCCGGAGATAGGGCAGGAGCTCAGGGTGTGACAGAACACTGCCCATGGAGACATTCAGATAGGCTATGCTATCTTCGAACAATAGAACCGTTGTCCTGGACCAGAATCTGACAAGAGGGGATAAGACCCCCGGAAACCCAACCCCAGATAAACTAGCCAGGGTGGCCTCTCAACACCATCCCCACCCTGTCTGTTATTTCACTTATGCCATTCATTCATGCACCTTACGGTGTATCGAGCACACACCAAGAATTGTGTTAGAAGGTGTGGATGTGGCGATGAATAAGACTCTCAGTCTCCACCATCAGAAAGCACAAAGATAAGAATGATAAGAATGACTACTAAAGACCCGTTAGCCTAATGCAGTGTCCCAGAATACAATAAGAATTACAAACACCATTGCAAACACACCATGCTTGGTATTTTCTATTTGCCATCTCAAAGCCTTGTTGCCCTATCGCTGTAAGAATGTGTATTCCATGTTGAGAACACAGACCCAAAGTTGGGAGGCAGGCCACATGGACATGTCGGGACAGCAATAGTTGTTGCTGCATTATATTTGCTGGGTCTTGTGGCTGAGACAAGGTGCTCAATTTTGCTTGCTTTTCCTTCAACAGTGAACTCTTAAGGCTTTAGATTAGTACACAGACTGGGTCCAGTCTTGCCTGCAAGGAGCTAGATCAGTTACTTTGCCTCTCTGCTCCTGAGACTGAGCCTGGGGGTCACCTCTAATGCAGATTTGACATCCCTTTATTTATTCATTAGATATTTACAAGTCACCTGCTATGTTCATGAGATTTAAGCAATAAAAATAAAAATTTTGAGAAGGTATTGGTAGTACAATGTTGCATCTGTGGTGTATGTGTGTGTGTGTGGTTGTGTGTGTCCTTTCCCATGTATGCAAGCGTGCATGTGCATGAGTGTGTGTACATGGTGTTTGCTAACCACTTCATGTGTACCAGGAACCTTTTAGAAATGAAGTTGTGGGGCACGCCTTTAATCCCAGCACTTGGGAGGCAGAGGCAGGTGGATTTCTGAGTTCGAGGCCAGCCTGGTCTACAGAGTGAGTTCCAGGATAGCCAGGACTACACAGAGAAACCCTGTCTCAAAAAAAAAAAAAAAAGAAAGAAAAAAGAAAAAAAGAAAAAAAGAAATGAAGTTGTTTTGCGTGGCATAGCTCATTTTTCTTCTACTAATGTCCATAAAAGGAAGCCTGAAATACCCACACACACCCCCTAAAAAAAGGAGCCAGAGCCTTCCTGAGTCAGCAGTGTAGTGAGAGAGATTCGAAGTACAGCAGGGTGTCAGACGCTGCTGCCCAAACTCGATGTGCCAATGAGCGCTCAGGAAGGTCCCTATGCTTAGTATGATAGCCTGTAGATCTCATGGCTAGCACAAGCACTCTTACTAAGAAGAAAATGGTAGGCAGGCACAGCACCCAAAAATGAGTCATCCTGTCTGGAAAGTGAAGGAATATGGCAGCCTCTTCTGTTGTGTCTGGAAGTGTTATACTTTATGATTCATTTGGGCTGCGTTTCCTCTGGGGAGAAGGGCCTGAAGTCCGAGGTCCTCTGTAAAGAAAGCTTTAGATTTGCAACATTGTTGAAATTCTGCTCTCCCTCTGCCTAAGAAATAAGATGCCATTCAGGCTCTTGAGGGTTCCCCCACCCATCTCACCAGCCTTATACCAGAACACACCCTCCTACTTTTAGACCAAGGTCCAAACTAAGGATGGGATGGGACAGGAGGGAGAGAGGGGTGAATAGCCAGTGATGGTTCTAGAAGTCCCCAGGAGGCAGAAGAGTACCCAGTGACTCAATGGCTCACTGCCTGCCTTAACAGCTCTCCTATGTACCCCATAGCCAGCAGCAGAAGCCAGTGCCAGAGGACCCCTTCTGAGGTCTTCCTTTATCTACTTGGACATAGCACCTGGAGACAGGCCCTTTGGACTTGAACCCATATGCTAGCATCTATACGGGCAGCAGCCTTCATGGAGGGATGGACAAATGCAAGATAAGGAGAAAGAGAAAGAAGAAGAATAGTTCAAGAGTTTAGGATCATAGAAAAAGAAATTCTGTGACCTGACTAAAAGGCAGAAGTAGAAAGAAAAAGGGGAAATGGATCAAAAGGAAGAGGCATGTATAGCATCTAGAAAAAAACTATTAAACACCATGAAGCAAATGAAAAAAAAATGACACACACACACACACATACACACACACACACACTCCTCTGAGAAACATGACTGATGGGAAAAGCAAGGAGGATGAACTATCTGTCCCCTCCAGCTGTCAACGCTAAAGCCTTGGGAGCCACTGGCAATATTGAGGTGAGCTTGGGGACCATTCGCTAGGAGACAATCTTCCTAGGCCTAGATCCACATCTATAAAGGAAGGCAAGCTATGCCCTCCTTCTAGCTCTCAAGGCATCTTGTGATGAGGCTTCCAAGCTGACGAGGCTTTACTTGCTTCCTTGAAAATACTTGTTCTGCTTTCAAAACCTAAAGAAGCTTCCCTCATTCCTAGTTCTAGTTGGTGGTGACCTATCTGCAAAGGGCAACCCAACCTATAGACACTGAGTCACAACTAAAGTCCCAAGGCATTGGCCACCTATACTATATATATATACTTCACCCACAGGACATTTGGTTGCATCACAAAAGTCTAAAAATTATTTCACAATACGAGCGAAAGTAAAATGAAGAGGAAGAGGACATGTTTTCAAACTCTACCCCCACCCCCATACAACACAACACTCCTTTCGAGACAAACAAAAACAAACAAACAAGCAGATATCTTTTCAATACCCATAGTCCCATGTCTTAGAAACTACCTGGTCAAGCTCCTTCTGCTCAGACAGGTTTAGAGACTTGCCTGAATCATTCCAGAACCAGAACCAGAATCAATTCAACAGTCTTTAAGAGAACTGGGGTCTTTGCCATCTGCTGAGCTGCAGTCTAAGCAACCACACTCTAAGAAAGAAATGGTCCATGGAACCTCCAACTACAGTAAGGCCTTAAGGCTTATCCTAGGTGCAGAGCAAAGTCCAATTCTGGGAGAAGTGATGCATTCAAGAAAGAGCCAGTATTCCCAACCCCTACACCCCAAACCTAAAATGTTCCAAAATACAAAATGTATTGAGGGCCAACATGATGGCACAAATGGAAAACTTTCACCATAATCTGTGCCCCATATACAAATCACTAAAAATGCTGCATAAAATCACCATCAGGCCATGCGTATTGGGAATATATGAAACATAAAAGTCTAAGATCCCAGTACTAAGCTACTTCTATGCATCCATGGCATTGAAAAAGAAAACATGAAATCCTCAGGACTTGCGGTCCCAAGGATTTCAGACAGGACAGCTCATCCTGCAGTACTCAATGGTCCAAACACATTGCAACACTGTCTCTGCTATTAGCCAGGGCCTGGTCATCAGAAGGACTCTTGCTCAATACTATTCTTTGCTTCACCATTTCCACATACAGAGGAACAATACTTCTGTTAAAAAAAAAAAAAAAAAAAAATCAATTGTCCCCAGCAATCCACCTACACAGTTCTTGGAAAAAAAATGGGCTTCACCAAGCAAACAAGGAACAAGGAGGATGAGAGGAATCCACCACTGCGCCTGCGCCTTCCATTATTCACACCAAGTGTTTTTAGAGTCACTAAGTTCAAATGACCCTGCCCCTTGGGGCTGCAGAACTATTTTTATCAATGCTTGCCAGTAAGGAAGCTGCACACATTAAATAAATGGGATTACTCGGTATGAACAGACACTAAGTGGCTTCAAGAGGCTTCAGGGTAAAGGAACTGCAAATGGCCTGGAAGGAAGACTCTGGAACAATCAATATCTGACACAGGAGAAGAACTCCTGGATGTTTTTCTGCTACCCAGGAGCCAGAGGGACTTTGATGTGGGGACCGCAGGGCATCCAAAGAATAGGAAAGCCTGCTGGGACCACATCCCAAACTGCCAGAAAACAATGAAAGAAGATAAATGGCCCTGGCTTCAGGAAAAGGCAACATTGAGTAATGAGTAGAGGTGTGCCTGGAGCATATAGTAAGTGATCAGCAAATACCTCACGTGCATGCACGCATGTGCACGTCAACACACACACACACACACACACACAGAGAGAGAGAGAGAGAGAGAGAGAGAGAGAGAGAGAGAGAGAGACACGCCTGCACAGAGAACTAGCAAGATAGCTTTTCTCTATCTTTCTTGCCTGCAGGATGATCACACGTAGCCTGAAGGCTTTAAATTGGAGGCTTCTACATACAATCAAGTCATACTCACTTCAGGCATCTAAGTTAATCCCTTTGTTCCATGAATATAATATTTCCCAGAGGGTGAATTTGTGAGAGAGAGAGAGAGAGAGTCAGAAGACAGAAAGGAGGAGGTGAGGGGTTGGTTTACATAATCACAGACTCCCAAGCCCAGAATCTGCAAGGCAGACAAGCAAGCAGTTGAAGTCTGTAGGTGGCATGGAGTCAGGATTCCCACTTTCTTTTGCCACAGAAAACTTTAGTCTGTTCTCTTAAAGCCTACAACTGACTGGAGCAGGCCCAGTCACACCATGAAAATCCACAGACCTTACTCAGTCTGTATTAATTTAACGCTAACCTCTTGAAAAAACACCTTAGCTTAGAGAGGTGATGCTTGCTTGTAATCATCCTATATGACACATCAAGACCTTTCTCAAAAACGGCAACAACAACAACCATTAAGGGGGTCCAAGAGACCCCTTCCCCAACAATATAGGCTGCTATTTCATTACTCTTGGTTGAAGAGTCTTTTGCTGAAGACACTACACACTTCAGTCAAGGACTTGAAGAAATCAAGCTGGGCACTGACCTGAAAGTCTCCTCTCTGGTGGACAGCTCTTAGAGCATTGGAAGGTGCTATGGAAGCTGCCAGAAGTGAAAAGTTATCAACGGGGCTACCCAGCTGTAAATCCTGTAACTTACAATAATCGTCAGCACAGCAAGGTGCACCCAATGGAACAGTTGCATTTTCATCTTAGAGATGGCCACAAACAATTATCTCACTGGACTTAAGAACTACTCAGCAGAATTCGTGCCTCGTACTCTATACTTAACTAAGAACCTATGGATGGAATTGCTATAGACCCTAGAGGAGAATCCATTACCACAATTCTCTAAACTGATACAGTATCCAACTGGCCCCTACATACTTATTCCTAATTTTACAGAGTGTAACTCTCAGCCCTTGCCAAAACAGCTTCTTTTTTTGCAGTAGATAGAAGTTATTACAAAGATCCCCAACAGAACATCCACAACATCCACAACATCCCCAGAATAAGTGACGATGGGGCTTCTATAACTCATCCCCTACACTTAAAGTTCAGGGGACACCATAGAAGAAAGAGCAAAACCCTTGTACGAGCCAGAGGACCAGAAAGACTGGTGCAAAATAGTGTCTTCTGGTCATGACAGGGATGTGGCACCCACAAACACTCAGCATCTATGGCTGTAAGAAGTGCACAGACCCACACAGGTCAAAATCCCAGCATGGATTGGGGAAGAGCTCACAAAGCCTAGATCCAAGTTGAAGAGCCAAGGGCAGTCAACTGCTACTGAGAAAGGGAGGGTCAGTTTCCTTCAGGGATAAGCCCTCTGATGGGTTGCTCATACCCCAGTGGCGGGCCCTACACTAGAGTGTATGTGCAACACCAATCATAGTAATACCATTAGAAACAATGGAAGATATAAATTTGAAACTGGGATGGGGGGTAGGGGAGGGAGGATAAGGGAGGCTAGATAAAATAAAAATGTGTTGCACTCTGTGGGAGTACAAAAAACAAAAACAAAAAAAGAAAAGAAAATACAGCCCACAAACAAAAAGCCTACTTTCTCCATGACACCTAAACCAGTATTTGATCAACATCTGCGTACCCTACCCTAGGTGCAGTGATATAAAACTCACCTTCCTATAACCAGATGCAAACACAGTGCTTCTTCCTCTGCACAAATATTCATTTCCATTGGACCGACTCAGTAGAGTTCCAGACATAAGAATTCTACCCCTTACTTAAAATGCAAACAAAAGAAACAGCCACACTCTCCTCTCTTGATTCTAGGTAGCAACTCAGGTCTCTAGTTGCACAAGATTAATCCTTTTCTCCCTGACACTTGGCATTCCAACCACCTGCAGACTGCACACTGGGGAATTCATTCTGAACCTCAGGGAATCTCCCAGTGCCTTCTCCTACTACTCAGTATCTTCTCTCCATATCTAGAACAGTCTGGGCTTTCCAACTTCCTGCAGAGTGGCCCAGCTGCTTCACCCTGGCAGATTCCAGTCCACCTGCTATACAATAGCCTGTTTAACACTGTCTCAATAAGAGCAGAACCAAATTTCTTACCCTGCCTTCCCTCCTCCCCGAGCTGCTTCCTTTTTGTTCTCTTAGACTAGGTGTCTCCTCTCCAACTGTCTATCTTAACTCACCCAGACAGGCCATTTCCGGAAACCTACCTATCTGGAAGATATAGCGTGCTCACAAGATATCTTAGAATCCTTGTCCAAAGGTGGATGGCGAACACTAACGTGAGAATAGAGTGCTGCAATGGATTAGGTGCAGGTGAGGGAGACAGGGTGATAACGTTCGAATTTGGCAAATGTGTAAGGCAGGTGGTAATGCAGGTTATTCTCTGAACTGGATCAAAAAGAGGAAACAGTTGAGAGGCCCAGCTAAGGAAAGATCAGAGAGAAAGATGATCAGGTCAGGGGAGGGAAGGAGGTAAAAAGAACCCAAGCAGGTGACCTAGAACTGCTATAAGCTCTGCACCCAAGATTACATGCACACAACAAAGGCAGAGAGAAGAAATGCATTTGACAGAGGCCAAAGGGAAGAAAGATTGGCATGGCCACAAAGAAGGGCTTGGGGTACCCCAGACAAACGCCCAGCAAGCGGGGCTCATCTCCTCTCTACACCCACCTATTCCCCTGTCCCTCCTCCAAAGGACCCCTGAGCACAAAGCATCAAGATCAGCATGCTCCGTTCTAATGCCTTGGCAGTGGGGAGGAAAAGAAATCGATTATCTTTCCTATACAGCATGGGTGCAAGTGAGGTAAGCACGGCTATCAGAAGGGTGATTTAGTTATTGATCAGGCAAGTTTCCTTCTGAGACCTCTGCACTTGAGTTTGTTAACATATTATCTTCCTTCTTAGCTCATAATCCCAACAGAGACTGCACTGCTTCTTCCTCAGTTTCCTCCTCCATTGGTCTCAGTCCCCTTAAGGTAATGGTCATATTGCTGCCCACTGCAGCATCCTTGTAACCAGAGAATGTCCAGGCAGGTGGCAAATAAAGAATAAGACTGATTAAGCGTCAATACTCCTCATGCTCAAGGAAGAACATGGGCTTGGGACTCCCACTGAAGCCTCCTGCTCGAAGGTCCTTCCGTGGACATTTTGAGCCAAGTCCACGTTGTCAGACAACAGAGTGTGTTTACTCCAACGACAAAGTCTTCATCTAAAGACCTCCTCATGGTCATCTGCAGGTCACTTTTCAATTTGTCAAATAGTACATGAGCAACAGAACCTTCTTTTCTACAAAAGCAACGACTGTCTCCTAATATAGCATAAAAAACAAACAAACAAACAAAAAAAAAACAAAAACAAAAACAAAAAAAACAAAACTTGGCACTGACCAGAACTTGGTCATCCTAGCCATCCATGTCAGAACCTTACATCAGCAGATCAATGCATCTCAGGAAAAGTGCTCCACAGAGGCAGGAATGGGATACAGTGAAAAAGCATTCTTTTGTTGGATATATTAGATAGCAGTGGGTTAAACCACAGGATCTTCTCCTGTCAGGGAGACATGGCAGTGTTTGGAGACCTTTTCATTCGCAGTTCATAGCCACCATGACAGGGAAATGACCACTGTCTTGTCTTTACAGAATACAGGTGAACCTAGGGTGTGGGAGAAGTCAAAGTTAAGCCCACATATTGGGACTCTAGGGCTCCAGATCAGAACAAACGCTCAGTGAATATTACCCGCTGCTTCTATTTATTGCTGTAGTTCTTAAAGAACATGCTTCGTCGGTATTTGCACTATACCAACTTACTCTGAGTAACTTGCCCTTAAGTCAGTGTACAGTGTGAGCAGCAGAGGCTTCCAAAAGGCCAAAGATTCTGCTGAATTTCAAGGTCAACGCTGTGTCCACAACTGCCGTGCTACCAAGTCACCCATGCCAAAGATCCTCCCACACTCCAGACTTGTAGCCAGGAAACAACAGACATGCTTCCTGCAGTTCCTTGGTAATTCTTTGTGCGGCTTTTTGAAGCTTTTGTGTTCTATAATGTGCTGGATTGGGTGGACAGCCCCAGCATGATCAAAGACCCAGCTGGCAGGTATGCCAACCCTGTATACTCTGCCAGCCACCAGGCACCAGCTGCCAGCTGCCAGCAACCAACCACCAGCCACCTGCCACTGAATCCAGGAAGAGTCACAAGGAGGAGATCTTAGGCTTCAGAATGGTTCCAGGTGCTATCCCAGCCACAGGCTCTGCCTTGGAACAGCCGAGGTGTGCCTACTTCAGGTGTGCCAGGCAAGGGCTGACATTCAAGCAACTCCCAAACTAACAGTGGCAGACAGATCACTGCCAATGTGGTGGGTCAAGAAAACTTAACCTCTGACTGGGACAAATGAACTCAAGAGGGTCTGAACGGAAAGTGCCCCTTCCTCCCACAGGCCCAAGCTCACGAGTACCACACTTAGTTCAAGGCAGGCTGGGGCCAAGGGATTTTAAGATAATAAGCACTGAAACATACACTAGTGAGGGGCTGCTTTGTATTACATGAGGAACTGTGCAAGAAACGGGGCTGGAAAGGGCTCGTAACATCTCCGATAGTTTGAATGAGAAATGTTCCCCATGACCTGAGGCATTTCAATGCTTGGTCTTCTGGTGCAGTTTGGGGAGATTTATGAGGTTTGGTTTTTTTTGGAGGAAGTGTGCCATTAGTAAGCTTTGAGAGTAAAAGGACCTGAGTCATTTCTAGTCTCCCCCTCCCCCAAGCCCCTTCTCTTTGTGTTTGAAGATCCGAAATGTGAGCCTTTATATCCTCCCTCAGCCTCTGCCTTTGCTCTGCCACCACGGACTCTAACCCCCTACAACCATAAGCCCAAATACATTACCTTTCCTCTGTAAGTTGCTTTGGTCACGGTATTTTATCAGAATCATAGAAAAGTAACTCCTACAGCATCCCATGGTCATAGTTTCTAACAAAACAGACACCCACTTGCATTAAGTGTCAGGTAAGGGAACAGGGACCCCTGTTCTCACAGGATGCAGGGACTTGTTGAATCTGCCTCTGCCTCTAGGAACCCCAAAGACCTCCATGGAGAAATTCTGGGTGTCAGCCATGCCTCTATTAACCCTGAAAATCTTGAAGATGTATATGGCAGCACCTTCGTCCTCAGTTGGATGGATAAGGAAGGTCTGTTGGCTGTCACATTTTCCCCATAGAAACATTTATAGACAAGAAAAAAGATCACCTAAGGTCAAAGGGCAAAACTGGCTGTAACAAACACAGGAGCTCACTTCTTACTTTTTACAAACACATAGGAAACATTTCATATACGAGATCCACATCACATGGAATAAGACTGTTCAATGAGTGATATACATGTCTGAAGTGGCAGTAAATACACAAATGATTACACACACACAGCACTTTCACTTATAGGTAGTGCATGGGTGTATCTTTGTGCCCGTGACTACATACATATATTAGCAAAATGGCTTTTTAAAAGTTTTCTTCTTGCTTGTCTGAATTTCCTAAATTTTAGTCCGAGTATTTGCTGCTTTTTTAGGTTCCGTGGTAAGAATGGAAGTTCTACCTCTTTTTCTCAGATGGGCCTGTGACTGGGGAGCATGACAAGGAAGCTAGAGAGTGCAGTGAAGTTTCTGTACGGCCTCCTATCCAATTGACCATTTGTACATGATGGTATGCCACTCATCACCTAGGATGGTAACTCACATAGAACAAACAACACTGTCCGCACTTGTTCTTTGTAGAACACTTATACTGGGCTAGCCCATAGTACTTCTTCGCCCTTCACTGCTGTCAACATACAGGGTAGATACCTATGTGCAGAAGAGGAAACAGAAGCATGAATCAGGTAGGTCCCAGTGATAGCCTGGCAGAGCAAGGTGCAGCTATAGCCTTCACTCTCTGAGTAGCACCCTGCTTCTCCTCACCATCCCAGAACCCAGCCAGGTCATTACATTCCTGCTGCCAGAGATCCTTGGTGGGGACAGGCTGTGGACTGAATGACTTGGGAAAGAGTAGAGGGTTTACTCATAGAAGAAGTAAAGGTTGGAGAAAGGATCAGGGCTATGGGAACAGAGCGAGCCAGCAGCTCCATATGGTATATTCATGCCAATTGAGGTGAGTATCTGGGCATTTCTGTCCCAGTGTAACTGGGCCTCAGGATATCCAGTGTGGGAAGCCACTAAGACAGGAAGTAGCCACCAGAGCCCTGGTACAGGTATCCAACCTTGCATGATTGGCCAGCTTGGTTGGCTGCCTGTCAAGACTTCTAAAGGGTGAATGAAGAGGCTGGCTAAGTCTGCCTGAAACTGAGATGCCTAAACAAAGGGAGGCCACTGTGGGTTAAGCTGGCAGAAGTCCATGGCGGACACAGAGGGCAAGGAAACAAGAGTCACAAAGCAAAAGCTGGGGTTGTGGGGGGAGTAACAAGGTGCTATCTGCATTGGGCATTCTCTGCCCACAGGAGGGAGACAGAATGCAAACAGGAGGCCATAGCTGTTGAGAAAGTAGTGAGGAGGTCTGGTAGGTAGAAGTCAGCAGAGACCAAACCTTTCTTGTTCTGTTTCCTTTTCTTCCTCCCCACCCCACCCCATCCCACCCCCACCCCCACCCCTGCCTTGGGGTGTGGGGGTGTGATATCTATTTGGTTTTACTTTTCTTTGCATTGTCACTGTCTTCAGTCGCACCAGAAGAGGGCATAAGATCCCATTACAGATGGTTGTGAGCCACCCTATGGTTGCTGGGAATTGAACTCAAGACTTCTAGAAAAACAGTCAGTGTTCTTAACCACAGAGCCATCTCTCCAGTCCCTTATTTGTTTGGTTTTAAACAGTGCCTCTGGTAACCCGAAGTTGACTTGAACTCACTACGTAGCAGAGGATGACCTTAAATTTCTGATCCTTCTCCCTCTACGGCCTGAGTTCTGGGCTTATAGTCATGTGATGTCCCCAGGGTTTACTTACTGCCAGGGATCAAATCCGAGGCTTTGTGAATGAATCACATCACCAACTGAGCTATGGGCTCAGCCTAAGAGCAAACCTCTTTGCAAGGCACTGAAGGAATTCCTTCAGGTATCTTGTGCATTCCAAAAATTCCCTAACATAGGTCTTTTTCTATCCTTCATGACTTCTACACCAGTCATAGGAGAACCTAGGTCCCTGTAGGGTTAGCTCCCCTCAGACATCCCTATCAGGACCAGGTAGGATAAAAACAAGCTAGGGTCATGTTCCATGACACAGGAGTTAGAATATCTCCCCTCCTGGCACCACCATAGGATGTGACCCTGCAAATGACTTAACCTTAAGGCAGTAAGTGCAGTAAAGACACTAAGAACATCATGTATTGGCAGGTAAGATATTACAAGTGAGGACTCCTGTCTGAGGACAAGTGTTCCTCTAACAGCCGACTCCATCACCCAAGGAGTTCATTTCCAGGTATGGGAGGAGTTGACTGCCCCATGGGAAGGAGCTATGAAGGGTGAAGCATTGGTTCTGGTATGCCCTAACTCCCACCTGGAGAGTGCCACCGCCACTGATACAGAGTCACAATATGGGAAGCAGGAGTCACATGAAACAGATGGCACGAGACTATTAGAACCCAGATTCAAGTCACTTATACCTGGCTCTTTTCCACATTATGGGGGCTGGAGAGATGGCTCAGCAAGTAAAAGCACATGTTTGTCTTGTGGTGAACTAGGGTTCAGGTTCTGGTGCCCCCATGATGCCTTGCTACCATGTATACCTCCAGTTCCAGAAGCTATTCTCTTCCGACCTCCATGGGCACTAGGCATGCACACGGCACACATACATACATATAGACAAAACATTTCATGTAGTTAAAAATAAACATTAAAAAAACCAAATAAGCCCAACATGATAACCTGGCCCCTGGCTCTGGAGTTTGTAGTTTCTTCTTGGGGATGGGAACCACACTGGTGAGTTTAAGGGAACCATACAATAGCTTCTAATGAAGGGTCAGAACATGTAGCTATTAGAGAGCTCAAAGGGATGGATAGAAGAGAGCAGCAATAGGGGGCCAGTAACAGGAAGACAAGAAGCCAGCTACAGATCACAGAGCAAGGAGGATCTGGATCCATCTGAAGCCATATCAGCCCCTCCTTGGTACAGAGACAGGCCCATCACAGATCTAGAGCACCTTCGTGTTATGCAAATGAGGGTTGTGTGCAGAGGATCTGCCAGGACTTTCTCTCTACCCAGCATTCCCAGGTTCTAGCCAGAGATGGAGGAGGCTATAGGAAAGAAGTTGGCCATGGGACTTCCAAGGCCTTAGACCTGAACTGCAGAAGGCTGCCAACTCCCTGCGCCCACCTGGCCCAGGTGAGGGGGTTGTTCCTTTTCCTCCACAGCCTGTCCTGGCACATCAGGCCTCAGAATGAAGCAGATGGTAGAATAGGAAAACCCACAGAGATAGAGACAAAAAGGTCGGAGCTCATCCTCTACTTTCTGGCTTGATGTAGGACTGAAGATGGTCACACCACCTCTGTGAGACTACGAAATAGAGTCCTGCTTCAAAGGGCGATTTGAGAGACTCCAGGAGACATGGGCTGGCAGAGCCTCTTTGAATGCAGGCTATGTGGGTAGGAGTCATGTCAGGTTTCCTACACGGTTTTTAACAAAAGAATCAGAAATGAAGCTAGGCTTTAAATGTGGCGAATGACATTCCTTTCCTTCCCTGGACCTTCTTGTAAGGCACTGGGTAACTGGCTCCAGCCCCTGAGCTTTGGTTGCCCAGACTGTAAAGTAGGATATTGACTATGTGCCATTCATGCCATAGGCCCACATAAGAGTAAAAGCTTGCCAGCCATTGGCACTCAGCACGTTAATTACTGCCATGTTGCTCTATCAAGGATAAGACCCTCCTGTCTAAGATAGACATTGTAAGTAGCTCTTTGCCTGGTTAAGACAGAAAGGGAACTACACTGAGACTCTGAAGATGTTCCAATCATTCATGGGACCATGGTTGCAGTTTCATTGGCAGAGTGCTTGCCTCACGTGTCTGAAATCCTAGGTTTAATCCCTAGTAGCACGCTTAAAAAAATAAAATAAAAATGAAAACCTAAAAGTACCAGAAAAGAGCATGTGGGGTGGCAAACCACCTATCATCAGCGCTTGGAAAAGGGAAGGCAGGTATATCATAATTTCAAGGTCACATAGCAAGTCCAGGCCAGCCTGAGATACATAAATAATGTCTATACAAAAGCAAAGTGATATCAGAGGCCCTCAGCCGAATTCCAAGATATGATATTATTTTGGAAACAGGGTCTCACCATGTCCCCTGGGCTAGTTTTGAACCTCGGTCTCCAAACATCAGCTTCTCTGGATATTGGAATGATAGGTGTGTGCCACCAGCTATCAAGAAGTCCAGCTTTTCAAGAAGTCCTCCTGACCTGATCTGATTGTAAGGATATGGGAATGGTGTGAGGAACATGTGGAGAAGATGGCTGAGTGTGCTCTTGGTGGGAGCTGGGGATGGGGGCTCCATCATTAGGATCGAAAGACTGAAACACAGTGTCTGTTCTGTGTATCTCACTCATGTCTCCTGCCTTCATCCTTCGGTCACCGTGAGTAGGTGGTGGAACTATCATCTGCTTATCAGGTAGCTGGAAAAAGGAGGTACATCGAAGGGATGAGATAGTCCCTGAGTTTATCTGTCCCAGTAGCTGCTCAATAGGGTCTGAAATGCCCAAGGCCTAACAGAAGCATTCTGCTTCCTCCCCATGACCTGTCAAACAAACACACGATGGTGGCAGGTGCCCAAGGCAGCCAGCCAAGCAGGGTTTCTTCCTGGCCACTGTGCCAGCAAGAACGGAAGCCTAAGAATGTCTTTGGCGCTATCCCTATCCTACTCTGAGCTGGCAGACAGGAGGAAGAAGCCAGGAGCAGGTGGCTGGGGTGGGGGCTTTTCTTTTCTGCTCTTTTGAAGGTGGGCTGGGCATGCCACCCTTGAAGCAGCTCTGGTACCTCATGCTGGCACATAGACACTTTTCAGTTTTGTTTGGCTTCCCTTAGATGAGAGCACACAGTGCCTTGGGTGCGGGAGAGCATGCTTTTCTAGCGCTCACACGAAGGACTGCAAACTCATAATGCACTTGAGGTTGATTATCCAAGTATTTCAGTGGTGCCCAGTGGCCCCCAGTGGCACCCAGTGGCCCATGAGGTCTCAGCCATCACACACAGTGTTACAGGTACCTGGTCACGTTCAGCAGTGACATCTGTCCACAGGGTGGAATTTCTTCCTGCATAAAATCTATTTATTCTTTGCTGTCAGGTAACACTGGACTTACATGCTCATGTTGCTACTTTTTTTGCTGTCACTTCTGGTCACCCATTAAACATCTCTGAGCTAATATTTTTCCTCCTCAAGATTCAGGAGAGCAAGTCCTCCCCACTGAGTCAAATGAGAAGGAATAAGGTATGTCAGCAGAGAGCAGGTAACCCAAGTAATTCTGTAGCTCCATGCTGCATTCACAAAGAGACGCCTGCAGCAGACTGTGTACCCCTGGGCCATACAATGAGACCTAATTAATCAGTGGATCGCATAAGACTCAAAGACCCTTCAGCTTCATACAGCAAATGAGAACCTAGCTTCTCAATACCTCCTCGCTATTTCTCATGATCTCTGTCCAGAAAATAATATCTTTACCAGTATGCGCTTGATTGAAAGTGGATGGGGAATTGTTGTAATGGAGTTACAGACACCCCAGACATAGTGGATGGGTGATGTGCCAGACAGATACGCAGGGGGTCCCTTATAGGACTTTAATGGACCAGGTAATTAGTGTAACACTATTCAGCTCCTGTCCTTGTAAAGTTCAAGAGGTATCACTGATGTCCCCATTATATATAGATCACTGAAACCATTCTAAGGACCAAACCTCCGTGGCATAAACACTAGGTTGATGTTCACCCATCAAGGCAGTCAGGCAGAAAGCTTGGATGGGCTTTTACTAGGCTCACTCAGAGGGTCTGGTCTAGGCTGCTGTCAACTGAGATAGAATGCCCTGGCTGTATTCTGCTTCACTGATCACAGTTTTAGAACTGAAGGGTCATCCCAGATACAGCCCGTTTTGGGTGATGGGAGGCAGGAGAATTGGAAGTTCATTTTTTCAAAGCTCATCCGGCAAAATGTCTGCTAACAGCTCAGTGAGCAAAGTTTGAGTGTATGATGGGGCCTGCAGAAGATAACAGGGATAGGTAATCCTTAGGGCCATTCCGGCAGCCAAATAAACATGCTGCTTTGTAGATAGACAAAGGAGAATCCATAAAACTACTGTTGAAAAAAGTAACAGAACTCAATTTCCAAGTTGGGATTTGAACTTACATTTATTTTTGTTTCCTTTGTATGACTTTCGTTTGGTTGGTTTTGGTTTCAGGTTGTTTGTTTGGTTGTTGTTCTTGTTGGTTTGGGGTATTCTGCTTTTGTCATTGCTGTTAGTTTGGGTGCTACAGATTAAATCCCAAGACTTGGTGTGTACAAAACATACAACTTAGAATTGAAGTAAACGTCCAGTCCCGAACTCAGCTATTTGATCTGTATGGAGTACATCTTGTGCTTATTGCCATTACAGTATGGTCACAGAGGAGAGGAAAATCAGCAGCATGAACGTGATATCAAGCTAGGACTTTACCAAGGATCTGTTAGGTTTGGATGGTCTGAGTGTTGAGCAACCATGGGAATGCTCACCTGGCTCAGGTTGAAAGCTAATATACCTTTCCATTGACAGCTCAGGCCGCCCATCCGGTCTGGAAGCAAATATCACTGAGCTAAGTAGCTGGAATGAGCCAAAAGCATGACCTGAGAGAGTGGGGATGAATTAAGCAGCTCCACAGGGAGGAATGCAACCTTCCCTGAGTCTCCAAGCTCTGCAAAGCCAGGTTAAAGTTCAAGCAAAGACTCTATGCTAATTGATCCATTTCCACCCACTTCCCGCCTCCAAATGTCCTGGTTTTCCCAGGGATGTAGACAGCACAGCTCACGTAGAAAACACTTCACAGAGTCTGCAGTGCTGCCAAGCAGAGCTGAGAGAGAGAAGGGGCCAGGCAGGAATCAGAGCTAACAGCCAGCATCTGACTCAGAGGTTCTGGGCCAGCGCTCTGCAAATGACATGTCAGTAAGCTCCCCAGGTGACCCCAATACAGTTGTTTCTCAGGTCACACTGGGAACCCAACAGAGAAGAAGAATGCAGACGTCAGACCACTACATGCCCCACAAAGATGAAGCCAGCCTAAAAGCTATCAGGTGTTCACAATCCCATGGGGGAAAACAGACACGTGGGCATGACAGAAGCAGCCAAAAAGTCAGTAACAATAGGAACTATCGACCTGTACATAACTCACACCAAATACTAAGTCACACTCTGGGCACCCATATCCTCATCTGAACTTCATGAGGATTTTGAGACAGGGAAGGTATGTATGCAGCGTTTTGCAGGTGAGTAAAAGAAAGAGCACTGGAAAGTCTCAGTATATGAAGGTCTGAATCTAACATGTTGTGGGGTCCAGATGCAGAGGCATTAAGCCCGGGCCCAGGTATTTTAGGGGAAGCATTAACTCCACATGGAACACTATTATCTGCTGTGGGAAAGTGGAGTTTGTACTGTGGTATGCTTTGGTTTTTTTGGAATTTTAATTCTCACAATAACTGTGTATACTTACGGAATTCGGCGTGGTTTTTCAGTGAATGTATATAGTGTATAGTAACCAAATAAGAGCAGTTAACATGTTTATCACCCAAAATGTTTATTTGCTATGAGAACACTTCAAATCCTGTCTTCCGGCTGTTTTGAAATAAGCCTGCCTTTAAAAAAAAAAAAAAAAATTGCTCCTCACAGTTGCCATTTTAATCACCACAGACTATTTGTTAAGCCATTTTCAAATTCTGCTTTAGATTGATGCCACATTTATGAGCCTGTAGCTTCCAGCTGCATTCTTAAAAATCAGTAAACTCAATCTTTGACCAACATCTTGGGCAAAGCTATGGGGTCTGGTGGGCGTGGCATACACTCCTCCTCTCTCACTCCAGTTTCTTTAACCCTTTCTACCAAGTCACTCTCCAAGGGCACTGCCATTAAGGAGGTGACCCTGCTCTCCAGTGCCTCTTTCCCAAATTCCCCACAAACCTCAGTTGAGAGATTAAGGGGCTTGCTCAGAGGCTGTGTGAAGCCCAGCCCTGTACTTGAACTTCAGAACTGTCTACTGTGGCCCTCCAGCACAGTCACTACCTCAAAGATGTGACTCATTCCTTTTGTGTCATAACTCTTGGGGATGCGAATAAGGAAGAAAAAAAAAGTCAACACCCAGATGAAAATTGCTACGGCCATCTTTTCTTAAGGAAAAGGAACTTCCTGTGTAATTATTAAAATTGATGCTGTGGGGGGGTGGGGGTGGGAGGAGAGCTAGAGAATGGGAAATATGCTGCTTCCCAGCAGAGGGGGTATCAGGGCCAAGGACATGACGTTCTCTCAAAGTACTATACAGGGCCGGGAAGGCTGGCCTGTCACTGTGTGTCCAGGATTGCTGGGGCCACGCACTGGCTCCTGATCTGTAGATGCTCATTGCGGACGTGGCTTCTGAGAACAGGATTGGGCCTCCATCCAGCAGCCTCAGGAAAGACTCTGGCAAGACTCCTTAGGATGTAATATGGAAAGATATTTTCCCCTCCGGACTCCGTGTCTCCTCAGCGTGGCAAAATAGAAAGAAAATGGACCACGCTGTTGCAAAGGGAGATGAAAACTCACATGGGAAACCCACGGACAAAGTCTGAAATTGCAAAGGAAACATCCTAATTTGCAGTACAGGCCTGTGGGAGGCTCTCACGATGGACTTTGCTTCTGCCTTCTGGTACGGAGATAAGAGGTCTCGGAGCAGGGATCAGAAGGCAGAACATCCTGTAGAACATGCTGGCAGCATATTGAGGTGAGGAATTCTCAGGACTCAGTGGGATTTAGTGAGAAGTCATGGCTTACATCAGTTCTCTTGATGTCATGCTTGTTCCCCTATTCATTCTACCCCTGAGGCTATCTCATGTAAGAATGAAGTCTTTCAAAACCCTGTGGACATGTGAAACATTAAAAATAGTACCAATGAGCTGCAATGAGAGTGACTTTTACCCAAGAGTCATGAGCTTTTCTTACCTCTGATGAATGGACTGACATAGGAACTGGGGAACACAGCTTAGTAGAAACAAGGTCGTAGGTTCTAGTACCAAGGAGCCTGTGTTTGAACTTGGGCTCTATTATTAACTTGTGCAGCCTTCAGTAAGCAACATTGTGTCAGCTTTCCATCTCCGAGACAAGAAGGGCCTAAGAAAACCAACGGCAGGGCAGCTCCCTTTGGCTCACAGTTTCAGAGGGTTCTGTACTTATTTGGCTTAGCAGCTTTTGAGCCTGTCGTAAAGCAGAGCATCTCTATGGAGGAACACAGGCAGGGGAGGTACTCACCACAAGGCCAGGAGACAATGAGATGGAGCAAAGAAGAAGGGAAGAGAAGAAGTAAGACACCAGGGACAAAAATACAATCTTCAAAGACACAGCTTCTCCAACGAGACTTCACCTCCTAAATTTTCCACCACGTCTCAATACCTATTAAGGTGTGAGCCAATCAATAGGTTGATCTACCAATAAGGTCAGAGCCTTAATGATCCCATTACCACCAAAGGCCCCATCTCTAAATATCACCTATTCATTCGGTCTAAGCCTTGAATTTTTGAGCTTCTGGGGAACTATTACAGATTGAAACCATAACACACTTTAGCCTGGCTGTGCCCCAAGTTCTTCATTCATAAAATGCAGACACTACTCATTCAACTGCAAAGGACTGTTACAAAGATTGACCGAGCTACTCTGCAGTGTATGCCATGTGTATCAGTACTGTCCTAATGATAATGGAATAGAAATACTCTCAGGATATAGTAAAATATTGGCCAATATTCACCCCATATTCAAACTCACTGAAAGCAAGTCCTACAGAGTGCTAAAAATACGAGACTCTTGGTGTCCTTAGAGGCATCCACTTTAAAGTGAGGCAAAAGCAACCCACTGAATGCTCAACTGAGGGCTATCATACCAAGTAGTTGTAGACGCCATTCATATAACACCCAGTGTGGCCTCACTGAGTAAATTTTATTTCTCAGTTTTTTGTTATTACATGTCTCCTTGCTTTGTCTAACAAAGGACTAGTGGAAGACCATAACTTGTCAGGGCTACCAGAGTTCAGGCTTTGTTCTCAGCAGCTCTGATGATATTCTCAGCAGCCTTTGAGGATCTATGTACATTTTGTATTTTGTGCAGCTGCCAACACACACACAATTGCCATTTTTTGGCAATAATTCAAGTTTCTCTGCTAAGACTTCAAAGCTGAGTTTATGGGATAGGTAGACTTAGCTTTATCAGGAGTCTTGGGGAAGAAATTTCCTCTGAGGTAATTCATGTTGTTGCCCAATTCTATTCCCTGCAGTAGCAGGATACAGGCCCTAACTTTTCAGATAATCATTGGTGAACAGGGACCCTTAGGAACCAGTAGCCTCTCTCCAATCCATGCATGTTAGTACTCACACTAAGGAGCAAAGAAAAGTTCATCAAATCCTTCTCACCTCTGAACCTCACGTCTTCTTTACACTTTCTCTGATCCCAACAGAGCAAACTCTCAGCTACTGAGGGTCTCAGACAGCAACCTGTGGGTTGCAATCGTTTTTTAATCTTGATATCATGCATAGCAGATGTTTAACATTATGGTTCATAACATTAGCACAATTGCAGTTACGAAGTAACAAGAATCATTTTATGGCTGGGGTGTCACCCCATCATGAGGAACTGTATTAAAGGGTCACAGCGCTGGGAAGATTGAGAACCACTGGTCTAAGAGGTTAGACTGGGACCCACGTGCTTAACTTCAGATAACTCAAGGGCTAACATGATTAGTACCCTTAATGTTGCATACAAAGTCCTATTGAATAATTTAGGACTCTTTCTGCCTCCCAGAAGACCTCTGCTTCTTGACAAGAAACAGGCAGATGCTGTATAATAGTTAAGAAGGTGTGGTGGGCAGCACCACCCACAGAAAGAGGGACAGGACTTTAAGAAATCACAGAGCAAAGAGGGAAACCCAGGAGTCAGGGATGAAGAATGAAAGGTATCAGGAAAAGTCCAAAAAACAAAAGTGAGATTCTCTCATGGGATCTGGAAGTAAAGGGGAACGAAAATGTCAACAGTTCCCTCTCCTGGGTCACGCATTATTAAAAGAATATGTTTAGAAGATGCTGGAGCAAGCACCAAGCAAAATTCATAAAGCAGGCAACACTGCAGGAGCTAGCTTCTTGGCACCAAGACGCACCGTTGCTCTTCCTCTTCTGGAGGGTCCGTTCTGCCCTTGCCACAATGCTCCTGAAACAGCAGCGGGCTTAACTCTCATGGGAGTCCATCGCAGGAGGGAAAAGGAGACAAGTAGACCCACACATGCTGATGCATGGGCCATCGGCAGACCAAAACAATGCGGGATTTATAATCCTCCACAAAAAGAGAAATGGAAAAATCTGTTCGTCTGTATTCACTTGTGAGAACCGATAACTCTTCATGGTAATATTTCACTGTGAAGGTGGACAAACCTCCAATTCAGGGTGTGTCCCCCTGCAACTCCCCCTCCTGAGTAGATTAACAGAAATGATACTAGTGGATTTACACAAAGGGGCAACCAGCAAGAGGCGTGATCTCAGGATGTAGCTGAGAAGGTTTCACACTAGTGTTGGTTATTCTCTGTATTAAGTGTTAAAAATCAGTGTGGTTATGAAAATTTTCAATGTTTTCTGTTGTCTTCCATGTACTTAATAACTAAAAAAAAAAAAAGACTGTAAAAGGGAATTCTGTCCATTGCAACCTCTAATCCTCCTAGATCTCTTTCTGCAAGGTAGTGACAGCATTCTGTATGAGTGATCATGCAGATGGTGCCAACACAGTGGCCCTGAATCTCATATTCAGACTGGAAGCACTAAAGACAAGAGAACTGCTCAGTGCTGACCACACGGCTCAGAACTGGCCAGCCTAGGCCAGCTCACAGGCTAGACTGGCCCCTGCAGGGAAGGGGCCTCAGATGGCCGAGTTCACGACCCATCTGCTACAGTCATCATGAATCATACTTGATTGCTAAGAATCAAGGAGCAATGTCTTCTCCAGAAGCTACTTTTCCTTTCCAGTGTCAGATCCATGGAATTTAAGTGGGAGAGAAATAGTGTGGACTTCAGACAATCTCATTAACTTCTGGTTTTGACGATGCAAGGGTTTCTTATTTGTAACTCTTTCCCTGACCCTTCCCTTCCAGTCCACACAATTCACTCCAAGATGCAGGCTCCTCTCTAGGATGCTGGCTATACATCAGCATAGGCATAGGCTCCCCCAAGAAGATTCTCCTGGTTATACTTCAGCTTTTACCATTGTAAGCAGCAGAATTCTACCTGGATCATGTCCCTAGGACTCCCTTCTCTGACAGCTGAGGATAGTGAACATCCAGAATGTCACTATATACAGCAGTGAGGATTCCATCATGTGTGTTAATGAGGATAGCATTACATGCAGTGAGAAAGATGCCCTTGTGTATAGTAGGGGTTAGGGTTCAGCTTAGAGAGAGTGGTTTCTAGGAATCTCCTAAAATAACACAGCTGTCTGTGACCCTGAGAAACATTGTTGTGGCTAGTGCCTGACATTGTTGCAGACCTAGGTATGATTTTATGTTTCTTTGCTTTTCATATTATTGTGCCACTTCAAAGTTTAACATAATGCCCCCCCCCCCCAAGACAGCCATTTTAAACTGTCATTTTTATGTCTGAATGAACAGAAAATAAATTCGGTCACTATACATGCTACAGTGTGGTCAGTCATTCCTCTGTGTTATAAGATTGAAGCTATTTTTCAATATTTTTGTTTCCTTTTGTTTTGCTGAGATGTAGTTTCACCATGTAGATCAGGCTGTTCTCAAACCTGTAATCCTCCTGCCTTAGCCTCTCAGGTGCTGGGATTCCAGGTGTGTGCCAGAACAGCTGACCTGATACACACACACACACACACACACACACACACACACACACACACACACCTTTGTATATATACGTACAGCGCAATTCTGAAAGAAATCTCAACAACTCATCTACCTAGCTATATAGATCATTACTAATGCCCTGAGCACACAAAGGTGACCATGACTGGTGATCCTGCCTGGTCCCGGAGCACACAGGAATGACTATATAATCTGCCACTCAGTCACACACCACAACATCATGGCTAATGTAGAAAAATGAGGTCTCTAGAGATCAAGATCTTTTCTGACAGACTTGGAGAGGCTGCCAACATAAATGAGGCACCCAGTGTTCAGGTGTTACAAATATATGTTTAATAATTAAGGAGGCAGCAACTAACTGACTGTATTAATTACAAAAGTATCACAATTCCGAGTGTCTCATAAATCCAAGTGCAGGATTCATCAATTTTTTGCCATAGTCACTTCCTATCCATCTCTTGTGCCCTCGAGAGGGCTCTTTGGATGCAGAAACATAGAAACAAAGTCTAGAGAAATAGCACGCAGTGATACATGGAGACACCTAGATGTGAAGCCTGGTTGGTTTGTATGAATACTCCATCCCTCCTCTGCCATCTACCCTGGACTCTGCTTTTCTGTCCACAAGCAAGATAATGACCACTGGTCTCTGCTGTTTCCCTGGTCCTGGAATTCACAGAAGGCAACTACTTACTCAGGAAGTATAGTCAACTCATCTGCACATCCTTTATACTTCAACATGCAAACCACTTGTATAACTTATTCCATTCTAAATGTTGGAAGGGCAAAATCTGGCCTGACTTTTTGACCTTCTCTCCACTACCCCAGGATTATCTCTGAATTAAGCCAGCATCATCTCTGAATTGAGCATATAGGAAAGAATCTATGCAATGTGCCTTGTAGCACCTATAAAACCAAAGAGGCATCCCAATGATGCTTGTGAAAGACAAGTGGCCCGGCCTCATAGTTTGCCATTACATTTTGGGTACCCATCTATCTATGATGCTCAAAACAACATTCATGTTCTCAGTAGAATAAGTACATTCCATCACTACAGGAAGTATGTGCCTATATATATATATATATATATATATATATATATATATATATTTATATGCTGCCTTCGAAAATTGCTGGGTCTTGGGACTTAGGAAAATTTTAAATTTTATTATACCTTTTTTTTTTTAAAATTAGTCTTTTTAAAATTACTAAGCATTCCTACCTTGTAGTTTTGAACCAGAGTTGACAAAATGGAGCTTTCAGGATAAATCTGGTTACCATATGCTTTAGCCTATGAGCTAAGAATGGTTTCTACATTTTAAAATAGTAAAAAGAAAACCCAGAGGACAAGCAGTATTCTGTGACATGAAAATTATGTGAAATACAAAATGTAGTGCATATACCCAAACTTTTCTTGGTGCAGAACCACATGCATAGATTGATTGTAAATTGATTGTAAATAGATTGATCTACTTTGTGCTGAATCAGGATAGTTGACTGGCAGAATTGACAGGGACAATGTGGCTGGCAAAAACTGAAATATCCATCAGGCTTTGACCCCTTGCAGAGAAAGTCAGCCTGGCTCTAGACAAACTCATCATCTGTATAACCTCTGACAAATTTGCATTTCAGGGGGCGGGGCAATGACTCTAGTTGTATTTAATTACAACAGAAAGTATATTTCCTAATCTGGAGACAAAGTCTCATGTAAACATGCTCCACCTCAAACTCAGTATACATCTAAAGATTACCTTAAACATTTGTGCTAGAATTACAGGCATGTGTTCCTCCTGTGTTGACTTTGTATGATGCTAGGCCTCTAACTCAGAGTTTGTGCATGCTAGGCAAGCACTCTACCAAATAAACTACGCTCTCAGATTCTCATTTCTAGATAATGTAGTTAAGGTTTTACCTACTCATTTAAATGTATTTGTAATTATCCAGTCCTTTGTGTTCACTGACAGAACAGTGAACATTTCAAGCCACTGAACCTACTGGGTAATTCTGTTCTGGTTCTATTCCTTAGCCTTTAAAGAAGAATCTTTGTCATGGTCTATTGAAGAACATTTTCTTCCCCTGTATTTCTGTGATGCCTGATGTTCTGAAGCTTGCGAAGGCTACAATGTACTTTACAAAGAAAGTATGTGTTAGAGACGCTTCTTCAGACAGGAGGCGGTCGACTGCCATTTGGCATGGGTTCAATGCTAGTAAATGAGACACATAAAACATAGCACCTTTAACAGATACACACCAAAGAAGGTTATGTATGGAAGGGCTGACAAGCATATTGGTCAGAGAATCCCAGGAACAGAACTCTGTTTTGTCTGGGGCAATGCTTTCATACTAGCTAACTCAGTGAGTGTGGCCCTTTATAAGGCATAACTATAACAAAGAATTAACTATATGTTATTTCATTATCCATCCTAGAACACTACCACCTCAGCCTCTGCCAAACAGTGAGTTCTTTGAAATCATTCTGACTTGTTCATATATCTATCTTTAAATACCTATTTAAAACAAAACAAAACCCTTCATAAGCCTTCTGATGAGTCCAGAAAAAAATGCAACCCAGAGAGAGCAACTGCCAGCATCTCCACACTCCACATTTTAACATGGTCTCTTGTCCTTTGTTGCCTTGGGGAGCACTACAGACTGGCGATCCTTAAAGGTGCTGATGGGACAAAAATAAATTCATACATGTAATCTCTTGGCCCTTAGCCCCATTGAACACTGTAAATATTTTAATTATTCACGGAAACCCCTAAAGGAATGGTCCCTTTCTGCAACAGGAAATTGTCACTGTGCTTGAATACACCAATTACCAAACCTTCCTTTGCAACATTGAACCCAAACTTTCCCGCAGATGCTTCTAAGAGGCTGCTCAGTTCTTAGTAGAGACATTTGTAAATGGAGAAAAAGTGGCCATATAGCCCCACAGGAGCCATCATAAACCCGTCAATTAACAATTTTTGGGAAAGCATTGATAAGCTCAGTAAGAAGATTTACCTCTCCCTAATCCCATCCAATGTATTAAAAATAGCATCAGTTTAAGCATTTGTAAATTAGTTTATTAAAAATATGCACAAAATTAATAACCTTATAATATAATTGTGCATTAGGAAAATGTAGAGGGAAAATCCACTGTCAAATAGATTCTGTAGTTTGCAGACTACAGGTTTGTATATGCTTGATCCAGGGAGTGTCACTATTAGGAGGTGTGGCCTTGTTGGAGTAGGTGTGTTTCTGTGGGTGTGGGCTCATCCTAGCTGCCTGGAAGCCAGTCTTCTCCTGTTTGCCTTCAGAAAAAGATGTAGAACTCTTAGCTCCTCCTACACCATGCCTGCCTGGATGCTGCCATGCTCCCTTGATGATAATGAACTGAACCTCTGAACCTGTAAGCCAGCCCCAATTGAATGTTGTCCTTATAAGAGTTGCCTTGGTCATGGTAAGACACAGACTCTACCACAACAGGGTATACTTACAACCCAATCTCATTTACTCTTGTGTAACATTCAAGATAGAAGATATGTATGACAAAGAATGCCTACTATCTACCCGTACCTTCACCATCTTCTATTCTGGAGCTCTTCTAGAGTTTATGGCTTAGAAGGGGAGTGACTATATGCCACTTTCAAGGTGAAGTATTTAAAAAGTGGCTGAGTGTATGCATACACAGAACCCCCCCCCCAAACTGTAATAAAAATGCAACAAATTAAGAAAGCTGCAGGATACAATATTAATAATATACAAAGCTTCTT
This sequence comes from Arvicanthis niloticus, assembly GCF_011762505.2. NCBI lineage: Eukaryota > Metazoa > Chordata > Mammalia > Rodentia > Muridae > Arvicanthis > Arvicanthis niloticus. Next base: position 38,566,437 of record NC_047670.1, on the reverse strand, counting down.
ATATACTTATAGCAAACTACATGTAATAAACATATAAAAAGCAATCCATCTTACAGTAGCAAACAAAAATGACAGGAACAAGGAAACAACACACACACATACATGCACACATGCACAAGCACACATAAGAGAAAGAGAGATAGACATCCCATGTCGATAAGTGGGAAGAATCAACACTGCTGAAACTTTAATCCTATCTACAGATTGGATCCATTCCCTATTACATCTTGGTAGCATTCTTCACAGAATTTGAAAACAATCCTGAACTTTGTATGGAAACAGAAAACAATCTTTAAGAAGTCAAAACCAACCTGAACATAAAGCACAAATCAAGAGGCAGTATATTTGAATTCAGTCAATTATAAAGCTGTAACAATCAAAATATCATGAGAGGGGCACAAAAACAGACATGTGGATCGAAGGAAAAGAAAAGTGACATAGCCGGGCAGTGGTGGCGCACGCCTTTAATCCCAGCACTTGGGAGGCAGAGGCAGGCAGATTTCTGAGTTCGAGGCCAGCCTGGTCTACAGAGTGAGTTCCAGGATAGCCAGGACTACACAGAGAAACCCTGTCTCAAAAAAACAAAACAAAACAAAACAAAACAAACAAACAAACAAAGAAAAGTGACCTACAAGTAAATCTACACATCTTAAGTCTGTTGATTTCTGTTTCTTTGGTTGGTTGGTTGGTTGGTTGGTTGGTTGGTTGGTTGGCTGGCTGGCTGGCTGGTTAGTTGGTTGGTTAGTGACTTGGTTGGTTGGTTGGTTAGTGACTTGGTTGGTTGGTTGGTTTGATACCAAATCTCACCTGTTCGAATCATACTTACTATGTAGCCTAAGCTGGCCTCAAACTCATGACAATCCTCCTGTCTCAGCCTCCCTAAGTATTGAGATTACATGGAGGTACCACAGTTGCTGACCAGTCAACTGATTTTAACAATCTCTCACTAGTTGAGAAAGAACAATAAACAACATTCTTAATAAATAGGAAAATTGTTAGAGAAGCAGGAAATAAAACTAGACTTCTATCTCTTGCCTTTTACCACTTATAAAAATAATTTCAAAATGGATTAAAGGCTTAAACATTAGACATAAAACCTTAAGACGTAAGAGAAGTCCTTGGGTTATTATACTAAACAAAGATTGTTTTTGATACAACCACAAAAAAAAAAAAAAAAAAAAAAACCCACAAAAAGAAGAATCAAATATGGACAAACAAGATTATGTCAAACCAAAAACACAAAGGAGACTACCAAAGAGAACAAAGAGACAATCTATAAAATGTGGGAAAAGTTTGGAAACTATACATCTGATAACGGGGAGAGGGGAGCCAGAATATATAAAGACTATCAAAGACACTGTGGCAAATAATAAATAATCTGATTTATAAGCACATTGAGAAATCAACATCTTGCCCAAGGAAATACAAAAATGGCCAACAGTACAGCAAAAAAACTTTCACTATCTCTAAAGACCAGGAAATTTAAATCAAAGACATGGTGAAATGATTTGACCTTATTCTAATAATTATTGTCAGAAAAACAAACGATAAAGGCTGACAAGAATGTTCAGGAAAAGATTCTATCCTTGCACAATGTTGGTAGGAATGTAAACTAGCACAGACATTATGGAAAACAGATTGGAGGCTTCTCAATATGCTAAAAATAGAAAGACTGTATGTTCCAATAGTCTTACTACTGGGTACGTGTCCAAAGGAAATGCAAGCAGCATGTGGAACCTACATCTGCTTTCCCATGTTTATTGCAGTGCTATATTTACAATAGCCAGAGATCGAAAAGCCTACGTGTCCATCACACAATGAAGAAATTGTGGCAGGCATGCTCAATGTGATACTATTCAACCATAACAACAGAAAATCCCACAAAACTGAAAGCCTGCTTTTTGTGACAATGTGGATGAAAGTAGAGGACTTTGGTTATTATGGCAGGTGAGAGAATCAGGTAAGTGCCTTTCAGTATTACTCATAGGCAGAATTGGAAAGGTTGATCTCGGATATTGAGAGTACGATGTCACTCTGGAGGATGGAGTGAGGAGGAGAAGAGAAAGAGCCTGGGCAGTAGATACTGGACTATAGTTAGAAGGACTAACATTTCTCATTGCCATGGCATAGCACAACCAGTACAGATAATAACAGTAATAAAACAACAATAATAGAAACACTATGCTGTATATTTCCAAATGCTAGAAAAAATATTTCGAATGTTATTCCACAAAAAATGACAAATGAGACCATTGAGATGTCTCATCAAGGACTGGAGAGATGGCTCAGTGGCTCACTGACTGCTCTTCCAAAAGTCCTGAGTTCAATTCCCAGCAACCACATGGTGGCTCACAACCATCTGCAATGGAGTCTGATGCCCTCTTCTGGTATGTCTGAAGAGAGCAATGGTGCACTCATATACATAAAATAAATAAATAAATCAAGAGAGAGAGAGAGAGAGAGAAATGTCTCATCGAGTAAAGATGCCACCAAGCCTGACAACCTGAGTTGGATACCCACATGCCTAGTGGCATACACACATGTAGACATTATACTGTGTTTATGTGTATTTATGTACCGTGTGATACACCCTTAAATATGTGCTTTGTAATATATTACTCTTTTAGAAGTTTTCTGAAAGTAACTAGGTAGCCCTCCTTTACTAGCCCTTTGGTCCTAGGAATGGCAGGATGGTGACAGGAAGAGGTCTGACTTCCAAACTGCTGCATGAAGAACATCTGTCTACTCACTAGCTACACCTTGTCTAGGCTGTTACATAAGAAAGACGCTATTTTAAGTTAAATATTATGGTTCAGTTATAGCATCTACAGTCATTCCAACTAAACAGTCTACTCTTCCTTTCCTTCATTGGATAAGAAGACTGAGACTCACATGGTCAATTAACTGTAGCAGGAAAATATTGCTGGCAATGTGTTGATAGCTATCAGTTTCTTAGATAGTTTCCAGAGTCTATAATCTTTCCAGAAGGCCCAACTTCTGGCATGTTAAGGGCTCAAGTACATGGAATCCAGGAAAAAAATATATTTAGGGCAAAATACACTGAGAAGAGCAAAACATTCTAATAGCAGCTGTACTGTCCAGGTTCCTGTGTCTTGGTCAGCTCGGTCCATCTAGAACTACATTTTCAGTCATCCCACACATCTCTAAACATTCTCAAACCTTTCTTATTGCATTGAGTATTTTTAAAAAATACATCTTTTATCTGTTTGTGGTGTATGTGTTCATGTGTATGTGTATGACATGTGTTCCTGTATATGTGGAGGCCACCGGTTACAATCGAGTGGGTTCCTTAATTTCTTTCTATCTTATTTATTCAGATATAGGCTCTCATTAGATCTAGAGGTCATTGGTTTGATTAGATTGGCTGGCTAGCAAGCCATAAGCCATAAGAGGTCCACCTCCCAAACCTTATTTCTTCATGCTTACATAGTAAAGCAAGCATTTTACTACCCGAGCCACTACCCAACCCCCTCATTACTGTGAAATGGCTGAAAAGGCCACCCCTACCCCCATTTGTGTTGTCTGTTCAGTCATTATCAGTACCACCCACAACCAGCCATAGCCGGGCTGCTTCAGAGAAGCTAAAGAACTTATCAGAAATAACTACTTGATTTGACAGTACAGGCAGATGTGCAGAAAGGAACATTTCAGAAAACCCTTCACTTCCCCACTTCGAATTAGTCATCTTTTAGCACTAATGAGAGTCTGAGGAGATCAGAAAATAATGACTTTCTTAGGCAATTCCAAATCAGGTGGAAGGGGCCGGTATTTAACACCAATCAGAAGATTCTAAAATATGAACTTGATAAAGAATGTTTTTTCCTTCTTCTTCTAAACAGAGTCTCACTTGGTAGGCCTGGCTGTTCTGGAACTCCCTTTAGAAGCCAGGCTGGCCTCAAGCTCAGAGCACTGACTGCCTCTGTCTCCCAAGTGCTGAGGATTAAAGGAGTGTGCCACATGCCTGGCTTTTGTTTAAGAGCTTTGAAATATTGCTTAAAGAAGACAACCTCCTAGAGAAAATCTAGTCACATTCTGTGTATGTCTGTATAGCCTGTTAGTAAATTTAGATGGTACACTCAGCCTCAAGAGGCAAGGATGAAAAGACACCACTTTTCACCTTAGAAACACAATGTAATGTTGCTTTCAGGTCCAGACGTGTTTCTGAAGGGTCCAGAAACAGCTGGCTCGCCACTGATCATCGACTCCACTGTCAGGGCAGCTTGATCAGTCCGCCCTCTGTCATATCTCTCCATTTCCCAGAAGTCTGAAAGGGTAAACAGTACTGCTCATTGGTAGGGCTCCAGTGTTTAACAGTCTCAGGATGTGTGCATTTACACTGAATTGAGTCAAATGAGTGAATGAATCATACCAGTAACACAGAATAGAAAGAAGAAAAAAAAATCCTAACTCCAAGGCAATGATTGTGTATAAGTAATTATGGAATCCTCAGTATGTGCCAGCAATGTGCAATTCAAGGTTAAAGTTTAGAACAATCTTGTAATGAAATGGCAATAATTATCTGCATTTCATAACAAAGCAGGGTAGAAAGGGTGACAAAGAAGTGGTGTATCATCTTTCCTTTGAGCATGGTTCTAGAGTCAACATGGCAGACAAAACCCTCTCAGATATGGACCTTGCTTCTACTATAGGCATGAGAGCCAGATGAAAGGCGGGGAGGCTGTTGTAGGATGACTTTCCTCAGCTCTCTCTGGCCAAGGTGTAGTGTGTGGCCCAGAATAGTCAATGGTAATACCTTGTAAAACCACAGGTGGAAAGCAAGGCCCCTGGTCCAAAGGAAACACAGTTCTACTTTCTGAAAAGTAACCACTGGCTTTCTAAATGTCAGAGGAGGCCCACTTGCACATTAACTAAGAGGAGCCATCGATGGTTCTGGAAACTAGCCATCAAAGCCACCTATGACTCTATTCTTGAGTATCAAAGGTAACCAGCAACCAGGACGACCTTTGTCAGATGACTCACCATCCAAGTGCTGGGGACGTTGTCAACTTAAGTTTGTAAAACAGAAACTGAATGAACAAACAGGCTGCTACCATTGCTGTTTTACCGGCTAGTCCAATGCGTATAGGCCTGGCATCAACTGAAAGGAGATAAAATTTGAAGAACCCTCCTGGGTTGTATCATAGAGGTTTAATGCATGGGCAATACATTGGATAAATGGCGTCCTAACGCTGGATTCCAATTGCCACAGGGATAACTCTTGTATCATTAAAATTTGTTTGGGTGTCTAGACAAACGTTTGTGATCCAAACACATGGGGAAGAGAATTGAGAGTTCAAGGCCAGCACTACCCTGTCTGAGGATTATTTAAAAAAAAAAAAAAAAAAATCAACTGAAGTTCCTTGCCATGGAAACAAGTCAGGACATATAAGGCTTACAGGAGACACTAACTGGGAAGGGGGGTGAACAGTAAGTCCAATGACATCTCCCCTGCTTCAATGTGTGCTTAGGACAATAGCTCAGTGGAACTATAGGCTCTTTCCACTCCTGTCAATCTACCTGGCAGTCAAAAAAGATCCTTGCTGCCTAGCCTTGGAAATACTGATGGTTTTCTAAAATCATGTCTTATTATACTAGGGTTCTTGCTAGAGTCTACTTTGAATGTCAAAACCTCATATATTAGAAAGACTGAGTAGCAGCACGCTGGGCAGGATAATACACACATATCTTCAATTCAAAGAGAAATAGCATTCTGTCTTCAACACAATAAGGATCACCCCTCTGCCCCTCTGGTCATTTCAAGGACTGACAACAGAAACTGTACTGGGTGGTAGTTTGACCAATGCATCCTTCCCATTTCACAGAAGCATACATAAAGACCAGCACTGCCACAAGATTTACCAATTGTTTGGAGATTCCATAATGTCCTTTCCAAGGACTCCCGCTGTACTGTTATTTTCTCAGAAATAAATTTTGAGAAATCACAGAGCTCCAGGGAGAGGTCCATTTAATGACAACTGTGTTTTTAATGACTTCAAAGTAAAACTAGGTTGACTGTTCACTCACTATTTCTCCTCTGGAGGCAGCTTCTCTGGAGGGTTGTAGGGGACTGAAAAAGGAGCTAAAAGCATGCCTTTTTTTTTTTTTCTGGCATCTGTGTCTTATGCAGGACATATAAAGCAGACTCTTTATGAAGTTGATATATTAAAGGATAAGAGATACTTTGCTGTGTGGAACTAAAATAACTACTAATCTCAAAATCTCTGAATATCTTGTCATTTATTAAACTGAAGGGACAAATGTTAGCTTCTGTTGAAAGGTTGACTTCTCCAATTCTTTTCTTTACCTTTGGACCCCAAATGTGTTTCTGCTACTGAAATAAGAGGGTATCTAATATTTTGTGTTTTTTCATCTGGACAGCAGCATGCATATACTTCATGAACAGCTTGATAATGTCACGAGTATGATAGTGGCAGTGGGAATTCATGCTGGTTCAAACATCTATTGGTAATGTCTGGGGGCATATGGCCATTAATTCTAGGGGAGAATAATTTGTCAGTTATAGTTTGTCACTTTGCAAAAAACTACTGGGAGAGCTTAAACACCCAAGTGAATACTTGTAAGAAAGGAGTGAAACCCCATCTTATCTTCTGGTTCCTAGTGAGGTCTACTGTGAACTTTAGTTCCCAGACCACAGTGAGGCCCACCCATCAAAGACTCACTGGCAAAAGCAATGACACAATGAAGGAGCATTCCTGAAGCACAGTCTGTACTTGATTTTTTTTATTCCTGAGCTACCATTTATAACCACCTGTAGAGTCACCGCTCACAGTCCGGTCACTGGAGAGACCATGCAAGGTAAGATCCCAAGAAGCAGAAATAGAACTTACAACTAGGAACTGTGAGGGTGATGGACATCTTGGAATGCTACAAAGAGTGGCAAAGACTAGAGACCATGCACCCTAAAAAGGGCAAGGACCTGGCAAGAACAGGTGAGAGCTCTTTTGGTAGTTAATGAACATCCCAGAGCTAGGGGCTCATGAGGTCTTTGTCAAGCACATCTGTAAAGGAAAGAATGTCACACTGTAGCAGGAGGGTACAATGGTTAATTTCTGCAATAGTTCAAGGCTTGTAGGGACCTTTCATTCCAGAGATATTGTTTCTACTCACATTCCTCTCTTTTTAAAATTAGCTTGTCTATAAAATGAAGTCACCTAAAGTAAACACTAGAGGGAAAGCAGAACTCCCTGAGGAGAGCTTCTAGTTCAAGGCTACCTTGAGATACACATCAGGTTCTAGGCCAGCCAGGGCTAGCAGTAAGAACCTGTAGCACAAACAAAAGCAATTTTTGCAAAAACTATAATCTCATGGTGTCATGGTCATTAAACATCTTGAGAGGCTTGAGCTGGTGAGATGGCTCAGAAGTCAAAAGGGCTTTGATGCACAAACTGAATTCAATCCCCACGTTTAAAAAGCTGGATGCAGTCAGTTGTTCTGGTCTATAGTCCCAGCTTACACACAGTCAAGGAGAGATGAAGACAGAGACAGAAAAATCAAAGTTTGCTTAACAGTTCAGTGGCAAAAATAACAGGAGAGACCTGACCTTAAAAACAGGACATAAGGGGGCTAGAGAGATGGCTCAGTGGTTAAGAGCACTGACTGCTCTTCTAGAGGTCCTGAGTTCAATTCCCAGCAACCACATGGTGGCTCACAACCATCAGTATTGGGATCCATACCTTCTTCTGGTCTGTCTGAAGAAAGTGACAGTGTACTCATAAATGTAATAAAATCAGGACAAAAGAAATAACAACTGACAAATTGTCTTTTGACATCCACTTGAACTGTGTTATAGCCAGATACCTGTGCGTGTGCACGCGCGCATGCGCGCGCACACACACACACACACACACACACACACACACACACACACACGTAAGTACCTAAAAACATAATAACTTTCTAAAATCCCAAGAGGAACCACAGCCATTCACTAATTTTTGGGCCTGAGATCCAAAGCCCTGAATGAGTCACAGTTCCTTAGCACAGCAAATTATAGCTTATTCACTTCTCTGGGGAGACTGAAATGATACTGAGTTAGGAACAAAGTTTGTAAAGTCTAACAATTGCAAGGCTTCTGAGAAACAGACAAGAAGCTGGCATCCCTGAACCAGCATGGATTGCCCATTGCCTCTGTATAAAATACCTGGAGAAGGATCAGATGTGAGGAAATTGTTAACGGAACCAAAAGATGTGAGCACCCCTGCAGTAAGCATGTTTGTAAAGCGTATGCAGGAAAACATATTTGGGTAAGAGAGGCGCACATACATACACATACATACATACATACATACATACTACATACATACATACATACATACATACGTACATGTGTGTACATACGTACATACATGTAACACACATGTAACACACATGTACACACATGTACCACAGATGCTGATGGTTCCCCAAATCCGAGCACTGCTTATTTTAGAAAGTATCAAAAAGTAAAAGCTTCCATTGTTTCAGAACTTCCGGTCAGTCTTCCCAGAAATGTGTGTGAAGAAGAAATGCATGCTTTTCTTAGAATTTCTCCATGTATAGATAACATGAACATGTACTATATAGGCCTGTCTTGTTTCTATAAAAAAAAAATAGGCCAATTAAGGACAAACAGTACTACAACCTGTCTTTTCCAATTAGTAGATGATGGATACATACACATATCCACAAACATACACAGAGTTTACTGTGCTTGTAATTTTTATTTATTTTTCAGTCTGAAACAATGTCCATACTTAGAAAATAAGTTAAAATGTACAGAGAAGGTTTTTTAAAATTTTGGTATCATACTTATATTATTATCACGGTACACTTTTTAAATTTTATGTGCAAATTAGTCCTACTTGCTAATTAGGAATCTTCATTTAAATTCTTCAATAATAACTTTTTCAAGTACAGACTCTGACCCAGGTCACAAACCACATTTAGCTGATGAGACCCTTAATCTGTTTGTGTTGTTTTTTATTGTTTAGTTTGAAGACAGTGTTATGTAATATAACATAGTCTGTGTAGCCTAGGTTATAAACGTATGGTTATCTCTCTGCCTTGACCTTCCAAGTGTCACCATATGTCATCATACTCGGGTTCTTGGTTACTCTTGTATATGCATGTGTGTGTATCTAGAGATCACATGGCAACCTTGGTCTTCATACCTAAGGTGCCTCCCTTCCTTTTGGTTGAGATAAGGTCTCTCACAGAAGTTTAGGCCAGCTACAAAAAGTCTCAGGATCTACCACCTCCCATCCTTGCATCACTGGGTTTGCAGACATGTGTCACCACATCCAGCCTTTTTACATGGGATCCAGGGATTGAACTCAAGTCCTCATGCACACAAGAAAGGCATTTCACTGACTGAAGCCATCTCCCCAGCTTCCTTAGTATCCTTAGTATGGGATTGTTCTTCAAAAATTCTTTGTCTTCAGAAGAGTGATATGACAGAATGTCTCTCAATTGGGGTTGTCTCAGCATAATTTCTTATTTAGTTTGGGGAATGTAAGATTATCAGAGATGTCATGATTTATTCCAGGGCTGGGACAGGCAGAGCAGGCTGTGAGCCTGGACCAAAATATAAGGCAGAGCTCAAAACACTGGTGAAAGATCATGTCAGAGGCTACAGAAGCCAACTTCAGGAGCATACTAACCATCAAGAAAATTCTGGGTCACAATGTATTTTATTTATGGATTGGGACCAGTGTAGTAAGAAACTACAAGTCCATGCTCTAATAAGTGGCATTTAAAAAAAAAAAAAAAAAAAAAAAACTTCTTCTATTAAATGACATATACTGAAGACCAGCTGAGAGATCAAGCTGGTCCACGTCAGAATCCTGAAGCAGTAGGCTCTAATATCAGTGAAGAAATGCCTCGGCTGCAGGATGGACGAACTTGCCAGTGAGCATGAGGGCAGTGTGAAAGCATCTAAGTAACCTAACTATTGGGTTCTTGGACTTTCTGTCACAAGACAGGACCACAACCCATAAGCCACTCTAACAAATCCGTGTGTGTGTGTGTGTGTGTGTGTGTGTGTGTGTGTGTGTGTGTTCATCCTATCAGCTCTGGTCCTCTAAACTAATTCAAGACTCCACCATTTCCATGACACTATTCAAGAAGAGGTATTGATAGAAGTTAGGAAAAGGACATGAGGTAGCATCGGCAGACGTCTTAGCTCTTTCCCATAAGAAGAGACATTGAATGGAGCTAGAGAGATGGTTTTCTGGATGATAGAGCTTGTGGCCTAGGCTGAAGACCTGAGTTTCCAGGAATCTACATGGTGGTAGGAAAAAACTGAGTCCTACAAGTTGTGTTCTGACCACCATCTATGTTCCCACACACCTTTACACACATGCACACATGTAACATAAATAACTTTTTTTAAAAAGGGGAATGAGAAACATTAGATACTCTCACACTGAACCCTTGACCCCACTGTGAGTAACAAAAGAAGACAGACATCCATGACCTAAGAAGACAACATCACCAGAAAATGAACTGCTAATACCTTGTCCTTGAACGTCTCAGTATCCCTAACTCTGAGAAAATTTTACACTGAAGCCAAGGATAGGAATTTGTCATTGCAATGAGCAGAGGGCCAAGACAGAGTGTCTCCATAAATCAAGCCAGGGCCCAGATTGCTTTTTCTGCTTTGAATTTACCTCTCCACTCATAGGTGCCTAAACTATGCAAGTATTTGCTTTTAATTGTACATATGTATGCTTCTTTGAATGAAAATGGCCCCCATAGTCTCATATTCAAATGCTTAGTCATTGGGGAATAGCAATATTTGAGGAGATTTAGAATGATTAAAAGAAGTGGCCTTATTGGAGGAGTGTGTCATTGGAGGTGGGCTTTGAGGTTTTAAAAGCTGAAGACAGACCCAATGTCTCTCTCTTTCTGCTGCGTACAGATCAGAATGTACAACTCTCAGCTCCTTCTCCAGAACCTTGTCTGTTTTCATGTTGCCATGATAATAGACACTAATCTCTGAAACTTAAGAATATTTTGTCCATGGTGTCTCTTCATAGCAATAGAACACTAAGATGATATAATTGTCCACATCATTGTAAATATAAAACCAAAGTTATTTTACAAAAAAAAACCAAAAAACAAAAACAAACAACAACAACAACAAAAAAAAAAAAAAACAAAAACAAAAAAAAAAAAAAAAACAAAGCCATAGAGCTTGTTTTCTCTTTCTTCCCATAAAGGTAGAGTTGTTGAGGCAAAGTCTCAGGCAGCCCGGGCTAGCCTTAACTCACAATGCAATTTAAGGTAGCCCTGAATCTCTGATCTCCCCGCTCCTACTTTCCAAGAGTTGGGGTAAGCAGTGTGTATCATCAGGAGTTAACATTTTATTCTCGTGCCCTAGTGTAGCTACAGTACTTTCAAATAAGATGTGACTTGGAAATAGGTTCTGCAGACACTATCAGAGTAAAATGTGGTATTTGAGATACAGGGGGGTGTTGATCCATATAAGAAGAAAGGTATAGGCATAGGTGAGTAAGACATGGGAGAACAGCTAGAGAAATGTGTCACAAGCTAAAAACTGTCTAGAGAATCCAGTAGTCATCGAAAGCCCAGGGGAAAAGGACAGGCTCTTTCCGAGGATTCCCATGGATCTAAGGATGTCTCCATATCAGATGTGCTGCCTCCACAGCTATCAGAATGCATCCCAGAGGATTTGAGCAATCTAGCGTGTTTCAGACTGTTAAGTAGCCCTCCAAAAAAAAACTAACATACACCCTGTGCTGGCTAGTTTTATGTCAACTTGACACAAGTTAGAGTCATTTGGGAAGAGGGAATCTCAACTGAGAAAATGCCTCCGGCAGATCGGACTGTGGGAAAGGGTTTTGGGGATTTTTTTCTCGATTGATGATTGATGTAGGAAGGCCAGCTCACTATGGGTGGTGCCACTTCTAGTCTGTTGGTCCTAACTACTGTTAAGAAAGCAGGCTGTGTAATTCAGGAGGAGTAAGCAGCAGTTCTCAATGTCCACTGTATTAGTTCCTGCCTCCAGGTTCTTACCTGGACTTCCCTGGATGATGGCTACAAACTCTAGACTAAAATAAACTCTTTCCTCTCCAAGTTATGTTTGGTCATGGTTGTTTTATCACAGCAACAAAAACCCTAACTAAGACACACCCCCAATGAATCTTCTTCACACTTCGTGGAATACAGAAAGACTAAGGCTGTGAAGCCATGTTAAAAAAAAAAAAAAAAACAAAAACAAAAAAACTTTAGCACACAGGCAAAAGTGAGTTTTGCATGCAACTGGTCATGAGTTTGAGCATATTCAAGAAGAGGCCCAAATCACAATATAAATTGCAGAAAGTAAAATTATTTCAGCTTTAGAGTGACATAAAATTTGGCTGACATGCCTGATGAGGAAGAAGAGTGCACTCAAGAGGCCACATATCAAAAGAGGCCACTATGGACTGAGTGCTTATGTCCTCATAAAAATCATATGTTGAACCCCTAACCTCCAAGGTGATGGCACGTGGAGATGGGGCCCTTGGGTAAGGAATGTCATGAGAATAGAACCCAGTGACTACAGTAAGTGTCCTTAGAAAAGACATGCCTCACCCCATCCCCCAGGTGAAAACTAGAAGACAGCTGGCCTTGAACCAAAAAGCGGGCCCTTGCCACACACTAATTCTGTCAGCACACAATCTGGGATGCCCTGCCTCCAGAACAAAGAGAAATCAATTTCTGGTGTTCCACAACCACACAGCCTATAGCCACACTTCCTTATAGTAGGCCGAATACACTAAGACTGGAGCAAGGGGGAAACCAGAAAGAGGAACTGAGCAACCCCTTCTTGCTCTGTAAATATTGGAAAGTGAAGAGGGAACAGGAAGTTCTTGTGTCTGATGGGGGCCTCGTATAGGTCTAAAGGGTCACAGGAAGGATTTCAGTCAGCCTTTAGCTACAGGGCCCCTCACAGAGGAAAGCCCCTCAAGAAGCACCTGACCTACACTTCTCCCCAGGTCGGCCTCATTTCCCCTATCAGCAATGCCCTTGGTCTATTTTGACAAGGCTATTTCTAGCCTATGCCCTCATACTCCTGCAGACACAAGAGCCCTGCCTACTCTGAGTACCGATCAATGTAATGGAAAACCCAAAGCCTTACCACCATGCGCAGCAGGCTATGGGGGCTGTCTGTGAGCCCCCTAGCCTGTGGACTGGAACATAATAGGCTACAGCTAGGAAACAGGACTTCCTGGCACAAGCTGCAGAGGGAGTGGGTGCTGCAGGGAAAGTGGGGGACGCTGTGGGTGGGGAAGATGGCAATACTCTTGAGTCTCCAAATGACCAACAGGAATCTGAATTCCAGCTCATGTGACTAAAGGAAATGAGAAATTGGAGGTACAGATTCTCATTAGGGCTCATCAAGGGAAGATTTACGGGGCTGTCTTAGAATGATGAGAAAGGACAAGAATTGAATATGCGAGAGGGTAAGAAAGGAAGCAGGATGGGAGAAGCAGTAACTAAAGCAAAGACTCCTCCTCAAAATGGGAAGCAAAGTGGTAGTGCTGGAACAGAGGAGTCCGGGGCCCTCCTGGCCATCATGCCTGACAGGAGGGAAATGAGGCTTGGTACTAGCATGGGACACAGAGGCCCTGTGGACAAGAAACAGCTGTTACTGAGACACTGATGCCAGGGTAAGGAGGTACTTCAGTAGTGACACCATCAGGGAAGAGTCAAATAGAAGTTTCCAATCTTCTTTTGAATACCCATGTCTGGCCACCTGGCCTACAGTCCTTCAGAGCCATGGTCTTTGGCATCATTTGAATCACTATCTCTTCTGTCCAGGTATAATAGCCAAACCATTCCTAAAATAGGAAAGATGAGTATTGAAGAGTCGATAAATGAGATGAGACATGTATAGTGCTTGAAACATGGAAAAATAATACACCTGAGCTGGTCCCATGTCTCCAATATTATCCTCCTCGCCACCAATGTTACTAGAACCAGATACTCCTCCACTAGCAAGCACTAGGGCAGCATGGAAAACAACTTCTTAGCAGATGTAATACTGCACTGTGAGGTCTAGCATGCCTCAGGAGAAGGGACTAAGGGACTGACACAACATACACACATTTGAAGGAATGACCAGAGTCCTAAACAAATTCCCATCACATCTTGAAAGTGAGGTGTTCCATGGGTCACAAGGTTTAAGACCAGAGCCAAAGCTCTCTCTCTATAATCCTAACAGCCTGATGCTATGAAAACAACAGTGCTTCTTACAGACCAAGCTGACATCTGAGCGCTGATGTGCTAAATAGCATCAATCAGTGGGGGTTCTGTGTTGGGTAAACATCAAAGCAGGAACATAGCCAGATAAGGACAATAACTTATGATGACTCAACTTGGTCTCCTTGTTGCAAAACTTGGATTGAAAAGGGACACTTTTGTGTCCTCAGCAGTCTAAGTACACTCAGCTTGTGGCCTAAGGTGGATGTGGGCCAGCTGATTCAGACAATTGAATACATTGTGTCTACCCACTGTGTCAATTGATGGTTAGATACACTGTGTCTACCCAGCAGGTCAATTGATGGTTAGATACATTGTGTCTACCCAGTGTGTCTATATGGCTGGGCCAAGAGCTACTAAGGGAACTGGTTAAGGGCATGGTGTTTCCAGACAAGAAGGGAAGAGTGAGTGCAATAAGTAGCTTGCATCAGTATGGGCGGGCATCTGCATTACCCAGCCCACTGAGGATCAGAATTCAATAATGCCTAGAAAGCTGAATAAGGAAGCAGGTAAAGTGAGTTAATTTCATCTCTGCCTGGGTGCTTGAGCTGAGACAATCTTCCATAATTCTGTCCATACATACCACCAGCTTCTCTAGTCTCTAGATATACACAGCAGACCATCAAAACTTCACAACCTTTATGATATGGATCAATGTTTTATGAAAAAAATAACTCCTCCATATAGACATTGATTTAGAGATACATGCCTATCTTTCATTTCCCATTTATTCTATTGTTCCAGAGAATCCTGACTAATATATCTAGCTCCCGCCTCCCCCAACTCCTAAGGCAAGGTTTTTCTGTGTAGCTGTAGCTGTCTTGTAGACCAAGCTGGACTGAAAACTCAGAGATTTTCCTATGTCTGCCTCCTAAGTGCTGGGATTCAAGGCATGTGCCACCAACAACCTGAAGTACTTTAATGACAGAGACAGTGGCTTAATCCAGAGTTAGCACCTCAACCCACTATAGCACCTGACTTGTTAGAGAAGAGTTGATGAGGACAGTGAGGGAACTGGAACATCCTGCCATCATTACAAAAGGCACTGACAGAATAGGAGCTAAGGCTATATTCTCAAGGGAAGTCACACAGATCCCAAGCCCAGGTCTGTATAGTCCAACTCACGTCCCACAGAAGTGCTGTAGAGAGAACGCTGCTCATCTTTGGAAGAAATGAGCTGGTAGAAGGGGGGTGGGGGGGGTAAGTGGAGGCAGAAAGGAGGTCAAGGGAGGTGAGGGGATAGGAAAGGTGGGGGAACATGGCTAGAGAAAAAGGCAAAGGACACGAAGGGCATCATCAGGCAGGTCCAGAAACAGAAGCCCTATGTTCTTATGTGAAAGCCACCACAACTAGCAGCCTGATTTCAGGCCGTGCAATCACCCCCAGACTCCAGCCATGGTCTTCTGAATTCCCTAGGCATGGGAACAACAACAGCTCATCCTCCAGGACTCCAGGCACCCTGCACAGTGGCATGCTGCGGCATCTCAGTAAATACTGAGCAATAAAAAGTAAACACTTGTGCAATAAAAGAAAGCAGACAGGATGGAAAGAACTTTATGAACTGTGAAGTCCTAAGCAGATGGCAAGGCGTGCTTTGCTTCTGGAAGCAGGCAGGGGAGCCCTTGTTTGGAAGGGGTAGACTTCGGTTATCATCTTTGCTTTGAAAACCAAAGTCAGGATGCTGCCATTCAATCAACAAAAGAGTCCCTAAGTATGGTCCCCTAAGCCTGCATTGATGCCAAAGGGTCAAGTTAGTGAGAGAAAATCTAGAACCTAAATATTTATTATCCTGGAAGAAAGACTGATGGCCAAGAAAAAAAATAAATAAATAAAAGAGTGCCACTTCTGCAAGGCATACAAAGCCTGCAGATACAGTAATAACTCCTGCAAATTTCACAGCCAGGCCTTAGACTCTGATAATAATTCTTGGTTTAGTTATAGCTGGGATGCATGTTTCTCTGTGTGTCCAGCTGCTAGAGTAGCACTCACAAATGCTTTGGTCTTTAGGAGCAAGACCAGCTGCTGCTCCCGCCTCTATAAAAGCCACCATAATGGGCATCACCAAAGAAAGCATGTGAACGAGCATAATCATAGACAGACGTCATCAGAAGACATACAATTAAGCACATTTTTTTCCCTAGATGTACAAATCCGTCCTCTTCATTTGCTTTCATGATTTGACATTCATTGAACTCCGCCTTTAGTACTAAAAATATACTGTAGGTCAAAAGCAACGCACCAAAACCTCAGTATGAAACCACAAGAAACCATAATAGACAAATGGACCATTATTGGAGGTGGTTTGAAAAGACGTTGCTGTCATGGGTAGAGTGCAGTGAGCCAGGGGTTCCTTTTACTACTGTGAAAACTGACTACAGGAAACAACAACCTTTCAACATGTACCTTGTGGCTAATGAGTAGTGTTGGCTTGTATCTATAGGCAGAAAAGCAGAAGCCCACATATGCCCTATCATTAAAGCCAATGGAGGCTGGTAAGGGCACAGTAGGGCAAAGAACTAAGAATAACAGACGAGAGAGAGAGAGAGAGAGAGAGAGAGAGAGAGAGAGAGAGAGAGAGACACTACGGGGGGTCCCAAAAGGGCAAGGGGAGAGTCAACATGCAAATGCCATCGGTATCTTTTGTCTGTTTTCTGTACAACACCCTTAGTTCTGATAGTTTTTCCAATTGTATTAGGCATCAGAAAACATCTCCCAGTTCATGTATCCTAAATGTGTTCTCACCTAGTTATCACATTATAGGACCCTTTTTGACCTTCTGTTCCTCCCCCAGGCCAGTCATCTCACAGCAAAGTAACACAACTGATTCTCCTATGAGAGACTGGCTTCTTCAGCTGGGAACAGGGAGAACATGTTACAATGGTCAAGCAATGGAAGAAATGCTGAGAAAGAAGGCCAGGAGA
This sequence comes from Arvicanthis niloticus, assembly GCF_011762505.2. Classification (NCBI taxonomy): domain Eukaryota; kingdom Metazoa; phylum Chordata; class Mammalia; order Rodentia; family Muridae; genus Arvicanthis; species Arvicanthis niloticus. The sequence goes on along the minus strand of NC_047670.1, from coordinate 38,549,230 downwards.
TAGATGAGTAGGAAGTCAACTTCCCAAATGCAGGAAGGCTTATTTAAAAAACAAAACAAAACAAAACAAAAAACCCACTAAAACATGCCCTAAATCTTGCTACAAAGACTAAAGCTGATTTTTTATTCTCAAAGCTAAATTCTGCTTCCAAAAGGCTCAGAAAGAGAACAGCCCTTACTTACCTCAACTTTCCAAATCCTCAAATATTCCAGCTTTTATTTAGGAAAGGGTGGTTCTCAAAATCCTTCTGGAACACTTAGAGGATATGCTAGAAAATGCAAGGAAAGGAGAGAGACTTATCAATACAGAAAGGCTTGGGGAAGGGGACATTTCACTCATTTAAAAAATAAAAACAAACAGCTGGCAAAACACCTCACTTGTTGCCAAGCCAGACAACTTGAGTTCAGCCATACAAACCACGTGGTAGAAGGAAAGAGGTAACTTGAATGAGTTGTTCTCTGACCTCCACGTACATGCCCACAAACATAGAAACAGATACATACACACACAAGATAGGTAGGATGATGAATCAAACAAAGTTAAGAAAGAGAGAGAGAGAGAGAGAGAGAGAGAGAGAGAGAGAGAGAGAGAGAGAGAGAGAAGGAGGAAGGGACAGGAAAGGAAATGAAAGGAAAGGACAGGACAGGACAGGACAGGACAGGACAGGAAAAGCTAGGCCAAGTATGGTAGGTAAGAGCTGTAATCCTTTGGAGAAAAGTTAGAAGGACTTCGAGGCTAGCGTGCACCATATATTGTGTCTAGCCTGTGCCACATAGCAAGACTCAGTGGGCGGGGGGGGGGGGGGGGGGAACAATATCACAATGAGAAGCACAGAGAAAATAGGCATTTATTGACCAATTCTTTTTTTCCTTTTTCATTTTTATTTGAGCATATATAAATGTGTGGAGGTCAGAAGACAGTTTGCAGGAATCAGATCTCTCCTTCTACCATGTTGGTTCTGGAAATCAAAGTCAGGTCATCAGGCTTAGCCACAGGTATCTTTACCTACTAAGCAATTTTGTAGAAACCCCTTTTTTAAAAATGTAATTATCGGTGAGCAATTCTTATGTTTTGTGTTAGGCATTGTATTCTTGTTTTGATCTCTTTGTGTTCCTAAGTCACACAGGCAACAAGGCACAGCTAATAGTTGGTCTTACTGAGTGCCACGTCCCCACCGGTCACCAATCATGTTCCCTTCCCCATTGGTATTTCCATTCATCTCATCACCAGAATTCTAGGCACTGAAGAATTAAAAACTGATCTGCATTCTGATAACAGCCTTGTGTTCCATGCCTAGCCCCTTATGTACACACAGTGAAGAGGTGTAGGTCACATAAGCTGTATGTATGGAACGAACTTACCCCCTTAAGTGTTAGCAACATTTACCACTCATTGTAGGCATTGTGAACTGCAGGAAACAGCAACAAAAACCAGTCTCTATGGAGACTCTTATCCTCAGTGATCATTGAAACAGCTTCAGGAAGTAGGCGGAAGAGACAGAGTAGTGTAGAGAATGAGGCATTCAAGGGCTAGGTCTTATGAGCCAAGGGAGGACTGCTTTAGCTACGTGCAAAGTGCTAAGCAGGCCAAGGTGTCTGGCTTGGTGGACTCATATATGCCTTTTCCTGCCCTTCCCGGGATAGTGATGCTACAGTGTGGTACCTAGAGATAGCCACATTATACAATTCCATGTGCCCTTCCCTGTAGACTTCTTTCTTGCCCCCCTCCCCTGCAAACCACTCAGGGCATCAGCAGTCAGGTCAGCAAGGAGATTGAGCTTAGTTGGCAGTGACTCAGCATAAAAGCCACTTGATAGTTCCATGGGGAGTTCGCCCTTACACGAGGAGCAGCTAGCTGGCCAACTGTCCTTGCCACAGAGCTGGGAGCAGAGGGCACATGGCTTGTAGCATATATTCCTCCTGATGAATTATTCCCCCTGTAGTTCAGATACACCTTAGCTGTAAATTTGCTCATCTGGGGCCCGCCAGTTGTCACACTGTTCCCCTGAGTGTGCCTGTACCAAAGCTCTGCAAGGTTGAGTGAACACACACCCCCCACACTCACACAAGTGCTGGTTTAATCCAGTCAGTGCCCAGAGTTCAGTTCCCAGCAGATGCAGGTGAATTCCCCTCCCCAGAAAGTCCTGCTGACTAGTGGTGGACTCAGAAAGATGCCCTTCTGTCCCCAGCACTTCTGCACTCAGCAAACAACCACCCACACATCACTGCCATTTATACCAGGAAAGTGCTTCTAGTCTGATTGTCACACTGCAATCACTCTGTGACCCTAAAAGGCCAGGCGCATAGCTTCCTGGATGTTGGTGGGCTCTTATCAGACCACTCGGGGAACAGCCTACCACTACTGATTTGCAAGTCCTTCTCTGGCAGTGCCTCACCAAAAACTTCAGCTTTTTGAGTCTCTTTCTTATTTTCAAGCAATGTTCTTGGTATAAAGAGAAGAGTCTTAGAATTCAAAGCACTTAAGACATGTCAGCTACTGCCAATGCTTCCTAAGCACATGCTTCAGACTTCTTGACTCCTAACAGGAAAAAAAAAAAAAACCCAAAGATTGGCCCCCGTCTTATTTCATCACAATTACCCATGGAGGAGAATTGCTATAGGTCTTAAGGAAATACACAGGCCTAGTTTGCTCATCTGTGGAATGGGTAGGTGGCAGCAATATGCAATATAGCAAGACCAAATGAGACAACATTTAAAGGAGGCCATCCAACACTGAACAATAAATCGGTATGGCTGAGTTGTTGGTTTCTAAGTTGGCTCTCTGTCTCTTTGGTAATAGGGGAGGGGCAAGGACACAGTAATGACAGCATACTAGCTCCTGCCAGGAAAGAAAAACAAAAACAAAAACAAAACACAAGGACCTCTTCCCAAGGCAGTCAAACTGCTGAGTGTTTTTACTTGATGTTTTTAACCACACACAAGGAGTGATGTTCTATGAAAATTAGGAAACTAAACTTTCTAAGTTTCTTCCAAGAGCATCAGGAAGAGTGTGAGGGAAAGGATTACTTCGAATCCTGGGGGCTCAGCACCCCAAGGTGCAGAGTCGAAAGTCTCAATCTTACCGTAACACGTGGAACTTGTAGAATCACAAATTCCTACCCTCCCACAGAGTTGAGCTAGGGATAAGAGATATGTGCACACAGGATGACAGGACTCATCTGTCCACTTTGAGGGGACCCGTTCAGAAGTCCCTCGAGCAGCCCAACAGAAGGAGGAGGGTAGGGAGAGGGTCAGCGTGCTGCAAATGCAGCTGTGCAGGTCCCCTTGTCATATCACTGTCAACACTGACCCCAAGAACAGAACATTAGCTTGTTCCCCGACATCTGACATGGCCAAGCAAACCATGGGTCTGCTTAAGTCCTATAGTCATTTGCAAAGGTCAACTGCTGGGACCCAAAGTTTATGTACTACTTCTGTGGCTAGGCAGACCAAAGACTCAGTATCTGTGACAGGCAGATCCAGGCCATCCAAGTCCCTTAAGAATTAAGAGACAAAGCTGGGCAGTGGTGGTGCACACCTTTAATCCCAGCACTTGGGAGGCAGAGGCAGGTGGATTTCTGAGTTCAAGGCCAGCCTGGTCTACAATGAGAGTTCCAGGACAGGAACTAAGCTGAGAAACCTTGTCCCAAAACAAACAAACAAACAAACAAAAGAATTAAGAGACAAGAGAGTTGATTGGATGTTCACACTTCAGTCCTTTGGCTCTGGGATCTGAAGCAGGATTCCAAGTATGCACAGGTCCCTCATCCTCTTCTCCACATCATAAGGCCAAAGGTAGGGCCATGTAATCTTCTTTGCAGCAAAGGCGCGCGCGGGGGTGGGGGAGGTGGGGGGGTGGGGGGTGGGGGGGATATACAATGACTAAGGAACTTTAACAAAGATCTGGGGGTAAGGCAGGGGGTCCATGGTTAAAGGACTGGAGACAGAGACACAATCCATCACAACAGAGACACAGCAGTTCTGCTCTCGGGAATTTAGCTTCATCATCTGGGGCAGCTGGTTGTTTACTCAGATTGTGAGGCCAAATGGCTGCACAGATGTTGCCAGGATCAGTCAGCCATGGGTAGCGGATCTTACACACTTGGCAGGAAATAATGAGCCAGTTAGAAAACAAGTGACCATGGATTTCTCAGGAATCCATCCAAACACCATCCGACCACTGCAAATAGATCAGGCTGGTAGACTGGGGCACCTGTAGCAGCTGAGGAAAGCCAATACCTGGCTGTTCCACCAAAAAGTTCCTGAGCACAGGCGTGATGTTGGGATATACTTGCTCTCCCCAAAGAAAGCCCTGAATAAAGGTCAAATACAGATACAGCTGGATGGTTCCAGGAGGGCTGGCCAACCCTGACCTCCATTCTTGCTGAATTCTATGAAGTCCATCAGGCTAAACTTGTAAGCATCAGGAACAACCTCCAGACACTGGCTGCCAGGATCAAAATTAGAGCCCCAATAGAGCGCAATCTCTTAGGTTCTCTGATCCTAACTTGTATTCAAAGACATAGAAAATAGTTACCTTCTTGGAAGCTGAGGAAGTTGACACAATGCCTGACTCACAGTAGGGCCTTGATAAGCATTTTGTTATTAGTGTCTAATTGTTGTCACTCATTGACTGCTCCTGCTTAGTGAGCAGATTTCTTAGAGAATGGGGTTAATTCTCAACATGGGTGTTTGCTATCCCAGTGCTTGGTAGTTAGAAGCAAGGCTGTCCCTACTCTCCCATCTCTCCCAAGTGCCTTCTGACTTCTACCATATTGTAAGGCAGATGCAGGTGCCCAACCATGGACTTCCCAAAGCCCAGAAACACAAACCTAAACAAACATCTTTCCTTTATAAATTACTAAGCCTCAAGTAGTTTGAGGCTTAGACACTTACTGGAAAAGGCTTGGAAAAAAAAAAAAAAAAACCAAGATGTTTGCTTCGTTTTAAATACAAAAGAGAAAAAACAAAACAAAACAAAAAACAAACAAAGCCAAAAAACTCAATGCATTACTGTGTGAGCCAAGTTGAAAATGAAGCAATAACCAATCCCATGAAGAATCATGTTTCTTCCTGGCACACAGCTGTCACTCATTCACTGGACATATTCCTGTTTTCAGAAGATGGATGGTCTAAATCTTCTAGAGCTGTCCAACCTTTTGCCATTGCAATATGACACTGTCATCTATGAAAGTATTGAACTGCATTAACAGTTCTCTTGAGACTCAAATGCCCTATTGGCCACAGATTGGACACACCTGGTTCCAAATGATTAAACTAGTATCCTGGATAACACCTAAAGGTGTTAAAGATTTGACCACTAATTGGTGAGGTCATATCCTTGACTCCCTAGTACAGCCAGAAAAGGCATCAAGAAAAGTCACCCTCAAGAAATTGAACTCAGGCAGTGTGTGAGGCCTTTTCTCTTCACAGTGACCCAAAGAGAGTGACAGGGACTGTTATCAGTCCCAGTTAGGGCTCAAGAAGCCAAGGCTCAGAAGGGCCATGAACAGCATTTTGGGGTTCCAGAGAGGAGAAGCTGGGAACAGGGGAAGGTATAGCTTCTACAAATTGGGATCTGGAAGACAGGATACTCTCAGGTCAGTGAGGACCACTATGATCCTATAAAGAAAGGCTATTTGGTCCAAGACCTCTGGTTTCTAAGCTAAGCTCCCTGAGCAGTAGTCACAGGTGAGGGCAACATCACATGTGAAGGATGGAGGAGATAACAAGCGTAAACATGCTCACTGGTGAAACTGAGGATGCGGTGACGTGTGGAAGGAAGAAGGGTCCTGGAAGGTCGACGGTGGCCGGAAGATTTTCCCTGAACCATGAGAAGCATGTCATCTCAGTGCTGTCCACCTCAAACTTTCCTTTTCATACCTACACTTGCATTCACCTTTCTTTTATAAGAACCTTTCTACCATAAGGGTGTTAAGTGATGAAGTCACCACCCAAAGTAGTTTCATTTCTCCAACCTCAAAACCCTCCTTTCCTGCCAGCGTACTCGGGACTTGTCACCCATAACATCAAAGCCATTGATTTCCGTAAAGCTTCTCTGATCACCTGGGTGACTTGTGGAGATAAAAACAACCTACCCCACACTAGAGATCATCTACTTCCTGCTATGTCTCAACAAAGGCAAGAGCTGGAAAATGGGGCAGAGTGTACCAACAAACACTTCCAAAGAGTCGTCGTGAGATCCCGCACCTCCTACCACGGGCTCTTTCGGAGGAGGGCAGTCAGTTGTACCAGGCTATCTCTCTCTTTTTCAAATATAAACTATAATGATCTCATGTTCACTCTGTAGAGTCTCTACTGTAATGACAGCTCATTTGCATACAGGAAAAGTAAGTCAAGCAGTTACACACACCCGCGGCTGTAGTTTTTGGTGACTCACAGAAGAAAGTGTATAGATTATTTCCATTCAGCTCCATCCTCCAGTTATTTAAGTGATGGAAAGTCACAGAGCCAATGGGACCCCTGGGGAAGTTCCAAGCTACTGGGAACTCAAACAGTTAATGTAAGCTTAGCAGGGAGTTTCCCACAGTGCACAGGTGCTCCATCAGGTGGGCCCGTGATGGAGAGTCCCACCCCTGAGACACCTCACACCTCATCTCAAGAAACGATCTTCTAGAAAAGTCAAGGGAACACCAAGTCCCACTGTTGGCCCAGAGCCTATGGTCCAGGAAATCACATCTCCAGAGTAAAGGCCAACTCTTCCAGGAAGCCAGTGTTGAACCTACCCCAGATTATAAACTTCCTATTTGTAGCCATGGTGCATGCGGTGTATAAGGAGCTTAGTAGATCATTGTCCAAATAGCAAGCACTTGCTGAATGAATTACAGTTTCCATAGTGCTTAGGTGAAAACATTTCCCCAAATACTGATTGCTTATTATGTGCTAGGTACCCTCCGCCCTTAGTTGCTTAGTATAACCAGCTGACACTCAGCTGTCAGCTTCTTTGGAGACAGCCTTAGTTGAACATTGTCAAGCTGAAGTATCCTTCCAGGCAAGGCGACACTGTCACTGATCAACCATCATGCCACCACAATTCAGGACAGTTCTCAAGGGGCATTCTAATCTGGTCTGTGCAGAGCTATGGGGCTGTGCTACGCTCAGATGCCTTCAGAGCTTGACGACTCCTTCCGATCCTGACTCCTTCCACGCACTTCGCAATGGTTGATCCCAATGTACCCTGGAGCGAGCATCCTCCTTGTTAATCTACACACTGACATCTGCATCTGAGAAGATCCGGCTTGCCGGATGAAGGTTCTCATGATCCAGGTGTGGTGGTCCAGGCCTGTAACCCCAGCACTCAGGTGGCTATGATACGAGAATTAGTAATTCAGGCCACCCTGGGTTAGATAGCACGTTACAGGCCAACTGGGATAGTTTTGGGGTTTTTCTGTGTTTTTTGTTTTTTTGTTTTTGCTGTGTTTGTTTTTGTTGTTGTTTTTAATAATGGATTTTCAAGGTTCTGTGCTACCACATAAAAGCTCTAGGAAGGCAGACAACATTCCTAGATGTAGAAGCAACGCATTGACAAGGGTGTGGGATTCAAGGCTCAAGACTATGAGGGATGAGCAGGAGCTAAACCTTCCTGTTTATTTTAGTGTGTGCCTAAGTACTAGACCGTTAGAGACCCACATGGCCTATCTTTGTTTCCCCCAGCACCCTAGTCATGAAATAGCACGAGCAAAACATTCCTTGTGCGATTAGATGATGACGGGACAGACAGAAAAATTCAGTGTAACCCTATACTTGTTGAACAAGGAAGTCAGCTGAATCTGCTATAGCATAAATGACTGGCCATGGTGGATTTCAAAGACGCTCAGGGTACAATGCTTGGTAGACCTTTGGTTGTATGATGCTTATGATTTAATGGTGAAGATAACTACACGAGTCACTGCAAACTTCCTAGAGGAGGCATGTGTGAGTTACATGGCTTGAAAGAAGGGGAGGGGAAGATGTACAAGGCATTTGCATTAGTAAGCTAGGCCTTTACTTTGCTATCCAACAAACTGAACCATCCTTCACATGACGGTCCAAAAATGCAATGTGTGGAAGAATTCCACAGCCATAGCCTCCATTACTAGGACTGTGAACCATGATGGTTCTGTGGTCCATGATGGTTCTGTGGACAGTTCACAGAGGACAATCAACACATTACTATGATTTGGAGACTTGATCCTACAGTGATAAGAAACTCTCAAGCTCCTGGAACAAAGGAGATGACAGCTGGCAACCCAAGCTTCAGAACTGATGTAAGATCTATTACATCAAATTAGCCACCCCGTGAGCAGTCCACAGTTGTTATGGGTGTCTCGGCTTCCATGGTCCTGAAGTAGAAAGAGCCTTGGAAGCAACCAGGAGCTTCTTCATTCTGATAAGATAGCTGTAGGAGGAGCAGACCCAGCCTTAAGAAAAGCGAGACCCTAGTCTCGGTCTCCCCCACTGAAAGGTGGGGGACCCCCTTTAGTTAAGATCCCAGACTCCAAGTGACCTCCTTTCTGAGGATGATACTTGAACAAACATGAGCTGTCACGAAAGGGAAGAAAGAGGAGCTTGGGGTTTGTGTAGACAAGGCTAGGTGAGGAGAGTGAGAGAGGGTGATGGTTGCTGGAGGCAATTATGAAACAGGTGATGTCGCAGAGCTAAACAATACAGGGTATTCCAGAATCCATTGCTGCCATTGGCTTAATATTATAGCATGTCCCTGAGCTGGGAGCACCTCAATAGCCAAGTGCCAGGACCACTAGAGGTGACAGTTCAAAGAACCAAGGTCCAGGGCAGACCTTGATGTCAGTACTAGGTAGCAGGTGACAGATATCGCAGGGAGGCAGTACAGCTCAGAATTTAGGCAGAATTTCTCACTGCTTCCTTCCTGTGTGGCATCAGGTACACAGAGTGAAATTAACCTCTCTGAGCTTGTGATATCAGGTACACAGAAGGAAGTTAACCTCTCTGAGCCTGTGGACTTTCAGGGACATGGAGCAAGGACTCAAGCACCGTTAAGTGACTCGTAAGGACTAAACACAGAGCAATCTGTGTGGATCGCCTCCAACATAATGCAGTAAGCCGATGCTAGGGTCCTTAACATCCCAGGTCACAAGCCTCTCCTGCTGTACTTTCCTAGTGCACGCCACAAATGCCTAGGGTTCCACACAGCCTCAGAAGGCCTTTTCTGGAGATTCCAGACTGATGAAGCAGGCATAGAGGAGTAGCTTCACTGTAAGCAACACATCTTTCATTTAACAAGCTAGTCACATGGATAAGGCTTTACTAACAACTCAAGAAAACCAGGATGTCATCAACACTCAACAGGGAAAAGAGGAGCAAGCTGGAAGCACAGGTCAACCTCCACAGACCAAGACCTAAACCCTAGAAAAAAGACTCACACTCCAGGCATCCAGAATTTCACAAGCCCAAAGAAGTCCTTAACTCCTCATCCCTAAAGCCAGCTGAACAGAGCAAAGAGGATGTCAAATGGGAGGTCTAATATCCATAGCAGAGAGAGAGAGAGAGAGAGAGAGAGAGAGAGAGAGAGAGAGAGAGAGAGAGAGAACACTGCATACTACTTCCCTAAGAACAGAATTTCCTAAATTCACATACCAGGACTGTGCTGTGCTGAAGGAAAAATCCAGCCCAGGGTTCCTGTGGGGTTAACATGTGCTGAGGAGGAGAAGGCAGCGTTGAGCAACACAGACAAGAACTTACTGGCAGGTTTTGTTTTGTTTTGGTTTTTGTTTTTCAAAGTTCCCTGTGAATTTTAACTTGTGCCCCACAAAGAGCCTCCTCTAAGTAGTTTCCTGACACCCCAGTACACATATCCACACACAGGGGTGGGGGGAAACACTGACGAAGCAAAGAGAGAAACAGATTAACAAATAAGTTCTTGAAAATGAAAATGATCTCAAATGACCCTGGGTCAACTATCAACCTAATGAATCAGCCCAGGAAAGGAAGGAAGCCAGCCATGCATCTCATCAAAGAAGATATCAATCCCAGAGAAATCACTTGCTGGAGTCACCCAGCCTTCAGTTTGGGGTTCACCACATGATCATTGGTTTTTGTTTTTGTTTTAAAAAGCTATTTTATCTCCAATGGCAGAGTAAAATAAGGTTGAATATGTTTGTGTAAGACAGGTTTGTATGCACAACAGGTATTGTCTGTTGGGACCTATCTATACAGCAATTCCTTAGTCCCTCTTGATTTTTCACACATCTTTTCCATCATAATTAGCAAAAAAACAAACAAACAAAAAAAAACCAAAAAACAAAAAACAAAAAAAAACCCCTAAACAACAACAACAAAAAACCCAGCGTTTCACACATGCGCACAATGTTCAAGTTTATTCACTTATACTGCACTGTCATTAGCTCATCTTGAACATGAAAGATAACACATATCTCACATGGAAAAGTATACATAGGTAGAGAGGTAGAGGCAGGAGGATCAGGAACCTTGGGTATAGCTAATGCCAGCTTGGACTGCATGAGATCCTGCCTCAGACAATACAAAGCGAATAAGGAATGCATCGCTCTGAAACCCAGGAGGAATCTAAGAAAGAGCACTGTAACAAAGCCAGAGAGAGGACTCTGGCACCAAAGGGCTGGGACAAACAGCCCCAGAGACAAACTGCAAATCTCAGCTGAAGTCCCAGTTCCTCTCAGGTACCCTCAGGTAAATGTAGGCACCGCTACCCATTCAGGCATGCTCCTCTCCTCCTTTGGGACAGCAATGGTCTAGAAAGTCTCTGCTGGGTTCTTCCAACTACTGTGGGCCTTCCTTGCGCAGAAGGGGCTACAGCTAGCGAGTTGAAGAAGCTCCAGGATGCTTTGGGGCAGAGAGCAAGTGAGGGGAGACAAGGTGCTGAAGAAGCCTCAAGGCCACAGGATGTTGTGGGTTAGGCAGTGAGAGAAAAAAAAAAAAATCAAAGAAAGCTGCCTAGAAGGGTAAACAACTGCTCATACTTAAAACAAGGCTTAACTGGAACATATGGTTCTCTCTCTCTCTCTCTCTCTCTCTCTCTCTCTCTCTCTCTCTCTCTCTCCTCCCACAAGGTAAGAAATCCAAAAATAGTTGAGGAGGTGTACCTCAAAGATTTTTCTTCAGAAAAATCCTGTCTTGCTCATCAAGCAAACCTGGGGCAGGAGAGAGGAAGAAAAACGAGTATTAAGTTCAAAGTCACAGAAACCAGGGGCCCGTTGGGAGAGCTCATGTAGCCCTCTCAATATGTTAAGGATAGGTTGTTTCAGTCCTGGCCGTCAAGCTCTGAAGCAAGTCGAAAACCAGCATTTCACACAAAGGCTCAGTGTGGAAGTTCACACACTTGAAGTTAGGCCAACACTACCCCTGGCTCATCCTGAAGGAATTCACATGGGAAAAAAAAATGAAGCACCTTCTAGAAGCAGCCGGGTGTGTGGGTCAGCATTCTCAAAGAGAGTTGGTAAACAAACAGATGGGGGGGGGGGGGTTTAAAGCTCCTCCCTAGATTAAAATATGTGAATTAAAAAGAGAATATTTTGCATCTATTAAATTACATGTTTTAAAAACCTAATAATTGTTGACATTGATGGGTGGTCAAACTGGCATGTCCTCCTGTCAACAGAGGGAGTGTAAACAACCCTATTTAAAGTAATTTGGCAATATGGGTCAAGAGTTATAAACTGTGGCCTTTGACTCAATAAGCCTTCTGCAGAGAATGTGTCCAAATGATTTCTAAGAAGAGAAAAGTTACATGCAGAGAGGTGAACACTCCCCCAAACCCAGGTTTAAAAGCAAACTGAAGTAACTTGAAGGCCAACTGGTTTTAAATATGATCTATCAGCTTCACCAACCATGACACACTGATAGAAATGAGCATTGTACAGTGCTTTAATACAAATAATGAAAGTTTAAGATATAAATATGATTGGATGAAAAACAGATGACAAATAATTCTCTAACTCCATTCCTATATAAGACAATTAAGCGTATCCACCTAAATCCCTAAAAAGGACTCAGGATATGGGAAACGGACAAACTCAGAAAGCATCAAAGGGCAAGTCAAAGAAAGCAATCTTGCTGGGCATGGTGGTACACACTCATAATCCCTGCCCCAGGGAGGCAGAGGCAAGAGTCTTTAGGGGTTCACTGGCCAGCCAATCTAACATAATTAGTGAGCTCCAGACCAATGAGACAAACTGTTTCAAAGAAAGTGATGGCATCCCTGAAGACAACTCTCTCAAGTTATCCTCTAACCTCTACACAGATACAGGAACATGGTCTCTAGTGAGGGAAAGCAGACGTGGTTAAGAGTGCAATCACACTTAGCCACGTCAGTTTATTGAGCCCTGCAGTGTACAAGTGGATCTAACAGTCTCTGATAGCCTCAACTGTGAGAGGTTCGGGCCTCCCCTTCCTACAGTGTTCAGCTAAGAGTAGAAAAACCCAGATCTGTATATGATCAGATGTTAACTGATTTGGGAACAAATGTTCATACAAAACCTCCCAGGGAGGTCTAGAAGCGATTTCAATACTCAAGCAACCCAAACTAAGCCTTTTTTCTGAAAGGTAACTGAGACCAGCCTCTGCTGTGGGTGCTTAAGGGCATAGATAAGTTTTGTTCCCTGTAAATTGGGGTGCAAGTGGAATTTCAGCCCATCCTAGAATCCCAACAGACTTCTGCCTGCACAAATTCAGACAGAGACAGGCAAACCAGGGGTGAGCATTTAACCTAAATACAGTACTAATGCCTAGCCAACCAATTCTGTGCCTCTGGGCACATACAATTTATCTCATAAACCTTCACCATTTTCACATCCATAAATGGGGACCTTCTGGGTCCTTTTCTCTAGGATCATGGAGGGGGGTAAACATAGAGCCCAGCAATTCTGGAGCCTTCTCCCTCTTGAGTAACTTTCCCCAATGTTCTCAGGTTCTAAGTCTCCTGATCGGGCTGATTTCCGTCACCCTCACTCCCAGATTTTACAGACCATGTACATATAACATATGGCAAGGGTATATACAGCAAAGGCAGACACACAGGTGAGAGTTCCACCTTTTCTGACATCAGAGTCACCTTGTGACTTCCAGAGGCACCCAATGTCTAGTCCTTCCCCGTATACTGGTATCTGATTATCAGGTCTGTATCCTGCTATTCTTAAAGCTGATTAAACTGTGTGCCTGGGCTGGAAAAGATCTAACTCATACAAAACAAAAGTGATTTCTCTCCAAACCTGCAGGGCCAGCAAGAGTGCAGGAGGCAGGAGTCCTTAATTTGTTTAGGCCACGGTTCAACAGCTGCTTTTGGACAGAGCCAGAGCTCTGTGGGTAACTGGCAAACGGCAAGAGATTCCCTGACTGCTCTCAAGCTATTGAGTCCAGTGACTTTTCTCTGAAGTGCTAAAGCAGGCCAGCGGAAGTGACATACCCACAGGGGGGCGAAGGGAGCACCTAACCAATGCTGGGGGTGACAAGGGTAGAATTTGGCCCCTGCATGCCCTGTTTTGTGCAGCTTCCAGGTCCTGCTGGGGTCACTGCAGTGCTTCGGTGTTGTAACACTCCACAGGAGACACCCTGCCTCTCCCTGTTCCATGGAAGAGGACAAGCCTGCCAAGGCTGGCTCTCTCAAGAGAGAACCAGGTGAGGGAAGGCTTGGTATTCCATCTTTAACACTCTCACCTGCTGGGAATTTCCTCTGGCAAGACTATCAAAGAACTGCTTCTCCTTTTATTCTTTGTCTCTCAGGAGTCCCCAGAAAATGCCCCTGAGCCTGTAACAGCCTGTTTTCTCACAGCTCTGGCAATATGTCAAGAATGTTTCCTGCACATGACCCATTGTCATGCCTGTATCTCTCATGGTACTATCAGGGCTAGGCTTATCCCACTTTCCAGATGAGGAAATCGAAGCCAAGAAAGTCAGGCTCCTTGTCCAAGGTCATACAGCAGGCTGGTATGGGTTCTAGAAGCTGGGCTCTAGCATTCAACCCTGGAGGGCCCTTGGGTATCTTCTTTTCTAGAGTCTTCCTTCCAGTCATAAAGCATTATTGAGATCCCTCTTTAATCCCAGGTGTAATGGTTAACATCAGTTGCTGATATAACAGAATCCATCGTCTTCCAGAGACAAACTTCCAGAATGTCTGTGAGAGAGTTTCTAGACTGGGTTAAGTCTAATAACTTAAGTAGTTTAAGTTTAAGAAGGAAGTCCCACTCTAAAGACGAGCAGAACCATGCCATTGGTCAGAATCCTGAACTAAATGAAACAGACAAAGCAAATAGAAGGCCAGTATTCACTGCTCTCTGAATTGCAAATACAATGTGACCAGCTACCTCATGCTCCTGCCTCCATGCTTTCCCCACCATGGAGAACCAAACTGTGAGGCAAAATAAACCCTCCCTTAGCTTTTGTTTGGTGTATTGTCACAGTAATGAAGGAGGAGGAGGAGGAGGAGGAGGAGGAGGAGGAGGAGGAGGAGGAGGAGGAGGAGGAGGAGAGGAAAGAAAAGAGAGGGGGAGGGAGGGAGGAAGGAAGGAAGGAAGGAAGGAAGGAAGGAAGGAAGGAAGGAAGGAAGGAAGGAAAAAAAAGAAGAAAGGAAGGAAAAAGTAACTTATATACCAGGCCAGGCAGGGGCTGGAGATACTCCATGGGAAGATGGGAAGAGATATATCCCATGTTCTCCAAGCTCACTAAACCCTAACTTTCACCCAGCAATCCCCGAGCAATGGGTGTCCTTGGAAAAGCCTCTCCCATCAGCATGGGCCTGGGCGGCTGCCTACTGGCAGAGAAATGCAGGATAAGCTTAGCCTATGGGGTCAAGGAGACCCGGTGCGAATGCCAGCTGCTCACTCACCTGCTGCTGGCCCTGATCTCATTGGCACGCTCTGAAAATCAAGGAAATACTAACTGAGAAACTGCCTGCAGAACTCTCCATATTCTGCAAAGAAGAGCTGAGCCCCAGTGCCGGAAGAGCAGTTTACAGCAGGGGCTGGCCATTTTTTCTTTAAGGGACAGAAACCTTTCTGACTCTATAGGGCACAAGCTCTCTGCCATGACTGGACTCTGACCCTGAAGCAACAAATCAACACAGACAAAACAGAGGAGAATGGGTATGGTTAGATTCTAATAAAACTTTATTTATAAATCAGGAAGCCTGCTAGTGTGCTGACCACTGTGCTGTGGTGGCTAAGAGGTGACAAGATGGGTCATATCAAAAAGCACCTAAGAACCTGCTCTTTACTGTCCTTCACTTCCAGTGAAAGTCCTTCACTGTCTCTACATTTGTCTCTGCATCTGTCAGCAGCAGAACTGACCTTCCATAAAAGGTCACAACCAGTACAGCATGCATGCCCCAC
The DNA here is from genome assembly GCF_011762505.2 of Arvicanthis niloticus. NCBI lineage: Eukaryota > Metazoa > Chordata > Mammalia > Rodentia > Muridae > Arvicanthis > Arvicanthis niloticus. Next base: position 38,533,893 of record NC_047670.1, on the reverse strand, counting down.
CAAGTCTCCAAGAACAAGCACAGCATATCATAAATATTTCCAGACTTTTCACCCTCCAAGAAAGCTCTTCTAGAGCCTGGTGGGAACTTAATTTCTGCATCAAGGGCAAAGGAACACTTGAGTTCTCAGAGGCCACCTCAGTCAAGGAGTGCCCCAAGCCTCTGGGATGAAGGTAATGATGTCTGGAGGATTCTCTTGTATCAGGGGTTTCCAGTTCACCAATGTCTGTCCTAGGCTAGATCCTTTCTCTATCCCTCTGCCCCACCAGCCTACCCCCTGTTCATGTGTGTTTCTTTATAGGTGGGGATCAAACCAGGGCTACGTTCTCTACCACTAAGCTACTACGCCTTCTTGCTCACCTCCACCGCCATCTTCATCCTTCTCCACAACACAGAGACCTCAGGTGTGTGAAAAGTCACACCTCTTCCACCTTCTACTGAAAATCCTTTGCACTCTCTACACTCGGCCAGAAATTAAGTGGTCCCCTCAGAGTCTGGTTTCTGCTCACTTTTTCCTGCCGCCCTTCCTTCTAGCTCTCTCTCTCTCTCAGCACCTTAAGTCCAACAGCAAGCCCCTCTGTGTGCTGACCTGTTCCCTGTATCACACTCAGCACCTTGACTGGAATGGCATGGTTGCCCATCTAAGTTCTCTCCAGGCAGGAGATCCAGAATTTTCTCTGGGAAAGAATGTGATAAGTGGTTTCTGAATACAGCACAATGCTTGGCTTTAGTATGTGTTCAATGTCTACGATGCAGAACACCACATTCTGAAGTCTCCAGTAACTGCAAACAAGGACACTCTTATTGGGACTTTTTTTTTAACGGTGATCTCTGCCTCAGTTTCTGCATCTGCAGAGTGAAGAAAGACTCCAGAAGTGGGCTGACAGGAAGGAAGTACCTCAAAGCCAGTCCTGCAGAGGCCCTCCTAGATAAGTGTTCTTTCTCTCTATCTTTGGCCTGCTGATCTGGCTATCTGGGGACATCCATCCAGAAGGCTCCCTGGTGACAGGCTCTGCCACAAAGATCCTATCTACCACCAACGGAACTTCAAAGGCATCTTTATCTGTCAGGACCCACCTCAGGAAGGTGGATTCCTAAGAAACTTCTCCTGCTAAGCCTTTTATTCTGGGCCGACCAGGCACACCCGCCTGGCCTTATCTGTAGTGTCCCTAAACTGTTGTCTTTCCAGGAAGGGTGTCTCCTATCTACAGCCCTCCAGGAGGCAGAAGACCAGAAAGGCCATTGAAGCCTGGCCTCCAAGGCTGGAGTCTTGGCTACCTTGGGACAAATAAGGCCACTTTTTAGAGAATGTAGCTCCTGCAACTAGTAAACAGCAGTAATTAGGGCTGAGATGGAAATGAGGGAAGCCAGCAGAATGCCCACTTAGAATGGCTTCTCATAGCTAACGAAGTAGGAGGGTTGTGAAGAGGGGAGAATGGGGAAGGCTTCCAGGAAGAGCATTATTCTGCAAAAGGCGAAACTGCTGGAAACAGGAGACCCTTCCGAGAACCACTCACACTGGTTGGGGAGGATGGAAGCCATCGAAAGTGCGAAAGAGGAGGTGAACATGAGGGTCAGTGCAGCGAAATCCATTCCTTGCCTGGGAAGAAGCTCAGTAGGGGTCTTCTCTGGGAGCTGAGCAGGGGGCTGCCAGGGCTTGACACAATAGCCCAAGTGCTGACAACCTCACCTTCCTACCTTTTCTGTACAAGCGTGTGTGTGGAAGAGTCCAAAGTGGAACTTCGTGCCTCCTTTCCTAAGGGCTCTGTAGTACCAAGGGCTTCTCTAAGAGCAAATCTCACACCTCTTCACAGGCACATGCCCAGAGTCTAGAGCAGGGGTTCAGGAGTGTCTTCATAAACACACACTTCGTGCATCAACAGGATGAAAATGCTTAGAGGGAAGCATTCAAGAAACAATTAGCAGACGCACCGATTACTGTGGTTATATGTGTCTCCTCCATTCCCCTCCTCCTTCAGAGAGACACCAACACCTAGGCACACTCACTTCACCGCACTCCTACCAATCTTCAGTCTTAAAAACATGTGTGACAAGGGCATGAAAATGCTGGCCACACTAGATTCTGATCTTTGCCGTGATAACAAGTTATACAACCTCAGATTATTCACCGATGCCCTCAAGTGATGTCCTGTTTCCATAGTACCCAACTCCCAGTAAGCTACAAAGATGGTACTCACCCATTTGGGCTTGGTTCCACGGTACCCATACCTATTAGCTGATTACTGTTCCCACCAGGGAAACTGCAAACACTTCACTATGACGACACATGCCCATCATCCTAAAGATCCAAGCATACTCGCACTTTGCACTTGGGGGTCCCAAGTCTGTCGTTCATCTTGGCTCTGTGTCTTTCTTTCTCAAGCTAAGCCTCAGGCTTGCCAAAGTACAGCATAGTTTTGACAACAGCTGCCTTCCCCAAAAAACTGGATCAAATAAAACAGAAAGCAGGAAGCTTTCTAAAATTGGCACAAACGATTCTAAATGATTATATGAACATGAATTACAGCTCCCATGACCCTCAAATCAGTCACATCCATATACACCGTACAGTCCCAGCCACTCTGGTTTATATGTGCCCCGCTCCTGTTTGGGACACTCTGCTTTGATCAGTCAGCTGAAATCTTGGTGCCAGGAAATTAGACACCAGCGTCAAGATCTAAGAATGCATCTGTCCTTAGGTTGCACAAGCTGTCCCCTGCTCTGAGGTTTCAGCCTGAGGAACAAAAAACAGCAGAGCACTTGGAAATTGTGCCCCACACCCCATTTTCCTGAAAGCCCCTGTGAGACTGCCTGCATAAGTGCACCTGTGTGTGCAAACTTCTGGTCATAACAGCACCTCAGCAAAGTCACTAAAGTCAGTACACACTCTTGCACACCAGGGAGAATAAGAGGCTATGGGGCCCCTGGAGACATCACGCCCCAGCTCTCAATCTCCTTACCTGTAGAATGGGCACAGGGAAGCCCTGGTCTGTAGAAGCCACACCTAAAACCCAAATGTGAGAAGTTCATATCCAAGTGGTGCCTGTTTGCTCTTTCCAGTGCTGAGGAACAGAATGTAGATTCTGCCAAGCTCTGCAAATAACAGTCATTTGATAACTCTGAACCTAAGACTGTCCTAACTTCTAAGGTAGAGTCAGGCAGTGGTTTAAAAGTTCCTTAAAAAGTATTAAAACACCATAAGACTTGGCCAGTGATCCTATCTGATTGTCTACAAGGAAGAATGATGATAGTGATTGTGGTGATGGTGATGACGAGGAGGAGGAAGAGGAGGAGAAGATGAGGAGGGAGAGGGGGATGAGGAGGATGATAACAATATTTACTGTAATACCTGGGGCGTACAAGAGAGTTATTCTTCAAAAAAAAAAAAATCAACAGTAGAAGTAAACTTTTACTGACAGTTGGCACCATTGTGCGGTAAACCTATTTTCCATCATTTTGCAAATGGCCTGCAGGGGCCATCTTCCTTTCACTCTAGAAAACACAAGGTGGTCATGGAGTCCCCACCGTGCCAACCTCACCAAGTGGGAGGCAGAATAGGATTTGCAGAATAAGCCTACGGTAGCCCAGTGCTATCACTGGACTGGTCTAGACATGGGCTTGGATGGCACTGAGTACAGGTAGAGAAGAGGTCCCCATGACCACAGTCACAGCTGTAGTCACAGACGACGGCCTTAACATGTACAGCTCAGGATCCTCCTTCTGGGCTCAGGAGGGTAGCAATTGGAAGGCTCAGCCTGAAGCTGCTGGCTAAAGATGGGGCTTCCTTTGGGCATGGATGGATGCCTTTTTCCATTTCTCAGTGGCATGCTTTGGTTATGAATGAGATCAGTCATCCACACTAGCTGTAGCAAAAGAAGATAGACAGTGAGTAAATTCACAGCCTTGGAGCCGAGTAGCAGCTTCAAATTTAACTCTTGCATGAAATACCTAGATCCCTAGTACAAGGTACTAGGTGCCCTTAACTAGGTGTTATATCTGCCAAATGGAAACATTGCCAATAAAGACTGCGAGATACCACACCAGAGTTTCAGAAGCTCCCAAGGCTTAGTATGCTTAGTAACTTAAAACCCTGACCTAATAGCCTATTGCTATTTGTGAATTCTGCTTATGTCACTTGCAATGGAGACAAAGACATTTCCTATAGAAATCTTGACTTTAACCACTGGTGCTGCCTAAATGTCTTTGTTGGCCTGGGGGACCACGACAAAGGTGGCAGTAGGCTTTTTTCTCCTTGGGCTGTCTAAACATGACACCTCCCACTACCCCTATGCTGCCTTCTCTTGTTCAAACATCCCGAATGTCTCTGTATGTTCAATCAAGAGGGATGCTGGTCAGACTGGATGGGTCCATTTCACCTCACCTTCACGGCCTCTTTACAAACACTGACTCCAAATCCAGACTCGTTCAGAGACATCATATGGTTTAGCCAGGACACAGAGCGTTATGTCACCTCACCTCACTAAGCTCTAGAAGCATCATAAATTCCCACACAATTTGTTCCAGCCATTCTGAGTGTAAAACAGGAGAACCGGAGACCTGTGACCAGGAGTGACATCAGTGAAGGGATGAGTGAGCATATATTAAGTCCCAGTAAGAATTCAAGTGCCATATGAGACTCCCCAAGAAGAAGCCACACTCCAGCCAGAAACAGAAGCTCAGTCACTGTTACACGATGAAATCACTGTGCTCAGCAGGGCTCTAAGTCTTTACTTCTTAGCTAGGCATGTGAGATATAACTACAATCCTGGCACTTTTGCATTGGAAGCAGGAGGATGCCAGCCTGTCTAAGTAGCAAGATTTGGGCTCAACAAACAATATGAGGAAGAGAAAAGGACAGGGAGGCATGAGTAGCATCAGTGCCCTAGCCCTATGTGCTAACCTCAGAAGCATGACCAGCCAGCATCTGTGCCCTAGCCCTATGTGCTAACATCAAAGGCATGAGCAGCCAGCATCAATGTCCTATGTGCTATGTGAGGCAGATCACTCCCCACTTGGAGGAGAGTGAAAAAAGCAACACGAAAACAGGTGGATGCTGTCAGGTGTGGCAGCATATGCCTTTGACCCCAGCACTCAGGAGGCAGAGACAGGAGGATCTCTACATTTGAGGCCAACCTGGTTAACATACCAAACTCCAGGACAGTTGGGACTACTCCACAAACAAACAAGAAATAATAATTTAAAAAAAAAATTAAGCAAAAAGAAGTGAAGGAGGAGCAACAGCAGCAGGTAAATTATAAGCAAAGTCTGAGCCAGCACCACAAGCATCTACGTACTGCTTCAGCAAAACCTTGAGGTATCTCAAATTCAGACATTCCTAGCCTCCTCTCACTTCTAGGAATGATTCTCAGAGGCTATTCTAAAGCCCAGATGGAAGGCTAAGGGCAACAGCTGGTTAGTGTGACCCTACGGGAAAGTCTTCGGGTCCCTGGCAAGAACTGGTGCATGCCCTGTCTTCTGGTTTGCTTTTGTGCAGCACACATTGGTGGTCTTGCTTCCAGCCCCGAAGAACATTAAAGACCATTATTATTTCAGGCTTTGTATTTTGTCCACAGTCCTGCAGGCAACCCGCTTGACAACTTTTGCCTTTTTCTATGTGTGTCTTCAACCACTAAAATTGTACTGAGAAGAAGAGATGTAGGCAGCAACTTTGACTCATGTCACTAGAGTATAAATCCCACTCAATACACAAAAGAGGGAGAACACCTAGAAGCTCATGTAGAAATAGATTTACAACAGAACTTGTATTCATTAATCAAGCTATTTATTTATTTATTTATTTATTTATTTATTTATTTTTGAGAAAGGATCTCACTCTAGACTCTATGTAGACCAAGATAGCCTCAAACTCATAGAGATCCACCCGCTTCTGCTTCCTGCATGCTGGGATTAAAGATGTATGCCCAGATTTAAAAAAAAAAAAAAAAAAAAAAAAAAACAGACAAAGGGAAGGAGCTTTAGGTTTCAGTCCCAGGTCTGTAGCTGTGAGTTCGAGCTTCAATTTTCTCATTAGAAAGATGGAGGAGACAGTTTAGGAGAAATGTAGGCTGAGCTGCTGACACCATACCAATTGTTCAGTGCTAGAATAGTTTCCAGAACAGCGGCTGCCTCACAGGCAGTTCTTTCCTTTCTTTGCTCATTGAGAAAACGCAGACATACCCTGCTCACTGAAAAGAATAATCTAGAAAATGAAAGTGTGATTACTGAAAGGCATGACCTGGAGGCATATACAGCTGACTGGCTCCCAGCCACGTGACCTCACTGGGTTCCTCAGGTAAGCTTCTGTGACCTCTCTGCCAGCAGAAGCGCACAGTCTTCAACAGAGACAAAGGACTCAGCACAAAATAAGGCCCTAAGACAGAATGTTTAAAATAATTATCCACTTAATATTTTTCAAAGGCAGCTTTTCAAAATGCAAAGAAAGCATCAACTGCAATGCTTAAAGAAACCAGGGACCGGAAGGAGGGGAAGAACACAGTTCTTTAGCTGGGTGACCATTTTGCTGAATAAGCGGTAAAGACGCTGTTAATACAGCACGGAAGCTCCAGGAACTCAAAGGGCTTTAACAGACATGATCTCATTGCGATCTTTTTATTAGCTTCTAAGACAGGTTAACAGGTTCCTGCCTCTCTGCTGAGACAGGGAAACTGCAAGCTTTGTGGTCTCCCCGGACCTACTGAGGCCGGGCAGCTTGTCTGAGCTGCTTACACAGCACACACTACAATCTGTTTCTTTATCTTTGATCCCTCAAAAGCCGGGCAGCACAGGTGGAAATGCTTTTCCTTTGAAACTTGTTTAGTTGTTTTGTTTTTTAAATAAATTTGCTGCAGCAACACTAACTGAATCCTGTTTTTGTTGTTGTTGTTGTTGTTGTTGTTGTTGTTGTTTTGGGTTTTCTAAAGAATGGAGGAGAGTGAAGAGAGCCTTTGAGATCCACCCAGGACCTATCTGGCAGTCCCAAGGGCTTCCCAGACCATAGATAGGCAAACCAGTGTTCTTCTGGAGGCAAGCCAGGGTCAGGCATAGTTAAGGGAAGCAACTGTCAAAGGCGGGTGCTATTATCCCTGAGTTCCTCTATTTAATGCCTTTATTTCATCTGTTTGGTTCTGTGCTGGATATTGAACACAGGGCCTCATGCATGCTAGATAAATGTTATACCACTGAATTATACCCCTAGCCCTGCTAATTAATTTTGAAATGGCTTTTAGCTTATCCTACTGAGAATAACTATTTAGCCCTCATCTCAAGCCCATGCTGGGATCTTTTGATATCTATTATATGCCAGTCCTACATGGAGTACCCCTTTCTTTTTCACCATCTTAAGACCTGAATAAACCTAGGCCTACCCTGGGCTTCCTACCCAGGACTCACGGATCTACCCCTGAAGTGACTGCCAGGTTTTAGGACTCCTTTGTGAAAATTTCTGTGCAGGCAGCCCTATGGGATTTCAGAGTGCATGAGAGGGTAGAAGCATAATGAAGTAGATGCATCCTTGGGTGACACTTCTCTCTCTCTCTCTCTCAGGAAGTCCTAGTTCCCCATTCAGCCTACTAGGGTTTAGATTCTCAAACCATTGCTCAATGGAGTGAGATCATGTCTCTGCGGTACTATACAGACTGTTCAAGTGCTGGGTGGGCAGGAGCCCATCTTGACTCCATAGTCCCTGAGAATGCTGCTCCCCTGTGACAATGTATACTGGAGAGGAACTAGAACCCCAAGACAAGTCCTGATGGTGGGTTTGTACCCTAAGAACTTATAAGAAGATAGCTAGAAGGTCTTCCAGGGCAGGATCCTGTGGGCTGATTGATGGCTGTCTTTTCCTGGTCCATCTTTAGTCCTCTCTTCCTGAGTGACTACTGCCTGTCCCCTCCCCTTCCTCCCGCAGTCAGCTCTTCTCTGGAGGGCTCCTTAAGCAAATTATGTGTATGCATGGTGACCCTGTCTGTCCCTGGAACTCACTTTAGAAAACTGCCACCCCAGGCTTTATCAGTGATAATGTGAAACAATTACAAGAGTCTGAGGCTCCAAGTTTGGCCCCACTAGGTAACTGTGCTTACATTCCCCATAAGGCACTACAGCTTTGTGGCTATAAAGCCTGCTGCTAATGGCACCCATGAGTCAGGTCTTAGTCTTTCCCTGTGTACAAAGCGCCAACAAGAACAGCATGCCACTCCAGGTTGACTCAGTTACCGCAGGACACATTTGACACCTGATATTGATGAGGTACTTTCTCCTGTTAGTGCTCATGCTTCCAAGCTGAGAGCTGGCATCCCAATCAGTCAGAAGGAGACTAGATCAGGTCAGTAGGAGCATCAGATGAAAGGCTGGAATTAGGGGGTTGTTTAAGAGACAGTTCAGTTGCTGAAACATTTTCCACATAGTCATAGTGACCTGAGAGTTTAGATGCCCAGAACACAAGTAAAAAGCCTGGCATGGTAGCATATGTCTATAATCTCTTTGCTGGGAGGTGGAAACAGGAGAATCCAGGTTCACCAAGATACTCTTTGTCAAAGAATAAATAAAGTTTGCAGGTGGGTGGATGCAGGGTGGGGCGTATAGAGAAAACTGACTCAACTGTTAAGAGAGCTCACTGGTCTTTTGGAGAACTGCAGTTAAGTCACCAGGAACCAAGTTCAAGCCGCTTACAATTGCCTGTAACTCTAGCTCCAGGAGATCCAGGGCCTCTACCTCTGTGGGCACCTGGACTCATACACACATGCCAACACACATAAAAACACATAAAATTAAAAATATTAAAAGCAACTTGTTGGAGAGTGTGTCTCTCTGTCTCTGTCTCTCTCTGTCTCTCTCTGTCTCTCTTTGTCTCTCTCTGTCTCTGTCTCTGTCTCTGTCTCTCTCTCTCTCTCTCTCTCTCTCTCTCTCTCTCTCTCTCTCTAGATAGCCCTAGCTTTCATGGATATAACTCACTATGTAGACCAGCTCACCTTGAACACAAAGAGATCCACCTGCTTCTTGAGTGCTGGAATTAAAGGTGTGAGCTACCATGCCTAGTCTTAAAAAAAATCTTTAAAAGGGGAGAAAAGAGATTGCAGAAGATGCTCAACAAAACCTCCAACATCTCCGCACAAATGGGCACCCATATGTACGTGTATACATACACACATACACAAAATCTATGTCAGAAAGGCTCAATACAGTCCCTGACACTGAACAAGCACTCAGTCAGTAAGAGCTCCAGTTATATAGCAAGAAGGAAAATCCATGTCTTATGGCCTAAAGCTTTTCCAGGAATTCAGCCATCAGAGAGGTAGGATTGGCTAAGGCTAGAGTAAGTACAGTGTCTTTGGCCAGTGACTAAGGCGGCCAGTGAATCTACCCACCCGGGCAGGGCTAGCTTGGGTTGGTGCCTTGGCTGGCCCACACTCCGGGTGATGCATTTTCCCGTAAGTCTTGCTGTGTAAGTCCAGGGCTAGCACTGTTCTCCGTTCCCTGGGGTCTGACATTGGTCAATAATGAGAGATGCTTCTGAAAACAGGCAGAGAATGCCAGGGTCCTGGAAACTGTATGTGGAAAGAAAGATTAGACAGAGCCAGGGAGGAAAGGACAGATTCATAGGTACAAGTCATTTCCCAAAAGCCATTCCCTGTTGATTTAGCTATTCGAGGTGTGAGGATTACAGGGCAGGTCTACACGCCAGGCTGAGTTCTGGGATGGAAGCCAATGTCAATGAAGATGAGGTCTGAAGAGAGAGAACAGAAGCAAAGGGGCTGGATGGAGCAGTGACAGTTCAGGAGGGATAAAAGACACACATACCCACACACACCACAAAACATACAAGATCTTGGAGAATCTGCCCTCAATGTATGCCCTATTGTCTAGGCACTGGGGAGCCAGTAGAGCTTAGGGGGTCAGGTATTCGAGCTTCAAAGAATATAACCATCCTGGTCCTTATACTGCTGAACCCTTTCCCAGCTGAACACTATCAAGCAAGCCAGTCAACAGCTCTGGGGTCCACTTACTCAGCAAGAAAGGAGAATGCAAGCATCTCCTCCCCAAAAGGGCCCACACAAACATGCCTTGTGTTAAGCTTCTAAAAAGGTTCCAAACAGGGCCTGGCCTGTGGTAAGCCCCTGACCAGTAACTCTGCATCCCATAGCCTGAGATGAACAGTACAAGGTCCCCTCTCACAGCTGAGACGCAAAAGAAGGCTACAGACCCAATAGAACTCACAGTCACTGTGTTTCTCACATAGGACAGCAGTAGCAAAGTATCACAGGCTAGGTGCTTTAAACAACTGAAAGTCCTTTCCTCATAGTTACAAGTTACAAGTCCACATGAAAGCAGGCATCAGCCAGGTCCATTTTACCTGAGACCCCTCTCCCTGCCTTGACTGTAGCCATCTCCCCCAAGTTCTTCACCTATCTTCTTTGGTAGAATCTCTGTCCCAATGTCCACTTGTCACACCAGTAACATAGGCTTTGAGGGCCCCTACCTGTGGCCTCAACTGAGCAAAACAACCTTTTCAGACACCCTATTTGGGACTGCAGTCACATTTTGAGATTGAAGGTGAGGACGTCAACAAACATTTTAAGGGACAAAAATACACTGTAACAGTCATCACCTTCCCCTGAAGCTCCAAAGACTGATAGACACACCAGTGCTTCTTAAGAAAACCTTGAATCCACCCAGAATCACATTTCAAATGGGAGACAGGACCATATGTCTCCTCAGAGAAATCAGCAGGCACACGAGACCATGAGTGGGTCTCCCACACCTTGAGACACTCCACCTTATCACCTGTGCTGGTTACCACCCAGAACTTGGGCAATTCCTCCACCTCAGGACAGACTGCTTGCCAAAGCCATGCAAGTACCACTGCCAATGTCTGTGGTGACAGAACTCAGCTCTCTCTAAGGGATGAGGAAACCTGGGGAATGTGTTACTCAATCACACAATTCCCTTTGTTTGGTATTCCATCCAAACCTTCTATGCTAGTGAAGATACGCTACACCAGGTGATGTTCACACAGGGTCAGGAACTTGATGCTCTGGTGAAAGCATCTCAGAGGCACAGGAGGGTGTGGTTCTGCCTAGCTCTCTCATACCTAGAGCAGCCAGCACAGTAGCCACTGGAGAAACATGGGGACTGAGGGCAACTTTGTGAGCATCTGAGGCTCGCTATGGACTGGCCATAGGCTGAGCTCTTCCCATGGGGCCTAACACATGATGAATGCTTACCAGACAAGAACTCTTCACTTCCAAAAGTAGTGCATTCATCGCCCCACTCCATCTCTTTGCTCTCCTCTCCTCATGAGTCAGTACTTTCTCCTAAAGAAATGATGAGCAAAGCAAGAAAGAGGACTATGGTTTCCTTTCTACCTTGAATAACAAGGCCACTTAAAAACATTCAGGAGAATGGAGGATGTTTAGGCACTGGCTTCTTCCTCTTACAAATACTTACTACCTTTTTCCTTTGATTCTGTGTACCCTCACAGGGCAGAGCCATGTGTGTATACTGTTCTCTATATTCCTGGCACCAGGGATATGTCAGATACATCAGGTACCCAACATAACCAATAACTGGTACATAATAAGTGCGTGTCAAGTTTAGCAAGTATTCGTGAGCAGGTGGGGCAGGAAGGCAGTGAGTAGACACGCTGCCTCCGGGCTCCTTTCTCACAGATAGTAAGTGCCCAGAAATAGAACATCCAGCCACTGGCAATAAGAAAATCAACCAGATGTGCACCTTATCCATCAAACTAGCAAGATGGTGGCCCAATAGAGGGGTGTGACAATGTGTGGCATGTGGCTCTTCACCTGGTGAGTACAAATGCAAACTGGACTGACAGTTCTGGAAACAGCTGGACAGTTCTATGTGGGTAATAGAGAGTGTTCCGCAGACTCAGAGGCAGTAGTTGTCCTCACTAGATAAGCCCTCAAGAAGCTTATACACTTGTCACCCATAAGGAACACCAGGAAGTTCATCCCGGCTGGGATAGAAGCAGAAGAAATGAAAAAGAAGCAAGGGGGGTGGGGTCAGTAAGCACTGTGTCTCTAAACAGGAAGACAGAAAGTCATCCTTGGAAAATGTTTGATATTGGTCACTATCCATTCCCTCTGATCTACCTTTCTCCCATCCACTCAGGCCAACTGGTGTTATCAGCTGAAAGCCTTGCCCCCTTCCCCCAGAGGAAAAGAGAATTCACATATTAAAAAAAAAAAAAAAAAAAAAAAAAAAAAAAAAAAGAGCAGGCTCCAGGAAACCTTTTCACTTGTCTCTTTACCCAGATTTTCTCTAACAAAGAACCTGGCCCTTAGCCAAGAGCCCTGGGGAGCAAGGGACCTCATTCATCCCATTTAAACCAATTTGCCAACCCAGACAGAAGCTAACGGGCAGCCCGGGCCCTAACAGTCATCAATACCACTTTCCAAATCAAGTTACCAAATTGGTCTTAAAACCACTTCAAAGAGACCCTGCTGACCGTTACCAATGAGACATCCAGCTGCCTCTGTGACCACCACTTCTACTGCCAGAGTCCTCTACCACAGCACTGGGGACAGAGCAACAAGCTGTTTCCCCCAAACGCATGAATCTCCAGAATGGAACTGGAGTCCTGTGAAAATGAAAAAGCTTTGGCCAGGGGATTAGAGTCAAGGAGAACCAGTGGACAAGCCCCAGAAAGAGACCAACAGCTCCCTCTGAATTCTTAACACAGTAACCATGTGATGTTAGTGTATTTATTAGCCCCATTTGATAGATGAACACATTGAGACTGTGCAATCCAGGCAAGGTCTCAGCTTGGCTAGCAAGTGATAGATATACAAACCATAGTCTGAGCTCAGACTCTGAGCCAAGGTGGTTTTATGACAGGTACTATTCTCAGGACCTGAATCTCTTCCCTACAGCTAAACAGAAAATATCAACTGAACCTCACACAAGAGTCAAGAGTCATTTTCCTGAATATGCTTTGTTACTCAAAAACAGTGCCAGCATTTTCTAGAGCACGGTGGAAGACAAAATATTTAACCTCCCTATTTTCATTACATGTAACCCTGAGCCCTGGGGGACAGGAGATAGCTTTCCACTCTGGAAGCTGAGTGAACATCCAAGGTCACACTGTCTGGAAAGAGAAGAGTGTTCATCTTAGACATCAGCCATGAGCTTCACTTCCAACACTGAACATGTTCTTCAACCAAGCCTGATGGTTAATCTTCATTGTTAAGTTGACTGGATTTTGTTTCACCTTCCTAGGTGACTTCTAGGTGTTCTGTGAGGGTGTTTGCAGAGAGGACTACCAAAGGCATGAAGCCAGCCCCCATGAACAGGGCCAGCAGTATCCCATGGACTGGGGTCTAGTACTGGATTTTTTAAAAAGGAGAGAGAAAAGGGGTGGGAGGGGGATGCACCAGTAATCCAGATGAGTACCAAAATTCACTTGTCTGCTTCCTGATTGACTACAGATGGCACACAACCATCCACCTCAGTCTCCTGACACTAGAGCTACAGCTGTTCTCACTGTCATAACAAATGGTACCCTCAAACAGTGACCAAATAAAAATAAAAGGTTCCTTTAGTCACAAGAAGGAGGAAAGCAATACACTAAGTTACATGACAACTTTTCTTTAGACACAAAACACTCTAGATGGGCCCATATCCACTCAACTAGGTTAAGAGACACAATATCTGCAAACCTGCTGTCTCCAATGAATAGGAGGCTGCACTCTCAGCTCACAATTAGGGAATATTTGGTGATGTCTAGAATCATTTTGAGTTGTTATGACTAGGGTGGGAGTTGGTGGAGCCACTGGTCTTAAGTAGGAAAAAGGTAAAGGAAACCGTTAAAATGCACGGGGCAGTCAAATGTTGAACTATCTTATCCAAAATATCAACCATAGGAGACTGAGATATACTAGTTCAGACCCCACATGTCTTTATAAACTTCATCATCCTCAGGAGATACAAGGAAAACCTCTCTAGCACTCACTAAAATACTACTTCCTGATTTGTATTAGAAGCTTTAGAACCCATTTTGATTGCTAGCACAGGCAGTCTCACAAAAGGTCAACCACAGAGAAGTGCTCAGTTGAAATTCTTCCCATGAAATGATTCAGGATGCTTGAAAAATCTGTCCTTCATGTAATATTCCTGAAGGCCTACTATGAGTCAGGCCCCATGCTAGGATGAGGAATGGTCCCAACAGCAAGCACTACTTTCTGAAATACAGGACTTTTATATCATCTCTATCCATCTCCAGATGGTCCATATGCCCCAGCCTCAGACCCAAAACCCCATATAATACATTCTAGTCTTTCAGAATCTTGGGAGGAAGGGCCAAGATAGAATAATAATCACAGTTAAAATGACAACGTATAAAATCTCACCCATGGACTTGACAGCTTTAGAACAGCCAATATGTCAATAGATAGAAGCTGATTTCTAGCTTCAAAGCAGAATGGATTGAGCGCTATGGATTTTGTTTTCCACTAAAAGATGCTGAGGCTGGGGATACAGATACCTGAAATGACAAACCTACCAGCTGGCAGGATGAGTCAGCTCTATAGTACTGGAGACTTCACAGTCACTCCTGAACTATCATTCACCGGAGAGCCCTGTGCTCTCACTGGTCTAACTCAACAGCTGGGTAGTAGATGGCTGCACACTCCCCCTCCCCAGCCTCAGGACCATTATAGGTCAAAGGGGAGAAGTACCAGCATCAGTTTCAATGTACAAAGATGTAAATGGGGATGATGTGTTAATAAGAGGCAGTTGTGAGCTCATAGAAACCAAACTGTACTGATTTCTATCCTTTGTCTCAGGCAAACAGACCCAGGTTAAAACATGTAGATAAGACATACAAAAGACCCCCGCCTTCCAAACTCAGTGCAAAAACAATATCTCACAACTGGTTAGGGGGGAGGCAAGTAAAAGCTGCACAGGCATATTCAGGACTGAACTGGGAATGCAGGGCTACACTCCAGAGTCAACCAGCAGTCTATGAACCTGGAAGCAGTCTGAGACTTTGGATGACTGGAAAAAGAAACTCATGACTCTGTTCCCGATTATGGGCCCATATGCAAAAGGCCCATGGAAGACCACAAGGTAGCATGATCCTGGAAAGAGAAAAAGTTTCAACTGTACCTATGTTCAAGGCCAGGCTGGGGGTTTTCGATGCTTAATACTGACTGTACAGCTGATCTAGATAGAACCACTGGAAAGGCAAGCCTCTAGGGATGTCTGTGTCAGATTACCTATATTAGGTTAAATGAGGTGAGAAGGGTTAGCCACACTGGTACATGGACTGGGGTCCTAGACAGCCCACAAGGAGAAAGCAAAGTGAGCACCAACATTCATCTCCCTGTGACTGAGGATGAAACGTAACGAGCTGTCAAGTTCCTGTCACCATACTTCCCCATGGTGATGGGCTATACTCTTGAACTGTGAGCTAAAATGAGTCTTCCTTTACATTTGCTTCTTGGAAGTTGTTTTTATAACAGCACCAAGACACATAACTTAAAGCTCAACAATGGAAAAGATCTGTTCACGTAGCCCATCAAGCTGCTGGGACATGAGGCTACAGACTGAGAATGCTGGGGAAGAGATGCAGATTCACCTACAGAAGGAGACTGCAATTAGTCAAAGGCATGATGGTCATGGTCAGAGTGTTCAAATAAACATTCACAGGAACAAAGTAATAGGCATTGGTGTTGCAGAGATACATCTTTTAGCAGGGACTTGGGATCCAGCAAACCAGCAGAATAAGGTACATCATTTCCAACATGAGAACAAGGACAGCAAATATTCACTGAGGGTGTACTACTGGCCAGATACAACGAGGATGGTCAGAAGTTGAATGCTGGATTTATCTTGAGGTCTGACCTAACAGTCTGAGTAGTCTCCATGTATGAATGGACTGAATACTCAGATTTTCTAAAGTCTGAATACTGAGTCTTTATAGCAACCATTATAAGGCATGGTGGCAGAATATCTCCCACTCAGAAAGCAAACTATTCTAAGTTGGGGATCATCTACATAATTACTATTTGAATACTTAAAATAGTGACCATGACTATTAAAAAGGGGGGTGTGGTCCAATAGGAAGGGCACTTTACCTAGGAGACTGCTCCCCTCCAGACTCTGAGGACCCAGGAGGTGTGAGGGAATGCATAACCCCTTCCATGTTCCATTAAGCTTGTTCCTGCCATCTCTTATTCACATGGACCACCTATCTAGACAAGCATCATTACAATGACTGGGAACATGACATCTAGCAGCAGGAGATGGCTCTAGGGGGTACTATTGGCTAGAAGAACAAAGGCCATGTGGGCCACTGGGAACCAAATACAGATTTTGTGGACCACAATGCTCAAGGAATTGAAGTTCCAGTGTATCCTGTACCTGGCTGAGATGTCTTGTAATATGGCCTTTGTCCAATCACTTCAGACCATATCCTATCTACCACTCACTGTCCCTTCTGATGTCTCAATAGCTCCTCCTCCACAAAGTATCTCTGCTGCATACATACCGCATCAGGGCACAGAGCACCAACTTAGTCCCGACACACAAGGATCCTTCATTAATGACTGTTAAATGAGGAGGGCAGGAATTACCACTGAAGAGATGCTCTTTCCTCCTCAGTAACCATTGGCCTACGGTGAGAGGAAAGCTGTCACCTCCAGCCCCTCATCCAGCAACACAGATTGAAAAATTAAATGGCATTTCTGCATCCCACAACCCCATGGCTCCATCCCTGACATAGTCCCTAACAAAACAATGCACCTGTCACAGGAGGACCCTTGGACAAAGCAATAAAAATGGAGTTGGAATTTAGTTCATGTCCAACAAAGCGTAAATCTTTCTGTTCTGCACATTATGGTCTCGCAGCTTCCAGAAAAAAATGGCCTCACTTTCTAAAGGGGTCATTTTCCTCTAAACACTTGAAGAAAACAAATGTCAGAACCCCAAAGGGATCTTCAATTTGAGTTCATGCCATCTGTCTCGCTCGGAGCTTTCAAATGTATGCAATTGTGAAACCACAGGACATAACCACAAGGTAAGGCTTTCCTTCATAGCTTCAAGCTGTCCACACTCAGGAGCATCTCCCATTATCAACTGAAACAGCTCTGCTCGAGGGATGTAGGTAGGATACAGCCTTTTGAAAACATGGAGCTTTGTCTGCAGTCAAGAAGACATACAATACAATTTGGCTCTCTCCATCCCAGAATGGGACATCCTCCGGGACCTGTAGCCTACTAGGCCACACTTCCTCTCAGGAAACCACCGTTTTCAATTTTGCTCACAGGTGACTACAACTGTCATCATTGGCAGTCCAAACTGAAAAAGCTGAGGTATACTATTTCTGGAATGACATAAGTAGCCACGCAAAACAGGTCATTAGATTCACCCTACCCCTCCCCTAGAAGGACATCCTTATTCTCCATAAGGCTTCATTCTTTCAGAGTCCATCAGAGAGGTCACATGTAGAGGACACAAAGCCAGTAATGTCCAGCTAGCTTCAGTCTTGAGGGGATGAAGCTGCCTTAGAAGAAGAAACAGACCAAGAATAGGGAGAGAAGAAACTAATGGACTCAGGTACAGATGTTCAAGCAGCTGCAAGCCAGACACAGCACATAAAGGGTCATGAGTTAGGGTAATAAAGAATCTGGATTCAAATCCTACCTCAGTCTTACTGAGAATCTAAAGTATCTTTCCTTTCTGAGCCTTGAGTTTGACCTCTGTAAACTACAGATGATAGTGACCTGCCTTACATACGTAAAGATTAATTAGACAATGTGGCCAGCAAATTTACAAATTGCAGGTGAGGCTGCTATTGGTAGGCAAGCAGGTACAATGTATCCATGGAAGCAGGATGGGTATGTGAAGGAAAAGAAACTGAGTCAAGTAATGTAAGGTAGTCACATGAGGAGGATGCAGGAGACAGAATTGAGTAAGGAGGTGGCTGGGTCTGTAGTTACAATGGGAGCCGGGAGCTGGACATGTATGTTTTCCTCTACCTGAAAGCCACATTCTGTGACAAACTCCCCAAAGGTCCAAGTGAGTGTGCATACAGAGGTAGGTGCCTTTTCTCAGGGGCTCTGTCATTAAGAGAATCTGTGGCCAGCAAGGTGCCCGAGAAGAGATTACTGGTTGAGGAGAAGCTGGCTCAACAAAGGTGGAGCCAAGCCAGATGACGCAGTGGGCATGCTCCTATACAAAAATCTAAAGCAAAGGCTTCCATTCCATGTAAAGCTCTGTTTCCGATGTGGCCTCTTACAAGTACACTGGATGTATGACAGAACACAACTGGCCCTAAAGGACACAGCAACACAGTCTACCCACTGTCCCTGCTAGTCTTTGAGGATGATGGCCTTCTGTGAGCAATGTCTCCAAACCCAGCACATGGGATGAAAGGACATGCATACAACAATAATCGAGATCCAGAGAGCACCCAGCCAGCATTAGAGCAACCAAAGAAGCCAGGGTGAGTAGCACCTCATCCTTCATAAGCAAGGGACATTGGGGTATGTCCAACTGACCAGAGAAAGGCCTAGCCTGAAGTGTTTCTACGTTCAGAAGCATCACATTGTTGAGCTCTGGGTAAAACTTACCAAACCAGGACATTCCAAGCACACATGCTGGATACTTCCTCCTCCATGTGAAGGACCTGGCCTTGAAGTATGTTCTCAGTAACCCTGTGGAGTAAGTATTATGATCATCACACTTTCCAGGTGAGAAATTGAGGCTTAGCAAGATACAGTACCTCCTTGGTCACACAGCCAGAGGCTCTGTGTCACTAAGCCACCATTGCTTCTCCTGGTACGTTCTATATAGGCCAGACAGTGGGCTTACATGTAATTCTGATACCTACCAGCTATATGACTGGAGACAAGAAATTTTGCCTCTTTGAAACTTCATTTACTTCTTTACAACAAGAAATACTTGATCTGTCACATGTAGGCTGAATTCATATTGAGAAATGAATGAAAATGCCCCTGCCTTGGGGTCCAACACATAACAGATACTATCTAGAAATATCTAGAATAGAAAGTAGAAGATCTAGAATAGGAAAAAAAAAAAAAAAAAAAGGAGATCGACAATGGAAAAATCAGACATATGTACACATGCATACATAGACAGACAGACAGACAGACAGACAGACACCGAGCCGGCCTCTCTGAATAGGCATCAAATTAACCTCTAGAAGAAAGACAGCAAAGAAAGGTATATATGCTGCTATTCATGCAATCAACCAGCTGGTAGGCAACCTTGCTTTCTTCCTTCCAAATGGGGAGTAGGGGAGAGAGACTTAAATGAAGAAAAGAAAAATTGAATAGAGTCTGGTTGGATCGCGACATATGCAGGTGCAGCAGCACAAACAGAACAAAACAATCCTCCAGTGCTGCTTTACCCCCAGCCCCGACTGCCTCAGAAGTGACCATCAGTCCTACCCCAGCACTGCTTCTCCAGGGAGCAGCTGGCAAGTCAGCATGATGAAGGCAGCAGTCTGTATGTTGCAGGCCTGCAAATCCCAGCTCTCAGGATACGAAGTGCAGAGAACCAGTTCAAAGTTATCCCGAGACTACACAGTGAATGTGAGGCCAGCCTGGGTGACATGAGATAGTGCCTCCAAAACATAAAATGAGTTAAAAAGCTCTTTAACCTTCCCCATATCCTCAACAGTAGATTCTCCCTTCCACGAAGGGAGTCCCCATAATTTTAGGGACCATTTAAAGACTTTTAAACCTTACAGAACTCGTAAAGACAATAGTTCAGAGTTGCCAGCTCAAAGCTTGAGAGAAACGTTGGGGTTTGTCCTTTCCTCATTTGAGATTCTCAAGGCAATTGAACTGAGGCCGCTCATCTCTTCTCTGTGTCTCTAGCAGGCCCATCTTGCCGGCTCAGGGGCAATCTCAGACAACCTCCCTGCCACTCAGATCTCAGACCCCTCCCCCCCAAGCACAGCGAGGTGGTATTCCCAGGAATCTGTGTGACAGAAGCAGGAAACAGGGCAAAGCGGCCGAGTTTTCCAGAGGAAATGAGTCAAGGGGTGTTATGCAGTTACACATGGCCAGGCGAGGAAATGGCATTGTCTGGGGACCAGAACACAGAGCCTTACATAAGGGGCACCCTCTCACTTTCTGGCCATGGCCGTATTTGGGGATTGGCAAAAACATAGAAGGATCACCTCTGGTCTGTGTAAACACAAGCTGCATTAGAGTGGTAGGCAGAGGTCTGGGTGGGGATTCTCGCTGGCTGGATGCTAGGGAGGAAGCTGACTCACATGTCTTCGTGCCCTGCCACACACTGGTTAGGCTGCTGCTCTGAGGACAGACTACCAGTCTCCGTTTGCACAAAGTATGCCTTCAATACATGCCAATCTGGGTCCTAATGAAAAACACGGTGCCACCCTATCCAAGACAGAGAATTAAAGCAGAAAGACACGGGGTCCTGAGGCTGCAGTGAGGTCTGGCCAGGGGTCCCTGGGATTGTAAAGGAAAAAAATAAAGTGCTCAAGTTTAAGAGTCCACAAGACATCTTTGAAATGAGCACAGATGAGGGTGCCTCCTACAGAGAGAGAGAGAGAGAGAGAGAGAGAGAGAGAGAGAGAGAGAGAGAGAGAGAAACACAACAATCCTGCTGCATGGACCAGACAGCCCCTAATCGGACTGAGCAAATTCTACAAATTTCAACAGAATCAATTCAGTGGTAGCAGCCCTTAATATTGTACAGAAGAGGAGAGAGAATCAGCTGCAAAGGGATTTTCTCTAGAAGCTGCACATGCAGCCCAGCTCTGCAGCACACACACACGTGCAAGCACATGCACCAGCTCTGCAGCACACACATGTGCAAGCACACATACCTCCTCTTCCAAAGCTGAAGCTTAAGGTCTCTGGCTAAACTCAATCCCCCATGAACTGTGAAAAATAAGAATTGAAACATGGCAGTGGTGGTATGCACCTTTAATCCCAGCACTTGGAAGGCAGAGGCAGGTGGATCTCCGAGATTCAGGCCAGCCAGGTCTACAGAGAGAGTTCCAGGACAGAGTTGCACAGAGAAAATGTATCTCAAAACAAACAAACAAACAACAATAACAACAACAAAATGAAAACAAAACCAAAAAAATCACAATTGAAAGCCAGGTTTGTTTGTTTGCAGTTTCACTAAAGGGAACAAATTCAGAAACTTTTAGAAAGTTGGAGGTGCTGGACAAATCATTTGGTCCCTGTGTCACGTTAGCAGAGAGCCTGATCTTACACCTCATCACCCCAGCATTCTTCATATGGACTTCCTACCTCAAGGACCCTGGGAGGAGTCTACTTCAAGGCAAAACCTAAAAATAGACTGTGACATGTAACTGACATCTGTCAATCCTTACTGCTCCTAGCTGTCTAGATTTCAGTGTCATAGCCCGTCCCCACATCTCTGCGGACTCCTTCCTTCTGGTCCTATTCCAGCATCCTTCCTTAGCGCCCATGATCTTGCTATATCAGGCCCTTTTATCGAAGCATGGTTTCCCATGTGAGCTGCCAGGTATTTCCCCATGACAAGCTCATATGGTGTACCTTTATTAGCCCTTTTTTCCTTTCCATGATTGCAAAGTGAGATATGAGACGGAGAAAGTTTCCTGGAAGAAAGCCCTCCATCTATGTCAAGAGTGATGACAACCTTTGCTTCATCACTTCTAGTGGGACGGGGCAAGATGGAGGTTGGTGGTTTGTGGCTTAAGGAGGGATGGGGCAGTCTGCCTATTGAGAGCTACTAGTTTCTATCCAGCCAAGTAGAGCCCAGCATCATCCACCCATGCCAGCTTTGCTTACAAATAAAAAAGGAGGAAAGAAAACCCTCACAGTTTAGCTTAAAAGGACCTTTCATGCCTTGCCAGGCCTCTGCCTTCTCCTCACCACGCCTCTGTCACAAAGTACAATACATATGTTTATCTTGCTTCAAGCAGGGGTATATTAAAATACTTGAGGATTTTCCCCTCCTAACACTGGCATGTTGGCTCCCAGCGGCTGCACAGCCACATATCATGAATTGCAAAAGCAGCCGTAAATTACTGCCTTTGCAAACACACAGATCTTTCCTGAGGTTGCAAGGCGCATCACTTTAAAGGCTGACTTTCTTCAAACTTCCAGGAACTGAGTGGCTCAGAGCCCATCTATTTAAAGGTCAGCCTAGCCTTGCTGTGTTTGGAGGACTGCCTCGGACACAGGCTTATTCTCAGTCCCTGCTCCACAGTCACCACAGCCAGGCAGGCTATGAGCGGCAGTGTGTCCCTTTCAAAGGATACAGAACATGTTGCCAGACACAGAGGCATGAGGCAGGAGGCGGGTGGAGTGGGTAGACAGGGATGGATTGGAGGTAGGAAATGATTGGTTACCTTCCTCTCTCATCCACATGCACTGGGAGGGGAAGGGGTGGGATGGTGGTGGTAATGGTTCCATGGTTGAATCTCAAAACTGAACAGAGGTCCCCATGTTCCAGCGCATGGAAATCCTCTGTCCTTGTTTGAGATCAGCTGTCTGGGCCCAGGTTCTGGTGGTATATAGAGACACACCAGAGAGTGTTGCTTGTAAAAGCAGGTCAGGACTTCCTTCAGACCATCATGATTGGAGATTTACAGGGGTCCAGATTAATTCTTCTTACTGTGAAATAGTACCTGGAACAACTTTAGGGGAAGTACTATTTTGGCTTGTGGTCAGTCTGTTGTGGTAAGAGCGCAATAAAGCACAGCTCACGTTAATGAAGAAAGAATGGGACAGAGAGACAAGGAGAGAGAATATGCTAGCTGACTTCTATTTCTCCCCTTCTATGGAGTCTAGACCCACAGCCTAGAAAATGGTACTGCCTATCTTCAGTGTGGGTTTTGGCCTCTCAGTTATTCCTCTCTGAAAACACCCTCACAGATCCTTTCAAGCCCATGCTTTATTAACTAACTCTACAGTGTTTTAGTCCACTCAAGTTGACAGTGCCGATGAGCTGTCCTGAGGAGAAACTGGTCTAAACTCAGGCTACAGCACAGATAAGCGCACCTGCCAGGGTGCAGTTATCGAGTACGCTGGAGCCAAAAAGCCAGCTGACATAAAGGGGCAGGATAAGGTCAGGATGTAGAAAATTCCTAGGAAGAAATATCAGTCGTGACAGGTATTCTGGGCTAAGTGATCAAATGAGATTCCTCTGAAAGACAGATTAGGGAAGCAGACATCACCAGTGTTGTAGCAAAAGATGAAGAACCAGTCAATTCAGATATGGGTGGGACTAAACTGACCCAGTAGAGTCTATAGAAGAAGATGTTCCTTACCCACCAGCCATAACCTAACATCCATCTCTCTTCTTAAGTAAGCTCTGCTGGCAGATCGGCTGATGTCATGCAGTAAGAAAACCGCTACTGGTTGAGCATACGCAAAGGTCCTGGGGCATATGGGAGTAGCCCAAGGATTTGCTCCCAACATCCAGGGAAATTGTCACTTGAAGTCACCCCGCAAGAGAGGGAAGGTGGTTGATTGGAAAGTACCTGTGGGAGGTTTAAATATGCTTGGCCCAGGAAGTGGCACCATTAGGAGGTGTGGCCTTGTTGGAGTGGGTGTGTCCTTGGTGGAAGTGTGGCACTTTGGTGAGTAGGCTTTGAGACCCTTCTCCTAGCTACCTGGAAGCCAGTCTTCTGTTTGCCTTTAGAACAAGATGTAGAACTCTCAGCTCCTCTAGCACCATGCCTGCCGGGATACTGCCATGCTTCTTGCCATGATGATAACGGACTGAACCTCTAAACCTATAAGCTAGCCCCAATTAGATGTTGTCCTTTATAAGAGTTGCCTCAGCCATTGTGTTTCTTCACAGCAATGGAAACCCTAATTAAGGCAGAACCCATCTGACCCTAGATCATGCTCTTCCCCAAAGCAGCCCCCCACACCACGGCCCCTCCAACTCCCATGCTCAGCAGCATAGTAAAAACAAGCCCATAGCTCCTCCATTTCAGGGCTCTGCTGGGAAGCTTCAGTGTCAATCACAGACACGCAGGAGGGCTTCAAAGAGGAGGTGGCATTTTCACATTGCCTTCAAGCCTTTTGAAAAGGAAGAATAATCCAGGAAGAAAGCAAAGGGTAAACAGAAGCAGCGAAGCCAGAAAAGGATGAGTTATCAGCTGACAAAGGCAGTGACAGCATCCAGGAGTCCTTTGGGACATCTTCCCAAGCCTTCACTGCATGGCGTCACTGACTGCCTCCCTGTAGCTCTTCCCAACAGTGCTGAGAAGGAGGCCTCAGTAGACCAGTTAATGGGAAGTCCAAGGCAGAAGTTATCACATTCAGTTCCTGGCCTGAATAACAGGACCATGTTTGTGCCCACAGCCGCCGGCTGTTGAGGTCATTGCTGGCCCAGGAAAGGATGCTCAGAGGGAAGGCAGGGAGGGACAGAGGAAGCAGGGGAATAGCCACAACTGTGACTCAGTGCAGACTTTTCCTGGTGTCTGATTAGCCTGAAAAGACGGAAATCAAAACCCAACAAAACCAAACACTCAGTGAAGCAACCCGGGAAGCTCTCTGGCCGAGGAGTGAAAAGAACAGGCAGTCAAGGACCTCCAGAGTCATCCGGAGACCAAGAAGGGAGATCTATCTGCAAAGTGTTTGAAGCTGGAGAGCATGGAGACAGGCTCTGGAATGGAATGGAACAGGTATAGAAGAGGGCCAGCATTCTTGCTCTTGAGTCAGCTGTGACTACGACTACACTGTGCAACTTCCCAAACAAGGCTTATCTACAGACGAGATGGCTGCTGGGACTTTTGGTGTCTCTGCATCGTATGCTGCCCAGTACAGTGCAGGCCCTCACTCCATCTTACTCTGAATCACAGCTGTGTGACTGAGGTGATCAGGAGATACACTAGCATAAACTTTCGACCTTCCCTGAAGACTCAGCCTGCCTCTCTGTGAGTGTCGGGAACTCAGTGTCCAGAGGGTTGCCAGCACAGTGGCCTTCAGGTGAGGAAGAGAAGAAGGTGTGCCTCCTCACACCTCTCCCCTGAGCAAACTAAATCCATCAGCTGAGGATATTGACATCTCCTTGTCTCCCATCCAAATGAGTCTCAGGTAGGGCAGCCCATGAAGTAACCTTTCAGGAGGACTGTAGAACATTGTGAATGAATTGGGCCTCTCTCAGCATACAGTTAGTGCCAAGTAACACTCAGAATTTATCCACTGAAAAGAACTCATGTCCAACACATGCCAAAGCATGACCCAGGCCTTTCCAGCATGACTAAGGGTCTTGTGAAGTCAGCTTTGCCTTAATGCTGGGTCAGCCATGTCTTAGGTCTCTCAGTTAGAGTGTTGCTGTCCCCAAATGTCCATCTACAGAGGTGTGTGGTCACAATGAAAACCAGTGATGTCCACACATGGAACATCATTTAGCCATGGAAAGAGATAAAGAACTGCTGGACAGATGCTACAGGAAAATCTTTTAAGAGTCACGGGAATGAAATAAGGCAGTCACAGCAGACTGTGTCACATGATCCCATTTATATGACATTTTCAGAACAGATGCATCCACTGTGACAGGAAGCAGGTCTGTGTTTTCTTAGGAGGTGGGAAACTGGGGGTTGGGGGTGAGTAGGAGACTGGTAGTGAGTGTGAAGTTTCTTTTGTGATTAATGCAAATGTTCTAGAATTGACTGTGCTAAGAACTTCAAGTTTCATGAATAGATTAAGAAGCATTCTATTTTATGGGTGAATTGGGGCATGCTTGAATTAAATCTCAATAAAACTACTATATTTAAAAACGAAGAAAGGGGTTGTGGCTATATGGTAGAGTGGCTGTCTTGCTTTTCCAGGCTTTAGGTTTCAATCTCCATGATGTAAAAAGGCTGGGGTTGGGGAGGAGAAAAAGGAGTGAGGTGCAGGAAGAGGATATCAGGCCAAGGCAATAGTACCAGCAATGGCAGGTCCCAGCTGGATTCGAAGGAAGTTCTAGATAGAGTTAAACAATTTGATGAGCACATACGCACATGTCCCCAAGCATAACCCCAACATGGGAAGCTGTGTTTCTGCCTCTTCGCCAACCCTTCTCCAGTTCTGACCCACCCCCCAACTGTCCAACACCACAACAGAGAGTCATGCGGCAGACAGTCAGGAACTCTTATTTTGTCTCCTGCCCCAAGCAATTCCTAAACAGTGGGAGTTAAATATTTATAAAGCAGTCACTGTTTGTTTAATGTTCAATCTGGTCTTGGGAAGCCTGATGCTGAGAATCGCTGAGGTGACAGCTGATTATATAACAGGAGGAGCCTGGTGCACCAGGATGCCTGACAGTTACCAGGATGGCCTGTCTCCTCTCCAGGCCTCTTGCAGAAGTTGCTTCCTGCCTTGCACTGTGCCCCAGGGTTCTCGGGATGCCTGAACTTCCTCTCGTTTGCCCAGTTTTCATGAACAAAGAGAAGACAAACCTTGTCACCAAAAGCTACTGGATCTGTATGTGCTAGGAACAGTTTTTGGAACTAGGTAGAGTGGGACATGAGTCCCTCATACATCTATGCCAATAGCTAGTTCTCACAATCTATGTGTGAGGGACCAGGCACGCACACACACACACAGGTGTGCACATACCTGCATATACTTATCTGAGCATCTGGCGTGCCAGGGCTCAGAAAGGGCGCTGAACTTTTAAGAAGCAGCTGGTCAGCCTTACAACTCACCATCTTAAAAACTTATTGTGTGTCTGTGCATGGTGTGTGTATGTGTGCGTGCACATGAACATAGCAAGCACTGTGTACGGGTAGATGTCAGAGAACAGCTTTGTGAACTCGGCTCTCCTTTCATCTTTACATGGGTTTCGGAGATCAATCTTGGGTCACCAGGCTGTGTGTAGCCAGGGCCTCTGCCCAGCTGTCATCCTACTGATTCTCTATACTCTACCTTTGTTCTTGTCAGCTAGCTGGGACATGAACCTCTGTAGCCTCAGTCTCCCTCACTGTAAAACATCTGAATGGCCTGTCTTCGTTTTCCATTGCTGTGACAAAACACCGTTACCAAGGCAACTTATAAAAGAAAGAGTTTGATTAGGCTACAGTGCCAGAGGATGAGAGTCTGTGATTGTGGAGTAAAAGCATGGTGACAGGAGGTTGGAGCAGCAGCTGAGACCCAGCGTCTTGATTCACAAGAGGTGGGAGGCAGAAAGACCACACTGGAAAGGGAGTGCTATCTTTTGCAACATCAAAGCTCGCTCCCAATGAGATACTTCATCCCACAATGCCTCCAACCACTTCTAAGAACTGAGACCAACTATGCAAATACATGAGCCTATGGGAACCATTCTTATTGGGTCATGTAGTGATTTAATCAGGATGCCATTCAGACTGGTTTACATGCCAAAACTATGATGCTGTTGGGGTCAGAAGTATCCTATGGGTTCAGTGACAATGAATACCCAGGTATGCCTGAGCTCCCACCAGGGAGTGAGGTTAGGCAATTCCATTCACTGGTCCCCTTCATTGGCTTCATCTGATAAGATTAAAACAATCCAAGCTACAACTGAGGTAGAGTGAGACAATGTTGCCCTGAAACTTCAAAACCCTGCCCAAAACTAAGGGGAAAGCTTTGGTGACTCAAGTTTCCAATAGTTCCATGACCCCATGATGCCCTTTGGGGACTGGTGACCTCTCAAAGTGGCTAGAATGCAGTGACCAGTCACACCACCAACCGAGTTAGAGAATGGCTTTCCCAGCATCTAAAAATCCCCCCTGTTCTGTTAAGCATCCCCACCAGACCTATTTGCACCAGGAAGGACCAGTGGTACAGGAAGACAGGGGTATGTGAGCTACATAAGGATGCAAGCCCCATAGGACCTCTCCTACACTGGCCACCAGCCATTTCGGCACAAATGTGAACAGCAGAGCTAGCAGGACACAGGTGACAAGCAAGGTCTTCATCCCAAAGGACTTAGCTGCACAATGAGTCAGGCACATAGAAACAAGCCAGGTGACACCACCCACAATAATCTGGGCCCTCTTCCATTGATGACTGAGACATTGAGAAAATGCCTTATAGCTGGATCTCATGGAGAGGCACCTTGCTCTCTGATGGCTCTAATTTGTATCAAACTGATACACAAAACCATCCAGTATAGACAGTCAGCCCATCGCTGCACATTTGCACGGATGTATGCATGGGTGTTCGTGTGCACTCATGTCCATTTGTTTGAATGCAGGTAGAGGGCAGAGGACCATGGGTATCATTTCTTTTTCAGGAAACACACCATCCACCATCTTGAGAAATGATCTATCAACATGATTGTCATCCTAGCACTCCGGTGGCTGAGACAGGAGCATCTTGGGCTCAAGGCTAGCCTGAGACACAGTGTGGGATCCCATCTCCATTTAAAACAAACAAACAAACAAACAAACAAATAGTAAGAAGGAAAGAGAAAGAAGGCTGGAGGGATAGAAAGAAAATGAAAGGAAAAGAAAAAAGTCTGGGAAGGACAGAGAGCATTGCAGACAAGGTGGGGAAGAGGAATCTAGGCAGAAGAAACCATAGAAATCAAAGTATGGGCATGGCTGGTTACAACCATTAACCATCAGAATTACTAGCTAATTATATGTGACTCAGGTTTCAACCCCTAGCACCTCAGTAAAGAAGAACAAAAGGAATTGGAGGTCGAAGATGTTGCCATCCTATGAAAAACACCACTGAAAGTGAAGCCACTTCAAACAAGGACCAGATAGATATTTAGGGTATGTAGGACAAGCGTGGGAAGGGGGTGGATACCTCATCTCTAAAAAAAAACTAACCAACAGCTGTTTCTAGCTGTGACCTGAAGTGACCCATGTCTCTTGTCCTAGTGTGTTGGGGGGGAGGGGACACGTTCGATGACATATTCTAAATATGTAAAACTCGTAAAGCAAGCTCAGTCCCATTCTGTTGCCAGTACGGGCTTTTCTCTGTACATGGTTCCTCACAGTGTGCAAACATCCTTGCCTCCCTCCCTTCCTCCCTCATGAAAAGTCTCATGTCTTCAGAAAACCTTTGGGGCTTTCTGAATTCTCCCAGGCCTGTTACTAATTCCTGTGCTTTTAAAGTCACTTTCTTAATCCGCTAGGAGCTGTTGTCTTTTCTGCTCTGCTGCTGACTGGGACTCTCCAAGAGCTCTTTAGGCTTCTCTGTAATTATTTTTCAGGGTCCCAAACCACTTCTCTCTCTATGGATAGTGTCTTAGTCAGGGTTTCTATTGCTGTGAAGAAACACCAAAGAACAAGTTGGGGAGGAAAGGGTTTATTTGGCTTACACTTGCAGATCATACATAGTCCATCACTAGAGGAAGTCAGGACAGGAACTCAAGCAGGGCTGGAACCTGGAGACAGGAGCTAAAGCAGAGGCCACAGAATGGTGCTACTGGCTTGCTTCACATGGCTTGCTCGGCCTACCTTCTTATAGAAGCCAGGACTACCACCACCCACAATAAGCTGGCCCATCCCTCATTGATCACTAAGACATTGGGAAAATGCCTTACAGCTGGATCTCAAGGAGGCACTTTCTCAACTGAGGCACCTTGCTCTTTGATGACTCTAATTTGTACTGATAAATTAAATTGATACATAAAACCATCCAATACAGACAGTGAGCACATCACTGCACATTCGCATGTCTGTATACATTCGTGCTCGTGTGCACATGTGCCCATTTGTGTGAAGGAATGTGAAGGCCAGAGGTCCACGGGTATCATTCCTTTAGGGGCAACAACACGCCACCCACCGCCTTGAGAAATGATCTATCAATGTCCTGGAATTCAACACATAGTCTGTAGGCTGTCCAGCCAATCACAATGATCTTCCTGTCTTTTGTTTTACCATCACTGGAATTGTGAGCATGTAACACTAACACTATACCCAACTTTTTTTTTTTTTTTTTAAATTTTTAAACATAAATCCTAGGGATTGAATCAAATCCTTGTGCTTGCAAGGCAAACACCTACTAACTAAACTGTCTCCATAGCCCACTGCACATATTAGTGATCTGTCTCATGAGCAGTGCTCTCCCTCCGCACATTGGGAAGCAAGGTTCCCCCAGACAGTAAGTACTACTGCCTTCTTTACATCATTATAACACTATCGGTATCCCATAAGTGTCAGAGTCCTGCCAGCCCTGCACACACACACCATAAAACTGGGTTGTTGGTGCAAGGCATACAGTTTCTGATGGTTGACCAACCTCGGAGAAAACAAGCTCTTACCCAACTTCACCACTGCCATCCCATTTAAAACACAGACACCTCTGTAGCTGGGTAGTGATAGGTGCGTGACTTTAAGCCCAGAGGAAAGTGGATCTCTGTGAGTTCCAGGCCAGCCTGGTCTATGGAGCTAGTTTCAGCACAGTGAGAACTACAGAAAGAAACCTTGTCTCATTATCCCCGAACCCCAGAAAAAAAGTAAATCACACCGAAATGCACCAGCACTTAACACTGTCTGAGGACAGCTTGCAAATCAACCAGTGGAAGGGCAAGAATTTCCTCTGGTCCACTGACTGACTATAGGTATAAATTATCTTTCCCTGGAAAAAACAAACTCACATGTGGATACCTGCAATACCAGATTTCCATTTCCTCGCTATAAAGCAAAGCTTAGTCATCTGTAACGTATGGAATGCAGACTCCCCGTAGCCTTACCATGCCTTCATTTTTCACAGCTGTTTTGCCTCTGAGTAATTTAGCAACAACGTCTCCACAAATTAACCTTATCTACTTTTTCCAAAGGACTATGCTTTCCAGGGACCACCTCGTAAGAAACTCCAGTTTCTCCGTGTATATAATATGTAATTACCAACACAACTAACTTTTGGCAAGCACACAAATCAGCTGGTGGCTGCTAGCGTTCCAGGCACACCAGTATCAATAGTTAACATTTAACGAGTGTTTACCATACATCCGCCAGGAAGCACTGTTCTAAGCCTTCCTGTGTATTAACTCATTCACCTCTCTAGAAAGCAGGAATGCAGTCAGGGATTATGAATGAAACAAACAAGCCCAGAGAAGCTAATGAACATACAGGCACAGAAAAGCCTCGGTAAAAGCTAGAAATCCCTTACCCATGAGTTTATAAGCAAACACAATCAAATTCATGGGAATAAGCGCGCACACACACACACACACACACACATACCACAGTAATAATCAAGGTTTACCTAGACAAAGAAGGGTTCAGGGGGCGGGGAGGAGGAGGGGGGAAGAATGAAGTGATCAAAATTGATAGTATAGATGTACAAAAATCTCCTAATGAAACCTAGTACTATGAATAATTAACACTTGTTAGTAATTTTTTAAAGTAACAAAACGGATCTTTAATATGGGAAAATAGACTTCTGTGTAGCAGTTCCTCAGCCCAGATCCTTAGAGAGATGGTGGCCTCAGGTTTGCTTTGCAAAGGGGATTTGCTGTATCACTGAATGCATGGAGTGAGCCAAACGGAGGTCAGCTCTCCATACCCTTCCTGACAGCTGTTTACAAGGTCTGGCAATCAGTACATGACTGATAAACATCCATGTGGCTGGGCCGGACATTAGCAGTGAGTGGACGAGTGCTTGCAACACTTGCGTGTCCCTGTGCAATACTCTGTGCCATGCATGTTTGCAGGATCCCAAATGTAATGGACCCACGAAGTGTCTCGGTTACCAGAGCATAAGCTGTGGATGTGGGGAAGAGAAAAGGATTTTTGAGGGGGAGGTGGGGTGGGGCTGGAGTTAATCTTCCCTCTCTAAATATGTCCCTGTGTTTAGTCACTGGGAGAAACATGCTCCCTGCCTGGATAGGGACACTTCACAAGTGGCACAGGACTTGGAAATCCCCACAAGCTGGTGAGAGCAGTAAAGATGAGAAACTGGGATGAAAATGGCTGGCCAAAGGGTGAGGATATGGGGGGAGTTCTCTCCCACTCCTGAACATACCAAATCTCCATGAGGCTTTTTGGTGGGCCAGGAGAGTCCATGAGACAGGGGGTGTGCCATGAGGACAAGCAGCTTCCCTGAGGAGTCATAGGAGTCAGATACCCAGCCTTAGGATCCTAGCCTGGTGTTCTTTCTGTTGTCTCAGTTACAGAGAGCATCCAAGTCCAGGGCCCTCATTCAGTTTGCTTTACAAAGGGTTCTCAAGTTGAGGCAGACTAGGAAACAAGAGATCCAACAAAAGGAAGACCCATCCATCCCCAAACTCCCTCCTGAAGCCAGGATAAAACTGTCCATAAACCAATTTGTAGACAAGAAAGCTAAGTCATAAACAAGCAGGCTGGTACAGTGCTGTGCCCCTTACCCCAGCTCTCAGGGCAAAGGAGGTCCCCACATTGAAGACAGGACAGGGCTACAAAGCCAGAATCTATCTCACAAATGAAGATAGTACAGAGGACCAAAGTGGGTTGAAGTACATATGACTTACTTAGAGTGCTTGCTTAGCATGCTCAAGACCTGGGTTTCATCACTAGTACCATATAAGCCAGGCATGGCATGACAGTGTATGTCTATGATCCTAGCAGCCAGGAGCTGGAGATGGTAGACTATTCTTCCAGGATAGAACATCTGTCTGGCATATGTACAAGTTACTGGGTTCAATCCTCAGTATCAAACAGAAGGAGGGAAAAAAAAAAAAAAAAAAAAAAAAAAAAAAAAAAAGGAAAAGGCATGAGAGAAGAAGATGAATCTCTCTCTTGAAACAATACCAAAAGAAAACACAGGAGCATCACAGCTCTTCAGCCTGTAGCAAGGGGACATGTTCACCTCACAACAGCTGGGTGCTACCTGAAGTACAGGTGATGTGAAAAGGCAGATGGATCAGATGTGGTTGGTTCTGAGAGCATCTTCCATTTTAATGCCTGTTTAAAAGACAGGAAGGACCAAATGGATTTTGCCACTCGCCTTCCCAGGAGACACCATTAAGAAGGTAGCAGGCAAGTTTTAGAAGCTATGCTTTGTGCTTCCCACAATTTCAGTTAACTCAGTCATTCTGGATTTCTGACAGGGTTGAAAACTTACAGTCTCATAGCCAATCCTGGCTATTTACTTTGAGAGAAAAGATTTGAGAGGATGGTTTTCAGCTGACATTCATTCTAAAGCCAAGAAAAAAAAAAAGCCAGATGCAGAACTAAGTCTCTTAGTTAGGAGAGATGACAGAGGTTCTGGTTAGTCAACAAAATGATGGTCTGAGTATTAGGTCTGTCTATCTTGCACCTTACTGACACAAATTGGTATAGTTATGCTCTAATGGTATTTTGAGAGAAAAGTTTTATTTTAACAGGAAGGGTGATATGTAGGAGGAGCTAAGGTGGGAGGAGTACAGAGAGGAAGAGGAGGAGTAAGGAGAGGAGGAGGAGAAGGAGAGGAGGATCTAGGTGATGAGAGAGAGAAAGAGAAAAGGGCAGAGGGCATGGAGACGAATGTTCACATGTCTCTGCCAGTCAAAGATAGTTGATATACCTAGGTTGGGTATTGGGTTACACTTCTGATTGATATTGAGCACTACCAAACTTATAAAGCATTCGGTTAACATTAAAAAAAAATGTATAAAAGCAAAAAGGTGAAGGAGGCATGAGATAGAGGTTTTCTAGGGAGGGGAAATGGGGAAAGGGGATGGCATCTGAAATGTAAATAAAATATCCAATTAAAAAAAATGGGGAAAAAAAAAAAAAAAAAAGAAGGTAGCAGGCAGGCCGACATAGGTGGTCCTTAAGTAGTTAGGATTTCCTAAATCATGAGGTCAGTTACAGGCAAAAGCTGAGGGATCAGATGAACAAGTCAGGTGTTTAGAGTTCACGCACTGTGTTTGTGTTACATATGCACTTTGGAAATGAACTCACTTTGCTCATCACATCCATCTGTTCTCATAAAAGCTTCAGGGGCAGTACGGACGGCAAAACCCAAGAGCCCTCTCTCCATCGGGCTATCTGCCAGCCCTGTATGGAAGGCTGGCTATGCACAAGCGTATGTATGGGGAACTCAGGTGAAGAATTCATGTCCCCACGCCCTATCCTCTAGTGCCATAGCTGGGCCATAACACATTATTAACAGCAATAGATAATTCTTGGGGGCAAAGGCAGCACATCAAGCAAACTGTCAAAGCCATAAATACTGCTAGCATGAGTCTGCTATTCCCACTGATGAGTAAGGGAACAGATCAGAGAAGATGATCGAGTATCTGTTTACTCAGCAAGTAAACAGCAAGTTACCAGAGAAACTCGCATCACCAACTCCAAAAGGCCTATTCTCTGTGGCTCTTCTGGATGAAGGAACACACATGCTCCCACACTAACCCAAATCCCGGCACCAGGAAGGCCACGACTTGGTTTTGCCATCTCACTCCACAAACAGCCACCATGGCCATTCGCTCTATTCTGTCCATTGGCTCTTGCCGTCCCAGGCTGATCAACAAAGATGGGTGAAGCCTTGATGGCTTTCAGAGCAGAGGCAAAAAGGCAGCAGTGCCCATGTGGGCTGAACACAAACATCAATGTTCCCATCAGTCAGCTCTCTGACTGCCCACTCTGGGACAGTCTTCCAGCTTCCATGGGCCAAGCAGAGCTGCTCATTAGAAATCCCGTTTTGTCTGTGCTCTCTCTTGTGGGGGAGAGGGGGTGAGGAGCCTAATCCCACATACCTTCAGAATCACTGAACTGCTTCACTGTGAGAGGTGGCTAGCTGTTGGAAACACAGGCACCACTCTGCCCTTGGCCACCAAATGCTAGCCAGTGGGATAAAAAGGAGGTCTGTTTGGGACAGACATCATCGCCACATAGAGTCAGCATGGCAGCAAACACTGGAGCTAGCACTGGCTGCAGGGCTGCCATTACGTGCCTCCCACACAAATCAGATCCAGGAAACGGAGGTCTGGAACCACAAACTAAATGTACAGCAAGGCTGACCCACCTTTCAGTTTCTTCCTTTCTTTCCTCCCTACTTTTTCTACGGCAAAGCCAGAACTGGGAACACTACAGCACAGATTCCTATGGCTCAAAAGGACCTATTAAGGTTGAAGAGATGGCTCCTCTGCAGGAAGACAGACCCATCTTAGGGTTCTGGTAGAGGAGGCCTCATCTTTGGAAAAGGAATCTCAAAAAGTTGCCAGCCTCCCCTATCATCATTAAAACAGCCTGTCCCCTTTAAAATCATGGTATTTGCTATATTTGAACTTTCCCTTTTATCCAAGTATCCATGTCCTACTTAAAACTACAAGCTTTTGAGAGCTGGGTCTATTTTCCCCTTGTCTGTCTTTTCAGGACTGGGCCTCTGGCCCAGTCTAGAAGGCTAGTTAGTAAGTACAGGTGGGTAGATGGAGAGGTGAATGTATCTAGGTCAGTGTGTAAGTGATACATGGGTGTATAGCTGGATGTGTACATAGATGGATGAATGGATGGATAGATGAATGAGTATGTGAGCAGGCAAGTGAACACTTAAGTGAATGAAGTAATAGATAACTTAGTGGGTAGGTATGTTTATGGGTAGATTCGTAACTAATAGGTTGATAAGTGAATAGACAGATGAGTTTTTGAGTGGGTGCCTGAATAGATTCACAAAGAAGATGGGTCGGTACATAAATTGATGGGAGTATGGACAAAATAGAGGGATGGACAGGATAAATGGATGAAGTAAGTATTCAGATGGATGGGTCAACAGAGGGATGGAGAAGTGGGTAGGTTGATATCTGGATGGAGAGGTGGATGGATAGATGGATGTACATACCAGAAGAAAAGAGTGAAAAGATACAAAAACAGATAGGACTGAAATTGAAGGTTGTCCAATATGCTCACTCTAGAATCATAGGACTTTAGGTCTCAGACTCTCTACTAGCCACTCACTATTCAGGACTCCAAAACAAGGCTGTTTAGCCTACTGTTACATAGTAAAGAATCCGTAGCAATATCTAGGGCTTTGAGTTGCTTTGGTCTGATATGATAAATAACAGCCTATTCCAGTCAGAACTAAAGAGATACTCAAGCTCACTCAGCAGCTTCTACACAGAGGGGTACTACCCATAGGTCTGCTTTTAAAAACCTGGTGGAATCCAGAGAAAGGGACGAAAGGAAGGGGGCCTTCTCTTTTTACAAGCAATGGCCCACAACTTCCTACCAAGAATGCAAGGAATGTCAGTTCTTTTGACTGAATCACACACCTCACCAAGAGATTGGGAGATTTCTTAGAAGTTTTCCGATTGGGGAATTTAGATCTGCTCTCTGCAGAGTAGGCAAAATGTTGGTTTGACAAGGGAACAGCTAACAAGCGCCACACCGGCAGGCATGTCGGCATCCTGCTTGTCCCAGCATTTGCTGGGATAGGATGTATTTAATCCCAATTAGCAACCCAAATGAGGGCTCTCATGCTCCCCTGTGTACATTTTGGGGAAACTGAGGCACAAGGGGGTCATCATCCAGAAGAG
Source organism: Arvicanthis niloticus (assembly GCF_011762505.2). Taxonomy (NCBI): domain Eukaryota; kingdom Metazoa; phylum Chordata; class Mammalia; order Rodentia; family Muridae; genus Arvicanthis; species Arvicanthis niloticus. Next base: position 38,497,528 of record NC_047670.1, on the reverse strand, counting down.
TAAGGAGCAAGCCAGAAGAGAAAAGGCCTTTGAAAGACCAAAAGCATGGAGACTGGGGTGCCTCCCCATGTGACGTCAGGTGCTCAGTTGCCAGCTGTTTCCTAGTTCCTCCATAGACAGAGGGAGGGAAAAACATATATAGCAAAGAACCAGCTACCCAGAAAGAAACTATGGAGGATTTCTTTTCCTGGTAGGCGCTTCCAGCCCCTTGAATGAGAATACATCCATCTCACGATGGCCAGCCTCGTGGACCGATACAGCAAGTTCTCCACCAACTCTGCCTGACCTTGAGACTTGGAGTGGTCACACAGGGTGCCTCCATGTGACTCACTGTTTGAGGACACATACCTTGGCCTAGTGCAATAGGTTAGACAGGTACAGAAGAAGGTGCTGGATAACAGTCATTGCCCTTGAGGAGTTCTTAGCTAACAAGCATCAGGAAACCACTCAAACCAAACCAGACTAAGATACAGGTCCCACCATAGGGGCACCTGGACAAGAAAGCTGACCAATGAGGGAACATGAGCTGGTTCTCATCTCAATCTAACCAGAACAAAAGGGAGACTATACAAGTGATCTCATATTTAGAGTTCAATCCTATGCCACCATGTTCACAAAACCAGCAATAAACTTAACTCCCAAGCTAGAGCTAAGGGAATTTCTCCCCGAGTAGTCTGGGTATGTCACAGATGATGGAGCTCCCCAAACGCTGCTGTTTGTTCCCTTAGTAGAGGCCATGAGGTAAAGCTTGCTAGTCTGTGCTCTGCCTCCTAGTTGCTGTAAACCTTGCGTGCATTACTCAGCTCCTCAGTTTGTGTAACAGAGAGACTGAAAACAACAGCATCCATCCTGTCAGGCATGAGTTCACATACATAAAGCACTTGGCAGGTACCTGGGAAGTGCTTGGAAATTTACCTAGCTGTTATTACATGACTTGAAACAAAACAAACACTTTCTCCTGAAGGGCTCTGTTGGGCACAGATCTCTGCATTGTGCACTAAACGGTGGGCTACAGACAAGCTGCAGCAGCATGTCTCCTTGAAGAAGTAGACAGGCCCTGAAGCTCACCTAGTTTGGGCATGGAAAGCCAGGGCTGTCTCTGAAAGACGGTCCCCCCAAACCCCCACCGCTAGCCCCTGCCTCATCCACTAACATGAGCCTCGCCCAGTCTTTATCCACAACTAACCATGTCCCACCCATAACCTGCGGTGGGGTTCAGTTGAAACAGTTGATTGAGCATAAAGCTGTTCTTTCTGTCCTTCTTTCGCCTAAGATAAGGGAAACTTGAGGCCAACAGAGCTAGGTGTCACTAACGGCACCATCCCCTATCAAAGACAAAGGGTCTCAACTTTCCTCGATGGCACCCTGAGAAGTACAGAAGTGAGACAGAACAGGAAGTGGGTGCCACCCCCATCTGCTGTCATCCATATCTCACTCCAGGGCCGAGTCTTGGAGGAGCTTCTATGTGCAGTACTCCCCAGCACAATTCCCAGTATGGATGTCTCAGGATTCAGGCATCTGACTCAATCCAGGAATAAAGAATGTGGTCACAAAACCCCAAGTTTCACAGAGGAATGGGGAAAAAAAAGCAGCGAGCTACTATCCAGTTCCAAGTCCTGCTCTATTCCTATCTGGATGGTTGGAACTGGACAAAGAGGAGCTAGGAGTTCAAGGTCCACCGGCTCCAGGTTCCAGGCCCTGGCTCTGGGACTGATAAGCCAAGGGGGGGGGGGGGGGGCGGGTTTAAAACTCATATCACCATCTGTTCTCCAAGCTCCTGCCAGCAAGCCTAGCCAGAATAGTCTAGGAAGCTCTTGCAGTGACTCCTGTCAATTTTCACCACACACAAATGTCAACTGACCGACCAACCAACCAATGTTGACATTTCCACACCTCCTCTGGCACTCTGGTACCACAGTTAAAAACCCAAGTTTAAAGCCTGTCTGTCAGTGGAGTTACAATACCAGCTCAGCTATTTTCAGCTGTGTGACTCAAAGACTGCACTTAGCCTCTCTGGTCTTATACTTGTCTCAACATTAAAAAAATGGGGCTAATTAATTTTAACACTGTATCTCTTGTGATTACCCTACAGGTTAAATTATATATAACAGAAGATGTTTAATTTCAATTGCCTCAAAGTTAATAAGCACTAGATAAATGTCAGCTATGATTATTTCTTACGAAGCTAATTAACAGCATCAGGAAATCACTTCAGTGAACTGATCTCACTGGTAAGGGCCTCCTGTATCAATAGGTAAAATATTCAACAGAAAAAGGAGCTCAAGAAGGAAGGCAGGATGTGAAGAAGCAGGAAGGAAGGCAGGAAGGGATTTCTGGGTACAGGTCACATTCAGATACAGCCTGGCCACCTCTCAGATCTACAGTTTCCAACCCGTTGGATTTCTGCTCAAGTAGATATGACTGATAATCTAGGATTGTTTTTTCTTAATTATTAACCAGAAGTTCTCTGCTCTGCTTATTGAAATAAACACTAGAGGGACAAGATAACACTATAGTGACCAAAAAAGTTTTGTTTTGTTTTAAATAAAGAGAAGATCATCAAGAATGGAGGCAGGAGTGTGGGGCAGTGGGGCAGTACCAGACTAGCATTCATACACAGGTCCTGTGACCATCCTCAGGGTGTCAAGTGGGAGGGCACAGGCATGGGGACAAGGAAGGGACTAATAAAAAGGAGGCAGTAAGGAAATCTGCCCTTTTTTTCAGCTTGCTGCTTCAGGTCAGGATTTCACACTGCTCTGCATTCTGACCCCACATCTGACCTCCAGGCCCTCCTCAGCAAAGCTCAGAGAGGCCCGGCTGTGCTTCTGTGTGTTCAATGTTAGTCTTTAAAGAATCCACCTACCCCAGTCCTGCAAATACACAAGGCACCCTGTGTCTCTCTAAAACTTTTGGTCAAATATTTTCATTATATCCTGTTCCTTCAGATGTCTGATCTCTGTCATCCTAAAGAGGAATCATAAAGGCGCCCTTAAAGCCCCTCTCCAGCTAGCTAGTTAGCTTCTTCCCTCCCTCCCTTCTTTCCTTCCTTCCTTCCTTCCTTCCTTCCTTCCTTCCCTCCTTCCTTTCTTTCAATTGGTTTTTTTTTCCTAAGCACAGATGTCAATGTAGCCAAGCTGGCCTTGAATTTCCTATGGAGCACAGGTTAGACTGATCTTCAATCCCAAGGGCTGGATTATAAACATGTCTTCCGTGTTCAGCACTACAGTGGCTCTGAAAGGTCCCATGCATCCACTGAATGGCTCAGTGATCAGTTGTCTCTCCTCCCACAGAGATCCCTGGGCATATTGAACTTGTGCCTGCATCACCTCCATGGTCCTTGAACCAATCTCCTAAATTAGGTATTGTCACCAGCTTTACATTGCAAATGGGAAAGAAATTGCTTGGAGAAGAAAAAGAATCTCGACTCCTATGCTAACAGGACACAAGCTACAAAGAGCCAGGTTAGGTTCATTCTGCTTTCACCCCAGGCCCCACACCCACGAGTCTCTGCAAATACCTTCATAGTACATGGCTGCTTTTTCAATGAATTTGAGGAACAGGAGGTAGGACTTTTTGAAAAGGATTCTGTGAATACAGTGGCAGCCACTTATTCCCTCAGTGGTGCTCTGGATCAGAAACACCCGCAGAGGGGAAGAGAAGAAAATGGCCCGTGTGGTCCAGTACGCATTCATGCTACATTTAAAAATGTCAAACAGGGCTCTTGAAGAGTTCTTTGGCAAACATGAACTGCCCTCCCCCTCCCCCCCCATAAAGGGCTCTGAATGTGCAGTGGATCAAAACCTACTACTTCTCCCAGGAAATGGTCACAACCTTATGGGAAGGATAGGACACCTCAAAGAAAAGGGCACAGTGGCCATGAGCTGAGAAACCAGAACAGCTGAGCCAGCCATGAAGCCAGAGGGGGCTTTCTGGACCCTGTAGGCAGGTTTGAAACCAAGATCAGGTGGAGACTGGGAGCAGCTGGAAGAGTCAGGAAACTTCTCGAACAGTTTGAGGTGTAGTGGCTCTCCCACTATACCTCAAGAAGTCTTTCCAGGAGTTATAAAAAAAAACAGCAGCCCTCCAAAATAGAGCATCCCATCGGACCCCCCCCCCCAAGAAGGGTTAAGAAGTGAATGTAGAAAGATGGAGAAGGCAATTGCGTTCATGCCTCTAACAGACCAACCAGCCTCCAAAAAGCATGAAGCCCCAGATGCCCAGAATGACTGTGTCCTGTGGATTTGTACTAAACATTTACCTCGATTTATCACCCAAAGAAAGAAAACTGGGAGGGGGGTGTGAATTCCAAAAAGATGACGCAGCCCTAAAATCAAGATAGAGAATGCCCTGAACAACTCACAGCACGGAATAACTGAAATGGAATTTCCTCCCCGTCACTGAAAGGCACAGGCCCTCAACTCCAGCGAGGGGGGCCCTGGAGCCAGCCACGTGAATCAGCTCCTTGTTTGCAGTTCCAGGGAGCCAGAGTCAGGAAGGGGCTGGGTGTGGAATGTGTACTTTTCCCTTTTCTTCAGCTATCACTCTTTCCCCACCCCTCCCTTCTGTTTACACCCTCAGTAAGACTGTGGCTTGGGCTACCCCATGTGCAGAATCACTGAGGTGATCCATCAGAAGTCCTTCGGGGCCGGGACGTAACTCAGTTGCTAAGATGCTTGCCTAGCAATGCATGAAGAACAGGATTTGACGCATAGAACCTAATAAAACCAGGTAATGTGGTGCGTGCTTGTAATCACAGCAGTCGGGAGATAGAGGCTGGAGCTTACGGTCATTCTCTGCTATCTCCTAAGTTTGAGGCCAGCCTGTGGTACCTGAAACCCTGTCTGAAGTGGGATGGGTTGGGGGTGAAGGAGGAGGAGAAGCAGGAGAGAGAGGGAATACAAAGAAGGATGATTTAAACTGGTGAAAATGTAGTAGGAAAATGCAGAACTTTCTGGCTTCCTGACCTCAATCTGATCAACGGAGGCACCATGTAATCAGCTAGGAATCCAGGAAAAGCAGTCTGAACCGGAGAGCAAGGAGCAAGCTTCCTCTTCCCACTAGCCCTGCCTGTCACACCTGCATTCACTGCCCCCTAGCACACTAAAAGAGCTGAGGCACGACCTCCAGTCATCCTCCTGAGCACAGGCTGGCTTAGGTTTATGACTTCCGGAGACTGCAGGGGAGCAGTGCCGATAAACAGAAAAGCCTTTGTCACTTCCACAGGCTTCAGGTATCCAGCCTTTTGCGTGGTCAGAGTGTCTTCTGAGTGCCCTTGATGTCTGAATCTGGAGGAAGCAGCAACCTGACATCTAAGCACTAAATGTAGACACTTTGGGTAGCAAGCAAGTGGAGGAGGGTGTGTCCAGAAGACCCAGGGAAGGGATGCCAGCTTAGAGTCCTTGCTAGCTGGGGACTGAACCCCTCTCATCTTTCACTCCAACACTTGCAAGATAATGATGATTCTACACGCAGCTTTTTGCCTTTAGAACTGCTAGGAAAATTAAATAGAACCCTGACACATTGGGGATGTTCAAATAAAGTAGAAGGACGTGTAAAATCCTGGCCATCGGTACCCACCCATACACCTACATCATGACCTTGACATTTGATACATGCATCAGAACCAGGCTCACATCAGCCCACAGAAGCCTTGAGACGGCATTGGCTTCAACAAATAGCAGAAGAGCCACTCGGCCAGCCTCCCCCTCCATCTAATGTGGGAGGCAGAGGGCATCAGATATGTCCTGTAAGCCATTTATCGCTGGTTCATCACACCAAGGGGGGCCCCCCCACCCACCCCCATCTGATCAACCCTGTCTGAATCCCGCCCCTTTTCCCTTTCCCCTGTTGTTTGTTATCTAAACATTTATCATCCCCAGGAAGATGCAAATGCCATGTGAATGCACAATGCTCTGTCGATGAAACCCTCCCAGCCATACGGAGGATTTATCTTACTGCTAACAAGAGAACAAATGAAAGCCAGGAAAATCTTAATTAACTCCATAAGCATCAGCTGGGCATTTCTTCTCCCAGCCCACCCCCATCTTGGTGTTAATCAAGGAAGACAGGGCAGCTACAAAAACACGACCTACATAGTTAAAACTGGGCATGTAGGACAGGGCAAGACAGGCGCTCCCATTTGGAAAAGGACTGACCCAACTCATTCCGAGAGCTTTCACAGACTGTGACCATCTGCAAGCTCCCGACCCTCTCTGTGAGGTCACTTGTACATTGGTAACCCGATGAGGAGGAGGCTCTGTCGAGCCCCTTGGTTTGTGTTAGGCCTGTCCTAATTGTATCTGGCTTAACCCCCAAACACTTCCCCCAGGAAGAACCTGTTGCAGACCATTTTACATGTGGAGAAACAGAGGCCAAGAAGATGAATGACGTGCCCGAGATCATGTCTAAAGACACAAAGCTGAAATTCAACCAAAACCACCACCTCACCTCACTGCTCTAGATTAATAGGATAGAAGATATTCAAGATTATGATGTTGGGGAAGCCCAGAGTGGCTGGACGTTGGTTTTCCTCACTTATGAAATGAGGACAGAAACCACTTGACAGGACTGTTACGACCAAGCAATGACACAAAGCCAGTGAAACATTAGAAAAGACTAAAAACAGGACTGGAACTGGACAATAACTTCTCAGCATACTGTCCTACTCTGAGTACAGGTTACACAGTAATTCAGTGAATCTAGACAACTGAGCACTGATTGGGCCAATTTACAACTTTCTTGGGAGAGCTGAGTGAGACTTATATCTAGAATGTTTTCCTCTTAAAGAAGAGCATTTTTCCACAGTATCAGCACTCAAGGATGGTCCTGTCTATGACACCTGCTTCTTTGCATGTTTTCAGCCTCCCGGAGTATGTAGACAGCCCTGGAATGGCCTTTCCTCCTCGCTCCTTCAGAGAGCAGCCTTAGGATAGCATCCAGTAGGCTTGGCCTCTCAAGCCCCAGGATATGCCCGGTAAAGCCAAGCTGGGACAGAACTGCCTATCTCCTAGGGTATGTCTTGAATAAAGCAGAAACAAGGACCAAGGCTGAACTGCTAAACAGTTGGGTTGACTGGTCACTAAACGATGCTAAAAATAAAGACTGCCAATCTGGGTACAACATACACATCACCACACTGTAATTCCAGCCCTTAAAAGGCTGAGGCAGGACTGTCATCCCAATTTCAAGGCTAGCTGGGCTACATCTCACAAAACCACAATAAAACAACTGACAGTATTTGTAATCAAGGAATGCCTGACCGGAACGAAATTCTCCACTCTACTAGGGGCTCCCTGAGGTGTGGTGACTACGACATCCCACGAGTGGTCTGCACCCTGGACAGCCATCAAGCCCTAGCAGAACCTATAAAGCTCAGCAAATGGAAGAGGAGGCATGAGGGCCGTCATCAAGCCACCAGACAGAACTGGTCCAGTCCAACTGGTGCACCAAGTAAACAAACACACACACACACACACACACACACACACACACACACACACAGCCTCTCCAGCTTTCCACATCTGACTCTCCTTTCCTCTTGTCCATCTTAGACTTTCCAGAGTCGAACTTCCTGCCAGCAATTTCCAATCCTGACTTTCCACAAGCAACTGTGCGGATGCCACCCCCTCCCCCCAGGTGTCCTGCTGGGGGCTGGGGGTGGGAATGGGGCTCAGTCATCTTTTCTCCAATGCTCCTGAGCCAAGCTATAGAATTTCCTAGAGTCCTCATTTCCCATTGGGACGGCTCCTCATGTATTTGATAGCAACCTCACCCCTTGGTCCAATGAGTCACCCTTTTCTCAACAAGTCCCCTGCTCACCAGATCTGCAATGGTACCTTGGACCTCCATGCCTGGATTGGTGACATAAGAGGAGCTGACACCTCAAGTGGCCTTTCAGCACATGGCTGCACTGCCTTCCCTCCCTCTCCTCCTGTTCATAAAGAAGGATCCAGTGCTCTGCTCCTTCTGAACTGAACCCTCACTCTGACATGATGCTCTGTCCATGCCCTGGCTCTGGAGTGCCTCTGGGTATTTACCTAGTCTTCTTCCAGAGGGTAGCCCACATAGTCATATCCTGACCAGTATCAGATAGCAGACCCTGCTGATGTACCACCCATTCCTGCCCACCCAAGAAGTTCCCTGATCCCAGAGAGAAGAAACTCAGGAAGCAGATGACTCTACCTGGAAAGCCAGATGGCCACATGGCAGAAGACTGCAAGTGTGTCCCCTGCATGGCGGGATTCCCAGGGATTCACAGTAGTACACATTCTACTGTGTACACAGACATTCATTGCAGGCCTGCTTACAAAACCAGGATCCTAGAAGTGACCCCCTCCCCAGCAAAAAATAAAGCCTGGAATGAACAGACAGCAGCACCACAGTGAAGCCCAATGCTGAGTGACAGGTTTTGCAGGAACCATCTGTGCTGTGCTACCTGCCTAATCACTGCTGAAAGGCCAGACAAGAGCCCAGAGAGGCCTCCACACAGATCTGAAATAGAAGGGCAGTGCTTGACCTCCTGGACCCAAGTTCAAGGGTAGAGCTTCTGTGAGCATGAGCAGTGCAGCTTCTCACTGCCTTAGGTTCTGTTTCATTTATTTCTTCAAAGGCATGGGTCCAAGACAAACAAGCAGCATCCTCAGTGATTGTTAATTCTGTGGGTGAGAACCGGTCCTCTGTTACGTGGCCCTTCCACTGTCTAGATAACTCACATTACCCAGAGAAACAGCTTCCAAATTCCACAGCAGATTCCTGAATGAGGACAGATTTTCTGGAAGTCACCAGAAGATGAAGGGGTCTAGATAACTTGGAGAATTCCCAGTGTCACAGGGAAGAAAAAAAAAAAAAGTGACAAGCAGGCTCCAGGGTCCTGGAAATCAGCACCACTGACTGTATGGCTCCAGCTCTGTGGCAGTCAGCAAAGGCTGCGTGGCATGTGAGGAATTTGCCAAGCCACCTTCTCTATTACTCAAGGCTCCTTCTGAAGCACTCTGTTCTGCTGTCACTCACTCTGGATCTCCAATACTTTTACAAATGGGACTCATTTGTCCTCTTGGCACCTGCCCAAGTATCACACTTGGCCAGCCACCCTCAAGTCAGAGCTTCTTCCAAAAGTCCTAAGAAATGCCTGAGCTGACTTGAACTCAGAACCCAACAGTCACAAAATAGATCTGCCTGGCGATGTGGAATTGGATTAGGAATTTGCTCTGCATCAGGCAGAGTTAACCCCTGCCTCGGTTTCCCACTTGAGTGCATCTAATTTTTACCATAGCTAGCTCCAGGAGAAAGAAAAGAAAGGCCCAGAGCCATCAACGGATCTATTGGAGGTCACACAGCCAGAAAGCTCTTTTGCTTAGTTGGCCCCAGGTTTTCTTTCTGTTTGTTTTTCTGAGATGAGGTTCCTCTGTGTGGCTGTCCTGGAACTCATCTGTAGACCAGGATGGCCTTGAATTCAGAGAACTACCCGTCTCTGCCTCCCAAGTGCTGGGATTAAAGGTGTGTCCTACCTGGGTCAGCTGGTCCCAGGTTTTCTAATACTACATTCAGAAAATTATTTTTACTATTATAAGTCTCTTTATGTATCCTAAGCATGTAACAAGGAGTTTCTGAAGACCAGGGGTGAGAGGGAGTCTCAGGGTTTGTGGCTGGCTGTTTATTTGGTTACATCATCAAGTGTTGCTGAGTAGTCTCCAGTGAGCCAAGTGCCAGGGAGAAGAGGTTCATAGTCGCCCATTTTGACCCAGGTTCCCAGTGGCCACTGCCTAGCCCCACTCCACTGCAGGCAAGATCTTTGGTGCAGTGGCTGTAAGCCTTACCTACGTCCAAACTCACTCAGGGCTTGAGGAAAGGGTGGGAGGTAACACACACAGATGACTGCTTAGAATCTGCTGCCTTTGTTAGCTCTGGAATTCCACAGGCTAAATATTCACAGGAAGAGTTGTGGTAAATATTATTGGGGAGTTTCTACCCGGCCTTAGATGATTTGGTTTCCAAATAAAAGACACAAAACATTTGTATTGATAATAAGCCTTAAAGCCTTAAAGCCTTACAGCTGGACAGATATCAACTCTCTATGCTAGTTGGTCTACTTTCCTGTCAGTAACCCCAAGATACAACTTGCCCTGTTCTGCCTGGGCTGCTCCTATACCAACTGGTCATGCGTTCATGATCCACCACCTACCCCTTTTCTCCTTCTCCTTCTCCTTCTCCTTCTCCTTCTCCTTCTCCTTCTCCTTCTCCTTCTCCTTCTCCTTCTCCTTCTCCTTCTCCTTCTTCATCATCTTTTCCTTCTCTTCTTTCTCTTCTTCCTCCTCTTCCTCCTCCTCCTCCCTCCCCCATCTCTCTCATCTCTGCCTTGCTCCCCAAACCCTAGAATGGGAAACCCCCTCCCCTACCTTCTGCCCAGCTACAGGCTGTAGGCATCTTTATTAATCAGCCGTTTTAAATTAAGGAGGAAGGTTTGCACAACAAAAGCCGTCATATATATGTGTCTTGAGGCAACTGGACCTAAGGATACAGAATTTAGCATTACGATACATAGCACAGACCTAACCACAACAACTATGTGATCCTCACACCTACAGGACAGTGGCTGGAAAAGTTCATCTGCCTTCTGGATCTTGTGTGGGAAAGAACTAAGAAGCAAACACTAGTTGACCCTCAATGCTCCTTCAGAACAAAATTAACCAGGTTTGGAGCCCTTTTGTTTTGGTCTCCCTCCACTTTCTTAAGCTCACTGACCTCTGCTTTGTCCACCTGCAAATCTGAGTTGCAAAAGGGCTCCAAACCTGGTTAATTTTGTTCCGAAGGAGCATTGAGTCCTGAATGTAATCCAGGGACTCAATGGTATACTTAAAAACAAACACTCTAACATGACCTTGCTGAATTACCATCACTAGGGTCTCTCCCTTGCCAGTCACATATCTCGGCCAAAGTACATGTACTATCTGTCAACATCACCACTTAAGACACAGTAGACATGAAACTGACCGTGTAAAGGCCTTCTTTTATGTTTCCTGTGAAACCCAATGAAAGCGCTACCCATCTGCTGTTGCCACAACTTCATACAAATATTATATCTCATGACAAATTCTATCCAGTGTTTATGATCCAGGAGAAGTATTTTTACAAAGACAAACAGGTTTCCTCATTTAAAACAAGGAGAAACGACAGCCGATGGGCCCTTGGCCAGTTCTTGTAAATAAAGTTTTATTGGCACAAAGCTACACCCACTCATTTACATACCGCCAATGGCAGCTTCCCAGTAGTACCATTGGGCCGATGAGCAGTAGAGAACTGCAGGGCTCCCAAAGCTGAAAACATTTACTTTCTAGCCCTGGGTAGGAAAAGTTTGCCAAACCTTAATTTAGACACAAATATAACCCACTCAGCACGCTGTGGTAACTAGGAAACCCAGAGCTAGACTGAACATTAAATTTCCGTGAGTCATGACACATCCTCAGCATTTTCTTATTTCTCTGTGTCTGTGTGTTTTCATCTTCCAATTCTACTTCAACAACCTACTTAAAAATAACTAATATTCCCTGAGTAGATGTTATATGTCCCCAAAAAACCCGCTGACTCAAACGCTCAAATGTGTGTTTTATTTCATTCTCACTATAAAGTTGTGGGGAAGATAACAGCCTCCAATCATTGAAAAGAAATGAAGGAAGGATATAAAGTCACCAGCTGACTGCACAGTGGGAATATTTACTATGCCGTGAGTCAACCTGGAGTAATGGAGGGGCTGGCTGGAGCATGCTGGGTATTCAATATGCACAAGAGACTGGACAGGGCACATACACCGCCTGCAGTCAATGCTTCATATAATTGTAAGTTGCTCTCAGGGCCTGGAAGGATGGCACGGTGGTTAAGGGTACTGGTTGCTCTTCTAGAGGATCCTGGTTCAATTCCCAGCACTCATGCAACTCAATTCCAACAGACACATGAGAGATAACCACTGCCTGTAACTGCAATTCCAGAGTATATAGACTACAAGCACTGCATGCACACGCTGTACAGACATGCATGTACATACTGTATAGATATACATGAACATGCTACCCAGACATACATGCAGGTAAAACACCTAAAATACACATAAAACAAATGTGGTTTAACCATAATAAACAGAAAAAGCATACAAAAATAAGATGCTTTCAATAGGGGAGAGAGAGAGAGAGAGAGAGAGAGTGTGTGTGTGTGTGTGTGTGTGTGTGTGTGTGTGTGTGTGTGTTGCTACGAATCAGGGTAAGTAGCCATCTCATAAGGAATCTTACAGATTCAGAGAGAAGCATAGTAGTCAGTCTCGACAAACGTAAAGCAGGACCCATGTCACAGGCTCTGAAATTTTGCTCCTGTGATATCATGAGCTCCCCGCAGCCACAGGACCACAGCTGTAAACAGGGACCTATACTCCAAGTGAAGGCCCCTTCAAGGCTAAGAGCCTTAATGTATTCTGGAAATGAAGGCCATCTTTCATTCAGTTAGAACTCTGTACTCTTAGCAGTAAGATGTGAGACATCAAAGGCCTCGTGAACCAGTAGCGATTTCCTTACAAATGTGTTAAAGTCCATACAGAACAATCATTTTTCTCTAAAACAGGCTTGCCAAGTCCAAACGTAAGAATAGCTTCTGGGACCTACACAAAGAACCAGGATGCCCATGATAACTATGTAGATCTCTTTGAACCTCACAATCTTCACATGTGAAGCAGAGGGTCATACCCACCCCAGCAGATTAGGTGGTCCAGAGGACTTAACCCAGTTCATAGACAGCCTCATGCAGAGCACCAAGAACACTAAAAAAGAAAGAGGCCCAGACTCTTTTCATGCCAAACTATGCAGACCCGCTAGGGCTCTCAGCACCTCTAGGTTGGGACAGGTCCAGGATGCTCAGCTATCTCCAGGAATGGAGGCTGGGGGATCTTGAGGGACGGCCCTCCCTCCACTAGTGCAAGTGCTTCCATTAGCACAGAAGCCCATTAAGGAGAAAACACTATGGAAAACAGCAATCAACAGGACACATGCCCCGCCAGGCAGCTGAAGAACGATTGCGGAGGTGAACCATAAACAGGAAAGAAATGCTGCCTACTCTTGCAGCCACAAGAGAGAAAGGCAAAGCTGCCAGGGGCCTTAGAAGTCACCAGTACTAACACCACCACAACCAAGGCTACCAGCATCACCAGTGCCAGGACAAACAGCACCACAGTGGTAGTACTGCCAGCATCTCAAGCATGCGTGCCCATTATCCACCTGGTAAGACCTGTGTTCTCTGGGCCTGGTGCTGGAGGCCGCAAGCCCTAGAAGCTACTACATCCGGGTGTCTGCCTGGCTTGCGCCTGTGTCACAAGAACCCTTTCATTCCCAAGCACCTCAGCCTAGGGGGGAAAAAAAAAATCACTCACTTCTCTACTAATGAAGAAACAGAGCAAAAGAAGAAAGGTGATGTGCTCCAGATTATAGTCACTAGAGGGGACAATAAGGGAGCAGGTGTCACATCTCTCAACTCCAGGCCGTGTGGTCCATGGCTGTGGAGGTTGGCAGCATTGTGTTCCCTGGGGAAACCTACTTTGCTTCATAACCCATGTCTTAACAATGTCTACCCCGTGGCTCTGTTCTGACGCATACGTGGTTCAGCGTTTGCCGTACCGCCTGCACTGCTAATAAATAGTGATATCTGCTAGACCCATGCCTATCCAGCAACTGTCTTATGTCTCACAGTTATGGTTCCGTGTGTTTTGCAGCCTGAGCCCACCATCACCCTCTTGCAAGAGGCAGGAGATAAAGAGAACCACCACAAAAGGGCTCTTCTAGGGAGTGACCAATAAAAGCAGAGAAAGGGAGCTGCGAGCCATGCGATAAGTGAGGTACAGCCATCACAGAGGAAGATTGGGGGTGAAGGGGGAAGGAAGACAGTGAGGCTAAAAACCCCCTCCCTGAAATGACTCCAGTCACCACCCCAGCTCAGGCAGGTCCGGAAACTTGGCTCCAAATACGCCCCCACTTACCAAAGGCACAGATTCTCCCCAGACCAGCAGTTCTCAACCTTCCCAGTGCTGTGACCCTTTAATACAGTTCCTCATGTTGTAGTGACCCACCCACCCCCCCAGCCGTAACATTATTTCATTGCTACTGTAATTTTGCTACTGCTATGAATCATAATGTAAATATCTGATATGAAGGATAGCTGACAGTCAGCATCTATGCAAGGCTCTGCATAAAACACCAGGCAGCCAGCTTGGCCTTCTCTTAAGCACATACCTATTTAAGTCACAAGCCTCACGCTCAACTGCAGAGTGGAGACACACTACCCTCCCAAAGGAGCGCCAGACTAAATTACGCAGTTGTTCCATAGGCTCGTGCTCACGTCTGTGTTCCGTGGGGCTGCTAGGAAACCACAGTGGTTCATCATCTCACCAGACAATCTCTGCTGCAGCAAAGCACTAAGCGTCCAGTCTTTAAGCAAGCCAGTGAGGTTCGCAGGCTCCTCTAGCATAAAGTCAGTACACATCGAGGGGCTGTGAATAACAACATCCAATAGACAGAGAGCTCTGTGTGCACGGTAGGCCTGCCTAAAAGTTTGTTATTGGGGTACTAGACCTAGAAGCCCATCGCAAACAGACTCTATGTCGAGTTCCACACTGGCAGCCGACTGGTGACCTGAGCATTGTGCTACCTCCTACTGGGGTTACCACGCTCCTTCGGGTTGCCTGGCACTACAGTAACATCCTGGGTTCTACCAACCTTGTAACCCCCTAAGGAAAGATTCCTGCCAGTCAGTTACAGAACTACAAAGACTTCGGTTGTCAAATCCGCTACTCCCTCCCTCTGTCTAGCCAATGCAGGCTTGATGCTTAGCCTTCCCATGGGCTGCAGGAACTATGACCCTTAACCTACTGTCCAGGCCAAGCCACTGGTTACCTGGCTCAGCTTAGAAACTTCTCAGGGCAAACCAACACTCACCCTAACTAAACCTGCACTAACATGGTCCTGACCCTGTGCCAAGCATCAAGTACATGTTCGGCACATAGTGCCTATGGTGAAGAGAATACTAACTTCAGTCATGCTAAAGAGAGAAGAGAAGAGACCCCAATTGCCACTGGCCCTGAGTCACATAGAGTGGTAGAAATTTAAACTCAGAACAGCCACCTGCTGACATTCATGGTACCAACCATCTGGTCCCGTGGTGTTCTCAGCTCTTGGCCTAGAGCCAAGAAAGGATTTTTTAGTGTGTCTATTTTCCCCATCGAATTGCCAGTGTCTTAATGAATTAACCGTCACATCTTCATTTATATTCTCATAGGGTGAGAGGCCAATGCCAGGTATGCACTAAGTCAGAGACACAATCATCCTCCTCAGGCCGTGACCTTCAAGGCATTTAGAGTCTAGATAGAAATAAGAACCTTCAATCAGTAAGGACTCATCAATTTGGGCAAAGGTAGCTCCAGGGGGGATTCTCTTTTTATTATTATTTTAACTTAGGACAATTTTTACTTTCTGTCTTTCTCCCACAGGCTCCCAGCATCACACAGATGGACATGGAAGACAGCAGATCTTCTCATAGCAGTCACATCAACAGACATCCCTCAACCAGTAGCCAGGACAGCTTGGTATAAAGCCCAGGAACATGCCAGAAACACTTCATTGAAAGGAGATGGGTCTTGGGGACTTACATTTTTAGAGAGAGCTCCAGATAGCCAGAGAGATCTGAGCAAATATTCCCATTGAGTCAAAGGTAGAGATACAGTCCTCTCAGCTATGGTTCTCAGCTATGGTCCTTGTTCCCAGTGGGCATCCAGGCAGGAAGAATCCATTCATTCGGTCACTTGTAACGTTCAAGGCAAGTCAGGTGTATTACTCCAGAATTTGCATCCACCCGAATGACTGCCCAGGAAACTGTCTTACTGTAAATCCATGGGGTCCAGGAAATCTCAGGAGAGGCGCCATGTTGTCTGCAAGCACAGCCTGCTGGGGGGCATCTTCTTACCATGGTGGAGTTAAGAAAATCAGGCCTGAGACAAGGGAAAAGAAAACCATGTTGGCACAATCACATACTACAGAAGCAATCACCACTCCTTCCTTATATCTGACCCTGACCTGTTCACAGAGGAGTGTGCTATTTAAAAAAGAAAAAAAAAGGGGGGGGGGGGCAGAAGGCCCAAGGATAAGGGGTACGGTGAGAGGAAAGCCTTCATTGAGGAACACTGGGCTGGTTGCTACCCTCCAGGCAGGAGATCCTCAGAACCAGCTGGGAGGAAAGGAGGGCCTGACTGAGCCAGCAGTGTGGTGAGGGGAGAGTCCTCAATGGCTTGCTTTGGCTTGCTTTGGCTGACGGAAGGCCAGGCCTGGCACTCAGCCAAGCTCCCCTGCAGGTCTGAAAGGTCCCTGCAGAGAGCTACTCAGTTTAGAGGCTTCGGGGTCAGCTGGTCGGAAGTCAGTCTTTGTTTTGTTTCTTTTTAAAGGCAACCACAAAAGGCTGGCCTGGTTCCAAGTCCTGCCCTACTCTGTGAGCTGCTTCTCCAGGACAGGGCCTGGAAACCTACTCTCTTATTCATTCAGCAATTCCTGGACCCTTCTAGACTGGTCCAGCTACTATGCTGGTCTCCTCCATCCAGTGCATTCACATTATCCTAGAAGCCACAGAGGTTGGGGGTTGAACTTCCCCAGCCACCTAAGAGCACTAGGGACTCTTCACTGAGCATCTGTCATTAACTCTGCTAGAAGCTGACCTTATATCTCATACAAAGCCCCAACAACCTTGAGTTCTCCAATGAAGTTCCCAGGATAATATTTGGGGGGACACAGACCGTAAGTGTGACACACACCAGAAAGAGAACAGCAGAAGCTACGCAGGCAGTCACCTGGCTTCCTAATCTGAGGCCTGACCCAGTGTCCTGAGTCACCTTATAAGGAATATCCACACAAGATGGCTATGACTAAAAATTCAGACATTTCCCATATATGAAATCTCATTTCATCTACAGAGAGAGAGAGAGAGAGAGAGAGAGAGAGAGAGAGAGAGGTTATAAATTATTATTATTTGGTTGCAGAGATAAAAAATGTGGGGCCCAGGGCAGCAATCAGGGGGAGACCAGTTGCTGACTCTCAGGCTTGCAGTCCATTCAGGCTCTAAGAGGGAAAGACATCCAGAGGAAAGGGACAGGTGTGATCTTCAGCACAACCTCAGTTAGCAATAGGGAGAAGGGGGCAAAGATATGGATGGTTAAATGTTTACTGAGGCCCACAGGCAAATCTGAAGCCCTGAAGTCAAGTTTACGTTGCTGTGGTCAAGTCCATTAAAGTTCTATGACCTGTGGAAGAATTCTCACATGACTGATTGAACGGTACTCTGACCAAGAACAAAGGTCCATATCACAAAGATAAATGAGGCTGGGGAGAGCGGGAGGACCAAGGAAGAAAACAGGAAAGTATATTTATGATGACACAAAAAAAGCCAAACCTCTCTGTGCTCTTAGAAGTCAAGATAAGGGGTACAAGCCTGGTGGTGTGAGTTCAATCCCTGGAACCCACATAAATGGTAGACGAAAAAGAGATTCTACAAAGTTCTCCTTGGATGCATGCAAGCACACACAAATGAATGGAAATAGTTCATTAAAATAACAAAAGAAGAAATCAAAACAAAGTTATGCTAAGTAGCTTGTGTGGGAGCAGGCCTTCTGAAAGGAGTAATATTCCGTTTATCCAGGTGCTTGCTTAGCTCAGCCTCAGACTGCGCACTGTGTCCACTTTTGCGCATGAGCTGTCTGTCTGTGTGTCTGTGTGTGTGTGTGTGTGTGTGTGTGTGTGTGTGTGTGTGTGTGTAAGAGGGCTTACACTTTTTAAGACTTTCCTGGGAAAGTATGCCGTGGAACCATCAAAGACATGGAAACAGGCCCTCTGGCTTGAGAATGGGCATCTTCCGGGGTTCCCTGACTCTCCAGACCATCTTCTCACAGACTGCTGCTGCTGTCAGCTGGCCATGCCTGGAAGGCATCCAGGGGGTGGCTTCATCAGGAAGCATGGTCTGGCTTTGTGACACAGAAATTACCCCACGAGAAAATACAGCCTCGGGTCCTTTCTCTTGGCTGTGCCTCTTTCCTCTGTCTCTCAGACTGTCAGGCCCAAATGTGTCACTTCCTTTTCTGACCCTCCCCTCCTAGATATTTGTACCAGCTGACCCCTGCAAGCAGACACTGGTGAGAAACACAGGCTGCTTCAGTGACCTACCCACCAGCAATAGAGCAAAGGCCTTTGTCTATCACAGATGCAGGAGATGAGTTGTAAGAGGAAGGGTTGGTACAAGGTGCAGTGACCAGAAAAGGGAGCTGAGAAGTATTCCCTAGCACCCATTTTGTGTCCTGGTGTGTATGACTGAATTTTCTCCTCATTCTTCCATGACACTACCTGTAAGCACACATGAGTGTCTCAGTCCCCTTCTCTATCTTAGAACTGTTCAACATGTTCTTAACATCAGTAACAACCACAGGAAGTAGAAGTCGATTAGAATACCAGAATAATGCAGCCAACGGGCCACAGTGCTGACTGCAGGGGCTAGAAAATGGTTCTGGGAGGTAAGGCTGCCCCAGCCTCACTCCCTCTCACCCCCTCTCTCACTTGGAAAATTACAGTCTCTTAAACTTGACAATGAAGACATCTTCCCTTCCTCACTGAAGTAACAGTCACCAAGATATTTCTCTACACTCCAAAGACCAGGTCTTGTCTATACTAGGGAGACATTCCAGGAGCTGTTCTCAGACAACATTGTAACTATCCTTCTGTAGACAGACTTCATTTTCCCTTCCTTTCTTTTCTTCCCCAAGGTGCTCACTAAACAGAGATAGGCTGCTTCAGGATCCCCAAGCCTTTTAGCACTGGCTCCTTCTCACACTCAGGGAATGGAATATGAATTGGGTTAGGGACCCAATTAGCCAGAGTGTGAGGTCCTGGGGGCCTCTATCAGATCCTTTGAAAGTATGTCTTTGAGGCAGTGGGAGATGCTGTGCCTGTATTTAGAACTGGGTTCAGTTCTTAGCACTGATGTGGTGGCATCTGGATCTGGAATTCCAGTTCTGGGGGATATGACACCCTCTTCTGACTTCCACTCACACCAGGTACACACATGGTACACATAAAAACATTCAGGCAAAACATCCTGCATATATACCCATAGAATAAAATGAACTTTAGATTTAGAGAGAGAGAGAGAGAGAGAAGGAGGAGGAGGAGGAGGAGGAGGAGGAGGAGGAGGAGGAGGAGGGAGGAAGGGAGGGAGGGACAGAGAAAGGGAGGGGAAGAAAGAAAAGAAAGAAAGAAAGAAAGAAAGAAAGAAAGAAAGAAAGAAAGAAAGAAAGAAAGAAAGAAAGGAAGGAAGGAAGGAAGGAAGGCAGGCAGGCAGGCAGGCAGGCAGGCAGGCAGGCAGGCAGGCAGGCAGGCAAAAAGGAATCTCTTTGTTTCGGCTGGTTCAGTGGTTAAGAGTACTGGTTACTCAGAGGGCCTGAGTTCAATTCCCAGCAACCATACAGTAGCTCACAAGCAGCTATAATAAAATATGATGCTTTCTTCTGTTACACAGGCATACGTGCAAACTGAACACTCATATACATAAATAAATTTTAAAACTTTTATCTTTGTTCAATTAAAAGCTACAAATGTTCCCTGGGTTCATCTGCTGAGATCTACAGACTAGACAGAGTGTGAAACGCAGAGTGTTCTCACAAGGCAAGCAGAGTCACCATCACCCTGGACAACGAGGACTCCCATACATGACACTTGAGAGATGCTTAACCAGAGTTTGCTAAGGTAACAAAGGGTTTGCCTTGGTCTTCACCTTGACCCATTGAGAAGCAGCAGGAAGATGAGCAGAGAACATTTCGCATGTTGGTGAGGGTGTTCACAGAAAGGATTATCTAAGGGAGTGATACCTGCTTTGAGCGTGGGCATTTCCATCCCATAGACTTGGGTCCGTGCGGAAGAAATGGGAAAGGCAGCCTCTAGCAGGCATCTGCTTCTTCCTGGCTGCTTCAGGCACCACTGTCCTTCCATAACGAACTGAGCCCTCTGTAACAGTGAGCTAAAATGTATCTGTGATGGCTACTCTTGGTTGTCAACTTGTCTACATCTAGAATTACCTGAAACCCAAATGACTGTGAGAAACATTTTTTTTTCTTTTTCTTTTTCTTTTGTTTTGTTTTTCGAGACAGGGTTTCTCAGTATAACAGATCCTTGGCTATCCTGGATTCACTTTGTAGACCAGGCTGGCCTCAAACTCAGAGATCCACCCTACCACCGTCTCCTAAGGGTCAGGATTAAAGGTATATGTGCACCACTACACTCAACCCGAAGAATTTTTTTTTCTTAATTAAAGCATTCTAATTGGGAAGACCCACCTCTAATTCATATCCTTTTAATCCGATCTTTGGCATCGGAAAGACCCACCTTTCACCTGGACCACACCTTCTGCTGGCATAGAAGACATGCCATCCATAAAGGACATAGGAGAAAGAAGCTTCCTCTAACTTTGCTTGCTTGTGCTCCCTAGCAAGTCTGTTCCCTCACTGACATTAGAGTCTACTTGTTCAACTTCTAGTGCATACTGAAGACTAGCTGAGACATCCAGTCTTGTGGACTGAACAAATACTGGATGCTTGGACCTTCCATGATACATAGCCATTGTTGAACTAGTTGGACCACAAACTATAAGCCTTTCTAACAAATCATATATGTATATATGTATTTCTAAGAAATCATATATAATTTGCTACATATATAATAAATGTATCCCATTTCATGTTCCACATATACAAACACATATAAATATGTATCTATAGATACATATTCATTCTGTAAGTTCTGTTCCTCTAAAGAACCCTAATCCTTCCTTCTTTAAGCTATTTGTTTCTCAGGTATTTGTTCGTAGAGATAATAAAACTGACTCCCACAAAGGGTTTGATTTTATTATTTACAGGACTGCACAAAACAGAGTGGACAAGCAGTACCCCCCCCCCCCCCCGGCAGCTCCTGGGAGTCTCCACATCTTAGCCTAGGAGAACAGATCCTACCAGCACTAGAGAAGCTGGTAAAGGAGTCAGGGCAAACCTCAGTGCTCAGTTCTCACCCAGCCACTAAGAATCTTGAGCATGAGAAAGGCTCAGAGGCCTCTGGGCCACAGGAAGTTGAGGGAGAAAGTAGTCAGCTCCCTGCAGGCTGGAAGGAGACCACAGGAATGTCAAGAAAGGGAAGGGTTAGTATAGACCATGGAGAATGAACTGCTTCATCGGACTCTCTGCTTAACATTCAGGCCACAGTGATGATGCCTCCGTAAGATAGAGCACCATGGAGACTGGAGGCTTTGCACACCAGCGGCCACAACCCAATGAAACCTCTTAACATCTCTACCAGGCAGGAACCAGCCCCATATCTACACTCCAGGCCTTAAAAGCAGAATGAGTCAGAGGAGTGGTAAGATGAACTGGGATGAAGGCTCCATATCCAAGCACTTCCTCGTTCTATTCCAGGTACCGCCATATAGCACATCTCCCACAGTAACCTTCTTCTGGACCTGTTCGTCCCCTCAGTGACTTTGAGCCCTTTGCATTTCCACATGGCCACTCGCAGTCTTTTCATTATCCCTTGTGACTGACCCCAAGGCTAATCAATCACTACCCCTTCCCAGTGCCCCCACAGCATGACATCATCTACTTTAAACCCCAAACCTGACCTCATCTCTAGTCCACTGGCTTAATATGGACCTCAGTATGTAGAAGTAGGGTGTTCTAAAAACAAGAAGACACAGATGCATTTTTCTCCTCATCCTCAGCCCCACATTACTTTGCACATCCCCAGACCTCTCTCCATCAAGAAGCTGTTAGCAATTAGGACTATAACACAGCCTCCGATCCATATTATCTGATGCTGGCTGGCAGCTGCTCAGTGTTCAGGGATCATGATGAGACCAGACAAGCTGGCATACACTTGTAATCCATGTATCCTCATATGTTCTAGAACAGAAGCAGAGGGATTACAAGTTCAAGGTCAGCCTGACCTATAGAAACAAGTTCAAAGGCTAGCCTGGGCAATTAAACAATACTCTGTCTTGAATTCTTTTTTTTTTTTTTTTTTTTTTTAATGTTAAGGGTCTCAGGTGAGGTCTGTAACTCCATTGTAAAAGAGCTTGTAAGAGTGCTTGTCTAGCATACAGAAATACCTTGAAGTCAATCCATAGCCCTGGATAAAATAGGTCAATGTGACATATCTTTGACATCCTGGCATTTTGGAGACAGAGGCAGGGGGATCAAAAGTTTACTCTCCTCACTCTCTAATTCCCTGGTGAATTAGAGTGAGTTTACCACCAGCCAGGGCTACATGAGCCCCTATGTGGGGGTGAGGTTAGTTTCTGGCATTCTGTTTTAGCATTGCTAGGAAACAAATGCACTTTTAAGAGGAATATCCTATGGCGTAGTCAGTGCACAAACCTTATACGTTCTTATCAGTGCAGTATCTCAGATCATGCCATGTAAAAAAAAAGAGAGATAGTTGTCATTTTGACACGATGTAAATATTGCAAATAATATCTGTATCTTATTTGTAAGTGAATTATAAAAAATAAAACAAAGCCTGACAACAGGGCTCGTAAGTAAGGGCACTTCCTGTCAAGCATGATAAACTGAGTTTAATCCCTGGGATGAGAATTGGATCCTGCAAGTTGTCCTCTGTTTTCCACACATGTTCTATGACATGTGCGCCTACAAACAAATACCCATACATATAAATAAAAAGTGCAATTGTTTTTTCGAGATGGAATTTCTCTGAATAGTCCTAAACTTGCTATGTAGTCCAGACTGGCCTCGAACTCACAGAGATCCACCTGCCTCTGCCTCCAGAATCCTGGGATTAAAGGCGTGCACCACCATGCCCAGCTAATAAGTACAATTTTTAATAAATAAATTGAAGGCTGGAGAGATGGTTTTAGCAGTTGTGAGAAATTGTTGTTTTTTCAGGAACTGATTTTGGCTCCCAGCACCAACATGGTATCTCAGGCATCCATGCATGGTTCCAGTTCCAGGGGGTCGGATGGCTTCTACTGACTTCCAAAAGTACCAGGTATTCATATGGTATACACTTCATACACACGTAAAAAATAAATAAATAAATGTACCATAATTTTTTTTCCCTTTGGTGAGAGGTAAAACTCAGTGGTAGAAGGCTTACCTCACATACACAAGGCCCTAGATCCAGTTTCAACAATGAGGGGAAAATATGAGAGGATGTCTAATGGACATTTGTGCAGACCTACCATGTGCTTGACCAGAGCAATGGAGTTTATTTTTAGCGATAAGATAGCAGAAGGTCCCACTGGGAAAGTGGCCAGCAGACATGGGAACAGACTCCATGGGTGCATGTCTGCCACAGAGCCCAGGTGCTGGACTTCCAAGAGCGCACCATCCACATCGCTGCTCACTGGGAACACCAATAAGGATGTTCAGTGTTTCAAGTCCGACCTCCTTCCTCAGGAACTACCGACTCCCCCCATAGTCAGCCCTGTTCATCCACAGCTTCACTTTCTACACTCTAAATCCCCCATGGACAATTATAATCTAAAAAAAATAAAATAAAAGGAAAACTTCCAGAAATAAGCAAACTTACCAACCTAAAGAATATTTCTTGTGGTTCTGATTACTCTATTACAAGTTACTGTTGTTAATGTCTTGTTACGGTTCCCTTACAAATCTGTTCTATTTGTACACTGGTATATAAAGTTGTGTATAAGTCCAAGATACATCTGTAGAGGAAAAGCAGTCAGTATCTAAAGGGCGTGGGAGCAGCTGTGGTGTTAGGCATCCAGAGGGTCTTACGGCACTATTGCCTGCAGATAAGGGGAAGAGAGAATGAGCTGTCACAGGGTTGCTATAAGGAACAAGAAAAACAATCCGTACAGCACAGAGCCCATTAACTTATTATTACCAGCTGCAAGGGGTTCATCAGCAAAATTAATACTAGTCACGATGGTTTCTCAGCAGCCATGCTGTCCCTTCAGGAAAGTTGTTTGCAGACTCTCTTGGCTGTGCACCCTCTAATCTAAGTAGGTTAAGGATAAGAGAATGCTATTTCCCCCAAGGACTTCCAGGGACTCACACAGGGGCCTGCTAAACAGGTAAGTAGGCTCAAGGTAAACTGAGCCCGTTACCTGGGAATTGCTGAATTTCTGGGAAGGGGAGCATGCTGGGGCTAGGCTGCCCAGGATTCTCAGCTGTGAGGAGGATGCACCAGAAGCTAGAGGTAGGCCTAGGTCCTGGGACGCCACAAGCACCACAGACTGAATGCCTGCTACTTTGTGTCCTCACCTAACACAAGCAAGATAGCCTCAGTATTCCCAGACAATCTGCAGCATCGGGCAAGAAGGAATGAGGAAAGAGACTGAGTCCCACTGAGCCCCCAAGTGAGGCAACTTCACCAAATGCTACCTTGTGGCTATGTCATCTCCTCTGGTGGAAGAACGGACCCCACTACAACCTGAAAGAATGCATAGATATCAGGCTAGTGTTCCCATCCAAGGTTCTCTGACTCCTTCCAATTTGGGGCTAACAGACAGGGATGGTACCTTCTGCACCCCCATGGTGTATGTGGCCGCTTATAAAGAGCATGTACTTCTGACACAAGCAGAAAAGAAGCTTAGATACTAGGAGTGATTTTGTTTTTCCATAAACACCTGGAGCTGAAATATACAGATATTCTTCCTTGGGTGTGTAAGAACAATTTTTAGTTGTCACACTGAAGAGGAACAGCAAGATGACTCAATGTTTGAAGGCACTTGTCATCAAGCCCATTTTCATCTCTGGAACTCACATGCTCGAAGGAGACAACTGACTCCCATAATTGGTACTCTCACCTCTTCATGTGCACTGTGATGTGCGTGTACACACACACACACACACACACACACACACACACACACTAAATAAATACTCATAAAATGTGAGGCTCCAAAATACCGACCATCTTGCTTCTTCAAATCCCTCACACATGGTGAGAAGCAGTCACGGTCTCCTAACAGGCTCTATCAGACGTAAACTTGGGGTCCTAGGCACCAGGAGTCCAACAGTTTAGTCCCAAGCAAGCACTGTTGGGCTTGGTCATACAACATGTATAAAGACCGACGTACCACCTAGGCACAGAGTAAACCGGATACCCCTGGCAGACATACACACCCCAAAGGAATGAGGCAAGGAGAATGGGGTGAGAAGAAGGGAACCTGTGTTTTTTCTCTTTAGGAAACAGCCCCAGAATAATCTCTCAGAGGCCAGGTTTCCTTCTCTGAAAAGCAAGGCTATTGTTTCAGAGCAAGAGAACTGTGTTTAACACTCTACTGATCCCCATGGATACCTGCATATATGTGGTACGTATACAGACATATATATACAGACAAGCATAAATACACACATAGATAAATAAAAATCTTTTTTTTTTTTTTTTAATACTAAGGACTAAGGTTCCAGCTTGTTTTCTATTGCTGAGATAAAACACTGACCAAAACCAACCTGAGGAAGAAAAGATTTATCTCATCTTATGACTCCAAATCACAATGTGGCACGGAGGAGAGTCAGGGCAGAAACTCGAGAGAGATGTAACCTGAAGCAGGAACTGAGCAGAGGCCGTGGAAGAATGTTGATTACTGGCTTGCTCCTCGTGGCTTGCTCAGCTTGCTTTCTTATATCTTCTAGGGCCACCTGCCCAAGGATGGCACTGGGTCCACCCACATCAATCATTAATCACGAAAATGCCCCCCTCCCCAGACTTGTTTATAGGCCATTCTGAGGGAGGTAATTCTCCAATTAAGCTCTAAACTTCCCTCTTCCCAGATACCACCAGCTTCTGACAAGCTGACAAAAACAAACAAATAAAAAACAAAACAAACAAACAAAAGCCTGCCCAGAACAACTTGGATTCTCAACTAGGTGCCAGGACTGTACAGACATGTGACCAATGCGATGAGCCAAACCACTTTGCACTTCACAGGCAAGGATTCTTGGTCTAGAGCCCTGTGTTTCACCATCTACTCAAGCTCCCTCAGTGAGTAAGTGGGAGATGCTTTTACAAGTAGAAGAGGAAGCTTTTCTAGTAATTTCAATTGCTCTGAGAACTGGAGCAGAGAGTATGGAAGAAAATGACCTGTCCCACTGTGAGCTTCATAGTCATGAGCAAATATCTGTGTACAGAACGTATGTAAAGTGGGGAAGGGTATTTTCTCCGTTTCCCATGCACTGGGAGAGCCCCATTCTGAGAGGTACTGTCATTACCAAATCACTCTACAATGGGCGCCTTACCCTAGAAGAAACACACTCCTTCAGTTCTGAGAAGTCTACTTCCCTGGAAGAGTGGGAAGTTCTCTCCTGAAGGCTCTAAGGAGCAGTCTTCCTAATAGAGCCCTCAGGCCCTGTCATTCTCTGGCTTGTGGTACCATCTCCTCATCTTATCATCTGCCCTTTTCCCTGTATCCCTAAGACTGCTACCCCTCACCCCTCCATTCTTGATTCAACACCAATCCCTAGCTGCAGAGTTTACCAGAATCCAATTCTGAGTCAGGCTAGAAAAGCAAAGAAAATCTTGGGGTGTGATGATCTGTGAAGAAGCCCCTCAGTCTGGAATCCAGCCGAAGCCTTTATTAGCAGAGGAAGAAAACTTCAGCACAATTAAACACTCTTGAGACTTTTCTTCCTTTCCAGCCACCAACCTGCAATTTTCTAGGAATCTCACTAGAAACTCCATTCACAGGGAAAGGACACGCACAAAGCTCTTTGTGTTACCTTGGTGACTCCTGGTTTTTCCTTATTAGACTAGGATTGCACCCAAGGTGTCTCTGGGGCTGCTTCCTGTATCTCTCTCATCAAGAGAGAGAGGGAAGGGTAAAGGTATTTCTTACTTTCCTCTAATAAGCATAAACTTCCACTTGAATATGACTTACCTTCTTTGTCTCTGTCTCTCTGCATTTCTTCTCTCTCTTTCTCTCTCTCTCTCTCTCTCTCTCTCTCTCTCTCTCTCTCTCTCTCTCTCTCTCTCTCTCTCTCAGTTTTTAATTTTTTTTTTTTTTTTTTTTTTTGAGAAAGGGTTTCTCTGTGTAGCTCTGGCTGTCCTGGTACTCACTCTCTAGACCAGGCTGGCCTCGAACTCAGAGATCCACCTGCACGTGCTAGAATAAAAGGTGTGCCACACCATGCTCAGCATCTTTTCTCTTAGCCCTCCTCATACTTAAGCCTATATTAGAATAGTTTGATAATATCAGTAATACTGGCTCACTAAACTGTTTTTCAGTATTGAAGCCATAAACCTAGGTTTAGCCTGAGTCAAGATCTCTTTAAAAACAAACAAACAAACACCGAACAGTGGTGGTGGCACACGCCTTTAATCCCAGCACTTGGGAGGCAGAGGCAGGCGGATTTCTGAGTTCCAGGCCAGCCTGGTCTACAGAGTGAGTTCCAGGACAGCCAGGGCTATACAGAGAAACCCTGTCTCGAAAATCCAACCAACCAACCAAACAAACAAACCAGGGGACCTCCTGGGCTAGAGGGGGTAGCTGTGTAGAGCTGTGTTCCTGTCTTTTCACCTTCTAACTTTCTCCTCACTGACAATATAAGCTCACCTGAAGTAATTGTGTCACAGAGATTTCCCCAGTCCAAATAATGGCACATTCTGAGGCTAATATAGGAGACCAATGTAAGAGGGGCTCTGTCAATCCAGAATTGAGTTCTCACATAAAGTAAGATTGTGGTCAACTGGGTCTTTTTCTCTTTTTTGTTATTGTTGTTTGTTTGTTTGTTTGTTTGTTTGTTGTTTTATGAGACAGGGTTTCTCTGTATATCCTTGGCTGTCCTGGAACTCACTCTGTACACCAGGCTGACCTCGAACTCAGAAATCTGCCTGCCTCTGCCTCCCAAGTGCTGGAATTAAAGGCATGTGCCACCATTGGCCGACCTGGGTCCTTTTCTCATAAGGGAAGATGAGTGGCTGGATGTAGTAGTAGTAGTCCCTATTTTAATCCCAGCACTGAAAAGGCTGGGTATGACAGGAGGATAGCAGTTAGTCGAAAGCCTGAGATACAGTTAAGGAGAGGAGAGAGAAAGCAAGGGAGAGAAGCTGACCATTCCTGGCATTTGGGAACTCTGGATCAGTTTACTTAAATAAAATAAAACAAGGGGCTGGAAAAATGGCTCAGTGGTTAATAGCTCTTCTTCCAGAAGACCCAAGTTCAATTCCCAGCACCATGGAAGCTCACAATTCTTTGTAACTCCAGTTCTAGGAGGTCTGACATATTCGCACTTCAGGCAAAACACAAAAAATAAATATATCCTTAACAAAATAAATAAATAAAATTTGCAGATGACAAACATTCTCCAAGTGAAAGCTATGCGGCTGTGGGCAATGGTAACAACCAGGTCCTTAAGTTCTTGGGGCGAAAGAAGAGTAGAAGAGCTTGCTAGAAAGAGTTGATGGTACCTGACACACTGCGATGCTTAAAACTAGGTAACGAGGATGAATTAAAACCTGATGGCGCTAGCATCGTTATTATTTAATAACAAAGAGTAAGAATGGCAGCTTCGTGACTTACTAATGACCGCTTAAACACTTCATTGCAGTATGTAATATGCAAAACGATAACCTGTAATACACAATCCACAACTTGCAATTCACCAGAGCCTAATTCCAGCCCTAGGCCTAGCCCTCTCACATGTCATCTCTGCCATCAGCAGAGTCCTCTGCTCACATGCCATCTCTGCCATCAGCAGAGTCCTCTGCTCACATGCCATCTCTGCCATCAGCAGAGTCCTAAGCTGGGTATTTATTACTGACCCCACCTAGCAGGTGCAGGTGCAGCTGCTCCATATCAAGGTGTGCATTTGTCACAGGACCGAGTATACAGATCTGCTCAAAAGCAAAAGGGACCTTTTCCTCCTACTGGGTCCCCTTGTCCAGCCTGATGCGAGGATTTGTGCCTGGTCATATTGTAATTTGTTATTCTGTATTGGTTTGATGTCCCTGGGAGGCCTGCTCTTTTTCTAAAGGGAAATAGAGGAGGAAGATCTGGAGAAGAGGAGATGTGGGAGTGGTGGAACTTGGGGGGGGGGATGGGAAATGTGGTCAGGATGTAACATGAGAAGAATACATTTTTTTTTAACTGAAAACCAAACAAACAAAAAAGTAGAAGGAATAGGATTTAAAAGATACCTGTATTCAGAAGAAGGAAGATGTGGAACCATTCAAAATATATCACCTACTAGAATGTACATGCTGATATTCCTGTACAAAGATCCAGGGAAATTCTCCTGTGGCAGCTGTGTGTCTTCACACAGTGCCTTATTTCTAAGTGTTGAGATTCAGACCCAGAACAAGCAGCTAAAGTGTCTATTTAACATACCAAAGTGGACCTGGCCTCTAGGTTTCCCAGCATCCCTCAGTCCCAACCTGATACAGGCATGGCTAGCATGCCCCACCTTCTCTACTGAACTTTCCAGCCCAGGGGTTGGGCTTCCTCTCCCCCACAGGCCCTTCACTATATGCAAACATTTTGGTTCTCTTTCTCTCCCTCTCTGCTTATATTTTTCTGTCTCTCTCATCTTCTCTGTCTCCTTTTACAAGGCAACTTCCCTGGCCTTATTCCTGGAGACCAGTGAACTCACCCAAGGAGAGCTGCCCCCAATAAACTATGCCTTTATACTTTAATATCACTTGAATTGGCTCATTTCAATGATAGATAGATAGATAGATAGATAGATAGATAGATAGATGACAGATGATAGATACTGGATAAAAGATGACATTTCCAGTGATGTTAGCTCAAGTCATGGCTTTTCAGTCCATTTTCCCTGGCCTCACCATGTGCCCATATCAATCGTCTCTCATCCTGACAACATATGTGCATAAGAAATGAGATTCCACTTCCTCAAGTAGTGTTCCCAGCTTCTACGTCTCAACAGCAGCCTCGCTGGAGTCAAAGAGGGGCTGGCCTGGAAGGAAAGGCAGGGAGGAAGCGCTAGCTCAGCAGAACTAGCCTCTGTGAGCAGAGCATCCTTAGAGCTGAGCAGAGGGTGCAGCCGAGCTTCCCACTCATTGTTATTCCAAACAGGTGTCCGCAGGCAGGCAACCCCAGGATACTGCAGAGGAATGTGAGCCTCACACCAGATCGGAAGCAATGCCCCCTCCCAATTGCCCAGCACCCTTTCCTGGTGTAGGAGGAAATGAGGGATGGGGGTGGGCTCCAAGCAGGGTTGCAGATGAGCCAGGCTTGCACATAAAAGATCTTGCAAGGCTGCTCTGTCTGGGGCTCTTCCTCCTCTTTACTTACTAAGCAAGGGTGCCCCTCCCCTTCTTCCTCCCAGACAACCTGACCTTGGCTGAGGCCAAACACAAGCCTGGGCAGCATCTGGTCATTCCTAGCATTCTGCAGAAGAAGGCTGAGAGGCTAGAGAAGGGCAAGTGAGGTTGCTGGGCCTTTCCATTAGGTGAGCAGTCCGGGCCCTGGTGTAGATGACAGGTGAGCTTGGTTTTACAGAGGTATTTATTATCATCCCAGGAGGGGAATCCAATCCTCACACACACACACAGTATTATGAAAATTGCCATAAAGCCTTCTTCTAATGAAGCCTAAGGCCTCATAAAGGTGAGTGAAGCAACCCCAGTGAGCAGCTGGAATGAGCCAGAGGCAGCCAAGATGCTCTCTGTTTGTATCCACGCCTAGGACGTGCAGCAGTGCGCACCCCAGAAGGGCAATAGCACAAGCTGCTCCCTCTCCTCCAGGCTGTGTTCCTCTTTCGGGTTTGCCCAGCCCACTACTATCTCCATGACCTGGAGTTTTCTCCTTCTTTCGACCTTATACTCATCTCTAATCTCTCAGGTTCCCACCAGACACTGAAAGAGAGGGCAGCTGGACTGGGACTCAGATAAAGATAGGATGCCTCGGGACCTGCTGTGCAATTAGCAGGACAGTAAAGGCTGGGCGCCACATAGGCGGGAAGCACAAAATCAATTCAGAAAGCACAAAGATCTCCGGCAGAGCTGCCACATCCCCAGCCCCCACACTACCCTGACATCACACTCTTTAAAAAAGTCAGTCAAGGAAGTGTAGAGATGAGGCAGCCACATTCTCCACTAAGGAAGCTAAGAAAGACGAGGTAACTGGTTGGACACACTTTCGAGAAGGAAAAAGGGAAGTTTTGAGCCATGAGCCAGAAGTGTTCATCCATTGGAGCTATAACACACCTGTTGAGCATTTCCAAGACACTCAAAGAAATATCAAACACACAGAGCAATGATCAAAACAGCAAGACATGGCAGGAAAGGACTTACATCTGCAGATACATCAAGATACAACTTGACGTCATCCGAGCCAGATGCCCAGGTGAGGGCTGGGCAGGCTATCACAGCAGAGGGATTGTGCACACAGGGCCTTTTCTCTTACCTATCCTCCTGCCAGGCTTTCAAACTGGTCTCATGGGCCTCAATGGTCACACTCGAATACAGGACCACCTGGCATCACCACACCCTAAGAACCCGTTTGGTTACTGCTTCATACCCATTCCTTGTAGGCTAAAGCAAATGTGACCACCACCAGATACTTTGAATACTATATCCACACAAGCCTATTAGCACAGTTTGGGAGGTAGAAAGCCCAAGATAGATGTCCCCAGCTGTCCAATAGGAACCTCATAGTGAATGCTGTTTTCTGGAGACTGTGGCATAACTTCTATTTCTTTGCCTTTTCTAACAGGCTGTTCAACATCCCTCATCTTCTAAGCTAGCACACTGAGAATGGTAGGTTGACTCTATGAGCCACTGGCCCCTCCCTACTACCTGGGTACCCCTAGGAGGTGATGTAACAACCTTGTCATCAAGTTCACAGTGGCTGACAAGAATGCAGAACTGTTGGCTACTGGGCTGGGACTCTACATTAGAAATAAGGTATCCCCTGCCTACACCCACCTCTACAACTGCACTGTAACCCCAACTCTTACAGGATACATGCTACCCCAAGAGAATGCTTGGTGGGTTTATACCTCAGGGCTTATCCATACGTTTATGGGGTTATAAATACAACTGAAGATTTTTATGTTCTAGTAAAGCTTATACTCAAAGTGACTTATTTATTACTCTAGGGAGGAGGAGGTCATGAACCAGCTAACACCTCCAAACAATTGAGTAAAAAGGGTGGCCATTTTCACTGTGTTACTATAGGTTCTCTCCCTGACATAGGTCTGGGCAGAGCTGGTAGTGTAGGGGCCTCAGCACTAATACTCCAAGATCAAACTTACAAGGCCCTACATATGGAGATAGATACAGATATAGAGGAGATAAAAAGTAGTCTTACAGAACAAAAGAGGCCGAGACTTGTGATTTCTTCAACAGGGACGACTCTATACAGCCTTAGGTGAAAAATGTTTTTTAGGTTGACCATTCAAGGCTGGTCAGAAAATCCATGGCCTTAGTCAGAAAGAGACTATAAGACAGAGCCTACTGATGCTAACTTTGACTTGTGGTCCCTACATAATCAATGCTTTAGTTAGGTTTGTCAAGGAACAGATTTACTCTGAAACAACGACATCAGCCCATAGAAACATCTCAAAGATTCGAGATGATAGCCCAAAAGGGAAAAAATGAAAAGGCTAGACTGACTCCCTGACAGGATTCAAATTTACAGTTCAGGAGTTGCGGCCTAAATCTGTTTCCAAGAACTTGACAAGCCTAGGCAAGTCCAGGCAAGTACAGTCCTCAGAAGCTACCCTGCCACCTGGCCTGAGACAAGGACAATGGGTCATCAATAGTTTCCAGACTTCCCCAACAACAGATTCCAGCCCCTGAGGCCTGAGCAATGGTTCTAGAATGTCCCTAGAGATGAAACAAGACAAAGGTCACCTACCCCAGAATTATCCCCCTAATGTGCTTTAAATTGAGCATGCAAGCTCACTTCGGGGGTCTATCTTTGTAGATGATAGACCCCAACATGCTAGACTTCTACAGGATAAAACGTGATAGGTTATTTCTTGATAGGTTATTTCTTCACTGCAGGTGAAATAAAACAGACGGGATTATATTAAAGGCAGGCTTATTGGGAAGCTGCTCTCAGGTGAACAAGCTCACTAGCCCCAAGAACTGAGTCCAGGGAAGTCACCTTGTGGAAAGGTGTGGTGGGTGTGGAAGAAAAAGAAAGGAAGCACTCGAGCAGAGAGAGGAGGAGGAGAGAGGAGAAAGAGACCAAAATGCTGGGATTATATAAGGAGGAGTGTCTGGGGCAAGGGCAGCCCAGCCCCTGGGCTGGAAAGTTCAGGGTTGGGGGCAGGGTATGCCAGATAGGGACTGAGGGATGCTGGGAGAACCAGGAGGCCAGGTCTGTAAAATATGCACCTCAGTCCCTTGTCCTGAGATCCAAAACCAAACACTGGTGACAGAACCTAGAGGCTTATGAATGCTAGGCAGCCACTCCCAAATGAGATGCATCCTGAAACTTCTCAACCATGTTTTTTTTTTTTTTAAAGATATACTTTATGTGTCTGTATGAGGCTATGCCCACATGTGTGCAGGTGTCTGCAAAGCCACAAAAGAGCATCGGATTCCCTGAAGCTGGAGTTGTGAGATGCTGTACTGGGATGCTGGGAACTCAATCTCAAGAGCAGTTATGTGCTCCTAATTGCTGAGACACTTCTCAAGCCTCCCCCTTGCCAACTTCTAAGGACTCCTGTAGTTACATTGAGCCCACTGAAGAATCCAAAATAGCCACAGACTTGGAAATAAACATTTTGGAAAAAGAAAATTCTGTTGATCCCGTTTATTTCAGGCCCGGGGATATTGTTCAGTATCAAAATCCAGACTGGCATCTCCAACTCTCAGTTTGAAAACATGGCTCACTTGAATTCCATCAAATGATAAATGGTTCCAATCACCTCTTTATTCACAGGGGCCTAACTTTTGCTGGAGTGTGGTGACCTGATGCTAATTTTTTTTTTTTTTTTTTTTTGGTTTTTCGAGACAGGGTTTCTCTGTGTAGCCCTGGCTGTCCTGGAACTCACTCTGTAGACCAGGCTGGCCTTGAACTCAGAAATCCGCCTGCCTCTGCCTCCCAAGTGCTGGGATTAAAGGCATGTGCCACCACTGCCGGGCTCTGATGCTAATTTCAAGATGAAGCCAGACACCCCAGATCTCAGTGTATTGTAAGCTCATGGTCCCATCTGAACCACAGGAGAACTGTGTAGTCTGTTTCTACTAAGCTTCTTAGTAGAAGTCTCTCCTAGCACACAGATACTTTACCGCCTACGCCTGGTATTCTGGGGGATAAGAGGACCTGCATTTTCAAATCATACTATCTCCATTGAGAATTTTCTGATTTTGGAAGTATTGTGCCACACAATTATACACTTGTATAAAAATCTTCTTAGCACAGGACTGTAATCCCAGATTCCTGGAAGAAGGCACAAAGAAAGTCACAAGCACAAAGACCAGTACAACTCGTCAAGTCACTGTTCCAAATAAAATGGATGAAGGAACGCTAGGGTAAGTTCAGTGGTAGCATACTTATCTAATATGCACGAGACTCTCGAATCAGTCCCTAATACTGAAAACTCTGAAAATGTTTTGGGGGAACTTACTACTGTATACAATGCGTATACACCAATAAAAAAGGGAGACAGGAAGGCAAGGAGACAGACAAGAAAGAATGGGGGGAAGGAGGGGAGAAGGGTGAAACTCATTCAGCATGGGTCTCTTCTGTAGATTAGCAGGAAAGGCAATCAACATCCACATCAACATCCACAGGATACTGGCAAGGGCTCAAAAGAATCATCCAT
Source organism: Arvicanthis niloticus (assembly GCF_011762505.2). Classification (NCBI taxonomy): domain Eukaryota; kingdom Metazoa; phylum Chordata; class Mammalia; order Rodentia; family Muridae; genus Arvicanthis; species Arvicanthis niloticus. Next base: position 38,462,706 of record NC_047670.1, on the reverse strand, counting down.
CACTGAGTCTTGCTCATGAACCTGAGAATGGATCTCAGCATTTCCATCTGACAAGCAGGAAGAAGGCCAAGGCTCTCTATGAGATGGGTAGTATGCCCAAACTTTTAGAGCAGGGGGCTGACAACAAGCTCTCCTCCCTACCAGCCTGCCACCCCCACCCCAGCCTGGAGCCTTTCTTTCCTGCACACTCTTCTCTATACCAACAGGGCAGGGCTCTGGAGCCATGCAAGCAGAGTTCTCATTAGGCAAGCCTAGAAGCCACAAGGTATTCAGGGGACAGACCTGGCCAAGGGGAAGCTGAAGCCAGCTGTCGCTAGATTCTCACCTGGAAGCCTGCCCCAATCTTCCCGGAGTTCTCTCCACACCGTCATTAACCTTAAACGGCCAGTGATTATAGACCACAGAAAGAAGACCCTGCTGCTGGGTAACCTTTACTCCATTTTCCCGAGGCACCAGGGAAAAGTCCTGAGTCCAGGTGCAAACTGGAGAGATGGAGATTACACAGGCGCCCAGTCACCTGTGTAAATGTGAGACTAGCTGGCTCCTTCAAACTGCATGGCTGCAGGCAAATCACTTCCCCATTCTGAGTGTCAGTTCCCAAACAGGCTCTGTTCGAGCAGCTGGCCTTACACAGGAAGCAGACTGAAAGAAGCCTCTAGAAGGGGCTGGATAATGGTGCAAACACCCACACACTCACCAGAGAAAATGCAAGCGGTGGGATGGGAAAGTCTGCACACCCCAGAAACTAAGGTGGAGTGCCCAGAACGTCGTTGGTTTGTCTTTTAAAAACAGGAGCAGGATTTTGTGTCTGAAGGCAGGGAGGAAGAAAAGCCACTTGCCAGAAGAATATTTAAAATTGACAGCTCCAGGGTGAATAGGCAGATGGAGGGGGAAGAGTGGGGACGGGTGGGGGAGAAGGGGAAGGTGTAGTGGATGAGTAGCTCCTCACATTCACTTGCAAAGCACAGTTTTTGGTCCTACAACCAAATGCAGAATTCTAAAGACACATCCCCCACAGAAATGGAGGCATTGGTTCCTGGAACAACAAGCCTAACAAAAACAACAAGGACTCCCTGGCTCCCAACAGCCAAAAGTTGATCAGAGGAGTCTTAGAAACCCTTGGGATGGGGGAGGGGTCATTAACACCCCGGATGAAAATGAGGAGTGACAAAACATGCACAGGTGATAAACAGGAGAAGCCACAGCCACCGCGGCAGGCACTTGATAGTGAGGTAAGAGGACTCTCCTTCCTTTAGTCTCTAACTCAGTCTGCTGTTTAGTGAATCTGCCTATCAAATTAAGCTCTTCCTGCAGGGGTCTCTTCCTTACTTAGAATACTCATTCGTAGAAAGTCATCCCCTATCCACCACCCACCACACACATAACAAGGAATGGCTAAGGTAGATGCCTCTCCAAGGTAACTAGTCAGCATCAGGAAGAAGGCCTCTTAAATATTTGGGCAATAGCATCTCTGTCGAGAGAGAAAAGAGCTGTGTAAAATAAAAGGGTGTGTGTGGGGGTGTGTGTGTATGCGCGCGCATACGTGTATATTTATTCAATATGGAAGAAAGTCTGCCTACCCTGCAACAGAAGTATTAATGTAGCAGATGATGCCAGCAGCTGGTACTGACAGAGCAAGCAGCAGCACCATACAGCCAGTACCTGCTGTGTAACTGGTCCCATGTAAGGAGCCAGGGGGACTCACCTGTTCATCCCCAGAGCAGCTCCTAGCAGGAGCAGTTGTTTTGCTCCTGATTCCCAAAAAGAAGCTAGGTGTGGAATACCACTTCTGTATAGGTGCATATAGAACACAGTAGATGCATGCGCAGCTCAAGTGCCTGAAGCTGTGACTGTCATTAGGAGATTGCCATGATACAATGATAAAACATCACAATACGGTATCGGTGGCTGGCAAGGTGGCTCAGCAATTAAAGGTCTTTGCAGCTCAAGCCTGAAGGTGGGAGTTTAATCATGGGGACCCACAGAAAGGTGAAAATTTAGAACTGATACCACAAAGTTGTTCTCTGACCCTCATAAGCATGCTTAGGTACAGACATACAAATAATAATAATAACAATATACTTTTTTAATATAGACAAGATCTGGGGCTCAGTGGTAGAGCACTGCCATGAAATATGAGGCCATCTAGGACCAAGATGGTAGACTGTCACAGGTGAAAGGCATGGGACATCAGGACAGCCAAAGATTGGGATTTGCTCCCGGCCACTGGTTCTCAACCTGTGGGTTGCGATCCCCTTTGGGAAACTTCCATCTCCAAAAATATTTACATGAAGATCCCTAACAGTAGCAAAATTACAGTTATGAAGTGGCAACAAAAATCATTTTATGGTTGGGAAGGGGGGGTCATCACAACATGAGGCACTGTATTAAAGGTTCACAGCATTAGAAGGTTGGGAGCTTAGGCTTCTAGAGACTTCATTCATTTTCTGTTTATGTTCCTGCCTGACCAAATGAAGCATGGCTGCCTCTAACAAAATCCTCAATTGTGAGGTGACAGTGGCCCTAAAAGAAACACTGTAGCCGGGCGGTGGTGGTGCACACCTTTAATCTCAGCACTTGGGAGACAGAGGCAGGCGGATTTCTGAGTTCGAGGCCAGCCTGGTCTACAGAGTAAGTTTCAGGACAGCCAGGGCTACACAGAGAAACGCTGTCTCAAAAAAACAAAAACAAACAAACAAACAAAACAAAAACAAACACTCTAAATGGTGTGCAAGAGTGTGTGTGCAGGGCAGTGGTGGTGCACGCCTTTAATCCCAGCACTTGGGAGGCAGAGGCAGGCGGATTTCTGAGTTTGAGGCCAGCCTGGTCTACAGAGTGAGTTCCAGGACAGCCAGGGCTACACAGAGAAATCCTGTCTCAAAAAAACAAAAACATAAACAAAAAAAAAAGAGAGAGAGAGAGAGTGTGTGTGCACCACACACAAGTGGCATGGCAGCTGTGTCCTACCACATACCACATTGTGATGAGATCTAGGGACAGAGGCACAGGTCCAACTGAAACTCACTTTCAGAAAGGACAGCGGTAAACTAAGTATTAGAAAGGACGTGGCCCACTGGGTTGGCAAGCTGACATTTTAACAAGGATCTTTTGAGAGGCCTGCAGCCCAGCCCATCAATTTCTTACAGAATTATGCCTCCTGTCCCTTGCCCCCCACATTCTCACAGAACCAACTCATTATGTAAGAGTTCATTCAAGAAGCTGTCCAAGGGATTGTTCTAGGTCCCCCAAGCTGAACACTCACATTCATGTACCTTTATAATAAAACCATGATTGGATGACTCAGTTCTAAATTTGTACCTCCCACCCAGTAAGAGACCTATGGTCTCTCATTCAGTGCCAAGTGTATAGGGTCAGACAATAACTGTCAATGGCTGCTGGAAGCCATTGTGTCTTGGGTAAGGATATTTGGATGAATACAGCTTTGTGGAAGAGTGGCTTGGTGGAACAGTGGCTAGGTAGAAAGGTAGTTAAGTAGAAGGATATTTGGGGGGGGGGCTTAGAACACATATTACAAAATATAGTATTTTGACAAGCTGAATACTTTGAACTATAGGATCTAGAAAGCCTTAGAAGCAAGATATTACAGACCTTTCCCTGCCCCATTGACTCTTTCTTCCACAGCTTGGGTCATAGAAACTCTCGGGATTCCAATTCCTCAAGGCAGCTGATAGGACCTAGAACCCCCGTTTCTTAAGAGCCAGTCATAGAAACTGACAGGCCATTCTAACTTCATTTGTCTTCTGTCTCATGAACAACCATGAACCCTCTGATTCACTCTCTTGAGGCCCTCATTGCACGGCTATCTTAGTTAGGGTTTTACTGCTGTGAACAGACACCATGACCAAGGTTTATAAGGACAAGTCTTATAAAGGACAACATTTAATTGGAGTGGCTTACAGGTTCAGAGGTTCAGTCCATTATCATCAAGGGGGGAGCAGGACAGCATTCAGGCAGGCATGGTGCAGGAGGAGCTGAGAGTTCTACATCTTCATCTGGAGGCCGCTAATGGAAGTCTGACTTCCAGGCAGCTAGGGTGAGGGTCTTAAGCCCACACCCACAGTGACACACCTACTCTAACAAGGCCACACCTCCAAATAGTGCCACTCCCCAGGCCAAGCGTATTCAAACCGTGACAAAAGATGTCCAGTCTATGCCTAGAAGGAAGCAATGTATGCTGTGTTTGAATGAAAAAAATGACCTCAACGGGTTCAGAACAACTGGTATTATGTCAAAGAATCAAGACCTGTGGCCTTGTTAGAGGAACTGTGTCACTGGGGGTAGTCTTTAAAGGTTCAGTCTTTAAAGGCACAGTGTCTTACTCTTCCTCCTGCCTATCAATCCAGATATAGAACTCTCAGCTAACTCTCAAGCACCATGTTTGCCTGCATACCCCCATGCTTCCTGCCATGATGACAATGGACTAAACCTCTGAACTTTAAGCCACCCCCAATTAAATGTTTCCATTTATAAGAGATGCCATGGTCACATGGTGTCTCTTCACAGCAATGACACCCTAACTAAGACATATGCAGAAAGGTCAAAGAGGTATGAGGTGATATACTGCTAGGTCTCACATGTTGGTCTGTGGTCATTAGGTCAGATAATTCTGTCCAATCAACATTTCAACAACACTGTGCATACCATGTCTAACCAAAGGATAAAAGCAGTTTTCTCTGAATCTTTGTGTCCTTGGCTGTCTGTTTCGAAAGCTTTCCTATAGCATATAAAAGTTTAATTAAACACATTTGTTTTGATTGGACTTATAGCACAGTGGTGTGATGCCTGCCTAGCAGATGTGAAGGCCCGAGGTCAATCTACTAAATAAAAAAGTTATAGTTTGCTCTTACTAATGCACCTTCTATTATGAGCGTGTCAGCTATGATCCTTATGATATGTGAGGAAAAGCATCCTGTGTTTCTGTTCCTAGGGCTGGGTTGTCAGATCTCTTACATGCAAGCATGGTTATATACAAGACTGAGTGGGTAGAAAGGTAGCCAGATGGAAAGATGACTAAGTGGAGCAAACTATAGCAGGACTGGTACAACGTACAGGTATAATGTGCACAAGCACAGAAGAAACAAGATTTAAGAAGGAAAATTATCAGGAAGAATTACCACCTCCCCAAACACCCTGATAGGTGGAGATCCAGTAGAAGCAAGATAGGGTAGTGAATCCATAGTGAAATCCTATCATGCACCCTTGACTTCGGGCAGCAGAGTAGATACATGTTGCTATGTCATAGACACTGTAAGAAGTTCCCTGAGCAGAGATACATGTTGCTATGCAATAGACACTGTGAGAAGTTCCCTGAGCAGAGATACATGTTGCTATGTAATAGACACTGTGAGAAGTTCCCTGGCCCTTAGATGCTCAAACAGCAAGGGAAAAATGTCATCTGTCTAGATGACCAAGTGGGCAGGAGCAGAGAACTTTTAGCCATTGACTTGTTCCTTTACAAGAAGACCTAGCCCCGACTATCTACCCAGTCTCTTGAGGTACTTGCCCAGCTTCAAGGTTCTCAGGAACCTTTTCCCTAAATGCACTAATCAGAAACTTTTAGTCCATCAACTTGGTTTTTAGAAGATGTCATAGCTAACATCATTTCTTTGTGGAGATGGTAGCCCAAGCTGGCCTCAAACTCATAATCTTCATAATCACGTCTCCTACGTGCTGGAATTCCATTTATGTACAACCAAGCTGGCTTTAGGCTGCCAGTGGAGCAGCCTGTCTTGGTCCCATGCAGTGCCCCAGTACCCACAACTGGCACCTGAGCTCTGCCAAGAAAAGCCTTGCTTTTGGCAACCCCATAGCCACGACCAAACCTGCTCCTCTCCTCCTACACAGGCTCAACCAGAAGCCAGTTCCCTGATGGTTCCAGGAAATAGCCCTGCCCAGATTCACACACTGCCTTCCCTGTATCCCCTGGAGCATCCTCAGTTCCTGTCACCACTGGCAGCTGTTAGCCAGTACTAAGACTCAAGGGTCAAAGTTGGCGTTCACAGGGTTTGATATCACCCATCTCTTGGCAGAACAGCATTAATCCTGAGGCTCACCACACCCAGATAATATAAGCTCAAGGAGGACAAGATGGCACAGGTAACAAGGGGAGAGAAAGCAATCTCCTCCAGGACTTGTGACTCAGCTTGTCTACTTGTAGGGACAAAGAAGCAAGGATTTGCAAGGGCCTCTGGGTACCAGGCATTTCAAGCATGAGAACCTCACTCTCCTCTCTTTGACCTAGATGATATCACCCTTATTTGACAGACAAGGAAATTGATGTTATAACAGGTTAACTGAATAACAAACCCAAGATTCACCTCTCCTAAGACAATAAATGCAGATCTTACTTTCGTACTAATCCTTCCATTCAGCATTGCCCTGTCCCTGCTCAGTGTAAAGGGGGAGCATATAGACACCAGATGGACCAGTGAGCATCCTCATGGGATACAGGCCTTTGCAGAGGATGCAGAAGAGCAGGGGTACATTTCTCTGCAGGAATGGTACAGCTTTTTAGATACAACTGCCTGTTAGGTTCCTGATTATTCAGGGAAAGTGGTGCAAACTAGCAAGAAGATGAGCAAGTTCCAAAGCATGCCAGAGTTCACATTTCACCTCTGTGACCTTGTGAACATGAGAAAGCTATTTGGCCTCATCCCCTTCCCTAATCCAGAGCTGGAGCTGAATCAGTCGCTTAGAAGCAGCTTTTGCTAAAAAGCATTCATTGACTGCTCATGTGGGTCCCCAAACGGGATAACAGCATAGCATCCTTGTTTCACATGTCCTCTGTCCATCCCCCATACTGTGAGCCACCTGCCTACCACTACACATAGAAATGTCTGCAGCTCAAGGACTATGTCTAACCTTTCTCATCCTCCTTCAAGTTAACAATATAGACTTAGGTCACTGTCTGAAACCTGTGGTTATCTTGGACCCCAAGAACAGCAAAACCAGATGAAGGCAATTATCAATGATGCCACAGCTACATCCAGAGCAAAAGTAATCATCTTTCCTATGATACAGATTGAGCTCGTCCAGTAATGACAGCAGGTGAAGCCTTTCTTGGACCACCTTACAGAATTGTAGTGAGACAATGATCAAGCATACCACCCTTTGGCCAGGATTGCTTAATCCTGGTATCGCCTTCCTTCTCCTTGCTCCAAAATTTTCTCCATTCAAACCTGAAGCTCATGTCAGTGTCCCAGGAGACAGTCTTAGGGGAGTCACTAGAACCCTTTATTTGCTCCTATTTCTAGTGTGGCCACATCAATAAATATGTCCTCTATTTTTGCTCCATTGCTTACCTATTTAAATGGTGGATCGGGAGCCAATGGCTGAACACAGTATATTGGCACTGCCTCTGAATGTAGGCATATACAAAAGTGCAGGCTTTTGCCTTGAAAACTCCAGTACTGTTCCTGGTCTTTCTTCTCAGGTTCATTGAGGAAACTCACACATTGAATGGTGAAACTGGGGAGTTGAATGGTCAATCTGAAAGAGTCTAACAAGAGCCAATCTACCACCAAAAAAAATAGAGGGAAATCATCTCTCTCTCTCTCTCTCTCTCTCTCTCTCTCTCTCTCTCTCTCTCTCTCTCATTTAAACATGTCATTAAAGGGCAGGCATTATGATGGCTTGCTGCATAAAGGCGCTTGCTGCTGTGAGGAATGTTTTCGTCTTCTATCAACCAAGGTCCATATTCCCTGAACCTCTTCCATTAGCCAATCACACTAAACTGAATTTCTACCAAAAAAGATGAGCACCTGTGTTAGGAATAAAAGATAAGCTGGGTGGTGGTGGCGCACGCCTTTAATCCCAGCACTTGGGAGGCAGAGGCAGGCGGATTTCTGAGTTCGAGGCCAGCCTGGTCTACAGAGTGAGTTCCAGGACAGCCAGGGCTACACAGAAAAACCCTGTCTTGAAAAACAAAACAAGGAATAAAAGATAAAGACCATCTGGGCCATGCATGTTCACTGGCCCAATTTGAGTTCAGGTATGTCCATTCTACAAAAAGAAATTACCTTGCAGAGTTACTTTCACATCATAAATATATTCCTTTGTATGGTACACAGAATTGTTTCCCAACTGACAAGGCAAGCAAATAACCTGAGTTTAGTCCCTGGAATCCACATGATAAAAGGGAGAGAACTAACTCCTGAAAGTTGTCCTCTGACCTACACACGTTCACTGTGGCATAAATAAATGCAGGCATACACTCACCCACACACAAATTCATACACATACACACACACACACAAAACAAACATAATAGAAAATATTTTTAAAGTGTCATGAAAAATGAATCCCTTGGTAGAGAAAAGGAAATCAAAAAGGTAGGTCCAGGTCACAGAAGCAACTGTTGTATATCAGAGTTTGTGAAAAACTACTCACGTGGCCATACGTTTTGAAATGCCGCAATGCTGGATGATGCCTTTAGAAAAGGAATCATTCATGGACACAAGAGAATTCAGAAAGCTTCTATCAAAACCAGAAATCTGGTGGCATAGCCTATACCTGCACCAGGGAGTTAGGGAAGGGAGGATCAGAAGGCTGGTAGCAACCTCGTTCTACAGCAACACCCTATTAGAAATTCCCCATCACCATCTGTTCTTGTGCTACCATTCAAAATGCTTGCCTTCAAAGCGTGTCCATACCCAAAGCTCTTTCCAGCTCACTCATCACCTTCCACAGAAGGTAACAATGGCCTCCTAATCATCTTTCTAGTCATGACGTTCCAGGTGAATTCAAAAGATGACTGGTTTCCAACTTGCCCTTACAGATCTTTGAGGTCTATCCTTCTGGCCCCAGTGGATAAGCAGTGTCTAAACTCTGGACCACTTCCATGAGTGGCTTGCATCAGCTAACACATGGGTCATCAGCCTTACCTAGAAAGCCATAAAACAGACTCCTTCCCAAAGGATGGGTTAGGCTGTAGAACTACCACTAGCCAACAGAGGTGACTCCACCAAAGCCACACAAGCAGAGAAAACTTTCTAGAGCCCAAACCTTAGCAGCATTTTCTGTGTTAGCACCGCCAGGCAACCAAACATCTTTCCACTCAGGGTCAGCTAGAACTCTATCTCCAGCGATAACTGGACAGATACAGTAGCCCTAAAGAGTCCTTACTGACAATGTCCTAGCAGCTCCCTGCCCCCAACAGTGGCTCAGCCTTCAGTCTCACCCTACAGAGAGCTGAAGCCTTCTAAAGACATTTTTTAGTTCACCTTGGTAACTGGCTTCCTGCACTACAGGAGAGTTGCCTTAAGGGGAAGACTAAGGCAACCAAACCACCGGGGTGGGGGTGGGGTGGGGAATAATGTGCTAAACTGAGTCAGGCAGGTCTAAGCATCAAATTCTAGATGTTCTGATATCTGCTTCTCGATCTGCCTCTGAACTGGTATCATCTCCTACTAGACCCCATTTCTTCAAACACCAAATGCGTTTAAGGATAGTTTGACAAGAATTCTTGCACCTGTTCCCTCAAAAAAAAAAAAAAAAAAAAAAAAAACCACTGAATTCTCAAGGTAGCTTCAGGATGCTCCCAAAATACGCAAGGTACAAGAAAGTTGGCTGCTCTTCCTGGGACCCGCCCAGGGCCCAGGAATCTGCCCTACTTCACTCCTGCCCCAGCTTGTTTAATCACTGCCCTGGCTCCCTGCCTGTCACCCAGCTGCTGACTTGAATTGAACTTTTGGATTCTGAATTCTAGCTGGCAGCCTGAGGTGGAGGTGTGTATCACTCCTTAGCCCACATGCATGGGCCTGGAAAGGAATCGGGGCAAAAAGAGTCCTTGAGGAGGGCAGAGTGTGTGTCAGATGCCAGTGTGGACTGCCTTTAAATGCCCCCAAGAATCAGGAAAGCCCATCTGGGTTCCACAAAGGGCTCACTGTTGAGTACACAGCTGTACTGCGCGTGACTCAGAGAGAGCATGATTCAGCAGCCCACTAGAAGGGCATGCAGAAAAGCTCTTGAGTCACTTCTAGAAGCAGAGGGTCCCGTGCCAAGCTACCAGCACACAGCTCAGTCCCGAGGAATGCCCTCCCCTGCCTGCCTTGCCCACTGCCTGAGATTCATACACCTGGCATCCCCACAGGGGCACATGATTGGTCTGTCACTGGGCCAGGGCAAATAGGCAGGGGCAACAAGAGTCCTATTTCCCGGCTGAGATGAGATCATTGTCAAGTGGGGTGAAAGGAAGCAGGATCCAGGACCCGGGAAGGGGTGGGGATGGCCAGGAAGTCAGCAAGCTTCCCTGCTTGGGCTGCAGCAAGCTGGCTTCTGAAACTGGGGGAGAGAAGCCAAGAATAAAACAGGAAACAAAGGGGCAAAATAGATCCTGGGCCCAAGGGCGCAATGGAACCCCCAGTGTAAATTATTCTGAATGACATACAGACTCAGAGAGTAGCTTGCACCGCCCCCACCCCCAACCTCCCACCTTTCCCTCCTTCTTTTTTCATCTTGGTTTACTAAAATTCAACTTTGGTCACTCACCCCAGCAAATACACTCTTACAGAAAGCTTCTGTCACCACCAGCTTGAATCAAGACGTCCCCTAGATATACTATGGAGACCTCTATGGCAAGCCCTTCAGTCAGCATGCCCCTCCCGAGTCCCTCTATTCTATCCCTTCTTAGTGGGACCTCAGCAGCTCCTGCTGCATCTCTTCCATACAGGCTTCCAGGAGAAGCCTGTGAAACTTGCTTACTTTCCCAGTAACCTCTAGGTTGGCAAAGTCACAAGAGAATGGCCATGCAAGCTAGACGGCATGCTCTATATTAGAGAAAGGGAGGGCCAAGCCCCTCAAGGGATCACTATTAAAGAGCATCTGGGTCATTTAAGGCTGGGCATGGTAGCACATACCTTTAAGAGTCAGAGGCGGGAGGATCTTTAAATTAGAGGCTAACCTGGCCTACATATAAAGCTCTAGGACAGTCAGAACTACATAGAGACTCTGTCTCAAACATTTAAAAAAAAAAAGAAGAAAGAAAGGAAAAAAAAAGAAGAGGGTAGAGAGAGAGAGAGAGAGAGAGAGAGAGAGAGAGAGAGAGAGAGAGAATACTCACTTCCATGTGACCAGAAGTTGAGAAACTATAGTCACCTACGTTGTCTTCCTGATAGTAAAAGATGGCCAGTGGGCTCAGCTCAATTTACTCAGTTTTGGTACTCGGGGCTTTACCTCCCTTAATCCTGGTTATCATCTTGCTGAGGCGCTGCAAAGTGTGCCATTCGATTGTTATATTTTAACTCGCAGGAAAACCTCAATCCTGTGAGACAGACATTTCTATGACTTCTTATTTTATAGAGGGACTAAACAGAAGACCAGAGCGGCTACTTACATTCACAGCGAGATTTGAACCTATACAGCCCACATCCGAATGCTCACCTCTACACCTCACTTCCTATTCACCCCACCCCTTCCAAATCAGGAAGCCTTCAGACTCCGGTTTCTCAAATTGTGATGGATTGTAGAACTAAGTGTGTGTGTGTGTGTGTGTGTGTGTGTGTGTTGTGTGTGTTGTCTCAAAAATGTCTGTCAAAAGTAAAAGGGTTTTGAATGCGAACGCACAAGAGCCAACACTTAGTTCAAATCAAAAGCAGGAAGAATCTGAGATGTTTCTGGCAGGGTTCACCCAGGGAACATCACATGGTTTCACTGCAGCATGAACACAGAGCTCTGTAACTTATATGAATATCAGTTTAATTATTTATTTGTTTGTCTATCTATTTACTTACTTACGTATTTATTTAGTATAGATATTTTGCATGGTGCCTGTGGAGGCCAGAAGATGTCAGACTCTTCTGAAACTGGAGTTACAGATAGTTATGAGCAACCATGTAGGTGCTCAGTTGTTTTCATCATTAGCGGTCTTGTCTAGGACCAGGGACATCTTTTCTATGAACCAGAGAGACTGGTATCATAAACAAAAGCACAAAGATAAACCAACCTAGAGCACAGGTTTCTGATATTGTATCAGGAAAGCCACAGAGACAGCAAGGGTTTCTTTTCCATGTCAATAGCATTATCTATTTTTAAAAGCCTGACCGTAGCTCAGGCAGTGGCAAAGTCAGATGTACACGCTAGCTCTGTCTGAGCCTGTTTGAAGCTGCAGTTCCTTGCAGTCCTTGCTCAGGTTCCCACTCACAGGGACTGGATCGTACATGTGCCCAGTCTTCTTTTCCTTCTTCCTCAGTCCCTGTTTTTTTTCTTCCAGTTCCTTTCACCTTTGTGGCAGAGCCTGGAGTATAATGACAGCTGCCGGGAACCTAGAAGTTTCTGAAGGATTCAGCCTTTATCTGATTACAAACCAGTCTTTCAGCCTCCTGGGAACACCTTGTTCTGAAGGCAGCTGGCTGCAAGTTCCACTTCATCTTCGACAACTAACTCTAAGGCAGGAAAACTAGGGGAAAGGGGGCAGTTCTTCCTGCTTAGTTCACAAATGCTCCAGTGCACTCTGGAGATCCTGAATAGGGGAAAGGTCTTCAGAGATTTGAGGAAAAAAAAAATCATGGATGCATGGTTTCCCTCTGGTATTGCCAAAGATCATATGCTTTGTGTAGCGTTGCCAAAGACTGGCAGACCCAAAGGTCACTAACACCTCACTAACACTTTCTCTTCTTTTTTTTTTTTTTTTTTTTTTTGGTTTTTGGAGACAGGGTTTCTCTGTATAGCCTTGGCTGTCCTGGAACTCACTCGGTAGACCAGGCTGGCCTCGAACTCAGAAATCCGCCTGCCTCTGCCTCCCAAGTGCTGGGATTAAAGGCGTGCGCCACCACCGCCCGGCCACTTTCTCTTCAAAATGCCCTCTTCTTGTTTTTTGCTCCCTCATCAAATCTACTCAGCTCTAACCTCAGCTGCCATCAACAGGGAACGAGACTCTGCCATCCTCTTCCCAGTAGCTTTTTACCCACCAGGGCTCCTGGGATTTGTCCTATAGCCCACGCCGGCACCCGCACTTTGGATGACAACTTTACACGTCCCGGAGCCTGACATTCCCTCCCTTTTGGTACCCAAAAGCCCTTTCCACACAGCTGGACCACTGTACAGCTGCTACCATTCCTTTAAGAACAGTCCTAGGTGGGGCTGTCATCGGGCCAGTTGTGAAGAGTGCTGGCCCAGCATTTTTATTTATTTTATTATTAGTGTTTATGTGTTTATGTGTGTGGGTGGGTGCACGTGTGCCACGGCATGTAAGTTGAGGTCGGAGGACAACTTTGTGGAGTTAATTATGCAGATTCAGAGATGGAACTCGGATAGCACTATGCCTTTCCCCACAGAGTCATCTTGTTGGCCTATGCCAACCATTTTGTAGGTGTGCTCCTCCTTGAATTTATTTATGCTGTCCTATTAATTCAGTCTCTTGGCATGCTGTGACAAGCATAGGCTGCATATGTTCTGTGATCGTCCTTCCCCAAACCCTTTCCACTCTTGACACCACTGATAACCCATAACTATACATCTGAGTTACAAGACCGTCACTTACCTAGACTCCTTAGTGGTTAAGCAGTTTGGACAAATACCTGTTTGTCCCTTCCCCCACTCTACTTAGGTGAACAATGGCATGCTTTTGCACTTTGCTTTGATTTCAACAATATATCCTTGAATCTGCCTGTGCACGCACACAGTGTGATTCCTCTTTCCTTTCCACATCCAGCCAGCTGAACCATGTGTAATCATTTACAGAATCGATCTTCCATTCACAAAATTGCTCCCAATCTTTTGCCGCTATAAAAATGTAGCTATGAATCACCTTGGGCACAGTTCATTTTGTACAGATATCTGCAGGTACATCTGCTGGAGAACTAGTTCAGTGTACCAATGGGAAATTAGAAAGCCAAAGGCTGTGTGTATTTGTAGTGTGGACAGAAAACAAAGCAAAGCACCATCTCTTACAGTCAGCTCACATCCTCTGCCTACTACTACTTCTACTCTGCATAGAGGGCCTACTATCCTGTGGGATGAAAAGAGTCCATTACTGATTTGTGCACAACGTAGTCTCAATAGGGAAAAACATCCATTACAATTTGCATTTCTCTGCATAGAAGCATTTTTTTTTTCACTTTGGTTTTTTGAGATAGGGCTTCTCCATGCAGCTCTGGCTGTCCTGTTACTTGCTCTGTAGACCAGGCTGGCCTAGAACTCAAGAGATTTGCCTGCCTATGATTCCAGAGTGCTGGGATTAAGGGTGTGCACCACCACTGCCCTGCTGGTAGAAGCATCTTAAATTTAAGGATCCCTTGAAACCCTTCTCTTGACCCATCTTAAAGCTCTGAGAGCCACAGTGTCCCTGGCTTGGGCTGATCCTGCCTACATACAGCCAACGTCGCCAGCCACATCCCTGCCTCGTCGCCTAGCAAGCATTCCACACTATTTTAAGGTTCTTAGAGCTCCACACAGGATTCACTGCTCACAGGGGACAGACTACAAATGTTTTCCACTGGAACAAAAATTTTAATGGTAGAACTGAAAACACAGTTTTACAATGGGTTCTGATTATCAAGCCTTCCAGAATATCCTCTCTGGAGACCCGCAGCTCTTTTCTCTTTCCTGTCAGTTACAGGCTGGCAGGCGCACATATGGAGGCCGGGCAGAGGCTCATCTAGGAGGTTGGCCTAAAGAAGTGCTTTTCTCCAAAATGGGATCTCTTGGGTGGGCCCCAGATCCCATCACAAAGCCGGGAAGAGGACAACACAGCACAGTCGAGGTCCACACCCAAGGCCACTCATCCTCCTGAGGGATGACCCGTGACACTCAAGTAGGTTCCCTTCCACATTCAGTCCAAGGTCACATGTGGAGTGGCCCTCTTCTTTCTGGCTCCTGGCCCTTCCCACCATCCTGTTTACTCCACTACAGCCCAGGAACCTTCCTCCCACTCTAGGCTGGTGATTCTCCACCTGTGGATTGCAACTCCTCTGGAGGTCAAATGACCCTTTCATAGGGATGGTATAACAGATATCCTACATATCAGATATTTACATTATGATTCATATCAGCAGCAAGATTACAGTTATGAAGTAGCAACACAAGTTATAGTTGGGGATCGCTATAACATAACAAACTATATCAAAGGGCTGCATCATTTTCCTAACGTGGAGAACCACTAGGCTAGGCCATTCTCTCCAAATGGTATACATTGTCTTGGAGGCAGGAGAAATGCAGGTAAAAGCTACATCTGAGCTCTAGACTGCTGGAGGGACCAGCAGGAGGTTAGAGGGCAGGCCCCGTCCCATCTCAGATCAGTCCAGAGGTGACTAGTAAACATAAAAGAAAACCAAGTGAAGATTTGGAATCCCAGCTTTCTGGTGGAGGCAAGTGAATCAGAAATTCAAAGCCAGTTTTGGCAATATGAGGCTAACCTGACCTACAAGAGACTTTGTCAAAAAAAAAAAAACCAAAACCAAAACAAAACAAAACACTACAAAGGAGATGATGAAGGAGGAGAAGAAGCTCCCACCTGGTATTAAAGGGCTCTGTGAAAGCTCATATTCATACAAACACATTGATTCTCTCTCCCTCCCCGATCTTCCTCCTCCTCTTTGTTCCCTCTCTCTTTTCTCCCTCCCCTGTCCTACCCCTCCCCTCTCCCCATATCTATCTTTTCTTTCTGGTCTTTTGAGACAAGGTCTCACTCCCAGGATGGTCTAGAACTCATGGCAATCCTCTTGTCTCCTCTGCCTTTCTCTCTCTTTTTTATTTCCCCCTGAGCTGAGGGCCGAACCCAGGGCCTTGTGCTTGCTAGGCAAGCACTCTACCACTGAGTTATATCCCCAACCCCTCCTCTGCCTTTCAAGTACTAGATTACAGGTATGTTCCACCATGCCTGGATTTTCCTTTTTCACGTTAGATAAAATAATTGTTTAAAGAAATAATATAACAAGAACAATAATAACAGATGTAGGGATCCCAGGACATTACAATGATCACTAAAACTACAGTTATCCACAGCCTTCAAAAATCAACAACAGCATTCTCCAGAGCTCAGTAGAACACCCAATTAACATACGTAAGAATGTAGGCTCAGTTCTCAACAACAGAAGAGAACACAAAGTCCAGTTCCCCAGAATCTGCGCTTAAGTGATCAAGTGTCAGTTAGCAGCAGCTGAGGTCTACCTTTAATAGTATCTTCTCCCTTTACAGATTAAAATCCATTCAAGGGCTGCCATTATAGTCTACACTTAATAATTCCACCTGGTAGAATGCTGAGGCAGAAGGATTGCTGTGTGTTTGAGGCCAGTCTGAACTCTGTATCAGAAAGAAAAAAAAAAGTACAGAGAAAGAAAGAAAGAAAGAAAGAAAGAAAGAAAGAAAGAAAGAAAGAAAGAAAGAAAGAGGAAGGACTCAAACTGTGATTGTGGAATACCAAACAGAGCTGAAAGACAGCCTAAGGCCTCTTTTCCTGCTCACTTGCGGCCCCACCCAGAGACCCAGGCATTCCTGGTGCAGGCATCAGGTGATAATGATGGCTAGAGGGAAGCCAGGTTGTGTGCTGGTTGTAAAATGGAACAGAATTCCGAAGAACCCTGGCGTTTGCCAGGTAAGCTACTAACCACCCTCCCCTCCAAAGCCCTTACTTCTGGCTACTAGAAGCTTTGTTCACTAACGTGGCTCTACTCCTTCATCCCTTTACAAATCATCCCATAAATACACAAGCACCTTAGAGAAGGAGAGACAGTCACAGCTTCCAGCCTGGTGGTGGGGAATCATACTAAAAGCAAGAGGCAAAGTAAGTTGGCTGCTTCCCTTCCCCTCCCCACCCCCCTCCATCCCTGTTGGAGCCACAAAGCATATATAATATTGTCAGTGTTATGGGTTCGAAATCAATGGCATCTGGAGACAGAAAACGCTGGGGGTTAGTGAATGGGTCTATTAGATAAGGGGTGATAAGAGGCGAGTTGAAACTAGATAAGAAAAAAATTGGTGCAATACCACACCCCTATTGCCAGAAAAAGAAGGAGGAGAAAAGTAAGGGGAGAAAAAGAGGGGAAAGATGATGGGTAAGAGAAGGAGGAAGAATTAGCCCTCTGCAGAGCTAAGGGAAAAGTGTTTTTTGGATGGGACAGTAAGTGCAAAGGTCCTGTAACACATAGAAACCGGCAAGTATGCTAACCAAAGTCCTAAGAGACAACAAGACGAAGCTGGAGACTCAGAGACCAGTCAGCTCAGGGTTTCAAGCAGAGAGAGTTGCAAAGGAAGTCTGGAGAGAGTTTAGCATCTATGATTTCTTTTTGGTCCCATAAAACTCATGCCCTGTAAAGTTGTTTTCCCAGTACTTGAGCTGGAACCCAGGGCCTTGCATATACTAGCAAGGGCTTTATCACTGAACCATATATATACCTAGGAAAGGGACAGTTGGAGGACAATGGATGGTGGCTAGTGGCAATGTGTGTGTGGCAGGTTGTGAGGGAGCCATAGAGGAAGTAGTCTGGGTAGGCCTGTTGTAGGTTGTTCCTTCCAGTGAGAAATAAGTAGAGCGGAGGCAGAGAGAAGGACTGTTTGGTGGGAAAATACTCTAGACCACACTCACAGTGAAGCAAGAGGTCCTTAGTTCCACAGTGACCCATAAGTTTGTTGGAGATCAATCATCCCACCCAAAGGGTAAGCAAGCCTCTAAGTTTTAACAAGCCCTCCAGGACACATTGATGTCCTCTGGTGAATCACTGGACAAGTTGACTGTCACCATTACTGATTTCCGGGTATCTCCCCAAAAGTCTGACAGTATATCTATCCATCAAGGGCCAGGCCCGGCCAAAATGGAGAGCTACAAGATGGCTCCTGGAGAAGAATCTGTCTGTGGAATCCACTCCGCTTCCGGTACCGGGGCCTGCCCAGTAAAGATGGGAAGGGCGTGTCCAGCATGCACAAGGCTCTGAATTTGAGATCCAGCAAGAAGAGGAAAGAAGGAGGAAGAAGAGAAAAGCTGTCATGACTCCATCACTGGACTGGAATGTCCAGAGGAGATAGGAGCAGCTGGCTGGTCCCTGTAGCCAGGCAGCTCCAGAAAGTCTCCAGGGCAGGGCTGAGGAAGGTAGGAAAGATGATGGAATGCTTTGCTTGATGAGCAAAACTGAAGTGCGCAATCTCACAAAATCAGCCCTTACCTGGGCTGTCTCATCCATGCCCTTGGGCCCCCGCTGTGTGACGGCAGGATTTCGTGCACAAAGGCCACTTAGCAGCTTGCTAGTCAGGTCTGCTCTTGCAGACCCTAGGGGCTTTGACCACTCCCTGTCACTCCCCGCTTAAGGGACAGTCATTATCCAAGGTGACCCAGAAAGGCCAAGAGCTGGGCCCACAGCAGACACAGGAATGAAGAAGGCAACACTGTTCTTGCTCTACACCTCCTTATACAGGTTCCGCTCACTGGGGCTGTACTTTTGTCCCCCAGACACAGACCATTAAATAACTTGGTGAATATCGCCTTAGACTAACTCTAATGTAAGACCTGTATTCACCTCATTCAAATATGAAGCCATCCTCGGCTTTGATTGACTGCAGTGACAAAACAATCAGTGTTTTTTGAGAAGGTACATTGACTTGGTCATTCTAGATAGATATCCCTTGCTGAGCCCTGATTTTGATCCAGGAACCTACTAGGCACTACAGCGAAAACTGGCTAACTGCTGTTAGTTAATCCTGGGACTGGGTCCATACTCAAAGCAAAAGGAGGTCATGATTAACTAGTGATGTCTATACACTGAGCCCAGGGAGAAGATGACCAGTGTGGAGTGCATCCTATTCCTCTCCTGGGAGCACAGAGTATTCAAGGTCCTCTGCTTACTTGGCTCACAATCTAGGTAGGCTAATACAAACATAAAGAAGAAAACAGGCCAGATTTAGGAATAGCTGTCTGTGGTCCCGGAACTCAGGAGGTTGAGGTAAGATTATGAGATCAAGGACAGTCTTACAGAAATAGAACCTCTCTATGTAAACAGAACCTCGACTATGATCATATTCAGAAATAGGGTCCCTACAGATGCAATTAGTTAGAGAGGGGTCTACTTCTATGGAGTAGTAAAACATCTGCCACTGGCCATTCCTGATCGGTTTGTGGCCCTCAGAGGTGGCAGCCCTAAAATGCCACAGAACCTCTGAGAAGCTGAGGTCCTGTCCTAGCCCAGCCAAGGCAGCATCCTTGATCTCATGTTACAGATGCTCCAGTAGGAGAGGAGCTAGCCCTTTCTAACACTCAGCTGGTAAGTGGCAAGCTGAGATGTGATGCAGACCTCATTCAGCTCCAAAAAGCAAGGTCTATCCTATTTGAGAAGCCACTCTTTTAGCAGAAAAGATGCAGAGTAAAGAGTCTTGAGAGGCAACACCTGGAAGTCTGTGAGCCTGCAAGGCCTCTGGCAGCTCCCATCAGGAAAGGCATCTGGGAAGTACGGTTTACCAAGAGCTCCTCCAACGGGCTACCAATCCTTTCAGAACAACCTTCAGGCAATGGAGGATAGATTCTGCAGTGGTAATGTGTATTTTTTTGGTTGTAGGGACCACCCATTAAAATATATATGTATATATTTCTAAGTATCTATTAAAGGTTTTATTATCTGCAATGTGCAATAATTACTTTCTGCTCATCACAGAGCCCTTTGTAGTCTGGACCTGACTCATTATTATTATACTTGGCTCCAATGCTAACAAGCTCCACTTGCTAAGCAGCGTTCTGGGCAGAAGATCCAAAGGCCTTAGCTGATTGAGGTGCAGATCCTGGAACGGCATCTGGTGGGCCATTACTTTTAACAGGAATAAACAGCCTATCTTCTCGGGTTTTGGTTTTGTTTTGTTTTGTTTTCATTTAGTTTCAAAGCATAACAAACTGGCCACAAGAACCACCTAACCCCCTCAAACAGTTTACCAGCTTTACCCAGATGAATGTAGCCATCATCTGTGCACTCATGTGTGCCTGTCCTGATCTCCCTGTGTCTAAAGGAAACTGGCTCCCAAACCACCTCGTAGAGGTTAGACATAAGATTTCTGACACGTCTATAAAAGCAAGGCGTGTTTGCTTTCTCGTTGAAATTTTAAAATATGCTTTTGGCCAAGCAGAAACACAACCACCACCAGGGTTTGTGGCACGACGAGAGGAAAGAAAGGCTTCCTGGATCCCCTAGCCCAGGTGGCAGAAGACCCCACTTTACAGCTGCAGTTCTTGTAATTGTTCTGTGTAATTCTCACTATGCTTGCTCTCGTTCCTGTGGTTGTGTTAAAGGATGGTTTAGGGGCTCGGAACTTTGCGAAGACTCTCCTCAGAAATGTCACATCCACCCCGTGACTCAATTTTCCTTATTAATATTAGGAAGACCCAGGTCTGAGGACTCTTTTTGAGTGTAAAATGAGAACGGCAGGCTTCAAAATGGCTTTCTGTACAACAGGGAGGGTCTCAGGAGAGAGAAGGTAGGACCCGCCATCCGACCCCATCCCCCACTGAACATCAATATGGTCTTTCTATGCTAAATAAAGAAATGGAAAGGGGGGCCCATAAATCCATTTATGCTTCCTGAATTGGCCATTGGGCAGTGAAATATTGCTCACTATTGAACTCGATGGCTTCCACAGTGCAGTAACTGGTCCCTAACAGCCTGGCCTACCAGATACAACAATGAGGCTGGGGGTGTGGGGGAGGGATGGAGCTTTGCACCAGGATGAAGATCAAAGGCCCTCAGGAGGAAGGAAGAGAGTAGGGGGTTCAGGGTTTCTGTTCCTGTCCCTGCAGGAGCCACCAAGAATTGAACTCAAATGAGCCCTAAGGGTCAGTGTAAGAGAAGTAAAGGAGGGGAGTTTATGCTATGTGTCAGAAAGAAAGTGGGGACGGTTTCCAAGGAGCTTTCCAATACTATATGCAGCCTCAGGAAGCAGCTGAGCCCTGGTGAGCTGGCAGAGGAGCCACGGAGAAGGAGCACAGTGTGTGGCTTCCTTCTGCACTAGTACCATTCAAGGGAATGGGCTAGGAGAGAGGTTGGTTACCCAGAGCCACCAAAGGAGCACAGTTTAGGTTGACAGCTTTGAGGAGAGGATGAGCAATGGCCAAAGGTTATGTAAGCGTTGCAAAGCACGAAAGCCAAGAAGCCAGGAGACCTGGGTTCGGAAAGAAAGCAGTGGAATTGATATAGTTTTAAATTCTTAGGGCTTCCATAAAAGCCTGAATTAGGAAGTAAGAAGGTATCCTGAGGTCTTTATTTCCTGGTGGATTTGTAAAACGTGCGTCAGGAGATAGAGTTCAGTACAGTGCTTGCCCAGCATGCAATAGGCCCTGATTTGATCCCCCAGAAATGCACAAACACCAGGGATGTAGTACATACCTTTTATTCCAACACTAAGGAGGGGGAGGAAGAAGAATCAGGAGTTCAAAGTGATCCGTGGCTATAAAGATCAGAATGAGCTGCGTGAGGCCCTGCCCCCACATCCCTAAAAGGGTTTGTTTCTTCTCACTGAAAAAGTAAAAAATATAAAAAATAGTAATATTTCCCAACAGGAGAAAGCCACACAAAGCCACACAGTAGAGTAGAAGCATCCTTACTGTCCCCAAAGGCTCCTACTACAAATGGCCACTAACACCATCACCTCTATACATACTTCCAGATTGCTATGTACATATTTGTGTATGCAAACATGTATGAATGTTTGCATATAAATTTGTGTGTGTGTGTGTTCCTCCTTCACGCATAAGTGGGAACAGTTAAGAGCTTCAGAATAGTCCCTCACCATCTGGATCCTTACTCTAATGACAAGCATGAATGGGTCCCTTCTGATTTTGGAAGATTCCTAACAATGAACAAATCCAGCCAAAAGCCAGGCATGAGGCAGCTTAAGAAGTTAAAATACAGCCTGGGTGGACTCAATGACTCCACAGGAGGTGACTAACCTCAACCAAGAGTTTCTAGGATTAGACGCTGTGCCTTCCACAAGCCTCAGGAACCATCTTAATCAATACACACACCCCTGAAAGGAGTCAGGAGTGTCTGTAATAAGTGTTTCACAGAAAACAAAACTAAGGTATCTAAGAAGCAATTAGCCCAAGGTCACTTAGCTAGAAGGGGTGGCCTAAGGGGACCCTGGGTACCTCTCTTGCACTCATCATTTTTGGTGGCAGACACATAGCAGGGAAAGAATTGCAAACCATTGGCATGAGTTGTCATCCCAGCAAGGCTGTGAAGCTACAGGAAATATTGGTCACTTTACATCTAGACTGCTCTCCAAAGAGCTGCGTATTAAAGACTGGGCCCAAAGCTTAATGCTACCCAGAAAGGCACTACTAGGAGATATAGAACCTTTAGGTGAAGGGCAGGGTCTAGTCAGAGACTTTAGGTTATATGGAGCATGACCTTGAAGGAATCAGAGAGATAGCCTCTCCCTCTCCCTTCCCCTCCCACCCCTCTCACTTTTGCTTCCTCTAAAACCAGTGTCTCATTATTACCCAGCCAATGGTAATACACAAACACACAATCCTCCTACCTCAATCTCTGGAGCCTCAAACACACAATCCTCCTACCTCAATCTCTGGAGGGAGTACTGTATAGGGACACACCACTGTAACAAGTTTTAAACATTTTCTCTTTTCAAGTTGACTGTTTCTGGTGTTTTGCTATAGTGATGGAAAATCAACTGACATAGACATCCATTTAGGAAAATTGTCAGAGAATCTAAGCCTTTCTTTGGTTTAACATCTATGACCTGCTCCTCTGTTGTCTACTAACACATCTGAAACTGAAATTTATGGGTGAGTCCAACTTAGCAGCCAGATCCGCATGAGCTCACTCCACCTTCCACAGCCGTCCTGAAGTAAATGCCATCTCCTTATCCCGTGAGCAAACAAGGCTAACAGAAGCTACGTGGCCTTCCAAAATTCTTTTGGAGACATATCAGGCCCATCCCAGTATTCTTTCCACTCAGCACCCCAAATTTTAAAGATGGAAATGTCTGGGGCTGGAGAGATGTCTCAGTGGTTAAGAGCACTGACTGCTCTTCCAAAGGTCCTGAGTTCAATTCCCAGCAACTATACGGTGGCTCACAACCACCTGTAATGGGATCTGATATCTTCTTCTGGTGTGTCTAAAGACAGCTATAGTATACAAGAAAGAAAGAAAGAAAGAAAGAAAGAAAGAAAGAAAGAAAGAAAGAAAGAAAGAAAGAAAGAAAGAAAGAAAGAAAGAAAGAAAGAAAGAAGGCAGGCCTGCCTCCCAAGTGCTGGGAATAAAGGCAGGCCCAGCTGAAAGAAGGCAATCTTTTGAAAGACAGACAGACAGACAGACAGAGAGACAGATCAATCTGTGGTCTCATGGAATGACTCTAAAAACCCCCAATCTTAGAGAAAAACCAGCATCTCAGCCAGACCCAAACCGCCCTCCCCCATACTGAGCCTCAACTTCACAGAAAGGCAGCTCCGTGAAGGAAGAATGTGTCTGCCAGACTTGATGTGCCAGAGTAAAAAAAAAATGAAAGGGCCATGAGCATGGAGAGCCTTCGACACGTCTGAAAACAGAGCTGGACATGGTGGCTTCTGTTTCACATCCTAGCCCTAAGAAAGTTGAGGCAGGAGGATATCAGGAGACTGGGCAGCAGCAGCATTGTGCAATATGACATTGCATTTCAAAAATGCCAGAAGCTCTGCACACTACACTAAGAAAAAAAATCCAAAATAGCTGTTCACATTCTATTTTCAAATTCATGAGAAATATGCTCAAAACCACAAAATCCGACAAAATTGTCTATGTTTGTTCTTTTCTTCCCTAGGCTTTTAACATTTCCCATGTCTCTACCAAAAACAAGATTGAGATCATAAATATAAGCATTATTTAGGAAAAAAAAAAATAAAATAAAACATGCACAATACCCATCCCTAGATACAACAAGCATATGTAAAATATGACATCAACTGAAGAGTTTACTTGTTTTCAGATTATGGTCCAACAAAACAAAATCAAAATGACACATGACAGGGATGGAGGAGCCAGCAAGAAGACAGTTTAGCCTAGAATGGAAGGAACAGGGAAACAAAGCCTACAGTCTGCCTGCATTGTGGTCTACAGAGCACAGGGGAATCAGGGAGGAGCAGAGGAGGAAACGGGGAGCCGGGAAGAGCAGAGGAGCGGGAAGAGCAGGGAGGAGCAGAAAGGAGTAAGGGGAGCAAGCAGGAAGAGCAGGAGTGAAGCCCTCCCAAAGAGAATTCTAAACTTAGACTGGGAGGGCACCTTAATGTAATAAACAAGAAGTCCCCAGGGATCCATTCCACACCCCAGTGCATACATGAAGGCTTAGATAGTGCAGAACAGTATGTGTGCTATGTTTACATTCATACCTCACGATAAAGGTTAATGTATACACATTCACCAAACATGATAGGAGATTAATAATAACTACACCAGAGCTCGGCAACTTCGGTGTGCAATTTTCTTTTCACCTTTGCACCAAAAATAAGCACTTCACGCCTATCTTGTGGCACATCCAAATTGCAACATTATGGTTCTACTTCAGGGCCTTATTAAGTAAACCAAAGGTTCCTGGCACGTAAGCACTGTGATAGGAGAGTGAGTCAGGCACCACCTACCCGGACTACGCTGTCCAGTCTCCCTACTTGGCCCAGTAGGCTCAGTATTACTACCTCTAAATATCATTATGCTCTACTCTGAGAAGCATTATGCACTGCTCTGCTGTTTGAGTTTTGTTTTGTTTTGTTTGAGGCAGTGCCTCTTGTTGCACCACAGAGCCTTGAACTTACTACGCAGCTAAAGCCACCTCCAGAGAGCTAGGTCTATCAGTGTGAGCCACCTTGCCATCCACTGTGTTGGTTCCTTGCTTTTTTTTTTTTTTTTCTTGCCTGATCCCAATACATTAGATCTTTCCATTCATGTATCTTCGGGTTTGAAGTCAGTAGCCACCAAAATAACCACTAAGACAGCTAAAACTCACCAGAGTTGACAGGCTGGCTCGACTCTAAATACTTTCCATGAATTATACTCTTTAACCTTTACAAGTCTATGGGGCAAGTACTACCGCTGTACTTAACTTTGCATATGAATGAATGAAATGTAAACCTCCGAACCAATACCACCCCTGAATACTATCAGAGCCACATCTCCAATCCAGGCAACCTGATGTGGACCTGCTAGGTCTGTTATATAAGGTCGTGCAAGGCATATACTGCAAAACTGATGTTCTGCACGGTATCAGTCTTGCTTGCCAGTATCCAATAGGTATATAATGCATGCCACATATGTAATTATTTAACGGCTACATTAAAAAAAAAAAAAAAACAGTAGTAAATATGCAGGTAAAATTAGTTTTGTCAATATATTTCACCTTTTCCAGAACATGCAAATCTCATTTCAACATGTAATCAATGTTTAAAAAAAAATAGGTACCTGTATTTTTTTCTATGTCTCCAAAATGTAGTATATATTTTACTTCCATAGCGTTGTTCAATTCAGATCAAAGATGGGAATTATCTTAGAAGCTCCACAGCCACATGAGACTGTGGTTACCAGGCTTGGCAACAGATCTTGAGCTACTGTTAAACTAACCCAACCTCCCTGGGCTTCGGTATCTCTAGGCTGACGTGATGTTGACCTGGATGTCTTTACTTTCTCCCACTGTCAGGCTCATGTCAATCTATATGAGTGGTTGACGCTAACAAACCTAACATTTGTTCAGCCCCTTCAGAATACCCAAGACAGTGCTTCTTCAGTTCTCTGAGAAGCCTCTCTTTGAAATGCTGCTTCCTTGCCTGTAGAGAGATCCAAGGGCTAGTTCCCCTGGGAAAGATTGGCAAGCCACTGAAACTCAATGGCCCGTGGTGTATATCAGCTTTTAAGGAAACCCCATCATCCATCCTTTTCTGCTGCCCAGCAGTAGAACTTCTGGAAGCTTCTACACGTCACAGCTGGGCAGCCTGCTTATTCTTCAAAAGCATGATTTATGACCCCAACGGTGAGAACTGTAGGGGAATGGTCATGTCCACTAAGGTAGACATGAAGGGGTGCCAAGCGAATGAATCCATCCTTGAAACCAGAACAGAAAGAATACTTTATCAAGTTTCTCAAGCACTGCAGCAGGGCAGGAAACTGGGCAGTGGCTGGAGTACTGAAATCTCACCAGTGTGCAGTTCCGGGAGGTTAGTGCAAATCTCTGCCATATAAATAAGGTCCATGCAAATCTGAGCAGTCCTCCTTGATCAAAGTTTAGTGTTAGTCAAAGGCTCAGGTCATAGGGAGCTACAGCTGTGGTGTCGAAGAACAGTCTGGGATTTCTAGATCAAGATTATAAACATTCCTCTATGGAAGCTTGTTCCAGGTCTTGCTCTTATAAATAGCCTTTCCTCCATAGAATCTACACCGTATATATAAAGAAAGGATGTAACTTTGCTATCTGAAGTGTGGAATAGAGGCTATGTACAATTCCGTTTTGCCTGTGGCCTACAGGAGTTACTGGCATGAGCCTACTACCAGCCCAACTCACTCTGCCTAAAGTCCCAGGCAGCACAAAGTCATCTCTTTGTCCTCAAGAATCAGGACAAGGTTGGCTATGAGTGGTTCACCCATGGGTCCTTCTAAACTCAGGCACATGCCCCAGAATCTGAACTGGAAGAGAGCAGAACCCATGGAAGCCGCCAAAACAGGGGCATCTCTACAAAAGGCAAAGAGTCCCAAATCCCAAACAAGCCCCACCGTTGACACCAGCACCTGGTGTCTTTCCACAAAAATGCACAATGTGCACTGGGAGTTGCCAGAGGACAGCTGATAGGATCTGCAAACTTCCAACCCAGTCTTGATGTTTCAGCTCACCTCAAAGGGCCTCCTTGATTGCACAGCACACCTGCCGCAGGCACCAGGATAAAGTGGCTGATGCCCAGAGGTCCTCTGTGCTGGCGACATTAATCTGAGTCCTAGAGCTCCAGAGACAGAGATGGCCTCAAGGCATGAGAGCAGACCAGTGAAGACACATAAACTTTAAATCGAGGCACCTGGCTCTGGCTCTGGCTCTGGCTCTGGCTCTGGCTCTGGCTCTGGCTCTGGCTCTGGCTCTGGCTCTGGCTCTGGCTCTGGCTCTGGCTCTGGCTCTGGCTCTGGCTCTGGCTAAGCTGATGATTTGCCTTGGGAAGTTATCTAGGCCCCCTGCCTCTATTTTCCCACCTTTAGAATGGGACAGGCAACATCAACCTACAGCCACTTCAGTGCACAGTGACATGAGTTGAGAGTGAGGATATGGAGGTCAAAGGGGAAGGTGGTTGGTTTCATTCTACATACAAGACTCAACTTCCTGGATCTGGATTTAAGGGCCAGGAAGTGGGAAACGGAAGTTCACGAAGTTAACACATGGGATTTACAGAGCATTCAGTTCTGAAAGCACTTCCTTATTCAGCAAAGAGAAAGTAAATTCTCTTTACCATCAGCACAGACGCCACTTAGCATAGCCTGGGACTCAAAGACAAGAAGGGTGCCAATGGTCAGTGCTTATTGAATGCTTACCTTTGGGGTTGCAAGACACATGCTAAGTGCTTGGAATCTCATCCAACTCACTGCCAGGTTGAACTTCCTTTTCTAATTTTACAGATGGGGCAAGTGAGCCCGAAAAAGACCTGAGTTTGAAGGGGTAGAAGGCACACATACACAGGTCAACCCTGGGCTGACTGAAGACCAGTATCTCACCCATGATGCTCTGCTCTTTTGCCTTCTAACACATGGGGACAATTAAGGACAGTTGATTGTCTCTCACCATCAGAACAGGTCTCCAGCCAGAACCCCAGGTGTGAAAGCCTAGGCTCCAGGCCTGAAGCAATAACCAAATGAATAGGGTCTGGGGATAAACTGGGTCCCTCTCTGGAAGGCAGATAGGTAGTAATTTGGGCCAGGTGTGGAATGTCAAGCATGTGACAGCATAAGAACTGAACAGGTATTTCACGCCCAGGAGACATCCAGAAGGGCTGGGCTTCCTCCATTCAGCTACAGGTAGGCGATCTGTTTCTAATGAGAGTTAACCAAGCTCAGAACTGAGAAAACTTCGCTCCCTGGAAAGAAACACCTCACAGTCATACAGTCCCTGAATGAAATTAGAACTGGGAGGAGGGGAAAGTGCCATCCTGGACCAGCAGAGAGCAGAGTTTGACTGAACTGTGAATCTGCCCGCCATCTTGATCCCACCTCAAGGAGAAAGTAAACTGTAGAGCTGCCAGGGCCATACCTCTGGGAGCCACTTCTGCTACCCTGAACCTCAAGTCTTTACATGGAATGTGAAAGTGATCTTCAGACACTAACAGGGAATGCTCAGTGACTCTCCAGGCAAATTACTTTGTAGACTCTACTTCATTCAAATCTAAAACTAGTTGAGCGTGTTGGTGCTTGCCTTTAATCTCAGCAGTCAGGAAACAGAGGTAGGTAGATCTCTGAGTTCAAGGCTAGTATGGTCAATAAAAGACACACACACACGTACATTAAACTAAAAAATCTAGTTTGTCTTTAGTGGTAGATACTGGCCCAGTCAATTTCATTGCCCAATGAGGTAAATGCAGGAGACTCTGGCCCTCAACCACAGAGATGTGCTCAAAACCATTTCCCCAACCTGCCAAGGATATTCCTGTAGATTATCTCTGAGGACAAACAACTGAGCCAGAAAAGTCCCCTTCCAACTTAGAGAATCTGTGATTGCAAGAAATCTACAACAACCCTGGAAAGGCTTTCAGCAGATGATTTTATAGACAGGATATGTGTCCAGTAAACTGCTCTCATCAGAACTCTGCCAAGTACAAGTGAGATGCTGGGCTCTTTAAATGTACAAAATGAGTCAACAGCATCCTAGAAAAAGATGCTAGGGAGATGAATGAGACGCACAGGCCACAACTAGGCTTGGTAGCACACACCAGCATTTAAGACACCGAGGCCACTAGAGTCTTGAATTCATGTCCAGCCTGGACTGCACAGCTGAATAGTACTAGGCACAAAGGCCAGGAGGCTAAAGTCTTAGAGGATAACCCAGCCAAGTGGCCAAGCCCTGGACCCTGACACCAGGTGAGATGGCTTTAACTGGGTTTCTCACACCAAAATTAACAAAAAGGTAGCCAAGATTATCGAAACTAGAAATGAAAGTCTGAGGATATATATAGCTCCAGTGCCTGTTAAACATTCCCAAAGTCCTGGGCTTGATCCCCAGGACCATGTAAAACCAGAAATGATGGCACATACCTATAATCTCAGCACATAGGAGGAAGAGGAAGAACTTCACGGTTGCCCTTGATTACACAGTCAGTTTGAGGCTATTTTATGATGTGTGCCACCGCAGAGAAAAAGCAATGATTTTATCGAAATAATTTTACATTATGGGACAAGACACACTCAAGAAGAGTTCAAAGAGCAGCCCAGAAAATGGAATGGAAATCTCAAGAATTATGTGTCTGGGAAGGTATTAACATCAAAGAACTTTTATAATACAATAACCACGATAGCAACAAAATTTCCTTAGAAAATATTCAGGTATCCAATAGATACATGAAACGATACTCGTCCATCGGTAGTCATTAGAGAAATAAAATTCAAACCAGAGTGAGACCAGGCAGATGGTTTCAACTTATAATCTAAGCACTCCGGGTGCTGGGGCAGGAGGATGGCAGAGATCAGCCTGGTAGCTACAGGGTGAGGACCCTGTGTTAAAACCATAAATGGATAAAATAAATGATCCTGAAGTAAGGCATAAAATTCCTATTTAATACAGCAATGTGGCCGGGCGGTGATGGCGCACGCCTTTAATCCCAGCACTTGGGAGGCAGAGGCAGGCGGATTTCTGAGTTCAAGGCCAGCCTGGTCTACAGAGTAAGTTCTAGGACAGCCAGGGCTACAGAGAAACCCTGTCTCAAAAAAAAAAAAAAAAAAAAAAAAAAAAAAATACAGCAATGTGTGCAATTCATGTTCAAAAGTGTATCATTCATAATCTTTGAAAGGTGGATGCAAGCCAAATGCACATCAACAGATGAGTAAAGTATTGTGCAACATATACACAACAAAATACTTGGGTAGTCTCCACACAGAATCAATGCAAGGTAAATGCTACCGGCTAGGTGAGACCATCGAGCACACCGTGCTAAGTGAACAAAGCCAGTCACTTACAAATGCTAAATGATTTCACAGAGATGGTTTAAGAGAATAAGTAGCTAGAGTCCTAGACTCAAAGCTGAACAGCAATTTGACAGCCGGCAGGGAAGTGACAGTGTTTAATGGATAGACTTTCGGTTTGAGATAATGAAGAAGGTTCTAGTAATAGTTAATAGGGAAGATTGTATAATGAATGTGTTCAAAGTCTTTGAATTGTACTATACAGAAAAGAATGAGCAGAAGAAAAGAGAGGATGGGTGAGGAGGCTAAGGTAACAGGAAATAGACTGTTGCTATGATACCCAAGCTGGCCCCGAGCTTACCCTGTAGCCAAGGCTGGTCTCAAACGCTTCCTGCCTTATTTCCCAAATAGGGTAGCTTTCAGGCTTGTACCGCTGGGACTCTGGTCTCAACCATTTGTGAGAGTGGAATAATACTAGCACTTGGGATTAACATCCGAATGCCATTTTGTTAGAGTTGTTAGCAACACGACCTGATGGCAGATTGTGATTATCTCTCTTAAGGTTCATTTTTTTTCTTTTCATTCATGTGTATGTGTGCATCCGTGTGAATGTATATTATGTGCACTGAGGCCAGAAGAGGGTGTTGGACACTCCTAAAGCTGGAGGCACTGGCAATTTTAAGATGCCAGATGTGGGTGTTTCCGACAGGACTTTGGTCTTCTGTAAGAACACCAAACATTCTTGACTGCTGAGCTGCCTCTGCAGCCCCCAGCTTGTGACTGTGTTAATGACACAATTTCCTCCTCTTTGCCCTTTCTCTCACTCCACCTTTCTCAAAGACAAAGGTTGGACCTTCCAGGAACTGTCCAGATTCCTCTTTACTATCCCCCTGACAATCTCGAATACCTCCGGGTCCAAGTCAAGCTCCGCTCCCTTTGTGTCCCCATTCAATTTCCTCTTACAACTCACAGGAAGATGGTGAAAAGCTCCATAACACAGTAGATGACCAAAAAAAAAAAAAAAAAAAAAAAAAAAAAAAAAAAAAAAAAAAAAAAAAAAACCAACAACAACGAACAAAAACCTGCATAAAATGACATATGGCTATTCTCCTCAGGACATCAAGTTGATTTTCTTCCTCAAGCAATCCTGCTATATATTCTCTTCCTGTCTGTCTGTCTGTGGAGAGAAATGTGACAGTCATTCTGATCCTCGGGTGAAACCCTCAGTAGCTAAGCAGTCAGCAAGGGAAAGGTCACAGAGCCATTGGGAAACTCATGATAACCCACACAACAGGAACAGAGAGCCAGCATGTGTTGAGAAGGCAGAAAGGGAAGGGAAATGAACAGGGCTATGCAGAATGTAGGAAGTGGTGGCCTTTCCAGTTCTGTATGGCCTGGAAGTTTGGAGGAAACTGAAGGAGTGGCTCAATTCTAGGCAAATAACTCTAACGGAAGATCTGTTAACTCTGTGTCAGGAGGGGCTGAACCAAAATAGCATTCAAGTCCACAGCCACCCAAGTAGGGCATGCCCACCATGAGACCTATTGGCTGAAAGGTTCTGGGGATACAAAGAGAGTCATGGCCCAACAGGAGGAGCTATGTCAATCTAAGGGGACCTCTGTAACTGCAATCTACTGGATTCAGTTGTTCGTTTGGCCTGTGACCTCCCTTAAAATCTGAATGGAACATACTTGAAATCTGAGGAGGGTTTGTTATATCTCATTTCATGTGTGGTGTGACAGCTCATGTTCATTGTCAGCTTGACAGAATCTAGAAACATCTAGGTGAGAGACCTCTGGCAAAATCTAGGAAGGAGTTTCTAGACTGGGTTAGCTGAGATGGAAAGTCTACCCTGAATGTGGACAACACCACTCCAACCAGCAGAAGTCTTGGACTGAGTACCAGCAATCATCTCTCTGCAGTGTGACCAGCTGCCTCATGCTCCTCCTGCAGTGAGGTTCCCACAGTGATGGACTGCATCCTCTCCAACTTAACCCCAAGCCACCCTTCCCCCCTTAATGTACTTTCATCGGGTTTTTTGACTGAGGCAATGAAAAAGAGTAACCAATACTGAGTCTCACACTGTTCATCCCTACCTAACCTCAAACTTATGATCTTCCTCCCTCAGCCTCCCAGGTGCTACCACACCCAGCAGAACCAAGAGTATATATATATATATATATGTATTTTTAAAGCTCCCTCATCTTATTTTTTTTCCCACTTGGTGGAGTGGAGATGTTCAAGAGTAAACGTTTACCAGGTCCTCATGTGCTTCCAGAAAATGTTGTACTCTGGTGCTATCCCCCAGCCCAGGCTTCTCTTTGAAAGACAGAAAGCTCTGCTTTTGCATCTTTTCTAGCGAGAGTATGAAGTACTCATTAAAGGACAGTTGCTCCTTCTGGAGAAGACTGCACTATCAATGTCTCCTATTGTACTCTAAGTTACGGGCTCACCTGGGATATCTGCATCTAATCTGCTCATATTCTGGAGTGGACTTGCAGCCCTGCAGGGGCATGAGGCTTCTGCAGTTCATACTTAGAAGCTGCTAGGGGACAGACGGCATGCTTCCTGGAAGAGGTGACCTTTAAACTCCATCATAAAGCAAAAACAGCCGTTCCCTCGGTGAGGAAGTGGGAAAGGATCAATTCTTATCCCAGGACCAGACTGGCTAATGGTTATGCAGTTATGAGACATGAAATTTGAATCATCTGCAGAGATAAAGCTTCTGGAAGAATCCAATCATTCCAAAACTTCCTAATGATTCAAACCTGCACTGGCTGACTGCTTCTGCTGATACCCAAGCCAGGGGCATGCTCAGGGCAAAAGGATCAGACTCTAAAGTTCAGCTGGAGAGGGCTAGAATATAAACCATTCATTTAGTAATCCAATAAACACTCACTGTGAGCCTATATACAGCAGGCGCCCAATAACAATGACAAGCCATTAAAAGCTTTTTAAGTACATGATTTTAAGGCCAGTTTGCAGCTATACAAAATGTGCTTCTGCTAGAGAAAGGGTGGAAAAGAGGACAGGGCTCCAAGAAGGTGATCCTTCCTGAACTAAAGGAAGTCAAGCTGATAAGCAGAGTAGGGGGCTTTAGCATCTGCTACCCAGAGATTCCATGTACTGTAGCTTCACTAACGACTATAGGTTTCAGCAAGCTTCCGAATGCACTCTTTTTTTTTTTTTTTTTTTTTTTTTTTTTGGTTTTTTTCGAGACAGGGTTTCTCTGTGTAGTCCTGGCTGTCCTGGAACTCACTCTGTAGACCAGGCTGGCCTCGAACTCAGAAACCCGCCTGCCTCTGCCTCCCAAGTGCTGGGATTAAAGGTATGCAGCAGCATGCACTCTTAAGCCCCCTCCTTGTTAGCAGAGTGTGGTAGCTCATACCTTTAATCCCACTCAGGAGGCAGAGGCAAGTGGATCTCGTAAGTTTAAGACCAATGTGGTCTATAAAGTGAGTTCCCAGAGAGCCAGGGTCACAAAGAAGCCCTGTCTCAAAACAAGCAAACAAAGACAAAACAAGACAAACAACAACAACGACAAAAACTTTACATGATGACATGCATCTATATGGCACAATTACTAAAACACATCTCTCCCTTTTGCACTCATAGACTTTAAGCTTTTTTTTTTTTTTTAATCTTTGTTTCTTTTCTTTTAAAAGGAATAAGCACGCAGGGAATGTCTTTCTAACAGAAAAAGCATGTACGGAATGTTCAGAGTCATGATAGGGAAGAAATACTGCCTTTGGCCCGTACCGGAAGGACAGAAGCCAGAGTCGACTCAGCCAGCTAAGCATGTCCAGAGCCGAGACCACAGAACGGCACCCAAGGCCTGCAACCAGCCCCCAACCCTTCTCCAGATCCCCTCCCAGTGCGCACTTCAGGAAAGCTGTCACCCACTGTGACAGGGCAAGGCAGGCTCCAGGAAGAAGACAGCTGCTGGAGGAAACTGGAGGCCCCTCGGGCTGTGTATTCCAGCTATAAACCAGTCTGGCCAGCTAAGGCAGTCTGGCCTCAGCCTCAGGGGCTCCTCTGAACTCAATGCAAGCAGAGTTTATACAGACAAGAGTGGTCTCTTTAAAATCTCAAGACTGACTGCTAGGATCCTAACAATACTGCCCAATTCCTGAGTCATGACTTAAGTGAGACCCAGTTGTGGAACAAGCTTGGTCTGGACAAAGGCTTCTGGTCTCCTACACTTCAATCCCATAAACTCCAGGGGACTTTCCATGCACAGGCCTTTTCCTTTTCCTAGTTTCTTTGAAACTAGGAAAAGTCCAATCCTCAACCAGAGAGTAACCCATACAAACTAGAATAAATATGCAGACATATCTGACATTCCATTCTGATCTCACTTCTGCTCTACTTCAAAAATCAGCCACAGCCCCCAGGGCAAGATTAGAGCACCTCCGGTGGTTTTAAAAGGCCCCTGCTACAGTCCAGGCCCATGGAGACTCAAACACTACCATCCAAATAGAAGTTCTTTCTAATTCCAAAATGAATGCTGAATTCATCTTCTTCACATTTTCTGGCTTCTATTGTTAACTGGCCAATCCATTCTCAGCCTAGCAATGAGAAAGGAGCAGAAAACACAGAGGACCTTTGGAAGGTCCCCCACCTAGACCTGGCCCTGTACCCACAGACTTAGCCATTTCACCGTAACTGCACAGTTCTCTTGGCATTCTGAATAACCCCCAGGTCTCTCCTGCTTCAGGGCCTTCGAATGTGCTGTTCTCTTTGCCTGTTACACACCACTCTTGAAGCATGAAGAGTATGAAGAAGTTACAATTAACAGCCATGGCAACTTGTCAGACCTGCTCCCAGCTCCCCTCCCCCTTTCCTACATATTTTCAAAATGTGTACATGGTATGTATGTGTCTGTATCATTATAAATATATGTTTATTTAAAAGTGAGATAAAAGTTTTATCTAGCCCAGGCTGGCCTTGAACTCTCTATGAAGTTGAAGCTGAGCTTGAATTCCTGATGCTTTTGTCTCCAGCTTCCAAGTGCTAAGAACCTGAGTGGACACCCAAGTAGCCAGTTTACGTTTATCTACTAAACATCGTTAAAAGTAACTCGGTGTTGAGTAAAAATAAGGCAGGCACAGGAAGATACTGAATGACCTCACACCTCTGTCAATGTCCTTGAGTTTGAGGGTAGAATGGTGGTCATCAGACGCTGGGGAGCAGAGGGGACAGTGAGGCTACACCTCTAGGCACAGAGCCACAATCAGATGGGAGAAATGCTAGACCTATAGACAATAACGATGTAAGACATAGTCCAGAAAAGCTAAAAGAAAAGGTTTGTATATTTTTCCCACAGAGAAATAATCAGACTCTAAAGGAGATGCACCTACTTATTCAAACATGTCTGTACAAGCCTTAATACCCATGTTGCTTTATAAATAAATACAATTTTATATCAATAAAAAATACATTTAAAAAACATGCGTTGTGCCGGGCAGTGGTGGCGAACGCCTTTAATCCCAGCACTTGGGAGGCAGAGGCAAGCGGATTTCTGAGTTCGAGGCCAGCCTGGTCTACAGAGTGAGTTCCAGGACAGCCAGGGCTACACAGAGAAACCCTGTCTCAAAAAACCAAAAAAAAAAAAAAAAAAATTCGTTGTTATAGTTTATTGTCTGTTACTGTAATAAAACACTGACTAAAAGGAAGGAAGAGAGGGTTTATTTGGCTTACAGGTTCCAGACTATCTTCAAGGGAAGCCAGGGACCTTGGAGGAAGCTGGGACCCACTCAGGAGGAAACTAGAGACCCATCAAGACAGGTACTGGGAGGCAGGAACTGAAGCAGAGACCACAGAGGAGCACTGATTACTGACTTATTACCTATGTCTTGCCCAGCTATCTTTTTTATACAGACAAGGACATAGGGATGATCCTGCCAATAGTGGTCTGGGAACTCCTATATTAATTAACAATTAGGAAAATACACCAGGAATATTTTTATAAGTGAAGGCAACTGCTCAATTAAGGTCACTTTTCCCAGGTGACATAGTTTGTGTCAAGCTGACAAACTGTAATGTGGCAATGCACACCAATAATTTCAGCACTTGGAAGGCTGAGGCCGGGTAATTTCTGATAGTTCATGGCCTTCAGAGTGAATTTGAGGATCGCCAGAGCCATAGAGCAAGGCTATGCTTCAAGTGAAGATACCATATAATTCATACTCAGGGCCTAGATGCCCTGAGTTGGAATTGACCTGAAATGCTCCTCCCCAGACACAAGCTTTCAGAGGAGAGAAGAACCAACAGTCCCATCCAGGTATGACACTGCTAAACCACAATGACAACCTGCATAGCTCCATAAGCCTAAAGGTGCAGTAGTGGCATGCACACCATAATGGTAACCACAGCTCTTTATTGGACATAAGATCTGCTCAACAAAAGCATGAGCCTTCTTGCTCAGCAAGTATCATGCCTTGTACTGGAAACCTAGCCAACTACCCAGGGTTAGTAAAGTCATAGATCTTGTAAGAGGGCCTACAACTGCTGTTCTACTAAGCCAGCATAATCCATAACTACATTCAAAATATCTGTCCTTATTCCCACGGATAAGTGTAGTCCTCAACACCTCCTTTAAGGAAACTTCTGTTTGCAATAGACAAAGACCATTTAAAAAAAAAAAAAAAAAAGTAGCCAGTCAAAATACAAAGCTGTAGAGCTGTGTCCCAAAGCATAGATCTACAATATAACTCCCTAACCTAAGGCTCAGGGTTCACTGTGAAAGACGAGGTAGGAAGATTGTAGAGTCAGAGAAGCAGTGAGTGTTCTGTAAGACTGTCTCCTAGAAATGTCAGGAGCTACACCCATTCCTTCTCCAACGTAACTGACTAACCATGAGCTGAACAAGGACAAAGACAACATGCTAACATTGGTAGAATAATGCCCACGAGGCCCCATCCCTATATAAAAGACTACTAAGAAAGGCTGGGACAGGAGAAATGGTCTTCTCTAGGGAAAAACACCAACTACTTAGCCAAAACCAAACGGTCAGCCTTGAAAGCACATACATATGAGTAACATACACAGGCAAGGCAAATTGTTTTTATATATTTAGGGACACACACACACACACACACACACACACACACACACACGTATCCTTACATCCACATTTGTTAGTATTCTGTCTAAACTCCACCCCCACAGTTACCTAGCAACCGCCAGGTAGGCCTGGCCCACTATAAAAGGGGCAGCTGGCCCCCTCCTCACTCTCTTACTCTTACTCTCTTAATCTCTTACTCTCTCTTACCCTCTTGCCTCTCTGTCCCCTCCCCCTCCCCCCTTCCTCTCTCTCCACGTGGTCATGGCCGGCCTCTACTTCTCTCTTATCCTTCCACCTTCTTCTCCCCACCTTTGCCCTATCTCCTGAATAAACCTCCTCCCTTTGGAACCATGTGGTCTGGAGTGGTCTGTTCTGAACTGTGGTCGGATTTCTAACAACTAACAACATTCATATACACATCCATATCCATATATGTATGTAACAACAAGAGACCATTAATCTGGAAGAGAGCAAGGTGTGGTATACAGGAGGGTTTCAAGGAAGGGAAGGAAGGGCAAAATGATATAATTATAATCTCATAATCTCAGAAAATTAAAAAAAAAATTTAAACATCTTCCCCAAAAGAAAGCAAGGAAACAAAGAAAGGAGGAGAGGGAGAAAGAAGGTAAAGGAAAGAACACATGAAAAGAAAGCGGAAGGAGGCTTTGGCACTCAATACCAGCCCCGCCCTCTCACCCATCCCCCGGGGACCCGGTAAACTTGCTCCAGAGGCTAGACCCTCCCAGCCCAGCCTACGTTCGCATCCTTCTTCACACATCCTGAAGTAGCACTGCGGTCCAAACTGAGAATCCTCAGATTTACTTCTGCGTGGGGGTTACACATGTGTTTCCAATTTCATGACACGCAGCCAAGCTGGTCTGTGTAGCGACCTCACACTCACTAGCTGGGACCCAGAATCCTGTGTCCCACAAGCCCGCCAACACTTGAGTCAGACTTCCTATTTCCGGCAAATGTTAAGATGTGAAACACATAACTTCTTCCGAGTAACCCAAACATCCTTCAGCTGGAGGAGGGGCCTCACACAATGCGGGACATCCATGAAGCACAGTGCTCCTCCTCCAGTTCGAACTGCCAAACCACTCAGGGAGGGAACCACGTGGAAGTTCCTCACACGTATGGCGCCAGGTGAAGGGAGCCAGTCTGAGGAGATCACAGCCTGTGCCGGTTCCATTAGCATGACATTCTGAAAAGGGTAACACGGAAAGGTCACAAGAGCTGGTTAGAGCTGGAGCAAAGGAGAGTCGGAACAAAGAAAGTTTTAAGGATGGTGGAAGCATCCTAGGTCTTCTTGATTGTGACATAGGACTTGACGGTGCTACAGCGCTATCTACATTTACCGAAACACAGTGTAGTATTTAAAAACAAACACCAAACAAATAGGATAAATTCTCCTCTTAAAAACCTCTCTTAGAGAAACCTGATTTTATGAGTTAAATTCAGAATCTCTTCACATTGGTCATCTCTTTTGCTCCCTACTTTTTCGAGACAGGGTTTCTCTGTGTAAGCCTGGCTGTCCTGGAACTCAGAAATCCGCCTGCCTCTGCCTCCCAAGTGCTGGGATTAAAGGCATGCTCCCTACTTTTAAGAATGCTTTTGCTTTTTAAATCTATTCCTCCCTTTGCTGTAGAGGCTGTTTGTCTTTTGTTATTGGCTTCAGAGAAATGCACATATATATGCACATTTGTCATATATATATGCATGATAGTAGCAATGTTTGTAATATAATATATTGCAGACACTTTAAATATCTTCCAAGTCTTAGTTATGTTTTATTTACCTTTAGGTATCACTGGCAGGAGGGTTTGGACCATGGCATTCATGCAGAGGTCAGAAGACAAAACAATCAGTTCTCGCCTTCCACCTTGCATGTCCTGGAGCCAGGGACTAAAGGCAGGTCATGAGGATTGGCCACCTAACAAGCCTTTACTACCTACAATCCTAGGTGTGCTATTTCTCTTTAATATCAAGGTGTTATTTTTAACAGGCTTTGTCGTCTGTGTTCTAGGTAACTTCTAACCTCGGTGTCTGACCTCTGCCTCAATTACTCACACAGCACTTCAGAATCAAAGTCTTCTTCCCTTGCTATCAGCCCTCCCTACTCACATCACTTGTTCTTTACAATAATGTGGCTTGTATGCATAGACTTCCTTGCTTGTCTCTCTTACACACAATAAGCTCCTTAGGTATCAAGACCACAGTGTCTTTGAGCCCTCCTGAATAAGCAAGCCCTAGCCATGCACTTTGCACATGGACGGTATCTCTAAACATCGACTGATGAAAGGAGGGTGAAGAAAAATCCAGGAGCTAGGTGTGCAGTGGTGCAGGCCTGGGCGGTGTACAATTGGGAAGCTGTGGCAGAAAGATCATAAGTGTTTAGCTAGCCTAGTGTTCATAAGGAGCTTGAGGCTAGCCTGGGGTACATTAGAAAATTTTATCTGAAAAAGAGAAAGAGATAAGAGGGTGCATATGATAAATGTGTTTCTAGCAAGTAACTCACTAAACATTTAAGACAAGTTAGAAGATCATAGAAAGAGCAACATTGCGTGTCTCCAGAAAACAGTAAGTTTATCTAAAATTCTAAATATCCTTAGATGCTAGAATACAGAAACCCTATGCATATGATTTGTCGAGGACAGAAAAATAGATCTATATAAGTGTTCATAAAGCTCAGTAACTAAATAAAATGAATCAAATCAAAGGCGAGATTAAACAATGAAACAGCCATTGAACAGAGATACTACTTAGCCAATAAAGTCAGGTGAGCAATACATAAGTGTATTCAGCAATGGGCATGACCAAGCAGCAACAAAGCGAGAAGCCAGCCGCTCGGCATGTACACTGTAACTATAACTACCTAAGAAAAAAGCAACAACAGAAAGACAAAACCAAGATAATATTAATCATACTCAACTGAAGAAAACTTTCAATTTTAATGTCTGTTTTCGGTGGGAATGGATTACCAGAGGGAGGTGCTGGTAATCAAATCCATACAGGGCCTTATATCCATGACACATGCATATTCTACTGCCAAGCCCCTAACTTCAGAAAGGATTCCCCCTCCCACACAGACTGTTCTCTCCCTCCTTGCCCTCCCTAGTAGGGGTGATGTTTACAGGGGCTTGAATTCAGGATCTTGAAATGCTAGGACAGTTTCCTACTAACACTGAGCTGTCCCCAGCCCTCCTGATTCTGAAAAGTTCATCCTTCTTTGATGAAGAGAATTTTAATTTCCCTAATCACAGCTGTGTTCACCAAGACTCCAGAATTCCCAAGTCAGATGCTCCTGAAGGCCACCTTCCACATGCTGCTTCCAAGCATCTGTCTAAATATCAATCTTGGAAACTGTTCCTTGCTGAGACACTTAAAAGGTCCCATTTTAGCCAACTGGCGCACACCTTTGATCCCATCGCTTGAGAAGCAGAAGCAGGAGGATCTCTGAGTTCAAGGCCAGTCTGGTCTACAGAGTGAGTTCCAGGACAGTCAAGAATACACAGAGAAAAATCCTGTCTTGGAAAAACAAAACTAAAAGGTTCCATGTCAGTGGCCCCACACCAATTGGCCTGACCATTGTTGACCTAGACACCGCTCCACTCTCTTACTTCCCCACAGACATTTCACTTTCTGTCTCCCTTCAACACCCCATGACCCAAGGACCTGGCTGCTCAATACTCAGTCCGACCAGGAGGAATCCAGCTGCGTCTCTCCGTGTCCTGGGCCAGACTCCTCTACAGCTACAGATCCATGGCTATGGTCCCATCCACCTGCTTGCTTTCTCCCCTCAAATGTGCCAGCAGTTACCTTCACCTTTCTTCTTCTCTTCCCTGGAAAAATTTTTAATTTTTGTTTTGTTTTGTCCTATTTTTGGATAGAGACTTCTGTATCCCAGACTAGCCACAAATTCGATTTGTAAATGGGCATGACCTCGAACTTTCCTCCGCTTCTACTTCCTAGATTCTGGAATTACAGGTATGTTTGGCTCATCTGTGTTAGATAGAGGTCAAGGCCGGGCCTTAGGCTTGCCACATAAGCAACCAAAAAACGGAGCTACATCAAGTCTCCTGAAAGTGTCTTGAAAAAAGGTAAGGGCTCTTCTCTTTGCAGAATACACTGCTTGTCCCTCGTGCCGTTCACTGAATGCCTGCCAGATCTCAGACCTGTCTCATGGAAATATCACCAGGTATAATTTTAGATTTCCCAGTAGCCACAATAAATAAAGCTAAGAAACAAATGAAACGAACTTTAAAAACATATTGCAGCCGGGCAGTGGTGGCGCACGCCTTTAATCCCAGCACTTGGGAGGCAGAGGCAGGCGGATTTCTGAGTTCCAGGCCAGCCTGGTCTACAGAGTGAGTTCCAGGACAGCCAAGGCTATACAGAGAAACCCTGTCTCGAAAAACCAAAAAAAAAAAAAAAAAAACATATTGCGCCTAGCCCAAGGCAATCTAAAATGTTACCCCTTCAATATATGATCAACATTCTAAACTGGATCGCTCAGATTTTACATCCCTTTTCGGGTGCGCTTTCAAAACTCTATGTATTTAACAGAGAGCACATTCCAAGTTCATTTCAAATATTCTGGGCACAGAAGGCTACTGGACTGGATGGTGGAGTTTTACGTGCTGGGATCTCCAGGGAAGATTCAGCAGCTCACTCCTGTAGCCCCATCAAGAGCTCACAGCTTAGAAAAGTGCTTACAGTGTGTGTCTACTGGCTCCTCACACTCCACTTCCAGCTGCCCCCTCCCCCAGTCCCATTTACTTTCTCTTCTATCTCCAAAGCTAAATTGAATGAAATCAGATTGCCACCTAAAACCTTCCAGAGAACCACTG
This sequence comes from Arvicanthis niloticus, assembly GCF_011762505.2. Classification (NCBI taxonomy): domain Eukaryota; kingdom Metazoa; phylum Chordata; class Mammalia; order Rodentia; family Muridae; genus Arvicanthis; species Arvicanthis niloticus. Next base: position 38,420,746 of record NC_047670.1, on the reverse strand, counting down.
GGTAAAAGATAAAGAGCTTTTAAAAGCAGAAGCTCTGGTACGTGTGTATAATCCCAGCCCTTGGGAAGTTGAGGCTTCCCAAGCCAGCCTGGGTGACATAGTGATTTCCAGTCAGAGAAATATACATAATGAGACCAGGTCTCAGAAAGAGAGAGAGAATTGGAGAATGGGTTCAGTCAGTAAGATGATGGCCTAAATGCAACTCTCAGGACCAACACAAGAGCAGCCTGCTTGTAGCCTAGCCAATGAACTCCAGGCCAATGAGAAATCCTGTCTTAAACAAACAAACAAAAGGTGCATTGCACCCCAGGAATGTCGTCTGACTTCTGCATGCGCGTGCACACACACACACACACACACACACACACACACACACGCTCACACACACACACACACACACACACACGCTCAAATACACTTCCATTCAGCCACCTCCACGTCCACAAATAAGAATCGCTTTTGCAGAGTTTCTGAAAGGCATTGTTGCATGTAGCATGTGACTCTGCTTTCTGTTTCTATTGCTGTCACTTGACTCTCCTTGGGCCCTTCCCACTCTTCTATGGCTTCCAAGTCTCACCCCACACTGACCACTGAACCTGGGGCCTGTCTGACATCTCCCCAGTGCCTAAAATGTACAACCCCACGCTAGCACACAAGTACCTCAGCCCATAGGACGGCTCAGCACTGGCTTCTCGGTGGAATTGCTTTATCCCAAGAGCCTCCTTCTGCAGCCAACTCCACTCCAGCCCTGCAGATGCTAATGTTCCTTGGCTAGGCCCCAAGCAATTGCAACCCTCACAGATACCGTAAACATCATTACTATATGCTGGATTCCTCACCTGTCTCACCTTGCTATATTATAAGTTCTAGTATTTCAGAAATATACTGGAATAGACTTGGCCTGCAGTGCATACATCCCATATGCATGAAAATGAAAGGCAGAATGAACAAGGGTGAGTCTTCATCCTCACAGGGTTCAACCATTTACTGGGAAAAGACAGACACATATGCAGACTACATCCCGCCCCTCCCCCCCAAAAAAGACCAAACAGGTGAATATTATAAAGGAAAGTAAAACTCCCTAAAGGAACTCAGAGAACAGAAGATGAACATTTTAGCCACCTAAGAAACCGAATAGCAATGATAAACACGGCAAATACTACTCCTGTGGTGCCCACTGTGTGCCAGGCCTGCCCGGGCACATGCTGAGCACCCCACAGCTATGGAGCAGAGGATGCTAGGCCCACGTGGCATTGACATCATGCCTCCCCCTCCCCCTCACGCTTGCCCTCCCTCCACCCTGTTCTCTTGAGTGACCTTGATGAAAATGGAAGCCATACGATGGTAGATATTTTTGTCCTCTTGCTCTTGCTGGTTCTCCAGCGGCTAAGCCTAGTGCCTGGCACCCAGCATGTGCCCAGTTAATGAATGAGTCACTCGATCCGTGCTCAAAAGAGCAGTAAGCAAATGGCAGGGCTGATTCACCAGGCAAACGGGCCTAAAGAATAATAAACAATGGCAAAGGCTTTCACTCAAGGGCGAACTGCTGCACTGAGAGCTGGACACCACTCCTCAGTGGGCAGAACCGCCGGCCTCCTGATGCCGTAACTGAAGATACGCTGGCCCAGTGAGCCCCCCCGAGGCTGTGTGCAAGGCAATCTGACCTCTGAGGCTGCACACTCCAGTCTCTGCACTTCAGGCGACTGCTCTGTGGCTGACTGGCTTTCTCCTCAGATTTTATTCCAGCCAGAGCTGCTTTCTGATGCTGATAAACAGCTGTGGTGAAGCCATTGCTATCTCATCACCCATGTTCGGACCCAGAATAAAACTGTTGCTGGTCCCAGACCCTCTGCCCTTTAAGGTCTCTCCCTGATGATCCTTCCCTCCTCACAGCAGCTCAGTGCTTCATCAGCCCATTTTACAGACACAGAAACTGAGGTGATATACTTGCTCAATAGTACCTGGGAGCTATATGGGCCTTTATATGGCCCCAGCTGCATCTTGCAGCTCTCTGGCTGTCTCCTCCTTTTTGAAGTGTCCTTTCTTTGGAGGCAAAGCCTCACTTCCCACCCTGTCAAACTGTTTCACAATTGATAGGCAGTAACAATAGATAGAGACAGCAGATTCCCCTTAACTTGGGGGGTAGGGAAGCAGTTCTTCCATGTAACCTTGTTCCCAACAGGCTCAGGGCTGTGAAGACACCAGATATCCTACTTGCAAGAAGTGTAAGGTCAATGAAGGAAGAGAGGTGGGTAACTAGAATAGCAGCCCACGAGTCACCCACCACCAATCAAACCAGGAGGCAATCAATTGCTGGGGCTGCAGCTCACTTAGCTGGCACATGCATCGCTTTGGCTTCAAAAACACTTCACTAGTGCTGAAGACACAAGTTGGTGGTGATGAGCACTGGCTGCACTTCCAGAGGACCTGGGTTCGATTCCCAGCAACCATATGGCAACTGACAACTATAATTCTGCAGGCACCTGGTACAAGTGGTGTACATATAGACATGCAGACAAAACACTCATATACATAAAAAATAAAGAGATCTCTTTTTTTAAAAAAAAGAACAACCTATAAACAAACAAGCCAAAGTAACAATTCTAGATGAGAAGTGAAGGAGTTGAATGTGGTGACAGTGATTATTGCAGCACTTTGGAGATAGAGAACAAGGAGTGAGAATTTAAAGCCAACCCGGAAATATAAGAGACCTTGTCTCAAAAAGCAAAAGAGAAGTTGAGCATAGTGGCCTGTGCCTTTGGGATAATCCACACCTGAGAGGCAAAGGCAGGTGAATCTTCGTTAGTTTGAAGCCAGTCTGGTCTACATAGAGACTCAGGACAGCCAGGGCTACCCAGAGACACTTAATAAGGCCGTGGGCTAAGAGGGTAGCTGGGGTAGGGGAGAGGACTTGGCTAGCATCCCATAATACCCTGGGATGGATTTCAAATGGCAGAGAAGGAAAGAAGGGAGGGAGGGGAAGAGGGAAGTCAGGATAGAAGGAAGGGGCCCATGAACTCCAAGATCACACCAACCAACTAGCCAGCATTTTTTTTTTCCTAATGATAACGTGCAAGGAAAATCATTACCATCCTTGTGCTGATGAAGGTCCCTACATTAGTACCTGAATATCCCTAGCAGATAACTGGTGGTGCTCAGAAAGCATCAGGAAAGGAGAAAGGTGTCAGTGCTACCAAGGAGCCCGCTCTTCCATCTGTTCTAAAGTCAACAGTAATTCAATTCTGTTCATGGTGTTAGTAGAATGACTTTCATCACAAGGCCAAGCAGGATGCCTGGATAGTGCCACTTGCAAATTGATCAGGGGCTCTGCCTGAACCTTCCTACCTCTCCCCACCCAAAGCTGCTGCCCAAGCCCCAGCGCACACCCTTTCCATGACTACAACCCAGAACCCTCCCAGCACTGAACCTCTGTCTTGTCTTAGCCTGCTGTGTGTGGCAGCAAAGACAGGCAGCCGGAACAAAAGTATCTCTTGAAAAGCTACTAGCTAGCCGGGCAGTGGTGGCATATGCCTTTAACCCCAGCATTTGGGAAGCAAAGATTTGTGGATTTCTGAGTTCAAGGCCAGCCTGGTCTACAGAGTGAGTTCCAGGACAGTCGGGGCTACACAGAGAAACCCTGTCTTGAAAAACTTTAAGAAAGAAAGAAAGGAAGGAAGGAAGGAAGGAAGGAAGGAAGGAAGGAAGGAAGGAAGGAAGGAAGGAAGACAGGCAGGCAGGCAGGCAGGCAGGCAGGCTACTAGCTTCTACCCACACCTGACCTGGGTGTGCATGGAGGGTCTACTCAGGCTTCTTGCTCAAGGCCAAGAGCCATCTTTTACTTCATTCTTCCCTATATTCTGCCTTCTGAAGGTGGCCAAACAGCTCTGATCTGAATCCCATTGGCTTTGCTGCTGCCTAGTTACCTGGCCTGGGGTGATACCTTTGACCCTCAGCTGTGTTCCTGGTCTAAAAACTGATGATGATAATAACCCTATTTTATGAGATTGCTGGGAGATTAAAATGAAATAATATATCCAGAACACTTAAAACCCAGTCTAAAGGCACCTATTACTTCAATACATGAGAGGCCAAGGCAGAGAGAATGCCAGTTCGAGGCCAGCTTAGGCTACAACATACACAGTCTTGCCCATAAAAAGAACTCCATGAAGGGTGGACATTTTCTCCTAAGCATTTCTGCAGAGTTGTGGACAACACAAATATAAAGAATAAACTTAGCATGCTAAAGAAGCTGAAAGTCACCGTCATGCTCCTGCCTTTGTTCCTATTAGATACTCTGACCACAGTATTGCTCCTTAGAGTACTAGGTGCCGGAAAACCAGATCAGATCATCAAGGCTCCTACCAAAGACCTCACGGGACCCACAGCCATATTGCCCCAAATCCCTCATCTGCTCTGATCTCCGAAGTTAAACATGGTCAGGCATGACTAGTATTCTGGTGGCAGAACAAAGGATTTACCTTGCAGCCTTTTAGGAGACTCAGAAGTGATATATTTTAAAGAGATACGGACATAATTGTCAGCAAGACCCTACTGAGGCTAATCTGATTGTTTGTTTGTTTAGTTGGTTGGTTTCTTTTTCTGATATTTAGGTTTTGAGACAAGCTTCACACTGTAGTTCAAGCTGGCCTACAGCTAAGGCTGGCTTTGGAATCATGGTGATCCTCCTGCTTCAGCTTCTCATATGCTTGGATTATAAGCATGAGCCACCACACCTAGCTCCAAAAGCTAGTGTGTGTGTGTGTGTGTGTGTGTGTGCGTGTGTGTGCGTGCGCGCGCGCGCGCGCGCGCGCGCGTGCGCACGCGCTCATGTGCATGCTAGAGAATATGACAAATCATGCCTGGAGAGGACAAAAGACAGTGTTGGGGACTTGGTTCTCTTCCTCCACCATAGGTTTCAGTAGGTCATCAGACTTGCCTGGAAAGCACTTGTAACTATGGAAGCACTTCAATAGCCTGGCTGTTCCTATTGTAGATTATGTACTGCCCCTCTTTTTAAATCAATATGTCAACACAAGCATGATATACATCAGGAAGATAAGTTCCAGTCTTTTAGTGACATCACAAACTGATATTAAAGAGAAAAGGGAAGGGGGTGGAGCAGCATGCAGAACGTGAGAACGGTCTATCTGCAACCAACTAGAGGAGGGAAGACACAATAACGAGCCACGTGGCCTCGAAAATATATCAAAGTATAGCCATTTGCTGGCTTTCTGCTACCACTCTAAAGAACGAGGACCACCACGATACCAGTCTGCATGCCAACGTGAGTGTGACGTGTGACGAACTTCACAAAGCCATGCCCCTCAAGGAAGAGCTAATGGCTGCCAAACAAGGAAGAATCAGTGGTGAGTTCCTGATAGGTTATCCAATCCTGAGTGGTCAGCTCTAAACACACACACACACACACACACACACACACACAATGTTAAATGAACTAAGCAGCCTATATTTTTATATATTGTATTTATGTGTGATTTAAAAAAAAAAGTTAGGGATTTGAGGGAGCTGGGGGTCACATCAGGAGTAGCAGGAAAGAGAGGGGGTGACAATGCTGCATAGGCCATAGTCATTATAAAATTTTCAAGTGTGTGTGTGTGTGTGTGTGTGTGTGTGTGTGTGTATCTAGTAGAGCCTAACAAATATCCAAGGTCCTCAGAATCCCCAAGAAAATGCTGGTCTGCCCTTAATTCGAACCAATTCAGGGCCACTTGCACAAAATGGAAGCGAAGGTTACTGTGGTCCAAGAGAATCAGCAGCAGCTGAGGTGTCCAAGGAAAGCAGCTAGATCGGGAAGGCAGACAGAAGGTCCCAGACATGGCAGACATAGGCCTCAGCAGCCAGACAGGCTGCCTACCAGCCTTCCATGTTAAAAGAATTGGATCCATGGAGATGGTAAGAACTCAGCATAGACTTTCAGAGAGATTATCAGAAACAACAGAAAAGAGAGACCTTTCCAGCTCTGTAAACTGTTGTCACAGAAGCAGATCGGGAGGAGTCAGAGGAGAGGCAATCAAAAAAAATTGATTTCTTCTACTTTTCAAGGGAAACTGGTTTTATGCAAAATTCTGCACTCAATTGGTAAAGCAGAGAGAAGCAGCCACCCTTAACCAGGCAAAACAACAAGGCAGTCCCATATAGTCACTCCCTAACAGAGTGGCTGGGGGTCCCAGCATGATAGCCCACAATGCCCTAACCCAGCCTTAATGTCTCACCAAAATCATCATGAATCTAGTTGAGCTCAAATAACCACAAGGCACATCCTCACCTCCAAGACGTATCGAGCACACTTCCAAGCACTGGAGAGCAGGCCACCACGAGGTTTTTCCCAGTCATGGAGTCCATGTGTTGTTTCTGCTTTCCTGACAGCTTGGCTCCTTATAAATCTTCTAAGAGGTCCCACTTGGAGTTCCAAGGATTGAAACACAAACTCTTTCCCACTGGCTAAAGCTTTAGAAGGACTAGCTATGACCATAGAACTGTTCAAGTGAACAAGCCCAAACTTGTCACTGCCCATATGCAAAACAGGCCTGCAACATCCTACCACAGGCAGTTCAACAGAGACCTGCATCCTTAGCCCTCCCCAACACACAAACAGACAGGCAGACAGACAGGCAGACACACACAGACACACACAGACACACACACACACACACACACACACACATCTCCATGGCTTTCTCCAGGCAGAATGACAACAGCCCTTTAAAAACAGAAGAGCAGAAAGAAAGGAAACACAGAAACCTCACTTCTCCCTATACTCTCTAAAGTGATTTCTCTCCTTCTTAAGCTTCTAGAATGTCCCGAAGAGCTCAAAAGAACAGATTATCGCACGCCAGTAAACTAGGAGGAAAATCCATGATGTATCTACACATAGGCACATGTAGCTTCATGGCTGCGCTTCCTGGAAGTCTGCACAGCTCTGCCACACTACTCATAGGTACAGCAGAACATATTAGCCAAGAAAGGGCCAATCTAGTTAAAGCAACAACCTATCCAAAAAGAATTAGCAACGATGAAGGTGTGGGGGCCTTCAACAAACACAGGAATGCAATACAAAAGCACAGAAAGTTTCCTGACACAGGGAGTTTTAGGAAATCACCTTCTTTCTGCCCCGAGGGGGTGTCTCGGAGGAGGGCTGGCCAAGGATGGAGGGAGCATCACTAGATTCAGACTTCCAGTTTCGTAAATGAGGCCTCCAAACCACATCAGCGGCCCCAAATCTGCGCTGATTGCAGGGGGCGTCTCTTTTTTAGATATGAGGAAATGGGCTTTTGATCAAGTGCATAAATCCAGAATTGCCTCTATGTAAAGGCCATTCTGTGAAATCTCCCTTTGCACTCACACTTCTCACCCACACCCAAACTCTGGCAATCTCGAGTCTAGTGATGAGGAAAGGTGCAAGTTAACACGCGCTCGTGGGAATGCAAAAGCCGCTTTCCTCTATCCAGACTGTGCATCCCTGGGCTCCAGAGTTTCCAGGGGATAAACTTGGAACTTACGGGAGGGTGGATCCAGCCGTGACTCCGAGGTCACCCGGGCTGCCAACATCCTTTCCACGCGGATATCCACTCGGGGGACTCTAGGGGTACTGGGTTCCATACTGACTCGCAGCTTCTCTTCATCCTGGCCTTGCAGAGCCCGCTTGACCAGCGGGTCCATGTGCTCGGCAGCCGCACGCGCTCTGCCTGGTGGAGCGCGGGGCTGGCGGGTGGCCCGTGACGTCACGGCGGCTCGCTCCCGGCCGCGGGGGAGGGGGAGAAGCGCGCGCCACCGGGCGGGCCGCGTGTGTCCCGGGTCTCCTAGTGTCTGAAGGTCCCTGGCCTACGGGATCCAGCTCGCCCCTCTGCCTGTTGCCCCAGGTAATGGAGGAACACCAAGTCCGAGAGGAAAACCGCGTGGAGGTGGCGCGCCACTGAGGCTGCCTAGTGCCCAGATGGCTCTAGTAGAGAGCACACTGTCAGCCAGGGCTGAAACCTAGGTCCTACACAGGTCCCACACAGCCTGGGGCTACGTCCAGGAGCTGTCATCTGGCTTCCCTCCCACTGTTCCTTTCTAAAGCAGACACCCATCCCCCTTCACCTTGAAGGCTAGCGGTCTTCCCACTTTTCAGATAGAGGAGACTCCAATGAATTAAAAGGACCAAACTGCTCAGAAATGAGATCAGTAGTTCCCTTAGAAGCCCCCTGAATCTGTTCTATTTCAGAACTCTCATCTGAGAGCACTCCTGGGTACCACCCATCATCTGTGGTTCTGGAGCGAAGGACGCACTAAGCAAACTCGAGCTGAGAGAGGACCACCTGTCTGTAGCATCCTCCACTCTTGGTCCATACAGGGTATTAAAACTAACCTCTCAAATGTCCAAAAGCCTCTGCAAAGAAAGGGAGGCTGGTGTGAAAGACACTCGCATACCAGGGTATTCTTTTCACTATATTAAATCCAGCACTGAACAGGTGCAATTCGCTACTACCATTCAGTCCAGCGTGGCAACCTGCTATAACCGGGAAAGGGAAAGAAAGACTAGGGAGACTCAGATCCTAGCAGGAAACCTGAGTCCTGTAGAAAGCGGGACGCGTACCGAAGTGGTGATACCGGGATCGCGGAAAGTAAGGCGGGCCCACTCTTCGCCAACTATTCTTCACTTTATTTCAACCTCTCAGAGAGCCTTTGTCTCCTCCCTCCCTCTATGTTGCCTTCACTGTCTTCTCTTTTTCATTACTTCTTAGGCACACGAAGATTTCTCTGTTGAAAACAAAATGTATCTTTCTAGTGTGTGTCAGCGCATATGCACGGATAATCGCGCTGTGTTTGGTTGTTTTCCACCCTGTGAATGACCGAACAGATCTCTGGGTTCAGATTATGTCCTTCTTGTGCTAGAGAGTGAAGATGGTTCTGAATTCTACTTCTACATAGGGTGACGTAGGTGCTTTCAGTGTTTCAAGCATTTCCCAGGCCAACTGCTGCGACCTTGGGAAGCTGCAACCACAGACTCTCAGAGGCCCAGTTTTAAAGACAGCTTCAGAACCAAATCCCTGAAGATGTCACCTGATCCTTCCAATTAGTCCTGTACAGCGACTGAAGACCTTCACCCAGGGTCATTCAGCTTTAATCTTGACCCAGTTCGCCCTTCCCTGGGACTGAACTCTGCTGTGCTAATTTTAGACTACTATTTTTTCCCCAACATAATATAAAAAATATTATTTGGGTTTTTCACATAACGCAGTCGAATCACACTTACTGCCCCATCCTCCCATGTCCGTCCTTCAACCCTTGCCAACGAACCCCTGCCCGGCAGAAGTCCATTTGTGTTGCTCATATAGTCACCGGGGCATGGCCATACTCCTAGGGACCAGCCAGCCCCTTAAAGAAAAGTGATTCTTTCCCCACCCCCTCCAGAAGCCATGAGGTGTGGAAACCTACACACTTCAGCATCCTTACCGCATTTTTTTTTTTAAAAGTCTTCTTGAAGACGTTTTGTCCAGGCTGTTACTTTGGGGAATAGGGCTTCCTTTTATGGAATGTTTAAAAATTTTTTTTCCAGTAAAAATTTATAAAAGAAAGTATTTTTAATAGCAGTACTATCCAAAACAAGCATTATAATATATCTGATTCTAATTTTATCTTTTCCTATTGTTTTGTTTGTTGTTTTTGAGACAGGGTTTCTGTGTGTGGCTCTGGCCATTCTGGAACTCTCTCTATAGACCAGGCTGGCTTCAAACTCACAGAGATTCCCCTGCCTCTGCCTCCAGAGTGCTAGGACTAAAGGCATAGGCTACCATTACCTTCAATCTTTTCTTTCTTTCTTTCTTTCTTTCTTTCTTTCCTTCTTTCTTTCTTCTTCTTTTTTTTTTTTTTTATTTTAAAGTCATTTTCAGGGCAGAGATGAAGCCATAGCATGCAAGAAGTCCTGAGTTTGTCCTTCAGCACCACATAAAACCAGGCATGGTAGTACATGCATGAAATCCCCGTGGAGGCAGAAAAACTAGGAGTTCAAGGCTGTCTTTGACAACAAGGACTTGCAGGCAAGCTTTGTATACTTGAGATCCTGCCTCAAAAATTAAAAGTAATTTAATTAATTAATTCAATTATATATATACATATATATGTATATATATACATATATATGTAGTAAAATATTTAAATTATGTAAAACTACAGAAAAAGCAAACTATTAGCTAGAGGTAGCTTTCAAGCACATGAGTTCTAGAAATTAGTTCAGGCACAGACAGATGATTAGACATACGAATTCACCCATGATTGAAGCTGATAAAGCAAGAGTAATTTTATTTTGAATGTTAATACTTCAAACTATTTTTAAATGCAGAGTTTATTTTATTTCTTTTTAATTTTAAGCATTTATTTATTTATTTATTTATTTATGTGTGTATGTCTGTATAGGTATGCTAGCATGAAGATCAAAGAACAACTTTAAGGGGTTGCTCTCTCCTCCCTGCATTTGGATCCCAGGGAGTTTGACATAAGAAATCAGGCTTAGTAACAAGCACCTTTTATACTCTGAGCCATCTTACCAGCTTCATTTCTTTGTTCTTTCTTTCTTAGTGAAAATTTACATTACATTTATGTTACAAAATGGAGGATTTAAAGCTTCATGACTTTAATCTCAGAACTTGGTAGGCAGAGTCAGGTAAATCTTTGAGTTCAAAGCCAGCAGGTCTATACAGAGAAAGAAAGAAAGAAAGAAAGAAAGAAAGAAAGAAAGAAAGAAAGAAAGAAAGAAAGAGAGAAAGAAAGAAAAAAGGAGCAGAAGGAGGAGGAGGGAGAGGAGGAGAAGGAAGAGGACCAGAAGAAGGAGGTGGAGGAGGAAGAGGAAGAGGAGGAAGAGGACCAGAAGAAGGAGGTGGAGGAGGAAGAGGACCAGAAGAAGGAGGTGGAGGAGAAAGAGGAAGAAGAGGAGGAGGACCAGAAGAAGGAGGAAGAGGAGGACCAGAAGAAGAGGGGGGAAGGAAGAAGAAGAGAGTTGGATCTCTCCTTTTAGCCTGTGGGTCCCTAAGACTGAACTCCAGTCATAAGACTTCGTGACATGCACCTTAACCTGCTGAGCCACTTCAGCCATTCTTGCTTCCTTCCTATTTTTCTTCCTTCCTCCCTTCCTACTTTCCTTTCTTCCTTTTCCTTCCCTCTTTCCTATTTTTCTTTCTTCCTTCCTCATATTTGCTGGGTCTAAACTCAAGACCTCATGCAGGCTAGATAAGGGTTCTATCACTTCTTTATTTTTTAGTGAGGGAAATAGATTAATGTGGAGGCAAAACAATGACTACATTTTAAATATCTCTTTATGACATGCTAATCCTCCAGGGGCTCAGAAATGTGAGGATGCAGAAAGGCAGACTGACGCTCCGGTGGCACGTGTTATCCTTTTTGATTGACAGAGCAGGCAGTCTTCTCCATAGCATTGGCTCATTTCCCCTCCCTCCTCTGCTGCTTGTGGATTTCAGTGCAGTTTTCAAGCTGTCCCCCTCCATCCCATACTGTAACTTGTATGGCTATAAGTATTGGGCCTACAATTAAAGACAAATATGTTCTGGACCAATCCTTCCTTTCTCTACATCTGCTTCTCCATCTAAAACCTCCATCCCATCATCAGACAAGAGTGGGTTTCTTCTCCTTTATTATGCGAAGGCAAATCCAGCTCAAGTGACAGAGAAGGATGGAGCCAGAATGAATTGACTCTAGTTCATCGGACTCAGGAGAAGCAGCCAGTCTAGAGATATTCTTCAAAGAAAAAAGAACAGTAGTGTAAAGGCCTGGAGGTACATGAGAACACTGACTGATGTCAGTCAGTCAAGGTTCGTTGACTTTGAGATCATGAGACTGGCCAACACTTGCAGACAGTTTTCTGTTAGGCTATGAACCATGTGTTTTGAGCTGCCCACCCTGTCTCCAGCACCAGCTCCATAAACATGGGTGGCTCCGTGAGGCAGCGAATGGCTCTTGTGAGAGAGCAGGAAGAGAAGGCTTGGATCCAGATGTGGAAGCACTCAACGAGGCCTGTGCTTGGCAAAAGTTGAAAAGAGAGGAGGAGCCTGTGCTCAAACGTGGAAAATGAAGTTGAGTTTGCCAGAGAGGCATTTGAGCACACAGCATGGTCTGCAGAGAATCAGAAACTAAAGTACAAAGTGGCTATGGAAGGTTAAGCCAGCTTCCAAGAGGCCTTGTATATTCCAGGCTGAGGCTGTCACCTCTGTCTTGAAGATCTGTGAGCAGGGCTGAGGCTCCAGGTGTCCTGTCCACTAGAAATATCACCCTGCTTGTCATGAAGAGAATGGATTTCAGCAGAGACTAATCGGAAGCAAAGGGTTCAGTTAGGAGGTCATTTGCGGAAGATGGTTGTATTGGGAAGGTCACCTTGGGAATACCAAGGACTGGAAATGGAGATAGTTCAGGAGAAAAAAACCTGCCAGATAAACAAGGATGAGGGATTGCAGAGAGGAGGAGGGATGATAGCTAGGTTCTTCATCTTAGCCAATGAGGATTGGTGAGACTGGTCATTTAGAGGCAAACAAAAGAAAAAAATTACAGCTATGAGGAGACTGTGGGAGCCCTTGACTGTGAGCTATTAACAGTTGATAGGTGAGTGGGGTAGGATGGAGAGGGAGAAGGGAAGGGGGGAAGAAACAGTTGATAGAGTATCTGCAGGTTGCAAGCCTAGGTGTTCCTAATGCATGGGAAAAGTCTCAGTAGGAAATAGAACCTTTCTGGTATTGATAAGAGTTTCATTTTCTAGGGAGGCTCCACTATCTGAATACAAATGAGACACTAACCTGCTAAGCTTCCAACATTAGACAAGGTCGGTGTGTTCAGAGCTGTATAAACTGGTACTGAACTCTCCATGCTCACTCCTCAGCCTCCAGAATGCTGGATTTACAGTCATGCAACATCATTTCAAGCAATGGATTTATTCAGTAGAGGTTAACATGTTGGGTAGTCGAAAGCACACCCAGGTGAGAAGAATGCTTTAAAATGAGATGACCAAATTCTAAGGATTAAATATTTTCTGGACCTAAGCCGGGCAGTGGTGGTGCATGCCTTTAATCCCAGCACTTGGAAAGCAGAGGCAGGAGGATTTCTGAGTTCGAGGCCAGCCTGGTCTACGGAATGAGTTCCAGGACAGCCAGGGCTATACAGAGAAACCGGGTCTCGAAAAAACAAAACAAAACAAAATTTTGTGGAGCAAAATCGGCACAGGTCGCTTATAATAAAAAACTAGTAGCCAGGTATAGTGGTACATACCTTTCATCCCGACACTTTGGAGGCAGAGGCAGGCAGGTCTCTGTGAGTTTGAAGCCAGCCTGATCTACGACGTAGTGAGTTCCAGGACATGCAGAGCTGCATAGTAAGACCTTGCCTTAAAACGATAAACGAAGTAAATAGAAAATCCTCAGCCACACTATGGGGGTTAGTTTCCTATCTTCTATCTGATCTCTAAGGCCTCAGGAAGCCTTATGTGGGTTATGACACAGCCTTCTTCCCAGTGTCTGCCTAGTGACTGGGTCCCTCATTTCACCCCTTGTCCTTCCTCATTCTCACCATCATGGCTCTGGAAGACTTACCTCTTCTTCCTTCTCGATTCTGCAACAATTCTTCAAATTCAATTCTCTTCCCACTGAGAGCCTCTAAATAGTTGATAGTTGTGGAGGAGGTGCAAGAGACACTGCGGTCTACACGGAACACGTGGTTCTTGGCCTAATAGAAACAGGTTACACACACCCTAACCACGTGGAATCTTACCATTTCTTCTCAGTAGCCTTTTCTTTTCACCTAGAATACCCAGCTTAAGGGCTTACCTCTACTCTCTCCTGTGGTTTTTTCCCTAGTCTCTGCTCTTCCATAAGCACGTGACTTCAGAGTACCACTTCTCCCTTGCATGGCACCGCACGTGGCCCCAGTGGGAGCGCGTTGGACCCAGTGCTGCCTGGCAAACCTCTCCCTCTTTACTGACTAGGCTTCCACTTCCTCTTTGGTTCCTAAAGAGCCCTCAGGCTGAGCTGCTACATTATCATATCAAACAGGTCAGCTGAAGCCCCAAAGTCAAGGTCAAACACCCAGGGAGTGTCAGAACTGTGACTCGCTAACCAGACAACATTCATAACAGAAACAAAATTACAGTTATGAAGTAGGAATGAAAATAATTTTATTGTTGGGAGTCACCACACTATGAGAAACTATATTAAAGGTTCGTAGCATTAGGAAGGTTGAGAAGTACTGTTTTAGACAAGCAGGTCTTACTGAAGGGATGGCTTACATATGTTTTATTATTTTCTGTCACTCATAAAATCCCCCCCCCTCATTTTTTTTAGCCTATTTTCTACTATGTTAAAGCTTTGACTTAATTCCATGTGTCTAAATCTGCTTTTGTTACTTACATTTTGAGGTCATATTAAAGAATGTATTCCCTTGATCAACAAAAATAACCACTTTAAATTTTCTGCCCACTGACGACGTCTTCCTCATAAAGGCTCTACCTTAATTAATGCACCCTCTTTTCGTGGACTTGGAAGCATTCCAGTATTGGGGGGGTACCTCATTTTTGTCTGTCTGTCTGTCTGTCTGTCTGTCTGTCTGTCTTCTGTCTTCCTTCCTCTCTCTCTCTCTCTCTGTCTCTCAATCTTTCTTTCTTTCTTTCTGGCTTTTTGAGACAGGCTACCACACACAGTAGTAGACTCAGCCCATCCTGGAATTTGCTAGACTGGCCTCAAACCTCTTTGAAGTTCCTGCCTTTGCCTCCTAAATCCTGGGATTACAGACCTATGCCACCATACCTGACTTTACATATTGGTTTATAACAAAAAGCAATGTTCACACATTTGTGCATTCGTTCATTACACTATTTATTTACTTTCGGTTTTGACCATGTTTTTCTATGTCGATCAGGTTGACCTATAAGAAGCCCAGGCTGCTCTTGATCTCCCAATCTTCCTGCTTTAGCCTCCCAACTGCTAGAATGACATGTCTGGGCAGCACCACTAGCTGATTAGGTATTTTTAATGGACATATTTTTCTCAGCCCCACTATTTTTTTGTCTAATGTTTTCTTTGACTTTTGTGTATTTGTTCCCAGATTTAGATTTCTTTGTTTATTGTTTGCCATTACAAAAGCAAAGCAGAAAAAAATTTAAGGAAACTAAACAAATATGGCATCTGCTAGGAATAGACACTGCTCACCATGGGGTGTTTGGCTTACCCTCCTAGACACCTACACACATATACACTTACACCTGCTTTTCCTTCAGGAAAGTGGAAGCAAGCCATATACATTATTTATATTCTGCTTTGTCACTTAATAATGCATACTGATCGTGTTTCCATGACAACAGATTCATTGTTGCATCACTTGTCTTTAACAAGCCTATAGCATGGCTCCTTAAGTTTGTAACATATTTTGCTTCAGCAGTCCCCATGGCTGGAAATTCATTTTGCTTGCAAATTTTGCTATGAAATGCAGCACTGTCACACACATGTTTGAGACTAAATCTTTGCCTGGGTCCTTAGTGACATCCTTAGGGTAAATTTTCAAAAGTGACTTATGAAATATTAACACTTAATTTGCTCATATAAACTGTGTATGGGATGCAGTTAATTCACCCATGACGTATTTGAGTGTTCCTTGCACTTACGATGAAAGTTTTAAAAATATGCTGAATTTTAGTACACTCCCCTCTAACAGCCCTTTAATTAGAGATTTCTTACTGCTGTTTTTACGTTCAGAAAGTTGTTACTTATCATGTGAACACATCAATGCCCAGCATCCATTCTATCTAGAAATAAGACTAAGCCTAGAATCTAATCCCACCTTTTTTGCTAGGTACCAGTTCAGGAATGGACTGGTTGATTCATTCTCCCAGTACTTGTGGAAGGAAAACAATTGAACAGTTCTAGGAAAATGTACGGATCCTGAACAAAGACGGGTCATTTCTTCCTAAAGTTCTAAAGTAAACAAGTAAAGATTTTGGTGTTTGAGATAGTGGTTACCCTTAGGAATGCTTTTGCATATAGAAATTATGAATTCTTTTCAATGTGGTTTAAGCAAATAACGGTTTACAATTTGCTATGGTGTAGAGTTTGCAAGTCTCATTCATTGGGAGTATGGAGGAAAGCTATTGGGTTCAGGGGTTCCATGTGATTACAGCAGTACACGCTTTGCAGTAAGAAGGTATCTGATGCAGCCACTGGTATCATTCTCATGATTAAAGTAAGAGAAAAAACTGCAGCCAGGTCTTAGCTTTGGTCAGAAAAAACAAAAGTCACCTGGCCTGATGGTACACAGCTATGATGCAACAAGTGTAGGGACAGAGGCTAGTGGATTAGGAGTTCCAAACCAGCCTGGAGCATACCCAGTCGTAAGATCAGACTTCCCTAAGCTAGCTAGCTACAGGGGAAGCTGGAATTTCCCACTCACTATACCAAAGACATTGAGGGAGTATTAACCAGCGACCAATGTCTGTCTTGGCCAATCAGAGTTGAGCTTTCTGTCATTTGAAAAATGACTTCAACGCAGGACTTATTTATTTATTTATTTATTTATACTTTTCTGTTTTATAATTATTTTTAATCTCTCTCTCTCTTCCCTTCTGAAACTATTAATCTGACTGAAGATTAGCTTTATTGGGCTATAAAATGATACCGTGTTTCTCATGGGAGATCGCAAGTATGGTACTAACACTATAAACATGGAACTCATAGGTTGTGTAGGAAATCCTATGAAGCAGCCGGATTGCTGGTGTTGGGATACACCATTCTGCACTCATGAAGAACTCCGTGTCCCATCCCTGGTCCCGCTGGATAGCAGAGGAATAATTAGGTGGAGCCATGGCTGCCTTTCACTAGGACCAAATGGTTTATCAACTGGCTCTTGGTGTGGTGCTCCCAAATTCTTAGCTGAAGGTTCTATCCTACAACCTCAGCAAGTGTCCAAGCACTCAGTCACAGAAAGACTTTTATCTTGTAGCTGCTGTCTCTACCTATACCAAGGTTGGTGTGTCTCCCACACCAGGGAGGCACTTCCAAGAACACTTGACTACTGAGATACAGATACACTTCAAAAGTCAGAGATAGCTCTGAGGAAAAAGTTAGCTATTGTAGATCACAGACAAACCTCCATCAGCTGCCATCTGGACATGTTCTCTATGGATTTAAGCCTTCACTTAGAAAAACTTCACTACAGGATAAGATGAGGCCAGCATGGATGCTGTGTCAGAAAGCTTTGAGGTGGGATGGTCTAAGACAGTGGTGCTCAACCTTCCTAATACTGTGACCCTTTAATACAGTTCACTTGTTATTGTGATTCCTAATCATAGCTCATTGCTAACTCATAACTATAATTTTGCTACTGCTATGAGTTGTAATAAAATATCTGATATGCAGGATATCTGATATGCACCCTCTGTAAGTGGATCATTTGATCTCAAAGGAATTGCACCTACAGGTTAAGAACCACTTACCTAGAACCTTTCACCAAACGGACATCTAGGTTTCTTCCTCTGAGCAAAGAACCTAATAGTACCCATTTCACACCTGGTTTGAGAGCATAAAAGAAGATAAACTCCCAGTGGATAAGTCTTCCACCATCAGAAAATTAGCTGCTGCCTTGTACTCTATTCTGACAGACCTGATGACACTGTTCATTCAGTGTCTCCAGAATCTGGCATATGGTAGGTTTCCAGTTAATCGATAAGTGTTTATAAGTTGAATACAGACCCTAAGGTAGAGTCTGACTCTCAAGAAACAGTCTTCAGTGATATCTTCTCTCTGTACAGCAATTTCACATTGGGCTGATGGGAAGGAAGCTACATACTCAGTCTTCTCTCCACCAGCAGTGATTTCATCTAAGCTCTCCTCGTGTTATGCATTTTTAAAAGAATATTAATTAGTTAATTAATTTGATTTTTCGAGACAGCATTTTTCTGGGTAGCCCTGGCTGTCCTGGAACTCACTTGGTAGATCAGGCTGACCTCCAACTCAAGAGATCTGCCTGCCTCTCCCTTACAAGTACTTGGATCAAAGGCATGTGCCACCACCACCATCCAGCTTCCTGGTGCTATATAAATGAGTCCCTGTCTCAAATAAACAAACAGATGGAAGGAAGGAAGATAGATGAGAGGGGAGGTCATTCATCATATTCGCAGCACAGTCAAAAGAGGAAGGATTTCTGAGACAAAGATGTATGTTATAGTTTCTGGCAACCTGACACAAATGTACACACACCTAGGGAAAGGGAATCTGAGTTGGTGAACTGCCTCCATCAGATTGGCACGTGGGCATGGCGGGGGGGGGGGGGCATTTTCTGAATTGTTAATTGAGGGAGGCAGTCATAGCCTATTGTGGGCACCCCTGCTTCCGCTCTTGCTTCCATGTTCCTGACTGTCTTAACCTCTCTCAGTTCTGATGTGGAATGTAAGCCAAATAAACTCCCCACCATGCACTGGTTTTTGGAGTTTTATCACAGCCACGAGAAATCACACTGGAATATCTACGTCCTAGGCCTGAAACAAATGAACTGTTACCAAGGACCAGATTGACCAAGCTAGACAAGGTCTCAGAAACTTCCAAGCCAGGGCCTCTTTTTGCTCATGGTCTCTGGGAGTAAAGCTGACCTGCCCAATACCACATAACTAATTACAGGCTTAGCCAGGACTGAAACTAGGTTTCTTACCCACACTGGTTTTTGGTAAAGTGGTAAATGTCTACAAGGGTTTTCCTCCATTTTCTGGATGGATGCATGCCCTTTATCCATGCAGTGTGTAGGCTTCTACCTTTTTGAATCCGTTGTGTAGTTTCTGTGCTTTGGGGAAATGAAGGAAGGGGTGGGTGCTCCTCTGACTGGACACAGCTAAGGATGTTAGATAAGTGGTCTTGACAAATCGAATCACTTATTGATGATTAAATATTAACCAGGCCCTCCTAGATACATACTTCCATTCCCACCAAACTTTCCTGGTTGCTTGTATAGCTCTGATCGTTGGGAGTGCCACCTTCCTGTCTTTCTTGGCTTCTCTACGCTTTATTCATCTGTGGTGGCTAATCTTGGTCATCAACGTGACAAGCCCAGAAAAAAAGAACCTCAGTTGAAGAATTGCCTCCATTAAGTTGGTCTGTAGGATATTTTCTTGACTGACAATTGACGAAGCAAGAGCCTAGCCCACTATGGGCGGTGCCATCCCTTGGCAGATGGTCCTGAGTTTTATAAGAAAGGTAGGCGAACAAGCCAGAGGATCTTTGCCTCTGCGTCAATTCTGACCTTCCCATTCCTGCCCTGACTCATTCAGTGACAAACTATGGCATGACAAATTAAGTTAAAGAAACCCTTTCCTTGTCCGAGTTGGGTTTGGTCAGTGTTTTATCACAGAAACAACAACAAAAAGTCAAATTAGAACACCACTCCATATCTATTCCCAATAGTTTTTAGAACCTCGTGAATCATAAAGAGACAAAATCTATGCCTTTTCATTCTGAATCTTAGGTTCAAGCAGGTTATCTACCACCTACATGTCTTTGAAGATTTGTTGACATAAAAAAAAAAAAAAAAAAATCAATGTTGTGAGGCCACAGCACCAAATCTGGAGACCCAAATCACCTAGTTGCCATATGTCTTGGCTTTTCTCCAAACCTAATTATATAAAAAGTTATTGATCACACAGATCCTCAGCTTGCTTCTAACTATGTGCTTCAAAATGGGAACAAGGACATCTGTTTCCCAGGATTCTAGAGTTACAGGCTCTGTAGTTGTAGATGTGCCTGTGGTGTTTGGTACACAGTCATCGCCTAGTAAACATTTGATAGGAACTGTCAGTACCTAACCCATTGGCTTATGCCCATCTGCAATAGTATTTCCTTGGTTTTGTTTGTAAATGCGACAGATGATGATAATCGAGAACAAACCCTACAGAGAAGATAGCAGAGACCCTCTTCTAGTTTTAATTGTAGTCTGGCCTCTCTGGCCCTCACACTAGACCTCAGTCTTAGCATACAAGGAGTTGAACATACGCAGTGTCCAGCAGCACAAGAGTACAAACCCAGGATAACCTTAAGTCTCCTTTAGTGCCTCCCTAAGAAAACCCATGGCTGCTAAAAGAAGTATTATCATTCTAGTCAACACCTAAAGACGTTGCCTCTGTTACCCAGTTTCAGTCATGTGGGCCCATTTTTCTCCAATCTTTCTTTTTTTGGGAAATTTTTTTCTTTTCTTTTGTTTTTCTTTGAGAGGGGGTCTTTTGTGGCTTAGGCTGAGATTGAATTCACTACCATATATCTGAGAAATGAAAATTTCAGTAAGGCTGACATGGTGGTACACGTCTGTGATCCTAGCACTTGAAAGATGGAGGCTGGGGGGGATCAGATGTTTAAGGCCAGTCTTCACTACGAAGTGAATATCAGGTGGTAGGGCACCTCTTTTAGACAGCCGTGCCGGCAGGCCAGAGACCAAGAAGAGCTCAGAAGCTTCAGGATGTAGCTTCCAAGTTACCCTAGACATCACCAATCTAATCAGTTCACAAAGGTTTGAACCTGGGTACAGAGTAAAGGTCACTGGCCAGATCTCAGAGATTATAATTCATTCATCCACATATCTTTTCACCAGACCTCAATGAGTACCTGTGTGTATAAAGTCAATGAACCTGTTATTCTGCTGTCTGTGTAGCCTAATCAACCTCCATCGTATCTCTTCCCTTTTGTCTTTACATTGAAGATTTTTTTTCCTAACAGTTTAAATGTTATCACTGTAACTTCTTGTCTTGTCTTCAGGGAGTTCATTGTAACCTTTCTATTTTGTCTGTGATAAGTGACAGAGGAAGGATATGTCACTGAATACAAGTTATATATAAATGTATTAGTCGGCTTTGGCTGCAGGAAAAAAAAAATACTGGGACGTCACAGGTGGTTTGTTTCTTTTCTTGCAGCTGCACATTTTAGCTCTGGCTGTGTTCAGCTTGTGACTTTTTTTTTTTTTTTTTTTTTTTTTTGGTTTTTCGAGACAGGGTTTCTCTGTATAGCCCTGGCTGTCCTGGAACTCACTGGTAGACCAGGCTGGCCTCGAACTCAGAAATCCGCCCTCCTCTGCCTCCCAAGTGCTGGGATTAAAGGCGTGCACCACCACTGCCCGGCAGCTTGTGTCTTTTTATTGACAGATCTGGTTTGATGGGCATGGCCATTTGGGGACAAGCTCTCACAGCTGAGTATAAAAGCAGGAAAGATGTTTTGTCTTAGAATTTTCATTGCCTTGAAGAGACATCATGACCAAGGCAGCTCTTATAAAGGACGACATCTTATTGTGGCTGGCTTAAAGGTTCAGAGGTTCAGTCCGTTATCATCATGGTGGGAAGCATGGCAGCATCCAGGCAGGCATGGCACTGGAGGAACTGAAAGTTTTTGCCTGACATTTCAGCGGTCTGTAGATCCCTGATTGCAGTATCTAGTTGAGGCTGTTACATGCATGCAGAAATATAGGAATTTTTTTTTTTTTTGTATTTTTACATTTTTATAACCTCTATAGCCAGCAGAGAGCTGAGATATCAATACAAACCCTTAGTATGTGTCAGCTGAGTAAATGAACAGATGAAGTAAGACAGACACCCACCGGGCAGTGGTGGTGCACGCCTTTAATCCCAGCACTTGGGAGGCAGAGGCAGGCAGATTTCTGAGTTCGAGGCCAGCCTGGTCTACAGAGTGAGTTCCAGGACAACCAAGGCTATACAGAGAAACCCTATCTCGAAAACAAAACAAAACAAAACAAAAACAAAACAAGCAAACAAAAAAAAGTAAGACAGACACTACAGTAACGTGAGCAGAGCTTATTACTGGCTGGGCACATTTCTAAGTGCTTTTTGTATGTAAGCACATTGAAATCTCACAACAAATGATGAAGTAAACACTATTATTAACTCCATTTTTATTGAAGGGAGAGTGAGACACCAAAAGCTTCAGTGTTTTTCTCAAGGTCACTCAGTCGGCTGCAGAGTCTATAATTAAAGTCGTATAGAAAGAAAAGGATGCAACACCTTTGGAAGTTTTTTTTTGTTTTTTTGTTTTTTTTTTTTTTCCCAACTGGTATTGTTAGTGGTTGGTTGGTATGGACACTATGCTGTGTCTAGCTGTAACTGAAGAGTAATGGACCATCTCTCCCTTGGCAGTAATCTAAACCAGGTGGAAGAACTTCTGAGTTCTTGCCCCGTGGTAAGGGCTATATTAAACAATTCTTGGTTCCAAACCAGAAGCACAGGTTCTCCCAAACAGGACCATTTCCTTATAAATAGCTAAGATTGATGGCGTTGCTTCATTACCTTTATAACGCATGCCCGTCAACCCTGAATATCATAAGCTGGTTGGACTAGCCCATCGAGTATGAAGTCTTTGATGTCTTGATCAACTCAGTTTATCTAGAGCAAACAGCCATGTGCCCATCTGTCACTGGTCAAACACAAAGAACCCGATTGCTTTTAAATTGTCACTGCAGACTTTTCTGGCCCCAGAGAAAATTACATATACTGAAGTCAGCACTTGGAGGTAGCACAGGTAGACACAAAGAAAAGAACTCACTGCTACTCTCCCCATACGTATGAATTAAACACTGACCCCCTTTGGGTCTCAGTTATCATCAGTGGTACAGAAGAACTGTACATGGTTGTCCTCAATGTCCATTATGCTCTAAGGTTCTCACAGTCTGTGGATGTATTTACTCTTGAACCTCGGCAGCATGCCAGGTCTGTGGAGGAAGAGGTAAGAAATGCACATTTCTCCTTTTGTTTGTATTCATTCAGCAAATATGTATCCCCAGACTGTTATTTGCTAGGGTTAACTTTAGGCACGGAGGATGAGCAAAACAGAAAAGCAGGCCTGGCAATGTTAGAGGACTTTCCTGCTGTCTGTGAGGCCCTGGATTTAATTTAATTTGACTTGTGTTATACAAGCTGCAGTCTGGCATTTGGAAGGTTGCAGCCCTCCCAACCAGAAGTTTAAGGTCATTCTTGGGCTCCACAATGAGTTAGGGGCCAGCCTGGACTATATAATATTCTCTCAAAATAAAATAAACAAAACACCAGAAAAATATTTCTGCCATCCTGAAGCTTACCTTCTATGGAGAAGAAAATATTTTCGTAAGCAAAAGAGGATTTCCATGTATTTGAAGGTAGCAACTGCTGTAGAGAAAATAAAGCAGAGATGAGGACTTACTGGGCTGATTCATGCCCACCCCACCCCACCCCACTCGGATATTGAAGTCCTCACCCTCAGTACCTGAGAATGTGACCTTATTTGGAAATAGAGTCACTTCAAGAATAATTATTTGAGCTGAGGTCATAGTGGTAGGCCCTACTCCAATGTGATTGGTGCCCCCATAAAAAGAGGGAAACTGGCCGGGCAGTGATGGCGCATGCCTTTAATCCCAGCACTTGGGAGGCAGAGGCAGGCGGATTTCTGAGTTCGAGGTCAGCCTGGTCTACAGAGTGAGTTCCAGGACAGCCAGGGCTACACAGAGAAACCCTGTCTCGAAAAAAAAAAAAAAAAAAAAAAAAAAAGGGAAACTGGTCATACACAAAGAAGGCCTAGGTGAAGACCAGTGAGAAACAGTAAGAATGTCATTGGACAGCTTGTGCTGGAGAGAAAGATCGGGTGTTAAGAGAGCAAGCATATTATTGTTGTAAAGACTCAAGAGACTCAAGTTCAACACCCAGCATCCAGGTCTGGAGGCTTTTAGAACTGTAACTCCCTCTTCTGCCTCCAAGGGCACACTCATCAAACAGAAACATACCCACACACAGATACACATAATTAATGCTAATTTTTTTTTTTTTAAGAATGCTATTTGAACATAAAGGTGGAGACCAGGGTGGTACATGAGCCAATCACAGCATGCCAAAGACATCAGGAGCTAAGAAAAAAAGGATGAAAAGGCCATGAACTTAGAAAGATGGGGCTGGGCCAGCCCCTTCACCCTGGACTTCTAGCCTTGAAAACTGCAATGACAGCTTTACCTTGTTTAAGCCCCCCAGAGTGTGGTCAGAGACGGGAGATGCTAGCAATATTCTTTAAGATGCAGGCCATTAAGTAACTGTAAGTGAGCTATGGTCACTTCTAAAAGGATAACTCAGTTGCTGGATGAATGGGATGCCAGAAGTAAAAAAAAAAAAAAAAAATGGCAGTAGTGGTACAGTCATTTTAGCATGGTCCAGAGAGAGGATGCTGATATGCTGATGGAGGCAGTAAGGAGTGATGAGGTTATCAAGAGTATATAACTACACATCTGTTCAGGTGGTTCTTATATCAAGTGTCTTCATGTATACATTGATGGCTGCAATTATCACAAATTATTCACAAAGGCGTTCTTTTGGTTAAACGAAGAAGAGGAAAGGTATGTGGTACATGCCTTTAATCTCAGTGCTCAGAAGGTGACGGCAGGAGGGTCCTGAGTTCAAGGCCAGCCTATCTCCTATCTCACAACAACAACAAAGGTACCTGTGCAATTCAGGCTATGAACTGGCTGAGCAACCTTCTCCAAGAGTATTCTTGCTGCCTTCAGGTTCCCTGGAAATAGATGCTCTGATGCAGGTTTCCCTGTAGGAGGTTCATTAGTCAGAACCTTGGGAATAAAGGAAGACAGGCAGTAGCTAATGTCACCAGAAACTGCAATTAAGATGGCCGTGCAGAGAAGCTCAGCTGAGGCTGTCAGGCTAAGCCTTGTCACTCTTAGATGTGGGCTACTCTGGGAGAGGGCAATTACCCTGGAAGAAAGAGCTTAGAGACAGAGGCAGCAAGCAAGCATTTCTAGCAGTCAGGGTAATGGATGCTGTGGTCAGAAAGACTAATTGGATCAGTGAATCTTGACATCAACTAAAATCCCTGGCTCCACAAAGGCAGACAGCCAATATATCCATTTGGATTTTACTTTTTTTTTTTTTTTTTTTTTTTTTTTTGCTCAGGATAGTATCGATAGCTTTGACTGGCCTGGAACTCACTGTGTGGAATGGGGTGGCTTCTAATTTAGCAGTCTTTTTGTCTCTGTGCTCCAGCTGCTGTGATCACGGGTGCTAGCTTCTATTCAGGCTTATTTCCTATCATTGGAAACAAAATAAAGAAAAGAAAAAAAAATGGTATGCTTTCATGGAAACATGTAGATTTGTTCTCTCTGTATGGACTTGTCTCACAATGCTCTTACCTTCACTGGCCTGTGGTTCATCTCTGTAGTAGTATATGTGTGTACATCCATACCTTCTCAGCAATAAACACGGTTTGGAAAGACGATTATACTTCTAGCTCTATCTCATTCTTGCCTCTCCATGGTGCCTTCCCCATCCCATTTAAATGAACAAAGTCAAGTGATCCAGTGCTTTTGGCTAAACACTAGAAAATGGACATATGTGATTTGGAGTCACTGAGTGGTTTGATGAAACCTGAGGCTCAAAGATATTGGTGACACTCAACAGAATCATCATCCTCTCTCTTCCTCATCCTTATTTTTTTTAAATCTTTAAATATTTACTTATTTTGCTATTTTGAGTTTATGAGTGCTTTGCCTGCATGTTTGTATGTGCACTTTATGTGTGCCTGGTACTCACATAGTTTAGAAGAAGACACTGGATTCCCTAAGATTGGAGCTACACGTAGTTCTGATCTGTCATATGGATGCTGAGAATCAGACTGAGTCCTGTGGCAGAGCAACAATTGCTCCAAGCCCCCAAGACCACGTTACTAACGTCAGGCCATTGTTACTAAATTTTTGAAACACAGTCCCACTATATTTCCTAGGCTGGCTTCAAACTCACAAGCTTCTTTCAGTCTTCCAAGAGCTGAGATTACAGGCTTGTGCTACTGTGCCTTTGATCTTTATTGATTGAAGATATTTTCAGTTCTGTGGTCAGATCTGGGGTTGTCGGCAGAAGGCTAGTTAAAAGTTTTCTGGGCTGCTGGGCAGTGCTGGCACATGCCTTTAATCCCAGCACTTGGGAGGCAGAGGCAGGAAGATCTCTGTGAGTTTAAGGCCAGCTTGTTCTTTTTTTTTTTTTTTTTTTTTTTTTGGCTTTTTCAAGACAGGGTTTCTCTGTGTAGCCCTGGCTGTCCTGGAACTCACTCTGTAGACCAGGCTGGCCTCGAACTCAGAAATCCGCCTGCCTCTGCCTCCCAAGTGCTGGGATTAAAGGCGTGTGCCACCACCGCCCGGCAATCATGGAGTTCATTTTGTGTTGGCCAACAACTTCTGGATTGGGGCCTGTCCTAGATTGTGGCTATCATACCCAGTGTCTCTCCAATGGAGAAAATGGCTTTCCTTTCTCAGTAGGCATCAACTGCAAATAGCTTCATGGCTAAGGGATGGGACTTTGTGTCTCCTTTGCCTTCGTAGTGGTGGGATCTTGTCTGGTTTATATACGTGAAGGTTCTGTGTGTGTGTGTGTGTGTGTGTGTGTGTGTGTGTGTGTGTGTGTGGTCACAGCCTCTGCAAGTTCCTATGTTCATCAGTCCTGTTGAGTCTGAAAGTCAACCATCCACTACTTCTGGCTCTTATGATCTTTCCACTTCCTTTTCTGATCTCTGATCCTTGAGGGGATGGGTTTGAGGAAGACAGCCCATTTAGAAGTGATGGCTTCATAATCCCTTACTCTCTGTAGTAAATGGTCCAGTTGGGGACCTCTGTGCTATCCAATTAAATCACCTTGTGGTGAAGACTGCACAAAGCACCTACCCAATGAGTGTAACAAAAAGTCATTAGAAATCATTTTATTGTCTGCTTCTTTAGCAACATAATAGTAATAGCTTTGCCCCTAGGACTTCCTCCACCCCACCCAAGACACTTCCCAAGACAAGGTTTTTCTGTGTGTACCCTTGGCTATCCTGAAGCTCATTTTGTAAGTCAAGCTGTCCTTGAACTCACAGAGGTCCACCCTGACTATGTCTTCCATATGCTGGGATTAAAGGTGTATGCCACCACCCTTGGATGAACAATTACCTTTCTAATCTCAGGTTCCTGGCGCTTTAGCAAGTGTCAGGTACTGGTTTCATCTCATGGAGTGGTTCTTAAATCCAATTCCATGTCATGGTTTCCCTGTGTTTGGAGAAACTGGCAAGCAAGTATTTAGCAACTGCTAAGCAGGCAAGTGCTAAGCCCTTAGGTCACAAAGAATAAACAGTGGTTCTAGCCTGAAGGACTTCCCGGGTAGGTGAGTTTGGTATGTCCTCTGTTCTTTCTCCTGGTGACTCTCCAAGAACAGGTGCAAGAGAAGTGAAGGCCAGCAATAATAAATGTCCTAGTTTATTTCCTTTTGCTGTGATAAAGTACTCTCACAGAAGCAACTTAGGGGAGAAAGTGTTTATTTTTAATTCACCGTCTGTCATGGAGGAAAGTCAACAACAGGGAACTTTAAAGCGGCCAGTTACATACCATATCCACATTTGGGGAGCAAAGAAAAACCAGTGCTTGCTGATGTTGGATTCTGCTTCTCCATTCACACAGCCCAGGAGGAACCAGTCAGGAAATGATGTCACCACAGTGGTTGGGTCTTCCCACCTTTATTAATGTAATCAAAATGATTCTTCACAGGCATGCCCAGCGGCCCAGCTCCTAGGTGATCTAGATCCTGGCAAGCTGACAACATTAACTATCCCAGTAAGTGGTGCTCTGACATCAGATGAAGTATGAGCAGTTCAAGAAGCAAGAGCCGGACGTGGAGGTTTTGAAGTCAAAACGCTGAACCGGTGAGTGGCCGAGTCAGCAACAACATGGCAGTCAGAATGCAGCTCTCTGAGGAAGAGGAAGGGCAACATTTAAGCTTCCCTCTCCTCTGGACAGCATTCAATGGTAGTCAAAAGACTTTCAATGTATATAGTTATGGTATCCAGAACGGCTCAGAGGTGGTTGCTCTCATGTATTCATCCTGTATTTGATCCCATGCAAGATGAGAAAGGCACAGGTATCAAGCAAGAACTTACGGGAGAAATGGTATGGTGGTTTTCCGCTGTGCTGTCTCCTGGATTACTTGCTCTGCTAGACGTCAGGTGTCATTTAAGGAAGATGTTCAAGTGCCACGTCCTTAGCCATATAGTAATGTACCTTTTGCACAATTATATATTTTAAGTAATCAAGCAATTATTTTTCATGCTTTAATTTAAGAAAGAAAAAGGAACTGAAATATTATTGCATCATTTCCTCCTTTGCTTTCTTCCCTCCAGCCCCCTCCCAGGTCCCATCCCTCTAACACCTCCCACATTTCTCCCTTGACTTCCTTGCAAATTCACGCGGCTTTCCTTTTTAAAAAAAAAAAATGTATAAATCTGGGCTGGGGAGATGGCTCAGCAGTTAAGAGCACTGACTGCTCTTCCAGAGGTCCTGAGTTCAATTCCCAGCAACCATCTGATCCTATGTACGCATATACAGAAATGCACACAAACATGCACGCACACTCACAGAAGTGTACACTCACATGCTTATACCCTCCTATCACATGTAAAATAACATACAGTAAGGGTTCTCCCCAGTAAACCATCCGTGAACAGGTGCCATTTAAATGTAATTGAGCCTAGTCAGTGAAATGGCTCAGTGGGTGAAGGTGCTTTCTGCCAACCGGATGACTGAAGACTTAGGTTTGATGCTGGAGACCCACAACTCAGAAGAAGAGAACCAGCTGCCTTGAATTGTCCTCTAACTACAAAACTACAAACATGCCACTATGCACCCACACATTTGCACACACTAAACATATAAACAAACAAACAAACAAACACATGTTTTAAAAAATTAAACTTGGGCCGGGTGGTGGTGGTGGTGGTGGCGGCGGCGGCGGCGGCGGCGGCGGCGGCGGAGGCGCACACCTTTAATCCCAGCACTTGGGAGGCAGAGACAGGCGGATTTCTGAGTTCCAGGCCAGCCTGGTCTACAAAGTGAGTTCCAGGACAGCCAGGACTACACAGAGAAACCCTGTCTCGAAACACCACCCCCACCCCCCACCCCCCCAAAAAAATTAAACTTGGGCTGGAGAGATGGCTTCATGGTTAAGAGCACCTTATGCTCTTCCAGAGTTTCTGAGTGCAATTCCCAGCAACCACATGGTGGCTTACAACCATCAGTTGTGAGATCTGATGCCCTCTTCTGCTGTGTCTGAAGACAGTGACAATGTACTCACGTACATAGAATAAATAAATCTTTAAAAAAAAAAAATCAAACTTAGTCGAGCTGATGTCTTAGATCATCACAACAGCAGGATACAAAGCCTGCACATCCTAACTAACCCTATCCCCTAAGAGAGTCTGGAACTTGTAGGTTTTAGCTAGAGCTGGAATCAGTGAGCATTTATGGGCTGATGACAAGCTGCTGTGTTCCCAGGTACACAGAAGAGGTGGCCTTGACCAGACTCAGAACAAGTTGATTTGAAGATCTGTTGCATCGGGCAGTGGTGGTACACACCTTTAATTCCAGCACTTGGAAGGCAGAGGCAGGTAGATTTCTAAATTCAAGGCCAGCCTGGTCTACAGAGTGAGTTCCAGGGCTATACAGAGAAACTCTGTCTCGAAAAACCAAAAGAAGAAGAAGAAGAGGGTGAGGAAGAGGAGGAGGAGGAGGTCTGTTGCTTCTCTGCCCTCCTTGGGTAGGCTGTGGTGGGGGGTGGGGGGCAGGGGGTGGAGGGTGGTGGGGTTGGTGAAGTGAGATTTCCCAGCATCATTCCTGAGAAAGCAGGCTGAGCTGTACCAGCTTGCATAGCTTCTTAGTATCAACACAGAACTGGAAAGAAGGCACACAATGGGCTCTGTTTACTTCTAGGAAACAGGCTCCAGATGCTAGGAAACACCATCTAGTGCCTGCTAGCTTCGATGATCCATGTGGCCTGAGAAAAGACAACTTCATTCCCCTGTCTATGGCATCGTAGTGCTTGTCTCCAGGAGGACATTTTGGGTAGGTGGACACACAGGACCGGGACTCAAAAAGGGTGCCACATAGTTTAATGGTTTAATGCTCTGAGGTCACCATCTGAAAATTATTAATATATGAACAAGGGACAGAATGCTTCCATTTTGTACTGGCCCCTGCAAATTATGTATCTGGTCCTCTTGACCCCTCTGCCCTTTGTATAGCGTCTTCTGTACCCAGACTGCTTCCTCTCCCACCGTATCTGAGAGATCAAGGCCTAATTACTTTTTCTTCCCTGATTCCTTCTTATCTTCCTGTTTTCTAGTTTCTCATTTTCTCCAAAGAAGGTCTAGGGGGGGAGGGGGTATTTCTTTAAGCAAGGGCAATTTACTGAGAAATTCGACTGCCTTCCCCCTTCCCCTCCCCTCCCGTCTTCCTCCCCCTCACAAGTAGTCCTTAAGTGTCTCAGGGAAGAGAGGGGCCTTAGTTTCTCCCTAATCTATGACAGGACATCGAAAGGCTTGTCTGTGCTTGTGAGCTCATAAGCACAAAAGCCATGTCATATCCAGAAAAGGACAGCATTTCAGGATACCTTTCTCTGGCTCTTTGTTTGTTCGTTCCCTGTTCCCACTCAGATGTACTTAGTTGAAGGCGTGACAGGTATTCCTTTTAGTGCTGAGCATCCAACAGTCACCCTTCACAGTGCTTGGACCAGTTAGGAGTCTCTGTATTGATCATCACCGACTGCAAACAGAAGTGTCTCTGATTGGGCCTGAGATTAGCACTAATCTATGGTGTAAGCAAACATCTTTTTATTTCACATAAATTATTTATAGTGAGGTTGGGCTGAGAGGCCCAGGTCTTCAGACTCTACAGGAAGTCCCTTTACCTGTGAGTCATTTTGCTGGCCTTAACATATTGGAAAGTACTTTGACACTAGAGCCATCTCAACCTCCTTACTCTTCTCCCCTTTATAAGAAAGGTTGTGAGGTTCTCTTTTTATATTGTAAGTAAACATATTTAAATGAAGAGGTATCTTAGTTTCTGTTCTATTGCTGTGAAGAGACATCATTACCAAAGAAACTCGTAAAGAATGCATTTAATTGGAGGCTTGCTGACAGTTTTAGAGGGTTAGTCCATGACCGTCATGATGGAAAGGCATGGCACTGGAGCAGCAACTAAAAGATGTGTACATCCTGATCTTCGGGCAGCAAGTAGAGAAAGAGAGATTGGATCTGGCGGGGCATTTAAAACGTCAAAGGCCACCCCCAGTGACATACCTCCAACAAGAAAACACCTAATCTTTGGAAAACATTTCTACTAACTGAAATCCAAGCTTTCAAGCATATGAGCCTATGGGTCGGTCCATTTTCATTCCAATCACCCAAAGGGTCAGTGGAATAGCTCTGTGGATGAAGGAGCTTGCTATCAAACCTGACCACCTGAATTCAATTCCTGGAACCCATGTGGTAGAAGCAGCAGAATGCCTCTAGGAAGTTGCCCTGTGACCATCACAACATGCTGTGGCACATACACACAGCCCATCCATTAAATGAATGAATGAATGAATGAATAAATAAATGTAAAAAAATTTATTTAAAATAAGAAATTAAGGTAAGTTAATAATGAAGAGAAAAACAATACGGTAAATATAAAGCTAAGAACAATATTAATATTGATAAAAGAGCCTTCCTTGGTCCCATGAAGGCTGGACACCGAGTGTGGAGAAATTCGAGGGTGGGGAAGTGGGAGTGGGGGTAGGTGGGGGCACATCCTCATAGAAGCAGGAGGAGGGGGGATGGAATAGGGGGTTCCTGAGTGGAGGGGAATGGGGTAAGGGGATAAAAGACATGTGCCACCACCGCCCGGCTCAATGATTTATTCTTAACATCTCCAGAGTTCAAAATAAAATCAACGTATTAAGAATAATACAATAATGTAGTCTCTGTTCTGTGCTCAAAGACAAAAAGATTTGGCATCTGGGCAGAAGTTTTTCTCATGAGCTTCCAAAAAGGTTACTTTAATGAACTGATGGGCTTTACTGACAGCCTTGGTATGCAGCAACGTTCAACTGAAGGTATATTTTAGATTACATGTAAAAATTACTTATGCTCCAGGAATACAAAACGACGGTGTGTTCTGTTGATATCTAAAGGCTGAGATCAATTGCAGTTTGGACTTAATTGGAATTATTAGGGCTGGAACTCAGTGCTGGGGCACTTATCCAGCCTGGATGAGGTCATGGATTTGAAGCCCAGAACTGTAATAAAGACAAAGCCAACAATAATAGCAGTCAAGGAAACAGTGTGGCTTGTAGCAGTCAAGGCAGGGGAAGCAATGCTACTATAACAAACCACTCTGAACTCTCCATGACTTACAACGAAGTTCCATTTCTTCATTGTAAAGTGTTTCCCCTGGGTTAACTAAGTAACTGTTTTGCTCTGAGATTTCCAGTGGTGCATATACTAGATCTGAAACATTTGCCCTCAAGCATCAAATCTAAGGTCTACTCACCTTTTATTGGCCAAAGCAGGTCAAAGGGTCTAACTAAGCAGGACAGGCAAGTTAACTACCACATTTCCAAGAGTATGAAGACTTAGAAACGTTTGAATTATACACCACAAGACTATACTTAGTGAGATATCTATCTATTCTATCTACCCATGTATTATCTATCTATCTATCTATCTATCTATCTATCTATCTATCTATCTATCATTTATGTACCTACCTATCTATTATCTACATACCTACCTATCAGTCTATCATCTATGATCTATCCCAGTGCTGAAGAATCAAATTCAAGGCCTCAGCAACTAGGCTTGTCCAATTGCACAGAGCCTCTATAGAATAAATTCTTTAAATGATAGAGTAATTGTCTATTGCTATGTAATAAACTGTCTTCCCCATCATGAGTGAGTAAAAGCATTTAAATAGTGAATAGATAATTATATATTTTTTTTAATTTGTGAGCAGAGGACTGAATATGGAGCTGTATATGTATAATCTAAAATTTTAGGAGTTGGAGGTAGAAAGATCAGGAGTTCAAGGCCAGTTTCAACTACATAATGAGTATAAGGCAGCCTGGACTTACATGAATCTGTGTTTGTTTTAAAGTGTGTGTGTGTGTGTGTTTGAAGCAGGTTATGGTGACACATACATATAATTCTAGCTACCCTGGAGGTCAAGGAAAGCAGATCAGGAACTTGAGGTCAGCTTTGGCTACAAAATAACAGCTCCAAAACTAGGGATTTGAGTGTATGCCTTCCCCAGCTCTCTAGCCCTCTCTCATTCTCAGGAGTGTTCTTAAAAAACTGTCTATATTCTCCTTCTTCTTCTTCTTCTTCTTCTTCTTCTTCTTCTTCTTCTTCTTCTTCTTCTTCTTCTTCTTCTTCTACTACTACTCCTCACACACACATACACAAATGTGTGTATATATATATATATATATATATATATATATATATATATATATATAGTGATTTTGCTATGTTGCCCAAGCTAGTTTCAAACTCATGAACTCCCAGGATCCTCCTGCCTCAGTCTTCAAAGGAGCTGGGACAAAAGGCATGTGTTACAATTTCCAGCCACCTACAGTTTCTTTTACTGAACAGCTTCTGTCTTCTGGGCACCAGGGAAATCCTAAAGATAATGAACAGTGGTGACATAATCTTTCTCTGCATGAAGCTTTCAGCTGAGAAAGGCCACCAGTGCGCCGGAGGCATGCGCAAAAGCCTGAGAAAAGCTTGAGAGTCCCCAATCTAACGGCCAAGCCAAGAACACCTCCTTTTGCTCTAATCCAGGTCTCTCATCCTCATTATTTTTTACCATCTACTAAATCCAGCCACCACCTTTTAGATCTCAAACCACTTGAAAAAACAAACTATAGCTTGCTTTGAAATAATCCTGTAACCTGCTCTCTGCCAAGAGGCAAGGATGCTACTCAGTTGGCTTTTACCCAATGGCAAGAGGAATTCATCTCGTCCCTGTTCTCAAGAACTTAACACTGTTGCTAGAAATTTTCCAATTAATCATGGTTAGCACAATGAGATGCCAAGTCCAGCTCAGAGGTTTTCATAACTGGGTTATACAGGTACCAGGTAGCACACGGATTCAAATATTAATGTCAGTGTAATTTTAGCGAGTGTGTGTGTGGGGATAAATAGACCCAATATCAAAAATCTATGTTGAATGTTCATGTGTCCACTTACTCATTTCACAGATATATATTGGCTGTGACCCAGCCTCACATTGTTTTAGCTCCTGGCTATCCAACACAGGGCAAATAGTCAGCCCAAAGTCTCTGCTCTCACAGATACTGCATTAGATTCAAATAATTTTTATACATGGCTAAAGCAGAGCAATTTAAAAAAAGAAAGCCACAAACATCACAAAGCAGAGAAATATCGATGATAATCTGGAGCCGGCTCTTATTTGACGAGTGACCTTGTGCCGCTTTCTTAGTCTTTCCATGCCTCAGTTTCCCCTTCAACAGCATAGGGATAGGGATAGTCGGAGAGTCACCACATTGTCCGAGTTACAGTGACCACTGCAGGAGGTGATTGTGTGACAACTCTCGCAGGGCCGAGCATATAGTAAGCATGCCTGAAGTGTTTGTTCACTTGGCTTTGAGTGCAGGATAAAAGTTGTAAAGATGAAGCGATGACTCAATTCTGGGAAGCTCAGCCCAGGATCTTCCCAAGCACCTGGAAAACTTGTTAAGATGAGCCTTTCCCAGGCCCCACCCTAGAGAATTTGACCTAGTAGATTTGGGGCAAGGCCCAGGTTTTACCGTTCCTCCCTTGCTTTTATGTGAGCTATCCAGGACTGCATTAGGGTTCAGATGGGCCCCTCTGGGACGGAGAAGGATACAGTGCCTTCCTCGATGTTGTGATATTTTAGAGAATGAGCTAATAGGCCAAGAGTTGGGGTCAAGAGGAGGTGTCTGGCAGAAGGAGCAGCAGCTTCAAAGAGGCAGAGAAGAACAGGTTTGTTGATGAAAGTTCAAGAAGTTCGCCATGAGTAGGGTCAGTAAGTGAGGGTGTCTAGCGACTCCGCTCGGAGGATATTGTGAAGCCTGTCCTCCTCGATCCCCATGCAAAACATGCTGAATCAAGCTTCATGGAAATCTGCCAGCGAAGAGCATTTTGCAATTTTGAATAGCTTGCATTTTCAAACGCAAATTATTACAGCTAGAAATTCAAAGAAGGTACCATGAAGAGGGGCAAAAAAATATTCCAATGTGATCTGTCGAGTGATTGGTAGGTCGATAATACTTCGCTCTTTCCCAGCAGTTCCTATATATACCTACCCCAGGGATTTCTTGAATTTGAGAAGCTGAGACAGGCAAAAGACCTGGTGTACAAAACCAGAATGTAGTCCACAGTGAAATCCTGTAAAAAAAAAAATGTTTTTTTTTCAAAACAAAATAACAGAACATACTTAGTAGTCTTACATGTTTTGGGAAAGATTGACTGGGGAGCCTGTAGAAGAATCAAAAGTCTGGAGGCTCCATTTCCTAACACTGAGGCAGAGGGAAGGGAGTGAAGGCTAGAATCAGATGGTCCCAGCTTTGATGCCTCAGTCCACCTTGAAGAGAATCCTAGAAAGAGAGAGAGACATTGTTGTGAAAAGAGTATGGGACATAGATGCTTGGAGAATCCTATCTGTGAAAGTCAATTGTTCATCAGAAGTAAACAGGCATCCAAAAGCCAAATTTAAAAAAAAAAAAAAAAAAAAAAGAGGAAGGCTCAAGAGGGAGTTGAGATGAGGAAGCTTTGCACTTGAGACTTGTGGAGAACACAATCTGAAGTGTATGTGGTGTAGATATTTGACTAAGGGTTGCAGACCCTGAAAGCACAGAGCAATGAGCTGGGGAAAGTTAAAAAAGTATACATACCAGCTGCTGGGATGTACACATACACACACACACACACACACACACACACACACACACACACACCACAGAGGATAGGGGTGGGGAGCTCCCTGAGCTGTTGTCAAGCCCTGACATTCATTGCTGCTAGGAGGAACCAAAAAGAAGGGTTGGTGGTGGTGGGTAGAGAGTGGGAAGAGAAAGCTAAGACAAAAAGGGAAGGAAAGGAGCTTGGGTGTGGTTTGATGTACAAAGGACCTCAAGCAGGAAGAAAACTTCTTCCAATAATCTGAGCCCATTTATCCTCATGAAGAAGTCTAATCTAGATGATGATGATGATGATGATGATGATGATGATGATGATGATGATGATTTGCTTGGGATCCAGAGTCTCGCTACAAAGCTCCAACTGCCTGGTACTCACTATGTAACCTAGGTGATCTTGAACTCCCAGCAATTCTCTTGCTTCCAGCTTCTAAATGGGAGAATTGCAGGTGTGTGTGTGTGTGTGTGCTTGTGTGCATTCCCAGCTTCCAACCTGGATTACTGAACACCTATTATGTGCATTTCCTCATTAAGAGTTGATCATGGAGTTCTTCTAAGCTCCAACGTAAGCCCCAGGGCCCCTGCCATCTACACAAGACTGAATTTGTTCTCTGCAAACCATGGTTATCAGGAACTTCAAAATACCACATTGCAAGACATCATATCTTTGCAGATGTAAGTATTCAAACGGGGTCATGTTGGATAAGGGCAGATATTAAGTCTGATGACTGGGGTCCTTGCAATAAAAAGAGAGGGTCTCAGCTAGGGAAATCCTATGGCTCAGTAAGTAAAGTACTTGACACTTTACACTATGAGGACTTGACTCCTATGCCCAAGATGTGTGAACATGTCAGGTGTCTTATCATAAATTTCTAACTCAGCACTGGGAGGCACAAATAGGAGGATCCCTGGAGCTTGCTTGCTTGCTTTCTTTCTTTTTTTTTCTTTTTTTTTTTTTTTTGGTTTTTTTCAAGACAGGGTTTCTCTGTGTAGCCCTATCCTGGAACTCACTCTGTAGACCAGGCTGGCCTCAAACTCAGAAATCCACCTGCCTCTGCCTCCCAAGTGCTGGGATTAAAGGCTTGCGCCACCACCAACCTGGCTCCCTGGAGCTTTCTAGTCAGCCACTGTACCCTAATTGATGAGCTCCAGCCAAGGAACAATTCTGTCTTAAATGAGGTGGATGCCATTCCTGAGGATGACGCCTGAGCCTGTCCTCTGGCCTGTATGTGTATAGAAAACATACATGCATACCTACACACAACACACACAAACACATGATAGCACATATGTACACACACACATATATACACAAATGTTAAACATCAAAAAGGGGGCTACTCATGCAGGACCATACACGTACAGGGAAGAAGGAGGCTTGGATAAGGCAGCAGGGAATTCAGTGCTATAACTGCTAGCCAAGGAGAGCAGAGGATTGCTGACCACTAGGCAGAAGCCAGAGGAGCAGGAAGGACACCTTGCTTTCAGAGTCCTGCTCTCTGGAGCTATGTGAACAAAACACTGTTGGTGTAAGCCACCAAAAGGTGGAAATATAGACAGAGGATGCTAAGAAATTAATAGTCCATCTTAAGGGAAAAACAGAACAAGTCAGTCTTTCTTCATAGCACTGTTCACAGTAGCATGGTACCCTCATCTGGCAGGGTTCTGTGGGAACTGAGGTTAAGTCCCTATTTATACAGAGCCAGGTGTAGTCTGGATCCAAGATGGAGGAGCAGACACTCTCCTATCAGAAGACTTATGTCTGCCCAGAATAGTGACCCAAACTGTAATCTCAGCTGGGGGGTTGGGGGGTGGAGTAGAGAAAGGAGGATCAGAAGTTCTTTTCTGTGTCTATAAAGATAGTTTAAGACCTATCTCAGAAACAAACAAACACCTAAAATCAAACATTTAAAACCCACTTAGAGCTGGGTGGTGGTGGCACACGCCTTTAACCCCAGCACTTGGGAGGCAGAGACAGGTGGATTTCTGAGTTCTAGGCCAGCCTGGTCTTCAGAGTGAGTTCCAGGACAGCCAGGGCCACACAGAGAAACCCTGTCTCGGGAAAAACAAAAACAAAACAAAACAAAAAGCCACTTAGCAGATATAAAAGTGACCATGGTTACTCAAAAGGTAGATTCATAGAATAAATGAACTTTAATAAGGTTTTAAAAGAACATAGGCTGTCAGAACTACTATTATTAGGGTGTCAGTACCTTCCATATGCTTGCTGTGTGGTTTGCTTATTCCTGAGCCCATGTCCCTTCCCCTATGGATCAGTGAATGTAAACCCTGGTTAATCCAGGAAGATGAAGACCTAATTGTTTACAATTACCTCTTTCACTTTTTTTCTTTTCTTTTTTTCTCTTTCTTTCTTTCTTTTTCTTTTTTTTTTCAAGACAGGGTTTCTCTGTATAGCCTGGGCTGTCCTCTTTTTTTTTTCAAGACAGGGTTTCTCTGTATAGCCTGGGCTGTCCTGTAACTTACTCTGTAGACCAGGCTGGCCTTGAACTCAGAAACCCGCCTGCCTCTGCCTCCCAAGTCCTGGGATTAAAGTACGCAGCTGCCACTGCCCAGCACACCTCTTGCACTTTCAAAGGTGTTCTGGTTTGTAGCAAACATAGGTGAGATTGGATTTTACTTGTTACTTTTTTTTTTTTTTTTTGGTGGTTTTTCGAGACAGTGTTTCTCTGTGTAGCCCTGGCTGTCCTGGAACTCACTCTGTAGACCAGGCTGGCCTCGAACTCAGAAATCCACCTGTCTCTGCCTCCCAAGTGCTGGGATTAAAGGCGCACGCCACTACCACCCGGCAACTTGTTACTTTTTGGAGTTGAAATTATATCACGCTTACTATATATTTCAAAGAAAAATTTCCCCCAAAGATTTAGCTACTCAGCCTTCCCATCTGAACAGTGATCTGTGATTTGAGAACCACCCAAACTGGGTGTCACTGAGACGTTT
The DNA here is from genome assembly GCF_011762505.2 of Arvicanthis niloticus. Lineage (NCBI taxonomy): Eukaryota > Metazoa > Chordata > Mammalia > Rodentia > Muridae > Arvicanthis > Arvicanthis niloticus. Next base: position 38,382,012 of record NC_047670.1, on the reverse strand, counting down.
TCAGGCTGTGTGTAGGCTAGGGATTTGAAAGTAGATCTCTGGTGTAAGACAAGGCTGGGATTGTAGCTGAGGTAAACGAGGTCACATTAGCAATGTAACCTTGGTATCTAATGAACAACCACTCCATTGTGATGACCATTTTTTCCCCTCATGAATGCAATTAAATTAATTGTATTGTCCAATATATAGAATTGGTAAGACAATGGTGATACATGCAAACTCCCTCAACTCCCCAAAACCAAACAAACCAAGAAACAAAAAGTGCCTTAACACAATATTGGCCACAAGTCACAGATTTCTCAAGCACTAGTCTAAAAAGGTCTATGAATTGTGCTTGAACTGTTCAAAGCTTATTTGGGCTTGAAGTAAACTTCTAGACAGTGGGAGCAGAAGCTCTGCAGGAGAAGACACTACACAGCCCAGACCACCCACCATCAGCTATGGCTGTGGGAGGACCTTCAGGACACACTAACCTAACTGAAGATAGTCCAAGAACAAAATGTGCAGCTAAGGGACAACACCAGCTGAAAACAAGCCTTGGACCAGGAACCCATGCATGGCGCTTTGCTGTGACCTTTAATATTCCTGCCTTTGTCAAAGCATTTGTCTAGCTAGCCCCCAGAGCAAGACAGCAAGACACTGTGAGAAAACTGTGAGAAATGTTCCACCTCCTTTAGGGCTTTTCAGTCAGAATGAACAGAGAAGGTCCTCCTGGTTCATTCAGTACCGGGAGAAGTTTGTTCAAAAGCACTGGTGGCTTCTAGAACTAGGGAGAAACAGGCTTGGAGTAGGTATAGCCAGATGTTACAGAGTGCCACACAACTAATTAACAATTAATGTCTCCAGGGACCCACCAGAAAGGATGTGCTTGGACTGCTTGTGGCTCATTCCAGGGACACTTTTGCTTTTTATGTGTGTTGAGATTTGAATCCAGAACCTAGAGCTTGCTACATTGAGGAATACCCTCAGCACTCAGTTACCCTAGTCAAGATCCATGTCAGTTTGTCATCTACTGGGCAAATAACTCATTAAAGGAGAGCATGGTGCTTTCTCAGGCTGCCCCAGCCCACTCTCTCTGAGCAGGAGGAAATGTCAAAAGGAAGGACTAGGCACAGAGTTCAGTTGGTAGGGTGCTTGCCTACACCATACAAAGTTCAGCACTGCAGAAAAGATGGTATGTGCCTACAATACCAAGGCTGACCTGTATCCTTAGTACTCACTAGATGAAGGCAGGAAGAGCAGGAATTCAAGATCATCCTTGACTTATAGAGAATTTGAGAATCCCCTGATATACATGAATCCTGAAGAAGAAGGAGAAGAAGAAGAAGAAGAAGAAGAGGAGGAGGAGGAGGAGGAGGAGGAGGAAGAGGAGGAGGAGGAGGAGGAAGATGAGGAGGAGGAGGAGAAGGTGGAGGAAGAGGAGGAGGAGGAGGAGGAGGTAGAGGAAGAGGAGGAGGAGGAGGAGGAGCAGGGGGAAGAAGAATTGGTGAGAAAATTCAGGTGAAGCACTCAGCACAACATTAGCAACATAAACATTCTGCAAATGTCAACACTTTTTTTTTTTTCATGGTTGTATTCCTCTTGGAACTCCTCAGTATTTGTGATTATCTTATTTGAGCTTCCTGACCCTCATCTGATGGAGGTACCAGCAGCACAGGCAATCTAGTGTACTGGCTTCCAGTACTATGGCTTCCCACTGCATCATACTTACGACTGTGAGTAGGTTGCCATCATAACCACTGAGCCTGAGTCCCTGCAGCAAACCCTTGGGTCACCTGGTATTGGATCACCCTGTGTCGCATCCAAGGGTAGAAGTCCTTTTGCTCTTCCTATTCTTTACATCCTTGTATGCTTTCAGTTCCCCTAGAAAGTTTCATTCTCTCTCATAGCAGGGCCTCAAGATATTGAGCATGCTTTCTTCATAACCATCCTCTATATTCTGGCTGAGAACTTTCCCTAAACCGTGATGCTATCAGATGTTCGTGCAATACTGCAATCTTTACTTTGCTAATTTGTATCCTGAAAATAATCTGGTTAATTGTTTGTGTAAATACAGTGTATGCCCTGTCTGCTACATGCTGGAGTATGGTTATTCCACACTAATGTCTGTGTGCATAAGAAATGCCCAAATAACCATTGACTAGAGAGTTCGTGGATGTGAAGACAAGATCTTGTAGATCTGGATCAGTTTGGAAGATCCATCTCAGTGCCAATTGCTTGTGGTTTAAGAGATAATTCTGAGGAAGGCAAGAGAACAATTCTTATCTCCTGGAATACTTGATGTCTTAAAATAATTGTGCTATAAATAAATAGACTGATCTCTGAAGAGCTATAAGTTAGCCTCATGAAATTATGTGAGCGTTCTACTGCTTAATCATATCCCTAGGAAGACTGCTGCTTCTCCAGAGACTTCAAACACAGAGGCAAAGATCGACACAGTTGTATGTAACATAATCCTTGCCTCAATATTCATGAGAAGGGCAGGTAAAATTGCTTTGAATAGATTATGTGCAGACTCTTCTGACTATACGTGTAGAGAAGTGGTCTCCAAAATATGCCTGCTCAGCTCACTCCCTGGTGTAGAAGAATCTGATGATTCACAGGCTCTGCCTACACTCATTTAACTTTATATCCTGTCTTGCTAAACATTGGAGATGTCACAGCATGAGGGCAAGTCATTCATCTGATAAGAGCTAATCAGGTCAGGTAGATTAAGCCTCAGTTTCAACTCGGAAGCAAGAGAGGGAAGAAGGTAATTTCAATATGGTGCAGTTGTAGAGAGGCAACAGGAAGTGGAAATGAGAAAGAATCCAGATTCCATCCCTGCAAACTAACTGCCCTGCTTAGTTGAATCTGAGAGTTTCTCTCTCTCTCTCTCTCTCTCTCTCTCTCTCTTTAAGATTTATTTATTTTATGTATTTTATGTATATGAGTTCTGTAGCTGTCTTCAGACACACCAGAAGACGGCATCTGATCCCATTACAGGTGGCTGTGAATTCTGGGAATTGAACTCAGGACCTACTGGAAGAGCAGTCAGTGCTCTTAACCGCTGTGCCATCTCTCCAGCCCTACCCACTGACTCTCAATCTCAGAATCCCGACATGTGAAATGATAACATGCATGTGATTATGCCATGTGCAGATAATAAGAACAGTCTCTGTGTGATAGTGTCAGATCCCCCTGGAACAGGGTTCTAGAAATTGAACCTGAGTCCTGTGGAAGAGCAGCCAGTGCTCTTAACCTCTGAGCCATCTCTTCAGCCCTTCAAAGAGACTTCTGATTTATTTGTCTTTCTGGACTAAAAATGGAAATCAGGGCTGCTAGCATCCCATACAAACACTCTATCCCTGAGCTATATTCCAGGCCAGTTTTCCCTCAAAGCTTTATTTATTTTTAATTTTATGTGTATGAGTATTTTGCTTACATGTATGCATGTGCACGGTGTGCATACCCGGTCCTGAGAAGGTCAGAAAAGGGGGCCAGAATTGAAGTTGCAAGCTACTACCTGGGTTCTAGGAACTGAACCTGGGTCCTATGCAGAGCAGCAAGTGCTCTTAACCACAGATCCATCTCCCCAGTTCCCTGGACCTTTGTTTGTTTTTTTTAATGCTTTAATTTCTAGAACGTTTTACTAATTTGTGCAGGCTTCCCCAGCACTCACCCTGTTGTCCCGGCAGACTTTGAATATGGAGTCTGTGTAACTCAGCCTCCCAAGTAGAGTAGCTGAGAGTCTGCACCACCAGGCCCACAAATCTGTATTTTATAGGCAAAGCATGTGAATCATCAAATTCTCCATGCCAAGGAGTAACTGACTCGGCATATTTTGGAGCCTACTTCTCTACCTTTGAGGAAACCTTCTTCCTTCCTTCCTTCCTTCCTTCCTTCCTTCCTTCCTTCCTTCCTTCTTTTCCTCCTTTTCTCTGTTCTCTCTGTCTCTTCTCCTTTCCTTGTTGATTTTGTGAATTGGAACAGAGTTTCTGTCGCCTGGAACTTACGGTCCGTGCATAGAGAAGTTGTTGCCGAGGTTGCTGCTGTCTGGGATGAATTAGGTAGTCACCAGAGGGAGAGAAGATTTGTCAATCACAGCACAGAGCAAAGGGTTGAGTGGGGTAAGAATGACTGACAGCCTAAGGAAGTAGAATCTTAAAACAGATGCCAGAAACATGTGTACATTTATTCTTTCATACACCCATTTACTTATTCAAAAATTATGATGATTATTTTTCATATGACGCTCTGGCTGGCCCAGAACTCACAGAAGTCTCCCTGGCTTTGTCTCTGGGATTAAAGGTGTGTGTTATCACACCTGGCTTCAACAATATTTTGCATGTCAGTCTGGGCAGTAGTGGCACACATCTTTTTTTTTTTTTTTTTTTTTTTTTTGGTTTTTCGAGACAGGGTTTCTCTGTGTAGTCCTGGTTGTCCTGGAACTCACTCTGTAGACCAGGCTGGCCTCGAACTCAGAAATCCACCTGCCTCTGCCTCCCAAGTGCTGGGATTAAAGGCGTGCGCCGGGCGGTGGTGGCCGCATACATCTTTAATCCCAGCACTTACGAGGCAAAGGCAGGTGGATCTGGGAGTTTGTGGCCAGTCAGGTCCACAAAGCAATTTCTAAGACAGCCAGGGTTACTTGGAGAAACCCCTGTCTCAAAGGATAAAACAAAACAAAACAAAAATTATATGCCAGTGTGTCTGGTCTTGTGCATTTTGTGTTTTGATTATTATGTGACAGGAGGCATTTCTTTTCTGGTCTAGTCTATTTGGCGTTCTGTAGGCTTCTTGTATGATTATGGGCAACTCATTCTTTAGATTAGGGAAGTTTTCTTCTATAATTTTGTTGAAGATATTTATTGGCCCTTTAAGATGGGAATCCTCACTTTCTTCTATACCTAGTATCCTTAAGTTTGGTCTTCTCATTGTTTCCTGAATTTCCTGGATGTTTTGTGTTAAGAACTTTTTGCATTTTGTGTTTTCTTTGACAGTTGTGTTAAAATTTTCTATGGTATCTTCTGCACCTGAGATTCTCTCTTCTATCTCTTGTATTCTGTTGGTGGTGCTTGCATCTATGACTCCTGATTTCTTTCCCAGGTTTTCTATATCCCTGGTAGTCTCCCTTTGTAATTTCTTGATTGTCTCTACTTCCATTTTTATGTCCTGGATGGTTTTGTTCAATTCCTTCACCTGTTTGGTTGTGTTCTCTTGTAATTCTTTAAGGGCTTTTTGTGTTTCTTCTTTAAGGGCTTTCACCTGTTTATCTGTGTTCTCCTCAATTTCTTTGAGGGTGTTATTTATGTCCTTAAAGTTTTCTATCATCATCATTAGAAGTGATTTTAGATCTGACTCTTGCTTTCCTGGTGATGTGGGTAATTCAGGACTTTCTAATGTGAGAGAACTAGGTTCTGATGAAACCAAGTACCCTGGGTTGCTCATGCTTGTGTTCTTGCGCTTGCCTTTAGCCATCTGGATCTCCTTGGTGCTACCTGAGCTGTCTCTGGCTGGAGCCTTGTTTTTCCTATTATCTTGGTTGTGTCAGAACTGTTTGGGATGGGTGTTGCTGCTGGGGTTAGAGCTGAGGTCCAAGATCTGCTCCATGCTCAGGTGGAAACAGGAAGGAACCAGTGCTCTGGGCCAGGAGTGAATTCCTGGGTCCCTGTGTATCCCGGTTACTCCCTCTTTGGGGAGAGCGTTGCTGAATCCTTATCTTAGATACTGCCCGGGTTAGAACTCCTGGTAGCCCTGCTTCATCTAGGTTTTGTGAGGTTGGGTGCAGAGCTGCCGCTGGTGATCCCACTCAGAGCTTGGGGCCCAGACCCGATCTGATCTCTGATCTCCGATGCTTGTCTTAATCACCACAAATTTCTTAACTGGAGCTAACTGAGTTACGCTGTTTGCTGGGGTTGGAACATCGTGTCTGGTCTTTATGATGCAAAAATGGAAGAAAAAGACACACACTCCTTGTTTTTTGTTTGTTTGTTTGTTTTTTTTTTTTTTTTTTTCTCTAGACAGGGTTTCTCTGTGTAGTCCTGGCTGTCCTGGAACTCACTCTGTAGACCAGGCTGGCCTCGAACTCAGAAACCTGTCTGCCTCTGCCTCCCTGCGCCACCACTGCCCAGCTCACTCCTTGTTCTTAAGAAGTCTAGCGGGACTAAATATGGTGGTGCATGCCTTTAGTCCCAGTACTCCTGAGACAGATATAGACAGATCTCTCTAAGTTCAAGGCAAGGCTGGTCTGCATAGTGAGCTCCAGGACAGCCCGAGCTTCAAAATGGGGAGGCCTTATCTCATGTGGATTGAGGGTATCAGTGGGGAGAAGAGGTTTAAACAGTCGTTTGTATAAAGATAGACATGGCATCTGGTGAAGGAAGAGAGTGGTGGGAGCCCAACGGAAGAGAACAGCTTGGACAGTGATGTCACCACCTGGAAGAATACTTACCTAAAGAGGGGGAACATATTGTTTTTCATTTGTTCAGTCATATTTCATATCCAGCTAAAAAAGGGCTCCAGATATCGACCAAGCAAAACAAAGCTACTGGTCCATTAACTCACCTAAAAAATGGCTGGCCACTTTGATTCCTGTCTTAGTCAGGGTTTCTATTCTTGAACAAAACATCATGACCAAGAAACAAGTTCGGGGGAGGCGGGGGCAGGCGGATTTCTGAGTTCGAGGCCAGCATGGTCTACAGAGTGAGTTCCAGGACAGCCAGGACACAGAGAAACCCTGTCTTGAAAAAACCAACTCCCCCCCTCCCCCCCCCCAAAAAAAGAAGCAAGTTGGGGAGGAAAAGGTTTATTCAGCCTCCATTTCCACATTGCTGTTCATCACCAAAGGAAGTCAGGACTGGAACTCGAGCAGGTCAGGAAGCAGGAGCTGATAGAGAGGCCATGGAGGGATGTTACTGGCTTGCTTCCCTTGACTTTCTCAGCTTGCTTTCTTATAGAACCCAAGACTACCAGCCGAGGGATGGCACCATACACAATGCCACCACCCCCCCCCCATACCCTTGATTGCTAATTGAGAAAATGCCTTACAGCTGGATCTCATGGAGGTATTTCCCTACTCCTTTCTCTATGATAACTCCAGTTTGTGTCAAGTTGTCATAGAAAACCAGCCAGTATGTTGTAGTAGGTATTTAAAAAGTGGCCTCCAGTGAAGCCAACTATCTAGGCTGCAGCATCTCTGCCTAGCTCAATCACGTGGCCAGAGGCAGAGAAATGGCCAGCTAGAGACACTAGCCTTGCCACCCACAAGATGCCAGCATGGGAGATGGCTCTGCCAATCTTCCACACTGTCTCTGCAAGGCTGGGCAGTGTCCAAACCATCCTGCCAACTACATGGGCTCGGTACAGATGAAACTCTAATGCTTAGATTATCCAAAGGCATATATATTTAGTAATGACCAATAACAAAATACTCTTAAAATCAGAGGTGTAACCCAATACCCAACCTAGATATACCAACTACCTTTGACTGCTACAGACAATCGAACATCAGCCTCCATCTCCCCTCTCTTGTTCTCTGTCTCTGTCTTAGCTCCTCCTCTTCCTTTTCCTCTTCTTTCCTCCTCTTCTCTTTTCTCCTCCCACCTTAGCTCCTCCTCTTAATACCCCCATCTCTTTCCTTAACCTTTCTTGCTATACAACTTGAAACAACTTTGTTCCACTCCACCCCTTGCTCAGGTCTGATGCATCAAGCCATCAAAGAGCCCTTCACTTAGCTGTTTGCAGAATTGTGAATTGTACTTTCTTGTCAGGCACTATTAAGCAAGACCAATAAGGTTCCATTCTTCAAGGAGTTGATCTGATGACTAAGACAAGTGATCTCCAAGGACACAAGGAGAAGCCCCAAATTGGCATTGAGGCTGACAGGCTGTCATGTTTGTGGTAGGTGGTGAGTGTTTGTATCAAATCTGAGGGAAGAATGGCTTCAGACTTAATCCAGAAGGGGCTTTGTATATCTGTGATTAAAAAGATGGTGTGTGGGGGGCGGGGCAGGCTGGAGAGATGGCTCAGTAGTTAAGCGCACTGACTGCTCTTCCAGAGGTCCTGAGTTCAATTTCCAGCAACCACATGGTGGCTCACAACCATCAGTATTGGGATCCATGCCCTCTTCTGGTGTGTCTGAAGACAGTGAGAATGTACTCACATGAAATAAAGAAATCTAAAAAGAAGAAGAAGAAGAAGAAGAAGAAGAAGAAGAAGAAGAAGAAGAAGAAGAAGAAGAAGAAGAAGAAGAAGAAGAAGAAAAAGAAGAAAGAAAGAAAGAAAAGAAGAAAGAAAAGAAGAAAGAAAAGATGGTTGGGTTTGCAGTGGTGGAAAAGATAATTTTTCTTAGATTGCATCATTTCCAGGGCTTAGTAGAACATTTTTTTTGGAGGGTTGGTAGTATAAGCTTATAATCCTAGCACTTGGGTGGTGGTAGAAGGTCCTGTTGTTTGAAACTATTGTTCCACCTACACAGTGAGTTTAAGGCTATTCGGGGCTATGCAAGACTGTCTCAAAACAAAATCAAATCAATACCCAATAGGTAGTGGTTGTGCACACCTTTAATTCCAGCACTTGGCAGACAGAGGTAGGTGAATCTCTAAATTCCAGGCCAGCCTGGTCTACAGAGTAAGTTCCAGGACAGCCAGGGCTACACAGAGAAACTGTCTCTCAAAAAACAAAAAACAAAACCAACCCCCAACCAACAAAACCAACCAGCTAACCGACAAACAGCAACAAGTAAAATCCCAGGGTTTTAACTGAGAATGAGGACTAGTATTTGCATCCTAGAATCACACAGTGAAAATTCCTGGATGAAGCTCTGCATGAAACCTGGAGAATAGTGTCCCAACCTGGTAATCCCAAAACAACACTCAAGAGGCTGAGGCAAGAAATTCCAGAGTTTGAGGCCAGTATGGCATGCATAATGAGATCCTATTGCCAAAACAAATAACTAGAACCAAAGTACTGCAGGAGGGTTGGGTGCCCGCACAGCTCATTGAGTAACTATGGGCAGTTGTCTCTAACAGATGAAGGAGCAGGAGGATACTGAGTGGAAGAGGAAAGGGATACAAGGAGTGGCCTAGAGATGCATCCCCCTCACTAAGCCAGTGGACCCATGCTGTATGTACTTCTTGCTACTTTAGGCACGGTTCAAATAGCAAAGCATTTTGATTTTAGCTTGTTGGTTTTAGCTCTCCTTCATTCTGGCTTCCCTGCAATCCGCTGCTGATATTTTCTCCTTTAGCTTCTTCCTCAAAACTTACTGGATTCCATCCTTATTCAATGTTCCCAGGACGCGAACTTCAACCACTATGTAGAAAATGCCCCGAAACTTTTGGTGAAATAACCTACAGTCTCTAGAGATGTTACTCACCCTTAGATCACTTATCTAGCATGCATAAGGCTCTAGGTTCCATCCCTAGTGCAGTCAATAAAAAAACAATATATTTAAAATGTAATAGTAAGCCGGGAAGTGGTGGCGCATGCCTTTAATGGCAGCACTTGGGAGGCAGAGGCAGGCAGATTTCTGAGTTCGAGGCCATCCTGGTCTACAGAGTGAGTTCCAGGACAGCCAGGGCAACACAGAGAAACCCTGTCTTGAAGAAGAAGAAGGAGAAGGAGAAGAAGAAGAAGAAGACGAAGACGAAGAAGAACAAGAAGAAGACGAAGAACACGAAGAAGAAGAAGAAGAAGAAAAAGAAAAAGAAAAAAAAAAAGAAAAGAATTCACTGTGTAGACCAGGCTGGCCTTGAACTTGAACTTGGTGATATACCTACTTTTCCTTCTAAGTGCTGGGATTAAAGGGAGGTGCTAGCATGCCAGTGTATCCCGAAGCATTTCTTCCCAACAACAACAACAAATTTACACAGTAAATTCTAGGACAGCCAGGGCTACACAAAGGAACCCTGTCTAAACAAAACAAAACAAAACAAAACAAAAAAAACCCTAAAACCAAAAAAAAAAAAGGGGGGGGAGAAGTTGCTTTGGGAATAAAATGAGATAATGTATGTCAAATTTTTTAGCACACAGTAAACATTAATTGCTATTATTGTTAGTGCTTATGTGACTTCAGGACAGCAATTTAACATGTCTGTATATAAACTTCAGTACTGTCACATCTAGCAATTGTTCTCCAGCTGAGTTTGTTTGTGGGGGTCTTGCAGAAAGCAGGTGCATTCTAACAGAGCTTTCCCCAAAGATCCTCTTCCCTAACCTTACAGACCCGAGCAGGAGAGTTTAGCCTTTAATGAGATGGTGGGGTGAAGACTGGAAGAAAGTGTGGCTGAGCCCTTAGGCTTTGTTCAGAGACAAAGGACATTCCTTTCAGCCTCAGAAGATCTACATCCCATTAACACTTGTTCCTCTCAGCCCTGTCTTCCTAAAGAGCTTAACGTAGACCAATATTGAGTGAAGTAAAACCCAAAAGGGAAATCCACTCAGTCATTGAGTCAACTCACACCAGTTTGGAAAAGCCACTAGTGCTGGGTGTTTCCCCTAAATTGGCAGTTTGTTGGGTTTCTCTGGAAAGAGGTCGAACCAACAACAATAATAACAACAAAATTACTAAAATGTTTGGGTAATGGGTAGGAGCAGCATCTTTTTGGTTTGTTTTCTTTATTTCTGTCGTGTTGGGGATCAAGCACGGGTCCTTATACATGCTAGGCAAGTGTTCTATCACTGAACTACATCTCCAGTCCAGGCTTCATTGTTTAAAATCAACTCCTGTTCTTGAAATCGATCCAGGATGGTCTCTAACCTCGAATGTTCCCTGAAGATACCCAGTGATGTATTTATAGACAGGCTTGAAGCCTATCTTCCAGCATGTTATAACCTAAAGATTATATTTTGTTGGGAAGAAATGCTTCAAGATCCCTTAACAGTCATGCTAAAAAATCATTATCGTGACTCATCGATTATTGTAAACAAACCACAGAAAATCCCCTCACTTTTTTTTTTTTCTTTCCCAAGCTTAGTGCCAAAGTGCCAAAGTCTGTTTTAAAGAACAGCAAGAGGCTCTATGCTTTGAATGATCCAAGTATTATCCTGGCATTGTGAAAAATTTGTTCATCTTAAAATTGGATTGATTGTGTTATAATGTTATGTTGTCCCCAAATGACAGCATAAAAATCACACTTCCCCATCATTCCTTCTATCCTGAAGAACACTGTCCTAGGAATACTCTGGGGGAGCTCTCGGTTCCAGTGTCACGGGTGAATGACAGAAGAGATGACTAGCTCATTCTCACATATTCCAGACCAAGTTGAAAGCTCCTCCTACTTCACCCTTCGTTGTGATTGTATTTTTTTTTTTTTTTTTTTGGTTTTTCGAGACAGGGTTTCTCTGTGTAGCCCTGGCTGTCCTGGAACTCACTCTGAAGACCAGGCTGGCCTTGAACTCAGAAATCCGCCTGCCTCTGCCTCCCAAGTGCTGGGATTAAAAAAGTGTGCCACCACCGCCCGGCCCTTCGTTTTGATAGTTACCTATACATTTGATTGCACAATGTCACAGACCCCTGGGACTCCAGACTCGCTATGAGAGCCTTCCTGTGTTATGGTCAAGATCAGCCTGACTTTCTGGAAGGAAGCTGGCTGATGTCCTGTTTTCAGACCATTCTCTGGTTTGGTAAAGCTGAGAAGTGCCCTGATAGGGAGTTGTGATACTTCCCTTCTATTCCCACAGCCAAACTCTGAATCCTTAAACTTGTTTCCTGAGCATTTGGAACAGGGAGTTGTTTTCCTAATGAGGAATGCTCTCCTATTCCTTGGGCTTGCCTGGACTGAGTGATTCAACCTAACACCTTCCCAGGTCTCAAATGAGTCACCCCAGGGCTGCACTCCAGGCCTAGGCTCACAAAGGGGCAAAGAGGGAACTGTTTAAGAGCATCCCTTACCCCTTACCCCCACTCCCCTCTCCCATCCCCCCAACCCCCACTTTTGTTACCCTTTGAACTACTCAATGTCTGGGGTTTCTGTTTTTCTTTGAATGTAGGATTGAGGGTGTGACAGCTTGAAGCTGAGGGTGGGTCTAAAAGAGCCAAAAAGAAAGATCAAAAACTGGATGTTAAATGCTTCTATAGATTATTTTAGGGGAGTCAAAGAGAGTAATTACTTATTGGCTTATGAATGATGATGGATTAACTTCCCAAAGACACTCCAGGATCCTAGAGACCTTCTCTGAGGCAATGGGGTCATTTAGAACATTTAAGGTACCTTTCCTCTGGTCTCTACTGACATGTTCCAGTTTCTGGGTTTGGATTGTGGGTTTCCAGAGGCTTATAATTAATAAGATACTCATTCAAAACGACTTTCTCATGGGCCTTTGACGAGCATGTGTCACGGGTGTGTGAAAGCGCTTGGGAGGAAGGAGAGCTTGCAGTTTCTAAAATGACTCAGGTAACAAAGCCCAAGTATGTTTTATTTTATGATCTGACCAGTAGTGGCACTTCTAAACTAGCTTCTTCCCAAGAACAAGCAGGGATCTGATGTTAAAAAAAAAAAAAAAAAATGGGTAAGGTAGGAGTGAGCTATGTGCTTCTGAGTACAAGACTAAGCAACAATTGTTGACATACAATGCTCCTCCCTTCAACCCCTCAATCCACAAAGGAGGAGAGGAACTGAAGCCTGCTCAGTTGTGAGTAGTGAAGCTTGAATGACTCCTGCCCTCATTAGTAGTAGCAGCTAGATTCTTCCTACTGGATACACTAAGTGTTAAGTAGCTTTGAATCCCCTGGGTGCATGGAGGGGTTATTTCATCCTGTTTCTACCTGTACTAGGTGTGAAGAGATCATAGTACCTCTTGAGTGGCACTATGTCAAAGCTCATAACAGAGCCTGGAACAAGTAGTAGAGTTCATTCTCAGGCCCCTGACCAGTGGAGGAAACCCAGCTAAGCAAGGGGCATGGCTGGTTTTCAAGACAGGGGCTCTGGGTTATTTTCGTTGTGTTCTAAGCTCTACAACCCTCAGAACTTTTGTATGTCCTTGTTTGGAAAACCAGGTTCAACCTGGCACAGGTGATGTGATGTGAAGGGATTGTCATCTGGGAGCAAGAGGCAAAGAACAAAAGGTGGTTCTCTCCCCCCCCCCCCGCCCCCAGTTCTTTTGCAGGGCAGAGTCCTTGGCATGAAGTAAATCAGGGAATGGCTTCCGTTACGGTTAACTGCAGGAGATTCTGCCATCTCTACCTTCTGTACATTTAGCTGTTATCTTTAACCTCTTGCTTTTCTCGTCCCCGAATCTAGCCTTCTCACTTGCCTTTTGCCCTTTCCTAACTAACAACTCTGGTTCTTATCACCATCTGCAGAATGTATCTCGTAATCCTGAGAACGTAGAGGTCTTGAGGACCCAAGCACCATTTTCCCCATCGCCATTTTAACAAAGATAACCCCTTCCCATCTTTGTGAACCTACCCTGTGTAAGTGGTCAAATTCTCTTAATCTGTAATTGAGGAAAAGAAGTTTGAGGGAGAGGAAAAAAAAGAAAACACAACTTAAGAGTTGGCTCAATTATTTTTTTTCCAATTATTTTATTTTTTCTAAAAACAATAGAAAAAAATCAACTTTAAAAATGAAAATGTCTTTAAATAAAAAAAATTATGGTTTGTTATTATACATGTCTTAAAATCTTGTATAACTGTTATAAACGTTTTATTAAAGTTATTTACATTTAAAGGCCCTATTTACATCGGAAAAGATTTTTCTTTAAAAAAACAATTAAATACAAATCTGTTAAAGGAAAAAGAAAAAAAGATGGGAAGCATTAAAAAAAAGTTCTCTTATACCATTTAAGTTTGAGGCAGTTAACATTATGGCTGAAGCTTACAGTCCCAAAGCCCCAGCCAAAGGTTGTGAGGTTAGGCTTTGAGCATGCATTTGAAGTCCAGCGCATCAGTTCTGTCAGAAGGAACCGTTCTCCTTACTCTCATGAGAGATTCCAGCTCCTCCTCGCTTTAGGTCAGTTTATGCACCAGAGTTTCGAAGCTGTTCGAGTTTGTGTTTCAACTGTTCTCGCCGTTTCCTCAGTAAATCCTTTTCTGAGCTGAGCTTGTGTTCATCTGCTTGAATGGACAGGATGTAGGCGGTGGCTTTTTTGAGGATAACTACCTTGGGGGCCTTTTCGTTGTTTTCCAACTCAGGGATCTGGTCACGCAGGGCAAAAAAGCTGCGCTTCAGCTCATTCCTCCTCTGACGTTCCAAGACGTTGTGTGTCCGCCTCTTGTCGTTTTCCTCCGTGTCTGAGGACCTGGGGCTGGAGCATTTGCGGTTGTTGCTGATCTGTTTCAGGACCCTGCCACTGTCCAACTTGGCCCTCTTGGCAGCTGGATAGTCCTTCCTCGTGGAGGGGGGCGCTGCATAATTGTGCTGGTGAGTGGAGACATGGCACCTCTTGAGGACCAGTGGGCTGTGTGGAGGTTTGCTATAGCCTCTCGATGGGGATGACCCTGACTCGGACCTCTTGGCAGGGGTTTGCCTCTTTTCCACAGACACCACATCAATTTCTTCCTCATCTTCTTGTTCTTCTTCTGTAAGGGAGGAAGGGGAAGATCACAGTTAGCAATGCCTCCTGAATCCCAGACGCTATAAAGGATTTAACCAATGCTATCCAAATACCAAATGGGAAAGGATTCAGAAGAAAGTAAGAACCAGATCCAGACACCATCTTCCCTTCTCCCAGAAAGACACAGAACAGGGTTAGGGCACAGGGGAGAAAATTACCATGTACCAGGATATGGCATCCTTGCCAATTCTTACCTAAGACTTAATGAGGCTTCAGACACACCCAGAGCAAAGCGCATTCCCAAGCACCTCCTATTTTTAAGGGACTTTACCGAGAACCTTTCAGGTCCTGCGAGCGATGGCTGCAAATCTCTTGCTATGACTTTAGCCAACTCCCCACTATTTTACTGGAAGCGCAATAATAATAATAATAAAAAAAGTCTTGCAGCTTTGCCAAACGTCCTGGTTTTGGGGGAGTGCTGGGAACGGGAGAAATCCAAATTGAACAGGATTTGCTTTGAAGTGTTCAAAACAGGATGAAAAAAAAAAAAAACAAAAAAAAAAAAACCAGCTCTTCAACTCTTTAGGAACTTTCACTAGTGCCTGGTTCTGAGGCTAAAGGCTGAAGGCCTGTCATTGCTTCTCTTGGGTCTTGTACAAACGTATCCATTAAATTCAAATATTCTGGCAGTCAAGAAAAGAAGCAGGTAATTCACCCTCCTTGGGATCAGTTCACTTATCCTCATTCACACCCTTCTCAGGGTAATTAAAATACTTAGGAGGGGTAAAGGGAGTGGATGGAGTTGAAAGATAAGCCAGAAGATTTAAAAACCCAAATGAAATTCCTGAGGGGTGGGAAGAGTGGGGGAGGGCTGGCAACAAGGGAGGTCTGGGAGAAGGGGAGAGGGATATCTGAAGCACAGGAATCCAGGGACGGAAGGGAAAGAAAGGGTGAGCCCCGGGGTCAACTGAATTAACGCCAGTGAGTAGTGGAGAAGGAGGTCCACCCTCAACCTCTCGCTTCCTACCCTGCTGAGAATGGAGCGGCTTACCAGAGTCGCTGCTGGTGGTGGGCGGTGTCTCCTCATGCAGCACTAGGGGCTCAGGGCTGGCCCGTGGGGAGGACTCGGAGGACAGCAGCGAGTCCGAGGAAGGAGAAAAGGCGGTGGAATCGGACGAGGTACAGGATTTGGGTGAGCTGCTGTCGTTGAGCGGGTAGGGAAAGACCACCGAGGGGTCAATGCACTCGGACGCGGCGGCGGTGAGGTCCTGCAGGTACAGGCTGGAGGTGGAGCAGACGCTGTGCCCGCGGGCGGGGCTCAGGCTGGCGCTGTCTTTGCGCGAAGCCTGGTAGGAGGCCAGCTTCTCCGAGACCAGCTTGGCAGCGGCAGAGAAACCGCTCCACATACAGTCCTGGATGATGATGTTCTTGATGAAGGTCTCATCGTCAGGATCGCAGATGAAGCTCTGGTTCACCATGTCTCCTCCAAGCAGCTCGGTCATCATCTCCAGCTGATCGGCGGTGGAGAAGTTGCCACCGCCGCCGTCATCGTCTTCCTTTGGGGAGAAGGACGTAGCTACTGCAACATAGGATGGAGAGCAGAGCCCGGAGCGGCGGCTGGGGGACAGGGGCGGGGTGGGCAGCAGCTCGAATTTCTTCCAGATATCCTCACTGGGCGCGGGCGGCTGCAGCTCGCTCTGCTGTTGCTGGTGATAGAAATTCTCTTCCTCGTCGCAGATGAAATAGGGCTGCACGGAGTCGTAGTCGAGGTCATAGTTCCTGCTGGCGAAGTTCACGTTGAGGGGCATCGTTGTGGCTGTCTGCTGGAGGGGGCACAGCAAGGGAAGCAAGTCTAGAGTTACCCAGCTCTGGTTGATTCGGAAACCTGGCGCAACGCGCACCCCAATCCTGAACCACTCCCCTTTCAGCGTGCTGTACTTCCAAGTGTGTGTGTGTGTGTGTGTGGGGGGTTGGGGGGATGCACTCTCTTTTTTTTTTCTCCCTACTATCAGTGACGCTCGTCGGACTAGCAGCTGCTCCGAGTCCCCGCCCCCTTAGAGCAGGGACTTAGCCCTGCAGACGCCCAGGAATCGCCATCGGCCTTGGCCTCCTTCAGAGGCGGAGGGAGGCGACAGTAGGGAATACAGTCTACCAAAAGCCGAGGCGCAAAGTTTTGCGCCACCTGAAGGAGAAAGGCGAGAGGCGCCGCGGCGCTCGGCCCCCTCCGGTGCCCGCTCTCTGCGCCGCCGAGCGGGTCCGGGTCCCCTATCGCGCCGTCGCCGCGCTCTTACCCAGCCGGCGCCGCCGCCCCTCTTCGCCCTCCTCTTTTCTCCACCCCCAGCGCGCCCCCTTTCCTTCCTTTGCCGGTTTTTCTTTCCGATTGCTGACTTGGAGGGGAGAGCTCAGTCTCCGGCTCTAACAAACCTCTTTAATAAAAGGGGAGGGGGTGTCAAATAAGAGACACCTCCCTTCTACACTCTAAAGCTGCGACGCCACTGCGCCAGAGACCCCGCAGCAGTTCAGCACCCGGTACAGGGCGTCTTCCCTCTCCCCGCTGAGGGTAGCAGCTGTTACGGAACAGCTCGGATCACGACTCACCGCAGTCTTCCTAGCAATTCAGAGGCGCGGGGGATACCCGCGGATCCCAACCAGGAATGTGAGGATTCCCTCTGGTTTCCCCCAAGTCAACGAATCGGTCACATCCCTGTCCCAGTTTTGCCTCTCCTCACTGCGCTAGCCCAACACCAAGTCCTAATCCCGCCGGGATCAGGCTTAAATTTTACTATGATCACTATTTTTAAAGCCAAATGGCAACTTCTTAAAAGGATCGGGGACGGGTTGCAATCGCTGCAGGGGATTGGCGGGCGGGACGCACCTCAGTGTTGGTCCCCGGCTGTCAGAAATGCACCAAGCCGAAATTTAAATGCCCTCACAGAGACTGGGAAGTCAGAGGCTACCGAGCCTTCTGGCTTCCACACGCAAAAGGTAATCCCTTCTCCAAAGACCTCAGGATATGGAGGGCTTTCTTTGGCCACCGCGAAGCGACCTCCGGATTTGACCCCCCCCCCAAGAGGACACAAATATTAATCAATGTAGCAAAGCAAGAACGTCCAACTGGCAGGGGTCAGCGTCAGCCCATAGTAACCTCTGTTACCCTGTTTCAAAATGCACCCCGGTTTTTCCCTTCCCCTTTCCTCTGTCATCTTGACAAGTCGCTCTAACCCGACTCAGATCTATCCCAGCTCCACCCCGGCCTACCTCAACTACTCTGAGAAAAGTGTCAAAAGCCCAAGAACGGAAGAAAGACTGTCCCCTAACCGGCCGCTCCATTCAAGACGCAGAGAAAACATAGTAGAAGACCAACAGCTCTGTGCTTACCGGGTTTTCCACCGCCCAAAGGAAATCCAGCCTTCAAATAGCGAGAGGAGCTCTTTTCAGGGGAGCCGATCGAGGGCAGAGGCAGAGAACACTGTCCCCAAATAGACAAAAATTCCCTCCCTGGCGTCTGGGGAGTCCTGTCCTGGCTCGCAGATTGTAAGTTCCAGTGAAAAGTGTCTGCCCGCTGCAATGGGGCAAAGTTTCCCAGCGGCGGCGAGGGTCGCGGCCGCTGACGTTGGGATCAGCCGGAGGGTTGGAGCGAGGGGGCGGCAGGCTCGGAGGCAAAGCCCCTCTCACTCCGGAGCTGCCTTCTTAGGTCGCCCGGAGCGCGGCTCTGCACACTAGGCTCTTCCAACCCGCCCGCTCGCTCCCTCTGCCTCTCGCTGGAATTACTACAGCGAGTCAGAAAAAAAACGCCCGAAAAGCCTCTTTTTATACTGCGGCTCAGGATCCCTCCCCTCGCTTCTTTTTTCCCGCCAAGCCTCGGCGAAGCCCTGCCCTTCTTCAGGGCGCGGCGGAGGCGGCAGCTGAGAGCGGCGCAGCCCGGGGGTTCTCGGCCGCGAAGACCCTCGGATTATAAAGGGCGGGTGGGCGGGGATTAGCCAGAGAATCTCTCTTTCTCCCTCCCCCCAACCTCTTTTTTTTTTTTCTTCTCCTCTCGCTCCCCCCCACCCCCGCCCTCTGCTTTAGGAACTCGGGAGGGGCGCTATTGGGGAGCCAGGGAAAGAGGAGGAGCCTCAGCCCCGCAGCTCAGTACTCCGGCTACGGGGTGTAAACAGTAATAGCGCAGCATGAATTAACTGCGCGCCCGACCATTTTCTCTTGTTCCCGCGCCGGTCCTTTCCCTTTCTGTACTGTTGTTCCGGGCGCAGCGCTCGGCTGAACTGTGTTCTCGTCCTGCGTGTATCAGTCACCGCAGGTGGAACAGCTGCCTCGCTCCCACACAATACGCCATGTACCCTGAGCCGCGTCACGCACGTCCCGGGGCGCCCAGGCGTCTGTCCCTCTAAAGTCGGGGAGATGGAATTTAGAAAGGGAAGGACGAAAGACTGAGTTATCTAGGAGCCCTCGCTCAGTGTGTGGAGTGGTAGATGGAGACCCACGGCAGCTTGAGGTCCATGCAGGAAAAACCAAGGTCTGGAATTATTAAAATTCCTCAGCAACTCACTGCCACGTATATACTTGGAGAGCCACTTATGAATACACAGTCACTGCATCTCTTGGGGAGGGCATTGTGTATTTTGCCTTTGGTCGTACAACTATGTTGACTGGGCACATCCTCTCCAGAATGAATCCCCCAATTTGTTGCCAAAAGGCAGAGAGCTCTCTCCCCCTCCACTCCTGCACCTCCGGCTCCGACTTCCACCCGGCGGTGGGGTGGAGTGGAGGCGGCTCTTTCCCCGGTGGGTCTCCCTGAGCGTCTCAGAGCAGGAGTGCAGGAGGACAGTGGCGGTGGGTGAGCTCTACCCGGATCCTCCCGGTCTACACCCCATGCACCTTCACGCAGAGTTCCAGGTCCACAACCAGTTTTCACAAGAGGCAAATCCTCTTTGCCCCTGTGGAGCCAGTTTGCATCAGACTCCGCCTTAGGGGTTGGGGGGAAAAAAGCAAGGCGCTAGACGCGAGAATACGCCATGGATTTGGGGGTTGGGGGTTGGGGGTTGCGGGTGTGTGTGTGTGTGGGGGGGGACCCGGACTTCCCAGAAAGGGGGAGGAGTAGAATTGCCAACCCAGATCTAGGGAGTCTGCGGAGACCCTAGAATAAAGAAAACCGTTAACCCCTTCCTCCCAGGACAAACCCAAGCTTTCCCCTTTTATTACTGGAATCGTAATTATGCACTTAAAAAAAAATCGGCCCCAATCAGATCAAAGTAACGTTGCGTCTTTGCCTTCCTATGTGTGTATTAAGGTAATTAGAAGCTGGCTTTAATTTATACTTTAATTTTCCAGTTTACTTTTTCCTGAATACTATGCTATGCGTTCTGTACAATCCTCAAACGTACACGTACATAGTCATATACACGATAATCGAGTTTAATTAACCAACCCGAAACATGAGTCTTTTGCTCTGTGTACTGGTTCTAGATTTATTATATAATGCATATTCCTTCGGGGTTTGCTCATCCTACGCATCAAAACGCCAAGCAGTCTTCTCATTCGGGACTCCTCACCCTAAGGCATTTTAAGAAACCTCTCACTGCTTACCCCTAAAAAAAAAAAAGAAGAAAATACAGTAGCTTGTAGCGTGTATAAGGTGCGCATTGTTCAGAGTAGTTATTAGCCATTGAGTTTGCAATTTAGGGTTCAGCTGTTGAATGATAGTATCTTCCTTCTCCGAGCTCATTGCGCAGTTCGGCTTTAAGGATTGCAAAATGACTACAGCCTCTAGGATTTTGCCTCAAATGCCAGGAGCCACCAATCGCTAGGCTGCATTTTGCTGCAGAGACTCTTTCCCCGCCCCCTCCTCCCGGGTTGTGGCTCTCGGATTTGCGAAAGTAAAGTAAGTGTGCCCTCTACTGGCCACAGAGATCTCAGCGTTGCGAAGCCAACGAGGGCGGAGGTCGGGTGGGGGCAGGGCATTTGCCTGTAGGGTTTCCATGTTCTGGGAAGACGCTTCGCTGCCTAAGATAAGCTTCCGGTCATCCTTTAAATGACTTTCAGACTGCAAAGGAGCTAAAGGAAGAGAAATTACTAGTGGAAAAAGTGGTTCAGAGGTGGCTATCCAATTGCATAGAGGGGGAGAAGATGAACCTATCACTACTTTCTGACAGTCACCCAAAAGAGAGCCCTCGTTGTGGATGAGAAAAATGAATAATTCCAGGGTATACACGTGAAAGAAATCTAAGAAAACGGGAAAGCAGTAGAACAAGCTTTAGCTCCCATGTCTCACACCTTTGTCTTGTTCTAAGCTGGAAGTGTCGAAGAACACTGGATTCTACTCGGCAAGGGAAGTTAGAATGCAAGGCACGGTTATTAGTTTATCATCTTGTTATATTATCATTGTTTCTTCTTTTTTGAGAGAGGGTCTCACTACTATTCTTTACTATCCTGAAACTCACACAGTTTTATTTTACTTATTTTGTATTACTGCTTTTCTCCTCCTCTTCTTGTTTTTCGAGACAGGGTTTCTCTGTGTAGCCCTGGCTGTTCTGGGACTCGTTCTGTAGACCAGGCTGGCCTCGAACTCAGAAACCTGCCTGCCTCTGCCTCCCAAGTGCTGGGATTAAAGGTATTTTCCACCATTACTGAGCTGCTAAGTAATTTTTTTTTTTTTCGAGACAAGGTTTCTCTGTGTAGCCATGGCTGTCCTGGACTGTCAGGACTACACAGAGAAACCCTGTCTCGAAAAACCAAATAAATAAATAAATAAATAAATAAATAAATAAATAAATAAATAAATAAAAATAATAATAAAGGTTGAAAATTTAAACCCAAAGAACTGCATAAAGATTGGTGTAATACAAAGAAAATTTGTAGAACCTACACAGTGGTTGTGAATGTCTGAGCATTATGCAGAAGACTCTTGACTGCATCTGATCAACTGACAAGGTACTCAGCATACCTGACAGGGTGGATAGCCTTCTCTTAGAAAAGGCCTCTTGGGGAAGACTCCCTAGGGTTGTCTCTTTAGTATTACTCTGTTAGAAGCTGTGCACACCCACCGTCTCCCTCTCCCCAAACACAGGACAGCACCAACAAATATGAGAGTGGAGCAACAAATATGAGAGTGGTTAGAGCTGACCCTCAGAAGGTGCTTTTGAAAAGGAGTAATTACGGATTATTTTAAGATCTTACTTCCAAGTCATGCTGGTCCAGTGTAGGCGTGGGAACTCAGGTAGCGGAATAGCCTGTGGTTTGGGGACTTGCCCATAATGTACCCCAACCTGGTGACATCACCTGGGGTGTCGCTTTCAAGAAACAGGAAGGCAGGGGATATCCCCATTTTACATATTAGGAAATGAACGGGTACCACATTCATTGTAAAATAAATTTTAAGAAAATATTGAAAAGGGACAAGAAGCCACAAGTTTATAATCTTGTCAATAAAGTGTAGTTAGTGGAATTTTCTTCTTGAGAATGTAGCCTAGGATGGCTTCTAACTAAAATAAAAACTACTTCAAAGTCTGTAGTGCTGGAATTAGAGTTTCATATACCAGTACACCTACACTATATTTTAGTGTTTAGGGTGTGGTATCTGTATGTCTGTGTGTGAGTATCAGCATGTGTGTTGTTGTTTTTATTGTTGGGAATCAAATCCAGGGGCTTTCAAACACTAGACAGGAGCTTTGTCTCTGAGCTACACCCTTAGCCCATGGTGTTTTGAGATAGGGCCTCACTATGCAGCCAGTTCAAGCTAGCTTTGAACTTGCTGTTCTCTTGCCTTGGGCTTCCGATTGCTCTGATGACGGTCATGTATGCTTCGGTGTGCAAGCCTACTAAGGGCAATGATTGCTTGTTTCGTTCTGAAGTTTCCTTTTGGAAGATAGGGGAAGATGTCACACTCTTTTGTTCCTCTGGAATGTTGTGACTGTAAGGTTCTCTTTTGGGAGATGCAGCTGGATGTGAGTTAGATGTCCAAAACACACAGCTTTCCAGAATACCCTATTATTCTTCATGGAGTTAAGACTCCAGGTGAGCAGTCCCATAGGGCTACCCCATGGCAGAGAGTGCATTCCTTCTTACAGCATGACAAACTAAGAATCACAATGCCCATCGCCACACTGTCTCATACAACAGCCATGCCGATTTTGTATTTTTAAGAAGAAAGCAAGACCTACAGAGAGAAAAGGGCCATTTTGAGATGAGGAGGAAGGTGTGTGTGCTCACTATTGAGACAGGGCCTCACAGGTCAGCATGCATTCTGTCACTGAGCTGTATCCCCAACCAGAATGAACAAGTTGGCCCAACTTCTTCCTTTGCAAAGACACATCAAGGGAGGTCCAAATATGTGGTGTGAATAAAATACCAGGAACTGTCATCCTTGGAATGGTTAATGGGGGGGTTTTCTTTTCTTCTTTTTGGTGTTTTGAGACAGGGTTTCTCTGCTTGTCCTGGAACTCTGTAGATCAGATTGGCTTTGAAATCAGAGATCCACTTGCCTTTGCCTCCTAAGTGCTGGGATTAAAGGCGTATGCCACCACTGCCTATGATGGTTAGTTTTGACTGTCAACTCGATGAAACTTGGAATCACTTAGGAGATGCAGATCTGGTGTATCTATGAGGGTATTTCTAGAGAGGTATGAGTGAGGAAGGAAGACCTACCCACTCTAATGTGATCTGTGTTAACTATGGACTAGCTCTAGTCACAAAGTGGATAAAGAGGTATAAAACAGAAGAGCTAAACTCCAGAAACCTCCCCCTCCCCCTGCTTCCTAACTTTGACTAGAGTGTGACTGGGCTCCCCAAATGACAAAGCCTCCAGCTGCTCCAGCCGTGACTTCTACCATCACAGACTTTTCCATCAAACTTTGAGCCAAAATATACACCTCTTCCATAAAGTTGCTCTGGTCACAAGGAGAAAACCCCTAAACAACATCCCCCAACTCTCTTGAATCTCTCTCTTTTGCATGTTCCAAAGAGCCCCACCACCATCACTGAGCTAACTTTCCATGTATAAAAGCAGTCTCTAAAGAAGCAGGAGATCCTACGGATGGGCTGGGATTTCTAAATTGCTTCAGTTCACATGAGTCCTGTCAGGAGGTGACGAGAGCAAAGACAATGATAAATACCTGTCTGCGTCAGAAAGATCATTTTGAAAGAAGTGCTGTTAGATTAAAAACCACGCTAACCATGGAATGCTAAAGGAACAGAGGATCTCACAAGCATATTAATGGCAGCCATGCTGCAATAGAGAGGAACACAGTCAGGCTCCCCCACAGACAAGAAAATAAGAGAAATAAAATTTAGCACCATTAATTCATAGGTACAGAAACTGAGACGGCAGTGAGCAAAATCTTTGTGCATTTGAAAATGTACAGTCTTCCTTTTCTGCTCTTCCTTTTTCCCTGATGTTGTCCCTTCCCATACTGCATAAATTAAAGGAGCTGACAAGAAAAAAATTAGTAGATATTTTTAACACAATACCCAAGAGCCTATGTTGCCTGTGTTGCATTAAGCATACTTGATTGTTTTCTTACCCACTGACTTTTAGATCTCAGATTCTGGCAGAAGGTCTCAGGCAGGACCTAGTAAACCCCAGGCACATCTCAGTTTGTTATTTTCTCTTTCTTTCTTAGTCCTCTGCTGCAATCCTGTTCTCCTTTGTAGCTAGCTACCAGCATAGACAAATGGCTCTTTTGTTTAACTGTGCTTCAAAGGCTTCATTTATTGTTCTGTAAATGGCAAACCCAAGTCAATCTCACACTTTTGTTCACTGGCCCATCTTTGTTATGGTCCGTTTGGGCAGCATCTGTCTCCATGATGGACCCTTGCTGAGTAGGGGGTAAAGGTGACTGAGGAGAAAATGAATGAAGAATCTCTCTCTCTCTCTCTCTCTCTCTCTCTCTCTCTCTCTCTCTCTCTCTCTCTCCCTTCCTTTCTTTCTTTATCTTTCTTTCTTTTGTCCTTAATCTTTGACTTTCATTTAGAAGCCAGTGCAACAGGAGTCTGCACCTCTCTCATTGGCTAGTACAGACCCCAAACTATGGGTATGTCTCTTCACTTTTGTAGGCAGACTTTTGAGTGCAGCCCAACCTTGCTTGCTCTCAGTTTTACCTTGTCTATTTCCTTCATGATTCCTATATGTGGACTTCATCATTAAACGAACCTTCTTAAAGGCATTCAAGCTATCTTCACCACAACCAGTGGCCTTGTGACCATTTCTCTTTTGTTGCTTGCTGGAAAAGTTTCTGGAAACGCTCAAGCTTTTAGATTCTAGATATCAGTGACTCTCAACTAGAGGTAATTTCGCTTCCATGGGACATTTGGCAAAGAGTGGAGACATTTGAGATTGTTATAGGTGGTGGGGTTTGGGGCTTACTATTGGCATTTAGTGAGTCGAGGTCAGGGATGCTGCCAATCCCTTCAGGGTGTTGGGCCCTAGATGCCAGCATGCTAACATTGAGAGCAGTTGGGTAAATCTACATTCTCCTGATGTTCCTCCTGTGTGTGCAGTCTCTTCTCTTTGCTCCGTTGTTTCTTTCCTCTTTTCCCATGACCTGTGGTTGTTGCAGTCATCATGCAATATTTATTTCTTTAAAATGTTATTTATTTATTTGTGTGTGTGTGTGCCAGTGTGCAGATGTAGTGATCAGATGACAACATCATTTAGAAATTGCTTTCCCTCCTTCCACTTTCCACTTTGTCATTGAACCAGTTCCTCCGTGTTTCTGCTGCTATGTTATGCATTCTGGGCTAGCCGCTTGCCAGGCTGGTTTGGCTACTGGCGTTACCTGCTGTCTCACTAGCCATGTCAAAGTATTTCCTGCTATCACCCTGTCTCTGCCACCCCATTTATGCCTGAACTCACTGTCTTAATTAGAGTTTCCACTGCTGTGAGGAGACACCATGACCAAGGCAACTCATATAAAGAACAACATTTAACTGGGGCTGCATCACAGGTTCAGATTACTTCAGTCTACAGCATACACATGGTGGTTCACAGCTGTTATTCCAGGGAACCTGAAACCTTCTTCTGACCTGTGCAGGTACAGGCAGACACATGTTAATATACATCCTGCAGGCAAAACACATACATCAAATAAAGAAATCTTAAATTAGTTTTTAAAAATCATGAACAAACACATACCATTGGATGTTGTTGGGGACTTATGGGCAAGGTCTCCCGATGGGTAGTAATGGGAATGTGTACTTCAGCACATTCTTTGACAAAACAGAGTCCTTCTTACAGCTTTCTTCTCCTCTGGCTGAAACTGAGTCAGATAAGGAAGCAAGGCAGAGAATCCCAGAGTCTTAGTTATCTGTTATTTGACTCTGCTAGTCTTACCTGCGTCTTCATTTGTGTAGGATTTGGTGCAGCTTGCTCCACTCAGGGTCAACTGAGGCAAGGTGAATCAAGGCAGATCAAGGCATGCCATTAAGGCTTTCCTGCATTGACTAAGAGGCTGTCCTATGAGGATGTGGACTCGGGGGCTGTAGGACAGGGCAACCTCGTAGCTCCAGGTTTTACCAGGCTTATCCTTCTCTGCTTTCTTTAGTCTAGGAAGCTGATATGCACATTGGAAAATCTCTTTTCTTCTAATCTAGTTCAACACTCAAGTTGAGGAGCTTTCCGTGGCTTCTAACTCCTGGTTTCATTATCATGGTAGTTTGACGGTTGCATACTCAGATACATGCAGAGGTTTGGAAAGGAGTGCACTGAGGAACTCACTTTGGAGTGCAGGAGATTGTAACACACTGGGGACCATTTTTTTTGGTCCTAGCAGATAGCTGTGGATCAGAACCTGGCTGTTGGTGGCTTTGCAATATAGGCCCACTGGTAGGAGCCTTTTCAGGCTTTCCAGAGAATGTGAAATCCCAGGTTTTAAAACGTTGGTGACTAATACAAAATAATACACTTAACGAAGTCAGAGGTGTGAGTAGCAGATGTAGCTTGAGAGCCCCACTTCCAAGGCTCTGTCTGCAGTCCAGTTGATGTGTATGCCGATAGTCTTCCCTGTTGCTTCACTTCCCTGGAAAAGACTAACTGTTTCCTCTTTCATGCTTTGATGTTAACAGTTTGTTGCTTTTCTGGGCCTTAGTTCTAATGCCTTTAGCAGCTTCTGAGGCTGGCTTTAATTATGTCATTTAATTATGTCATATAATCCCAGGGTGTCAGAGTGCAGGGGCAGAGTCTAGAACTACTCTAGAGCCTGCTAGGCTGTTTGACCAACAGCCATCTTTTAGAGTGGGTGACATGAAATTGGGGGCTCCCCATACCAATGCCAGTTCAGTTCCAGACTAGGGAGAAGGAAGGTCTAAGAAGGACTCCTTGCTTTTTGTTAAGGAGTGGGCTCAGGTACACATTCCCCATGGCTGTCTACGAGGAGACCTTACTCATATGTTTCTGATTACGTGCCAGGCATCAAAGTACTTGGGGTGAAAGGGATGAAGGTTAGACACAGTCTAGATGGATGGAGTTAGATTCATTCATCCAAAAGCAAGTGGAATAAAGAAGACACCAGTCCACATTCAACAAGAGCAAAGAGCACACCCCACTGCAGGCCAGTAGGAGAAAATCCTAGTGGAACCAAAGAGGGGAGCCAGCTTTGGGGATTCAGTAGTAGACGCTGAGCTGATCCTCACACTGTCAGATTCGCATCTTCACAGATGGCCTGGCATGAGAAATATGAAAGTCTATTGTAGACAGTTAGTTTATTTATTTATTTACTTTTTTTTTGTTTGTTTGTTTGTTTTTTGAGACAGAGTTTCTCTGTGTAGCCCTGGCTGTCCTGGAACTCACTCTGTAGACCAGGCTGGCCTCGAACTCAGAAATCTGCTTGTCTCTGCTTCCCAAGTGCTGAGATTAAAGGCGTGCGCCACCACCACCCTGCAGACGGCAGGATCTTACATTTGAGGTTACAGATGAAGCTAGAATGCTCGTTGCTTTCTGCCTGTGTGACCATGTGGTCACTGCATCCAGCCTTTAGATGCACAAAAAAACTGAAGACACCCTGGTGCCTCTATCTGAAGTTGTATTTGGCACTTGGGTACCTATGGGAATCTTTGCCTGTGGCTTGTGGGCCCCCATAGAAGTCTCACCCCTATTACAGGTCTGCTGGGTGGGCTGTGGGGTGAGGGAGTGGCTGTTGGAAAGTGGCCAGGGGACTTCACAGACCCAACAAAGAATTTTTTTTAAAAGGGGTTGATTTAGTAATAGGCAGGGGGAATTCCATTCCAGGATAAATAATAATTTATGCAAGGAATGCCATCGCCCTCTCTGGTGAAGCACAGCATATAATTGCAAGGGCCATTTCCTTTCCCTCTTTGGTTTTTAGCCCTCCAGCTCCTTCAGTAATTATATTGACACGACCTGAGCTCAGGAGCTGACTGAGAGGAGGAGGGGCATGCAGTGTCCAGGCTTGGATGCTAACAGAAGACAGTTTGCCATAAAACTGAAGTAATTAATTGGAATGTGTTAGGGGATTAAACACTAAATAAGAACATATTGGAGCTCTGGCCAGTAGATCCACATGTTGTTTTGGAAATGGCGAAAACCTAACTTCACTGGAGATATAAAATAGTAAAATAAGTTTTGTCTTTGAAGACATAATCTGTTTTTTTTTTTTTAAATTCTTTTTCCTTTTATTGAAAGTAGATTTTTTTCCCTCACAAAGTATATTCTGATTACAGTCACCCTTCCCTCTACTCTTTTTAGGTTCTCCCCACTAGATCTAACCCCCTTTTGTCATTAGGAAACCAATAGGCAGACAGGCAGTGCAGACCTTTAATCCCAGCACTTGGGAGGCAGGTGGAACTTGGAGTTCAAGGCCAGCCTGGGCCCTGGGCTATATCGAAAGAACAGTCAGAGTTATACTGAGAAATCCTATCTTGACCAAAAAAAAAAAAAAAAAAAAAAAAAGAAAAGGAAACCAATAGACTTCTAAGGGGTAAGAATAACAGTAATAAAATAAAGCATAATAAGATAAAAACTAACACATTGGAATAAGGCAAACAAACAACTGAAGAAGAGGGCCTAAGAAAAGGCACATGAAATGAAGTCCCCCTCATTCATTCGAAGACTTGGAAATTTAATAAAAATGCTGCCGGGTGGTGGTGGCGCACGCCTTTAATCCCAGCACTTGGGAGGCAGAGGCAGGCGGATTTCTGAGTTCGAGGCCAGCCTGGTCTACAGAGAGAGTTCCAGGACAGCCAGGGCTATACAGAGAAACCCTGTCTCGAACCCCCCTCCCCCCCAAAAAAGAAAATGCTAACTTAGAATTTATTATAGGTGTGTGTGTGTATGTGTGTGTGTGTATGCAAAAGACCTGTAGGGTTAAAAGAGAAGAAAGAAAAATATATAAAATAAAGTAATAGGATAAAGAAGGAGGAGGAGGAGGAGGAGGAGGAGAAGGAGAAGAAGAAGAAGAAGAAGAAGCAGAAGAAGAAGAAGAAGGAGGAGGAGGAGGAGGAGGAGGAGGAGGAGGAGGAGGAGGAGGAGGAGGAGGAGGAGGAGGAGGAGGAGGAGGAGGAGGAGGCCAGCATGACAGTATGAGATAAGATAGTTCCAAAGATGCTGTTAAATTCATTTTCTATTGTCCACCTACTGCTTGGCATGGAGCCTACGACCTGGCTGTTTCCTAACTTTAGAAAATACTGTTGTTATTTATTGTGTAGGTGTTCATATGTGCCACGACATACCTGTGGAGGTCAGCATGCTAACTTAGTGGCATCTGTTCATTCCTCCACCTTTACCTGGACTCTGAGGACTGAACTTAGATTGTCAGGCTTGTGGGATAAACTCCTGTCCTCACTGTATAATCTCACCAGGCCTCTCTGTTACGATGAGGCAGACTCTGATGCAGTCGAGTTTGTGAGCATCTGCAAATTTGAAGCTGAAGATGTCCTTGGAGTCTCGTCCCTCCTGACAGTGCTTAATACCGTGGACTTGTGGATGACCCAGTGATCATTGTTGTATCTATAGAAATTTTAATTCCTGGTTTTAGATGGTGGTACAGCCACCCAATCGATGTATTGTTAGACCTTAATGATGCCTGGTTTCTGTTGTCTTCAACTTAGAACTGTGTGTGCTGCTTCCTTTGACTCCAGAAGCCTACCTTTGACAAGGTTTTCTAGTTTTTGAATTTTCTGAGAGGCTTCCTAGACCTGCCTGCCTAAATCAGAAAAGCTCCCTATCTTCTAAAATAGCATGGGTTTGTGTTTTTGAAAATTTTCTTTTAAGTTGTAGTTTTAATGTACCGATGGTTATCCTACACATACACATTTATATATTTTCTTCTCCCTATTTAACATTATATTAAACATTTGCTGGTGTAGCTGAAGACAAAATTTTTAAATGGCTATGAAATTCTTTAATGGTGATTGTAATTGTAAAAAAAAGTCATTTAACCACTTTATATTAAAAACTATTATTTCAGTATGTGCCCATTTCAGAAGCATATAGACTAAAATATGGTCAAAAAAAAAAAAAATGTAATGTGTAGATTCCTCCATAGATTTGCTTTGTTAAATAATACTGACATGAACATCTTTTTCTTTCTTTCTTTCTTTCTTTCTTTCTTTCTTTCTTTCTTTCTTTCTTTCTCTCTCTCTCTCTCTCTCTTTCTTTCTTTCTCTTGTTCTTTCTTTCTTTCTTAAAATTTATTTTATTTATATGAATACACTGTTGCTGTCTTCAGACACACCAGAAGTGGGTGTGTCTGAACATTAGAGATGGTTGTGAGCCACCCTATTATTGCTGGGATTGAACTCAGGACCTCTGGAAGAGCAGTCAGCGCTCTTAACCACTGAGCCATTTCTCCAGCCCCTGATATGAACATCTTTGAGCAGAAATTTTTCTTCAGTACTTGGGATTTTGTTCATAAAATAGAGTCAAAAGTAGAATTACCAAGACAAAAACATTAGCAAGCCTCTGATACACAGTGGTAATGTTAGGCGAAGGAAGATGTAGGTATGTGTTTTGTCTCTGGGATATATAAGAATGCTAAGTTAACCTGACTCCCATCGGCACTGACCTTCTTTTTTTTTTTTTTTTTTTAAGATTTATTTATTTATGTATATGAGTATGATGTCTTCAGACATAGGGCATCAGACCCCATTACAGATGGTTGTGAGCCACCATGTGGTGCTGGGAATTGAACTCAGGGCCTCTGGCAGAGCAGTCAGTGCTCTTAACCGCTGAGCCATCTCTCCAGCCCAGCACTTGCCTTCTTATCACCCTACAAACTACACTTCACTGTACCATGTACGTCTTCGATTGATGCTGAGTACAAATATAATAATTAGTCAAACAATGGAAGCATAGTGTAATTGATACTTTAATTAAAAATAGATGCGACATTATGAGTGTGTTTTCCTAAAGGATCTCAAGAAAGACAAAGCATTTGCTGGTGAGGATAAAAAATGGTGTAGTTGGAATACCTTCAATAAAACTGTTGACAATGGGATTTGCAGATTAGACAGAAGACATATGCTAAGACTATCATTTCTTTCTTTCTTTCTGTCTTTCTTTCTTTCTGTCTTTCTTCTTATTTTTTTTTTTTTTTTGTTTTTAGAGACAGGGTTTCTCTGTGTAGTCCTGACTATCCTGGAACTCACTCTGTAGACCAGGCTGGCCTAGAACTCAGAAATCCGCCTGCCTCTCTGCCTCTTTCACCTACAATGGGTGATTGGTCATGATGTTTAAATGGCATCATAACCGTAGACCCAGACACACACTGAGGACGATGATTTCCAACCTTCCTCATGTACATGTGTTAATCAGATGAATCTCCTTCTTTATGTATTTTCAAGGACTTAAACACAGTCTGGGTGTGTTTCAGAACTCAGCTAGTGACAAGACTTGGTGGCCAATGCCTTTGATCCCAGCACTTGGAAGGCAGAGGCAGCTGGATATTTTCTAGTTCAAGGCTAACCTGGTCTACTTACTGAGTTCTAGGACAGCCAGGACTACATGGAGAGAGTCTGTTTTTCAAATAACAAAACCAAAATAAAACAAAACCCATATGACACATGATAAATCTGAAGAGGGCAAGGGGAACATGAACCATGATTATGTGACAGTCATTGACAAAATGTTCATTCCCTCTTCTTCTCCTTGAGACAATGTCTCTTAAGTGCTCTAGGCTGTCTTAGACACTTCTGTGAAGTGAAGGATGTCCTCCAACTTGTCATACTTCATTGCTGGAATTATCAGTGTGTGCACTTGGCTCTGTTTTCTTTTTCCTTTTTCTTTCTTTCTTTTTTCTTTCCTTCCTTTCTTCCTCTCTTTATTTCTTCCCTTCTTTCTTTCTCTCCATCTCCTTCCCTTTCTCCCCCCTTTTCGTCCTTTCTTTGTCCCACCTCCCCCTTTGGTTTATTGAGATAAGATTTCTCTGGGCAGCCCTAGCTGTCCTAAAACTCACTGTGTAGAACAAGTGGGCCTTGAACTCAGAGATCTGCCTATCTCTGCCTCCCTAGTGATGAGATTAAAGGCACGTGCCACCACTGCTCAGCTTTATTTTTCTTTCTTAAAGCTGAGTTTCCCTTAAGGATGAACATACCTAGTAACTAACCTTGAGTTCCTGAAAGACCAAAATAAACGGCCACAGTTGGAGTAGGCCGAAGAGGTGGATGTCAAGGTAGAGTAGGAGACTCTGATTTGCTGTTGAAAGAAACAGGGTATGCAGGAACTCACAGGACACCACTGCTAACAGCCCATTCAGCCAATACTATGAACATTAGCAATGGGCGAATCAGGCAGTGCAATGGTAGGATTCTAACAAAAGCTTGGGGTAAAGTTTGAGCTTCCCTAGAGGGAAGTCAACAGTAGTATCTATCCTCGAGAATTCTTGAGACAACTGACTGAGAAAATAATTCCTCTGAAATGCTTACAGTGTTTGCTACAGAGTAAGTGTTCGATAATTGCTCATTCTCAGTTCTTATATGCTTCCATGTTTCTTTCAGTAGCTGTTTCCTTAGCCCCATCTGTACACTATTAGGTTAGTTGACATATCTTTAGATGACCCAATGAAAGGATAGAATAAAATGCAGAGGCAGCATTTTTAGATGTAAACTTTCTTGCCACCAAATGCATTTATGAATAATAACCCTAGAGAAGCCAGGTGTGGTGGGACAAAAAGGCAGAGGTAGGTGGATTTCTGTGAGCTTATGCCAACTTGGTGTATATAGTAAGACCCTTTCTCAAAAAAAAAAAAAGTCCCTTGTGAGATGGGATAGCGAAACTAACTATGTGGCTTATCTGAGTCAGTTTAGAATAAAGGTATCCACTGAGAAAACAGAATAAGAAAAATCCCAAAAGATGTTTGAGTTGGTCCCCAGGACTCACATAGTGGAAAGAGAAAGTCTACTTCAGAGACTGTCATGACATGGCGCATGCATGTATGCGTGAGCACGTGGACACAATAAATAAATGTATTAAAACTCTGAAAACAAAACAAAATGAATTCTTTCTGGTGGGGACAGTGAAAATCAGGTTCTTTATTCTTGTCTATAATGAACGAGGCACAGCGAGGCCAGAGCATAAGCACTGTCCTATTGTTTCGTGCCGGAACATCACCATTTCTTTACTGTTTAAGATCAATATGAGAGTCCCTGTCATAAAAGAAAGAACAGATCCACCTGTCAGCATTTGGGCTTTGTCTCTGGGGGTTGGGTAATGCTGAGCTGAACGAGCCATAGAGGATGGGTCATAAAGCAAGGTGCCCGAATTAGCAGGTCACCCTCTGTGAGTAAATCGTCTATGTATATCCTTGACTGCTCACACAGAAGTTCTGTGTGTCTGAAGTGACCCCATGCATCACTTGTCCTGTGATGAAAAAAGAAGGGAAGAAAATAGGAAACAAAGAAAGAAGATGGAAGGGAAAGGAAAGGAGTTGCCTAGAAGCTGAGGGGGATGACCAAAGAGCTGCTTGTGCTCCAGCTAGTGCTCCAGGGATGTTACTGACAAATCTTCAGATCAGATACTAGAGTGTGTAGTGGAAGCCAGTTCTCGAAGTGGCTCAGAGTGCACAAGTGCTCCATGGTATGGCCTGTGTTAAGAGCCTGGTGCCTTCATTCATTTTAATTCTGCAGGCTGCTCTGTGTCATGATCCAGCCATGTTCGTAGCACAGGTCCCTATTTACTTGTTGGACACTTTGTGGTGCACAGGGTTTGAGGATCTGGTCTGACATTTCGATACAAGTATACATTGTTGTTTGTTTACTTTTGGAGTTAGGACTTCTCTGTGTGGTCCTGGCTGTACTGAAATTTTCTCTGTAGACCAGGCTGGCCTGGAACTCAGAGTCCACTAGACTCCATAGTGCTGGGATTAAAGGCAGTAGGCCACCATGCCCAGCTACAGGTATATACACACACACACACACACACACACACACACACACACACACACACACACACATCATATACATATACATCATATACATTTATGCTTGTTAATCAAATTCAAGGTAGTTATGAGATGGGGAGTGCCACAGTGGAGAAGAACACTTGCTCTGCTAGCAGAAGAACAATGCTCTACTCAATAATAACTTGGTCAAGGAAGAAATAAAGAAAAAAATTAGAGACTTTTTCAAATTTAATGGAAATGAAGGATCTTCATACCAAAATTTATGGGACACAATAAAAGCAGTGCTAAGAGAAAATCTCATAGCTCTAAGTGCCTACAAAAGGAAACTGGAGAGAGCATACACTAGCAACTTGACAGGATACCTGAAAGCTCTAGAACAAAAACAAGCAAATACATCCAATAGGAGTAGGCTGCAGGAAATAATCAAACTCAAGGCTGAAATCAACCAAGAAAAAACAAAAAGAACTATACAAAGTATCAACAAAACCAGGAGCTGGTTCTTTGAGAAAATCAACAAGCTAGATAAACCCTTAGCCAGACTAACCAGAGGGCACAGAGACAGTATCCAAATTAATAAAATCAGAACTGGAAAGGGAAACATAACAACAGAAACTGAGGAAATTCAAAAGAAAAATCATCAGATCCCTATAAAAGCCTATACTCAACAAAACTGGAAAACCTGGATGAAATAGACAATTTTCTAAACAGATACCAGGTACCAAAGTTAAATCAGGAGCAAATAAACAATCTAAACAGTCCCATAACTGCTAAAGAAATAGCAGCAGTCATTAAAAGTCTCCCCACCAAAAAAAACAAAAACAAAAACAAAAACAAAAACAAACAAACAAACAAAAAAACAAAAAACCCAGGACCAGACAGTTTTAGTGAAGAATTGCATCAGACCTTCCAGGAAGACCTAATACCAGTTCTTTTCAAACTATTCCACAGAATAGAAATGGAACACTAACCAATTCATTCTATGAAGCCACAGTCACGCTCATACCTAAACCTCACAAAGACACAACAAAGAAAGAGAACTTCAGACCAATCTTCCTTATGAATATCTATGTGAAAATAATAAAATTCTTGCAAACCGAATTCAAGAACACATCAAAACAATCATCTATCATTATCAAGTAGGCTTTATCCCAGGAATGCAGGGATTTTTTTTTTTTTTTTTCCGAGACAGGGTTTCTCTGTATAGCCCTGGCTGTCCTGGAACTCACTCTGTAGACCAGGCTGGCCTCGAACTCAGAAATCCACCTGCCTCTGCCTCCCAAGTGCTGGGATTAAAGGCGTGCACCACCACTGCCAGGCAGGATGGTTCTATATTTGGAAATCCATCAACATAATCCACTATATAAACAAACTCAAAGGGAAAAAAAACCCACATGATCATCTCACTAGATGCTGAGAAAGCATTGAACAAAATTCAATATCCCTTCATGGTAAAAGTCCTGGAAAGATCAGAAATTTAAGGCCCATACCTAAACATAGTAAAAGCAATATACAGCAAGCCAGTAGCCAACATCAAACTAAATGGAGAGAAACTTGAAGCAATCCCCCTAAGATCAGGGACTAGACTAGGCTGCCCACTCTCACCTTATCTATTCAGTATAGTACTGGAAGTCCTAGCCAGAGCAATTAGACAACAGAAGGAAGTCAAAGGGATACAAATAAGAAAGGAGGAATAAAAATATCACTATTTGCATATGATATGATAGTATACTTAAGTGACTCCAAAACTTCCACCAGAGAACTCCTAAACCTGATAAACACCTTCAGCAAAGTGGCTGGATATAAAATTAATTCGAATGAATCAGTAGCCTTCCTCTACTCAAAGGATAAACAGGCTGAAAAAGAAATTAGGGAAATGACACCTGTTCCTTCGCCCGCGAAAGAGACACGTGAGGCAGTGTTCGGGTGGTTACCACAGCGAGGCTTTATTCTTGTATCAGCAGAAGCGGAAAGACCCCAAGCCCGGAAAAGGCACTGCTATATGTACCCTAGAGTGGCGTGTTCACTTCTGATTGGCTGTTCACTCATTACCCATAATACGCCCCGGGATAGGCAGTGACTTTGGCGCACTTTTTGCCTTTTGCACCTGCGTAGTTAGTTGTTTACTTGTGGAAGGACAGGATGCCCGCGCCATCTTGTAATGGTGAATGCTATCACGCTCACGCGGCTCCTAACAGACACCCTTCACAATAGTCACAAATAATATAAAATACCTTGGTGTGAATCTAACCAAGCAAGTAACAGATGTGTATGACAAGAACTTCAAGTCTCTGAAGAAAGAAATCGAAGATCTCAGAAGATGGAAAGATCTCCCATGCTCGTGTATTGGCAGGATTAATATAGTAAAAATGGGCCATCTTGCCAAAAGCAATCTACAGATTCAATGCAATCTCCATCAAAATTCCAAATCAATTCTTCATAGGGATAGAAAGTGCAATTTGCAAATTCTTTTGGAATAACAAAAAACCTAGGATAGCAAGAACTATTCTCAACAATAAAAGAACTTCTAGGGGAATCACTATCTCTGACCTCAAGCTGTACTACAGAGCAATAATGATAAAAACTGCATGGTATTGGTACAGAGACAGGCAGGAAAATCAATGGAATAGAATTGAAGATCCAGAAATGAATCCACACACCTATAGTCAGTTGATCTTTGACAAAGGAGCTAAAACCATCCAGTAGAAAAAGGTCAGCATTTTTTTTTTGTTTGTTTTGTTTTGTTTTTGGAGACAGGGTTCCTCTGTGTAGTCCTGGCTATCCTCGAACTCACTTTGTAGACCAGGCTGGCCTCGAACTCAGAAATCCTCCTGCCTCTGCCTCCCAAGTGCTGGGATTAAAGGCGTGCACCACCACTGCCCGGCAAAGGTCAGCATTTTCAACAAATGGTTCTGGTTCAACTGGAGGTCAGCATGTAGATTCGAATGCAAATTGATCCATTCTTATCTCCTTTTACAAAGCTCAAGTCCAAGTGGATAAAGGACCTTCACATAAAGCCAGATACACTGAAACTAATAAATAGAAGAGAAGGTGGGGAAGAGATTCAAATACTTGGGCACAGGGGAGAAGTTCCTGAACAGAATGGCTTTTGCGCTAAGACCAAGAATTGACAAATGGGACCTCATAAAATTGCAAAGCTTCTGTAAGGCAAAGGACACTGTCAATAGGACAAAATGGCAACCAACAGATTGGGAAATGATCTTTACCAATCCTACATCCGATAGTGGGCTAATATCCAACATAGACAAAGAACTCAAGAAATTAGACTCCAGACAACCAAATAACCCTATTAAAAATGGGGTACAGAGCTAAACAAAGAATTCTCAACTGAGGAAACTCAAGTGGCTGAGAAGCACCTAAAGAAATGTTCAATTTCCTTAGTAATCTGGAAAATATAAATCAAAAACAACTCTGAGATTCCACCTCACATCTGTCAGAATGGCTAAGATCAAAAAACCCTCAGGTGATAGTAGATGCTGGCGAGGATTCGAAGAAAGAGGAACACTCCTCTATTTTTGGTGGGATTGCAAGCTGATACAACCACTCTGGAAGTCAGTCTGGCAGTTCCTCAGACTGTTACCTGAGGATCCAGCTATACCACTCCTGGGCATATACCCAGAAGATGCTCCAACATATAACAAGGACACATGCTCCACTATGTTCACAGCAGCTTTATTTATAATAGCCAGAAGCTGGAAAGAACCCAGATGTCCTTCAACAGAGGAATGGATACAGAAAATGTGGTACATAGACACAATAAAGTATTACTCAGCTATTAAAAACAATGAATTCTTAAGCAAATGGATGGATCTAGAAAATATCATCCTGAGTAAGGTAATCCAATCAAGGTATGCACTCACTGATACGTGGATTTTAGCCCAAAAGCTCACAAGACCCAAGATACAACTCACAGACCACATGAAGCTCATGAAGAAGGAAGACCAAAGTGTGAATGCTTTGGTCCTTCTTAGAAGGAATAACAACATACTCATGGGAGCACATGTGGAGACAAAGCATGGGACAGAAACTGAAGGAGGGGTCGTCTGGAGACTGCTCTACCTAGGTATCCATCCCATGTGCAGTCACCAAAGTCATATGCTGATGTGGATGCCAGAAAGTGCATGCTGACAGGAGCCTGTTATAGCTGTCTCCTTAGAAGTCTGCCAGAGCCTGACATATACAGAGGTGGATGCTCACAGCTTACCATTGAACTGATCATGGGGTTCTCAATGGAGAAGTCAGAGAGAGGACTGAAGGAGCTGAAGGGGTTTGTGGCCCCATGGGAAGAGCAACAATACCAACCAACCAGAGTTCCCAGGGTCTAAACCACCAGCATGGGAGCACATAGGGAGGGACCCATGACTCCAGCTGTATATATAGGTGAGGATGGCTTTGTTGGGCATAGGTGGGAGACAAAATTCCTGGTCCCTTGAAGGCTGGATGCCCCAGTGTGGGGGAATTTGAGGGCAGGGAGGTGGGGGTGGTTGGGTGGGTGCACCTGCTCATAGAAGCAGGAGGAGGAGGGATGGGATAGGGAGTTTCTGGGTGGGGGGAAATGGGGAAAGGGGATAACATCTGAAATGTAAATAAAAATATCCAAAAAAATTAAAAAACAAAAGAAAACAAAAACAAAAAGCAACAAAACAGAACAAAACAAAACAAAACAAAAGAGAGAGAAAAGACAGCAAGTCCTGCTCTGTGTTCCACAAGTACGAACACATACACTCATATATACATACACACCTAGTCACATGCAGACACACAAAGACACATGCATATACATAAAGATAAACTTATACACACCTCATACACACATATATCCACGGACACACATGTGCAAACACACATACACAGACATGCACACATACATACATACATTCATACATACATACATACATACATACATACAAAGACACATATACAAATACACAGACAAGCACATATATGCACATATATATTCAGACACATACATATATACATAGACTCACATACAAATACATACACAGAGAAGCACACACATATACATAGCCACAGATGCACATACACATACCCATGTATACTCAAACACATACACACACGCACACACACTCACATTCATTGTGGCACTTAGTGTCACTATTATTATTGGATATGTTATTCCTTTATGATGGAGACTTAGGGAAACTCTTTTTATATTAACTTATAACCATTTCATAGAGGAGAAAACTGAAATTTAAGAAAGTTTTGATTTGACTCTTGATGCCCAGTCAAGAGCTGAACTTCAATTAGGTGACACAGAGTTTTTCCTACTGGGTGACATGCCAGGAACCAGAGGGTGATCCCAGGCCTCATAATTTAGTCCCCATAATCTGAGTGCCTGCAATCTACAGACTCAGCCCTGTCTCTAAAACAACAATCTGTGTTCTATAGCCTCACAGTGTCTCATCAGGGTGCAGGTCAGTAAAGAACAAAAGTAGTTTCGGGGTTGCTCCCTTTTCAAGCAGGCTCTGAGGACATGTCCTCCTTTGCCTGTGGTTTTTACTTCAATCTGTATAATGGACCAACTGCCCTTCACTCCTTCTAGCCTTGGAAGTGTCTTATTTGGCATCTTCATGCCTCTCTCATTTTGTAGTGGGATGCTCTGAATGTAGCCATGTGAGCTTTAAGCTTGAGTAATGTTGGTAATTTCAAAGCCTCATTATCTCACTCCCTAGTGATTTGGTTCTAAACAACTATAGTTCCTAAGGGAGGCGGGCAGTGTGAACAACAGTGCTGGAATAGTTCCACTGGGGAGGGTGAGAGGTACCCAGAGTCTTAAATTTAGAACCTTAGTGATGGAAGCAGCAGACTTTGTCCCTGGGGCTCCAAGTCCGTGTCAAGGATTCAATGTTTTAGCCTTGAGCCTGTTAAGTGGGGACTGGGTGACAGAGTATGGCATCATCAAAGATAGGGCTGTGTACTGTAGGTCCCTGTCTTAGTTAAGGTTTTACTGCTGTGAACACTCACCATAACCAAGGTTATTCTTATAAAGGACAACATTTAATTGGGGCTGGCTTACAGGTCCAGAGGTTCAGTCCATTATCGTCAAGGTGGGAGCATGGCAGCATCTAGGCAGGCGTGGTGCACAAAGAGCTAAGAGTTCTACATCTTCACCTGAAGGCTGATAACAGAAGACTGGCTTTCAGGAAACTAGGATGAGGGTCTTAAAGCCAATACCCACAGTGACACACCTACTCCAATAAGGCCATACCTCTTAATAGTGTCACTCCCTGGGAAAACATATATAAACCATCACATTCCATTCCCTGGCCCCATAGCCTTGTTCAAACCTATGAGTCTATGGGGGCCATTCCTAAACATAGCATAATGCAAAATACATTTAGTTCAACTTCAAAAGTCCCTATAGTCTATAGCAGTCTCAACAACGTTAAAAGTCCAAAGTTCAAAGTCTGTTATGAGATTCATCCAATCACTTAACTGTAATCCCCCCAAACAGGACAGAAAACCAGCTGGGCAAACTCCAAACTCTGCATCTCCATGTCTGATGTCAAAGTGATCTTCACATCTTCAACTTCTTTTTCATCTTTATTGACTGTAACAAACTTCTTTTCCTGGTCTGGTTCCACTCCCTGTTAGCAGCTTTCCTCAGCAGATAGCCCATGGCTGTGGCATCTCAAATATCTTGGGGTCTCCAAGGCAACTTCAATGTTATAGCTTCTTGTTTTAACGTCTGGGATCCACATATGATATTGTGGGCTCCCTCAAAGGACTGGTGTCACTTCTCTAGCTCTGCCCTCTGAAGTACTCTAAGCTCAGGTTGATCCACTCCACTGCTGCTGCTGTTCTTGGTGATTATCCCATGGTACTCCCATCTCCAATAACCTGGGGCTTTATGCTGCAACTGGGCTTCACCAATAGCCTCTCATAGGCTTTCTTCACAGTGCCATGCTTCAACTCCTCTGCATGATCCCTTTAATCCTGGCCATCAACTGCAACTGAGGCTACATCTTCACCAATGGCTTTCCATGGCCCCTCACAGTGCCAAGTTTCAGCTGTTCTTCATGACCCATTTATGCCTTCAAAACCAGTGGCACATGGGTGATTCTTACACATTACCAAGTACAGTTGCAGCACAAGGTACAACCTTGGTTATCTCTAGAACATGGCTTCTCTGTGCTCTCAGAAAACAATTCCCAGAAGATTTCACCTCAGTGATGCTGGTCTCTTCTTCTTCTTCTTCTTCTTCTTCTTCTTCTTCTTCTTCTTCTTCTTCTTCTTCTTCTTCTTCTTCTTCTTCTTCTTCTTCTTCTTTTTTAATGTATTTTTTTTTTTTTACTGGATATTCTACTTGTTTACATTTCAGATGACATCCACTTTTGCTGGTCTCTTCTTAATCACCACTAATTTATTAGTTTCAGCTAACCAGTGTCAACTGTCCCAGTAGTCTCCTCCTCTTGAATATAAAGCCAGAGCCACATGGCCGAGTTCTGCTGCTTGCAGGAGCTGGAATATTGGCTCCCCATTGGTAAATCTCAGCTTTATAACAGCAATCAAGCTTGTCTACACACATCCACATTTTATAGGTGGTGAAACTTGGGTGTAAAGTGATAAAAATTGGTAAAAGTTACAGAGATAGTAAACGGAAAATGAGAGATTCATGACCCAATGCAAACAGAATCCAAGAACACATCAAAGAGAAACAGGCTACTATCTCCTATAGCTAAGCAGGGCCCTCAGTAAAGGGATAGGTACACCAAGCTATTCATAAAACTTTAGACCTCAAATTTGTCCTAAAAGAAAGGCACGGACAAAGATGGAGCAGAGACTGAAGGAATGGCCAAGCAATAACCTACCCAACTGGAGACCCAATCCCTGACACTATTAATGATACTCTATCATGCTTACAGACAGGAGCCTAGCATAACTCTGAGAGACTCTACTCAGCACCTGACTGAAACAGGTGCAGGTACTCATAGCCAAACATTGGAAGGAGGTCAGGGATCCTTATGCAAGAGTTGGAAGAAGCATTCAAGGCCATGAAGAGAACCCCACAGGAAGACCAACAGCAGTGTCAACTAACTTGGACTCCTGGGAGCTCTCAGAGACTGAGCCACCAACCAAAGATCATGCTTGGACATACGTAGCAGAGGGCTGACTTGTCCTGCATCAGAGGAAGAGGATGCACCTAATCTTGCAAAGACTTGGTGTGCCATGATAGGTGGATACCTGGGGGAAAGGCACCCTCTCAGAGGTGAAGGGGAGGGGTGGGGAAGGGACTCTGTGAGGTGGGGATGGGGGTGGGGAACAATTGGGATGTAAATAAATAAAAAAAGAGAAATACTATCCCATAATCAAGTAGGCTTCATCCTGAAGATTCAGGGATGGTTCAATATATGAAAATCAGTAAATGTAACTCACCACATAAATAAACTGAAAGAAAAAACAAAACCAACACATGATCATCCCGTTAGATGATGAAAAAACCTTTGACAAAATTCAACACCCCTTCATGATAAAATAAATTGGAATAACTTAAAATTTATGAAAAAGCTGGAAAATCAACATACTTACCACCCTGTTTTAATTCTCCATGAGACTGCTGTACTATTGTGTTATTTTTCCTCAAATCTAAGAGACCAGCATTGGCCACTTATTAACTAAACTGCCCATGCATTTTAGGATCTAATGGTCTTCCATCAATAGCCCTTTCCTTTTTGAGAGTTCAAGTCAAAGTACTACAATGCCTTCAGTTGCCATTTTCTAGTTTCTTTCCATCTGCGGAAGAATTTCATCAATTTTATGAATTTAAGTTTCAAGCAGTATTTTGTAAGTTATCCTCCAGTCTTATGTCTATTTCTTTTTTTTTTTTTTTTTTTACAATTATACTGGGATTGTGAGATTAAAAAAAAAAGTACTGCAGATACAGAGTTCTGTTCTTATATATCCAACTGCACTTGTATCTGATGATATTAAGTTTAAACAGTTGGTTAGAGAAGTGTTTCCTTTATCCAGTGTTGTATTTCTCCAGCACAGTGTGTCTGGGGGGTGAGATGCCACCTG
Source organism: Arvicanthis niloticus (assembly GCF_011762505.2). Lineage (NCBI taxonomy): Eukaryota > Metazoa > Chordata > Mammalia > Rodentia > Muridae > Arvicanthis > Arvicanthis niloticus. Next base: position 38,339,134 of record NC_047670.1, on the reverse strand, counting down.
TAGTAGATGGTTGACTGGCTAATTGTTAGAGGAGAACCTGCAAGTGTCAACTCTTTTATTCAACTTTGTGGCTTCCAAGGATTGAAATTCTGTCATCAGGCTTGATGAACATCTGTTCCCACTGAGCCATCTTGCTGCATGGTTGTTCTACAGTGTTGCCTGATCCTGTGGATGCCACTCTAAAGCCAGCTCTCAGAATACACTGGCTAATCTTCCAAGTTTAGTCTCTTATGTTGATAACCCATTGCTACTCCTTCCTAGTTGTGATGGAAGACAGTTCTCATGCCAGTTTTGCAATTCTTAGAATCTTCTTGGATTCTTGTCAAATGTCTTTGTCTTTATAAACTTTTTAAATAAAGACATATCAGAAGAGGGCATTGGATTCCATTAGAGATGGTTGTGAGCCACCATGTAGTTGCTGGGAATTGAACTCAGGACCTCTGGAAGAGCAGTCAGTGTTCTTAACCACTCAGCCATCTCTTCAGCCCATGTTTTCATTAACTTTAATGAATCCATTTAATTATTTCTGATTTCACTCAGCCCTATCTATGTGCCTGACTATTTTCTAGACCCTGGGCTAGGAGGTGAACCAAATAGAACCCCTGTTCTCTGGTATTTAGCCAGGACAAAATAAATAGCAAGTCCAGTAGTCAAAAAGTAATGCCTTCTTCTCTGTTGAACACATTCATGTGATAGAATTATTAGAATGGGATTGTTCCACAAATCTTAGGTATGCAATTAATAAGGTATGAATTAAGAACAAATTCATCACACACACACACACACACACACACACACACACACACACATTCTGTGAATTAGCAATAGTTGTGGTCAGTGTCTGGTTGTTGCTCTTGGAGTCACTGAAAATAAGTGCTGCTTGTCTAATCCATTCTTTTGTTGAAGTATGAGTCAGTAGCTTGAAGGGGTAGTTCAGTGATGGTAGGGCTGAGGCTCCATCCTCAGGTCTTATATGGTTGTGTCTGGTTACTTGAGCCCAAAACATTTGAAGCCAGTTTGAGCTTTCTGTTGCTCAAAAGAATTTAAAAGAACTAGAATTCACTCTTCTAATCAGAGTCTGGCTATGTGGGGTGAAGGTGAGGCTTCAGGAAGAGAAACCCAATTCTTCATCTTCTACTGGGTTCTGATCACTGACCACTTGACCCTTAAGCCCAAGTCTGAGAACTAATTTTTCTGAAAAAAAAACAAATGTAATTTTTAAAATGCAGATTTTGTGGCAACTTATAAATATGTTTTCTATTACAATAAGTTGATATTCTGATCAAGAAAACAATAGAACGAAATGTCCTTTAGTAATAAAATATAAATGCAGATTTATACTTATAAATTCAAAGCTGTATGCTTTGTTTAGCAATGGTCCATTTCATCATGTAATTTAGCTTCTAAAAAGATGTTCACTTTTTTGAGTGTTTATTTAGTGTGTGTGTGTGTGTGTGTATGTGTGTGTGTGTGTGTGTGTGCATCTGTGGGCAAGTGCCATAGTGTACAAGTGGAGGTAATTCTTCACGTGAAGAGCTGGTTCTCACTTTTCACAGTGTGGGTTCAGGGAATCAAAACCAAGCTATCAGGCTTGGAGGCAAGGGCCTTTATCCATTGAGCCATCTTGTTATCCTTAAATTATATTTTTTAGACAGGCATTGATGTTCTTCTAGTTAGCTTCGAAAGCCTGAATTAGCCTAGAGTCATTTGGTCGGAACCTTTTGATGAAGAAAATGTCTAGATCAGTTTGAGATGTGGGATTGTCTTTGGGGGAATTGTGTTGATTATTAATATATGGAAGAAGGATCAGCCTACTGTGGGCAGCACTATCCCTAGTCAGGGCAATCCTGGGCTGTGTAAGAAATCTAGCTAAGCATACGCCTGTAAGTGAACCAGAGAGCAATCCAGCAAAGAGAGTTTCTCTGTGATTTTTGCTTCCTGGTTCCTGCTTTGAGTTCCTGATCTGATATCTCTCAATGATGTATTATGATTTGGAATTGTGAATCAGATAAGTAGATTTTGGTCAGACTATTATTTACAACATTAGAAAGGAAACGAGAACCGACATACATGTCTATAATCTCAGCACTCAGGACCCTGAGGCAGAAGGATTGCTAATTTGATGTCAGATTGAGTTACAAATGGAGAATGCCACAAAACAAAATGTTATTCTAGAGAGTGCAGTTGAATCATCCTATACTTTCCTCTACGTTGGTAGAAATTCTCCTTGATTGAATGTAGGGGACTGATTTTTTTCAAGCAGCATCAGAGCAGAATCTATACTACTGCCTTGTCTCCAAGGAGCTCAGCTTCAGCCTGTAGACATGGCTTACTTTGGAAAGTAACAATGAGTCGGTGGTTAACAACAGTGCTATCATTATACACAATGGACTTCTTTGGAGATCTTTTGCATAAGGTTTCTGTAGTTTAGGCATGTCCAGAATTTCTTCCAACTCTTAGCTCATTCCTTTTGCCCAGTGACCAACTCTGAGCATTGGATCTGAATTCTGATCTCCAGGGTAATCTGTCTAAAAATGTTCCACAGAGCCACTACCATCACCATCTTTTGGGGTTATCAGGAGAGGATGTGGAGCAATGTTCCATCTCCTACCATCAAAATATTTTGTAAAAGGAAATCCTCCATGAGCTTGGACTCCCTTATCTCTGTGCCTAGTTATCCCATACTCTGTAGATCCATACGGGAAGGTGACACACTCCAGTGTCATATCCTGATTTTCAAGAGAGCTAGCCAACCAACAATTCCATGGCCAGCTTTTCACAATGGAAACTTATTATTGTAGCTTTCTTTGTAACATTTCTTTTTTTTAAAGAATTATTTATTTACTTTATGTATGTGAGTACACTGTAGCTGCCTCTAGACACACCAGAAGAGGGTATCAGATCCCGTTACAGATGGTTGTGAGCCACCATGTGGTTGCTGGGAATTGAACTCAGGACCTCTGGAAGAGCAGTCAGTGCTCTTAACCACTGAGCCATCCCTCCAGCCCCATGGCATTTCTTTTTAATTATCTTCTTTCCCACTGACTTTTTAAAAAAAGCAACTGCAGTTTTGTTTGTTTGCTTTTTGCCTTACTCCCTAGCTGTCTGTTGCTGTCATCTCTCCATTGTGAACAAGCTGTGAATTCTGTCCCAGGTATCTCATGAATCTCTTCATCTGTTCATTTAAGTATTCTTCTTCTTTCTGTTAATTTGATCTTTTGTTTGGGGAGGAGTGCATATTTTTTTCTTTTTCCATTTTGTGTGTGTGTGTGTGTGCGTGTGTATTTGCATGAATGTAGACAGATATACATGTGGGTGCACATGCATACATGTAAGTGTGCTTGCAGAGGCCAGAGGTTGATGTCTGGATGCTCAATTGCAGGCTTCTCAATCTATCCCAGAGGTCACCAGCATGACTTGTCTCACTAGGCAACTTGTTCTGAGGCTCTTCTGCGCCTGTCATCTAAGGCTGGAATTACAGGTGGGCTGCCATACCCATACCCACCTGGCATATTTTACATGGATTCTGGAAATCTGAACTCTAGTTCACCCTCATATGACAAGTGCTTTAATGACTGAGCTATCTCTCCAGGTTTTTCGGTGCAAACATTTAAAGGCAGAGCCTAATAGTTTCAAGTTATTACCCCTGAAATTGATCCTTCTAAGATGCTTTCTTTATGTCTTCTCATGACACTGCAGGTGAGGACTCCTTAACAAGTTCTGTGGTAATAAATTGTGCTCATCTGTCACCGTTTCAAGAGGCACCATATCAGCCCCCCTGCAACTCTTTAGAGCATCAAGTCAGCAAGCTAGAAAAGTCCTACCTTCATCAGTGGCTTGACCATTGAAACTAGATGCTTGTCTTCCCAAGGACTTTCCAAGGACCTTTCTCAGGGAGGAGGAAGTGTTGAAAATGAGAGAGTGAGAGCGGATCCCTTGCCTTGCATGTATGACATTGTCAATGAATACGTATTTCTGAAGAACTTTCCTGGGCATGTCTGACTTGACAAAAGAAGGTTGACTGGGAATTGAAAAGTATGAGTGGTGAACACTTTGAAAACGATTTAAATTGCAATCTTCCTGCCTGGGGAGCATCAGGGACAATGGGTTGAAAATGCAAATGTGACCAGTTTTCTTGAGGAGAAAGAGAATGGGAAGCCGAGAATTTCTTTATCTATGAATTGAGGTTGCAGCAGAGACCTAGCATGCAGCAGAGATAGGACGCCTCTGAAGAGCCCCAGGTGACTCACCTTGCAGATGCTCAGCTGTGGAAAGTGTTGTGTAACTGGTTTAGCAGCGGTCCCTCCCAATGCAAGAGAGTCACAGTGTGTCCATTTTTCTCAGACAGGAAGAAGTTTAACCATCGCGTGAAGGAAAGTCAGAGTGTGACTCCTAAAACATTAGCTCTCAGCAAGTATTGGGGGCTTTGCATGTCCCCCAGGTTTCCTCACAGAAAAGCAGGGGTCTGTGATTGGCTTTGGCCAATGGACCATTTCCAAGTCTAGGTAAAGAAAAGCAGAGACCTTCCTTTGTTCTCTTCATCTCTAGGTTCACATGGACTCATCCCAAGGACTGAAGGATCTTTAGTCACCAAAGAAAACTATTGTGGGGTGTTGCTTGGCCTCAATTGGGTGTTTTGTCAATAAGAATCAAGAACTGATGTGAAGTCACTGAGACGTCAGTCTATTTACTGCTCTGGCGTGTGTTCAAATGAAGACACGATCATTTCATTGTGTGTTGATTCACTTCTTGACTTCTGATTTTTTTTTTTTTTTTATGGTGTTGCTTTGATATCACTTTGTTGTGACAGGCATGGCTTGAGTCAGAGAGGTCTGCTCCTAGTTCACTCACTAACCTTGAGGGAGTTGCTTTACAGGACTGAATTTCCATGTCTTCATTTGTAAGAAATGGCAAAAGGGGCCAGTGAGATGGCTCTGTGTGAGAAGAGGCTCACTGTGTGAGAGAGTCTGAGCTCTGTTCCTGGAACAGTGTAAAGGCAGGAGAAGAGAGGTGACTCTACAAAGCTGTCCTTTCCACATGCGCTGTGGCAAGAACAATCAAGTCAATCAAGTTAAACCTTTTTGTTGAATTGAAAACTGAGTGGGTATCATAAGAGATTCTAATACTAAGTGGTCAGATAATTTTAAGCAGGGTTTTGGTTGTCTAAATTCCAATCTCCTTACCAGTTAGGAATTGAAAATAATGTCCCTTGTATCTCAAAGTCAGGCAAGTGAGAGGATTTATTTTTAAAATTTTTACTTTTTCTTGATGCATTTCCTTTTATTTTTAATTTTATAAATTTTTATAAATTTACAAACCTATACAATTATAAATTATTTTAAATTTAATACATTTATAACATTATAAATTATACAATTACTAATTTTATAAATATAAAAATATTTCACTTTTCTTTTTTAAAAAAAGATTTATTTGTTTTATTTATATGGGTACACTATAGTAGTCTTCAGACACACCAGAAGAAGGCATTGGATCCCATTACAGATGGTTGTGAGCTACCATGTGGTTGCTGGGACTTGAACTCAGGACCTTTGGAAGAGCAGTTAGTGCTCTTAACCACTGAGCCGTCTCTCCAGGCCTCAGTTTTACTTTTTTATACATCTATATTTTGCTTTACTTAAGAGTCTCTTAAGATAGTGGCTATCAATGCCTGAAGATTAGAAACAACTCCTCTGAACATTTATAGATTATTCTTATTCTTAAATATCTTGAAATTCCAGTAGGAATTATGTATCAATATTTGTTCACTTTATTTGTAGTTGCAGCTTTTTATTTACCAATGGTAATATTACTTATTTACATAGCATAGTATTTTAGTCATGTGGTACCGAGCTGCCTTCTGGAGTCCTTTCATTTCAGGACGAAGAACAGTTGGAGGTTTTCTTTTGAGGCAGATATACCAGCAACCATTAAGTATCATTAAACTCTGAAGGTAAATGACATGCAAAAAGCAAAGTCACATGCTAGACCACCATGGTCACTCACTCTGTTCTTTGCCTGTCTTTCTAATTGGTTGAGATCACCTTCTCTCTATTTCATTGTTTCCTTTCCCAGACTGTAATCAGTATAGGATACCTTTCCTTTCAAGGGAACCTAGACTCTTTTTGTGATTGAGCTTGTAAAGGAGAAACTTTGTAGCAGATTTATGAGCACCTCTGTCTCTCTGTCTTTCTTTGTCTCTCTCTTTGTCTCCTTGTGCCTCTGTGTCTCTGTGTGTCTGTCTCTCTGTCTTTGTCTCTCTGTGTTGTGTGTGCGCACACACACACACACACACACACACACACACACACACACGGGTGAGCACGTGTGCATGCTGAAACAATGTACACTCTAATTAAGGAAGGGAAACTGCTGCCGGAAGCGCAGGACAAAGTTAACTCCACACCTGAAGGACACACTCTAATACACAGATAAACTTTGGAGAACCTACCTACCCTGTGCCCTGAAGAAAGCTGAAACAGTTCGCAATGATAAGCAGACAAACTGAGAACAATCTTGATCTCGGTCACTTATGGTGAAACCAAACAAGAATTGGCATAGAAAGTCTGCAGGTGAGAAGTCTCCTGAGAAGAAACCCAAGGAGCAGAGTTTCCCATATTCACTGGGAAAGAGGGCATTTGTATCATGGCTCTCTGAGTGCTCCTCAGTGTGCTGACACAGGAGATGTATGAAATAAGAAATCTTGGGCAGGATCCCACTAGGTTTGGGGGCGGGGGAGACAAATCAATTCCAGATAATGACAAATTGGATTTGTGTACAGATTCCTCCTCCCCCTTTTCATTACTTCTTCCAGATTTTTTTTTTTTTTTTAAGAAAGGTAGAAAGAACCAACAGACTAGTCTCAAAACAAAACAAAATTCAACAAAGGTCCTTTTTTTCCCTCAAAGACTAGTCCCATGGAAAGTAAAAGCTGAACCAGCCTGAAATTACCTGACGGCAAAACAATACTACTCTTATAAAAGGTAGTCAGCTTTTCACTCACTCAATTTAAACATGGCTCCACAGAAACTGTCCAAGTCCTCAAAGAGGATGTGGTCTTCAGACTAGAGACCAAGGCAGAGAAATTTAAAGCTAAAAGGAATGTTTTCCTTTTGAGTGAACAACAACAAAAAAATATATCAGCAGCTCCCTATCCCTACTTGGACTGTGCCAACGCACACAGTGAGATGTCCTGTTCAGATATTGGCAGTTGAGCAGAGTCCTTGTCTGACATCTTCTTTTTGCTCTTCCAGTGATGGGTAGCTGCTTTGGTTCTGTGAAAAAAAAATTCAAACTGGCCTAGTATGTGTAAAAGCACATTTATATGTGTTTTGGGATTTTGCAGAGTTTATACTTAATAAAAACATATTTACATTGAGATGGGCTCATCGCCAACTTTCTCTTTGAAGACATACACATCAGCTTTAGACTCATAACGGGGAGGGAGAAAGCACAGCTATGGCACAGAAAGACTTGTGTTGTTGAGTGAACAGGGCAAGGGATTTGTGTGTGTGTGTGTGTGTGTGTGTGTGTGTGTGTGTGTGTGTGTTTCTCTTTAGTTAACATCAAGTGTGGGGAATTTGTAATAACTTGCCACCTATTCTTCCAGTCTATATCTCAGGAATCCTCCCGAACACCATTGCCCTCCTCCCCCCAAGAAGAACTGAACGCTTAGGCTATAAAGCTGCAGAAGACTATGGGCAGGGGCTTCCTATACTACACTGAATGTAGTTGCAGGTAGATTTTGGTGTGAACTTTGATTTAGCTATATAGAAGATATATGTTTGTGTGTATATATACATATTATATATACATGATAATATATTATATATATATATGACTTTTAAAAGACAATATTTCAAATTAATTGTGAGTGTGTGTATGCGTGCGCATATGCTTACACCATAGAATACACCTGTAGGTAAGAGGACAACTTTTGGGAGTTGGTTTTCACCTTCTATCTTATTGTGAGGCAGTCTCTTTGCATTTCTGCTGCTATGCTTTGCACCCCAGGCTAGCTTGGCCTGCACTCCTCCTGAAGTTTCTGTCTCTACCTTACCATGTTAGGAGTGCTGAGATTTCAGATGCATGTTATTGCATCAGTCTTTTTAGTGGGAATTTCCAGGATCAGACTCGAGTCTCAGGCTTGTGTGACTGGCTTGTATTTTTACCTTCTGAGCCATGTTTCTGGTCCCGAATACACACACACACACACACACACACACACTTAATATGAAATAACTAGAATTTTCATAAACACAATCTCATTTGAAACCAATTTCAAATAGATGGCATTTTCTTTGGGGATAAGGTATACATCTTGTTTGATGTTTTTCCTTCTGTATTCAGCATCCTGGACTTAGTTAATGATTATTGAAAAATGAGACCAGACACCATTGCTTTGGGCACATCATCTCTCTTTAATTTGTGTTGGACATGTCCATACAAGCTAAAAATGGATGCCAACTTCAATAAAGTTGCTCTTTCCATCCCCATTGCCTCAACATGAAGACAATTATTATTATTTTATTTTAAAAGCAGTTCAACCATCTTAATGCTGATGTACTCAAGAGCAATATATAATCAACATGGATGTCCATAGCAAGTTGTGAAATCTTTTGTAAGTCTGCACTCTGCTCCAATTGGTCAAAATAAGAATGATGATAGGGGAGTGGAGTGAAGGAATATACCATTCTTCTAGCTTTTTGTACTTTGGAGGCTATCTGGCTTAAGTTGTATGTAGTTTGCAATTTCTAAGAGCTTCAGATCAAGTGACACCTGCTCATTTGTCTTCATCCCTGTAAAATACAGAATAGACGAGTCCTAGCTCTAACTTCCCTATTTGTGTGGAAGGTGTGCACTTCATGTGGCTTATGTACCAACCTGAGTGTTTAGCTGCAGTAGCACAGAGATGAGTGAGATACGGTTTGACACTGTGATGGTTTATATATGTTCAGCCCAGGGAGTAGCATTGTTAGAAGGTGTGGCCCTGTTGGAATAGGTGTGTCACTGTGGATGTACTTTAAGACCCTCAAACTAGTTGCCTGGAAGTAGTTATTCTGCTAGCAGCCTTCAGATGAAGATGTAGAACTCTCAGCTTCTCCTGAACCATGCTGGCCTGGATGGTGCCATGTTCCCATGGCGATGATAACGGACTGAAACTCTAAACTTGTAAGCCACCTCCAATTAACTTTTGTCCTTTATAAGACTTGCCTTGGTCATGGTGTCTGTTCATAGCAGTAAAACCCCAACTAAGACAACACTTTAAGATTTAAACTACAGGGGAAAGCATCCATGTAGAAATGATCACAAGGAAGAATGGCAAATGCAGTGTGCATAGGGTTAGAACCAGAGTCAATAGTGGTCCAAAGCTGCTGGGGTTTAGCCTGGGCATTGGTGTTTTCTCCTAGCATGTGATCTCTTTGTCAAAAGGCTGAGTAAAGTGATGACAAGGCTTCCTTTCTTCTCTCTCCCTCTCATTATCTTTCTCTTATTTTCTATTTTTTTTCCTGGTCTCCCTCTGTGTGTGGTATGTGTGCATATGTGTTCATGTAGGTAACTGCAAGTGTGTGTATGCCATGTCTGGAGGTCAGACAACAACCTTGCTGGTCTCCCCTCCTACCTTTGCTTGAGATATGATCTCTTTGTTGCTTTGCCACTGTGTATGGCAGGCAAGTGTCGGAGGACTCTGTTTCTGCTTTTCATCATTGAATAGGAGCATGCTAACCTTGTCTGGCTTATGTGGACACTGAGGGTTTTTTTTTTTTTTTTTTAATTTTATATTTTATTCAGTCTCTTTACATTCTGCTCATTGCCCCTTCCCCATAACCCCTCCTACAATCCTTCCCCCTCCCCCTCCCCTTTTCCTCTGAGTGGGCGGGCCCCCCTAGAATCGCCCCTAGCACTTCGAGTCTCTCTGTGAGGCTAGCTGCTTCCTCTCCCACTGAGACCAGACAAGGCAGCCCAGCTAGAAGAATGTATCCAACATACCAGCAACAGCTTTTGGGATAGCTCCCACTCTAGTTGTTTGGGATCCACATGAAGACCAAGTTACTTATGTGTGGGAAGGCTAGGTCCAGCCAGAGTATGTTCTTTGGTTGGTGGTTCAGACTCTGAGAGCCCCAAGGGTCCAGGTTAATTGATTCTGTTGGTCTTCCCGTGGGATTCCTATCTCCTTTGGGGCCTGAAATACTTCCTCCTATTTTTCCATAAGAGTCACCAAGCTCCATCCACTGTTTGGCTGTGGGTATCTGTATCTGTCTGAGTCAGAAACTGGGAGAAGCCTCTCAGAGGACAACATGCTCCTGTCTGGAAGCATAACAGAGTATCATTAATAGTGTCACGGATTGGTGCTTGCCCATGGGATGGGTCTCAATTTGGGCTGGTTATTGGTTGGCTGGCACTGAGAGATTTGAACTCAGATCTTCATGCTTGTGGATAAAAGTTTTATCCACTGAGCCATATCCTTAGCTCATAAGGAAGGTTTCTTTAGCTCACCACCATCCTGATACTGAAATTCTATTCTGGAGGTCTATTAATCTGCATGAGCCCAGAAAAAAAAAATCTCAAGGAGACATCAAAGCTTTTCATAGCTTTCATTTTTTAACATTAAGTAGAATCTCAGTAAAGGAATGAAATCATCTAGTTTTATATAATCTAAGTGGAGAATCAGAACTGACTGGGTCGGGTATTTACAGAATGCTTATATAGCTCTCAGGTAAGGTTTGAAAAAAGTGTAACTTTCTTATTTCCACTTAAATCTCTAGCTGTGCTGGAACTCACTATGTAGACTAGATCGGTCTCAGACTCACAGAGATAAGCACACCCTTGCTTGTGATGTATTGGGATTGAAAGCATGTACCACTATACCTACCTGGCTTGGTCTCTTGGTTTCCTGCCCTGGAAGAAGCCAGCTGCCATGTTACCAAGATCTTCAAGTAGCCCCTCCAGAGACCACATTATACAGAATTAGCCAAAGTCAGCAGCAACTTGCTACATGTGTACACAGTTCTCTTTGGCATAGATTTTCTAGCCAAAGTAAGGCCTTATGATAACCATGTCCCTGGAAGACATTTGACTGTAGCTTTAATGAGATCCTGAGCAAGAACTGGCCAGAGGAGCCAGTCTTAATTCCATAGGCACAAAGCCATAAGCCGTTAGAGCCTTTGGTTGTTATTTTGAGGCCTCAGTTGTGATGTGATACTTGTGTGATGATTACTGTGTTACATTATGCAGCAAAAGGATGACCAATGAGGCTCACAGAACAAGCCTGTCTAGCAGAGTGCGCTGGCACATACCCATACTCCCAGCTCCCAGGAGGTAGAGGCAGACAGTTTTTTGAGTTTGAGGATACCCTAAGCTACATGATGAAATCTATCTCAAAAAGCAAAAAGAAGGAAGAAAGAAAGGACATAAGAGAAAAGAAAAGAAAAAAAAAAAAGAAAGCAAAGAAAGTATCTTCTTTTAGATGGGGAAACAGCTCTTTCCAAAGAAATCAAAGCATCCTCGCTTGATTTTCATAGTTACCATAGACCAGATGTGTGTTGCCAGTCCTGTGAGGCAACTTCCTTGTGTGGGTCGTGATCAGTAAACTTCCTGGAGGAATCACTGAATACAGGAAAAGAAGTGCTGCTGCTGTCTGGGTGTCCTTGACCCTCCTTTTATTCCTGCAATTTGGAGGAATAAAATTAGCATGAAGGATCTGGGGAGATAGCGTGGGTGCCCTGCAAGCACGAGGACTTCAGTACCGTTCCCAGGAGTCACATAAAAAGCGGCCCCACATGGTGGCTTGCACTTGTAACCCCACAGGAGATGGGGAGGATCCTTGGAGCTCACTGGCCAGCCTAGCCAAATCAGTGAGTGCTAAGCCAATGAGGGACCCTTATTTCCAAAATACAAGGGAGATGTCGCCTGAGGTGTAACACTTGAAATGGTCTTCTGGCCTCTGAGTGAAGAGTGCACACCGTTGTTGTGTGGCAAAACTTTTTTTGCAGAGGTGAAAAACACTCTTTTACCCGCCTGAGATAGGGAGCCCACGGCAGACCACATATGGATATTACTAAACTCCAACCTAGTGAACCAATGAGCCTTATTGGGGTTACTTACAGAAATATTCGTGACAGGTTATTTACAAAAGCAGAAATGACTCAAAGACAAAACTGTATCACCAAGATCCATCCCACCATGGGAGCCTGGAGCACACTGTATAGCCTGTAGGCACCTCAGGTTGCCTGTTGTGCCTCAGGTAGGCACCTGTAGGCACAACAGGTTGGAGAGTGTTCTTTTTCAAGTGACTCTGGTCAAACATCTTCTAGAAAGCTTGGTTGGTTTCTGCTTCTCTCAGGCAGCTGGTCTCGTTGGAGTCTTCTTTGCAGCAGAAGGGCCTAGTGAATCTGGTCACGTTTTTATGGAATTCTTAAAGCTCTTATATTTTTTTAAATTTTTATTTTTATTGTTGTTGTTTACCTCCCTGGTTAAGGAACTTCCCTGCAGGATGGAATGTCTTTTTTTGTCCCCCCCCCCCCCATGAGACTCGGGCGGAGACAAACGGGACGGAGTGGGATTTGAACAGGCAGACAGAGAGAGAGCAGAGGGCCCCGTGCCCTCTGCAGGCGCCTTAGCCGCTGGGCCACCGCCAGTTCGCTGGAATGTTTTTAATCTCATAGAAGACTGTTATATAACACCACTACCCCTGTACCCCTGCGTACATCTGTGCTCATCTGTTATACAGAAATACATACACAAAGAGATGGGACACACACACACACACACACACACACACACACACACACACAAAGAGAGAAAGACAGGCAGATAGACACACAGGGACACATAGACACACTGACACACACACATACATTAGACACACATACAAACACATACATATATACATACACACAGAGACGCACAGGCACATGCAGACACACAAACATAGAAACATACACAAACACACGGACACACACATAGACACATATACAGACACACCAACAAACACACACACACACACACACACACACACACACACAAAAACACCCACACACACACACACACATTTTAACCCCAACCTGGATGTCAATGGGACTGGTGTCTTGGTCTGGGATACTTCCCTTCTCTATATCCTGGTGATACTGTCTTTGTGAATTGCTTTTGAGAAAGCTGCATTGCAGGGCTCAATTGATTTAGTGAAATGATATCCTAGCCAGGTTTCCAAGTCATGGCCTTGGAAAAAAGAAATAAAAAATGGTAGGAATATTCATTATAAAACAGAAGTCTGGAAAGCTGCCCGTGCTCCGAGAAAACCTTCCCACCAAACAATTCAAATCCCTGTTCAGATTTGAGTGAGTAAAATTTCAAAACCAGTCTCTCTGTTTCAGCAGGAAAGAGAGAAGGTGCTGGGGAGAGAAAAGCATGGAAACAGGAGGGGGGACCCACATTTTTAGCAGTGACCTAATTCTGCTAATAAGGAATTTACTTGTGAGGATTATATAATTTATTAAATATTTAATCATAGACTTCTAACCAACAAAGAAAAGATTGCTTCATGGGTGCATCTGGCAGAATCTAGTACTGGCTGCTGCTTTTCTCTAACAGCTTGTGTGACCCTGTATAACACGTGTGAACACGCTCTGCCTCGCTTTCCTCCGTATCTGTTGACCCGAGATAAAATATCAGAGGACTTTGAAGCACAGTAAATGCTTTACCTGTTTGAGGTTTCATTATTATTTTCTCTTTTATATTTAGTCATTTTCTAGAAGAGAGGAGAGAAACGGTTTAAATGACTATGGAGACGCTAAAATTCAAATAAAAACAAGCCAAGGCCTGATGACTGTTAAGTAATTTTCTGTTAATTGAATCATTTTCCCCATTGATTTACATAAACTATGACGATTGGTTTCCATGGGGGCAAGTGGCTTGCAACGAAGCAAAAATTATACTGAGAAGTGCAGAATATCTTCAAGCAGTCCTGCAGAACCCCCAAATGGGTCGGGGGTGAATGTGAAACCTGACACTGAACACATTGGTGTTTTGATAGACGGATGGGGCTGGGGCACTAGAACTTTTGCCCCAACTTGGAGGAACTGGAATTTTTCTATTTGTTGTGGGCCAGATTCTATGAATACAGGACATGAGTAGATGTCCAGAGGCTTATTAGGAGGTCTGCTAGGTCTTATTGCCCAGGTCTGCCAGGAGACTAGAAGCTGCTGCCTGGATTCTAAAGATTAAGGCATGATCTGTTTGTCCATTTATTATTATCTATCCTTTATTTGTGAGGCTCTTGCCATAGCCCAGTCTGTCCTTGAACTTCCTCTCATACATAGGTTGTCTTTGAATCTTTTATCCTCCTCCTGCATGCAGCCTTTCAAACACTGAGATCGAAGGCATTTGCTACCATGCATAACAAGGAACAATGGATGTATCCGAAAGCATTAGGATCACATAGGGCTTTTTGGGACAGCTGAGGGTCAGGGACAAGCAGCCTGGTGACCCAGCCTGAAGGCAGGCACAGTGGTTATCACGTACTCTCAACACATTTCTCTGCCTCCCCACTCTCTCTCTCTCTCAGAGAGCATCCCAGGTTGCCTTAGGAGACCTCCAAGGATATGCTGTGTTTTATAGGCTAACTGGCATCTACTTGCAAGCCCAGAGCACTGCTCCTTCTGTGTGCCAGATTCTGATGAGGAATCATTCACAGACCAGGCTCATAGTGAATGAGCTTCTTGAAGCAAGAGCAGAGAATGAGACAGATGCTAGATGCACTACCAAGTGTCCAGCAAATTCTGTGTGCAGCCCCCGTGGTGGCATATCCAGGTTATCTCAGGAAACCTCTAGCTGTTTTGTTCTGTTTTGCTTTAGAAATACTGCCCAACCTTCAAACCCAGATGGTGAAATTTAGGCTTATAGAAATTAAATAATTGGCCCAAGGTTCATTTATTTAAATGAACAGAGGTTCATTTATTTGGATCCAAATTCTGGTCTGTATAAGGAAAGTTCTCATCTGTTTCAGTATTTCACACATCTAAGACAACGATGCAAACATTAGCAGTATCAGAGTCACCTAGGAAAAATTCACCCTGGCCCCACAGATTTTTAAGTCAGCAGCTCTTGGAAGCAAGTAGGTGTTGAGATGCTGTTTTTCAACAGGTTCCCTGGTGATGCTGAGACTGTAAAGCCCTAGAGCAGTGGGGTAACCCTTATCCACAGGTGTTGGCACATAGCCAGGCAGGGTCTATAAGACTTGCAAATATTTCCTGCCCTTGAAGATGCTTAGCAGAGTAGTACAGATGTTCTATATTTCTCTTTTCTGCTTTCTTCCCTCCCTCTCTGTGTATGAGAGACTTTCTGTATAATGTAGGTATATATATTCAGTGTGGATGGGATCATTTTTCTGAGTATCATCATGGAAAAAGCTTAAAGAAAAGTAGTAGGGCTATGCACAGCTTTCTGTTGTAGTAATAATTAATTGGGGGTTTCCACCTTGCTTTTGATCATTTAGTTCCCAGATAAAAGACACAAAACCTTTATATTTATAATAAGCCTTAATAGCACTAGACCTCGGCAGATATCAACTCTCTAAGCTATTTTGTCTACTTCCCTGTCAATAACCCCAAGATATGACTTGCTATGTTCCTTCTGGGCCACTCTTACTCTGACTGGCCAGTCTTCATAGCCAGTTCTCATGATCCCTTACCCCATGGCATCTTCCCCTCTCTTTTCTCATTGTCCTCCTCATGGTCTCTGCTTAGATCCCAAGTCCTAGGAACCAAAGCCCCACTTACCTCTTTTCTGCTGAGGATAGGCTGTAGGCATCTTTATTCAACCAATAGTTTTAAATTAAGGAGCAAGGTTGTCTAGCATCACTTGGTGTATGTGAGGATCTCTTTATCCCTGAGGCAAATAGATCTTGGCGGCTAGTATTTATCATTACAGTATATAGCAACAGAAAAAACCCCAACAGTTCCCTCTTTTTGTCCAAATCAAAAGACTCTTTCTCCTATAGTAATAAGCTACATACAGTGGAAGCAATTATGAAACATTTATGAAAGTTATTAGGTAAGAATTACATCCAAAGTATCCCATATGTTTGTATTTGACAACTCAGGAGGAAATATTTCATTATGTATCCTATCTTGGTGAGTTTAGAGTTCTAAATCAATTTTTTAATTGAAAAATTAAATCAATCTTTTATCATAACGATCATTATTAACCTAAACATGTCTTCTAAGACCTAAAAACATCTTCTTAAACCTTAAACAATTTAAGCTTAATTGTGAGACTATAACTATCTAGTCTTCAACCCCATCAGAGACCTGAGAAAGAATAAATATTACCTGAGTATGTAGAAATTGCAGGGATACAGCTTTCAAAAATTATAGAAATGACAAAGACAGCTGACTTCCTGGACAGTTCTCAATGTCCACTGTAATGTTGGAACATCTATCTTTAGCCTTCTAGCCCAGAATATCAGACAGAACTTTCGTGAAGCAGGAATATGAAGGACTTGCTTACCTTGTCTAGGCAGAGCTTACCAGTGGACTTTCCTGTATTCATTTCTCTTTTTGGTCAGCATTCTGTCTGCAGATGAAGGTAGGGCATTTTCTTTACTCAGTGGTTAGCTTGACATCAGTGAAGCAACTCCAAATGCTGGGTTTTGATATTCATCATCTTCTTTCAAATCAAGTGGGGTACTGCCAGGAGTTGACATGTTTCAATGTCAAAAAAGTTTTTAAATTAATAAAATTATTTTAAATGCCCTATTTTCTGAGTGTCTAAGGGTTTTGAAGACCATCTATTTATAGTATATGTGAACAAGCAAGCATTGCTTGTTTTTAGCATTTATTATCTGTTTAACCTAGAAGGTACATTTCTATGATAATCTAGGCTAGTATTTAACAAGTCCATGAGTTTGATTGACTGACTATTAACTTGCATTACTTAATTATCCTAAACAGTTTGTAATAGCAGCTATTAAAAGGACTGTAATTAAACATTGTATTTTAAAATGAGTAGTATGTATGACACCTATATGAGTGGAAAAATACATACACATTGTAACAAAATTAATCCAAGTTTTGTATCAATATGTAAAGATCCCGATCAATAAAACTTTAAATTTTTAACAATATATAACATTTTGTATCAGTGTAACAAAAATAACATTATTTGAGACTAGCAATAGCTGGGAATTGGAAATTAGATTCAATAATCTACCCTTTTATTCCTGAAGTGACGAGACAGTATTTCATTAATGTGTGCTAAATTGCCATGCAATTTCTATAGAATTAGATTATACACATTCAATGAATAAGCAAATAATTCACCAAGAGTAATGTTAGTTCTGTGACTGCTGTGGTAAAATGTGGGCTACTTACTTATCAAATGTTGATTAAAAATGCAAAATGAAATAATAAATAAATAAATAAATAAATCATCAACTCAAAATGTTAAGCTAAGTCACAGTGCTTATCTTTCCACTGTTGTCCTTTCATGACTCATTCCTCCTTAGTCTTCGAGATGAAGTTGGACATTCACCCTCTCCACGAAGCCTGGACCGTCTTGGTCATATTCAGCAAAATTTAGGATGGTCTCTCACAACCCCTTCTGTCTTGGTACTTGGTCTGAAATTGTGTACATATATGTGGTCTCCAAATGCTAGAAGGTCCTTGAGGAAATGTCTGGGGCCTTCATATTCATGACCATTTTCCCAAGGGTAAGTAGCTGGTGACTTAATGAATTCACGCTGCCTTAGATAAACATACTGTCTGCCCATTTTAAGATCTCATGGACAATGTGAAGACTAGGGTGAGTTGGTTGGTGTGCTTAGAGTGCAGAATCTGAAGTTGCACTCATTGACAGCCTTGTTAGACACAGAATTAGAGAAAACATCAGACACTCTATCTACATACATTGCCTAAGAGGTTTTTATTGGCAGGTAGGCTTTAAAAATTGAATAGTCATTATTTCTAGGAACTGCCATTGCATTATCTAGAACCTTGAATATTCAAGGTCACAGTATTGTTTATTCATTGCTCCCAGGTGTGTTGAATGTCTGTCTGTCACATGCCAAACACTAAGCCAGCTGCTGGAGACATAGATGTAGACAAATACTATCTCAGCCACATCTTGACTTCCTACAAGTCTTGAAATGTCACTATTGAGGCTAGAGAATCATCAAGAGCTGTATATCGATAGTTATAAATCAAAAAGTTTTGAAAAGTTATGTTCTATAAGGAGTATAGAGATCAACCATTGTATTAACTTGGAGATGAGCTATGGCAGAGTGGTTGAACAGACATGTGAGGAAGAGGAGGAGGCCTTTGATGGCTTGGACCCACAAAGCCATGGTTTTGGTGGCTTGCCTAATTCCTGCCACCTAGCCCAGCTGGTTGGATTTATACACCAACAGGTACCTGCATTTTCCTTTCCTTTCCTTTCCTTTCCTTTCCTTTCCTTTCCTTTCCTTTCCTTTCCTTTCCTTTCCTTTCCTTTCTTTCCCCCCTTTTCCTCCTTTCTTCTTCTTCTTCTTCTTCTTCTTCTTCTTCTTCTTCTTCTTCTTCTTCTTCTTCTTCTTCTTCTTCTTCTTCTAAAAAAATCTATGTATTTATTTTAACGAGTACACTGTAGCTGTCTTCAGACACATCAGAAGGCATCGGATCCCATTACAGATGGTTGTGAGCCACCATGGGGGTTGCTGGGAATTGAACTCAGGACCTCTGGAAGAGCAGTCAGTGCTCTTAACCACTGAGACATCTCTCGAGCTCTTTCTTTCTTTCTTTCTTTCTTTCTTTCTTTCTTTCTTTCTTTCTTTCTTCCTTCCTTTCTTTCTTTCTTTCTTTCTTTCTTTCTTTCTCTTCCTTTTTTCCATTTCTTTCCTCCTCCTCCTCCCCCCTTCTTTAAAACAGAGATATAGCTTGTATAAAAGTAAGCTTCTCTCTAGAGCTTCCTGGAGATTATATATCTATTGAGTGGCTTTTTTCCCCCTGAGGGGGTGGGAACAAACATTTACTTATTCACCTCACATAGGAAACCAACAACAGACCCCAGAAACAATTCCATTGAAATCTATTTCATCGAACCAGTAAGTTGACTGGGGTTACTTACAGAAGTTTGAATGACTTGTACAACCGAGTCATCATAAAGCCCAATGGTGAAGGTTCATGGTAGATGCACTCCTGGAGCAAGCTCATCCTGGAGGAAGCTCATCTTCCTCCTACTTTCATAGTACTTGCTTATCCTACTGCTTTCATAGTCTTGCAGAGAGACCTCCTGAGTCTTATTTCTTTCTTGTGAGATTTGTAGTTGCCCTACTCTTCAAGCCTCTACATTTCAACAAGGGGAAATGGCTACATAATAGCATCCTTTCCATGAGTGATTTTGTCCCCTTGGATGGGCAGCTACTGCCCAAGGATCAGTGCTTCTTCTCAGCTCTTTGGTGCCTTTTTGGTCTAGGGCTTCATGTGGGTTCAGGCAGTCAGTTGAGGCATAGCTGGGTTGGGATTAGTTCTTCCCCATTTTTCTCTTCCTTTTCATTCAAGAGCAGAGACCTGGCAGCCCCTATCCATGAGAACCTATCTTGTACTCTGCTTGTAGGACATTAGGCTTGAGATAGGGTAGGAGAGCTACAGTGTTGTTACTATCAACACCATGGCATTCAGGGTTTTCTGTGTGTTCTCTGATTCTTCTCCAACCTTGAGATGTGTCACTCCTGATTTGCCAGCTAGGAAGCTGAAGGCTAGAAAGAGCTGAGGAACTTTGTTTAAGTACAATCAGCTGCTAACCTGGGGTCAAACCGGCACAGCTTTCAGTTCATTCCATGATCTTCTATCCCTGCACGTCAGACATCTCTTTGTCAACTGGAAACCATGAGAATTAATGCCATTTGTGATTTCTTTCTGTCACTGTGGGGTTCTAGATTCAGCGAGGATGGAGAGAAAGAAGCTCCTGACAGTGTGAGATGTGCTTTTGAGGGTTGTGATGAGAATTCTGCTCACCATGAGCTAGGAGTCATGCAATGCTGGACAGGACTGTCTTGGCTTTCTGTTTTATATGACAGATTGGGAAAGATGTGGCCAGAAAGGGCAAGAGAAAGAAGAAAACAAAGGAGATGGATGCTTGGTACAGTAGAGAAGACATTCATATATTTAGAAAGAGCTGGGTTCTAGATGGGAATAAAGTGAGTTTTCTCATTATAGCTTGTCCTGCTTTCAGATACTGTACTTGTTTTAGGAATGATAGAATCAAAACAGACACAAGAGTCAAAGTCAACACTGTATGGAGGTGGGCATTGGCCTAGCATGAATTCAGGTAGACGATACCTCTGATATGGTCTCTAAGTTCAGCAGCAGGCATGAGATATGGCCCTGGTACTGATCACAGTGAACGAATGAGCAGCTTCTGCCTCCTGTGGCTGAAAAGTTTTTACTAAGGCAGCTGCTAAAACTGTTCTGCACGGAGCTGCCTCTGAAAACTGGGTCAGCAGGTCAATTGGGCCTTTTATATGCCAACCAGGCTGCCTGTACTTATGTCTAGGGTCAGATCTGGGACAGAAAAAGACTCAGGCAAAAGAAAACCATTTAGAACTTCCCTGTGTAGATTCTGATTCTGTGGAGGAGCTGCTCATTATTTATAGACTGCACAATTGTGTTTTGCACAGTAACCTTATTTGGGCATCTGAATAAGCAAAGGCTAAGAGGGGAGAACAAAAATGCATTGATTTTTTTCCCCTACTCAAATGAAAGGTAGATAGAGTGACTTTATATTTATGGGTTCCTGCCTGGTTGTGGTTCAGACATCAGGAGTTAGAATGGATTTAATCCTCTAATCTATAGCAATGGGGGCATTAAAAGCATCGCGCCCCCCCCCCCCAATTTCATCTTTTTGATGTTCTCAATACGTTCCATTGTATCCTGGCATGGGGAATAATAATGATATTTAGCATGTGTTAACTGCTGATTGTGATTGGGTTAGGCACTGTGCTGAAGTCCATGTGTCGTATTCAGTCTTTAAGGTAGAGCTATGGAAAAATGTATATCCAAATCCCATTTTATAGAGGAGAAAGTTGAGGCACAGAGAAGTGTACTGACTGGATGAAGTGAATCCTATTGCCTCAGCCAAGTCTTTTTTATACTAGATTTCCACTTTATGGGACTGCAAGGCTGCACTCAAATTCCTGATCTTATGATACTGAGCTAATTAGAAAGTGATGGTTTTGGCCACTTCTGAGTTAATATATTAAGCAGTGATAAATATAAGTGAGACACTTTAGACTGAAACGTTGGGTGGAGATGATGAAGACAGCAATCTGGAAAGGCTTCGGACCTGTGTCTTCAAGAATGGGTAAGAACAGAAGCAAATGAGTCACACACACACACACACACACACACACACACACACACACACAGATAGAGACACACACACACAGATAGAGACACACACACACAGAGACAGACAGACACAGACACAGACACACACACACACAGAGAGAGAGAGAGAGAGAGAGAGAGAGAGAGAGAGAGAGAGAGAGAGAGAGAGAGAGATATGGGTAGTAGAACTTTCTAGGCCAAAGGAATACTATATATGAAGGTTTGGAGACTGCTCAGCTGGGCATAGAAAATTCAATGCCTATTGGGCTAGGTAAGCAATGAAGTCAGTGAAGTAGATGGGTCCCAGTGGGGCTGCTGTAAGTGTTGCTATGGCCACACACTTATGCAGATGAAGGCTCACCCTGGAAATGAGAAAACAGAAATCGGAGAAGGAAAATGATTTGATTTATAGTTTGGTCAAATAAAAGCAAGGATCGAAGTTTAAGTTGTTTTCTACCATGCCTGTGGCCATCTTACAAAGGCTAGGTAGGTCATATGTAAATTTAACTGGGAGACAAGTTAACTCACCCTTAGGTCCTTTCTTGTGGGTGGTGCAAACACAGGGCCAGGCTAAGTCTGATCACTGTGACAGAGGCAGTTTTCTGTTCTAGACTAGAGGAGGGAAATAGAGTATTAAAGGTAGTTTATATTTTAAAAATGATTTATTTTGTTATTTATATGTGTGAGTATGTGTGTATGCCCATGCACACACATGGGGGTAACCACTGAGGCTGAAAGAGGTTATCAGATGACCTGGAGGTGGTTGTGAACTGTCTGACATGGATGCTGGGAACTGAACCCTGATCTTCTGAAAAACCTCATAGTGTTTTTAACCACTGAGCTATCTCTCCAGCCCAGGGACCCTCTATTTATGAATGAGAATTGTGACATTTTTGTGCTTATGAGTTCTCCAATCTTTGATAGGTGCAAGGTAGAAGCCCTAGACACTCTTTCTTTGGAAGTCAGCTTCCTCTTCTGCTCCCATACATCTGTTAAACACAAGAATTCTGAAAGTGAAGAACGGTGATCATTTGGCAGCCAAACGGAGCATTTTTTCTTAGAACATCTCTGTATCCACCTAGATGTTGGCATAGGATCACCATGACAATGCAGCCAGTGAGAAGGGTAGACACAGATCCCTGTGAACAGAAGGAAGCAGGTTGCCATCCCTCAGTCTTCGCTATATTTGCCCCATGCCTAGGTAAAGCCTCCATTTGCCTTACCTTTCAACATGTCAAAAGAATTTAGAAATTGTTTTAAATTTAAAAATCAATTCTCAAAAAGCAGCTAATCCAAACTGCTTAGTGGGGAACAGTCCCTGCCTTTCCACCTCTTCTGAAGCCCCCCATGAGTCAGCTGCTAGACGCTTTGACTGTCTGCCCTATTTGTGCTGTTCACAGACCTTTGTCCCTTGCTATCTGGTTAGCCTGAATGCCATGGGGTTGGTGCAATGATTAACTAACCCAATGGCTTTCTAAATGGCAGTGCCTACCCACCGAGCAGCCACACTGAGAGGAGGAAGCCAATTTGAGGACATATGAGGAACTACACAGGAACTCAGCCAAGCCACCTGCAGCTCAAGGTTGTCAGGAAAAAGGTGTCAGAGCAGAGCTGCAGAAGGTAAGAAACCTGATAGTTTCTTCACATCGAGTCTCATGTGTCCCTCTCAAGTCACACAGCTAAGGTGCTTGGGCTCACTTGCCAAGTTTTAAGAACCTAGCATCTGTGGAAGTGGCCACTGAGTTCACGGAGCCGCCTGGAGGGTGCAGGCGGGGGTGTATTTAAGTCCCCACAGCAGCTCTAAGAGGTCAAGCTTATTATGGTTGAGTCCCAGGGCCATTGAAGGTCTTGCCCAATGCCTTATATCCAGTAATGGGCAGGGCAGGGCAGGGCAGGGGCCATTCCTAGGCTGGTTGAGAACATACATTTCCCCCTGTTCCTTGTGATTTTCCTCCTGGAAACCAATGGAAGAAACAGTGGGGGGGAGGGGCTCTGAGTTTTCTTTCAGGGTGGAATCCACTGGTGGCAATTTAGGCAAGTGGGCAGGCGACTGGCATTGAGGAAGATGTAATTTTCTAGGGGAAATTAGAGAGCAAGCAGAGGTTGGCTTGCTTTTTTCACTTAGAACAAAATGCCTTCTTTCCTGCTGTCATTGTTGAGAGACACTTAGGGTTGAATGGAATTTCACGCACCAACCATGTATCTATCAAGTGTGCTGAGTTCTACTCAGGTGGCGTCTCATTCAACAATCGATCAGTTATGTCAGACCATGCGCCTTGATGCATGGCAGGGAGCAGCAGGAAGTAGAGGAGAAAGTCTGTGTTAGAACCTGGGAAACGTGGCTTCCAATTCTGATCTGGTCACTGAAGAATGTCCCTGGATGCCTTGAGAGGTCTTTCTGGGTGACACAAAGTCAGAGTTACTAAAACTTAGTGTCCCTAGTGCTCTGAGCAGAGACTGGGACATGGTAGATGCTCAATAAAGCCTCCTTGTGTACATAAATAAATGGAAGACTGGCTGGAGAATGATACTTGGTTTTCAAGTTATCTCTGTAAGATTTTATATGTCTAAAGTAGGAAGGAGTTCTAGGGGAAATTGAGACAGACAGCAGTGCGGTGGCAAGGATTCCAGGCTTAGGAGACAAGGAAAGGACAGAGGGGAGGAGGCTGGGAGAAGACTGGAAGCTGGGAGGGCCCAGGGGACCAGAGTGACTTCCTTGTCCTGATTAAATTTCTTAGAGCCCAATGCCTTGCTGGGTGCTGAAACCCTTTTTATCAGGTTCTTTAATCTCACATCTCAAAACACTGCAAGTGTTAATTAACCCTCTTCACTCCTCGTGAGTCAAATATCATCAATCTGCCTTTCCCAGATGAGGAACTTCAGACACACCAGGTGATTTTCTAGGGCAATGCCCAGGTGGGTGCCAGTTTCCACCCTAGCTCGGAATTACCAGTCTTAGGAGGAAGCAGAAAGCAAGCTTGCATTCTTTGCTTTCACCTTTCCGAAAACCTCTCATATACAGGAAGCCGAGACCTATATGACCCTGAAAATCATTATAAATATTTCTCAGGGTTATTTGTATGTTTTATATTTGTATTCTCAAACACACACATCTCCTTGTGGGTTTTGAGATTTGGGGTTCTCTTCATGGTGTTGTGAGGATTTAGAGAGTCAACCTGTACCAGAGTGTTCATCAAAGAGCCAGCACCTGAGAAGTCAGGTGACTATTCCAGTGGGGCCAGAAGGAACCCTGTGATCTTCTAGATCCCTCAGACATTTTTCTCTTCCATGTCTTCCCGTGCTTTCCCTTCTTTTATTGGGTGAATATTTATTTTATTCCAGGTTCAGTTTTGAAGGGAACTAGACACAACAGAGGCAAGGCTTTGAGCTCATGTTCTGTTTTGTCTTTCAGCCCAGGCAAGATACCATAGTGTAAGAACAAAGTGCCTGTGATACATCAAGGAAGAGACTTCTCTAAGTCATTGAGGGATCCTGGAGCTGATACTCTAGCTAGGATTGGGAGAGAGAGAGAGAGAGAAAGCAAGTGGGCACAGAGGGAGGGGAGATAGATTATAGATAGGGTAATGTGTAGGAGCAGCCCAAACTGAAGAGATAAGGAGGTTCATTCAAATGATGAGGGGAAGAGTTCTTCATGGGTAGAAAGTGTGTGATAGGAAAAAACATGGGGATACTGAAGGAATCAAAGTTTAAGTTGGGTTGGAGTTATGAATAGGGTGGTGGAGGGAAGATGTGGGAAGTAGATTAAAATAAAGGATGCTGGAGAAAGCCATTTGGAAACCCACTATTTTGTTAGTTAATTAAAAAAATATAAGTAAGGCCTGAAGTGATGGCTCAGCACTTAGAAGCATGTACTACTCTTGCAGAGGACCCATGTTTGATATCAGCACCCAAGTTGTGTGGCTTATAACTGTCTCTACCTCCAGACCCAGGAATTCTGACAGCTCTAGCCTTGGTGGGCATCTGTGCTGATATGTGCATACCTAACCCAACAAATATAATTAAAGTAATAAAAATATTTAGAAGTGTAATTAAGAAAAAAATGGAGTAGGAGGAAGGGACCCTGCATATATGGACAATATTGCTCCCACAAGACATAGGGCATTAAACAAAAACTTCAGTACCAGTCATGGAATACCTTCCATGAGTTGCCAGTCAGGAGGATCCAGAGGCCCATAAAACAACACAGGCTATTGCCATGTCTCTTGATTTCCCCCCAGAACAAGATGGCAAGAAACTGTTGTTGAAGGCATCACACACTTTTGTTGTAAGACATAGAGAAATTAATTTCAAGCTGGCTAGGACATATCCGTCCTACCAGCTAGCTTTCATAGTGCCAGAAAATGCTATACAAGCAGCTGAGGGAGAAAACGCATCATTGATTTTATCCAGTATAATAATTAGCTGCCAGGCAGGATTTGCCCATTGGTGCAATAATTGTATAACTGGTATAGGGGTAGTAAATCTATCTATCTATCTGTCTGTCTGTCTATCTGTCTGTCTATCTATCTATCTATCTATCTATCTATCTATCTATCTATCTATCATCTATCTTCTTTTCTTTCTTTTTCTCCTTCCTTTCTTCCTTTCCTCCCTTCCCCTCTCTTTCTTCGTTTCTTTCTTTTTTCTTTTGTGTGTGTTAGCACATAACTCACGACACATGTGGAGGTCAAAGAACAGTTTTTGGGAACTGTCTTTCTCTTTCCACTGTTTGGATCTCCTGGATCCCACTTAGATCATGGGCTTGGCTGCAAATGCCTCCATGCCCTGAGCCATCTCACTGGCCTCAAATTTGACTTATTATGTGGATACTGAGGATCGAACCTGGGTCCTTATGTTTGCCAGGCAAACACTTTAACTATGAAGCCATCGTCCCAGCTAGCCCACACTTTCACTTTCTGACTGAACTTGTGGCCCATTCAATAGGACGGAATTCACGATTACCATTACAAGTCTGGTCAGACTACCACTGTTGTGAAGGTTATAGGTCCTAGGGTAGAAGCTACTATTGTTCTATTGTTTTTTTTGGTTTTTTTTTTTTTGTTTTTTTTTTTTTGTTTTTTTTTTTGTTTTTTTTTTTTTTTTTTTTGTTTTTTTTTTTGCTAGATGGTCCTGTTGTCAATTGCCTTCTAAATATTTATGTTTATATTTATAGATTTATGTTGCTGTCTGGTTTGGTCAATGAAGCTGTTTTTTTTTTTTTCCCTCCCAGCAGGAAACAGTTAATGTACATACAACTGGTCCAAGAGCTGAGAATAAATGATTGTGAATTTTGAGAACTAAGTAGGACACCTACCTCAAGTCTTCACCCCTAAGGCGCAGACAACATTTCAGAAGAGGGGAAAGGAGGAATGTAAGATGCAGAGAACGAGGAGAAGTTCTGTGTCATGCTGCCTTTTGGAAATGACATGGCCACTGTACTCCTGAACTTAACAGCAGCTGTGGTTATCTGCTCAATACCCGAGGAAGAACAAACTCGGGAATATTCTAGCACAAACCAGGGACAGATCCACCACCTCATCTCCCTACTAGCTAAGGAGTTATTGGTTTCTGGGGAGGGAGAGTCATTTTTGGTTAAGGAGTGTGACTACTAGTAGGTTGTTCATGCTTCACTGAATGCCTCTCTACCCATGTGCAAGTACCCATGGGCTACATAAATTAGGCAGGCACAGTGGGTTTTTGATAAGAAAAAAAAGCAAAAGAAGAGGACATGAAGTTGAGAGAGGATGCTGTTTGGGGATGCCTGAGCAGTGCTGGAAGGAGTGTGTGACAGGGGGATATGTTAAAAATGCATTAAACATATGTTTGACATTCTCAGAGGATAAATTAAAAAAAAAAGTGTGTGTGTGTATGTGTGTGTGTGTGTGTGTGTGTGTAAAGGTTCATTTGGAAATCATCACCAAAGTACATGTTTAGAAAGGATGTTGATCTTCCATCTAAGTACTTACCAGGCTTAGTCTTGCTTAGTGCCTAAGCTTTAGTGTGTTTAAGGTGGTATGGCCTTAGGAGGGACAACAAAATAGTCATTTGAGTAGACAGAGAGAAACCTTCTACTGTAGAAGCTTCTTAAATTATATACACATATAAAAGAAATTTGTTTGTTTGTTTTTTTTTTTTTTTCGAGACAGGGTTTCTCTGTGTAGTCCTGGCTGTCCTGGAACTCACTCTGTAGACCAGGCCGGCCTCGAACTCAGAAATCCACCTGCCTCTGCCTCCCAAGTGCTGAGATTAAAGGCGTGCGCCACCACCGCCTGGCTATATAAAAGAAATTTCAATGAAGTTGCTGAGACAGTGTCCTCATCTAGATATCTTATGCCATTAAGTAAAACCTTCTCTGCCAGGCATGGGATACAACACGCTAAGTTATTAGACAATTGGTTCCCACAGATTCCCTCTGCACAGGCCCGCAAACCCAGAACATCATAGGTTGTTGCTGACCTTCCCTAACCTGATGGCAAAGCACCATTGCTGAATGTAGCACTTGTTTATGTTATTAAACATGGAGGAATCCAGCCAGGGCTCAACCACAAGCTTTGTCTCAACTGACTAGCATCCATTGTCCTAGAAAGTACTTTACATGCTACCAGGAAAATAATCCTAGTTATTACACAGTTACAAATGGTGACCTATCACAGTGACCTGCCTGTAGGATATACTGGTACACAGTGACACACATATTTTAGAAGTAATCACCACTTTTGGGTTGGATTTAAGGCCCACTCTATGAGATAGAACCTGTCTATACCTGACACTGCTAAAGTGGCCAAGAACGAGAGGCTAGCTAGGTCTAGGAGAAAACCTATTACTAGTCTTCGAAAGGAATGTTGCAATAGAATGACCCTTAATGATATTTTGCTTTATCCATTGGTTGGTGTATCTATCAACCCTCACCAGAGAAACTTCTTGTCCTTGATAGAAATCAACAGAGAGCCACAAAGGATAATATTCAGAAAGAAAGAGACTTTGGATATTCAATCTTAACTGGAATGTCTTTATCAAAACTCTCTCTTTAAGGTTCAAGAATTTGTGTGGAAGAGAAAGCAGAAAAATTATGAGTGACAGAGATGGTGTTGACTCCAGGGTAGTAACATTATCCAGATATAACAAGTCTGATAGACATAGGGACTCAAAGAGACTATGACAGCCCATACCAGGTTCAACCGTACACAGGTTCAAGCCAGACAAATTACAAGTCCTGAGAAAAAAAGAGGTAGATACATAATCCCACTCTGCAGCAAGAAGCTATTTGAAATTGATACTGGCTAGGAAAAAGAAAAATCATTTTTCTCCAATACAGTGTCACTGGGTATATCAACAACCCTCTAGGGCAGGCCTCATTTCTAGGATTGCTTGACCGACCCAATCAGACTCCATTTGTGTGGGGTGTGTGTGTTGTTTCATTTTGTTTGATTTGTTATTTTTTGTCTTGTTGATGTTTTGTTTGTTTTGAGAGAGAAAGGGAAAGAAAGGGAAGGAGGGAGGGAGGGAGGGAGACAGAGAGAGAGAGAGAGAGAGAGAGAGAGAGAGAGAGAGAGGATTGTGGGGCAGGATATGAGAGGAATCAGAGGAAGGGAAAGACACACAAAAATTTAAGTAAAAACAAAAGAAGGAAGTTTGGCAGTAGCAGGAGAGGGAGTAGGAAAATTTAAGTGTAAAAACGCACTTGCACATTTATACTTTTAATTGTTTTTTCCATGGTAGTCTGAGGTATATATAAATTATAGTGATATGGTTTTATTCCTATATAAATTATAGTGATGTAGTTGCTATTTATTTTACAAAGCTTTGTTGTTGTTGTTGTTGTTTTTCCTTGAAATGTAAAGCCTCACCCACACCATAGATAGTAGGCCTCATCTCCATTCTACTGATATGGAAAGAGCTCTAATAGTTTATGGGATGTCTTTGTCCCGTAACCTGGGTGGGATAAATGTAATGGTGGAGAAAATGTCAGCTAGATGCCATGAAACCCTCACTGGGTAATTCTGATGTCACTATGGATGCTCAGTCAGTGAAAAGGGAGCTAGAATTGTCCAGATGCCTTGGTGAATGGCTCTGTCTTGATTTGCTGCAGCAGGGCCTCCAACTTCGAGTAGAAACTGGGGTTTTCTTTATCCATTATGAAGCCTTCTCTAGGAGATCAGCAGCAGGTGTTTCTGCATGTCACTTTTCTTGCCACTGCTAAAATACATAACAGAAGTGATTTGCATGCAGAGAAGTTTCCTTTGACTCAGTTTTAGAGTCAAAGTAACCCATCATGGAGGTAGCAGCAGGTAGCAGCAGACCTTCCCATGGTGCTGATGAGACAACACAGAAAGCTAGATCAAGACCAGAGACAAATGGAATCCTCAAGGCTTGCTCCTCGTTACTTACATCTGCCAGCCAGGCTTTATTTCCCATAACTTCCACCCATCTTTTAAAATAGCCCTGCCAGCTAGGGATGACATTTTGGTGGCAGAAGTCTTACATTTAAATCTTATCGAGGAAGGACTAAGAGAAGATCCTTCCTCTGAAAAAATGTCACAGTGGAATAGTAGACACAGGCATCAGAAAGACAATGGGTGTGACCTAGTTCTCAGGAACATAGTGAAGTCAGGGAGGGTCATGAGAGGATCTGAGACCACAATTGAATAGTTAAGACTTATGTGCACTCATGGAGTGTTACAGTGGAACCCAATAATTTATATAATTAGTATACATTAATAATTATAATTAAAAAGACATAATCATGATACCTGACTAACTAATAACTATTAGGATCCCATATGCCCAGCAGACTAGAATACACACATTAGCTTGTTGGATATCCCATCAGCTTCTCAAGGGAGTGCAATAATTCTGTTGTTTGGTCTAATTTTTGAGACAGGATCTCCTGTACCCCAAGCTGGCCTTGAACTCTGTTTGTAGCCAAGGATGACTTTGTACTTCTGATCATCCTGACTCCACCTCTCAGATACTGAGATCATAGGTGTATAGCACCGTGTCTGTTTTATGCAGTGTTGGGAATAGAAGCCAGGTCTGTGTGAATGCCAGGCAAAATGCTCTACCATCTGCAGCCCTAACCCACATTTAAGTCAGTGAAATCAAAGCTTAGGAAAGAGAAATAAAACAGACAAAAAATATGAATGATAAGGCCCATTGTTTAAAATTCACTGAAGAACTTCACGCTTGGAAGATACCTTCATTGGATGTGGATCTTGAGAGTTCTTTTCTGTCACTCTCTATCATGCTGTATTTTCTGCAAGTTCCTATTCCACACCCTCCTCATGAGCTGCAGGGCTACTTGGAACACACAGCATTCTCCTCTGTTGGAGGGAGTTCATTGGTAGGCTTCTTAATCCAATGTATTCCTAGTATAAGGAGCGCAACCATGACACCTTGCTTGGTGTACCACTGAAAGTGAATGGGGCGTATATTACAGCTGCATGAGAATTAACAGGCTCATGCTGAGACCTGCCTGGCAGCCTGCGACATACATTATTCCACCTAGGTAGGATTCATCCATTTTAGTAACTGGGTTCCCTTTCTTCTTTCTGTTTTCATATTGTCCCCAGTTATTTGCGCATTCAGTTACTGGATGCTTCAGCAGCACTGACCAGCATGGTGCTGGTTGCCAACCTGTCTCAGAAGAATATGCTTGTTGAATGGCACTGACTCTTGTAGCCTTTCCTAGCTTTCATTTGTCGACGGGTGATCAAAGGATATGTTCATGGAGGGCAGAGGTTCAGAGGATGTCACAAGAGGTGTTGGGCACAGGCATAGGGTCCCAAGAGACCTGTGTCTGCTGTAGGGCACAGCATTGCTTAGCTAAGATTCCCCGTGGGTCCTCACACACAAAGGCTGGTATCTCTTTATTCTGTCTCTTTCTTGGGTCTTGTCACACTAGTCACATTAGTAATTAGTTATTTGTAAGCAATGGCTTAGTGCTTGTCAAACAAGAAGGTGGGCTGTCCCCAGTGCCTAGCAGGGGGGGGTGCTGGTGTTTGGAAGTCTTCCATAAATATTTGCTTGCTGACAAATGAACATCAAGCCCAAATGAAGAGGCTGCTTTTGATGAGCACCTTGGTGGAGTGAGCTTCCCTGGCCAACAGCTGGGCAAACGGAGGGGCTGGGAAGACAGAAAGTATTGACTGGAGTGAGACCCCCTGATGGACAGTGTTGATAAGGAGAAGGGAATACAATGAGACTTGCTGTGGGTCTCCTCTTGAGTCCTCCTGTAGAAATGGGGGCTCTGTGACTGTCCAGCCTCTGCTCTCTGATGTGCCTACCAGTAATGCTCGCTGAGCTGGGGGCTTGAACAAGGAGGACCTCCAACTGAAATGAGCCCCATTTTGGGGATTCCAAGTGTCAGAATGAAAAGTCTCCAGGGCAGCTGGTAGCAAGTGTATTGTCTTGTTGTCTCAGTTCATCTGGAAACGTGAATTATGCTATTTCCTGACCGTCTGCATTGTGATTCTGATGCTGCATGCTAGAGCTGGCATCCTTTGGGAATGGATCTGTAAGTGGCACGGATAAGATTGAAGGGAGGCCTGTGATGAGGTCTTTAGTAACTCAGAGTATGGATGGGGAAGGTCTGGGAGTCAGAGGCAAGCGATTGTGTATGAATTGTTGCCCAACATTCATTTGAATGGTATCTGAGCTCAGGTGGTTGTATGAAGCTCTTTCCTGCAGCAGAAGTTGCAGCTGGTGCCCATAGCAAATAGTCTTATCTGGCTTTATCAGTCTCCTGAGAATGCCAATAATAGCTGTCTCTCAGGGGGAGACACCTCAAAGCATTTCCTGGAATATAGTATTTCACAAAAGCAAAACAAGTCAGTGCTGTAATGGTGACATGGGCTTGCAATCCCAGAGCTTGTAAGTTGCAGCTATGGGGACTTAGAGTTGGAAGCTATATTAGTTACCTTTTTATTGCTGTGATAAAATGCCGTGACCAAGGCAATTCATAAAAGAAAACATTTAATTTGGCTTACAGTTTTAGAGGGTTAGAGTCCATGATGGATAGCAAAGAAAAAGTTTAAAGCTTACATGTTATCCACAACCATAAGGTAGAGGGGGAGGGAGGAAAGAAGGGAGGGAGGGAGGGAGAGAGGAAGGGAGGGAGGGAGAGAGAGAGAGAGAGAGAGAGAGAGAGAGAGAGAGAGAGAGAGAGAGAATATGATTACACTGGGAATTATAGGACTCTTGAAATTTCAAAATCCACCCTCAGTGACACACCTTCTCCAACATGGCCACTCCTAATTCTTCTCAAACACTCCACCAACTGGGGACTCACTATTAATATATAAGGACCTATGGGAGCTATTATCATTCTAACTACCACAAAGGCCAACCTGGGCTACAAAGGAAAAATTCTGTCTCAAAAATCAACTGACAAATACAATTAGAGAATTATATAACAAATAGACAAAGTCTCTGTCCTAAGGACACCTATAGTTCAGTAGGGTGGATAAAATAGGAACACAGAAACACTTTAAGAAAAAATAATAATTCATGAGAAAATTTTGGAGGGAGGTAGAAATAATTCCCAGGAGTGAACTTGTAGCAGAAAAAAAAATGTAGAAAGACACCTACAAGGCACATTATTTACATTAGATTAGGAAAGAAGATCCAATCATGATCCCAGAGACCATAATAGCAGCTGGGTGTGGCAGTGCGCACACACACACACACACACACACACACACACACACACACACACACTCCCAGCCTCAGGAAGTGAGGGCTGGAGGGTCAGAAGTCTGAGCTCGGCCTTGGCTACATGAGCTCCTTCCTCTAAAATCAATTAAATGAGTCCAATGATTAATAATAAAATAATGAGAGTACCAACTTAATTTATTTCTTGTGTCTTTTGAGATTATAATAAAATTACATCATGTTCCCACTTCCTTTCCCTTCTCTAAGTCCTTCTGTGTACCACTACTTCTTTTTTATAAATTCATGGCTTCTCCTTTCATTAATATGAATACACGTGCATATATATTTGTAAAAATATATTGATAAATATTTACATAAATGTATGTAGCAACATATATTCTTGAATGTATGAAATATATATATATATATATGTATGTATATATATGTGTGCCTGTGTAAAGTTACTTAGCCATACATGTCAGGATGACCATTTGGTAGTGTATAACCAGTTGGTGTGCTCTTCCCTGGGGAAGACTCTTTCTCCATCTCAGCATTCTTTAGTTGCTTGTAGTTCTTTAATGACTTATTTTTAATCATTTGCTATGAATCCTCCTCTGTATACTTATGAAAATTATCTTTCTTGCAATATGCACAGGAAAAGAACTATTATAGTTACTCTCCCTTTGACAGGTTAAGAAACTCTTGCAATATGCACAGGAAAAGAACTATTATAGTTACTCTCCCTTTGACAGGTTAAGAAACTGAGGCTTCCAAACAGATGCCTAACTCGGGTAAGGCTTTACTGCTATCAGTGAGGGAGCAGAGTTTGATCCTAGGTTCCGTGGATCTGGGGTTTTCATACACTTGAGACCTACAGGGAGACAGGGATACAGAGACTCCACTTTGCTGATGAGCCTTTAGTGAAGATCTGGATGACCCTCTCATTCCTTCCGTGCACGCACCTTTCTACCTCAAAGGCTGAAGACTGCTGATGGCAAGAACCAGGAGGCATGCATCTTCGTAGGCTTTTGGCTTCTACAAGGCCCCGACATGGTTCTCTCTACTCAGTGGATGCTACAAACACATCAGCAAAAACATGATATGGTTCTTACATTTGTCCCATCGAGGTTTATGTCATCAGTGCTCTGTTTTGTGTGCGTTTAGCTCTCAGTTTGACCCTGGCTGTCAGCCCCTCTGGATCTCAGTTCTCTCATCTGTCAAATGGGGTGATAGTGCTAGCTACTGGTGTGAAAGTTTTATGGGAGACTAATGCATAGACTGTTGCCTGAATGTGAGAAAAGTATTCTGTCTGCGCAACCATTCCTAGTGTGTAATCCAAACATTGCTACACGTTATTCGAGTTCTGCAGTCAGGCAGCTGGGCTTTGAATTTTGATTTCTGTATCAAGTCTCTGGTGAGTTGGACACCTGTTTCTGCTGTAACTTCCATAATTGTAAAGTGCAGACTGATTTCCTTATCCTGTAGGATTCTAGAACCATGCAAGCCAAGCTCCGAGTTTAAGACAAGCACACAGTAAGTGCTAAAGGATACCAATGGCCTTATGACGGCACTGCGTATCTTCCATTTGGTGCATGAGACATGGGGCCCTGAAGAGCTTGGTGGTAGTTTTGGGACTGTTTCTTCAGGAGAGCTAACCTTCCTTAAAGTCTTGAACTACCTAAGCATAGATTGTTCTGGATCCTCTTTGCCCCTTGGCAATGAGGTTTCTTCTACTCTCTAGGCTCCTGTATCACTCATATACTCCTATCCTACATCAGCACCATAACAGAGCACCCTTCTTATCCTCCAGTGCAGCTTCCAGGCTACAGCGCCTCCATTAGTTGTTTATTTCAGGGCTGATCTCTGTTGTCCTATTGCATTTTATTTTTTCTTTCAAACATTCCTGTTCTGGGGAGCACAAACTGGAGAGGAAGGGCAGAGGTAGGATGCTTCGTTTTTTTATTCTTGCTATAGCAACAACTGATGCGATAAAACCCAAGCCAAGGGGACAATGAAAATGGTCTCCTTCACTTCTCTCCAGTGCTTTGTTCAAAGCGTGCAAACAGCGGAGCTTAGTCTCAGACAATTTGCACCGCTGGGCTGGACGCTTTATGAAGGCCACAGTCCGCGGTAGGAGCACTGCTGGCCCTCCCTGGGTTTAAAAAAAAAAAAAAAAAAACAAAACACAAGCCACAATACACATAAAACCCTAATGTGCCTTCAAAATTACCTCATCTTTTATTTAGAGGGTATTTCGCCCTTGTCTTCCTTTATCGCTCTTTATATGACTGAAGTGGGCCAGCAGCGCCAAATGAGGCCATCGTGGACGCTGCGCGCTGGGAGTGTTTATGGCCTAACTTTGGCGAGGCAGCAAGGCCCCAAGAGTCCCTTCACTGAGGCCCCTGTTCCCTCCCCAAAGCCAGCTTCTTCCATAAGGAGGCTTCTGCTTCCCTATTAGGCCTGATTCTCTGTCTCTTTATTTATTTATTTTTAATTCCAAATGTGAATTTTATTGTATTTCTAAAGGAAAGGGAGGTGCCTTTCTGAGAAGCCAAGCTTTCAGTGTGGTGCAAAGGCCTGGAGCTTCTACCCTGATCTAAGCATGGGGCAAAGATCCGAGGTCCTTGTTATTTGAGCTCAATTTCAGGTTAAGACGAGAGCTGGGTATGGTGCCCATTTGTAATCCCAGTACTGGAGAAGCTGAGGCAGGAGAATTAGGAGTTTAAAGCCAGCCCCAACTACATAGCGATCTAGAGGCTACCTGAGACCTTGTCTCAACAAAGAACTTTAAAACAAATGGAGAGAAGCTGTGGTATGTTTTAGAGCTGGTTGCAGAAAGAGGTGGGGAGAAGAGAGACTTTTGCAGCTACCAATTCTCAGACTTTAGTGTAGCTAAGGTACCCGGGAAGGCTTTTGGAAACAGTTGAATCCCTAACTCAGTTGTTTTTTTTTTGGGGGGGGTATCTAATTTTGGAGGCTTTGTTTAGATCTGAGATATTGTACTTCTGAAGGGTTTCTAGAGAATGCTGATGGTGTGACAGTGTGGGTCTGCATGACACACCGAGACATTGCGAGATAGGGAATTAATGGCGGAGAGAGTGTGGTGTGGCACGATATGATGTGTATGTGTATGTATGTATGTATGTGTATGTATGTATATGTATGTGTATGTATGTGTATGTATGTGTGTGCATGTGTATGTATGTGTGTGTGAGAGAGGGGAGAGGGGGAGGAGGGAGAGTATTCTGTAAACACAGCACTGACCTTATTTTCTGAAGCAAAGTTTTCTACCTAGAGTGAAGATGGGCCTCAGTGGTAATGGATTGGATTCTAGACTTTAGGACTCTGAGGCTCCAGGGTATACAGCTATGGCAGTTTCTTCTATAGCAGCAGTTCCTTAGAGAATTGAATGACCCTTTCATGGGAGTCGAATACCAACTATCTTGCATATCAGATATTTGTATTAAGATGTGTGACAGTAGCAAAATTACAGTTATGAAGTAGCAATGGCATGGTTTTATGACGGGGGAGGGGGGTTGGGGGCCACAACATGAGGAACTGTATTAAAAGGTCACAGCATTAGGAAGGTTAGAAATCACTATTCTACAGAGATTTCACGGAACAGGTATCTGACATTGGGAATGTCTTGAGCCTTATCTTCTGGGAGGCAGATTCTTTTTATTTCATAGACTTTAAAATCAATAGGATCTCCAAGAACACATGGCCGCTCCCCTTTCAGAGATCCAGACTACTGATTAAGAAATCCACTGGGGTCTCAGCAGTGGCAGTTCATGCTAGTCATTGTGAGCCAGCTGGACAAGCTTTCTGACCTTAGCATCTGGTGTGGAACGGAGAGAGAGCAGCAGCAGGCACAGCAGCTCAAATGGTCAAAGGCGTGTGACGTGTCCTAGCCTAGTGCCTGAGCTGTGCTTGTTTCAATCACACACCATCACTATTGCGGAACACCTCCACCTCAGCTCTCTAACTCAGCAAGCAAGTACCGAGTGCTTGCTACATGCCAAGCTGTGCCTCCTTAACTAGTCTCTGCATCCCTCAGATGTTAGAACAGTTTTACTCCACTCTATGGAGGAGAACTCATCTCCTCTGAAAGATGAGGGGGTCTGCTATGGCTGTCCAGAATCTGCGAATCTCACAGGAGTTCCTTTGAGATTAGTCCTGGTTTTCTTTGCCCCGCAACTCAGCTAGTTCTGGAGCTGCTTGATAGTAGGCAACAGATTACCATCTCTGGTCTTTATTGTCTGGGAAGTGAAAAAATTGGATGATGAATAGCAAAGCAGAGGTTTCTCCTAATGGGATCTAATAATAACAGCTTGTGGTGTGGAAGGCATTTTAACAATACTTTTAGAGCCTATGTGGGATTCACTCACCTCATCATTGGCTCAATAATTTAACAAGTATTATCAAGTGCTTTCAATGCATTCAGAACTGTTTTGGTTTCTGGAGGTGGTACAGAGCAGTCATTCGCTTGTCTGAATCTATGTTCTCCTTCAAGAAAAAGGGAAGGTTTGAAGGTGGTGGCCAGAAATACATAATCATACAATAGCTAGCCATAAGCAAGTGTTAGAGCATAAATAAACCTCAGGAACACAGGTGTGGAGTGGAGAGGTATACATAAAATATTCTAGAAAAAAAAATCCAAGAAGCCACCACAAAATGAGCTTTGGAGAGAATGACACGAGGGCAGAGTGTTTCAGCCCCCAAGGATCAGGACATAGAATTCAGCCTCTCTTCTGTCATCAAGGCTATTCTAGAAACACATTCTGGGACCAGGATTGTGGATGCTGGTGGTCCCAACAGACCACCAAGACAAGAGAGACATGGAGAACTGACTTACCAGTTACACACTATGGATGGTTAAGGATCACACACAAAGGACACATTTCCTGCCATGTCCAATGGAAACATTTTTTTCAAAATTTGTTTATTGGATATTTTATTTATTTACAATACAAATGTCATCCCTTTCCCTCATTTTCCCTCCCTAGAGCCCCCATCCCATCCCCTCCTCCTTTATGCTTTTATACCATTTTGAATACATGCTTGCATTAAGGTCAGTTCTAGGTTGAGGGTCTAGCAATACAATAGATGCAAATAGTCAAGGAACAAGCAAGACAATAAACACAAATAGTCAAAGAAAAAGCATGGCATTAAACCTAGTTACGTGAACACTCCCATGACCACTGTTTCTAAGGGCTTATCAAGATGACCCAAGTATCTGAGCCTACTTCCCTGTCCTAGCCCAAGGTCATTTTCATGTCTGAAGCCTACTTCCTTGTTCTAGCCTAAAATTTAGATTCCTGTCTGAAATTACTTCTTTGTTGTAGCCTAAGATTTAGATTCCTACCTGAAATTACTTCTTTGTTCTAGCCTAATGTCAGATTCCTGCTGAAGCCTACTTCCTTGTCCTTGGCCAATGTCATATTCAGTGGAAACATTTTAGGTTTGCTCTCAAACATAGGCTTTACCATCTCCCCATCAGACAAGGTATCCAGCCTGTAGAGAACTCCCATGTTTTGCCGAATAGCCTTGCCATATATGATTGCACTGGTAGAGAGTTCTCCTCCAGATGGGGTTTCTCTGTGTAGTCCTGGCTGTCCTGGAACTTGCTCTGCAGGCTGGCCTTGCACTTGGAGATCTGCCTGCCTCTGCCTCGAAGGTGCTGTGATTAGAGCAACCTCCCATTTTATCAACTTTACTTTAGAAGGGATCTTAGATCCGGTTAGCTTCAGCCGTGGTAACTCTCTTGCCTCAGCTTCCTGATATGAGTTTCATTTTTCGCTTTTGTTACTGGGCTGGGGAAGGAACCCAGAGTCTCATGTGTGCCAAGCATACATGCTAGCTCCTAGCCTTATGCCTTAGGAGTAGATAGCTGTTTTTGAGGCTAGAACTGCAGAAAATTAAGAAAAATGAGTCTTGATTCTAAAAACAGACTTTTTTTTTTTTTTGGCTTTTGTTATTGTTATCAAGTCCCGAGGTCATGAATCTGTGACAAGTTCAGTGGTTATATGAATATATTTAACTCAGAGGGCTTGATACCAAGCAGCAGGAGAATAGAGAACACCTACAAAACTGAACTGAACCTGTATTTATTTTTAGCTTTAGTGTAGGAAGTGAATAGGGATCGCTGAATTTTGAAGATTTCCTTTTTTTTTTTTTTTTTTTTTTTTTTTTTTGGTTTTTTGAGACAATGTTTCTCTGTGTATCCCTGGCTGTCCTGGAACTCACTCTGTAGACCAGGCTGGCCTCGAACTCACAGAGATCCACCTGCCTCTGCCTCCAGAGTGGCGGGATTAAAGGTGTGCGCCACCACTGCCTGGCCAGATTTCGTTTCCTAATACTGTTTGGAAGCAGTTCATGTCTATGGTGTGCCTACCAGGGACTTTTTAGCAGGCTCGCTCTTTCTTCCTCTCTCTCTCTTTCTTTCTTTCCTTCTTTCCTTCTTTTCTTCCTTCTTTCTCTCTCTCTCTTTTCTTTCTTTCTCTCCTTTTTCTAGTGGGCTTTTTCAGGCAGTGGCAGTCACTCTCAGGTCTCCGAGCCAGCCCCTGGAATTTGCCTTTATTTAGTTCCCTCCCACACTGTATCCAGGTGGGTCTGTAAGGCGGACACAGTGGTCTTCTTCATAGTTTGTCATTTTCAAGAGTCTTTGCAGCTTCTAAGTTGCTCCCTGCTTGTCTTTGTCGCCTCACCCATTTTGGGGGAAGCTGGTGACCATTTCATAAGCATCCCCAAAGAGAGGCTAATATGTTAAAGAAACAAAGTGGCCAGCAATGGCCAGCAGAAAGCAGAGCCTCCAACCAGTCCTGGAGGGATGCTGTCTTAGAAGAGCCGGGCACAGAACCTGCCATACCTCTAGCCAGATCCTTTTGGCTAAGCCAAACCTGGAAATGATAGGACAGAAAGATGCTTACTATATTTAGCTGCTAGATTTGTTACACAGCAAAGGCGTAAAATACAGGAGATAGGAATCGTGATCTCTAGTCCATAGCTGAAGAAACCAAAGCTCATAGTATTAAGTAGAAGAGGACCATTTATTGTTTTAAGTGGGACAATTTGAGCCTCCAAAGGGTGGTCTTACCAATTGTCCTTTGTAATTGGCATGGTGCCCTAGTCCCTGAACTAGTATAAGAAGTGATCATGTTAGGTGATCTTAACCAGAGTCTCTAGACATGGAAAGTCAGACACAGGACTGGTCCGACATGTGCCTGTTTCCAGCATTCATCGACTCTGTGAGC
Organism: Arvicanthis niloticus; assembly: GCF_011762505.2. Taxonomy (NCBI): domain Eukaryota; kingdom Metazoa; phylum Chordata; class Mammalia; order Rodentia; family Muridae; genus Arvicanthis; species Arvicanthis niloticus. The sequence continues at coordinate 38,298,873 of NC_047670.1, read as the reverse complement.
TATTTTCATAGCACATGCTCAGGTATGTCAGGAGTGCAGGCATGAGAGATTATACTGCGTGCATAATGTAAATAGTATGTACAAATGCAGACAAAAGACAAGAAGGGCTTATTTTCTTCTTTATAAATCTGCATACATCATTTTTATAATTTTAAACACATCTCTATATATGTGTGTGCATGCTAATATGTGACCAGATGCATGTGTTTGTATGTACATGTACATATTTTTGTGTGTGGATATGGAGTCCAAAAGACAGTCTCAGAAGTTCCTCAGGTGTCACCCAACTTTCTTTTTGGAATCCAGACCTCTCCTTGGCTGGGCAGTGAGCTCCAGCGATCCCCATATGCATACCTCCCAGCATTGGAAACAAGAGCACATTACAACATACTTATCTATTTACATGGGTTCTGGGGATTTCATTTTATGTCCTCATGCTCACAAAGCAAGGACTTTACCAATGGAGATCTCCCTAGACCCAGGGGGAAGTGTCAGCATTCTCATAAAACCCTTGGTCTGTAGATACTCAAGGAAACAATGTGTTCTAGGATGTAAGTGCAGAGGCCCCAAGATGAGACTGCTTGTGTTACAGCAAAAAGGCCAGTGAGTGGGCTGTACTAGGAGGAAGAAGCAAAGAACTGGGTTGATAGGAGACTGAATGGTCTCAGGGTCCAGGACAGGAGTTTGACTTTGATGCCAAGTGACATAAGAGACTTGGAGGCCTGTGAGTGTGAGTGTGAGTGTGAGTGTGAGTGAGTGAGTGTGTGTGTGTGTTTTACAACAAATGCCTTGTAGTTTACCTGCCTTGTTTGTTTGTTTGTTTGTTTTGGTTTCAGAAATTCTGAGGGGCAAGCCCATTTCAGGATTCATATTTCACTGCTAGGAGTCTCAGCTAGAATCTCCCCCATAGATCCTTTGGGACCTTCCAGGTCTCTGGTAGATCCTAGAGATTGTCCAAGCCCCGCTACAGTCTCCCCTCTCTCTCCCCTGCTATCCCTGCATATGATTTCTCCCCTTGCCCCCTTCTCTCCTCATCCCCTCTTCCACCCAGTTCCCTTCTTCCATCAACTTATGATATTTATTTTGTTTCCCTTCTGAGAAAAATTCAAGCATCTTCCCTTGGGTCCTTCTTGTTATTTGGCTTCTTTGGGTCTGTTGATTATAGCAACACTATAATGTTGGTTATACTGCACTTTATGCCTGATAACCACTTATAAGTGAGCATGTCCTTTTGGGTCTGGTTTACCTTACTCACGATGATATTTTCTAGTTCCATCCATTTGTCTGTAAAGTCCATGATGTCCTTGCTTTTAATGGCTGAGTAGTATTATATAAATGAACTGCATTTTCTTTATCCATTCTTTAGTTGAGGGACAACTAGGTTGTTTAAAGTTTCTGGCTATTACAAATAAAGCTGCTATGAACATAGTTGAGCAAGTGTCCTTGTGGGATGGAGGAACATCTTTTGGGTACATGCTTAGGAGTGGTATAGCTAGCTTTTGAGGTAGAACTATTCCAACTTCCTGTAGCTAAGACTCCCAGTGGAGGGATAAAGACTGAAAACCACTCACAAAACCTTCGACCCCAAATGTGTCCTGCCTACAAGATGTAATGGGACAAAGAGCAGATACTGAGGGAATGGCCAATCAATGACTGCTCCAAACTGAAACCCATCCCATGGGCAAGCACCAATCCCTGACACTATTAATAATACTCTGTTATGCTTGTAGACAGGAGCCTAGCATAACTGTCCTCTGAGAGGTCCAGCCAAGCCTCAGCTTCTCTCCATGACCCTTTCATGTCTTCAAAACCAGTGCCACCTGGGTGACTCTTATTCATTACCATGTCTGGCTGCGAGCACGAGGCACAACCATGGCTGCCTCTGGAACACAGGTTTTCTGTGTTCTTAAAAAAACACATCTCACAAGATTTTTTTTTCCTCAGTGATGCTAGTCTCTTCTTAATCACAGCTAATTAATTCCTTAGCTGGAGTTAAATGGCATCAATTGTCCTAGTAATGTAAAGGTTTTGCTTCAGTGGTTCTGGAATCTTGTTAATCATAGCCAATTCTTCAGCCTCAGCTAACCAGAACCACAGAATCTTAAGTCAAAATAACAAATGGCCCTGCTAGTCTTTAAACTTCCTCCTGAAACTTCACAAGCCAGGCCTCCATCTTCTGCATGGCCTTCAGTATTCTTATTTTCCAAGATCCCAAAGAACTTTCCACCGAGCTCCTGATACTCAATGGCTCTTCTACCACAAAGTTCCAAAGTCCTTCCACAATCCTCCTCCAAACATAGTCAGGTCGCAGCGATACTGTACTAATCTGGTACCAGTTTGTCTTAGGATTTTCTATTGCTGTGACAAAACACCATGACCAAAAAGCATACTGTGGAGAAAATTCTGCTTACACTTCCAGATCATAAGCAATCACTGGAGGAAGTCAGGACAGATACCCATACAGGGATGGAACCTGGAGGTAAAAGCTGTTGCAGAGTCCGTGGACTTGTTACTGCATTAGCTGTAAAAGAACCCCGGGGTCACTAGATTAACCAGGAGTCTCAATCAGGGTTTCTGCTGCTACAGTAAAACATGGTGACCAAAAAGCAACTTGGGGAGGAAAGGGTTTATTTGGCTTGTCCTTCCAGATCATAGACTATCATTAGGGGAAGTCAGATCAGAAACTCAAGCAGGGATGGAACCTGGAGGCAGAAGCTGATGCAGAGGCCATAGAAGTGTGCTGCTTACTGGCTTGATTTACATAGCTTGCTCAGCCTGCTTTCTTTCTTTTTTAAAAAATTTTATTTATTTTTTATTGGATATTATATTTACATTTCAGATTTTATCTTCTTACCCCATTCCCCCCACCCTGCCCAGGAGCCCCCTATCCCATCCCCCTCCTCCTGCTTCTCTGAGGATGTGCCCCCACCTACTCCCCCACTCCACCTCCCTACTCTCAAATTCCACCCCCCCAACCCACTCAGTGTCCAGCCTTCTTGGGACCAAGTATCTCCTCTCCCACCTATGTCCGACAAGGCCATCTTCCCCTACATATACAACTGGGATCATGGGTCCCTCTTTATTTGCTCCCAGACTGGTAGTTTAGACCCTGGAGTATTCTGGTGGGTTGGTATTGTTGCTCTACTCATGGGGCCACAAACCCTTTCAGCTCCTTCAGTCTTCTCTCTAACTTCTCCATTGGAAACCCCTTGATCAGATCAATGGTTAGCTGTGAGCATCTGCCTCTGAATATGTCAGACTCTTCAGCCTGGTTTCTTATAGAATCCAGGACCTAGGGATGGCACCACCCACAGTGGATTGGGCCTTCTCCCATTGATCGTTAATTAAGAAAATGCCTTACAGCTGGATCTCACCGAAGCATTTCCTCAACTGAAGCTTCTTTGTCTCTGATGAGTCTAGCTTGTGTCACGTGGACACACAAAACTAGCCAGTACAGTCGGTATAGCATATTGGTACCATGTATTGAGATGATCTGTTTTATCTCACTATGAGGATGCAGAAATGAAAGTGTTTCTAAAGGAATCACACTTTGTGGGAAGAGATAAAAGCCAAACAGACCTTTGGAACTTCGGAGGCCACATCACGGTAGAAGCTAGGAATAGGTTGAGTAGGAAGCAGGGGAGGAAGGTCACACATTGAGTAGAAAGAGTGTGAAAAGCTGTGGGGCTTGCTCAGCAGTCACTTTCTCCACCGAGGAATCAGAGAAACCTGGTCCCACTGTGTTCTTTGATGGGTATGTCAGTCCCTGTATCCAAAACTATATTTGCCAGATTAAAGGGGATAACATCATAGTATATTTGGGGACCTATAAGCTTCTATTTTGAAGCCTAAATGTAAGTGTGGCAAGATGTCTTCAAATTGTGCCAGGGGGGACTGTGCAGCTATCTGAACAGGGTTTGGACTAGGTTGACAGAGCCCCCTGGTACAGGTGTACTGTTAATGGAGGTGACAGAGGTCATTACTCTCCATTTGCTCTGGAGCACCAGCTGAAGGGTAGAGGCAAGTTTGGAGAGGCTAAGGTTGAGTAGGTAGTGCCCATCCTTCTAATGGGAAAGGCCTAAGGCAAATGAGGAGTCTTTGCAAAGATTCTCAAAGGTGAAGGAGTCATGCAGGCGAGAGTTTCCCCTGGAGTAATGCAGAAGAAAGGGCAGATTCCACAAGGCAGCCTCTGAGGAGAGAGAGTGGGCTAGAAGGCTGCAGTAAAAATCCACCATGATACCGCCAGAATTCACTAGAAAATTCAGGAGAGCTGACACGGAACAAAGGAGAGGAAGCAAATCCTAGACCCTTCTGCCACTACTTGGGCCAGCACCATCTCCCTATTTAGCTTCTATCCTCTATTGGCAGCTGCTGTATGAACTGGCTTCAGGCAAGTTCCCGGGGTAAAAGGTGTACCCTGGGCGTGGCAGACAGGCTTTCTTGTTAAAGCTCTCCCTTGTAGGTCAGCTCACCTAGGCCCTACCACTGCTGAGTAATAATCAGGCTACAATCTGTCGGCAAAGAGCTCTTGCAACATGCTCTGCCAGCCTGCCAGGTAAACAGTCAGTGTGTGTGCTCAGAACTGTGCTTATGTCTGTCTTCCAGAAAAACCTCCCTCCCTACTGGCCTTCAGGCTGTGCCTCCACCCTACCTCTGTGTCTTGTTCTCCGAAGCTGCCCAGTCATTCCCTGGGAACCAGGTCAAGATCCCTTGCTGTCAGGTGTCATAAGGCATGAATCAGGGCCTGGCAAGGAGAAGGCAGGAGATGTAGGCTAAAGCCAAGCTAGGAGATTTAGTGAATGATTGATCCGGTCAATAGCCATTATCTACTAAAATAAGAATCTGCATATGATGGGCCATCTCTCTATGGGAGAAGCGCAGGTAGCTGGAAACCATAGTTTGGTCAAGAATTACTCAGCTTTTTCAAGCCTTCGGTGGGAAATTGAATTTCACACAGGTATGAGCTTCATAATGGAAAAAATGGCTGCCTCTTCTCTTCTGTCTGGCAATTAGATAATTTTTTTTTATTGTTTTGACAGTGGTTTCAGGATGTCTGAATTTTCCAAAAATTTGTTTTCCAAACTGTTGAGAGCCCAGAGACCAGCTCTCAAATGCTTCAGCCTCAAAGACATGATAACCACAACCCGAGTTTCTCTCCTATACTCATGTCCATTTGATTAAATAGATCCTTGGTGGTTGCGATGAGTCCTGTGATTTCATAAGAGTTAAACCTGGATTCCTGGCCTTGGGCCTCAGGCTTAGGACATGATCGTGGGCTCAGATGTAAGACTCAGAAATAATGAGGTGTAGTTCATCCAGGGATGCATGCTGATACAGAAAATCAAAGAATGATTTTCTAAGGATACAGCCGTAACGGAGCCTAGAAGGGTACATTGGAATAGGTATTGTATGTTTAGTGACCTGGGGATTGGACTTATGTTATACTGATGTTCACTATAAATGATTAATTCATTTGGAAAATTTAGTCAAAAGGATTTTCTAGCATCACAAGAGGATTTATCCCAGGCATCTTAGTTTTTCCCTTGCTACCACCCCACTGAGGGGCTCCATGGTTTGAACTTTTTATGATGTGGTTTATAGTGTGAACACTTAAGAGACTGTCATGGATGGTGACTCTGGAAAGCCAATGAAAAGGATCAGCATATTGAGGTAAGATGTTGAACTATGTCATTGTTACCTCTTCTTTGCTTGAAAATTACTATATTCCTCCAGGATAAGGATGGTTTCTTACTCATCTCTCTGACTTCAATTGCCACCTATTTGAATGTTCCCTTCAGGTTTTTCATCATTTATTGAGTGTCTGCCAAGTAAGTATCAACAGATGACTAACACACAGTCTTGTGAGTTGAGCAAGATGATCCAAATGGACCTTGGTGAGTGCCAGGCTGGGAGAAGCAGACATTTGGGAGCCCAGGGTCACTGTCTCTACATCCTGAATATGTAGGAGAGTCTTCAGTCATGGTGTGCTGACACAAGCAGAAGGGTTGTCGCAGTGAAAGGAACAGAGGGAGGAAAGAACAGTAAGAATACCGTGTTAAGTTTCAGCAGTAAAGAACCATAATCTGAATGGTCAAAATAACCATAATGTAGAAGGGTAGAAACTCAAGATCCAAGTGTTGTTAGGGTCAGGCTCCCAGTCAAGACTTCAGGGTAAACCTGTTTTGTCCTGTTCTCTTAGCGTGTTGGCATTGCTCAAAGTTTTTGAGTTTCCTTGGCTTGTGGACACAAGTCTCTTTCTTCCTCTTTGTGTCTCTTCTTATAAGGGTATCAATCACATTGGATTGGAGCCCATTTTAATTGCATATGATGTCATCTTAATTTGATCATTCATGAAGGCCTTATTTTCCATCAAGATTTCATTTGTGCAACCTAGGAATATGGTCTCTAATATTTCCTTGGGGAGGTGCATTATTACTATACAACTGATAACATAATCTTTGAGGAAAAAAAAAAAAAACCCCAGCAGTTCATTGTGGCAACAGCATAAGGACTGAGTGGTGTACCAGAAAGAGTACAAAGTTTTGGAATCGTATCTTCTTGACTGAGCTTTGAGAATTAAAATGTAAGGAATGGGGTCCAGGGTTTAAAAGTAACAAAGGGAGAGACTGTCTTTTATTTTTGGGTATGGTGTTGGGGCTCGAACCCAGGGCCTTGTGCATGTGAGGTAGGCATCCTACCATGAGTTAAATTCTCAGCCTCAAATATCTTCTAATGGTGATACTCTCTGCGGCTTTCCCTTCTCTGTTTGTAATGAGGGAGCATCAGTGGGGTCCAAAGAGTCATAGGCTCTTGCTGTTCTCCTCTGCTGCTTGTGATGAGACTCAGAGCAATTAGAGATGTTGGGTCCAGTTTGTGGAAAGATGCTTTTCATCGTAGCCCCGTGGAGGTGGCTGGCTGATGCTATCTGAGAGAGATTATAGTTAATGTGCTGAGGAAGACCGAGGAAAGAAATGGACTGTCACACATGGGCAATAGAAGATGTTGCTGAAGGTTGGTGATGATGTTAGTGTGCTTCACTTGCAATCCTTCTTGAAAGACAGAGGCTTAAAAGAATCAGTGGGTTGAGAGATTACATTTCAAAAGGTACAGCAGGCTTAGACTAGACAGAAGGGGAAAAGAAGGGAAGGAAGGAAGAAAAAAGTCAGATACCTTACCCTCAGCAGAAGCAAACTTGCTTTGCAATGTGTTTGCGTTATTGAGTGAGTAAGAGCTCCGAGGTAAGTTCAAACACGCAGAAGGACAATATGAATATGCAAAGAGATAACACTGGAGAAAGTTCATGATAAGATGGGACTTTTACATAACACCTCTTTTTTTCTTTGAAATCCATAATCTCCTTGCTTAAGAAAATGACAACGAGCTCACAGGGCTGTCATCTGTCCATACAACCACAGCCTTGGAAATGGCCTGAGAGGTCACTACTCACCTGTGTTTTTCTGATAAAAATGAAATGAAAATAGTGTCATCATCATCATCATCACCATCACCATCACCATCACCACCACCATCATCATTTTGCTGCTATACAGATGCTCCCTAGCAAAGTTCCCAGAAGGCAGGATCAGGTAAGCAGGAACCATCCACCTTTTCAAGAAATACTATTTGCTAGAGTTAGCAGAAAGGGTGGATATTCCCACTTCTTATGTGAAGATACTCATGTGCTTCCGAGTTGTCAATTTTGTTAGTAAGCCTCATGCTTATAAGTAGAAAGTTCTAGATAGTGAGTTGGGCCAAGTGTTTGGGTGGAATTCACTCAGTTTTTTAAAAGGGCAAATGGAGGCCCAGAGAAATTAATGACATGCCCAATGTCACAGGGTTAGAAAGTGGTGGGGCTTAGCGAGCAGAGAGCTCAGCAGTAGAGGACATGCTTACAATGTGTGATGTTCCTAACTAAATTTTCCACCCAAGTAATAGTAATAATAATAATGATAACAATAATAATGATAATAATAATGACGATGACGACGACGACGACAACAACAACAACAACAACAACAGCAACAACAACAACAACAGGAACAATAATGGAAAAAAATAGAGCAAGGCAAGGAGTTGACTCAGGCAGCCTGCAATAGCCCCAAGGCCCTACTGCCACATAAGATTGCAAAGAACACATAAGCTTGGCTTCACACCTGTCAATCACTGGTACTGTTGATTCCTTTAAGGAAAGCAAAGAGGGGTGGCAAGTGAAACCTGTAAAGAAGTGCAGGAAAGAACGAACCATGGTTCAGAAGGAGGGTGGTTCGGAAGGTGGGTCAGGTGGTGCCTCTGTGATACGAGGGGATACTGAACTGTGGAACAACGGGGACTCAGAACAAACCACACTTTTTTTTTTTTTTTTTTTTTAAAGTGATGGAGACTCTCTTTTTATGCTGGGTGGTAATTTGCCAAGAAGATCCTGACCAGGTCTTGTTAGTTGATAGCCTACCTTGACTCAGCAATATGGTGAAATTCTGGAGAGTAAGGGTGGGAATGTTAAGAGGCGACGAATGGCCTCTAGTGCTTAGTCCAGTGCCTGGACACGATAGTTGCCTCTGAGTATCCATGAGGGATTGGCCCCCAGGACTCTCCTGCAGATAACAAAGTCCGCAGTTGCTCTGTTTGCTTATATAAAAGTTGCAGTATTTACGTATAGTCTACTCTCATCTCCAAACCCTTCCATGTACTTCTAACATCTCTACATAGCTTTCTAACATCTCATCATACCTTTCATATCATAAATCCCATACAAACACTTACTATCTTGTATGATTTATTAAAAAGTGGCAAAAAAATAAGGGTTAACAGGACTGATGAAATTATTTTTCAAAATAGTTTTGGTGTGAAAATTTCAGATAGAACTGACTTTGGATTGTGACTATGAGATTCTTTTTTTGTGCATGTGTGAGTGCATGTATGCATGCCTGCTTGTGTGTGTGTGTGTGTATAGTGTGTATGTGTGTGTATGTGTAGGCACATAAATATGTGTGGCAATCATGTATGTCTGATAGGGAGTCAGAAGGCTACCTTACAAGTCATCCTCATAAATAATGTATTGTGATATTATTTTGACATAGGGTCTCATTAGCCTATAGTAATAATAATAATAATAATAATAATAATAATAATAATAATAATATTTGCTTTGACAAAGGGTCTCATTAGCCTCTAGCTCACCAATTAAACTAGACTGGCTGACCAGTGAGTTCTAGCTGTCTTTCTGTTTCTACCTTCTCATTTCTAGGATTATAAGCTTATAATTGTACTTGACCATTTTTTTTTTTTTAATGTTTATAAGCATCACAAAGGCAGAGATCATCAAGATCTGAGAGCCAGTGTGGACCCTGGAAAGATAAAGTGAGCTTTTCATTAGCAGCACTTTATTTTTTTTTATTCTTCTTCTTCTTCTTCTTTTTTTTTTTTTTTTTTTTTGGTTTTTTGAGACAGGGTTTTTCTGTGTAGTCCTGGCTGTCCTGGAACTCACTTTGTAGACCAGGCGGCCTCGAACTCAGAAATCCACCTGCCTCTGCCTCCCAAGTGCTGGGATTAAAGGCGTTCTTCTGTCTTTTTTTTATTGAATATTTTATTTACGCTTTAGATGTGATTCCCTTTCCTTAGTGCTCCCCACACACCCAGGAACTCCCTATCCCATCCCCCCTCCTCCTGCTTTTCTGAGGATGTGCCCCCACCCACCCGCCCACTCCCACCTCCCCACCCTTGAATTCCCCCACACTGGGGCATCCAGCCTTCACTGGACCAAGGACCTTCTCTCCCATCTATGCCCGACAAGGCCATCCTCACCTACATATACAGCTGGAGTCATGGGTCCCTCCCTATGTGCTCCCAGGCTGGTGGTTTAGACCCTGGAGAGCTCTGGTTGGCTGGTATTGTTGCTCTCCTCATGGGGCCACAAACCCTTTCAGCTCCTTCAGTCTTCTCTCTCACTCCTCCATTGAGAACCCCATGATCAGTTCAATGGTTAGCTGTGAGCATCCACCACTGTATATGTCAGGCTATGGCAGACCTCTAAGGAGACAGCTATATCAGGCTTCTGTCAGCATGCCCTTCCTGGCATCCACATCAGCATCTGCCTTTGGTGACTGCACGTGGGATGGATACCCAGGTGGAGCAGGCTCCAGACAACCCCTCCTTCAGTTTCTGTCCCATGCTTTGTCTCCATATGTGCTTCCAGGAGTATTTTGTTACTCCTTCTAAGTAGAAATGAGGCATCCACACTTGGTCTTTCTTGTTCATGAGCTTCATGTGGTCTGTGAGTTGTCTCTTGGGTATTACAAGCTTTTGGGCGAATATCCAATTATCTGTGAGTGCATACCATGTGTGTTCTTTTGTGGTTGAGTTACTTCACTCAGGATGATATTTTCTAGTTCCATCCATTTGCCTAGGAATTTCTCAAATTCATTATCTTTAATAGTTGAGTAATATTCCATTGTGTAAATGTACCACATTTTCTGTATTTATTTCTCTGTTGAAGGACATCTGGGTTCTTTCCAGCTTCTGGTTATTATAAATAAGGCTTATATGAACACAGCGTAGCATATGTCCTTGTTATATGTTGGAGCATCTTTTGTGTATATGTCCAGGAGTGGTATAACTGGGTCTTCAGTTAATACTATGTCCAATTTTCTGAGGAACTGCCAAACTGACTTCCAGAGTGGTTGTACCAGCTTACAATCCCACCAACAATAGAGGAGTGTTCCTCTTTCTCCACATCCTCGCCAGCATCTGCTGTCACCTGAGTTTTTGATCTTAGCCATTCTGACTGGTGTGAGGTGGTATCTCAGGGTTGTTTTGGTTTGCATTTCCCTGATGTTTAAGGATGCTGAATATATCTTTAGGTGCTTTTTGACCATTCGAGTTTCCTTAGTTGAGAATTCTTTGTTTAGTTCTGTACCCCATTTTTTAATAGGGTTATTTGATTGTCTGGAGTCCAATTTCTTGAGTTCTTTGAGTATATCTTGGATATTAGCCCTCTATTGGATGTAGAATTGGTAAAGATCTTTTCCTAATCTGTTGGTTGCCATTTTGTCCTATTGACATTGTCCTTTGCCTTACAGAAGCTTTGCAATTTTATGAGGTCCCATTTGTCCACTCTTGATCTTAGAGCATAAGCCATGAGTGTCCTGCTCAGGAATTTTCCCCCTGTGTCCATGTGTTCAAGGCTCTTCCCCCTTTCTCTTCTATTAATTTAGTCTATCTGTATTTATTTGGAGGTCCTTGATCCACTTGGACTTGAGCTTTGTACAAGGAGATAAGAATGGATCAGTTTATTTTTATTTTATTTGTGAGACAGGGTCTCTCATTGAACCTGGAGCTTACTGATTTGGCTAGATTGGCTAACGAGTAAGTGCCAAGGATCTTTCTGTCTCTACTTCTCCAGATCTGGTTTTCCCAGTATATAGCACTGTACTGGGCTCTTTATCTGGATGCTGGGTATCTGAACTCAGGTTCTCATGCTTGCATGGCAAGTGTTCTACTGATGGAGCTTCCTCCCCAGCCCCTATTCATTCATTTCCCTGTAGTACTAGGCAGCAAGCACTAAGCTCTTTCCTCTATTGTTTTTCAGTGTGTTTGCATCTTACCATTCCAGTTGCTGTTCTGTTTGGCTCCTATATTCTTTTCTATGTGAACTCAACGAGAAGCTTTTAATTATCCTCCATTTGAATAGACGAGCTCTGCAGAAGTGTTTTACCTAGCACTTCAGCATATCAGTTTGTTCCCTGTTTTTTTTTTTTTTTTTTTTTTCTCTCTCAGTCTACTTTCCACCTGCTCTCAGGGAGATCAGAGTCCAGTCCCGGGCAATAAAGTGATTGAGAAGCAATCTCTCTGGCCTGGGAAGGGCACCTGGTTCCAGCTTCCCCCACTCCTTTCCTTTATCTCACTGTCCTTGTTTCTTTTCTCCCTCCTTCTTTGTCAGTATAGAAGGTATCTTATTTTTAAATCAACTTTATGGAGGTATAATTGACACACAATAAACTAACATACTTGAAGTAACAATTTGATAAGTTCTTATGCATGTGTGTGTACACAAACCCAGCACCACAGTCAAGATAATGAACTTATCCATCACTCCTCTAGATATGTGTTTCTCTGTTATTTCTCCTGCTTTTTTCCTTACTATAGTTTACATCTTATGTAAACACATCTATACACTATGAACCATTTACAACTTCTGATATCTTTTTTTTTTAGATTTTTTTTTCATTGATCACTCCATTCATTTATATATCAAATGATATCCCACTTCCTGGTTACTCCCTCTACCAATCCCCCATCCCATAATATTCTACTTCCCAGTTACCCCTCTACCAATCCCCTATCCCACATCCGACTTTCCCCCTCACCTTTGCCTGTATGAGAGTGCTCCCTCACCCACCCCCACTCTCCCACCCCACTGCTCCAGCATCCGCCTACACTGGGGCATCAAATCTTCTCGGGACCAAGGGCCTCCCCTCTCATTGCTGTCAGGCAAGGCCATCCTCTCCTACATATGTGTCTGGAGCCATGGATCCCTCCAGGTACAATACATGGTTAGTGGTCTAGACTCTGGGAAAACTGGGTGGTCAGGCCAGACTATGTTGTTCTTTCAACTGGATTGCATTCCCCCTTTGCTCTTCCAGTCCTACTCCACCAGGTTCCCTGAGCTCAGTCTGATGGTTGATTCCAAGCATCCACATCTGCATTGGTCAACAACCTCTGGTATCTTTTATTCAACACAGTATTTTGTGGTCCTGGCTTCTTCATTTTTAATGTCAAGCATTATTTTATTGTATGGTTATATCACAATTTTGTTGTTGTTATGGTTGGTTGTATGGCTGTTTTGGTTTTGGGGTATCACAAAGCAAGCCTCTGGAAGCGTTTAAGTAAAGTCTTTGTATGGGTGTAGCTTTTAATTTTTCTTAGGTTAATATCTACAGGAATGGCTGGATCACATGTCATAGTTTGCATCTGAAATGCCTGCCACAGACTAAAACGTTGGACATGTGCTCCACAGGTGGTGTTAGTCTGGAAGATGATGGAAACTTAGCTGGAGATGATATTTAGCTGGAGGAAGTAGCTCATTGTGTATGTGACTTTTCTCTCTACTTTTTGTCTGTCATAAGGAAAACAGTCTCCTCCCTCCACACACTTCAGCCATCATGACACTCTGTGTCTTCAGGGTCTCCGAATGAACAGAGCTTAGCAATGTGGACTGAGACTTCTGAAGTGAGGACTCAAAGTAGGCTTTTCTTCCCTTAGTTGTTTATGGCAAAGGTTCTGTCCAATAAAGTTTTACTCACACAGTAGATATTATAATCAATGATTCCCTCCTTCACTTCCCTTCTCTGCCTCAGAACCCCTTATTTTTCTTCCTTTTCTATTCCTCTCTTCCTTGCTCCCACTCCATCTTTCCTTTTCACTTCCTTCTTATCTCTCTTTTCTGTTCCTTTCTTTTTGTTCTATGTTTCTCAAGTGTCAGGGTCTTCTCAGGCAAAACATCGTCTCAGATAACCCACAGGGGCATGATGACATGGATGGATACTTAGGTAGATGATATATGTGTGCCCACTCATCAAAAGCTTTATGTAATACATACAATTTTGTCACTGTGGCAAGCCAAGGAGACTGAGGGGCAGAGGTTAGGCAACAATGGTCTTACCCATCACAGAGCAAACCCTCAAGGGATGTGTGCCCCAGGTACTGACTCTTAACAGTCTTCAGATTTTCCACTACAAGACTGGCAACTAAGTCCACATAATATCCCAGATGCAAAGATGGCATATATTTGATTTCTCATTAAGCCCCAACACATGGTAGACCATGGAGATGGGGCAGGTCTTCAAGAAGGCTAGACTTCTTCTCTATCACCCCATTCAAGTGCTCACATCCCTTGGATGTCATCTTCTTAACCATCTCCAGTGACAAAGGCCTCCCTTTCCCCCAGGCACTCTGAACATTTTCTTTACTTTTTGCTTTTCTGAGACAAGGTCTAGGTATCTCGTCCAAGCAGATCTTGAGCTTGCAGTTCTCCTGCCTCCACCTCCCAAGTGCTAGCATTACAAGCGTGTGCCCACTATCCCTACCTCACATGTTTTGACATAAACATTTTAAAAAAAATCTCATCCTGTTACCTTGTTAAAAATCTAAAATATGGTCATTGAGCTGGCTCTTGCTCATCTCCATTCAGATAATTTTAGTTCTGCTTCTCCCCCTGAAGGAACATTTTTTTTTTTCTTTCTGGGAGTCTTGTTGTCCACATCCTGACAGGAAGAAAGACTACCTAAAAAGACACATGCATCCCTCCAGTTGTTAGATCAGACTTAAAAAAATAATGAACTCCAAGAAATACAACTTTACCCACAGATCACATGCTGGAAATATAAATAAGCTGGAAGTCTGGGGTCAGTCATAGTGATTGCTTTTCCTCTGGAAAGAGACTTCTCATAGTTTTGACAACTTGTCAGATCACCTTGTGGGGAAAACTGGAGCCCAGACAACACTCATGGGCAGGACCATGCCTTGAGCAGGTCTACTTACTTATGCATCCCTCCTGACTCTCTATTCAAATCTGACCCTCTGTTAGGACATTGAAGATGCACTTGGTAATCTCTAGATCTCTGCCCCTCTTCCCAATGCGGTCATACTGCATAAGCCACCTTTTTCTGTTTATTATTATTAAGTTTGTTTAACATGGTTATTGAAGACTGGTAACTAAGCTGGACTTATTAGAGGTACCATGCCCACACTCTGGCCCTGACAACTCCAGTAACACCGTTTTTCCTCTGATAGGCTGTCAGACCAAAGAGTTGCTATTTACCAGCAAAACATGATTGAAGATTGGACTTTATAGTACCATGTGGCTCTGTATCGGGCATTCCTTTCTGTGTTTCCTATTCTCTCTCTCTCTCTTTTTTTTTTTTTTTTTTTGGTGAGTGATTGGTGAGATACTTCCAGAGGGGCATGCACTCTCTCATTCATACAAGGGTCTTTACTACCAGAAAGGGAAATTTTAAAATCATTTTTGCTGAGTCCTAGTGAGTTTAGCCCATTGTTTCTGGTATTTTTTCCTGAGTCCTGAACAGCAGTTGAAGGCAAGGATTGGTGCTCTTGTTACTATCTGGGACAAAGTTCAGCAGGGATTTTAAGGAGTGTTCTCTCCACGCAAATCATTGCCAGGCTGGCTAGTGCTAAGTGGTTGCTTTTGAACTGCGACATTCAAACCCCAGTAACACAATTAAAGCTGCAAACGATCAGCCGAGATTAGAAGGATTCAAAGGGTAATTGCTTCAGAGCGAGCTGTATTGCTTGGAGTATCAGGGACTATGGGTGGAACAGGAATTAATTATATTGGGATACTTGTTTATTTTTATAGAGACTTTAAAAATTATTTGGAATTGGCCAAGTCGTGCCTTTTCTCCAATACTTTTGGGTTTTGTTAACTACTGACGGTTTGTCTGCCAATGGCAATTACTTCCATTCTTGGAAACCATGAAGGCACGCAACCATACTCATCATAAATCGGCGTGATAAATCCTTTTATTGCCTTTGTAATAATGATGCTGAAATTTGTAGAGTGCTCATAACATTTTTCAAAATGCTTTCACATCAGTTATCTTGGTGTGTCTTTGTATCAATCTCACGAGATGGCTCAGGCTTCAAACTTCAGCCTAGAGAAGACAACAGTGCAGAAGACCAAAAATACACAACAGGTCAGTATCAGAGCTCTTGCAGCCCACAATACCTGCCCCTCACCCAAGATGCTTGTTCTGTTGTACTGGGAAACAGCAACTTGTTTGCCAATTAGGCAGGGCTGGGCACTACCACCACCTTGGAGTGAGAATGTCACTGATGAGGTGTAAGTAGAAGGTGAATTGGCCATTTAACCTGAAGGCGGGGAAAGTGAACCATGTCAATCAATGGTGAAGTAGTGAAAGTGCCTTTAGGTGAGACTCTTGGAATAAGCCCCAGGGAATGGACTTTGGCTTAGAATTGGTAACTTTGTCTTATTCCTGCCTTTTCCTTTCATGGTTTTGTATCTGTCAAGTGAATGTGCCCTAAACACCTTAGTTTCCTCTCTGAGCTGTAAGTTTATCTAATCATGACCTTAACCAGTGTTAACATTAAGGCCAAATGAAACATTGAATGTACTTGAGCCAGAGAAATCTGAGACACCCTTTTCCCTGGCATTTTTCTGCTTTGCATGCACTTGTCTGTGACATTATCAAATGCCAGCCGCTATGGCAGCTGTTTCTCACCACATTTCGCCTCTAGGCTTGTCTTAGTAAAGGTTTCTATTGTTGGTGTAAAACACCACAATTAGGACAGCTTATAAAATAAAACATTTAACTTGGGGCTCACTGTTTCGGAGAGCTAATGTTCATGACTATGATTTTGGGGAGCGTGTGGCAGCAGGAGGCATGACCCTACATCAATGGCCGAGAGCTTATATCTTGGTCCACAAGCATAAGGCAGAGAGAAGGAGGGGGAGAGGGACAGGGAGACACACACACACACACACAACACACACACACACACACACACACAGAGAGAGAGAGAGAGAGAGAGAGAGAGAGAGAGAGAGAGAGAGCTTTGAAACCTGGAAGCCTGTCCCCCCAGTGACACACTTCTTCCATTGAGACCACACCTCCTAATCTTCACCCATCTTTCATAGTTCCACTAACTGGGGATGATGTATTCAAACATATGAGCCTATGGGTACTATTGTCATTCAAACCATTGCAATGTTTTTAGGTGTGTTTAACAAAATGTTCCATGGATTATGACAGAACAGGTTAAAAGGGTTTCAAAATTTGGGCACAACAGACAGAGGTAGATGAGTACAGGCAAATCCAAACAGCACCCAAGAGATCGCCTTCCATCTCTGTCGTGCACATAAAACCCAGCTTCTGTGACAACTCCGAGGGCACCATCCTGCTTTAGCATTTATTCTGAGGATGGAGTTTCCATACAACATTTTCTTCCGATTGTAAAGCTACAACCCATAGAAACAAAACTTCCAGATTTCCCAGACTTCTTTGGTGCAGTCTATTGTGGAGCAATCACCCAATAGAATTCACCATTTGGTGCATTATGTGGGATAAAAATGGAAAGTGAGGTTGTCTTTAAGCCGACCTGGGAGAAAGCTGGTGCACAGGAACACTGGCTCTGTTGGGATCCTTAGTACCCACAGACCGTGCTGAGCATTGCCACGAACACCCAAAACTCTGGCATCTTGGCAGGAAGAGACAGGAGGCTTGCTGAGACATGCTGAGGTTGGCTGAGGCTGGCTGAGGCTTGCAGGGTACCAGATGAGCTCCAGGTTCAGGGAGAAACCCTGTTTCAAAGGAATGAGATAGAGAATAGGAAAGCAGAATCCATCAAATCCCCCTTTCTCTTCTCCATAGGCACCTACACTTATATAGACATGTGGGTGTCCACTACATAAACACACACACAAAATACACAAAGACAGGCACACACTCTGAAAAACTCAGCAGTGTTTCTATGGATTAACAACCTCCTATCTCAAAGAGAAATTAATAAAACAACCTGATTTATTATAGGTGAAAGCAAATAAAATACTTGAGGCAGGATTCCACTCGGTAGCACAGGCTAGCCTCCAACTCCTGCTCTTCCTGTCGTAGCTCACCATGTGCTGGGTTTATAGAAATGGGCCATCATGTCCAACAAGGGAGAGGATTGTAGCAGGTACTTATCAAAAGACACACAGAAGCCACAGATATGGTTTAAAGACTCAGAACCAGCAATTATCATAGAAATGCAAATTAAACTCACAGTGTGATATCTTCTACTTGTTAGAATTATTTTTGTTGCTAAAAAGAGGAAAGAAAACAATTGACGGAGAGGATGTGGAGAAAAATAAACACACTGCTGGTGGGAATATAATTAATATATCCAACATGAAAAGCAACGTGGAATTTCCTCAAAAATTAAAAATAGAACTTTTAGGCTTGGGGGAGGGGCAGCTCAGTGGCAGAGTACCCGTGAATGGTATGCAAAAAGACATTCGGGGTTGAGCCTAGAACAGAAAAGAGGATTGCCTATCCAAAGCAAAGTGATATCAGTCCATAGGCCAGCTTTCTGCTCTGTGTTCATTGCAGCAATTTTTCATTTTAGGCCACATATGGAATCAACCTATGTGCTCCTTCCTAGATGAATGGAAGAGGAAAACATGTATAAGCAGAATTCTATTGCCTTTCAAAAGAAGAAAATCCGTTCAATTTTCAACAGCCGAGGGGAGTCTGGAGGACATTACGCTAAGTGAATAAACCAGGCCCAGGAAGGCCAATGCCACATGATTTTGTTTACATGTAGAACCAAAAAGAGTTGAACTCAGAAGTAGAATATAGAAAGGTGGTTATGAAGGGCTGGGGGTGTATTGTTGAGAAGTGTGATCGAGAAACATCAGTCTAAGGATACAAAAATTTAGAGAAGGGAATAAGTCCAAAGATTTTTGTATGATACGGCAGCCCCTCTCTTCCTCCCTCCCTCTCTCCCTCCTCCTCCACTACCTCCTTCTTTGGCTTCTTTTTGGAGACAGAGCTCTGTGTGGCCCTGGCTGCCTTGAAACCTGCTTTGTAGACCAGGCCAAGAACTTAGAGATTTGCCTGCTTCTCCCTCCTAAGTGCTGGAATTAAGGGTGTGCCAGGCAATTTTCAAAAGACATTAAGAAAGTAGATTGGCTCAGTTGCTGAGAGCTCCCTGATGTCCAGGTTAGTTGGGCTTGGTTTTCCTGTGGGGTTCTTCCCCCAACTCTTCCATAAGAGTCCTGACCTCCATCCAATGTTTGGCTGTGGGCATCTGCATCTGTTTCAGTCAGCTGCTAGGTAAAGCCTCCCAGAGAATAGTTATGCTACCCTCCTGTCTGCAAGCATAATAGAGTAGCATTAATAATGTGATGGATTGGTGTTTGCCCATGGGATAATTTTCATGTTGGGCTGGTTATTGGTTGGCCATTCTTTCAGTCTGTGCTCTATCTTTGTCCCTGTAATTCTTTTAGACAGGATAAATTTTGGGTCAAAGGTTTTGTGGGTGGGTTGGTATCCTTATTCCTCCACTAGGGGTTTTCACACAGGCCTGGCTACAGGAGGTAGCATCTTCAGGTTCTATGTCCCCACTCACTGTTAGGCATCTTGACTAAGGTCACCCACATCAATCCTTGGGAACTCCTCCCCTATCAGGTTTCTGTCTCTACCTCGAGATCCCCCTATGCCCCTCATTCTCTGGATCCTCTGGGTTTCTTTCTTGACTCTCTGCATACCTGATCCTGCCCACATTCCCCTCCCCATCCCTTCTCCCACCCACTTATCTCCCTCCCTCTGCATCTTATGACTATTTTGTTTCTCCTTCCAAGTGTGATACAAGCATCCTCCTTTGGTCTTTCTTTCTTGTTTAACTTCTTTGGCTCTGTGGGGTATATCATGGGTATTCTGTACTTTATGGTAAATATCCACTATCAGTGAGTACATACCACGGATGTCCTTTTGGGTCTGGTTCACCCCACTCAGGATGCTATTTTCTAGTTCCATCCATTTGTCTGCAAAATTTATGATGTCCTTGCTGGTCTTGAACAAGGCCTCCAGCACATACATAGCAGATGTGCATCTCAGTTTCTCTGTGGGCCCTCAACAACTGGGATGGAGGTTCTCCCTAAAGCCTGACTGGGGTATCCATTCTCCAAGAGGGCTGCCTTGTATGGCCTCAGTGAGAGAGGATGTTCCTATCCTGGCACATACCTGATATGTCAGGGTAGGGGAATACCCAGGAAGGTCCACCCTCTTAGAGGAGAAGGTAAGCAGGGTGAGGGAGGGTCTCTGTGAGAGCTGACCAGGAGGAGGGATAGCATTTGATAGAAATAAATTAATTAATTAAAAAAGAAAGTAGATTGAAAATCATTTCTTTAATGACTGGAGAGCTGGCACGAGTGGTTAAGAGTAATAGTTGTTAATACAGAAAGTATTGGTTGGCTTCCCATCACTCACATCATTGTGCTCAACTGATGCTTAAGTCCAGTTCAAGGAATCCAATGTCCTCTTCTGGCCTCCTTGGGCAGCAGGCATGCATGTGATCATGTCTATACACAAAGACACAATGTGTGATTGCATATATACTCACAGGCACAATGCTCATGATCATAAAATAAAAATAAGTAACAAATCTTAAGGAAATTATGCATTTTTAAGATGTGTGTGTGTGTGTTTTCTGATGTATAGTTGCCATAGCTTGTGCAAGGAAGTCTTTTGAGAGCTGGCTTTTGCCTTCCACCTTGCTTAAGGCAAGGTCTCCATTGTTTCTGCTGTGCTGCAGACTCTAGGCTTGATTGCCTGCAAAATTGCAGGTAAGTCTCCTATCTTTGCCTCCCATGTCTTTTCAGATGCTGGGATTACAGATGCATGTGATTACATCTGGCTTTTTTGTCTTTTAAAGAGTTTCCAGTGATTAAACTCAGGTGGTCAGGCTTGTGCTATCTTCTCAGTAATCTTGTCAAACTGAAAAGTAGGTTTCAACCTTGCTCACCATAAAAAATAAGTTAGTGGGGTAACTATATATGTTAATTAGCTCAAAGTAGATATTCCACAATGTATATTTATTTCAAAACACGTTATACTTTATAAACACCTATAAATTTCACCTGTCAATTAAACTCACTGAGCTGAAAGACTTCAGAGACATGACTCCCCAGTGGCTACTTTTAATGGCCTTCTGACTCAGTGCTTCAGATTCAATGAGTGAATCTTTTCAACAGGCTTTGCATCTGGGTTCATAGGGCCTGAAGTGCCGCAAATAGGAAGAGCACAGAAGAAGTTGCCTCCACTGAGAGTAATGAAATGACCAGTGAGCATGACTGCCAGGGTCCAATCTGTTTGGATGTGAATCCTGGAGACATCACTTGTTACCTGGAAACTGTTGAACCTCTCTGGGTCTCAAGTGGCCATAAAGGAGAATGAAGAATGTCCTTACCTTTAACTAATTTTTTTTTTTTTGGAAAGGATCTAGCACAAAACATAGCTCAGACTTGACAGGCGATGTCCCCAGCATTCTGAGTTCCATTTTTCTAGTTGGTCAAGACATTTTCCCGACCATGAACACAAACCTCGATTTTCCTCTAAGCATCATAATCTAACCCTTTCTTTTTTTTTAATATTTTATTTACATATCAGATGTTATCCCCTTACCCCATTCCCCCACCACTACTCAGGAACCCCCCCATCTCATCTCCCCTCCTCCTGCTTCTATGAGGATGTGCCCCCACCCACCCCCTTCCACCTCTCCACCATCAAATTCCCCCACACTTGGCATCCAGCCTTCATGGGACCAAGAATCTCCTCTTCCACCTATGCCCAACAAGGCCATCCTCACCTACATATACAGTTGGAGCCATGAGTCCCTTCCTATGTGCTCCCAGGCTGGTGGTTTAGACCCTGGGAGCTCTGGCTGGTTGATATTGTTTCTCTCCTCATTGGGCCACAAACCCTTTCATTTCCTTCAGTCTTCTAACTCCTCCATTGGGAACTTCTTGATCAGTTCAATGGTTAGCTGTGAGCATCTGCCTCTGAATATGTCAGATTCTGGCAGACCTCTAAGGAGACAGCTATATCAGGCTCCTGTCAGCATGCCCTTTTTGACATCCACATCAGCTTCTGCCTTTGGTGACTGCACATGGGATGAATACCCAGGTGGAATGGTCTCCAGATGGCTCAGCAGTTAAGAGCACTGACTGCTCTTCTGGAGGTCATGAGTTCAAATCCCAGTAATCACATGGTAGCTCACAATCTAACCTTTCTTAACAACTACAAGTTAGTGTGCATTGTTCATCTTCTTAGAATCTCCCTGTATTTCTGGCTTAGGGGATATTGACATCCCTCATCTCTTATATGATCAGAGACTGAGTCTAATTCTTTGTGTTTGACAAGAGCCATTTGACCATGAGAATGTGCCTACTGTTTGTTCACAAATGAACTTCCAAGCTTGGCATCAGAGAACACAAGGCTTTTTCTTTTACATCTTGGTTTCTGCTGCTTGTCTCCTGCCTCCAGAATGCCATTGTTATGGCAATGTTTGTCCTTATGTTAGTTAAGCCTGGTAGAATGGCTCTTCACTTAAGAACGCACATACATGTACTAGCAGACACTTGCTTGGAATAGCGACTGAGCTCATTTTCAGTGTGCACATTTCTGAGCATGCGGCGGACACAATTCTAAGGGAGGAGCTACGCAAGGGCAAGTACCCCTTCTGGTTGAGTAGGCATTGCCAGGTGCTCACAAACATGGAGCCACAATTCATTTTACCATGGGAATCTACACAGACTCTGAGTCATTGTGACCATGCACCTATGTTACAGTCTCACTTTCAACATTTTGCAAATCTGATGATGCCATATATCATTATTGTTTGAATTTTGGATTATTTGAACACTTTTATATTTGTTTCTACATATCCCTTATATATGTTTCCTATTCTGTAAATTGTGTTTCAGTTGGGCTATGCCCTACTATTGATTAAATGGTATTCCTTATATGTCTTCTGGATATATAAGAAGAAAAACATATATGTGTGTCTATATGTTCTGGATTAATTTTATCATTATAATCTGTCTATGTACTGTATTTTCATGCTTTGTTGTATCTTTGTAGAGTGTTGTATTTAATAAGGTCAAATCCATCATGTTTTTCTTTGTAGTTTGAACTTCTTGTGTGATTCTCGCTATTGGAGACTGGGTACCTCTAATAACTGGGAAGCATAGGCAATATGGGGAAAAAGTGGATTTTATGCAAAAAATTATGGCAGGAGTTCCCTTGGAAGGATTGGCTCTTAAATTCTCACTTCAACTCATTGTAGCAAACTGCAAACAAATGCATAGGGAGGGAGGGACTCAACACTGTGTTTTCTTAAGTAGTAACATCTTGCATACTCACAGTATGATATGATCAAAATCAGGAGGTGTGCCTTCATTCAACCTACATAATTTATTCAGATTGTATCACTGGTTCTTGCCATCTTGGATGTCGGTGTCTGTATAATGAGTCTCCTGAATTTTAATCACTGGCATAGTCTCCATCATCCACCTCTATAATCAAATCACAGAATTATTTCATGACCACAGACCCTGAAGCTGTCTAGTTGTAGCCTACGATTTTGTTTCAACTATCTTGAGACATTGCTGCTAAAAACCAATTACATTTTAAAAATAGTATGTTTAAAATAGTATGTTCAACTTTAGTTTTTAAATACATCAACGTCTTTTGTATTCATGAAATATTAGTAACAGGTTTCCTGGGGTTGCTCAAATCCCTAAATGCTGAAAAATTTTCTTTTTATAAAATGGTGTAATATTGACATAGAACCAACATATATTCCTTATATACTCTGACATCTCTGGATGGTTTCAAATACTTAATATAATGCCTATGCCATGTATTAGTTTTTAAATATGTTTCTTGGAGAATAATAGCCAATCTGTACATGGTCAGTACAGACAAAAGCATTAAAATATTTTAAGCCCCAAATAGTTGTATCTCTGTGTACTGGCAAATCTTTCTATTCTTGACATACAGTATCTGATACATGTAGCTTAAAGGAGGAGAGGTTTATTTTGACTCATGGCTTAGAGAGTTACAATCCTTTGTGGTGAGGAAAGTCTGGCAGTTAGGGTTCCATTACATATATGTTATGTTACCTAACAACAGATGGGAAGCAGAGACACAGGGCTGGAAGTGAAGCTGTCCTAGAACACTGAAGCCCTGCTCCTTAGGCCCCATGTTTGCCACCTAGGCATTATGTCCAAAAGACACCGGAGCTTTCTTAAGCAACTCTGCTAGTGAGAGGTCACATGTTCAGATACAAACGTCTGTGTGGGTGGGGTATAATTCATGGATTTGGACCTTGCCAATATGGAGGAGTGACAGTACAGGCTGTATGCAAAGCTGAAGGAACAGAGCTTCTGGAATCTGATTTGTAACACTGTGGGATGACTTTGAGTCACTTTTTCTAGCCTTGTTGGTGAGGAAATGGGAGAGGCCGTACTTGAAATACCATGTAGCCTTGCTGAACAACGGCCAACATGTGTCTTGAGAGTGATACTACACTCAAGGCTTTCTCCTCAGACACCAACCTCATTATTCTGATTTTCCTCCATAGAAGTAGGAATTGGAATTGCTGCTGCTTTTGTCACTACTTGCCATCTTAGCTTCTGGGGCAATCTATTTTGGCAACTCTTTAGTTCCTTTATGTCTTCTTCCGAGTAGGAGGAATACCTGTCACAGAAGCTTTTTATGTCCATCACCAGGCCCTTATATCTCCCCTTTCATTGTGTCTCACACATTTTCTGTTTCATCTGCAGTTTGCAGGGAAGCTGTTGGCCTTGGTTGCCTGGCTGGCTGGGAAAATCCTCCCTGTGCCTGTGGTGACACGCTGGGTGCTCTTTTAAGAGGACTGCCACAGAGGCGTGATGGCTCCTGATCCAAGCATAGAAAACCAAGTGAGGAGAGTCCATTGCATCTTTCCAGGGAAAGAAGCTATTCTGGGAAACAACCACTCCAGTCATCTCATTAGCATAATCTCAGGAATTAATGGCTTGATTGATGTCCCACGTTTCCCTACAGTTTTCTATAAATGATAACGTATTAAAACGAGATGGAGGAAAGAAAACATGACACGACATATATTATTTAGGTGTTTGCAGAGAGGCTGACACACAAACACACACAATTTATCAACAGTCGTTTTTTTCCATGGTGTTCTGAGCCTGCAGCCGCCAAGAAGTGGAATTAATTTCATAGCAGGTGATTCTAGACTATTTCACATGGGCCATCTGTCGCTTCTTCATTTACCTCTCTGCTGTTACAATAATTAATCATTTCAGGCATAGGCTTGGCACAGGAAGCTCTACCCTGGCTGAGAGTGCTACAAGAGGGAATAGCAGTGAACTGCTAGTTCTGAAGCTGTGGGTTTCTGTGAAGCAAGAAGGTTCAAAAATTTTTTTTTCTCATTTGCTTTTGTCTCTGACACTGTGTCTCAGGAGTTGGGGACAGCTTCATAGCACATTGCTGCAATAATACATGTTCGTTTTGTGCAGCAAAAGAAACGGAGTTTTGGGAAGTTTCATCAAATTCTTGGCTTTTCATATATTAATGGTAGAGAATAGGGACCCAAACTTAGGTTGATCAAATTTTCAGCCGTAGTCTTTTGGTAGATTTGAACCTGAAGTCCCCTACGGGTTCATATTTTGAGTGTGCTTTACTTTCTTCCTAGATTTGACAAAGTACTTGGCAAAAGTAACTTAAGGAAGGAAAGATTTGTTTTAGCTCATGGTTTGAGGGTACAGATCATCTTGGCAGGAAAGACATGGCAGTGGAGGTGTTAGGAAGATGACCACATCTGTCCATAGTCAGGAAGCAATGAGTGATAAATGTTGATGCTCGGTTTGCTGTCTCTCCCCTCTCCCATAGTTCAGGAGCTGGGACTATGGGGATGATGCAACCTACATTCAGGGTCCACCTTTCTTTATTAAACTCTATGGTAATGGCCTAAAAGCTTGTCTCTTAGGCAATTTTTAAATCCAGTTGTGATGGCTTGAATGGGAATGGCCCCCAGAGGCTCATATATTTAAATGTTTGGTCCCAAATTGGTAGAACTATTTAAAAATTCGGAGATGGAGCCTTGATAGGGAAAGGGCTTTGAAGTTTCAAAAGCTCATACAATTACCAGTTGTAGCCCCTCCCACATCTTGCTTTACAGATCAGATGTAAGCTCTCAGCTACTGCTCCAATGCTATGACTGACTCTGTCTGCCTGCTGCCGTGCTCCCCGCCATGATGGACATGAACTCATCCTCTGGAACTGTATGCTCCCATAAGCTATTTGTTCTATAAGTTGCCTTGTTCACGGTATTTTGTAATAGCAACAGAAAAGTAACCAAGTCAGAAGCAAAGATGAAAGTAAAGATTAAACTCCAAAGTCACAGTGCTATTTTGAAGGCTGGGAAGCTTTCAGGATGTAGGTTTTAACAAGTAGGGGTGTTGTGTTCATGTCTCATTCTTGCTCTGGTCTGTGCTACATAAATGGCTGCTGCCTCATATCCCCTCTGCCATAGGTGAGCCATTTCTATGGCTATGCTTTTTCTATCATGAAAGATTAAAATCTCCCTGAAACCACAAGCCAATTAAAGCTTTTCATCCTTAAGGTGTTTCTATAAGGCATTTTGTCTCAGCAATGAAGAAAGTCACAAGTACATCCTTCCAGCCTTGATCTGAAGGATGTCTGTAGGCATATATTTTTAACAACTTACTTTAATAAGTGTTCAACCTCTTCTCTAGCTCATGACCCACCAAAAGTAGTGGAAGAGAAAGCTGATTAGGATACCGGGGAAATGGACCTGTTTAGAAATAGTTCTTTGGGGGTGAATCCAGACTTTATTGTTCTCAATCCAGTCCACTAGCAAATACCACACATGAATCAGCAAGTCCAGTTTAGTTCAGAAGAAACCTTGAGGCTCACCAATCAGCCTGAGACCATGGAAGTGGCAAGAAGCCACAGGAATCTCACAAGAAGTTCTTTGGTGAATCTCTCTTTATGAAGTCACTTACAGTGACGATCAGCAACACAATGTAAGGTGAATCAATACATGCCTATTGTCAGGGAAGAATAATGAGGTGGAGCAAAGTGAACCGGTTCATGAACTCCCATTGTCTGTGGGGTCATATTTATATTCTTTCTAGGCATCACGTGTCCTTTCACATGTTTGCTATAGCAAAACATCCTTTCACCTGTGTCTGCTTCAGCAAAATATTCTTTTATGTGTCTATTTTAGCAAAACATTCTTTCACCTCTCTGCCCCAGCAAAACATCATTATAACCCGAGTCTCCAAAGAAACCAGAAATTTTTACTTTAAAAGTTTTACATAGAAGAAAATGAATTTCACTAGAAATAAGAGGATAACAAGGCAGATTCTACAAGTCTTTCACTTAATAGTCTAGAAGTCAAAACATTGTCATGAAGGCATGTGAGTCACTGTTCCACTGTGCTTGATGAAACAATGGGAGGAAGAAAGAACCAGGGTAGCTTCTTGACTGAGACACATTCATCTACTAGAATGTATTCATGTATTTATTAATGATGTATACTTATAGACTGATTAATTGGCTCATGCCAGACATGGGGCCAAGTGCCAAATACATTATGGGAAAGTTTTTGCACTCACATGGCACTGATGCTTTAGCAGGAAGATATGAAATGAATTGTTCAACAGATTGAAGTTGAGATATGTGTTACATGAGAAACAAAGAGAAGAGGTGGAGGAAGCTTGGTTGCTGTTGTCCCTCTCCCCATGCATGGACATGTGTCTATATGGGATAGTCCCAGAGGAGGAGGCTATGTTATGATTTGGATGTAAAATGCATCCTATAGAGTCATGGGTTTGAATACCTGGCCCCCAACTAGTGACATTATTTTGGGAAGTTGTGGAACCTTTGGGGGTGTGAGACCTCACTGGAGGAAGTGGATCTGTGTGTGTATGGGGCAACCCTTGGGATTTGTAGTCAGGCCCTAATTCCTGTCCCATCTCTGCTTCAAAATCAGCCCAGACATGAGCAAGAAGCTTGATACTCTTGAGATCATGCCTTCCCTGTCGTGATGAGTTATACCCACATACCATGATCTAAATTAACCTAATCAACCCTTAGACTTTAATTTGCTTTTTGTCAGTTATTTGGTCACATTAATGAGAAAAATAAAACATAGAGACTAAATCTAGGATTGTACTTGCAGGATGGAGCTGAGAACATGACACATGGGAAGAGGGAGTCCAAGACAGGGCCCTTCATAGAATGAAGCTCTGGACTGTAAAGATCAGCATGGCAGGGAAGATGTAGGCCAGTGGAACCTGGTCAGGAAGGGGAGAGAAAGAAACACAAGACATTGTTCCATACTTCCTCATGGATCGTAGTAGAAAGTTGACTGTAAAAAAATGAAAAAACCACTGAAGGGGCTCTAAGAGAATCTAATAAGTATTTTGTCATTTTCATTTTCAAGATGCAGACACTGAGACACATAGAAATAGTGGAACCTTTTTGAGACCCCTACACAGTTAGGCAACAGAGTAGCTCCAACTTCAGAGGCCAATGTTCTAAACCAGTGGTCAGCAAACCATTACCAAAGGACAAATACAAGCCTCTTGTCTTCCTTTTAAACATGGAGTGCCTTCTGTGTCTACTTATTTCTGTCTTGTTTGACTGCATTCCTACATAAAGAACTGGCTCCTTTTAACACACAATACATGGCCTGTGGGCCCCAAACATTCACTATCTTGCACTTTCATAAAACCTACTGTCTTCTGCCCTAGTTTGTAAACCTCAGGTAGGAAGGCATTATGTCCATTGGCTCCTACTTTCTCCCATGGCCAAGCAGTGACTGGTATTTAGCTAGAATTCAATCAGCACCTGCAGGTGAATAAGGAGTGGGAGGGGTTGTACAAAATACAGAAGCGAATGGGCCACAGATTGAATGGGCATGGTCAACTGCATACTAGAGACATAGGTAGATGTGCACGGGGTATACTCACAATGAAGCAAATGATCTAGCTGGACAAGAAAGCAGGGTATGCAGAAGGTAGGAGCAGGTGTCACACTAGAGTTCCCCTGGGGGTTGATTCAGAAGATCCTTGAACGCCACCATCATTAAATGCTCAGGACCTTTAAGTGGCTGAGTTAGCAGTCAGAGAGGCACTGAAAGAGACCTGCTTTTCCAAGATGAAGATTGTAATTGGTTATTGATGTCCTATTTGTATGCTAATGCTGCTCAATAAAACAGCTAAACCATAATTAACGTTCCAGCTTCCTTTCAGGAAAGAAAAAAAAAAAAAGATAGACGCCCACGGAAAGGTCAATAGATTTCATATAGTAAATTATTAAATAATGGGAAACACAGGAAGTCAATTTCTGAACTATAATCTTTTCAAGTTTTATTAACTATCATTTGTTACACGTGTCGACAGCATTTGCATTCTGCTTCTGCCATTTTCTTGCAAGCTCTGGAATTTTTGGATTAAGAGTCTGTGTTGAGTGGCAGAATGTATTGTCTGTCAGAGTTCCTGAGTTTAAGAATGAAGCGTGTCGTTGTGTCAGTGTTCAGTCAATCCAGACAGTGGTACTCTGGCAGCTGTTATATTCTATAGAAAATAGCATGAGCCATGTTATGCTGGCAGTTATAAATAGCCTTGTAATGTTGATGGTCACCAGATCTCTTCCCAAGGAAAATCCTCATTCCTGTTATGAAAATTCTGCCAGAGCGTAGCTCTTGCTTGGGAGACCTGTGAATGACAAAGGGGTGCCCGTGATGGACTTGAGCTGCCAGAGAAGACTTGAGATTGAGTCCTAGTTTTCCTTCTCAGTAACTGTTAACTTTATAGTTAGCTCTCCTGTGCCTCATTTTCCTCATGTAGAAAGTGAGACATAGTAGTATTTACTGTGCAAAGTCCTGAAGGCTAGAAAGGACAAGGTACAAAAAAGGTCTGGGATAGTGTCTAAAGATTTGGTTGGTGTTGGGCATCATGATAACTTGGGAAGGAAATTTTAAATTGCTTAAGTGTGATGACCCATGTCAAGGCAGACTGTATTGAAGAATTTATCAGCTTTTAATTCTCATTTCTACCATCAACTAATTCATTAACAGTTTGCCTAACATTGCTTTCTGTTGGAAACAGGGTCTTATATATCCCAAGCTCCAAACTCACCTTGTAGTGAGGATGTTCTTGAATTTTTTTCATTTTCTTTTTCTTCTTTAGATACAGGGTCTCACTATATAGCCCATGGCTAGCCTGAAACTCACTTTGTAGATTAAACTGACTTTAAACTCTTAGAGATCTGCCCAATTCTGCCTCCTAAATTCTGGGATTAAAGGCATGAGTCACCATGCCCAGCATGATCTTGTACTTGTGATTCCCCTAACTCTACCTCCTGAGTGTTATAAGTGTGCACCACTGTGTAAGTTTATGTGGTGCTAAGTATGAAACCCAGGGCGCTGTACATGCTAGAAAAGCACTGTACACATTGTAAGCCTTATATTTTCTATTTGGGGAAGATGCAGGAAGAATACAAGTCATCCTTTCTGTCAAAGAATTCCTTTTTATCATTGTTGTTATTAATAATTATTTTTAATTAATTAACATCCCAAATGCTGTTCTCCTTCCCAGTTGCCCCTCACAGAGTCCTTTCTCCTATCACCTCCTCTTCTCTTCTGAGAGGGTGTGGACCCTCCTGGGTATTCCCCCACCCTGGTGCATCAAGTTTCTGCATGGTTAGGTGCATCCTCTCCCACTGCAGCCAGACAAGGCAGCCCTATGTGCCAAGGGCCTCTATCCATCCTGTGTATGCTCTTTGGTTGGCAGCCCAGAGTCCTTCTAGAATGTAACCCCAGGAGACCTCAGCCACCATTTAGAAGAGCACATTAATTGATGTTTACCTACTGTTTATTAGGGAATAAGACGGTCAATGCAGAGAGAGAAAGGAAACTGGTAAACACTGCTCAGCACCTAGTGGGTCTGCAGTTAAGTACTTTGATGAGGAGGCAGAGAGTCAGTACTAAAGATGTTCTCCACAAAAAAGAATGCAGATCTGAGCTTTGGATTTTTGTCATGGTTCTACTAAGAATACAATTTGAATGCATTATGTAGTCCTAATTTATTTATTTATTTATTTATTTATTTATTTATTTATTTATTTATTTATTTATTTTTGTGTGTGTATCTGTGAAGTTTGGTCTTGGTTGCCCAACTGGGATTGTCCACGAGGCCACTTCCAGGGAGGGCGAACTGAGAAGGTAAGGTCCTTCCCTAAAATGGGCTGAATCCATCCAAATCTGCTCAGTTATAAAGGGGTCTGGGGGAAAAAGCTGTGCAGCCCACCTGCCTGTCTCCATTTCTGGCCGTTGAGTGTGTCTGATCTGTCTTGCTGCCTGTTTTTGGAGCTATCAGACTCCAACTCCTCTGGGTTCAAGCATGGTCTGAAGATCAATGACTCACTAAGAATCTTCCAGATTTTTCTGGATTGAGACTGCTGCGTAGTTCCCTTTCCTGGAGGAAGCAGATACTGGGTTCTCAGCTCCTCTGGTATGTAAGTGCCCATTTTTGAATAATCTAGTCCCTATTATATAATCCAACTTAATAAATTCCTTTTTATAGCATATATTCATTCTATTAGTTCCTATATAGAATCCTAATACTGAATCTAAGACAAAGGTAATGTACACCACACCTAAGATCCAACTCTTCAAAACTCGTAGCCTTTACATAGAATAATTCATTGCTTGGCAAATCAGTGGCTGGTGGCTGACATTCAAAGCACACATTTAAGTGATGAAAGACGTATAAGCATGCTACAATCACACACAACCCTAGCATTTTAACATCACAACTCTAATGCTTTATGTGTGTTTGTTCCTGTCATTATTTTCCCTCCCTGTCATGTTTTCAAGGGCAATTTTAACTGTGATGCCAATCAAATTGCACATAATTTATGAGCACATGTGTGTAGAATCAGATATTAATCATAATATCAACCCAGACTACACTCTCATTGTCCCATGCCCACAGGGCAGTGTGTCCTTGTGTTCTGCACTTCAAATTCAATGCTACAGAAATGGTCGGGACTGCTGCTTATTTTTAATAGATGTTTTTAGAATCGCCATTGCTGTATGCAGAATCACCATTGTTGTATGTAGGCTTTCATTTGGTCACGTGCGTTATAGTCCTACTTAGTTCCTGCCATCTAAACTTTTCCCCGTGGAGTAGGAAACTGGGGGAGTTTGAGAAGGCAATGTCTTGGCTGTGCATTCACACTACCACTCTTGGCCAGAGCCATGAAAAAACAAAACAAAACAAAAAACCCAACAAAAACAAAAGCATCGCATTGGAGAAGAGAGGCTGGCAACTTTCCCCAAACAGACCACAATCGCTCTGCCTATTCTGATAGTTTTGGCTCTTATGGCCGACCTCTTTACTGGTGGTAGAAAGGATACTGTAATCATCATTCAGAATGCTTATCTTGAAAAATAGGCAATTTTAGAACAGTCTTAGATTTATAGAATAATTAATAAGAGTTTTTTTTTTTTTTTACATAAGTCTCTAGTACCAAGATTTTCTTTGTTGAGATCATACATTGATAGTGTGGTGAATTTGCCATACTTAATGGATCTATATTGATATTACTAACCTAACCAAACTCTGTAGTTTGTGTTAAGGTGATTCAGACTCAGCCTTGTCCATTCTACAGCTCTTGACAAAAATTGGGTGTGACAAGTGTCTACTACCTCACAACTACACAGAACAGATTCACGTTAAAATTGCTCTGTGCTCACAAATTAGTTATCCAATACCTAATGACCAGCTCTGAAGGCATATGTAAAACTAACATTATATAGACTGAAAAGATTATATTTAGGGATATATGACATGTACATAGGAATATATGTGAACATATTAGTGTAACAACAATTAAGAAAAATGAGGCCATTCATTTGAAAGAGAGTAAGTAGGGGTATATGGGAAGATTTGAAGGGAGGAAAAGGAAGGGAGGATGATTTAATTATATTATACTAAAAAATAAAAGAAGTACACATTTAAAAAAGCTAAGTAAGCTTTATCTCATCTTAGTTATGGTTATTGTTTTTACAAATGAAGTACTTAAAATGTTTTTATACAATTTTTGGTTAGCTTATTAGAAAGGCACAGAAATTTTTGTCTCCTCAGTTCTCTTATATGTTTCTCATTTTTAAGACTGACTGCAATTCTACTTCCAGAGTTCCTTCAGCTCTTCTTTGCTCAATGTGTCTTCCTCTTTATTGTTGTTTGAGTATTGTTGGAATATTTCAATCATGTTAGTGATGCTTTCCAGTAGAGTGGACATCTTTTAGTAGCATGTATGCACCTATAAAAGTGAAATAAAATTCATTTCTTTTCTACTTTTGTTTTACCGGTTGTATTTATTATTGTAATAATGCCTTTTTATATTTTTAAACTCATGGTATTTTTTAAAGAGTACATTTTGAAAATGAAACTTGCGAAAGAAAAACTTCTACAATGTCTAAGAGTAAAACATCAAGTGACTTTGTCAACTGACACTGCCTATTTTATGACTTCAAATACATTCATAATACTACCTTCTTAAACTCTTACACCTCAGTATGCTCTTGGCAAGAGTCCTTTTTGGTAAACCAGCTGCTCCTCCTAGCAAGGTAATAAAAAAGCTCCCTTCCTTATCTTCTCAATGATCAGAAAGTAGTAGGCATGTCAATAAATGTAAATTATATTAGACTTACATAACAGGTAAAACCAGAAT
Source organism: Arvicanthis niloticus (assembly GCF_011762505.2). Taxonomy (NCBI): domain Eukaryota; kingdom Metazoa; phylum Chordata; class Mammalia; order Rodentia; family Muridae; genus Arvicanthis; species Arvicanthis niloticus. Next base: position 38,265,526 of record NC_047670.1, on the reverse strand, counting down.
ACTATAGGTAACATAGACAAACATAAGTTTGTCAAATATGCATACAGTACTCTAACCTAAAGCCTTATGGACTTTGACGTATTGGACAAAATGAAATATGTATGCTGTATTTTGGTATGATTATTTGAATATATAGTTTAGCAAGTTTATGATTATCCAGTGAAAGAATTAAATTTAAATCGTAGGAAGCAATGAAAACGATGGGGAAAGGAAGCTATACAATTAATGCAAGTTAAAGTGAGAGATGTAGATATTGCTTCAGTAGAATGATCTAATAATTAGTCGACCATTGCTGCATTCATTATACTCTTAATGTGATGGAATGATGATTTCTGTGAGAAAATGTTCAAAAAGTTTGTTTACTAAAATGTTACTTTGTTTAAAAAATAAATAAAATAAAATAAGTAATTAAATCAAGTCAGATACAGAGAAAACATATTCTGTTGTGATCTGTTCATTCATCTCTCCTCTCCTGAGAGACAATGGATCTTTTCACTATCCTTACAATGTTTGTCTTCCCAGGATGTGTTATAACATTTAAATCTTGATATATCATCCTTTTATATGTTTCTTTCATTTGGCACTCTGCATGCAAGACTCCTTCATGCCTCGTAGTGGAGTTGCTTTTTTGTAGAATAAGAACTCATTGTCTGGCTTGACCACCATTGTTTTACACATACATCTCCTGACATCTCTGTTGCTTCTGTGTCTTAGTAATTATGAATCAAGCAGCTGTGAGCATATACACAGATCAAGCTTTCAACTTAATCAATGTCAAGCGTGATTTATGGATTTCATGCTGGAATTTTTTGCTATCTCATGCTTTGTGTTTTTTGTTTTAATAGAGTCTCATGCTATAGTGATATAGTGCAGGATTTCATGAAACTTCTCAGACTGGCCTTGAACCCATAGCAATCCTTCTGTTCCAGCCTCCCAATCCTCAGAATACAGGCATGAGCCACCATGCCCATTCAATAGCATTCTTTATATATTTAAAAGTTTATTTTATTTATTCTTAATGCTGTGTGTGTGTGTATCTAAGTCAGAGGATAACTTCCAATACTTAGTTCTCTCTCTCTCTCTTTTTTTCATTTTATTTTATTTACATTTAAGATGCCATCCCCTTTCCCCATTTCCCCTCCCTAGAAAACCCCTGTCCCATGCCCCGCTTTCCTTTTTGCTTTTATACAATTTTTTTAAATGTTAATCAAAGGATTTATAAGTTTGGTAATGCTCAATCAGAAGGGTAATCCAATACCCAACCTAGATATAAAGACTATCTTTGACTGGTGGAGACCTGTGAACATCTGCCTCCATGCCCCCTCTCTCTTTCTCTCTCTCATCACCTAGCTTCTCCTCTCCTTCATCTTCTCTCCTTACTCCATCTCTTCCTCTCAGTACTCCTTCCCACTTAGCTCCTCCTACATATCACTCTTCCTGTTAAAGTAAAACTTTTCTCTCAAAACACAGTTTCTCTCTCTCTTTTAAACTATGGTTTCGAAAGCTTGAATTCAGGTCATCCAGCTTGTGTGGCAATCCCTTTTATCCTTTAAGGCATCTCACCAGCCTGATACTGACTTTTAAAGTACCCTCTAGTCTTATATAAGAACAGTTGGACCTAGAGTACTTCAAATAGGAACAGGGAGTGAATTGGGTACAGTGTTGTGTATAGGAATTCTAGTTCCCAGGAGGTAGGAGCAAGAGGAGTTTGAATTCAAACTCATTTCTACATAATGAGGGTCTGTCTCTGAGAAGTAAAACAGAATGTGTGTGAGAGGCCAGTGCAAAGGTTTAGTGTGTTAACCGTGTCTCTGAAGAAGTAAAGAAGAAGAACACCTTGCATGTACTTCTGCATGGCTTTCTTGTCCTGACTATTCCTGTGCACATTGTCCGAGACCAAGTCATATCAATGAGTTTTGTCTGCTAAGACATCCTATATACCACAACCTTATTCTGCAGAAAAAGACCTGCCTTTATTATACGTGAATATGAAATGATAATTCATAATCCTCAAAATAGATCATGTAGAACTTGAAGACACGGAGCTCATTTGTCATACTTTTTGGTTAATTTTAGAGAGAAGAATGTAATCAATATCTTCATCATTTACTTTTAGCATCCATCAATGCTTTTCCAGAATTTAAAAAAAAAAAATCCATCTCTCTGAGTTGGCTTCAGCTGTAAACTTGATGTACTCCAGAGTCATTTGAGAAAATCTCCTATGAGATAATTGTGTTGGTCAGATTGGCCTGTGAGCCTATCTCTGGTGCATTGTTCTTATGGCTAACTGATGTGGGGGAGCCCAGCTCACTGTGGGTGGTACCATCTCTAGGCATAGAGTTATGAGCTGTGTAAGAACACTAGCTGAGAAGAGGGAAAGGGAGAAAAGAAAGAAGCAGCTTTTCTTCATTGTTTCTGACAATGTTTCTGCTTCGATTCCTGCCCTGGCCTCCCCTTAAATAAGCCCTTTCCTCTTATGTTGCTTTTGATCGTTGTGTTTATCACAATAACAGAGAAGCAAACTGAGACGTCCTCTTTCTATATTTTACTTAGATCTTTTCAGGAGTACGTCCATGTATCAGATTTCTGATCTTCACAATTGCTGCCTATTACTACCTATTGTGCTGAGTGAGCTATGCTCGTGGATGCTGTCTGTCATGTGCTAATGATTGACTTTGAAGTGGGTGTCCATGCTTCTGAAGCTGAATGATACCCAGCAAAGGGTGTGTAACAGCTTCCTCTTCCTTCCCTTTCACAAGACCAGAGACAGACAGACAGACAGACAGACAGACAGACAGACAGAGATCTGCTGAGAACTGTTTGACCTTTTATTTCCACTTTAACTCTCTATGTCACCTTCTCTCCCACTTTAGTTCTGTCTTGCCATGTCATCCCTCCCCCCACCTTTTTTTTTTTTTTTTTTCTACAAGCCAGCTACTGTGATATTGTTCAATTGGAGATCCTCGCCAGAGCTAAATGGAGGCTGGTAGTGCTATGGGCTAAACAAAACTCTTTACTAAGTACCCAGTCTCAGGCATTTTATTATAGTACTAGAAAGCACAACCATATAAACTTCTCTCTTTGCTCAGGGTAGAAAAAACCCCAGGGTCTTCAGAGGCAGCATGGAGAAATAGAGTTTATTATATTCATGGATACTCTTATTTGGGACTTTTTCTTAAATCTACCAGCAGCTGAGTCCTTTCTGGCCCACTGGAACAGGAGAAGAGAGATTCTGTATAACCCAAGCTCTTTTATCTTCTTTTCTCTATGAAAAGAAACTAGAGAACCTGGAAACAATGCTCCTTATTACAAAACTTTCGGAGTTATCTTCAGACACGAGGTTCCTAAATTAAAAAGGGGAAATACATTTATTGATTGACTGATTGGAGACAGAGTCTCATTCTGTATCCCTGGCAGGACTGAAACTCACTGTGTTGATCAGAGTGGGCTTGAACTCATAAAGATGTACCTTGTCCTGCCTCCTGCTGGGATTAGGTGAGTAATAACCATATCTGACCAAAACTGTGTTTTGGCATGATGCCACATTGGTTCTCAAAAGACCTGCTCCTATGTAAACTTCTGTCAACCACCAGTGAAGTGCCCCAAGTTTCAAATTATCCAAACTATGTAAATACCTGGGGGAAGTGTGTTTAGCTTAATTGTTTCTTGGTAATAAACTGGCTGTGAAAAAATGGTTAGCTATTTCCCGGTAGAGAGTGCCAAATTCCAGTTAGTCAAATTGGGCATTAGCATCCTTGTACAGCCAGCAGAGGCTGGCTGAACTGAATGGGGCTCCAGTTGGAAAGCATGAAATTACTGACTTTGTTTAAATCTAACTGCAATTTATCTGTAGGAACAGTGCTGAAAGGTGACATTTGTCTTGGTGAGTCCCCCATTCATTTTCAGAGCTGGAGTTCATCAGTCATGCAGCTCAAGTGCATGATACATGCAGATGAATATTTATTATGGATGATGGAGTGTCCTCCTGGCAACATAATACACTTCACTCACGAGAAAAGGGAAGCCAAACAGATTTGTGATAGACTGCCTGTGCAGTAGACTGGCCTTTCACCTCTTTTCAGGAGAACTTGGTGAAGCTGCCATTTCTGTTCAGGAAAGACCCACACAGTGCCCCCGTTTAAACTGGTTTTTACAATGTCATGACTCATTAAATTTAGTTCAGTAACACTCATTTGGAAAATAATCGCCATTTCAAAAGAACGTTCATTTATAGGTGATGAAGGAGACCGGTTACTTGTTTAGTTATTCAGCTAATAGTTTTGAACCACATTGGTTATGTGAATACACTTGGTTGTTTGAATCTTTTTAAGTTAACATGCATAGACATAGATTTGGCCCAATTCACAGTGTTCATGCTCCAGGAAAGACCTTAAAACAGAGTCTACACTTCCAGCATCACTCTGTCACAGAGTTGAGTGCTTCTTTCTCTGGAAACTCAGGATCAAAGACAATGAAATGACAGGGAAAAAAAATACTCAGTACGTAATGTTTTCTTTTTAATTTAGAAGTCACTTATCTTCCCAGGAGATTCCAGTAGAGAAATCACTAAAAAAAATATCTTCCTGGTGTACAACAAGCTACCTTTTGTTTTCTCTTGTTGATCGATGGGAATCTTGCTCATTAAAGTTGTATGGGTGGATGCCTTTTCATTTTCTCCTACTGTTTATTTATACATAAAAAACAGATGATTGCAAAGAGTCAGGAACCAGGTTGCTACAGCTGCTGAAAACCTCCAAGCACAGACTTTTTCCCCCCAGACCTCTCCGGACTTTCTCGGAATATCTCATTGTGGACTCAAGCAGTTGGGTCTGGGGAAAGTGTGGACAAGATGGAACATCTGAGGCAAAGGAGTGTTAAAACAAACCTTGCTCAAGAAGGTGTATTTGATCAAAGAATAACACTATGACCCAATGTCTGAACACATACCTGTCCCATTACGTACTGAATGGCAGTCACTGGAGGGAGGCTGGGGATGGAGAAACTGAAACCAAAAGTATGATCTTTGAGGAAGGTTAACCTCAATTTGACCTCCAAGGCTGATGGTTGAACGATGATTGGAGAGGGGATATGCATATCTAAATTGCATTCTGTCTCTATTATGTTCTAACAGCATTAGTAAAATTGCACTTTGATAATTCATAAACATGAAAATGTGTCCATTTATCTCAGGCGGTACAATCCATTTAGTCCTGCATGTCTCCTCTTGCCAAGTTACCATGGGCAGAAGGACAGAGTACCGAATTAGGGTTGATCTAAATTTTCTTCTCTTGCTCCTTTCTCCCTTCTCTCTTGACTACCTATTGTTGCGTCCCCCTATGGAGTATGATTTTGTGTTCTTGCTGTGTGTTTAACATGGGTAGTTTCTGGCTGACTAGTCACTGATGTTCTCAGGCAAATTATCTTTGGGGCTTGCCTTCTCTTTCATACAAAAAAAAAAAAAAAAGAGGAAATCTGCTTCATTTGCAGACTTCTCAGGAAGCATAAAATCAAAGGTATGTCATAGGGCACAGCATGCTATAAGGACATAAAGATTTAGTTCTTGCTTGAGCTGTAATGGCAACCAGTACCCATGTTCTTTCACTGTGTACTGGGTTCAAGAGCTACAAAGAGGAGGAGAATGAATTCCCTCTGTTTCTTCCATTCTCTTAAAGAGATGATCTGTAAAACGAGAATGAGTAGCGCTTTTGAGAATAATGTTTTATGAAAACAGAACAGCAGGTTTGGAGGTAGAGGTGGGATGGCAAACAGCAGTTGTGGGTCCTCTTTCAGTCCAGGCATTGCTGAGTCTGCTTGTCTAGGCTTTTCTCTAGTCATCACTAAATCTTGAACTCTTATGCTCCTTATAACTTTGGTCTGTCTCAGGGACTATGAAGGTGGCTGTTGCCATTTGAAATTGTAGCTGTTATTGGACCAGAGGTGATGCTGAGGAGGCAGACAGTGGTGAGGGCATGTGATGATTTGGGAGGATGTGTGTCTTTCCTTCATCTTTCTGTTGGTTACGTGGTGCATAGCAATAACCTGGGTGTTGGGATAAGACATCTTTTGATCACACACTCATTCAGTCCCTGAGCCTGAACTCTTGCCATCTACATAGATTACAGTCAGTAACTCAAACTTTTTCAACTCTGATGTCCTTGTTTAGAAAATTGGAGAAACAAGAGCAGCAGATTCCTGGAGTTACTGAGAGGACAATAGACTACAGCAATCAGCCCTGACCCTCTGCACACAAGAAACACTTAGCAAATGTGTATCATCTCTCCTCATCTGGATCTTGAGAAAATTGTCAGGGGAGAGAAAGAAAAATGTACCATCTTTTTCTTTGGCTACCAGAAATATACGTTGTTTTTTTTAATTTATTTTACTTATTTTGATTTTTAAAAATTTTTATTGGATATTATATTTACACTTCAGATTTTATCCCCTTACCCCATTCCCCCACCACCCAGGAACCCCCTATCCCATTCCCCCTTCTCCTGCTTCTATGATGATGTGCCCCCAGCTACCCCCTACTCCTGCCTCCCCACCTCGAATTTCCCCCCACTTGGTGTTCAGCCTTCATGGGACCAAAGATCTCCTCTCCCACCTATGCCCGACAAGGCCATCCTTTCCTACATATACAGATGGAGTCATGGGTCCCTCCCTATGTGCTTCCAGGCTAGTGGTTTAGACCCTGGGGAGCTCTGGTTAGTTGGTATTGTTGCTCTCCTCATGGGGCCACAAACCCTTTCAGCTCCTTCAGTCTTCTCTCTAACTCCTCCATTAGGAAACCCATGATCAGTTCAATGGTTAGCTGTGAGCATCTGCCTCTGAATATGTCAGACTCTGGCAGACCTCTAAGGAGACAGCTATATCAGGCTCCTGTCAGCATGCACTTCCTGACATCTATGTCAGTGTCTACCTTTGGTGACTGTACATGGGATGGATACCCAGGTAGAATGGTCTCCAAATGGCCCCTCCTTCAGTTTATGTCCCTCACTTTGTCTCCATATCTGCTCCCTTGAATATTTTGTTACTCCTTCTAAGTAGGACTGAGGCATACACACTTGGTCTTCCTTCTTCATGAGCTTCATGTGGTCTATTAGTTGAATCTTGGCCATTTCAAGCTTTTGGGCTAATATCCACTTATCAGTAAGTAAATACCATGTGTGTTCTTTGTTATTGGGTTACCTCACTCAGGATGATATTTTCTGGTTCCATCCATTTACCTAAGAATTTCTCAAATTCATTCTTTTTAGTAGCTGAGTAATACTCCATTGTGTAAATATACCAAATTTTTTTGTATCCATTCCTCTGTTGAAGGACATCTGGGTTCTTTCCAGCTTCTTGCTATTATAAATAAGGCTGCCATGAACATAGTGGAGCATATGTTCTTGTTATATGTTGGAGTATCTTCTGGGTATATGTCCAGGAGTGGTATAGCTGGGTCCTCAGGTAATGCTATGTCCAATTTTCCGAGGAACCACCAGACTGACTTCTAGAGTGGTTTTACCAGCTTGCAATCCCACAAACAATGAAGGAGTGTTCCTCTTTCTCCACATCCTCACCACCATCTGCTATCATCTGAGTTTTTGATCTTAGCCATTCTGACTGGTATGAGGTGGCATCTCAGGGTTGTTTTGATTTGCATTTCCCTGATGACTAAGGATGTTGACCATTTCTTATGGTGCTTCTTGGCCATTTGAGTTTCCTCAGTTGAGATTTCTTTGTTTAGCTATGTACCCCATTTTTAAAATAGGGTTATTTGGTTGTCTGGAGACTAATTTCTTATGTTCTTTGTATATTGGATATTAGCCCTCTATTGGATGTAGTATTGGTAATGATCTTTTCCCAATCTCTTGGTTGCTGTTTTGTCTTATTGACAGTGTCTTTTGTCTTACAGAAGCTTTGCAATTTTATGAGGTCCCATTTGTCCATTCTTAATCTTAGAGCATAAGCCATAGGTGTTCTGTTCAGGAACTTTTCCCCTGTGCCTAGGTATTTGAGGGTCTTCCCCACCTTCTCTTTTATTAGTTTCAGTGTATCTGGTTTTATGTGAAGGTTCTTTATCCACTTGGACTTGAGCTTTGTACAAGGGGATAAGAATGGAGTGATTTGCATTCTTCCACATGCTGACCTCCAGTTGAACCAGCACCATTTGTTGAAAATGCTGTCCTTTTTCCACTGGATAGTTTTGGCTCCTTTGTCAAAGATCAAGTGACCATAGTGGATTCATTTCTGGATCCTCAATTCTATTCCATTGATCTTCCTGCCTGTCTTTGTACCAATGCCATGCAATTTTTATCACTATTGCTCTGTAGTACAGTTTGAAGTCCGGGATAGTGATTCCCTCACAAGTTCTTTTATTGTTGAGAATGGTTCTTGCTATCCTGGGTTTTTTTTTTTTTTTTCCAAATGAATTTGCAAATTGCTCTTTCTATCTCTATGAAGAATTGATTTGAAATCTTGATGGGGATTGCATTGAATCTGTAGATTGCTTTTGGCAAGATGGCCATTTTTACTAAATTAATCCTGCCAATCCACAAGCATGGGAGATCTTTCCATCTTCTGAGCTTTTCTTTGATTTCTTTCTTCAGAGACTTGAAGTTCTTGTCATACAGATCTTTCACTTGCTTGGTTAGATTCACTCTAATATATTTTATTTGTGACTATTGTGAAGGGTATCATTTCCCTAATTTCTTTCTCAGCCTGTTTATCCTTTGAATAGAGGAAGGCTACTTATTTGTTTGAGTTAATTTTATATCCAGTCACTTGGCTGAAGTTGTTTATCAGGTTTAAGAGTTCTCTGGTGGAAGTTTTAGAATCACTTAAGTATACTATCATATCATCTGCAAATAGTGAAATTTTGACTTCTTCTTTTCCTATTTGTATCCCTTTGATTTTCTTTTGTTGTCTAATTGCTCTAGCTAGGACTTCCAGTAGTATATTGAATAGGTAGGGTGAGAGTGGGCAGCCTTGTCTAGTCCCTGATCTTAGTGGGATTGCTTCAAGTTTCTCTTTATTTAGTTTAATGTTGGCTACTGGCTTGCTGTATATTGCTTTTACTATGTTTAGATATGGGCCTTGAATTCCTGATCTTTCCAAGACTTTTAACAGGAAGAGATGATGAATTTTGTCCAATGCTTTCTCAGCATCCAGTGAGATGACCATGTGTTTTTTTTTCTTTGAGTTTATTTATGTAGTGGATTACATTGATGGATTTCCGAATATTGAAACATCCCAGCATTCCTGGGATAAAGCCTACTTGATCATGATGGATGATTGCTTTGATGTGTTCTTGGGTTCAGTTTGCAAGAATTTTATTGAGTATTTTTGCATCAATATTCATAAGAGAGATTGGTCTGAAGTTCTCTTTCTTTGTTGGGTCTTTGTGAGGTTTAGGTATGTGCGTAATTGTAGCCTCATAGAACGAATTGGGTCATGTTGCCTCTGTTTCTATTCTGTGGACTAGTTTGAAGAGAATTGATATTAGGTCTTCCTTGAAGGTCTGATAGAATTGTACACTAAAACCATCTGGACTTTTTTTGGTGTGGAGACTTTTAATGACTGCTTCTATTTCTTTCGGGGTTATGGGACTATTTAGATGGTTTATCTGCTCCTGATTTAATTTTGGTACCTGGTATCTGTCTAGAAAATTGTCTATTTCATCCAGATTTTCCATTTTTGTTGAAAATTTGGCTTTTGTAGTAAGATCTGATGATTTTTTTTAAGTTCCTCACTTTTTGTTGTTATGTCTCCCTTTTCAGTTCTGATTTTATTAATTTGGATACTGTCTCTGTGCCCTTTGGTTAGTCTGACCAAGTAAGGTCTGACCAGTTAGGGTTTATCTATCTTGTTGATTTTCTCAAAGAACCAGCTCCTGGTTTTGTTGATATTTTGTATAGTTCTTTTTGTTTCAACTTGGTTGATTTCAGCCCTGAGTTTGATTATTTCTTGCCATCTACTCCTCTTGGGTGTATTTGCTTCTTTTAGTTCTAAAGCTTTCAAGTGTGCTGTCAAGTTGTTAGTGTATGCTCACTCCAGTTTCTTTTTATAGGCACTTAGAGCTATGAGTTTTCCTCTTAGTACTGCTTTCATGAAGTCCTACAACTTTTGGTATGATGTGTCCTCATTTTTATTAAATTCTAAAAAGTCTTTAATTTCTTTCTCTATTTCTTCCTTGACAAAGTCATCATTGAGTAGAACATTGTTCACTTTCCATGTGTATGTGGGCTTTCTGTTGTTTTTGTCATTATTAAAGACCAGCCTTAGTCCATGGTGATCTGATAGAGTGCAGGGGATTATTTCAATTTTTTTTTGTATCTGTTGAGGCTTATTTTGTGACTATGGTCTATTTTGGAGAAGGTACCATGAGGTGCTGAGAAAAAGGTATATTCTTTTGTTTTAGGATAAAATGTTCTATAGATCTGTCAAATCTGTTTGGTTCATAACTTCTGTTAGTTTCATTGTGTCTCTGTTTAGTTTCTGTTTTCATGATCTGTCCATTGCTGAGAGTGGGATGTTGAAATCCCCCACTATTATTGTGTGAGGTGCAATGTATGCTTTGAGCTTTAGTAAAGTTTCTTTTATGTATGTGGGTGCCCTTGCATTTGGGGCATAGATATTCAGAATTGAGAGTTCATCTTGGTACATTTTTCCTTTGATGAATATGAAGTGTCCTTCCTTATCTTTTTTGATTACTTTTGGTTGAAAGTTGATTTTATTTGGTATTAGAATTGCTACTCCAGCTTGTGTCTTGGGACCATTTGTTTGGAAGATTGTTTTCCAACCTTTTACTCTGAGGTAGTGTCTGTCTTTTTCAGAGATGTGCATTTCCTGTATGCAGCAAAATTCTGGGTCCTGTTTATGTATCCAGTCTGATAGTCTATGTGTTTTTATTAGAGAATTGAGTTCCTTGATATTAAGAGATATTAAGGAAAATGATTGTTGGTTTCTTTTATTTTTGTTGCTAGAAGTGGAATTATGTTTGTGTAGCTATCTTCTTTTACGGTTTTTGGAAGATTACTTCCTTGCTTTTTCTAGGTTGTAGTTTCCCTCCTTGCGTTGGAGTTTTCCATCAATTATCCTTTGAAGTGCTGGATTTGTGGTAAGATATTGTGTAAATTTGGTTTTGTCATGGAATATCTTGGTTTCTCCATCAATAGTGACTGAGAGTTTTGCTGGGTATAGTAGCCTGGGCTGGCATTTGTGTTCTCTTAGGGTCTGTATGATATCAGTCCAGGATCTTTTGGCTTTTATAGTCTCTGGTGAGAAGTCTGGTGTAATTCTTATAGGTCTGCCTTTATATGTTACTTGACCTTTTTCCCTTACTGTTTTTAGTATTTTTTCTTTGTTTTGTACATTTGATGTTTTGATTATTATGTGATGGGAGGTATTTCTTTTCTGGTCTTGTCTATTTGGAGTTCTGTAGGCTTCTTGTATATTCATGGACATCTCTTTCTTTAGGTTAGGGAAATTTTCCTCTATAATTTTGTTGAAGATATTCACTGGCCCTTTAAGTTGGGAATCTTCACCCTCATCTATACCTATTATCCTTAGGTTTGGTCTTCTCATTGTGTCCTGGATTTTCTGAATGTTTTGGGTTAGGAGCTTTTTGCATTTTGCATTTTCTTTGACAGTTGTGTCAATGTTTTCCATGGTATCTTCTGCACATGAGATTCTCTCTTCTTTCTCTTGTATTCTGTTGGTGATGCTTGCGTCTATTACTCCTGATCTTTTTCCTAGGTGTTCTATCTCCAGGGTAGTCTTCCTTTGAGATTCCTTTATTGTTTCTACTTCCCTTTTTAGATCTTGGATGGTTTTGTTTAATTCCTTCACCTGTTTGATTGTGTTTTCTTGCATTTCTTTAAGGGATTTTTGTGTTTCCTCTTTAACAGCTTCTACCGGTTTACCTGTGTTCTCCTGTACTTCTTTAAGGGACTTATTTATGTTCTTCTTAAAGTCCTCTATCATCATCATGAGAAGTGATTTTAATTCTGAATCCTGCTTTTCTGGTGTGATGTGGTGTTCAGGGCTTGCTATGGTGAGAGAACTGGGTTCTGATGATGCCAAGTAACTTTGGTTTCTGTTGCTTACGTTCTTGAGCTTGCCTTTTGCCATCTGGTTTACTCTCTGTCACCTGTACTCACTGTCTCTGACTAGAGCCTGTCTTTCTAGTTATCTTGCTTGTGTCAGAACTCCTCAGGGTCCAGATGCCTCTGTGACCCTGTGATCCTGAGCTCCAGCTGCTCTGAGTGCAGTGGCTCCTCTAGGATGTTTCAGGATATGGTGTCTTCACAGGAGCAGATTAGCTAGGTGTCTGCCCCAGCCACAAGGACCAGATTAGGGACAGAAGGGGAGTGGTATTTCTCTGCTCTCAGTGGAGTTGCTCCTCTAGGATGTCCCAGGATATGGTGTCTTCACAGGAGCAGACCAGCTAGGTGTCTGCCCCAGCCACAAGGTGTTTTTTATTTTTATAAAGAGCAATGTGAAGAAATGTTTTAGCCATCATTCCCAGCTGCTTCAGGTAACATTCTCCTTCAAAGGGCTTCTGTGGTCGAGGAAGCCTTCTTTCTAGATGTGCAATCTGTTTTTCATCTATGCTGTTTGCCCACTGAGGATTGAGTGTTGCTCTGTCCATTCTGGTCACTCAGAGATCAGCTGATAGATGGTCTGTTTTAACACACGGTTCATAAACTTAAAGGCTGAAGATGGATGGGAGTGTGATAAAGCTTGAATTGGCTCTTTCTTTTAATATATTACTTTATTAATAATATTTTTACTGATAGGCACTTGCTTATTCATATACAGGAACAGTATAATATTTTAATATCTACAGAATATTAAATGATTACATCAAGTTGATTAACATATTCATTATTGTAGTGGGTTGGGTGAAATGGAACCCATAGGCTCCTATGTGGAAGTTTTGGTCACAAGGGAGTGGCACTATTGGAAAGAATTAGAAAGTGTGGCCTTGTTGGAGAAAGTGTTTAATTGGAGGTGGGTTTTGAGGATTTCTAAAGGCCAAGCTAGGCCCAGTGGCTCTCTCTTCCTGTCTAGGGATGTGGATGTAGAACTCTCAGCTGCTTACGGCATCATCTCTGTCTGCATGCTGCCATGCTCCCCTCTGTGTTGTTAATGGACAAAACCTCTGAAACTGTATAAGCAAGCATCAATTAAATGCTTTATTTTATAAGCATCCCATGGTCATGGTGTCTCTTCACAGTAATAGAACAATTACGAAGAAAATTTCCAAGCTTATCTCAAATTTTCAATGATGATATAGTTTAAATTTATATATTTTACAAAATGAAATACCAATAAACTCTTAGCCACTGGACCACCCTGTTACTTATTAGGTTCAAACTTTATTTTCCATATTTGTCTGATACTTTTTTATCCATTTACAAATCATTATTTCCTTATGTACCTTTGGACCTCTGGTTACTGCCATTGTGTTCTTTATTTCTGTGAGTTCAATGTCTTTTGGATTCCAAATGTGAGATCATGTAATGATATTTGTCTTGCTCTACATGTCTTATTTAACTTAATGTCCTCCAGCTTCACCTATATTGTTGAAAATGGCAGGTGGTTCTTCCATTTTAAGGGTGAATAGTATTTTACTATCAATATTATTAAGAATCATGCAATTCAGTGTATGCATATATATGTGTGTATGTGTGTGTATATGTATGTATGTATATATGTAGACATGCATCACATTTCCTGTATCTATTTGTTCTCAGAGGAATAGTTAAGTTGATTTCACATCTTGAAAATGCTATAGTAAACACCAAAGTGTAAGTATGTAACCTCAATATGTAACTTCACTTTCTTTGGGTGTATCTCCATAAATGAGATCACTGGACTGTTTCATAGGTATATTTTAATTTAATTAAAAAATTATTTATTTTTATTCATGTATATGTGTTTGTGTCTTTATGTTCAGGTGCCCATGAAGGCCGAGTGGGCTTCAGGTCTAGAGTTACAGCTAGAGTTACAGATGGTGGTCAGCCACTCCATGTAGATACTGGTGATCCAACTTGGGTCTTCTGTAAGAGTAGCAAATGCTCTTAACTACAAAGCCCTCAATTTTATATTTTGAGGTCCACAAAAAAAATATAAAATATAGTGTGGACCTCCACAATGTTTTTCATAAAGACTGCTCCAATTTCAGACTCCCCTGGAATATCCAAGAGTTTTCCTGTCTTCACATTTTACCAAGACTTAATCTTTCATCTTGTTGAGCAAGTCCATTTCCCAAGCGAGAGGTGATAGTCTATTGTAATTACAATTTAATTTGTTAATTATAAATATATTTGTTAGTTTTCTCATTTTAATACCCTAGAAGAAGCAACTTGATGAAGGAAGGGTTTGTTTTGGCTCATTGTTTGAAGGTGTAGTCCATCATAGTAGAGAAGTCATGGCTGTGGGAGTATCTTGCTTGCTTTTTAGTGTTATTAAGAGACTCCATGGCCAAGAAAACTTATGAGAGAAAACATCTAATTGGAGGCCTGCTTAATGTTTCAGAGGGTGAAGGTGAGGGTGAGTCCATGGGCATCACCATGAGAAGCGTGGCAACAGGCAGGTAGGCTGAAGGGCTTACATTTGATCTATAAACATGTTGGAGAGAGACAGAGAAAGAGAGAGAGAGAGAGAGAGAGAGAGAGAGAGAGAGAGAGAGAGAGAGAGAATTGAAGATTAGAGACTGAGACTGAATAAGACTGACTGAGAATAGTGTGGACTTTTGAAACCCCAGTGACACATGTACTCCTACAAGGCTACACCTCCTAATCCTTCCCAAATACTTACTCCTACTGAGCACCAAGCATTCAAATACATGAACCTATGGAGGCCATTCTCATCCAAACCCCTACAAGGAGTATGGAGTTGCTTGCTCTTGTCTTGATAGGCCAGGAAGCAAAAAGAAAAAATTAGATGCCAGCCTGGCTACAATTTATTAGACCTTCTTCCTGCTCCAAACTCAGCTCTTTCAGGGATGCTTCACCACCTGCAAGCTCTGTAACCTTTTCCAGGATCTGGGAAACGTTTCATACTCAAGTCACAAGAATTAGCAATACTGAGCATTTGTATAGATACTTATTGGTGATTTGTTTGTCTTCTTTTGAGAAATTTTCTCTCAGGTCATTTCCTTATTCTCTAACAGGAGTCTGTTGTTTTATGGAACTGAGCTCCTGATCTTGTGGTTAGTGAGCATGTATTTGATACATGGTGGTTAAATGTTTTCTAACACTCTTTTGTTGACTCTTCATTCTGCCGGTTGTTCTCTTTGCTGTCTAGAAGTTTTAGACGTCACCCCATTCCCTCAGGTTAATTAAAGAGGCTTTAATCAAAGAGGCCTCAACCCTACACAAAGAACCATGGTCAACTAAAGAATGCCGAGAGTGGGAGAAACAGTCTTCCCCAGGGAAGAGTACTCCAATTTGTTATCAAATACCAAATAATCAGCCCTGAAAGCATACATGCAAGTACCATCTTAGCAGGTTGTATTTATGTATTTAGGAATATACAGGTATATACATATATGAATGTAACAACAATTAATGGAAAAAGAGACAGCAACCTTAAGGGAGAGCAAGAGGGGTATATTGAAGGGCTTGGGAGGAGAAAAGGGAAGAAGGGAATTATGTAATTATATTATAATTTCAAAAATCAAATAAATATTTAATAATTAAAAATATATCTTTTATGTATACAGGTGTTTTGCCTGAATATATTTGTTTATACCTGATGCCTGCAGAAGCCAGGAGAGGACATTTGATTGGAGTTACAGACAGTTGTTGGCCACTATGTGGGTACTAGAAATCAAACTTGAGTCCTCTGGAGGAGCAGCTGGTGCTCTTAAACTTTGACCCATCTCTCCAGCCTTGGCTAACTTTCTAAGCTAACCTGTGCTTTCAAGGTCACTGTCTAGGCCACTGCCTTGGATCTTGACCCCTGGGCTTTCTTCTATGAGTTCTGCAGCATGGATAGTACAATGGTATCTTTAATGCATTTTGACTTTTGTAAGTGACATGACCCAGGAATCAGTCTCATTCTTCTGTGTGCAGATATACAGTTTGCACAAAGGTATTTATTGTTTGTTCTTGCCACAACTGACAAAAAGAATAACCGACCACAGGGTGACCAACACAAACGTACACACCTACAACACAATCTCTGCACCTACTGCTTAGGAAACACTGAAGAACAGGCGGCAAAAATATTTGAAAGCTACTGAACCATGATGCTTGCTGCAAGACAATGTCTTCTATGCATGACAAGGAAGATACATCCATGAAATCATGACAATAAGGTTACCTACAAAGACCCACACAGTGCCAACATCAGCTGATATGCCAGTGTCAATGGGGAAAAAAAAATCTAAGAAGGCCCTCCATCTAGATGAAACGTTTCAATCAATTAATGGTTGCTGAGAGAAGCAGACTTAGTTTTGTCCAGGAATGAATGTCTTAATTGTGATCCCATATCAGCCACAAATAGCAGTGAATAGATTCATCAGTCATATGTATATATAACAATAATAATTAAAGAAAAAGGAAGAAAAGTAAAGACAAAATTTAAAGTGAATTGATTACTATAGTGACTAGTATAGGCTAGGATTGAGCAGGCGACTCATTTCTAGCCAGTGGACTCCTTGGAAACTTCTGGAAAAAGCAAAGATACCTCTCCTTGGTAAAATACCAGAAAGAAAATTTCTGTTACCCTTTCATTCATCTGTTTTTTTTTTTTCTCCTGCCTGTGACACAGTTATAAGAAAATGTGCTACTCAGAGCCATGGCAGCCATTCTGCAAGCATGAAGCAAAGAACAAGGAAGTTACAAAACACTGATTTAGAGAAAATCACCTTTAAATATTAGTTTGTCCTCTGTTGGTCAGGCTTCTGCATTCTCAGCCAGTGCGGTGCTACTGCAACCCCTTAGTACCTGCCTCCTTCTCCAGTGTTGTCTGCCTTGCACTTTTTGTTCCAGACACATTGAATACTGGTAGCCATGGAAACGGCCTGTGTTTTTGTACTTGTGTGCATGCTGTTCCCGAAGAACGTGTCCTTACAACTTGGCCATTGGTTTTAATTTTTTAAGCCTCATTTGATGCTCTCCAAGGCAGAGACACATTTCCCTTTGCTCATCCTTTCATGTGCCTCCTGTACAGGTTTACGTACCACTTCCGGGAAGATTAGCTATCATATTCCATGTGTAGCTTTATGCTCCATCTTGCCCACAAATAGCCCAGCTAATCATCACCAGTGACTCACAAGAACAGGGTCATTATCCTTATTTTACCAATGAAAGAACAAATGTGGTAGAATTGGGTTTTACTCACAATTGTGCAATAATGAATGGAGCTCAGCCTTGGCTTCAGGTTGGCTAGACTCTCAGTGCAGGAGAGTTGGAATTTTATTCCACTTGCTTTACCTGTGTTCCTCACCTACTAGCCATATGTGGGAGTGACTTTAAAACTCAGTCTGTGCTTCATTCTCCTTGTATTGCCAATACCCAATGGTGTCAGGCACAATGGAGGTACTGGAGTTTGTTGAATGGCTGAAGGATTAGTTGTGGCCATTAAGAACGTTGACAACAAATGGCATCAAAAACACTGAGCAGGAGAGCCAGTGTGCTTTCAGCAGATGATGCACTTGTGTAGCAGTTCTGGGAATCTTCTGGAAGAATTGTACCTCATGGTGAGCTGCTTGGAGCAGGTTGGTCTGAATGAACAGAAATCTCAACAAGGAGTGGCTGAAGCTGTTGACAGGAATCTCATGGTCTTGTTTAATAAGGATGTGGAGGCGATGCACTGAAGGTCTCATGGCTGAGAACTCTTCCTGCTTCAGGTCGCCGCCTTTCATGCAGATGTTGCCCCATCACCACCTTGCAGCAGTCGATTTTCTTGGTTCACAGCTATGTCTAGGATACCTGACACTTTAGCTAGAAATGCTGATACACCATTCTGTTGCCCCACCTGGGACATCCCACCAACCCAGTGGGAGCCATCAACACCAATGTATCTTTTAAAGCACACTTCTCAATTCTTTAAGCACAATTTCTTCTTTTTAAGAGAGTGAAAATAAATAAACTGCATCATGTGTTTGGGGAATGTTAGTTGGCTTTGTGATCCTGGGTGAACTGCTTAACTTCATTGGTCATCAGATTACTGTTTTGCTAAATGGAAGTGTTGGGCATGGTAGCTACCCCTCAATCCCATTCTTGTCTGATGGGAACATGAAGACTTCATTTCTCAGTCTCTCTAGCAGGTACGTGTGGCTATGTGACTAATTTGGGCCAATGTGCTTTTCTTTCAACAGGTGAGTCATGTTGCAGTCCCGGGAACCCTCAAGAAGACTCAGACCCCATGCAATCTTTGCATCCCAAGACAGGAATGTTCAGGGTTCTATCTTGGGTAATGATATGGTAGCTAAAGTCACTGGGAAAATACCCTACCTATCAGGATGAAATGCCATTATGTCTTATTTTACAGTTTTTATCACTCAGAGCTTAATTTCTTTCTAATGTATTAGCTATTTCCTAAATGTGTCTAGTGATAATACCATCTGAACTTGTTATATAAAAGAGATTCCCAGGCCTCTCCCTAAAAGATTCCTAGTAAGTAGGTTGAAGGTGGGGTGTAGGACCTGTATCTTTAACAAGTACCCAGAGGGTGATTTTTATGACTATACAAGTTGGAGAAACTCTGAGCCAGATAACATCAGTTGTCCTCCACCTTTTAAAACAGGAAGGTGTCACATCTGTTTATTTGGGTGTGTGTGTTTATGCTTTTGTGGCTTGCTTACTTTTAAAATCCCTTCCAACCCACACAGCAACGATATATAAAGTGCTAGGGTATGGGGAACAGAGATAATTTTGGGCTATCTACCTGTTGAAGTTCTGGTGATAAATTAAGTCATGAACTCAAGTCAAACAGTCAGAGAGAAGATGAGGAATCCCACATGTCAATATGCCTTGGTGAATAACTAAATTTGGATGTGAGGAAGAATGTGAGTAATTGCAATATCTCTGGTTTAGGCAGAGAGGTAGAGGGATGAACATTTCAAGCAGTGTATGTAGTCAGGAGAAATGTGTAGACAAGATACAGGTTAGGGATGCACCATTTTTGAGGTGACCATGGCAAAGATGTCCGGATCAGTTTTTAAGCTGCAGATCCTTATGTAGTGTCTGACCTGTGGGTGATATCAGATGATTGTAGACTAAGGAAACACTTTGGGCAGTCAGGGTGTTATCCACTCAAATTTTCTAGTCAGAATTAGGTCACTGAGACTAATTTATCTTTTGGGAACATTTTGAGATTATAATATAGTTACAACATTTCCCCTTTCCCTTTCCCTCATCCAAATACTATTACACATCCTTCCACATTCTTCTTCAGATGTATAGGTTCTTTTTTCACTAATTGTTATTATAGTCATATATATATTCTCAAAAAATAAAAATAAACTCTTCGGTCTATATACTATTTCTTGTATGTGTGTTTTCAGGGCTGATAATTTGGCATTAGACAACCAATTATTCCCAAGTTTATTCAGTTGTCTGAGGTTCTTTGTGTAGGGCTGAAGACTGATGGGCCTTTCCCCATCTTAGGATGGGACATTCTTAGCATGTCCATTGGTGTCATCCTTGTTCAGCTCACATTTCTATGGTCATGTTGGTGAACCTTTACAGATGTGGCTTCTGATATTAGTAGGAGACATAACTGAATTGACATTTTCTATTTCTTTGTGTGATTATTCTGTTTTCTTATCGAGAAGACAGATGTATTTAGAGGAGTTAATAGGCTCATTCATAAGTTCATTTACTCATTCATTCATAGATTCATCAAGAATGAATATTATTTCTAATCTGCCTTCTAATAAAAGAAATATACTTTCTAATGTGCACAAAGATCTGAGGATGAAACATGAAAAAGTTGACATGATTCTTATAGGGAGGTTTAAATGACTGTAGTAACAAGAGAGAAATTAAATGAAAATGATGAAAATCAGAATTATCAGATGTCCTATCAGGGATCCACTCTGGAAAGTGTGTAATGCTGTCTGTTCAGGGTTTAAGAACAAATGGGACATGCTATGGACTTGGCTGTCTGTCTCCCTTTTCATAGTAGCTTCCAGAACACCATGGAGGCAGCTTCTTCATCTGCACAATGAGGTGACCATCACAGTATACACTTCATGTGGTTGTGTAGTCACAATACATGACTGCATAACAAGCCACATTCTTATCTTGGTGGCTTAGAAGAATGACATTTATTTCTCATTCATGGTCTTTGTTGGGCGCAACTGGCTATAGATCTTCTCTGTGTTCTCTCAGAAAGGACATCGTGACCACTGGCATTCCATGTCACAAGGAAAAGATGTTTGGCAAAACCACATGTTATTTATTGTTCCTTCTTGGATGTGGCAGAGTGCTCTGCTCACATTTTACAGGCTCAAAGATGTGGCATGACCTTGTGGGTAAAGCTAGTGGGTAAAGCTCTCCCTCTTTCCATTGCATGGCACCAAAAGAGACATGACAGGAAAAGGCAATTAATATTTTAAAATATGAATAAAATGACAGGGAGATACACCTATGGTGGTAGCAAGTGATATGCAAAATAACAACATATAGCTTCAAAGATAACTTTAAGGATTGTTACAGAGTTTCATGGTATGAGTCTAATGAGCATCAAGAAGTAGTTCTCTGACATATAACCAGTGTTCTATTTGAGAAGTTACTTCAGGTTTTTATCAATACAGGAAGATCTCAGTAGGTTGAGACCATATTGGGCTATCACCATGTCAGTCATCCTTTTAGTGGTGATTTGGAGAGTTATAAGGACAGTTAAAAGATGAAACTTTGAGAATAACTTATGTTAAGATTCCCACTGTCTGATGGTCAAGTTTGTTACATAACTTGCCTAATAACTATCACAGTGGTAGAATTTGAGTCAGGTTGGCAGATGCAAACCACTCTGCAGTAGCTATGGGGATGGGGTGAGGTTCTCTTCAGATCAGGTTCTTCTTGTGGAAGCTATTTGAGAGAGAAGCGGGGGGGGGGTCTCTCTGAGACCCACATTCTCTCTACTTCTTAGGTACCAAGGAGCTACAGATGATGATGCAGCATCTTCATTTCTAAGGACTTTAATACAGTGTGCAGAGAACACAGGGTCATCTTGCTAAAACCAGTCCTCTTTATCAAAGACAAAGGAGACACATGTGACCTGGGTGCCTTTCAGGTCAGAACGTGTGGGGATAAAGGTTGCTTTTCTTCTCTATAGAGAGGGCAACCTCTCTCCCCAGTAACCTTGTTTGCAGGCAAGAGCTGAGAGACTTTTGTATTGTTTGATGACCTTCACTTTCCCATTTAAAAAAAAAAAAAAACCCTCTTGAGCACTATTTCTTCTTCCAAAGCCAGATTTGTATATCAGGAGGTCAAGGTATATTTACTTGTCCCCAAACATGTCATTTACATTTGTCACTCCAGTTGACTTGTCTGTGATTAAGCACCTTCCAAAGGTACAGCTTGTCAAAGCTGTCACTTGTTATCTTTCCCTTTGTTTTTCTTCCTGTACACGTACACATCACTGTGAACCCATAGGCCTTGGCTAGGCTGAGAGACATGCTGTCTAGATGAAGGAATCTTCAGTGGTGAGAGGTATGGGATGTAATTTGGAGACTACCAGTTTGAATGTAATAAAAAGGTTATCATGATTCTATTTGACATTCAGTAAGTACGTTATTGTAGAAATTCTCTTGCCCCTGAGAATTCAGCTTTATCTTATTAAATCTGTCACAACCCTATGAAATAGACAGTTATTCCCATTTAACAGGTGAAGAGAGTTGACATCGAACTGCATTCTACAAAGTACACTCAGCTAATGACTAGCGGGCCTGGGTTGAAGTTCAAAACAGTTCAACCTCAGGGTCCACTCTGTAACTTTACTTAGAGATATACTTCTCCTTCCCACATACAGAACCCAGCTTACATTTACCCTATTCTGAAGTCATGTCTGTCAGTGAAAGAGAAAGAATTAGTTTCAGGTATCAAGAGAGTTTCATTCTCTTTGCCAATGGATATTTCTTGTCTGGACACTGGATACACTTCTGGTCAATATGAGGCAGAAATCAGCTTGAAGGTCTGGAAGAATATTCTTCAGTGAGAAAGAGAAACACTGGAGAAGGCACCTCCCATTTTCCACATGTCTCTTTTGATCGCGGTGGGCCCACATGTGAGGTCTTGCTGTGTTGCAATCCCAGGAACAGAAACAATGGAGGGCGGAGTGAAACATGGAAATGGGAGGTGTGTTGAGGTATTGAATTAAGCAGTACTGTGGTCAGTATACCCTGAGCCCTCTTGGGAGATAATGAACGTCTCAGTTACACAAGCCTCTAGTTGCACATTCTATTCCTTGCAGTTGAAGCTTCCTATCAGATACACGATGATGCAAAGATGAGTGTTACATGGTACTTCTCAGATCTCACAGCCTCCTTGCAAAGACAGCGGGGATTCACCAGTGGTAGCATGAATCATGTCTAACAGCTGGCACACTCCCGGTGCTTTGGGGTGACACAGGGGCGTGTGCTTGGCTTATGCTGGTGGAAAGGGAAGTTATCAGAGAGGAGGTGGCTTCTTGGGTGGAGTTTTAAATCAGATGGGCCTTACCCTCAGGTTGGTGAGTTCAAAGGCAGGGAGATCCTAGTTGTATGTGATTGGGTTTGTTTGAGTTGGCACCACTGGGTTGGAAAGGACACAGAAGAACCTGTGGGAATGAAATAGAAGTAGATAAGTAGAGGCAGCAGGAAGCACCCTCTGAAGTCTTCATGAAGGGGCACTGTAGTAGACACATAAGAGAACACAAGGGCAGCAAATATGACTTTCACACATTTATTATCTGTGTAGTATTTGTTGAAATTGTCTTCTGTGCAAGCTGCTGAGCTCCAGTCAAAGTGGCAGCTTTGAGTATTGGACTATAAACTCCCATGTGCCTGAAACCATTGTGGCCACCATTGAGAGTTCAGAAATTAGGCTGTGTATTTGCCCTCAGAAGACTCATGTTTGTTGAAAGAATATAAAGGTGAACCCTATCTTGGTTTTCCAGGTTATTATGAGTGGAAGAGAGGGAAGTAGGCACTTAGTAAAACACACAAAGTTTATTGAATACTATTTTAGAATACAATTTGTGAACATTTTAAATTGCATTTATGAGCTACAGGAGAATATCCAAATAAAGGGGCCAGATTATTATTTTTTGGTCTCTGTGTTTTTGGGTCTCAGAATTTTTATTCATAAGGAAACTGAGAATGATGACTCTTTCCAATTCTTTTAGTTTGACAAATCACTATATTTATATAATGAACTTTTATCCATTTTCACATCTCATTCTCCTTTCTTACCCAGTTCCTGCTGGAATCTACTTTTCTTTTATGCCTGGTTTTTGTGTGGACTATTGAGTTTAACTAGACTTTCTTGCCTGGGAATGGATGGGAGGTTACTTACTGGAGGAAGGTCAACTCATTAGTGGTTACACCACTGGAAAAAAAATGACATCGGTTTCCCACAACAAGTATTAATTGTCAATAGTCCCTTAGGGTGGGTTAGGACCTCATGGGCTTCTTCCTTATCTATGATGAGATGTTGACAGGCTCAATTTTGTGTCTTTTGCAAATAACCTCAGCTGCAGTGAATTCATGATTGTAGTGGCTAGGTCGTGTCCAGAAGACCTCTCTTTACTTTATGGATCATGTATTCTCATATTGTGGCTCTTAAAATTTTTTTGCCCCATATTTTTCAATGCTCTCCCAGCCTTGGATGGGTATGATGTAGCTGTAACATTAGGACTGAGCACCCCGGTATCACTTATTCTGCACATGTTTCTAGTTTTAACTTTCTTTATTGACTGTAAGAAATTTCTCTGATAAAGGCTGTGTACAATCTCAAGGGATGATAGGAGCTGGAACTGACAATAATAATTACTTCCAATGCACATTGAACTTAGAAACAAGAAAGTTGTTTTTGCATGCCATGGACTCATACTTTTAAATTTTGTTAATTTGTCATGCAATCCTGATGATGGAACCCAGGTCCTTTTGTACACCAGGCAAACACTTCGCCACTGAATCATTGACTGGTTTTCAAAACAGGACTTTGGATACATCCATCCATACACTTGGCACTGTCTGGAGATTTGATTTGCCCAGATCAAAACTTGAAGCCTTTGCTTTGAAGGGACTTGCTTTGTCTGATCACCGTTCATTTCTTGACAGTGCTGAAAGTTAAATAAATATAGGGTTTACAGTTGATAATGAAAAACCCTTTGTAGAAGGTGCTCATACAGTAAGGTTGGTATTACACTTGCCTAGCATGTACAAATTAATCGAGTCTGCTCCCTTGCACTGAATGAACTCAGTATAGTGGAGCATGAGTAAGTAGATGAACCTTTGACTTCTTAGCTTCTCATTTCAAGAAAGCTCTCACCTTCTGAATGCTTTCCTATAGAAGAGATCTGCAGAGCTAAAGACCATAGGGACTAGAAAGGGCATTCAGAGCAGAACTTCATCCACAGCAAAAATCTTTTAGTGACTTGTTTGGAGATTTTACAAGTAAGCATGCAGATTTCGTGGAAGGTATTTGGCTGACCTATAATAAAATTTTTTTCTCTCATACATCAATCACCTAATGAACATCCCGAGTCATAGAAAGGGGGATTAATAGGTACCTCCCAACATTGATTAGGAGGGGAAAGGCCAGCTGGATTTGACTGGCAGTTGGAAGAACCAGCAGAATTCTGGTGCATTGAGGCTTCTGATGAACCCAGAATTACAGACTGCGAGAACCATATTTCTTTCCAAAGGCCATATTGATAATTGACTGCTTTGATACCTATAAGGAGAAGTGTCATAGCAGTAGACAAGGTCCTTTTTATAATCCTGCATTTATTTAATTGTCATCACTAGTAACAGCAGCAGCTGTCACTTTCTGAGTACCTATACTGTGAGGATAATAATGCATTCATCTCACTGAGGTTCTGGGAAAACTGAAAGCCTATAAATTGCTTACTGTAGCCAGCTTTGGTAAAGCACCACATAAAATTCACTGTGCTGTGCAAGATCCCACAATAAAAGCCTTAGGGCTTATGGGAGAATGAGGTTGGAGAAAAATCATTCAGGGACTGGAGAGATAGCTTGGCAGTTAAGAGAACATACTGCTTTTGCAGAGAACTGGAGTTTGATTCTCAGCCTTCATACTGGCCATCTCACAACTGTCTATAATTCTAACTCCAGAGGATCAAATGTCCTCTTCTGGAGTCTGCAGGCACTACTCTCAAATGCACACACACACACACACACACACACACACACACACACACACACACAAGTTAAAAAAAGGAAATTTGTTAAAAAAAAGTCCATCAATGATATAGCCCTAGCGTCTGAATTGAGTGTCATCTATGACAAAAGGAGGGACCTAATGAAGTAGTAGCAGTTCTACTTACTATAAGGTCTGAGCCCAGCCTAGTTTACAGAGTGAGTTCTAGGCTAGACAGGGCTTCACAGAGAAACCCTGCCTCAAAACAAACAAACAACCAAACACAAGAAACAAACACAAAAAAATAAAAAAGAGCATTTCCCCCCAACTCTGTTACAGAAGTCTAACAAATCAGGGAGAATACGGTAAAGCTGTATTAGAGCATTAGCTTTATGGACGTCATCAATGACCAGATCCCGGATAATCCTGCATTGTGAAGTTCTCATATACTTAGGACACTGAACAGCCACAAGCCCATTGTTTCCAAGAGAACAATAGACATAAAATTCAATGATATGAAATGTTTTTTTTTTTTTTAGAATTTAAATTTCTCAATGAAGATCATATATTACAGCATTATTTATCTCTCCTCCCCACTCCAGCTCTTCCCATCCCTACTTCCTCTCAAATTCATGATCTCTTTTTAAATTATTGTTTTATACACACACACACACACACACACACACACACACACACACACACGCATACACACACGCATACACACAGTAGTCTGAGTTCATTTAGTGTTGCTCATATGCGTATGTGTTTAGGGAAGACCATTTGGAATTGGATAAAATATCAGGGACCTCATCTCTGGAAGAGAAGACTTATACTCTTTCCCTTAGCAGTCATTAATTGCCTGTAGCTTTTCATTTAGGGCTGGAGGCTTGTAAGATTTCCTTCTTCTATGTTGGCATGTCAATTGGTGTCATTGCTTAGGTCTTCCCTATGGTTGAGATTTCATGGGTGTAGCTTCTCTGTCCTATATAGAAGATGGTTTCACAGCAGAAGCCCTAGTCTTCTGGCTCTCTGGCATATTTATGCTCCCCCTGCATGGGTCTGGCCTAGGCTGTCTGCATATATGTTAAAGTTGTGTAGCTTAATTTTCTTCTGGGTCTCCTAACAGTGGGATCAGGGCCCATATTTGACTGTTTTGCTTGCTTTTGGGACTCCTCTCATGCTCATTTGCCTTGTCCATCCTTGATATGAGCAGAGGTACCTAGTCTTACTGCAACTTAATATTGCTTGTTTGATATCCATGGGAGGCCTGCTCTTTTCTAAAGAGAAATATAGGAGGGGTTTGTGAGGGGGTACAGTGGGGGAAGGGGGCTGGGAAGAGAGGAGGGAGGGGAAACTTTGGGATGTAATATATGAAATCAAAATAAATAAAAAAATTAAAAAACTATTTATTCACCCCTTTCATGATTTTCTTTGAAGTATATTTAGATGCTATAAAATCTATTTCTCAGAAAGAAAGCTTCTAGGCTAGTTTGTTTGATACCTCCAAGTCTTGCTTATAAACTGTACTGTGTTTTCAGCAATTGTTAGTGTTCTTGGTTGCCTTCCAAAACTTGAAGGTAAAATTCTATTGCTGAAGAATTATTTTTTAAGCAGTAAAAGATATTAATATTTTTGTAAATATACAAAGAAATGAGCATTATCAGTATGTTTTTGAGCATATATATATATATATATATATATATCATACTTTGTTATTAGTTGCTTATTACTGACCTCATTCAACAAAGGTTCTTTATTAAAACATACTTCAAGAACAATAAAAACCAAAATAAATTAACAATACTGTTTTTTAAAAACATTGTCAAAATATAGTCACTATTCATATAACTTCCATTATTTTCTGTTGTTCAGATTAGCCTTTGTATAAATATGTATTTTAATATTTTTCTATCTCCCTAACTTCTTCCAGATCCTCTCCATCTCTCCATCCTCTCAACTTTACATCCTTTCTCTCTCTATCAAAATATAACAAAAAGAAAATTGAAGCAAAGCAATCAACCAATAAGATAAAACCCAAACAAAACAAACAAACGAGCAAACAAAAAACCAAAAAAAACCCCAACCCCTAAAAAAACATGGATACCTTTTAAGAGTCTTTTGAATTGTAAGTTTTTTGTTTATCTTTTGTTTTATCCCATATTTTTTTTATTGTTGAAGAAAGCAGATTGATTGGAGTTTGCTGAGTTTCCTAAATTGAGAAATGATTCAATCTCTAATTTGTGTTAATGAAGGCATTACTCTAGCTCTTGTTTTTCTTAGATTTTGACATTTCAGCATAAGACCTTAATCAGATTTGCTTTTAGACTAATATTTTGTGTGTGTGTGATCAAATATACATAGTAAAAACCTTACCATTGTATGCATTAAGCTTATTCGGTGTCAGTGACTAAGTTTAGTGTTTGTAGCCATTTCCCTGAGCATTCCCTCTAAGAGGAATTATGTGTCCTTTAAATGCTCCCTCTGTCTTCCATGATGCCTCTGACAGTCGTTCTTTCTTCCTGTAAGGGAACATATTCTAAGTTACACAGTGAATGTCTGAAAGCCCAAAGGTTTAGTACCAAATCCTGCCACCTTTTCCTCTCGTAAGTAGCTAGCTATGATAAATGTAATTAATACATCAGGCAAGTAAGATTTTAATAACCAATAATGAAATAGGATAATTATAACAATATAATAAAGCCTATTTGAACCTTATGCATTAATTATTTCTTTAACTTTCAACTTAGTAGTTTAAGACTGTGGTTGATGGGAATTAATGAAAATTGCAGATATGAAAACTTGGATCAATATGGGAAGACCATATTCCAGTTTCTGCCACTTAGTTTGTCTATTCTAGGTGTTTATCTGTCCTCTCCCCTTTTTTCTTATTTCACTTTGCCTAAAACTTTCCCAATTCACCTACATCATGACAGGTATAAGCATTCTCTCTTGTGACTACACCCATTCTGTTTATCCATTCACTTGTGGATAGACTTTTGGATTGTTTGGTAATAATACTCTAAGGATGACATTTGTACATTTTACAAAGAGATGCATGATGCAAATTTTGTTAAAGTCATGTAAATCTTGATTTTCAGATTCAATTTCTAAACAGAAGTTTCAGGTATTCATGTCTTTGGTGGTTCTCTATTTCTTCCATCTTTGGTTTCTGCCTCTCTGCGGATCTATCACAAATCTTTCCACTCCCCATTTTGTATCATAGTTTGTACTACAAATACTCTTCTCACCTTAGAGAGACCCAGCTTCCCTCAAGGACTGCTCACCAGGACCGTCACATTTCACAGCTCCAATCAGAGTGGACAATTAACAATGTCTGGCTGTTTTCTTTCTGGTTAGTTTCAAGCTTTTGTTTTATTCTTTCCTATGTAATGATACCTTCTCCTCTGAGATACTTGCCATGCAGTGAGCATCTCTAAACGTTCTAGTTGGTTTTTCCCCGTTCTTTATTTTATGTTAGAACGTTTGCTCTCAGCTGAGCATCCTTTTTCTTACTCATCTTTCCTCATTGATTCTTCTTTTTTGTCCATGTTAACGTTGGCCTTCTTGGCTCCGCCTCAGGTGTTCAACCTTCTAGTCCTATTCTGGCTGATATTCTTGCTTAGTGGTTCCATTTCTGAGAACTTTGCCTCGGCTGTTATCTACTTTGACCGTGGCTTCCTAAATATCCATCTTTTCCCTCATCACCCAAGGTTCATTGGTCCTTATTAACTAACCTTGGTTGCTTAGTCGATATCAGAATGATTTTCTTATCAGCATGTGCCCTTGTTTCTGTTGAGTTCTTAAGGTTATGATTCTAAGTCTGGTTAGTACTCCAGCACTTGTCGATAAATGCTCTGCCTCAAGGACAGTGAGTCAGGGACCACACAGCTATAGGGATAGTGGGATCAGTTTTTCAGTGCCTTCCCTCTGCAAGGCCCCTGGGCCACTTGATTTTCCTCATCTTGTTCTTTCAGTTCAAGAACCACTGCTCTTGAATGTCCTTATGCTCCATACCCTATGTTATTACTTCTTGAAGAACCTAGAGTGACTACCCCTAGTGTGATTTTCTTTAAGTTTTTGCATGCCTTTATATATTTCATCTACTTGCATGTCCTTCCTTTAGAGGGATGAAGGACCATCTGACACATATCAGAAACCATGGCACTCATAGCATAGCACCTTGGAATGGAAAGAGTAATAAGTAGTTTGGGCTTGGCAAAATTATAGAAGGAAGCAGAGGGAAGGGAAAGTAAAATCCAGCATGAATACCTGAGAAAAGGTAGCAGAAAGGTTCAGGAAAACATGAATCCTTCTCTAGTCCTGGGAGGAGCTTTCTGGTTCACTATAAGTATTCTCTCATGTCCTTATCTTGTTCTGCTTCCTTTTAAGAGTTGAGGGCACATTGCTTCATCCTTTGGTCTCCTGGGGGGAAGTTATGAATGCAGTGTTTACCAAAAGTTTTGAACTCTGCCCTGTAAATGCATACCGAGAAGCTATGGCCTACAGATTCTGGGAGGGATGGTAAGTCTATGATCCCTGCACTAGGGATCGGGGATAAAATCCTCCTCTGTAGAATATTAGAAATATAAAATCTTTCATCTTTGAGTTATGATGGACCCTCAGAGAGTGTGAACCAATTGTTTCATTTTCTTCTATTCTTGGCATAGTTAACTATGCATCAGCAAGAATATATCCTTGTTTTGTGTTCTTTTTGAAAATTAGCATTTTTGAATATGCTTTAAAACTACTATAATCATCTATAGTTTTTAGTTTTCTAGTCATAAATAATAATTAGGAATACTGAGATGCAAAGTATATAAACTGTGACTGACACAATATGGATTATTCTAGATATATTCCCAAAGTCATCTGTTCTATATCATTACATCAGGGTAAAGAATGCAGGGGTATTTAATTTGCCCTACAGTTGTATCCACTTATCATACCAAGCACTTTGAACCACTTTTACTCCAATGGTGCTGGAGATTAAGCCTAGAGCTTCATCCATGCCAGGCAAGTGGTCTACAAAATCAGCTTCATCTCTAGACCTCAGCAACACTCTTTTCTAATATCAGCTGTGCCATGTAACTTCTATGCCTTTTCATTCAGGGGGTCCTTAACCTGGGACCCAGTCACTAATAGATGAAAGTTCTCATTGCTAGAATGTTTTGAGGTTATCAAGTTATGTGATCTTAGACAAACTACTTCCTCTATTTGTGTCACAGATTCTCATATGAAAATAAGGTAGTTAAGTCCATTGACCTGAACATTAAATGCTAGATTTCTATGTCCTCTGGTTTCTGAGACATGGGAAAATTCATTTCCTTTCTTGGGCTTTAGCTTCTTCACTTCCTTCATATATACTGCAAATACTTATATTCTACCAGGTATTTCTCATTTCACTATGCATTTTTACCATTCCTTCCCCATTGTTTTCAGTTAATGCTATAGTGATTAGATCATTTGTATCCATGGTTTTAAATCTTTTCTCATATGAAGAACTTGGCAACACAATGCTTTAGCAATCCTTCCTACTTCATCTGGACATCTCTGAAAGTCTTACAAGACATTAAGCCTAAAAACACCCCATATGTACCCTTTGTCTTCCCTGTGTCTGTTTTTGATCTGTTTTGATCTCGAGGAATGAGGCTAAGTAAGAAGTCAGAGATTCACTTTTGACTTATCCTTAACCAACCACACCAGTGCATTGGTGATTTGGTCTGCTGGCTCTACTGATCGAACCTTTCTTTGTACTGTCCCTGCCACTGCATCTCAATTTCTTTAGCAGCCAGTCACAGCCTATCCATTCTTGGCTGGGCTTCTGCTCTGATAGCCTTCTGAGTTCTGTACCTGTTTCTTTCCTCCAGACCACTCTCTGTAATGGCACAATCCAATTTGAAGCATGTCTGCTTCTCTGCTTAAAGTGTTTTAAGCCTTACCATTGTGTTTTGAACAGAATCTAAATTCTGTATTGAGCCTCACAGTCTACTTGACCTGAGTCCCAGATCACCTTAGATTGTTGTCTTTATGTTTATCCAACATTGGGTTTCTTTCTCTCCCCTGACCACTCCAATCTCTGACTTGTTTCATGCTCTTCAAATGAGCTGTCTTTCTTAAATTCTCTTCTCTGTGCTCTTTTCTTAGCTTATCTTTTGAGCAGTAGCTTAAAAGCTCTTGCCACCATTTTCTCCCCTATGGTGTTAGAAATGAGATTTAGGTCCTCACACATGCTAAGTAGGCACTCTCCCATTGCGTTATACCTTTAGTTCCTAAAGTTTTATTTGAAAAGAAGCCTAACCTAGTTCAGATTTCTTAGATTATTTGCCATACAACTTTAGAGAAGTTATTTCTCATCCACTGTGTCTATAATTTAAAAATGATAATAACTGTTTGTCAGTGTTGTAAGGGTTAAGCTAGTTTATACACATATTCACATACCACCATCACCATGACTATTGCCACTGCTGCCACCACCACCACCACCACCACCACCACCACCACCACCACCACCACCATCACCATAGCCACCACTAAATCTCTTCTAAATATAAATGTTTCCTCTGTGCTATGGATGGTGTGACTTTGTCTTTGGTTGTCATTTCCTAAGCACTCAAGGCGTCACCCATCTCTTTCTTTCTGGAGTAGGATCCAGGACCTCAAGCATGCTAGATAACTACACTACCACTAATCCTCTCAATCTAGTCTCTGAAAGAATTTTCATGTTTTTTTTGAAGAGATTTACACTTAAAGTCTCCCCCAAGCAGCTTGAATTATAACAGAGTAGAGACTAGTAGAGTGTCTATTGTCTGTAAGTACTCATCATCCATCATCTATGATCCTGCAGGTAACTCATGGTATATTTGAGTAAGACCCATAACTTGCAGATGAAGATGCAGCTCTGAGACCTTTTAAAACCCTTCCTGCTAACTAATGACACACCAGGAGAAGATGTAAGCATTGTCTGTTCCTTTTTTTTTTTGTTTTTGTTTGTTTTTTATTGGATATTTTATTTACATTTGAGATGCCATCCCCTTTCCCCATTTTCCCTCCCTAGAAAACCCCTATCCCATGCTCCCTTTCCCTTTTTGCTTTTATACAATTTTTTTAAAAAATGTTAATCAAAGGTTTTATAAGTTTGGTAATGGTCAATCAGAAGTGTAACCCAATACCCAACCTAGATATATCAACTATCTTTGACTGGTGGAGACACGTGAATATCTGCCTCCATGCCCCACCCTCTCTTTCTCTCTCCTTTTCTCCCTCATCACCTAGCTTTTCCTCTCTTTCTTCTTCTCCTCGCCTTACTCCTTCTATTCCTCTCGGTACTCCTTCTTCCTTAGCTCCTCCTACATATCACCCTTCCTGTTAAAATAAAACTTTTCTTTCAAAATTGTCTGTTCCTTTTAACCTCCTGGTTTACTAGGAAGTCATGATACTTCTTTCTATATTTAACTGTACATCTTCATTACAAGGCTTTTTGTTGGAATTAAAATGAACAAATGCGCATTGCAGACAGTGTTCCGTGGGAAGACTACAAAACCCTGTGTATTACCTCATCACCAAAGTTCTCATAACCTCACGTTCATTTCCTACAAGAACACTTTTTTTTTGTGACCCAAACAACTTTCTGGTCTTGAGATTATCAACTACTGATGTGAACTGGGGGTGAAGTGGCTACTAAAGCTAAGCCTCTTTGCTGCTGTGTGACCTCTGGATGGTCACACAATCACCATGACTCAGTGTTTTCATTTAAAACTTGGGCCTCTGGTTTCTTGCCTTTAACCTCTTTCTCAAGGAAGTTAAGAGGTTGGAGTTTACAAAATGCTTTATTTTGTCCTGGCTCCCCCGGTCACAGGATCCCCTAGCTTTCTCTCATGTCACAATTACAATATGACTTGTCATTGAGTTTCTTTAAAGCCTAAGCTTTTATAATTTACACATCTTGCTATTGATTACTTTTGTAAGCTTTTGTGGGTATCTAGGGAGCAAAATGAAGAGGTTACCTGACTTGGAGTTTTAGATCATTCTGAGATAATAATAGTGGTTAATATTTAAACATGTGTACTATATGCCAGAAGGCATGTTTAATATATAGCAAGAATCACTTCACTGAATATTTGAAATGATACATGTATTGTAGGAACAGAGCTGTGGGTCCATAGAAATTAGGTAACATCACTAGCAAGTCATGGACCTGGGATATAAACACATGCTACTTGGCTTTGCATCCTGAACAAGATTTTGCCTTTGAGAGAAGGTGATAGACAGGATGGCATAAAGGACATTGCCAGAGGACATGATAACTACTTGGATATTGCAGAATGAATAGGAGTGCCTCAGAGACATGAACATAGAATAGGGAAAGGGAAGGGTATAGGAGTCAAGGGAATCACAATCAGAAAGGCAAACCAAACTTGTCAGCTTCCCTCAAAAAATAAGGGCAATAAGAACAGCCCATCAAAAGGGTGTGGTAGGAGATAGTTTATATGAGTACATACATGCAGGCTACCTAGTCCTTTTGCTCAGCAGTGTGCATGTTGGGCATATGTTGAGAATCATGATGGGTAAAAATGTCAAAGATGAGCAAGCGAGCGGTGGTGCACAGCTTGGGTGCCCGCCGCCGGAAGAGGTGTCTCTCCCTCTTCCTGTGTGACTCTCTGGACGAGTCTCATGGGAAAAAAAAAGAATTTACAATCCTAATAAGCCCATATAAAAGATACACAATCCAGGTATTAAAAAAATATCAAAGATGACCTGTCTATATTAATGGTTTCATTTTTGTTGCATGCATGAACCTCTCTCTTTCTCTCTCCCTCTCTCTCTCCCTCTCCCTCTCTCTCTTTCTCTCTTTCTCTCTCTCTCTTTCTTTCTTTCTTTCTCTCTCTCTCTCTCTCTCTCTCTCTCTCTCTCTCTCTCTCTCTCTCTCTTTCTTTCTTTCTTTCTTTCTTTTCTTTCTCAATTTTCCCTCATGTGTAGAGGCCTCAGTTTGACAATTAGGATAATTTTCAATTCAGCAAGCTAGGGCCCCTTAATGTACTCATAGTTCACTGATATGGGCTTTACCAGCTACCCAGTGTGTTCCAGGACTCTTCTACCTCTCTTCTCTAAGTGCAGAAAATATGGGCAGGCTCCCATACCCACCTCACATTTAATGGGCTCTGGGAATTCAAGCTCCAGCCCTAACACTTGCACAACAAACTTTATCCACTGTATCATCTCCCCAGCTACTGTGTTAATGAGTTTCAACTTCATGTGTATACTAGACACCCATGGCTTGGTTAAAAATATTCATTCTCATCAATTTATGCCCTTCCTACCCCTGGCATGGAATTACTATGTATAATACTTGGTATTCAATATAAATTTTGGAGGGTTTGTCTTTGAGAAGAGTTTCAATGTTTTAGCCTAGACTGTCATGGAACTCATGATTCTCCAGCTTCAGCCTCCATAGTTCTGGGATTAAAGGTGTCTATTATGATACTCAAAGAGATTCAGGGAGATAAGATTCTGAATCAACCATGACAGATTGGAGGCCCGTTTCTATGATAGTAAGGATCTCTTTGGGGATTATTGATTTTAAGCTCAGACAGGTGACTTCAGGAAGAAATGGCTAGGTAAAATGTCTAGCTAGCCCATTGATCAAGGGCTATAAAGCTCCACATGATGCATAGTTGGTGAGGTAGTAGGAACTATGCTTTTGTATTATGTTCATTTCCTATGGCTGCTATAACAAATGATCACAAACTTGTAGCTTAAAAGAATGCTAATTCATTCTTTCCTGCTTCACCAAGGCAGAATCCCACAGTTAAGCTCATACCATGGCTATGCTCTTCCAGAAGCATGAAGAGACACCATTTCTTGCTTCCTCCAGCTTCTTGTGGTTGCAGGTATTCCTTGGTTTATGGCTGTATTTCAGTCTCTACCTTCATTTTCTCATGGTGTTTTCCTGGGGATTCTCCCTTTATGTTTCTTTGTTATGGACAGCTGCTTTTGTCCTTAAAGCCTATCTTCTGCATAGGTCCCTTTCCCCAAATCATGTCAAATAGAGAGGTTCTGAGGCTAAAAAAATAGGTATATTTTTCTGAGGCTTCCATCTCACCATCACATCTGTTTAGCCATTCATCCTTTGCAGATTGCTTTGTGGCATGCACATGGTTTGCATGAGCCTTCAATCAGCCCATGAAGCTGCCATGGTGGATATTGATGACCCATTTGACAATGAAGGAGAGTGAGGTGAATCTCAAGATCAAGAAACCTCTTTACAAGCTAATGATGAGTCAGCGCCCCTATTCCCTGGGCATGGGGACTAAGGTGGTAAATGTTGGGCTGTCTCCCTAGGGAAAAGTAGTGGTTTTGTCGGAATAGAGAGGATTAGCTAGGGTTTATTGCATAGCCATAACCTATTAGTAGAAATCTGTATAATTAATATCAAGATGAGGATATAAATTCTTAAATGGCACCAATTTACTTTGTTTACAAATTTTAAGGTTTTCAGTGGCATGAGCTTTTTAGTGATATAAGAGTGAGATGAATATTGTTACTCTCATAGGCATTGTATCAGTATAACACACTTAGGAATACAAAGCTTAGACCCAGTCCTTCTTTAACTTTTTTAACTGATTTGAGATGGTCAGCCTGTGAGTTAAGGGACTATAGCAAATTCATGACTTGGAGTTTATTATAAGGGTGTTCTCTATGTTTTATTTAGAAATAGCTGAGTGGAGTTAACAGGCAACAGTCCAGATTACCTTACATGGATAGCTGGTTTTCAAAACATCAGAAATCCTTAGAATTGACATGACAAACATTTCAGTATTAATGTTCATTTTCATTAGAGACCTGTCTGCTCCGGACAGCTTCCTATGTTAAACTCTAAGAAGAAATTGAGCATCCTTGGAGTTACTCCAGTTGTGGTGAGACAGCCACTAGGCAAGAATGGCCACTTTCCTTCTACAGACAAATTACTGTCCAGAAAAGGACACACTTGCAGAATAGTCGACTGATTATATCTGCCTAGACAGAGTAATCAGCCCTTAATAATTCTGCAGCACTAAGGTCTGTCAGATGATCCTGGACCAGAAGGCAGAAGAACAGATGCTCCAACGTTTCGAAGTAGAGCGAGTGTCCAGGTGTTCAGAGGTCTCTATAAATTGGCTAAGTTTTAGAAGCTATGCTTTGTGCTTCCCACAATTATAGTCAACTCAGTCATTCTGGATTTCTGATGGGGTTGAAAACTTATAGCTATTTACTTTGAGAGAAAAGATCTGAGTGTATGGTCATCAGCTGACATTCATCCTAAAGCCAAGGAAAAAGCCAGGTTCAGAACTAAGTGTTTTAATTAGGATAGATGACAGAGGTGCTGGTTAGTCAACAAAAGGATGGACTGGGTATTAGGACTATCTTGTACCTCACTGGTACAAATAGGCATAATTATGCTCTAATTGTATTTTGAGAGAAAAGTTTCCTTTTAACAGGAAGGGTGATGTGTAGGAGGAGCTAAGGTGGGAGGAGTACTGAGAGGAAGAAAAGGAGTAAGAAGAGGAGAAGAAGAAGGAGAGGAGAAGCTAGGTGATGAAAGAGAGATAGAGGGAGGAGACAGGGAAGCAGATGTTCATGTATCTCCACCAGTCAAAGATAGTTGATATATCTAGGTTGGGTAGTGGGTTACACCTCTGATTGAACAATACCAAACTTATAAAGCCTATGATTAACATTTCTTAAAAAAATGTATAAATGCTAAAAGGAAAAGGGGGCATGGGATAGGGGTTTTCTAAGGGGGGGGGAAATGGGGAAACGGGATGGTATCTGAAGTGTAAATGAAAGATCTAATAAAAAAAATAATTAAAAAAAAAAAAAGAAACCTCTTTACATGAAACTGATTTAGGCTGTGAAAATGTGAGAGGAACAGAGATGACTATGGGTAAGCTCACAAGAGAAAGACAAGCAATATTTAATTATGGTTCAAGAATCAGTGACACATGGACCAACTGAGAAATGGAAATGGGATTTGCCTTTTTCTTAGAGTATTTCAGGCATTAAGATAGTTGTTAACATTTAAAACCAGGAGAGAAAAATGCCTAGATGTTCCCACATCCCTTAAAACATCATAATCTTCAATCGAGACACCTCCTTGAATGGGCTGATGTTAGTAACTGAATATAAGTAGTATCTCTAGCCAAATTACATGTGACCATTACAACTGTAATAAAACTGAGCCCATGATGAAGGGTATTCCATTGTGAAAAGCTCAGAGAGGCAGGCTGGTGTCTGCTCCAGTGGACCCGGGGCTGTGCTGAGAAGCGGACATAGCCTTGCTGGGAAGTGCATGTACAACATCAGCTCTTGTATGGTGACCAGAACTCTTCTATGTAGCCCTTGGTGTGCTACTGTTGTTTGTTGTGAATGGGAATGTTCAGTGAGAAACATTTTCTTCATGGCTCACTTCTGAAGTCCTACAGCATCCCTTAGGTTACACTGACAGAGGAGATATCAATCAAACTGACGTTCTCTTCCTTCCAAAGTCTCCACAGAGCATGCCTGTAGGTGTTTGCATAAACCTATTCTTCAGATGCAGCTGGTTGAAGTATTAAACTCTTCAGTTGATTGCACACTGTCATCCCAGTACCACTGGTTTTCAAAAAACCCCTATAATTTTTACATCTGTATTATTTTTTCTATTACTCATTGTACAGACAATATCCTAGTGTACCTTCTATTTATAAGTGTTTTAATATGACATATATGGAATACAATGCTTGTAATTGGCCAAGTTAAATTACACAAATGATACTGTCCCAATAATCTCATTGTCCTTCTTCCTTTTGGAGATATCCCAGGGTTTTAAGATTCATCATGCTGCATACATGCATGGATTGCCAGGTCACTTTTTCTGGGTACTCTGAGGCATACATACTACCTAATCATATCTGTTCCACCAATGATGATCATGAGGGTGGGAGTTTTCTTTCTCTGCTATGTACTGGGAAAGACCAAGCAATCCTTATTTGACTAATGGACCCGTGGGAAGAATATTTTGGGAAATATACCTAAGAGAGAGTGTGTGCATAGGGGGTGGGCGGTTGGGCCATATGGTACATGCACCTCTAAGTTTGCTTTCTAGAAAAGCTGCAGTGTTTCCCTCCACCAGCAGTGGGTGAATGGACAAAATACCAGAAACCCATTGCTCAGTGTTTTACAGCTTTGCTGTTGTCTCGTTTCATCTTTATTCTGTGAATTATATTGCATTGTTAATTATGTTGAATACCTGCCTTATGCTTTGTGGCCCTTTTCAGGCATTCTTCAGTATGTTAGTTCTCATGCTATCTGACTTTTCTGTGGTGGTTTCTGTTCCCTTCCTGTTGCGTTCTGGATCACACAATCTTTGACTGTTCCTGCATCTCACCACTTCATAGATGAATGGAGTTTGTTGGTCCTTATAGCAGGTGAGTTTGCTTCCATGAGTCAGAGTGCTGTCCTCATGATCAAAGCTCTGACTAGCTTTCTGCAGCTGAAAGGAAGGGTAGTTAGTTATGGTAGGCTCTCCAATAAAACCTGTGCCCACTGCAACAAACTAGTCCAAATGGAAAGTCATAAAACAAGAAAAGATAACTATTTTATTGTTTTGAAGGTCAGAGCTTAAAATCAATCCTATTGAGCTGAAGTCAAGGTAATTTCTTATCCATGCTACTTCTGGAGGCTCTGGGGGGTAGAGCCTCCTTGCCTTTGCAGCCTGAGACTTCCTTGACTCTTAGATGCTTCAATCTCGTCTTTGTTTCTATGTTCACATGGCCTCTTCAGTGCATCTAGTCTTTATTGACCCTTTCTTGTAAGGGCACATGTAAAGGTGTCCAGAGCCTACCTAGATGATGTTAAGATAATAAGTTTATCTCAGCTACAAGGACTGTGGGCCTAGGATGGAAGTAGGAGGGAGGAAGGTTTGAGGTTAGATACAGAGAAAAGATGAGAGGCTGGGTTGCTATCAGGTATATGGCCTAAGCAGATAGAAATAGGGTAGCAGCCTTCTGGAAAGGCTACATAGAGAACTTTCATATAGGTAGGCATTTCTTTTGATGATACCTATATTACTAGTAACACCTATATCGCCCAAATATTCATCTGATTTGAGAGCAAATATTTAGACAAATACTAGAGTTGGTAGAAATAGAGGTGAGATGGCCTAGGTCCTATGTAATTGAACTGAATTTAATTTTTAAAGAGTGAGCTTTTAGGGGAATATTTAGTATCATATAACTATTTAGTATTTATAAAATGATATATTTTCTTCATTTGATTCGTTTTTGAGTATGTATTGCTTGCCAGGTCCTTTTGCGGAAGACTGATGTGTCAAGGTGAATTTGACAATGTTACAGAGAGCTTCCACTACAAAGGGAAGGGAGTTGACACCTGAGAAATATTCAGGTGGAAGCCACTGCTACAGAAAGAAATACTGATGAGACCAAGGTAAGTACTGCTAAAGAGGGCAGGTTGTCTTTTTATATATACAACAGTTGGGAAGGACCAGAGTGTATGGAAGGAACACTGGTAAAGAAGCTGGACTTAGCGCCTACACCTTTGTGGCCTTGGGTAAGTTATTTTGCTAACTGTGTTGATTCTTCTCCCTATGCAAAGTGAACAGTAGCAGTGTCTCATCTTGCTTTCAAGTTCCTAGACAACATTTCCTTAGAGAGGCTGCATGGGTGTTCCCTCGATTTTTGGTAGAATTGTGACAGTTTTGGTCAACATAACAAGGAAGAAGCAACAGTGGGGTTTCCGAAGCTAGACTCCTTAAATCCATGTGGGGTCAGTTGCCTTTGCTGGACCACTAGTTCTCAGATCCCTAAGGTACACATAAGCAGAACTATAATCTTGAAAACATCCTCATAGATGTCATGAAGCAGCCTTCAAGCTAGCCAAGCCCAGAGTCCTCTGATGCTCCAGCACATGACTTTCCAGTTACCACAACCATTTGATTCTGCCCAGCTAAGGTTCAATATGCAAGAGATGAGGATAGCCTTTTCACAGAGTATTCTGCATTTTATGACCCACAGGCCTTGTGGACTTGTGGACCTTGTGGACAGTACAGGCTATCTTCACAGTCTATGTTGTTTGCCATGTGGTGGTCCCTAAGATGCAAAATTTTTTTACTTCTTTGCATGTTGTATGGCTAAAATGAGTTAATGTATACAAATTTGAACAACACAATGATTTTATGTATGTACATCAAGGTTTATGTATGCATAGATGGATTGTATAGTGTATGTGTGTGTGTGTAGGCAAGATGTCAACACTGGGTGTCATTCCTCAGAAGCCATCCATCTTACCTGAGATAGGCTCTTTCATTGGGACCTGGGACTTACCAATCTATAGGCTGGCTGGCTAGCAAATCCTGCGGATTCTCTTGAGAATGCTTCCTCAGTGCTGAGGTTACATGTGTCTGCTGTCATACCCAGATTTTTATGTATCTTCATGTTTTCAGGGCACACTCTTTACTGGCTAAGCTCGGAATAACCCAGCTGAGATGTGTTTCTTGTATGCAGCAGAATGATGGATCCTCTTTTCACATCCATTCTGTTAGCCTGTGTTTTTTCATTGGGGAACTGAATCTATTAATATTAAGAGATATTACTGACTAATTATTTTTGTTTCCTGTTATTTTGATGTTTGTGGTAACACACACACACACACACACACACACACACACTTTTTTTTTTTTTTGTTTTGGTGGTATGGGGTTATTTCCTGTGTTTTCTCGGATGTAGTTAGACTCCTTGGGTTGGAGTTTTCCTTCTAGTATCTTCCATATGGCTCAGATTTGCGGATAGACAGTGTTTAAATTTGGTTTTGTTGTGGAATATCTTGTTTTCTTTATCTATGGTGAGTAAAATTTTGTTGGGTATATTAGTCTGGGCTGATGTCTGTGGTGTCTTAGGGTCTACAAGTTATCTTCCAAGGCCTTTCTGGCTTTTAGAGTGTCTGTTGAGAAGTCAGATGTAATTCTGATTGGTCTGCCTTTATATGTTATCTGGTCTCTTTCTCTTGTAATTTACAGTATTCTTTGTTTGTTCTGTACAGTGTTTTGATTATTTTGTAGCAGGAACTGGTTTTATTTTTTGTTGTTGATTTTCTCTCCCTCTTTCTCTGTCTTTCCTCCTCCTCTTCCTTTTCTTCTTCTTGTTCTTCCACTTCCTTCTCCTCCCCCCCTCCTCCTCTTCTTTCTCCTCTCCCCTCCTCCTCTTCTTCTTCTTTTGAGATAAGGTCTCTCTATGTAGCTCTGGGAGTCCTAGAACTCCCTACTTAGGCCAGACTGATCTTTAACTCAGGATCCATCTGTCTCTAATTCCCAAGTTCTGGCATCAAAGGCATGCACCACTATATGTGAGTATAAATCAGTTTTTAATGGCACACACTCACCCATACATGGTTTTGCTTGCTTCTAAAAACAATTATTAGTGTGCGAATGTTAGGGGAGCAGGGCGTGCACATGTCACAGTGCATGTGCGGAAGCCGAAGGACAATTTTGTGGAGGCAAGTATTTCTTTCTACCCTTACATGAGTTCTGGGAATCTGACTTGGGTTACCAGGCTTGTACTTCAAGCTCTTTTACCTGCTGACCCATCTCATCATCCCTTGCCTGTTTTATAAAAATAGAATGGAAAGTGACAGGTGTAACCCCTGCTTCCCACCCTGTCCATCTGCTCCAGCTGTGTGACCTTAATATGCCCTACCTTATGGGTTTTCTGCTGACTGTTTTCTCTGTCTTGGATGGTACCATAACTGCACAGCTAATGCTTTTTCTTTCAAGTCTGAGTCAAATCTTACATTACCCATTAGCCATGCCCTTTCTAATCTTGCAATATATTTCACTTCCTATCCCTGAATCTCTCTACTGCATTTTTTTTTTACATTTTTGTTTTTTCTCTTTCTTTCCTCTTTCTGCTTCTCTCCACACTGTGGTATGTTAAAACTCCAAGATGCACACTTGCTGTGTATATTATACATCTCCAGCCCAACGTTCTTGCTTTATTATGTACAAATCACTGATGTTGCACATGTCCATGTCATGGCTGCACTCGGTACATCATTCAGTGAATGACTATGCATGTCTTATTTATACCATGTAAATGAGCAGGGAGATCCAGCTATATGAGGATTTCACTCTCTCCTGAAGTCACACAAAAACACTCCCAACACAGAATGGGTACAACCCTGAAAGAAGACCTGGAGACATTACCAGATGTGACAGGGGAGTAGAGAGGGTCAACTCAAATTCCAGAAGGGAAAAAGCAGATAAATACAGATCTGCCTCAGAACTTTGATCTAGAGTCTCCAGTTCTAGAAGATATGACTATCTAGAAGATATAGCTATTTAGAAGATATGACTATCTAGAAGATATAGCTATCTAGAAGATATGACTATCTAGAAGACATCTGCTTTGCAGAACCTAGGAAAAGAAGAGAAAGAAAACCTAAAAATATAACAGTAAACAAAGAAAAACTACCTATTTACAGGTTCTCCCTTTTCACTATTAAGAAATTAACATCCTTCTAGTCTTTTGCTTTCTTTCTTTATGTTGTCTCTAATATTCTGGAATTTTAGGCCATTCTGTATCAGTAAGTTAAGTTACTAGTTTTCCGACCTCTGCCAATACTTTTAAACTCATCAAAGAAAGCCAATGTCTCTCTCAGTTTGACTGGAACAGTGTTTTGCTCCTCTCATTCTGTAAGGAGGGTCTGCTTTGTGTGTAATCCAACCCACTTGTATGTAACACTTCAATTTTATTTTTGAGAAGCTGGAATTCTTCTTCATTAAAAGGATGCATCTCCTGGCACTTATCTTCAGGAAGCAGGATGTTTGGGAGAATATACAAAAACGACCACAAAAACAGCTGCTCTATTTTGCCAAGAAGGTTATTGAAACTTCCTTTCATGAAACAGAGAAACTTCTCTGTGCATTAAAAAATTGAGAAAGGGCTAATTCCACAGTC
Organism: Arvicanthis niloticus; assembly: GCF_011762505.2. NCBI lineage: Eukaryota > Metazoa > Chordata > Mammalia > Rodentia > Muridae > Arvicanthis > Arvicanthis niloticus. The sequence continues at coordinate 38,222,229 of NC_047670.1, read as the reverse complement.
TGGGATGCCCTCCGGATTCTTTAGAATCTCCTGTTCAGCAGCCTGTGTCACGTCAAACAGGTGGCTATGTAGAAATGCTATGTAGATCCTCAGTAGGCAAGCCTGTGCTGTGAAGCCAAAGAGCTGCACCTCAGATGCCATCAGATCCACAGACATCTTGTGTTACTTTGGTACCTTCAGTTGTGAAAACTAATACTTCCACTACAACCAAACAAAATTCTATTTTCTTTCCTTTAAGTAGGTACACAGCAGGTACATATCCTTCAATAACCAGTATGAATTCATGACCCTGAAGAAGCAGCTACTCTCTCCCTCAAGTTTCCTTCAGTGTTATTAACTCATGTACTGTCTCTTCTTTTCTGGATTACAGTCCTCATGGTTGAGATTAAATATGGGACATTCCCAGACCATCTCAGTAAGTGTAATAACCTTTAGAGCCCATAGCCATAAACACATAGACACAGAAACCATAGCCTAAAAGACATTTGTTTTTTTAATTCAAAGACTCAAATGTCATTTACTTTGAGAGAAAGCATGGCTAGAGAAATGATTCTTTTAAAATGACTTGATAAGATAATTTTAATCTCTGTATTTTTCTCATTCATAAATTTGCTGTATTAAAAGAATTCAGTGGCCTATGTCTTCTTGTTTTAGAATTTTATAGATGATTGGTGTTGTGCTTACCTCAGCATGGGGCACATTCAACATGGCCCCTTGGGCCTTTGAGCTGTTGAGGGTGTCAAATCCAAGGAAGTGTCTTATTAGTACAAACTCTTAGCTAATTAAATAGCCAGCATGGATCAATCAATAGGTCATTTCTCCACCTCAGCTATTAATGTTTCTTCTCTACAACAAACTGTCTTTGAAAAATGGAAACCTCAACTTTGTCCTTGACTCCAGATGCTCCCCTACAACTATCCCTTTACTCTTCAAACCCTCACAGAGCTGTCAAATGCTGTACAGACTTGTGGTCATGGCTTCCCATTATCTTTCTAACCCCCCACCCTTTTTTAAAAAGCAGAGCCAGATCTATGCTTTTATGCTAAGATCCCCAGTTGCTTCCACATTGTTTAGCTTATCATTGTTTCTGAATGCTTGCCCTCAGTCCATGTTTCATCTTCTGTCCTCAAGGGGCCTCATTCAGCTATCAGATTGTCATTTCATCATCTGACCCCATTGCTCACCCCACTCCTTATGGAATTATTTTTGTTTTCATTTCATGGCAAGAATTGCCTTTCTTTGGATCCTCTTGCCTCTCACCAGAGATCTCCTGTCATGCTTGATGAACTTTTTCTCTATATGCTAATGCCCACCAAGGCATCTCCAAACCAAATCTTTCTACCAGTCTCTAGACTTCTTATCAAACTACATGTTGAGCAAATACCTCAAACTTGGAATGATCAAATGAGAACTCCTGGTTTTTTTTCAAAGTGTTCTGGCCCAACCTTTATTTCTTAGTAAATGTCCCTTCCTTTCTCCCAAGTGATCACTTTGGAGATCACCTTTGGGTCCTCTCATCAGAATCATTCACAGACTCTTATGCATTTGCCTGCAAAATGTTTTTAAAAATGTGTTGAATCTACACCCTTCTCCCCCCACCATTGCTCACACTCTATTCTCAGCCACCCTTAGGTCTTACCTATATCTATGACAGTAGTCTTGCAATGCTCACTCTGCTTCTATGTGGATCTCTTTCTGGCCTGTTCCCTGAATGTGATTTTAAACTCATGCATTGGATTACTTCATTTCTTAGCTCTGACACTTGCTGAGCTTTCTTGTCCTACTAAGAGTAAAGCCCACATCTGTTACAAGGTTGACACGTACCTCTGCCATTACCTGTATCACAGACCACATCACTTATGGCACTTTCCATGGAATATTCTGCTCCAGCTACATGACACTTGCTGATCATCAAATCTTGCATTAGCTGTTCCCTCTGCCCGGAGTGATCTTTTGCTTGGCAGCCCATCCAGAATACTATTCGTATTTCCATCTGATTGTCTTCCTCCAGAGACTTTTCACGAATACGGCAGGGAAACATTCTTCTTTATCTGCTCTGCTCCATTTTCTTTTCCTGCTGTGTTATTTCCTTCGCAGGCATTAGCATAGTGTGAGATATGTATTTATCACCTACCTCCAGCCTTTGCATTATAAGGCTCCTGAATCAGAGATTACTTTTGAAATTTGAAATTTTAAACATTTAAAGCCTCCACACTTAGACGAGTGGACCAGAATGTGGCAGGCAAGAGGAATATGATGAATGAGTAAATAAAACTATCAAGAAAGGGATTCCTCCTTGCAATAGCCTACATTTCCAGAGCATTCCTTAAAAATATATATGATAGCTGCAACAGTCTCTGAAAATCCTACTAGCTACGGTTACTGCCTTTTGGAAAGACCTCATGTCACCAGACCAAAGAATGATGAAGTCTTATATATAAAACCAATCTGAGCGAACATTTAATACATACCTTTATGTTGGTCCTGTATATTCAAAAAAAATGTCTCAACTGCTTCACAACTACCAAGAAACCCATTTTCTGGCCTTGTAGTTTGGATTGAAATCTGTCACTTCTCTTTTTTGAGCCTAAGTCGTGGAGCACTAGTTGAATGTATTATCCTCACGCCAGTCTTTCAAATGTTGCAGACAGCTGGCTTGGTCTTTTTTGGACTTAGTTTTCCAGACTGAACACCTGTCATTCTTTCAATTGCTCTGTATGCAGCATGATTTTGAGCTCACCGTCCAGATCTCCTCTGAATGCTTTTGAATTTGTTGTGCTTTCTCATACGATTGTTTCCCAAAGTGAACCCAGCACTTTCACCAGTCTCTGCCTTACAGCTCAGGTCTGTTTTCTCTTTCTTTCTTTCTTTCTTGCTTGCTTGCTTGCTTGCTTGCTTGCTTGCTTGCTTGCTTTCTTTCTTTCTTTCTTTCTTTCTTTCTTTCTTTTTCTTATGACATGCTTTTTTTTATTGAAAAGGTTTATATAATATATTCTGATTACAGTTTCTTCTTTCCTACCTCCTTTTTGATCTTCCCTGCTTTCCTGTTCACCAAACTCCATGCCCTTTCTTTTTCTCTCATCAGAAAACAGACAAAATAATAAACATTCATTAAAAAGCCCAAACAAACCAGAATAAAATAAGAAACACACACACACATGCACACACACACACACACACACACACACACACACACACAAACACACTGCATAAAGTCACAAAATTAGAAATCACAATATAGGGAAAGAAATAGCAATAAGACAAAAAGATGTTCAAACAAAACATTATTATACAAAAAGTCAACAAAAACACCATTGAATTTGTTTTGTATTGGTTATCTACTGCTGGGCATGGGCCCTACACTTAAGTATGGATAATACACTCAGTGAGACTCCACTGGAGAAAACTAATTTTTTCTGTTATAAGCAGATATTAATTGGCAATAGCTTCTTGGTTAGAGATGAGTTTCCTGTCTCAGTATTCCTATCTGGCTCACACCTATGCAGTCCCTATGCATGTTTTCACAGTCTTTGTGAGTTCATATATATACCAATCTTGTGTTTCTTTGGTGTCCTCCATCCCCTCTGGATCTCACAATCTTTCTGCCTTTTCTTCCACAAAGTTCCCTGAGCTCATAGGGAAGAAATTTAAAGAAGACATGGCGTTTATGTATGAGTTTTCCAAATTTTCTCACTTTGTAAATTGTCCAGTTGTGGGTCTCTGCATTCGTTCCTATCTACTTTAAGGGGATGCTTCTCTGATGATGGATGACCCAGGATGATCCAGGCACTGATCCCTGACACTCTTCTTAAGAGCTCGTGTATTTAGAAAATACAGCATTTCTTTTATCTTGGAGCTTCTGCTATCATCACACAGTGGACTAACATAAGGCATGTACCTGAGTAAATGACCCCACTCCCACCCCATTTCAGAAGATACCTAGAGGCCATGGGTACCACTAAGATTAGCTAGTAAGAGGCAGAGTGATGAAGAGAAAGAGAGCCAGAATGGTATGTGTACAATGAAGAGAGACAGAAGTGGAGGCTTGAGGGTAATGAGGAACAGCCTGATGTGAGTAACATGCAATGTTGCCTGAGGCCATGATGAAGCTAGTCTGGGTCCATGAACCTATAAAAGCAGGGTTCTATGTTGATGACTGTGGCCCATGTTAGTACCAAAGGCCATGAAGTCCTTGGTCTGGGCTGCCACCTGCGTCCATGGTGATGTCAGAGGGCTGTGCAGAGCTGGACTTACCCCAGCTGGATGGTGTGGAAGATCTGGCCCCTATAGCATGAGATTGGCAGAGATTACCCAGCCCCATACTGGCTGTAGCACTCTGGAGAGCATCCTGGCACTCTGTTTGGTCAGCACAGTAGAGCTGGCCCTGTTGGTGGAGACACAGGAGAGCAGGCCCCAGTGATGTAAGTGTGGGAGAGCTGTCAGGCCCAGATTAAGAGCTTGGAGTTGGCCAATCCCATGATTTATCCCATCTATAAAATGTTACCTCACATGAAGGGGTCAGACCTGTAGAACCAAAACTGCAGGATCTCCATTACACAGGGTAACAATAGAATATCTGATAGGAGTCCTGGTGAGGACCCAGTACTGATAGTGTAGCAGAAACCAGAGACTTCAAACCAGACCAATGACTACTACAATGAACGTTTGCAGGAATAGCTGTTTGGGCAAAAGGTGTGACACACCTCAGCTTCTACAGCAATATTGTTTGTTTGTTTTTTCTTGGGGACAAGAGGTCACAAGGGTGAATATGGAGGGACAGGGAGATGAGTAGGATTTGGGTGCATGATGTGAAATTCATAAAGGATCAATAAAAAGTTAAAAAAAAGTCATGCACCTGAACTATTTCTTAATGTTCTTAGTCCCTGCCCCCTTCCTGTTGTTTCTTTTAAAAACTTCAGACTTTTTATTATTCCTCTTCGTCAATGGAAGTTATGATTAAGTTGTTCTGTCCAGGACTTGAAAAGACTGATTTTGAGAAAATTTAAAAATCTTTGGGTAGAACTTCACTTTGATCTCTGAACTTTTTTTCATCAGTTCTTCAGTCTCCTGTTACTGCCTTTGAAAAATTATAACACTGAAATTTAGTTTCTTAATCCTACTGTATGTATTCTTAGTCGCCCTTGTTTTCACAAGTTAAATCTCTGTGTTTTAGTCATGTGTGGGCTGTACAAGCATGTGAATGTTCAGAAGAGCTATCTTTCCTGAGTTAGAACACTATTGGCTCCATCAAGACCCTGGTGATTATGAACACATGGCTCCACTGACTATTCCTGAGGCATAGCTGATAACTTGATGAGAATCCACCATGAGCCCTTGTCTGTATTATGGTCTTCTTTTGTGTCGTAGACTACCACAGGAGATCTCAAGGGCTTTTCTGTTACTACTGACCACAGTGCTTAGAAATTTTCCAGTTTGAGTCCTTAGTAAGACTTGAAAATTAAAGCTTGCTATAGATAAATTGATAATAGCTTCTAGCTCATTATGGCTTCTTGAAAAAGCCTAGAATGAAAACACACAGCCACGTCAGGAAGAAAAGTCAGTATAAACACACATCCCAGTCCATTTGGCTGAAGGAGGACTTTCTTTGTGCTCAGTATTAACTCATTAAACATGCAGATATAACATGTTATCAATATGTTAGTTGATAACAGTTGTGGAAGATAAAAAACCTTGAGTCATAAGGATGTGAAGTCACTTTCTCGGTTCATTTATCTACTGAGAATCGGAGTTCAGGCACTCATTTACTTGTAGAACTTTAAGACTTTCTCCTTCATGCTGTTGTTCACACCTTGCCCTCTGTTCATGTGTTCCTCTTGGTTTGTGGTTCAGTTCTCTGCTATCCCCTATGAGTAACACAGTAACAATAACTGATAGGAACTTAGAAATACGAACTCAGCTATCCCTAAGTGCAATCTCAAGTTTTACCCCTGCTAGCTATGTGGTTTTATGTAAGTCGCATCATACTTCTGAACCTTGTTTTCTCTATCTTTATCAGGTAGAAGCTTGTAATAGCCACAATAGGGTTGTGATAAAGGTTCAGTGTGAAAGTGCTCTGCATAGGGCATGGCACACTTTGGAGATGTCCACAGAACAGATGTTATTGCCACAGTATTGAAATTATTGTTGTTATATAAGGTGGGTGTGACTTCTGCTCAAAGCTTCGAGGCTGCTATGGAGGGGCTTGAGGTTATCAACCCATCGGCTTCATTGCAGCTTAGAGAGCTCTCCTTCCAGCTCTCTAGGAGATATCCTACCCAAATGCTGGATTTACACATTACTCCTGCATCATTTAATGAAAGATTTATCTTCCCAAGTACCCATAGTCCACTCGTTAATAACACGTCTAGGATTTGGTTAGAATTTAACATTTAGTTCCTTCTTGTTTTTGGTTGCAGTGTCTCTCAGTGACAAGCTTCACATTACCTTAAAGTCTCCCCCAGGCATTTCTGATTTTTTTTTTCCAGATGAAAACTCCTCTGAAGTTTGGGCTCTTCAAAATTGTAAGTTGCTCTTGCACAATGCCTAGCTTCTTTTGGCTTTCCAGTACCTGCTTATTATTCATGTTTTGCTTTTAGTCAGAGGTACTTCCTTGCAGGATAAGTGGACTTAAGCCTTCAAGGGTGTCATCCTCATCTCCTGGGAGACAACAAAACACTGGTGACCTCTTTCTAACCATATCCCAGATTTCCAAGCATTTTTCATACATTGTCTCCTCTGATCGCCTCACAGGGCATTATCCACATGTGGCCATTAACCTAGCATACTCTCATTTCTTTGGAGAGTTTCAGCAAGTATCTTGTTCACCAAATCACTGGGTTGTTTTTAATAAAAAAATTATAATTGCTTTTAGCATGAGACTGAAGTGTGTTTGCTCCTTGATAATGCTACCATTTTTTTCTGATATAGTCTCTTAATGGGAGACATGCAATAATCCTTCATTAAAGATGCATGAGGATGCAACGCAGACACTGCAGAAATTGAGATTTGACCAGAGTCCAGGTCAGTCTTTCACAAGCTGTATGAGTTTGAGTCAGGCATTTGTTTAATTTCGTCTGCTAAAATCAGGTTACCTCGTTCACTGTTTCATGGGGTTGGTGCAGGTATTAGAGAACATGAAACGTTTAACACAGTCTCTGATCCATAGGATGCACTAAAAGATAGTTTTAAACTGAATATTCTTACCTATGGTATAACCAACCTTGCTTCAGTTGCTTCACATATATCATGCCAATAAATCTTCCCAGACATGTTTCAAGAGCTCTGTGACAGATTTTGAGTAACTTGGCCCTGAGCACAATTAACCATGACGAATAAAAGGCAGCACCTACCTAGATTTATCTGCTGCTGACACGATTGTGTTTCCTTCTGTCTTCCTTAGTCTTCAAGTTTTCCTTATTCTAAGTATGTTTGAGGTCTTAGTTTGTCATTGCTTAAACTTGTTGATCCAAGCTGACATCTTTAATTTCTAATTCTGTGCTTCACGCATAGTTGTTGATACCTTTCAGTTTAATCTGTCAACCACTGTGTTAGAGGCTGGGTTATGTAGATGAAGAAACCGGGAATTTTCTCTGAGAGAAGTCACATATAAAGTTCAATGAAAGGATGTTATCCTGAAAGTCTTGGTTGAAATGCTAAGATAATGGATTAGCCATATTCTGAAATGAGATGGACCACCCAGGGAAAACATGTGGGAGGAGTTGTTGTTAAGAGCCCTTAGCAACCTGAGTGTCTTCTGTCCATAAAAATATGGAAACACCAGGTGAGGAGATGATTTGGAGAGGACTTCCTGGCTATGTCAGCTTGTATACTGAGCTTAATTCTATTCTGAAGGGCTAAGCAATGCTTGAATTCTACCTTAGTTTTTTGAGGAGGGATTTATTTAGCAAGAGTCATTAGAGTGTATCATTTGTAACTGAAAGTTGCAATCTGAAGTAGGCTTTAGATTGTTGTTCTTTCAAGACGTTGTATGATTAATGGTCTACAGTAGAGATGGAAAAATTGGCCAGGTTATCCTTGGAAGTATGGCTGTTTTAATGACTCTAGCATGGATATAAGCATAAGAACTCCAGTGTGGCTCTGATCTGGACAAAGGTCTCAGATGGAGCTTTGGGAACATTTCTGGAATATATTGAGGGTGTAAGGAATTAGAAAAACTCAATTGGTTGCACTAGTTGGTAGTGGGATAATTTTACAAAGGTAGGGGATAATTTTTTTCACTGAATACATTTTGTAGGGAATATAGTGAAATTGCTTTCTGTTCATACTCACTGTATCCATAACATTATTTACACCGGACACCAGAGTGGATCTTGTTCAATGGGCACTGAGACTATTAAAAAGTTCTTTGATGTCTTTTTTTCAGCATTATTTTTACTTCTGGATAATTTACCTTTATCTCTCTATTCTCTGTGTTCCATACCTGGACTCAGCCTTTCAAGGTACATGTCTGATTCCATTCTTCTCACCCTGGCTACGTTAAGTATTTTTATGAACGTCCATAACATTCTCTTCCTTCTTCACTATTTGTTCTGTCCTCTTCCTGATCTGTCAAAAAAGAAGATTTCAACACTCAGGAATAGAGCATTTTCACCCAGCATTAGAGGGCAAGCTAGTTTTAGTTTACTGCGTTCAAAAACTGGCTGTGCTCTTTCCTTCACACCTACCTTGTCTTGAAAACCCTTTTGACATAGCCGGTTAGAAAGAATTTATGGAGAACACAGGCACTGTTCTGTGTTGACTTGGACCCATTCCTAGGGTCGTTCTCTATTTTAGGATGGGTGCCATTGGTACCCTTCCAAGTAGTGCTCCCTTCCAAGTAGTGCTCCCACCCTTTAGTATCACTCCTAGTTTCCCCATAGTATTACAAAGATTTAATACTACACACTGGGTGATATGAACATCAGCAATTTACTTTTGTATGTTTCTGGAAGACTGGACACTAACATCAAGATGTTTTATAGACACTTGGTTGTTTTAAAAACCAAGAGTGCTGCACAAGTCTTGCCTGAATTCGAGTCATCCATGAGCCAAATTCTTGAGTTCTTAGCACTCTTCCAATACTGCCTTTATCTTCACATGGAATCCCACCTGTATGCATTCATGCTTCCAAATTTTCTTTTTATAAGAAATCCAGTTGTTTTCAAGCAGCAGCACAGATCACGGACATCTGCATGGCTTTTGGTGGTAACAGCATGGCCATGAGCATTAACATGGTTTTAGGTGGTGGCATAGATCATGGACGTCAGCAAAGTCTTTGCTGGTAACATGGGCCACAGACATCAACTCGGCCTCTGAATGCAGCAGAGCCATGGATCCTAACATAGCCCTTGGCAGTAGCATAGACCACAGGCATCAACGTGGTCTCAGGTGGCAGCACAGGCTATTCTTCTTTTTAAAAATTAGGTATTATATTTACATTTCAGATTTTATCCCCTTACTCCACTTCCCCCCACCACCCAGAAACCTCCTACCCCATTCCCCCTCTTCATGCGTCTATGAGGCTAGCACAGGCTATTCTTAAATGCATGGCCCCCAGTGGCATAATTGCCCATGGACATCAACCTGGTTTTAGGTGGTATTACAGGATGGAGCACATTATGTAAAATTTCCAAATAACCAATAAAAGACTATTTTATCATCATAATAATGATACTGATAAAATAATGATGATGGTAATGATGATGATAATAATAATAATCATGATAAAATAATACCAGTTGTATTATACTAGGAACCCTGTCTTCATTTTAAATGAATTTATCTTATTTGCCATATCTTGATGTCCAGATAATCTCACATTCTGGGGATTAGAATATCAGCATATAAATTGGGACTTAGGGGTAGGGCATCTAGAAAATGCATCCCACAACAATTATCTGTAATCTTTTCTAACTCTTCTAGAATATATTTGTTCCTAGTTCTTCAGAGAAGCCTGCCCGGTGTACACATTATATACCCTGGTCTCTCAAAACAACCCTCCTGTAGAACCTGGGCCAATTATGCTTGAGTGCCTTTCATATTCCCATTAGAAATGTTCTTATTTTTCCCCAAATTTTTCTTTTTTTTTTTTCCTTCTTAACATTTTGACTTTGCAATTCAATTTGTATTTCTGATTTGGACTCCAGTCTTCTGGGTATTAAAATGTCAGCTTTCTCCAACAGTAGCCTTTGGCTCAGCTTTCCCTTTGGCTTTTGGGGCCTTAAATTTGTTCTTGCTCCAGTTTTATGGAATCCAATTCCGATCTTGCCAGAATCCAGGCTGGCAGTTTTGCCTCTGCTTGAAGCCACTTAGTGAGTTTGGCAAGGGTCTCAAGCACCCCTTGTGGTACACCAAGATAGTGGAAAAAGGGATGGATGTAAGCTCAGTAAAATGAATTTCCCTGTTCTTGAGAACACATAGCCAGGTCTCATATCCTTGTCCTCAGATAGGTTCCTGGTTTTAAAAGATGGAATATAAGCACAAACTTTGTACATGCCTGTGGCCCGGTGTAGAATAAGCATCTTTGCCATTCTCTGTGTTCCTTTTTCTAGTCCACAGGGGCCTTGAGGGCTCTAGAGAAACTTTTGCAAGATGAAATTTTGCCTGGGTCCATGAGTTACACGATAGATAAACTATTCACTGAATCCTTGAGTTGAAGACTGACTGTTACTTTTTTTTTTTGGGGGGGGGGTTGTTTTTTGTTTTTGTTTTTTCAAGACAGGGCTTCTCTGTGTAGCCCTGGCTGTCCTGGAACTCACTCTGTAGACCAGGCTGGCCTCGAACTCAGAAATCCACCTGCCTCTGCCTCTCAAGTGCTGGGATTAAAGGCGTGCACCACCACTGCCCGGCGAAGACTGTTACATTTAAGAAAAAAATAATGCTCATGGCATTTGAAAAGTTTTTAAGCAAGTAGATATAATTGCCCAAACTAAGAAGTCTGAGTAATAAAAATCGAGGAAAGGTGAATTTTTCATCTCAGTTTTCTTGTTGGTTTTGAAGAATGGAGCCAACACTTCTGTTGGCTAAAGTGAGAGAGTCTTTCTGGAGTGTGCCAGGGCTAAAGTTCACCTTCTACTAATTGTCAGGGACCATGTTGAACCCTTTATTTCTCTCTCTCTCTCTCTCTCTCTCTCTCTCTCTCTCTCTCTCTCTCTCTTCCTCCCTCTCCCTCCCTACACACACACACACACACACACACACACACACACCCCTCCTTCTTTAGCTTTATTTGGCAGTTATATATCTATTTGTTAAACAGTTGAAATCTTGTGTAAGGTAAAATCTTTTGTGCTTGTAGAGAGGGAAAAAAAGAATGAAATGGACAGTAATAAAAATTCTCTGAAGGGGACAGAAGGGAAGGTCACCAAGTAACCCAGTCTTTTGAAGAGTCTACCAGGTGAGCACTCAGTAAGCAAAGCACTTAGTGAAGAGGAATGGAGAGAGGGGTAACATGGAAATTAGGGGTGAAAGAAATCTAGAAACTTCAATTAGCAGATACTTTCAAACAAACAAACATGATGCAAACAGGCCGTTTTCTTTCTTCTTTTTCTTTTTTCTTTTCTTTTCTTCTTTTCTATTTTCTTTTTTTTCTTTCTTTTTCCTTTCTGCTTTTGTTTTTGTTTTGCCACAGGGGTCTCCTGCAGCCCACACGGGCTTTCAACTTGCTATACAGCCAAGGATGACTTTGACCTACTAATACTACTGCTTCTTGTGCTTACCTCCTTCATGCTGTGATTATAAGCATATGTCATATACCCAGTTGATGAGGTTCCGAGGGACTGACCCTAAGACCTTATGTATGCAAAGCAAGCACCCTACCAGTCGACTCCATTGGAAGTCCCCAAACTGTTTTTGAGTATGTTTTAGGTTGGTTGTGGCCTAGCAAAAGGAGCCCAGAACTCTGTATTCTGGAAGTATTGCCTGTATTCTGGAAGTAAATCTGCATCTAAGTCTCAATTCTGCCAATTCATGTCCCACAGACTCTGAGGACCAGGGCCCCAGACCTCCCTTTTCTTCTCTGCCAAAAAAAATCCTCCTATGTTACAGGGTTGCAATACCTAATTTGCCTGAACTCTGGCCTGCCCTTTAAACTTAGATGCTCTGCCAGTACATTCAGTAAGGTTGGGTCCCAACTTTTCCCATCACAGCACGTTCTCTAGAATGAGTACAGATTGTGAATGATTTTGCAAGCCAGGCTAGGGAGTTTGGATCTGCTTTGGGGTGAAGGAGAAATATCAAGGATAATGAAGGCCATTAGAACCTTGAAGACTGGCTGTACCAACCAATTGCCCAGAGCACTGCTTAGTTTTCATCTTTCCTCTTTGGGTGTTAGGAAACAAGAGGATATTAGATGGTTCCATATTCATTCTCAAAGTCCTATATAATTTCCTCTGGAACTTTCCCTTTAGGGGATGCAGAGGAGCCACTGCAGTGCATCCTCATTATATTCAGAGCTGGGTTTCTGTTATTCTAGGACACATGTACTCAGAGCCCTAAGAGGCAGTTGTCATTAATTGTGCTTCTTGCCCAGCACGTATGAGGCCTCACCAGTAGCCTCCAAATGCCTTCTAACCAGATGTCTGGGGAGACTCAGACTTTGGTCTCAGCAGCAACTGGATTCTTGGTGAAAATAAAACTATTGTATCAGGGTCCTTACTACTAACACAAGGGATCCCAGAGGCTTTCAAAAGTGTCATTGACTCTTCTTCTAACCATCATCTCCTGCTAAAATAAACAAAATAAGACTTTATGGATCTAAGAATCTCAAGCAGGATGAGGCTCTGCCAGTCTAACCAAGTGTTTAATTATAGAAGGCCTTAGAGGGCTGTTAAAACCATCTAAGGGATATATTTTTCTTTGAAAAACACATAGTTTTAAAATTATTGCAAAAGTTAAAGGTGTCAGGCTAAATCTATCTTCTTTTTAGTCCTGTCTGTAAAAGTTAAATCAGAGGTTGTTGCTAGGGAGTGTCAAGTATTCTGGTTGATCAGCCATCCTGACAACTGTAACCTGCTGGGGTTCAGTGGGGTTCTGTTGCACAGAGAGTGCACATGAGACTGAAGAAGCAGTTCTGCAAGCAGAAGAGAAACTATTGACAATGGAAAAGGCTGCATTTCTATACTTTCTCTGAAGCTATCTGTTATCAGACAAGCTTAAAAGCTCATACTTTTACTCTAGGGGTCAGTGAATGGGAGGCCTTGCAATCTATCCATCCTAGGACTCTTCTTTGGCCTGTTAATATTAGCAAAAACCTTGTGTCTGCTGCTCACTGAGTGGTCTGAGATATATATATGTCTTTGTGTGTGTAATTTTAATTCTTTGAAATGTACATTCTTAAAAAATTTAATGAATTTATTTTATACTCATTTTTCATGCACTTTATTTTGATTATATTACTTTCCCAACCACAAGGCTTCCCAGATCACCCTCACCTTTCGATCCACTCTCATATGTAAAAGTAACTTTAATTCTCCAGATGTAATTGCTGTCTTGAAGGTTTACTGCTTAATAAGCTCACCCTTTCTCATTCTTTCTGAGCATGGGCTGGCTGGTTCATCTTAATTGTTTTGGCTTAAAACTCCTCTCCAAGCTGACTGACTCAAACTGGCTTCCCTCTTGGCTTCTCACTGAATTGCTCTACTTGGAAAAACTGCCTCTGAGTTCCATGAACTGCACTGCACTGACTATATGAACTCAACTGAACTCAACTGTATTTAATCAAACTGCACTGAACTGCACTCAACTGAAGTCCACCAAATTTCCTGAACTCAACTGAACTGTGCTCATTAAATTGCCTTTACCTCCTCACTCACTCTGTCAAATCTTTCTCTAATTCATCACTTTGTCTGACCCTCAATTAGATGTCACTTTCAAACACAGTTGCTTCCTTCTACAAACTTTACTTTTATTATTTGGGATTAAAGGTGTGTACTAAAGGTGTGTTTTTATTCCAACCAGATCATACTGAAATCCAAGGCATGTCTGAATTCCAGCTGGATCACACAGACAACAGAAACAATTATCAATCCCACAAACAGTCCAAATGTCCATATGAAGATTCACTAATGCAATGATCCTTATCCCATAATCACATATGGATACTCAGACTATTAATTTTGTGGGGTTTATAATTGTTTCTGTTATAATAGTTAGACTATGTGCAATTTTAGCTTAAACAGATAGAGGAAAGACATAGAAAAATTTTAATCCAGCAACATGGCTGCTCTGGCAAGAGATCACATCCAAAGGCCTTCTAAGTCTATGTGATCTGGCTGGAAAACAGACATGGTCTTAGTACACACCTTTAATCCAAAACAATGAAAGCGAAGTTAGTTTGTAGAAAGAAGTAGCCATGTTGTTGGATTAAAATTTCTGAACACTCATATTTTTTTAAAATTCTATTTTACAGGGAAGAAAGAGATATTGAACCATGTTTCAAGGCCTATATTTCAGCCAGGAAGTGGCAACCTGGAACTTAATGCCCTGAAGCTACCATGTTTGCTGCGGTAGCCAGCTCCAAGAATGAGATTGGAAACAGACAAGTGTCAGAAGTTTTTTGTAAGTGACAGATTTGGAATTTAGGGCTCAAAACATTGTGTTGCTCTGACTCAGGATTGCCAGACGATCCTGACGATGTGCTGTGTGGAGAACTGGTGTCAGGCTTTTAAATACATGCTACAGTAAAGCATAGAATTAGTTGTACTGATAGTTAATTCTGTCTGGGTGCCATATGCTCTTCATGGGCAAAGGGACTTTCAGGTCCAATTATTTGGCAGCAGTGAAGGAAAGTGGCAGCTAGAAGAAGACAGATACCCAGGATCAATTTTTTCCAAGCTTGTCTGGCTTTATGTATCCTCTGTCTAGGGGCCCTGCTGGCCCTGCCTCCCATCATATAGGAGTACAGGCTGATTTTAACACAGGTCTCCTATTGAGCTACTTTCTCTCTAAATGCCTGGTTTAAATGATCTGCAATATGTTGTTTTCTAAGATTCCCAACTCTACAGAAGCTACCGTGTGTCTCCACCACCCCTAGCCCTATGTTACTCTGAACATTGCTCAGGGACCAGAGCACACAATGTCCAACATGTACATGGTCATTTTTCAGCTCCTAAAAGTCTATACATGTCTTTGAATACCATCTTGTTATGTTGTAACAATCAAGATGTATTTCAGTTGGTACAGAGATAAACTATGAGCACACTCAGACAATGAAATGTTACTCATTGAGCTGGGCAGTGGTGGTGCCTGCCTTTAATCCCAGCACTTGGAGGCAGAGGCAGGTGGATTTCTGAGTTCGAGGCCAGCCTGGTCTACAGAGTGAGTTCCAGGACAGCCAGGGCTATACAGAGAAACCCTGTCTCAAAAACAAGCAAACAAACAAACAAACCAAACACCAAACAAACAAACAAAAAATGTTACTCACTAACACATAAATGTGCTATCAAAACATAAAGAAACACACACACCATTTAAATGAATATTACTAGGTGAAGAAAGAAATCTGAAAAAGATGTAGATTGTGTGGTCCCTCCACGCGAACCACTTGACATTCTGGAAAAAGCAAAACTATGGTTAAAAAGTAAGAAAAAATAAAATGCAATGGTTGTGTGGAGTTACAGAGGGAGGAAGAGAGTGTTTTTTTGCACAGGGACACTGTTCTTCAGTTCTTAATGGCAGATACACTCTGTTATGTATCTATCTGAACCTGTAGGATGAGTAATGCCAAGAGTAAGCCCCAATGCAAACTATACACTCAGAGTGGTAGTAGGCCAAAATAGACTCAGTTGTTACCATTGTAACATTCAGATGAGAAATGTTGATAATGGTGGAGGCTCTGTGTGGGGCAAGCACATGAGGATGAAATCCCTCCATATTCTATCCCATTTTACTGTGAATCTCAAACTGTTAAATAGATAAAAGTCATCAGAGGAAAAGGAGAACCAGGGCACAGTTGGTGAGGACCAAGCCACACTTCCCCTTGCCTGACAGGTATTCCATAACCAATTTCCACTGTGCATGGCCCTAATAAACTGATAAAATAAATACGAGTCAAGACATAAGGAAATTACCTCGAAAAAAATTTCCTATCTGGTCTTATAGTAAATAGAGTGCTCAAGTAGACTCTTGTAGGTCTCTGCTAGTTCTTATTTATTAGGCCTTCAAGAATCTGTTTGAAGTTACTGAGAATGGTAGGTGAACTGATCAGGGTTCCTGTGTGGTTAGCTTCCTCTATAACCCTGTGTTTCTTTTTACAGCAGTTCTTTTTTTTTTTTCGGATTTTTTTTTCTTTTCTTGTTTTTAAATTCACTTTACATCCCAATCACAGAGCCTTCCCCTAGGCACGCCCTCCCCAAGTCCCATTCTTACAAATCCCTTCCCTCATTATACCTCCCCTTCTTTTCAGAGAAGGGAAATCACCTCTTGGGTACCACCCTACCCTGGAACATCTAGTAGTAGAAGGACTAGGCACATCGTCTCCCACTGAGGACCAACAGGTAGTCCAGGTAAGGGAAAGGAATCCAAAGGCAGGCAGCAGGATCAGAGTCAGCCCCTGCTTCAGTACTTAGAAGACCACATGAAGACTAAGCTGTAGATCTGCTATAAATGTATCCGGGGGCCTATGTCCAGCTGTTTCATGCTTGTTGGTTGGTAGTTCAGTCTCTGTGAGCTCACCCCACCCCCACCCCAGGTCAGGGTTAGTTGACACTGTAGGTCTTCTTGTGGTGTCCTTGACCTCTCTGCTTTGCTCGGTTCTGTCTCCCACTCTTTCACAAGACTCCCTGAGCTCTGCCTGATGTTTGGCTATGGGTCGTCACATCTGTTTCCATCCACTTATAGCAGTTATTGACCTGTGGGTCATGACCCCTTTGGGGTTACATATCAGATATTTATATTACAATTCATAACAGCAACAAAATTACAGATATGGAGTATCAGTGAAATAATTTTATGCTTGGGGGTCACCACAACATGAGGAACCGTAGAAAAGGTTTGCAGCATTAGGAAGGCTGAGAACCACTGCTTTAGAGGAAGAAGCCATCAATTGTGAAAAACTGCAGTGTGAGTGTGTATTTCATTTCCCTGTCTAAACCATGCTTGTGTTACTTTGATGGCCTGATAAACTCTTTTCCTCCTGACATCTGTATATAGACCAGTCTCGCTCCCATTGCTGGCCTGTCCCCTCTGAATTTCTTCAGCCTTCATTTGCCATGGAATGAGAAATCTGGATTCTCTAAAAATCCTTGGGCCTTCTCTCAAATGAACATCTGTGTATATCAATTTTCTTGTCTACTCTTTGTACCCAGAGTGGGCTTTGAAATTTTTAGGAGTTCAGACACTTGAAGATTTAACTATTACTAGAAAGAAAAATGTCATAGCTCACCAGGGGATCAGAACGTCTGTGTTGGTGAGATGCTGGCTAGCATGCTCTCTATTGTTAGGGGATGATGTAGGCACTGTGGGGTGTCTTAGAGTGGTCCACAGTCTCTGCCCACCATGTTCTAGGAACATTGTTCCCCAAGTTACAGCGATCATAAACACCTCCAGACATTGTCAAACATTTTCTGAGGACAAGGACATCCTGGTGGGGAGGCATAGCTCTAAATTAACAACCATCCTATTTGATGCTGAGCAGTGCTCTCATTTCTGGGAAAGTCCAGGCCTTCCACTCAATTATAAGAAGGCCTGGCTTTGGAGAAGGCTCTTACAGGAAGCCATAAAGTCATTCTCTGCTCTCTCACCTCGGTTGTGAAGATAACACAATCAGGGTGCAGAGGCAGGGATTTGGGAACTTCAAAGCTAAGCCGAAGGGAGTGGAGGGACAGGAGCTGGGACCAGAGGTCTTATCTGTGCCTTGAATATTCTCACCATTATCATCTCAGCAGAGGGGACCTTGGGAGAACAAGGGAGGAGTCAAAGGCCAGATTGCTGTCTCTACCTTTCCAGAGACAGAAGGGACAAGAAATTAAGAAAGGGAAGTAAAGCCTGATAGTGAGGTTCTGGGATGGTTGAGTGTGAGAAAATGTGGATGCAGCAATCTGTCTAGACTCTATAAGCCTGTGCTGACTTAACACCCAGAGTGGGGGCCCCCCTTTTGCAAAGGAAAAAGGGAGGGTGGAATAAGGGGCTACTGGGAGGAGAGGGGACTGATATTGGGATGTATAAAATATTTTAATATAAAAAGTAAGGAGAGAGAAAGACAGAAGAGGAGGAGGAAGAAGATGATGATAAGGACAAGGAGGAAGGTGAGGAGAGGAGGAAACCAGAGCTCTAGGTCTTGAGGATGTGAAAATCTTGATCGTCATTGCATGGGCACCTGATAAATGCCTTTGGACCCTAACCATCACATCTTCCTTTGATAAAAGACATTTGCCTGTTTTGGCACCATTTTGTTTTTCTGGACTTTATGATAGTTTACTGTTTGGTCTTTTGTTAAACTCACTTCATTGGAATCTGTTCTGCATACTGTAGCTGGAGCAGTTTATCTAAATAGTGCTGACCATTCTACATCCATTCAATGACTCTTTTATGGTTCCAGGGGCATCCACCAGGTAGGAGGAGTGTGGTGCAGCTACTCTGACAACTTCATCACATAGAGCAAAGTCCTGAGCCCAGATGGCAATAACAAAGTGGAGAGATGAAAATCTAAATGGGTGAAGTTTCTTAAGCTTGAGGGCATATCATTTGTCAGGACTTAAGGAGGTGGGGAAAATAAGTAATTATGAACACTTATAGATAATTTCCTACAGGCTAGAGTCTGATGTAATTTGCATGTATATTAACTCTTTCCACCCTGCCAACAACTCTGTGAGATAGAAATCATAAATGTACCCATTTTGTACACGAGACACAGGGATATTTATTGACTTGAAGGTTACAGAGCAAATAAGAACTGGATGGGATTGAGACCCAGCCAGGCTGGTTATATTAAGTTTGCTTTGATTCACCAGATTATAGTTATGTAGTAGTAAACAGACCTCCAGCAGCTAAGTGCATAATAAGGCCATTAACCTAGGTATGAATGGAAAGAGGATAAGCTTGAGAGCAAAACAATGGGTTTGGCTAGGGGATGTTATGTCTATCATGCATCTGGACTCAGGTCAGTGTAGAGGTCCAGGATGCTGAAGCTACTGCATTGGATGCATACTCAGGGGGATGTGTGCAGTCAGAAGACAAGAGCAACAAAGAGCCCTGGAACACCAACAGTTAAGGGCAGATGAAAGGAAAGCTAAGCAAAGAGACTGAAAGAGAAATCCATCCTCATGGAGGGTGGTGCTCTGGGAATCAAGGGTGAATGAGGTTCAGAAAGGAGGGCAAGGTCGCCAGGGAGAAAGCTATAAAGGAACTCATTGAGATAAGGCTTGAAAAAGGCATTGTTCTTCATTGCCTCATGAGCTTCTAAGTTAATTTCCTCAACAAGATGAGAAACCTCTTGAGGTCATGAGCTACTTCCCGAACCATACTAAGACATGGCCAATTTCTAGTAAAGGGCTGAGTGTACAGAAGAAATTTATCATAGTGTCTCTTTGCTTTGAAGGTTCAGGATCCTGTTGGTTTTTCTCTTTATTAAGACTGGAATTTTATTAGGTTTGTCCACACCTAGAGGGGAGGACATAGGGTGTTTCCAGTTTTCCATGCTCTTGACCGTCCTGGTGTGAATGGCTGCCAGATGCAGCTTTGTGGTTATTTCTCAGCAGCAGAGATAAATATTAAGGATGTGCTATGTGCTGTCTCTATATACTAGACAGGTGATGTCTACAGCTAGAGTCCTCAAAATATGCATGGCTGGGATGAAAGTGTGTGGCCTAAACAAAGATGGTCCCATTAGAAAAAGATTTTTTACCGAGATAGCTTGCAGCCAGCCACATGAGTCCAAAGTCCTAGAACTCGGTGAATCTTCTTTTCTCCTTGACTGGCTCTTCATAACTTCAGGCAACAGCACCATTTAGGAGGAGGTTGGCATAATTTCCTCAATTCTTCCATTAAATCACCATTCTCAGAATCTAAAAGAACCTCTGTCACTTTTGCCTTCATGAGAGACTCTCTCCCTCATTGTGCCTTATAGGACATCGCATTGTAATGTGAAGCCCAAGCCCCCAGGCATCCATGACCAGACCATTTCTGGTTTTTTTTTTTTTTTTTTTTTTTGTTGGTTTTTTTGTTTGTTTTTTTTTGTTTTGTTTTTGTTTTTTTGTTTTTTTGTTTTTGTTTTTTTTTTTTTTTGGCTGTTGCGTCTCACTGAATGGTATAACCCTCAGCCTAAGCACAACCACATGGCTCTTGTGTGATGGTACCTTGATTTTACCTGGCATGCTCTGTTTCCAGGGTTTCTCCTGTGCCTTTCTCTTCTACATTTTGTGATGGTTTTATTTTCTTTCCCTTCTCCCTCTCCCTCTCTTTCTCCCTCTTCTTCCCTCTTCTCCTCTCTCCTCTCCCTCTAGCTCTCCCTCTCTCTTTTTCTTCCTTCCTTTTCCTTCCCATACCACACTTTCTTCTTCTCCTTCTTCTCCTTCTTCTCCTTCTCCTCCTTCTCCTTCTTCTTTCCTTCTCCTCCTTCTCCTTCTCCTCCTCCTCCTCCTCCTCCTCCTCCTCCTCCTCCTCCTCCTCCTCCTCCTTCTTATTCTTCAGTTTTGGAGACAATGTCTCTCTGTATAGTAGTCATGGGTATCCTAGAGCTCACTATGCCTTGAACTCAGAGACCTGCATGCTTCCACCTCTCAAGTGCTGGCATTAAAGGTATGTGCCACCACACATAAACACATAATGCTCTATTTCCTTCCTTCTTTTCCTTCCTTCCTTCCTTCCTTCCTTCCTTCCTTCCTTCTTTCCTTCCATCTTCTCTGACTTCCTGTCCGTTTTTCCTTTTTTCTTTTCTTCTTTCCATCTTCTCTGTCTCCCTCCCTTACTTTCTCTTTCTTCTTTCCCCCCTTTTCTTTTCTCCATACCGTCACTCCTTCTTCATTTTCTCTTCCTTCTTCAGTTTTGGAAAGTGGGTTTTATTATGTAGCATAGGCAGACTTTGAACTCAAGGTATTCCTGCTTGAGTTTCCCAAGCCTTAGGAATTGCAGTCATGTGCCATGACACCTAATAATTTATTTTTTTTATGTTCAGTTTTTCCCCTCTTAAAACATTTACCAAAAATTCCCAGAACTTAGACAATTTATCTCCTACATCTCTCTTTTGAGTCCCTTAGGGTAAAGTCAGTGATGCCTCTGTTTCTGTGTCACTCTGTATTCTGTTTACCATTTTCTTGTTTCTTTCACTTGGCTATGAGCTTCAGAAGATAACAAACATAGATGATTCTAATTCTCCACTGGAACTGATTCCATACTTTCTAAATAGTGTCTAGATTTGGAGGTGGTGGCAGATGGTATCAATGTCTTAAGGGGATGGAGAGTGGAGAGCAGCAGGCAGTTGGGAGAGCTGGTACTTCTGTATCATCATGGGTAACAGTACAATGCACCTCCTACATTTACTTTTTCCTGCCCCTCTAGAAGGTGTGAGAGACACCTTACCCTTATTTTCAGACAGTGATAATTCTGCTGGACCCCTCTGAGCCAAGGCTTGTCCCATCTCTGGAGTCTGGTTTTCTTTTGGCAAGATGAAACTAGACATGCTTGCATGGTGGATTTTCTCTGCTATAGGATTGGTTTGGGGACATAGGAGAGAGCTAGAGGAAAATGCCTCTAAAGTCTTGGATTGGGCTACAAAGGTAGGTCTTCATCATCCCATTTGAAAATGTGCTCAAAGTAATCCAGGCTCACTCATCTGAAATGTTGTGAAGAACAGGGAGACTTGGACAGTGAGAGGTATGCAGCTGGGATGCAAAGAAAGTATTCCCCATTCTCTATTATCTCCACCCTCTCCTCTTCACAGCTGGGAAAGCATCTCAGAGGGTCTTTGCTGCCTTCACTGAAAGGAACATCTAATGCTGAGATTTTCAGACAAAAAATTGGTAAGACAATCTCTATGGGAGTAAGCAAGTCCTCTCAAACCATACACCATGGATGGCCCATGACCAAACCATACACCATGGATGGCTCATGAACCAGCCCCATGTAATAATGCCATACAAAGACAAGGAATGGTTGATGGAGTCCTAGTGGGTGATATCTGACTTGATCTGCACAATAGACTGGTGAGTAAAGAAACTTCTTCCTCCCCTTTCCCTCACTCAATTCTACACAAGAGGAAGCTGAAGCTCACAAAAATCAAATGGCTCTTCTGCGATCCCACACTCACGCATTCCTTGTTTTGTTCACTCTCTCATTATTATTAAATGCTGTCGTTATTCAGAAATAACTTCAGTGCTGGTGATGCAGTACTGTCTGAAAAATACAGGATCCTGGCCTCAGGATCTTAATCTTACATGGGAACCCCAACACTATAGCCTTTCAAATCTGGATCCCACTAGCTAGAGTTAGTGGGTTATAAGAATAAATAAGTAGATTAAAAGACATGAAATTGGAATAGGGATTATGTTGTAGGAATATAGTGGGAATATAGGGGGAAACAAGATGAATATGATTATATATGCATGCATATATGAATGAATGGATATTTGTATATGCATATATATATAAATATATATGAATATATATGAAATTATCAAAAATGAAAGAAAAAATTGTCATCAGGTAGCAGCATGAATTACATAGAAAAGGTAAATCTGTATTACATGCACAGAGCTCATTGTTAATGCTGTTGAGTGTCTATGGCATTTTTTCCCCTAGCGTTTGGATTTTCAGTGCTGGGATTTCATGAATCCTAGGTAAGCACTCCACCAAGGAGCTATACTCACAACCTGGCTCTTAAAAAGTGACTGGGGAAGGATGGATGCAGACACAAAGACAGAATCTAAGTGGAAATCTAAGAGAAGAGAAACTGTGTTCTTTTCATTACATGCTGACCACAGTGGCCTGACACAAGCATTTCTCTATCCACCTCTGTCTTCTTATTACATGCCCACTACAGTTACCTGGCACAAGGACTTCTTTCCTCTAATTTTCAGTTGTCTTTGGTTCTCATAGACTCTTTTATATGATACAATCAGAAGAATATTCCTTAGGGCTGAAAAAAATGACACTTGGCCACTACCCAGGGACAGCTCAGTTATTGGGTAAATGTAGGGGCAGCCTCACCCTGGCAGCGTGTTGGCAGCTGCTCTGGAAAATAAAAACATAGGCCGTTTACACATTCAGGAAGCTGAAGTATTTTATGGGCACAGTCATCAAAATCAAACAAGGACAGATTTCTGGACAATATTTACAGGAAGCCATTTACCTGGACAATAGAAGTCCGAGAGGAAATTTCACAGTCTTCAAATATTTGAAGGACTGTCGTGTGGCTAGAGAACCAGCCTGGTCTGGGGTGGCTACAAGGAAGGGCAGCAAAACCAGTGGTAAGAAATGAGAGGGAGGCAGGTGCAGCTTGGTGTCTGGAAAAAAACATTCCAGCAATCTCAACTGGTTGGGGAAAGAATGAGGTGGCTTTGGGTGGCGATGAGATGCCTCCTTCCACCATCAGAAGTATGCATGTGAGGGGGTGAAGATACCAGTTTAATAAATGTCTTTTATAATTGATTCATTTTTCTTAACTAATACTTATTAAGCAACTGGTATATGATAGACATATGGGTGCCACATTGCAAAAGACAATAAGCAAACGAACAAAGAGACACAAAAAGAATTATAACGAAGTGGGACTGACATAAACATCATAAAGGTAAGCAACGAGACAGATATGACAACTGTGTGTATATTTATGTATGCGTGCCTGTATTTGTGTTTTTGCATACATATACCTATGTAACAGATCAATTGCACTTCATTGGATAGTTAGACTATGCATTCCTGAGGAGACAACTTTTGTGATGAAGTCTGTGACCAGACAGTTCAGGAAAGGTAACAGTGTAGGCACCGGAACTAGCTTGGTACACCCAGAACTGAAGGGATGGCCAGTAGTGCTGGGCACAATGAATAGCAGTTTGAGATAAAGGTCATGAAGGTTCTTACTGGTTATGGCAAAACACTTAGGTATCATGTAAGGAACAGTGAGGCTGTATTTTTTGGATGGAAAATTGAACTAACAGACTGATTTAATATTTAA
The DNA here is from genome assembly GCF_011762505.2 of Arvicanthis niloticus. Classification (NCBI taxonomy): domain Eukaryota; kingdom Metazoa; phylum Chordata; class Mammalia; order Rodentia; family Muridae; genus Arvicanthis; species Arvicanthis niloticus. The sequence goes on along the minus strand of NC_047670.1, from coordinate 38,198,123 downwards.
AAAAATTACATGTATGTATGTATGCATGCATGCATGTGTAGGTACATGTGCATATGTTTGAGTGAGCCATGGTGCTAATGAACAACTCATGATAGTTCTCTCCTTCTATCATGTAAATACTTGGAATCACAGTTAAGTCTTCAGGCTTGGGAGCAAGGGCCTTGACTTGCTAAACCATCTTTCTGACTCTCAGAAGTGTCTTTTTAACCGTGTGATTATACTTGTGATTCAGTCATCTATGTAGGTACTAATTGCTTTAATGGTAAAGATTTAAGGCAATATGAGTTTCTACTTAGGGTTCTGCTACCGAGGCTAGGCTGACCATAGGGATTCTGCTAATGTATTATCGACCCATTAGTTTATTAGATGGATGCTCGACAAGTTTAATTCACGTCAGTAGTCACTTGCTGGATTGTCTTCCATGTGCAAGGCTGCAAGAGTCCACAAGGCATAAAGGGTAGAGTTCCTTGACTGGCAAAGATTAGATATTTTATAAATAACAGAATAAACAAACAGATGAACATGGTAGACATTCTCCTGGGTGGAGAAAAGAGATGTATAAGAAGTGGGTTAGAGATGCTGGCATTATAGTCTCAAAGGGGAAGACTCTGATAGAAATTCGAAAGCTGCCATTAGAAAGGAAGGTAGAAATGGAGCTTGGTGAATATGCTGGAAACCCGAACTACGCATCAACAGCAAGGTTGCAAGACAAGCATGAGCAGCTTAGTGAGACTGTGTCTGAAAAGGAAAACTAAAAAGAAAGTTGGTCCAGAGGGCCAATGAAGCACCTACCCAGCACATACGAGGCTAAAAGTTCAAATACCAGCCTCACATACAAAAATATTAACCAATAAAAGAATGAGTAAGAGGGTATGATTTGTGAGAATTAAGGACCCATATTCGAATTTGCGTAAAGGATTCCATACAGAACATTCCTGAGGGCAGAGAACACTGAGACCATTTGCAACATCCGATCGAGTTCCTTCCTTCCCTGATTGCCAGGTTCTGATTTCTAGTGACACAGAAGACTTTTGCCTCTTGTTTCATAAGGAGAGCAGAGCAGAACCCCATCATTGTTCAGAAAGACTTAGTAGCCAAGATGCCAAGCTCCCTGGCTCTTTGCTTTGGCAAAACAGCAGGGAATTTTTCTACCTTGTAGCTTACTTACTGCCCAGAATGCCGGTAACTCCAAGCGTTTGCAGATTGTAACATGGCCAAATCACTACATGCTGCAGCCTGGGCTCACCTAGTCAAATTACCACCAACTGGCCTGAAGCCACAGCCAAATCAGGCCCACAGTTTTCCTGCCTTATTTAATCACCTGGGAGTGGAGTTCTGGAATGGCCTCTAATCTAGTGAACATACAGTAAAGAGTCCAAATGGAACAATCAATCCTTTTCTAGGGCTGAACAGTCATAATTTTGGCATCTGGAGCTAGATTTAAATGTTTCGTACATTCCAGGAAGGAGAGAAGGGACTTTGATCTCCTAGGGCAGACACTCTGCCAGATGCTAATACTCATTTCTTCTGTGTGTTGGAACTGTGAGAAAAGTATTATTACTAATTCATCCTCAATGCAAGAAACAGAGCACATGAGACTTGAAGGGATACAGTCAAGGACAAACAGTTTTACTAAGTGTCAGAATTTGATTCTAAGCCCATATTCACCCAAACTAGATATTTTCTGGAATTTTATTGTTGTATTTCTAGACAAGGTATCACTATGTGGCCTTGGCTGGCCTGGAGCAAGGAGTAGACATACCGAGCCACTTGATAACCTGCAACAGTGCCCATCTTTTGAGGACCTTCAAATCTCTCACAGTTGAAGAATAGTTTGGTTTTTTTTTTTATTTTAATTTTTTTTTGTGTACATGGATTTATCCCTCACAGTATGCTAGATGCATACTGTGCCTTAACATTTTATTGAGTTGAATTCTTGAGGTCCATTTTTTTTTTTTTGTTGAGAAATGTGCTACATTCTCCATCTTCTGGATCACAAACAGAGACCAAGAGGCATGGAATATCTTTCCTAAGATCATGCTTCTCAGGAGAAAGAATTCGAGCCAAGTTGGTCAAGCTGAAGCCAGTTCTCTTAGATCCTTCATGAGACACTCTCCTACTGTACCTCTGCAGTTTCTACTGGGGTGCAGTTATATTGAAGAAAAGAAGAGAATGGAAAGACACTGGTTCATTTTATGAGGTGCCAAAAACAGGCTTGCGCAGTCTCACTGTTAAAGGGGGCTAAGGTTCATTGTGTGCAAAATTGTATATTTGTATATTTGGATGTGCATATTCTTTTGTGTGTGTGTGTGTGTGTGTGTGTGTGTGTGTCTGTCTGTCTGTCAGTGTGTGTGTGTGTGTGTGTGTGTGTGTGTGGTAAGAATGGAACCTAAGATCTTGCGCTTGTTAGGCAAGCCCTGGACTACACGGCTATATCTCTAGCTCCTTAGATGCTACTTTCTACCTGTATCTCCATTTGATAATTTCCCACATCTGTGATAATCTTAACCCAAGTCAGAACTAGGCTACATTGACTAACATAGCTACAAAGGATTCTACACATGCTTTAGAATGTTGAACAATACTATTGAGACAAAGTAGCAGCATTGGGGGAACTCTATTGTACGGAGACCCCCTCTGGAGGGTAGTAAGAAATCAGATAGGGAGAAGGGAGGAGTTTCATGTGCCTGCTTAGCCTCAGAATTCTGAAAAAGGAAGGTGGTCCTCCATGACAAGTGCTAGCAGGAGAAGGAAGGCAGGCTTGGAATGCAGCAAGTGAGTGGGTCTCATAAACTCCTGTGCACAGATGCTGACCCTGCTCCTACAGTGTCAATTTGACTGCATCATTTCTCAGCATCCATAGCTGGAGAAATAGTTTCTTTACTTGTTCACTGAATGAAGTTCTATTTTACTTTTCTTCTAGAACCTCTCCTTGTCCCTAAAGAAGTTATGGTGGCATTTTCTATTTCTCTCAGTTGATCAATGGGCAAATCTTTAAAACCAGCAATGCTTTATACTCGATTGGGAGCTTCAGGAGGGCAGAAGCTATGCCTTTCTGTACTTTGTTTCTCTGGTCTGACTCTTCAATGTATGGGATGTGGCTGGTTGGTAGAGTGATTGATTACACTCAGCAAGTGTAAGGACTCAGGTTCCGCCCTAGTACTAAAGTGAGCATGCTCAGTCCGTTTCACACAAGCATTTGTTATGGCACTGCTCATCTCTCCCAGGCAGTTTGTAAGGAAGGCAGAAGAGTAAGTCAGTTCATGGCTTAGAGCAAAGGCTGCACCTGGAACAGACAATGGAGGGGCATTACCTTATTACTCAAGCTGGACCTGCTGATGTACAATGGAGGAATGGTCCAACCATCTCTGCATCTTTAGTCAGCATAGTGTGAATGTTACAGTGCTGGGTACAGTAGCTGAATGGGAATAAGAAATCCACCTGCATTCAGAGCTTCCTTTCCTAGAGAGGGGATGTGTAGGGTTGCAGTGTGGATGAATATGAGAAGTGACAATAACAATACCTCGGGTTAACTGCACTCACCAAGGTGATGAACTTCTTCACAGAAGACCTCAAGTCACTATACAAGGGAGGCATCGTTCACAACCCAGTTTGCAGACAAGGAAATGGGCCATGACTAATGGAATAACTTGACCAAGGGATTTACACCAAGTCTTGTATCATCACCAAGCCATGGGTGACATACTATCCTGTGCTGGATGATCACAATACACACAGAGCTTGGACTGTGTGTTTGGGGCTCAGCAAAGATGATTTCCAGCCATCCTATTGAGGGCACTTATATAACCTGACTCTACGTTTTTAGGAGCAATTTTAGCATTAGTATTTTCTGTTCTTTTGTGTGTGTGTGTGTGTGTGTGTGTGTGTGTGTGTGTGTGTGTGTGCAAGCATATGCTTTCTTTCCCTCTTTCAGTTCTCTCTTCTTCTTCAGGAGAGTAGTGCAGTTGATTGCCTAATATGGTTCCACCCCAGCATCTCTGTATTTGGAGAGAGCTGCTTCTTGCTGCTGGTTTTTATGAGGAAATGGATTTGATTGTTCCTGGCAATGAATCAAAAACAAAAAAGAAAGGAGTTGGGAAGTATAGAAGGAGAAACAGGTTCACAAGGAGAAGCCTGGACTCTTAGACTTGCTGGTTGGGAGTTATAAATATTTATGTAAAAGGAACACAAAGTTTGTATATTATTTGTATCCAGGCATGTCTTTGCTCCCGTTGACACGGATTGTAGCCAAGGATCTCAGGAGTGGCACGAGGAGCCTGGAAGACTGCTAAAAATAAGGGCAGCCATCAGCAGACAGGAACATACTTTGTATCTGACACATAAATGCTCCCTCAGAGTTTTAAGTAATAGGGAGAGGTACAGAGACTTGGCTGGGAAACAGGGAAGAGAAGGGCCATTGATGGACAACAGTAAGTATCTCAGACTCCAGTTTGAGAAAAGATACTGAGGGGAGAGTGTACAGCTTCAGAAGGCTGGGGTTTGGAAATTTTGTTCTTAACCAAGGGGGTCCTGAGGTCATATGAGCCAGTGAAGAGCTGAGAAAGGAAAGCTAACCTTACTCAGCACCAACTAAAGCCAGGTATGGCATTATCAAGGCCTGTGTGAAATTTTGCTGTCAAGTCCAAGACATGACATCATTATCTCCTTTTTCGAACTGTAGAACCAAAACGCAAGATGTCCAAGGGAACTTCCCAGATCATTCTGCCAAGTGGCAGGAGGCATAAACGATTATAAAATGAATGTATGCATGAGCTTTGGCATAGAGGAATAGCCATGCATAGAACAGTGAGTGAATAGCCCCTTGCCCAGAGGTGCCCTTTACTTCTTCTGTTTAAGAACTTATGTTCATCTCTGAGAAACTAAATATCCTTTCACTGTGGAGCATATATGGTGTTCTTTCTTACTTGTACTTCAGGCATAGCCTTCATCTTTCTGTAGTCACCTCTTTCTATCTAGCTTCTGCTTACTTGATTGTAAGGTCTTGTGGGGCTGAGGAGAGCAGCTATTGCTGGACAGTAAAGACGTGCTCCAAGTGACAATGTCCAGTAGCGACTAAGGGTCATTACATGTGCTCTGTGCTATAGGCAACCTGAGAGTAGCACTGTATTCAACTGCCCCACAATTTCATGAAGTAAAAAATTAGATCTTACATTTGTGGTACACAGAAATACAGAACTCACAATATTCCCTAATGTGCAAGTCAATTTATTGGTGATATAAAGCAGTATTTCCTAGTTGGGAAGTGGAAGAGGGGAACGACACTACCTAGTGCCTACTCCTGAGTGCTTGCCTTGAATGATTCACAGTTATCTAGTGTTCAAGAGAGTTGACGTCTGCAGAACACTATGGGAAGAAATAGAGGCTGAGGTGTAGGTATACCTGCCTTTTCTTGAGGTAGTGGTGGTCGTCCTTAGTCAATGACAGAAGAAAACACAAATCCATAGCTCCTCCACTCAGCTGGTTCTGTAGTACAATTCTCCCTTCAGGTATTCCCACCTTATGGACCTAGTCCCAATCTAAATCTACACCACTGCTAAATGACTTCCTATGTTGCCATTTGTCCTGAGAGGCAACTCAGCAGCTCATGCCCTCTCTATTTCTTATCTCAATCTTTTCTGGCAGAGAACTTGATTCAAGACAAGTGCTCTCTGCTCATGGACCTCTGAGTCTCTAGCTCTAGATTCAACATGGCTTCTGCCAGTAGAGCAGAGTGTGGGAAAGTATAGTGAAGAAGGCTACATAAGCTTGGGTTGGAAGTGGCACCTAATGGTTTCTCCCATATTAGGTTGTTCCAGACAGTGTGAGGCTGAGAGACAACTATCATTTAGCTGTGTGCCAGAAAGAGAAGATTATGGAATTTGGGACCTGTTAAGCTAGTCACTGGGATAACAGCTCATTTCAACAGTGAGAAAGATGTGTGTTAGAACTTTTATGTCACCCAGCCAAGGTTATAAAGTCATGCCATAGGCTTAATGCAGGACTCGTAAGCCTATCTGCAAGTCTTCATCACTACACACCATCAAGGTGTTGAGTGTGTTCAGCAGTTGGCAATGCCAAGGTTTCCATTTAGGGTAGGTGTTGTACCTCTATAACCTTATGGATGTGGTTTTACATAATCAATGCGTTGGAATTCTCTCTTACTTGGCTACTGGATTCCTTATTGGATTATAAAATAAACTATAGTAAAATGTCCTTGATCTACTCCTTTGCAGGGACCACTTGAGCAGAATATACATAGATTTTAATGTCTGAAGCAAGACTCATGTAATGATGGGTGTGGGGCAAAAAAGCTAAATAAAAAGGGTTTTCAAATAGTGCCAAGGCTGAAAATTTACACTTAAACGTCTGAAAAAGTTGCATGCTATGCACGGAGCCTCTGGGTAGCCTCTGGGTATCCTCAATGTAACTTGTTTCTGAGTGAGAACACAAGAGTTTTCAGAATGGCCTGGTTGGAAGAGATAGTAATTTTGTTCTTCTTCTCTTTCCTTCTATAGTTTCCTGTCTCCTCCCTCCTCAGTTAAAGTCCCCTGTTCTTATCTTTCCCATTTCTTCTTTCATATTACCTGTGTCCTGCTGTCTACCTTCTCTAGATGAGGTTTCTTTCTAACAGTGGTTTTGAGCAAGTACACACACACACACACACACACACACACACACACACACACGAACATGTATATTTTTGTTGGTTTTGATCTGTACAATGGGGATAGTAGTGGTGGGCTGAATTTCAGTGAATACTTTGTGTAGGATAAAGCCTGCACATGCCAGTCATTGCATATGTGTTTATTATCACCGAACAAACTCTACCTAGGTTTACTGCAGCCAGGTCCCCATGAAGTCCTTATATTCATCCATTCTGCAGGCCTAAACTTTATGTGAACATCACTGGGGGTTTCTCAGTCTCAAGTCTCCTAGTTTAGGACTGAGGCTTATTTGGGAAGGTTGGGCAACAGAGAAAGAGAGATAGATAGATAGATAGATAGATAGATAGATAGATAGATAGATAGATAGACTCTGTGTTGTGTGTATGTAATGTAATGTAAGTGGTGGTCCCTGCAAAACTTGTTCAATATTTAAGATACAGAATATATTAATGAAATACTGATAGATATAAAAATGCGTGCAAAATGTACATGAGGAACACAAACACAAATTCAAATGAAGACCCATGCTGTCTTGAATAAAAGAGGTACACAAAACCAAAGAGAAAGTATGTGTTCCTGGCTTCATTGGAAGTAGTCAAAAATAATTTTCAGGGTCTACTTCTTTATTTTTGTTTTCCTTGGATAGAATCTTCATGTTTGACAGCTTCTCCTGACTAGTGAGGTAAAGCTGAAATAAGTACATTGAATATTATAATGTACCCCACAAATACATTATATGTACAAGTATTGTTTGACATTTAAAAAAATCATAAAAATTTTTAAATAATGAAAAGTACTAAAAAATGTCTAATTTTATGATATCTTGTTTAGTATCTCCAAGCATCAGCATCTGAAGACGAGAGGGGAGACCTGCCGTGTTTCCATCGTTTCTGTTGGCTGGTGGTTAAGACTTGTAGAGAGTTTAGAATTATAGGCATGTGGGAATGGTATGAGAGACAGCAGGACAGGAAGAGAGAGGGAATTGGGTGTGCTGAGAGAGGAAATCATGAGAGCACAGGAGAGGGGCAGTCACTCATCCTAGACAGAGGCAAAAGCCAGTTTATGGATATGTGTGAGCCAAGTGATGGAGAGAATCAGAACCTAAGTGGTGAAACAAATGGATAAATGAACTTTTGAGGAGATAACCATGCTAGTAAGAGAGGATAATATCCTGGCATGGAGACTCCTAGATGCTTGGTACTCTCAGTATTTTATGAAGTGCTAGAAGTCAGCTTGAATAGCCTTGTAGGAGTGGCCTGGGAGATTTACATAATGCCTGTGACAACATGTACTAATGAGCTAGGGACCAGTATAATGTCTTCTCTAAGAGGGATGAAATTGTGTTCTCTAAGCTTGTATGGGGAATGTATGGTGGGTTGTCTTCTGAGATGACTGGAGACATAGCTCAGAAAAAGCCTAGTTACAGCTCCAAACAAGTAGTGTTACTGCCAAACATTCCTCAACCAAAACCTGAAACACAGTCAGTTCAGCAAGTCCCTCTCCACCCTTTGATATGGGTCCAGGGTTGTTACCTGCCTGGTTTAGTAGAACTGATTTCCTTCTTGAAACAATCTCAGGTAGGTCTTAACATCAGATAGAGTGTGTTCCCTGGGTCTAAGCCCTGAATGTCTGTTACAACTCTTTGGTCCAAAGTCACACTCGAAGCAGTGGACACCACCCCTTTGCCAAACAATTGTCAGCTCCTGGTACTGTTCTTGGAGAGCTTATCATGCAGGCCTGGTGGAGCTTCCTGTCATAACTTTGCAGAAGGCATGGGGTTATCTGTCGGGGGAAGCTTTGGAGTTGAGAATAGACCTGCAAGCCCTTCCCTGCGGCCCATTTCATCCCGAGATGAGTGTGGGGAGGCAGATGAAAAGGGCCCTGCCCAGGTTGTTAAGGTTTCTATTATCAGCTTCTTGAGCCTGCATCAAAAAGCCATTTGTGAAAGGCATTTAACACTATTGAAGGATCCAGGCCATCTGACTGCTATTGCAGCAAGTTTATCTGCATCTGTAAACTCTCCAAGGTGGCAGCTTCCCACCAATGACCTGCTTTTAGCTATGAGCTGTTAGAAAGAAGAAATTCTGCCTTGGACCAAGGCATTTGGCCATATCAGCCAGGCTAAGGGGACGCCACTTCGTCTGGGAGAAAAAGAGTTCTTCTGTAATTATCTCATTCACTTCTTCTTCAAATGGGGAGATCTTGGGTTCTTGTTTTCTCCAGCTGCAAGAACTTTTAGAACTTAGAGCTTTTGGGCTCCTCAGTGGAGTAGGAACTGCTTACTCCTGTTTTTCAGGATTATAATGAGACCAAAATTCCTATGCACAATGAATATCCCATCTCTAGTAATATGTGTACATGTTATTTTTCCTTCTTCCTCTTCTTCTGTTTTTTCTTTGTTTCCTGGGCTCTCATGTCTCTTCTGATCAGAAAAGAGAAAAGGAAATGTAGATGTAGCTGGGCATAGATGAAGTTTATAAATAAGACTTAGATTCTAACTGAAAATATCAAGCTTCAAATTTGTGTCATTATAACGACATTAGGTTTTTGTTTTTTTTTTAAAGCTTGATCACATTTTTTTCATATCTAATTTATTGCATATATATTATCCTACCATAGAAGTACAATTTATTTTTCTTTCTGGATCTAGCTATGTATGCTAATCCTTTATTTGATCTTTGATCCATACTAAGGACTTGTCTAAAGCCACCTGAGAAATGTAACGCACAGTGCTTAGCTTATCTGATATCACCTGGCCTCTGACTTCATGCTTTCTTCTTGCTTTATTTTTCTATAGCATTTGCTTGTACAATAAAGTAGCCAATAACTGATCAAGGTGTGGCCCAAGAAATTTTAAATCCAGTGATTCCCTTTACAGATTATCTCTGAAATGTATTCTGACTATCTTTTAGGTTTTTGGTGGGGTCAGAAAGGTTGTTGCTGACAATAGCAGACACCTTGTTAAGAGAAACAAAATTTCCTTTACCTTTCACATTACAATCAAGTTTCAGTACTTATGCATAAGTAAGAAAAATCATGATGTAGCACTTAAGTATTTCACCTGACACACCATAACCTAAGTACCAAGTTGGGTGACAGATGAACAGGCAAATGATAGATTGATTTACATCATTTAGTTCTTCCAAAAGTGTACTGAGAATCCCACACTGTGAAACATTCTGAGGTATTTCTATGGTTTTCTATGGAAAAATACCCAATGCTTTTTTCTCCAATATCAAAATATACTGTAAAAGCATTTTAAATGTCAAAGACACAAACAGGGAGAAAATATGCATGTTTGGATATTATTGAATTAATTTCCATTTCTTTTTCCAAATGTATTTTTTTCACAATTTTATTCATATCTAATACACTTTGATTATAATCTCCCCATTAGCCCCCCTTATCTCCTCCCCCTTTAAACCGAATCCCTTTTTTCTAATAAGTCTCTTATTCTCTTTCTCCCTCTCTCCCTCCCTCTCCCCTTCCCCTTCCCTTACTTCTCCCCTTCCCTCCCCCTCCCCTCTTCCTCTCCCTTTCCCTCCCCCAGCCCTCTGTGTGTATGTGCTTCACTGTGTTTAGTTAGGGTTTATTTTATGAACATCAGTGGGAGATCATTTATTTGATCAAGGGCAGGGGCCATAGTACTGGGGAATATGACTCCTCTTCTTCCAGAAACCAACTTTCTAGCCTGCCTCAGGGAGTGGTTGGTCCTCATATGCCCCTTCCCCAGTCACATGTTTTGTTGATGGGCTCAGCAGATAGCCACTCCATTGGAAGTTTCTTGGTGTAGGGCCACACCATCACTAGGAAACAGCAGTGTCTCTAAGCACCTATTTCATCCTCCTGCTCTTACTGTCTTCTCATCCCTCTCCCACAATGTTCCCTGAAAATTAGAGGCAATGACATAGATGTCATGTTTAGGACTGAGCACTTCACAGTGACCCACTCTCAGCATATTAACCAGTTAGGAAACTCAATTAGGCATTGCCTGCTGTGAGCAGAAGCTTCTCTGGATAAGGCTGGTCTCTCCCGCCCCTCTGCAGCACTTACCCGCTCCCAGCACTGAGGCTTCCTGATGTGGAACATTCTATATTCTCTGCTGGGTGATCCTGGAGCATTGCCATCTCAGCCTCATTTCACAAAACAAGGTGCCAATATGGAGTGGTTTTAAATGGCTTCTTTTGAATGTCTTTGTATTCCTAAGGCTCTGGATTGCCTAGCCATTGCAGTGGTCATTTCTCCTTTATTCACGGTCCAAGATCCCTTTTGTCACCTTGACGCTGCGTTGATGCTGCTGCCTTGAAGGGTTGTACTGTTCATTGATAGGTAGATCTGAGCTTAACCCTTCCAAACTACAATTATGAGATGATTAATTGATTCAATCTCTCTGGACCTAAGTTTCTTACCAATAATATTGAAAATAAACACATGAACTCAGCCATTTTCTCAAAACGTTTGACTGATGGACACTGACATTTTGTTATCACATGTTCATTCTTTTAATTTGTCACATCCCATTCTTTTAATTTTTCAGCTATTTAATAAATGATAATCAGTTCTCATTTGTGGATAGTACCAAAGCAGGCAGCAAGCAGGCCAGATCTCACCTTGGGCTGTAGTTTTTCAGTTTTTCCTAGTTTTCTCTCCCGTTATGATCCAGCCCTCCAAAGCCCTGGTCTCCAGATCTTATCATTGAGACAGCAAGGGAGTGAGAGGCATTGGTGTTTTTAGTATCCATGCAGCTCCAGCCCCTTTTGGCCAGTGATACAGGGAGAGGTGCCTATGAGTGTTGCCTCCCATCAGTCTTAGTCCACACCCACACTATTTGGCACCATCTTAGGAAATATTGTTAACAGATGGCTTGTCTATATATCTCATTTATATAGGTCTATTATTCATCTTTTCTCCTTTTCTTCCACAGTGATGCCTGAGCCTGAAGGAGAGGGTTTGCTAAAGAAATCCCATTTAAAATATCTATCTATCTATCTATCTATCTATCTATCTATCTATCTATCTATCTATCTATCTAATTCACTTTACATCCCAACTGTTGTCTCTCCTCCCACAGCCCCTCCCCAATTCCCCTTCCCTTTCTACTCTGAGAGAGTGGAGGTACCCTTGGGTATCCCCCACCCTGTTGCATCAAGTCTCTGCAGGGCTAAGCCCTTGTTGTTCCACTGAGGCCAGACAAGACAGCCACGTGAGGGGAACAGATCCCACAGACAGGCAGTAGCTTTAGGGATAGCTCCAGTTCCCGTTGTTCAGTACCCACATGAAGACTGAGCTGCATATCTGCTACATATGTGTGGAGGGCCTAGGTCCAGCCCATGTGTGTTCTTTGGTTAGTGGTTCAGTCTCTGAGATCCCCAAAGGTCCAGGTGAGTTGACTCTGTTGGTCTTCCTGTGGAGTTCCTATCCTCTTCTAAGCCCTGATCCTTCACTTAATTCTCCTGTAAGGGTCCCCTATCTCTGTCCAGTGTTTGGCTGTGGGTCTCTACATCTGTCTGAGATGGCTGGTGGGTGGAGCCACTCAGAGGACAGCCATGCTAGGTGCCTAACAGTATATCACTGAGTGTCAGGGATTGGTGCTTATGCATGGGATGGGTCTCGAGTTGGGCCAAATATTTCTTGGCCTCAGTCTCTGTTCCATCCCATTTTGCAAGCTTTGGGAAATAAAGATTTAGAGAGAAATAAGGTCAACTACTTAAATATTTGATGTTTTAAAAAGCTATTTTAATACATTTATTCATAAAATTCTCTAATGGATTAAGGGATATATAACAAATCCAAATAAAATTTCTGCAATACTGATAAAAACATCAAAAGAAAAATATCATTTATAGGATGGGATATTCAGTGGATCTTGGGGAAATCTTAAATTTCACTGCTTTGATTTTGAGAAGCAATTGACTGTCTTCAAAATTTAGAACAGGTAACTCATCCAGATGGCTGTTTCTAACTCAGAAAGCAAAGGTATGAGAGGCTCAGTGGCTTTATAAGGTACAGCCAGGTCTCTGAATGTCACCTGCCTTACATTCATCATATGTGGAAGCTGAGGCAAAGCAAACTACATTGAAAACAACAACAACAACAACAACAACAACAACAACAACAACAACAACAAAAATAAAGAAGGCCCATTTAGGACTGAGTGCTCTAAATCTCTGTGGTAAGAGATGCAAATCTCTAAGGCAAAGAACCTTGAATTGATTATTATTCCTCTGCTCTGTGGCTTTGTCAAACATCTGTGGTGTTACTTATTTCTTTTCCCACCCTAGTCTTCTGTATTGCTTCTTTTTTTTAGTTCTTGCCTAGTTAAGACTCTCTTCTGTAACAGTCCTTAAAATGTCTTAAGTTTTAATTAAATTTTCTTTTACATTATATTTTTTACATTATATTTTCCCCTTTCTTTAGCTCCTCCCAGACCCTTCCCACCTTATAGCCACCCAACTTTATATTCTTTCTCTGCCTATCTCTCAGTCTCTCTCTTTCTCTCTATCTTTTTGTCTCTGTCAAAGATCAAGACAAATAAATGAACAAAATCAAGACAAAAAAAAACAAAGTAAAAAGTGCTTGCGCGCGCGCGCATGTGCGCGCGCGCGCACACACACACACACACACACACACACACACACACACACACACACACACAAACATGGCGTTTGCTTTGGGTTGTCCAACTGCTCCTGGTTACAGGGTTGGATTGGCCTTGGAGTGCGGTTGGTATACCTAATAATACTACATTACAGAAAACAAATATTTCTTTTTCTCAGCAGATGTTGGTTGAAAATAACTTCTTGGTAGGGCTGGGACTCTGTCTATGCCTCTTCTCAGTGTTGGGAGTTCATCTGAATTGGACCTAGTCCTGTGTATGTTTTCACTATCTCTGTGAGTCACTATATGTTCCAGTCTTGTTGTATCTGGATGTCACTCTTTCCTAGGAGTTTACCACCTCTGGTTCTTACAATTTTTCTACCTCCTCTTTTACATAGATACCCGAGCCTTAAGGGTAGGGCTTTGATAAAGACATCCTAATTAGGGCTAAGTGCCTCAAAATCTCTCACTTGCAAATTGTTTGGATGTGGATCTTGTCTAGTTGCCATGTACTGTATGAAGAAGCTTCTCTGATGAAGACTGTATGATGATAAAGGATTCTGACCTAGGGTTTTAGCAATATGTCATGTGGAGTCATTCTATTTATATATTCACTTAGCAGACTAAAAGTAGTAGGTTTTCCTGGAGAGCCCATGACTTACCTAGTCTCAGGCTCTTGGCCACTTTAGCAGTGTCAGGTATAGGTTACATCTTATGAAGTGGGACTTAAAACCAATCAAAACGTGTGGGTTATCCCCATAACATTTGTACAACTATTGAGTCAGTATCATTTTCAGGCAAGTCTCTGTTATAGGGCACAGGGTTTGTAGAGGGCGATACTGAGGATAAATCTTGTTTTTTTTTTCTGACAGAATGATAAGTATCTTGCAGTACCATGAATACAAGTCAGTAAGAGTGAAGTTTCTAGTACGGCAGCAGCTTGATTTTTCCATGTTCAATGGCCAAAGTATGATGTCTCTTCAGCCACAGAACTTTATCTTCAGATTGTAGAGGGCAACCAGTAGCCTTTACAGTAGCCTGTGATATTTGGTGGTGTGGGACTTGAGTTGATTATTAATCTTACAATGCTTTATGTTTATGAAAAAGTAAGTATAGAGAGTGCATAGTTGCATTACTTCTAACATTCATATCCCAGGAAGGTGAAAGTCACATGGTTAAAGCACACAAATATTTATTGTTACTTATTGTATCTTCATTCAGGAAGAAAGATAAACTCCTTGAGGACACAGTGCTTGAAGTTTGGAGTCAACGTTGATATCTTTTGACATCTGCTCACTGAGTGGCTTGAAAAATAAAGCCTCTGGGCCCCAGTGTTCGCACACAAACTAAGAATAATACAAATAGCATCTGGCTGCCGAGAAGGAAGTGATAGGGTCGTCTTCCTCTTAGTGGGAAAAGGATCAGATAACATGTGTTAATCTACTTCTAGAATGGTCCTAGAAGACACAGATAACCAGCCCTACCTATATGCAGGCTGGTTGCTGACCCAAACACTCAATAAAATGACACACAGCCTTTTTTCTTTGAGGAATTTACAGCCTGGGAGGAAACCGCATACAGATAAATAAGAAATTCCATTGAGTAAGGTTAAACTCCAGACGGTGGGAGACAAGAGCAGAAGAAACTTTAAACTCTCGTTTTATAAGAGGGAAGCTTCTTTGAACAGATGCGCTTTCGTGCTGCCTTTAAGAGTCCAGAGAAACAAAGGCCTGGGGATCCTGGGTCAGAAGATCCTGTAGAGGGTTTCTCTTAGGTAATGGACAGAGGTGGGGCTCTTTGCTGCAGGGTGTGGCTCAGGAGGTGGGTTTGTGTGTCTCTTGATGGATAATTTGTGGGTGTGTTGCTCTCTGATGACAGACGAAGGGCTGCTCATGTGTTTGTATCTGTGACTTGAGAAACACAAGCTTCAGGGCTGGAAGAGTCTTCGTCTTTGTCCTCTTCACAATTCACAAGTGATTTAATGAGGTCTTGTCCAAGCCACTCAGCTAATTGGATGGCGGATTCCTTGTTGGTACAACAAGTTCCCCAGTATAAGGCCACGTAAGTTCTGAGTGAACTGGTGAACTCCAGAGTTGAGATAACAACCGGGCAGTGGTGGCGCACGCCTTTAATCCCAGCACTTGGGAGGCAGAGGCAGGCGGATTTCTGAGTTCGAGGCCAGCCTGGTCTACAGAGTGAGTTCCAGGACAGCCAGGACTACACAGAGAAACTCTCTCTTGGAAAAACAAAACCAACCCACAAAAACAAAACAGTTGAGATGACACTCTCTCACTGGTCCTACCTGATGTGGGACTGGCAGCAAGAGTTCAGGGAAGATGATATATGTCTATGCCTATAACGACGATTAGACTCAGTGCTAAGAGCATCCTTGGAAAAGGATATTTAATCTGAATTTGGATATTGATTATGCATCATCAGAAGCAATCTCTACATTTTGAAGTTTCAAATAATGCTAAGATCCTTATATTTCCATTTAAATCAACTAAAACTTCCGAGTTTTAGTTTGTTTTTCAGGAGATGCCCTTCTTTTCCCATATGCTCTCCACAAAGTATAGATTGGCTTAAAAGAATCCTAGGTGAGTTTCCAAGGATAGAGAGGACCTCTGTCCAGAATCAAGCTTATGCCAAAAGAGACACACAGGTTCTTGGCCTGGGGCTCTGACTCATAATTCTGTATGCCAAGTGCAGGATAGAGTTCTCAGCAATGTCCTGGCCTCTTCCTGCCCCTGCCTGCTATGTGACCATCTGTGGCACAGGGCATCTCCTTGGCTAGAGAGATGTGTGTCTGGTTTAGTCCCACAGTGTGGGAGTCCCTTTCCACAGACAGCATGGTGCCAAGTGCAAACCCTTGCTACGTGCCTGGCAGGTGTTTGTTTTATGTTTTCTGCTCAGGAGGAAACACCCTGAACTTGCCCTGGAAGCAGACAAGTCTAAAGGCTTACCAGCCTGCTTTTTACTTTATCTTAAGATAAGCAAATAAAAAACATACAACACAAAGGAGTGCCCTTTACTGTCTGAGCAGTAATAATAATTTATTATTATTACTGAGATAATGTTTCAATCCTGACTAAATCAAGACTAAGATAATAATTCAACCCAAAATATACAGATCTACAAAAAGTCATATTATTTAAAGACAACTGCTTGTAAGTTGGCTTTTAGAGTGTCTTCTCCTAGACTTACCTACCCTTGTGTGTGCTTGAGTGCATGTGTATATGTGTGTGTGTGGACACGTGTGTGTGCATGCATGTGTGTGTCTTTGTGTGTGTTCATGTGCATGCATCTGTGTACACTCGTGCTTGTGTGTACATGTGCTTTATGTATCATGGGCTGACCTTGAACTCATTCTGTAGCTGAGATTGATCTTGAATCCTGATCTTCCTGCCTCAGGTGGTACATTCTCTCGTTCCTGCCTAGATGTTTTAAAAACAAAATTGGAAGAACACTGTAGACACTGGGGAAACTGATGAAAGTAGCACGTGTTTTCCAACCTTCTATGCTCTGCTGCTATTTCAGGAAAACAGGACTGATTGTATAGTTACTGTTCCTCACAAAATGTTAACTTATGTTGACAAGGTGAAGATCTATGTACATCAACTGAGCTCCAGCCTGCCATTGGTCACATGAGAGAACAAGCTCCCAGGCAATTCCATACCCCACCATTTGAGTTACTATGAACTACTCTTCTTGATTTAGAATGGATACATTGTGGAGCAGAAGCAAGGCATCTCTGCCATGCTCTGTCTGATGTCTGACCCACAAAGGCGGGTGCATTTTATATTAAATGATGCAGTTGGGGTTGTCTATTCTATAGCATCAAAATCTATAATTGGATTATGCAGTGATTAAAACTGAGGACAATTTGAAGTCGCCTTTTTAGCTGTGTGGCACTAACTGTCCCACATTTTCAGTGAGCTTTTCTGGGTTCTTTCTCTCCATCCTGCATCTTCCATCTTCAATTTACACATACTTTACACACAAAATCAAGCCTTTTCCAAGATGAACAAATCCTTTCATCTTTCTCAACTAGTTTGGAGAACTACCACTCTTATCACCAATTACCAGTACAATTTTTTTAAAAATAAGTTTTTATTTTTCTTTGAAAATTTTATAAGCCATATTTTGATCCTACACCCTTTTCTCCCCCAACTCCTCTCAGACTCTTCCCCATCTCCCTATCCACTTAACTTCATGCTTGCCCTTCTCCTCCTCTTAAATAAAACAAAAATGAAAACAAGAAGAAAAAAACTAAAATTAAGCCCATTTTGTGTCTGCCCAACTACTTCTGAGCATGGGGCCTGCCCTGCAGTGTGGCTGACATACCGTGTCCTATTCCATTGAAAAAAAAAACTGGTTAAAAAAAAAACCTCTCAATTGTGAACAGCTTCTTGGCTGGGGGTGGGAGTTTACATTTATTGCCTTTTTTTCTTGCTATGATTTTTTTTTCACTTGACTTTGAGCAGGTTTTGAGAATTCTGCCACAGTCCTTCTGAGTTCATCTGTGCACCCATCCTGATACATCTAGAAGATACTGTTTCCTCAGAGTCATCTACCATCTCTAGCTCTTAAAATCTATTCAATCCTTTTCATAATAGAATCTTTGATCCTTGAAGCTAAGGGTATGATATTGATGTCCCATTTAGGGACAATCTATTCTAGAATGGATATTTTGTAATCTTTACCTCAAGCAAGTTGACTCTGGCTTGAAGTAGCAGGTATTTTTGTGTGGAGTACATCATAAGACTTTCACACAAGGCCACTTGAGCATGCACAGAGATGTGGAAGTGTCCTCTTCTCAGTTTTCAGGTTATTCCCTACTCCTCCTGAGTTACTGAATGGTCCTTGGAAATACCCTTCCCTCTCAGTATAACTCCCCCTACCTCATCTCCTTTATTACTGTTTCTTCAGTGATCATCTCATAGTGGCCACTTCTTGAGCTGACATCTCAAATGAGAAGCTCTTAAGATAGAGGTTAGAATTTATGGATATCTCCATACACAATGCTGAAAACTCAGGACTCAGAGCTTAATGAATTGCCATATTTAAAAATCTATACCAATTTGCGTTTTCTTTTCTTTTCAGATATCGTCATATCCTAGCTTCTGGTGCAAAACAGATCTGAGTTCAATTTTTCTACTTTATAGGTGTTGATTCCTGAGAATGGCCCTTTACTCTTCTAGCCCTTGGCATTTCTTCTTCTTCTTCTTTTTTTATTGCATATTATATTTACATTTCAGATTTTATCCCCTTACCTCATGCCCCCCACCCCCAGGAACCCCCATCCCATCCCTCATCCTCTTGCTTCTATGAGGATGTGCCCACAACTCCCCCCCCCACTCCCACCTCTCCACCCTCAAATCCCCCCCTCCCCACTTGGTCTTCAGCCTTCATGGAACCAAGGATCTCCTCTCCCACCTATGCCCAACAAGGCCATCCTCCCCTACATATACAAATAGAGTCATGGGTCCCTCCCTATGTGTTCCCAGGCTGGTGGTTTAGACCCTGGGGATCTCTGGTTGTTGGTATTGTGGCTCTCCTCATGGGGCCACAAACACTTTCAGCTCCTTCAGTCTTCTCTATAACTCCTCCATTGGGAACCCCTTGATCAGTTCAGTGGTTAGCTGTGAGCATCTGCCTCTGAATGTGCCAGACTCTGGCAGACCTCTAAGGAGACAGCTATATCAGGCTCTTGTCAGCATGCACTTCCTGACATCCACATCAGCGTCTACCTTTGGTGACTGCACATGGGATGGATACCCAGGTGGAATGGTCTCCAGACGGCCCCTCCTTCAGTTTCTGTCCTACACTTTGTCTCCATATTTGCTCTCTTGAGTATTTTGTTATTCCTTCTAAGTAGGACTGAGGCATCCACACTTGGTCTTCCTTCTTCATGAGCTTCATGTGGTCTGTGAGTTGAATATTGGCTTTTTCAAGCTTTTGGGGGTAATATCCACTTATCAGTGAGTAAATACCATGTGTGTTCTTTTGTGATTGGGTTACCTCACTCAGGATAATATTTTCTAGTTCTCAAGTCCAAGTGGATACAGGACCTTCACATAAAACCAGATACACTGAAACTAATAAAAGAGAAGGTAGGGAAGACCCTCAAATACCTAAGCACAGGGGAAAAGTTTCTGAACAGAACACCAATGGCTTATGCTCTAAGATCAAGAATTGACAAATGGGACCTCATAAAATTGCAAAGCTTCTGTAAGGCAAAGGACACTGTCAATAGGACAAAACGGCAACAAACAGATTGGGAAAAGATCATTACCAATCCTACATCTGATAGAGGGTTAATATCCAATATACAAAGAACTCAAGAAATCAGACTCCAGACAACCAATTAACCCTATTAAAAATGGTGTACAGAGCTAAACAAAGAATTCTCAACTGAGGAAACTCACACCAGTCAGAATGGCTAAGATAAAAAACTCAGGTGACAGTAGATGCTGGCAAGGATGTGGAGAAAGAGGAACACTCCTCCATTGTTGGTGGGATTGCAAGCTGATACAACCACTCTGGAAATCAGTTTGGTGGTTCCTCAGAAAATTGGACATAGCATTAGCTATACCACTCCTGGGCATATACCCAGAAGATGCTCCAACATATAACAAGGACATATGCTCCACTCTGTTCATAGCAGCCTTATTGAAGTAGCCAGAAGCTGGAAAGAACCCAGATGTCCTTCAACAGAGGAATGAATACAAAAAATGTGGTACATTTACACAATGGAGTATTACTCAGTTATTAAAAATAATGAATTCGAGAAATTCTTAGGTAAATAGATGGAACTAGAAAATATCATCCTGAGTGAGGTAGCCCTTGGCATTTCTTCTGTTAAACAGAGATAACAAGATTTCTACCTCATGAAAAGCTATGATATATCAATTATTTGAAAAACATCACTATTTTCATACTAATTTAAGTTAAAAAATATCATTTTCTTGCTGTGAATGGTGGTGTTCACCTTTACTCTCCGTACTTGGGAGGAAGAGGCAGGTGGATCTTGACAAGTTCAATTGCAGGCTGGCTAATCATGGCTACAGATTGACAGCATGTCTCAAAATAATGATGATGATGAAGATGATGATGATAATAAATTAATTTCCCTGGCCAAGACAAAACAGTTAGGTAGAATATTACATAAATCTTGGAAAATAGCTTGTTATTCAAATGTAAGCACTGACTGCTCTTTCCTTTTTTTTTTTTTTTTTTTTTTTTTTTTGGTATGTGTGTGTATGTATGTATGTCTTTATGTCAAAATAAGTATTTCTTGAATGCTTGCTTGCTCAGCCCTTCAAAGCCAAAAGCTTGAAATCTTTTACCTTTATTCATGAGTTCATCTAACCCACCCAATTTCTCTCAGGCAAGGCAAACACTTGCAGCTGAGAGATCTTGCGCCTCTGAATGCTAATTTGTAATTGTGCCACAAGCAGCATGGAATCCATGTGTGCCCATCATCACTCTCCTTCCCAGATGTCATTTATTTCCCCTCTCTTCTGCACTGCCTAGTACAGGGCCTGAACATAGAGGCTCTCAATTGGAAGACTGTCCTGAACTTTTATACAGCCCCCTTTGCATACAGCCCGTATTCCTACCTTAGTAATTCGGTTCCTCTTGTTGCCAGCTGTGAATAAACCACACCTCACCTATTATCGAGCTAATTCATACAAAATACTTATCACAGGTGTAGCCATTCAAAGAACATGGCCTAGGAGTCAGCAGCTCCTGCTTTGAGTCTACCCTGTGGCCCCTCTAATCCACCTGCATATTTCTTTTTATGTGCCACATACATGTTCATCTCCATACTCGATTTATGAAGCTCCTATTCATGGAGGTGGATTGGTGTGTACAGAGCAGCATGGCTGATTCCCCCCCCCCCCCCACTTTGCACACAAACAGTGGAGAATAAGCTTGTGCACTGTACCTGGCTTGCCTTATGGACAATGGTCAGGAGGTGGGAAGATTAAAAAAGAGAAGGCTAAGACAGAGTCCTTGCCCTTGAGGATCTTCCTGTCTTACTCTCCAAGAAGTAATGGACCCTGTGAAATGTGCACACTGACCCTGGAGTCAGAGAGATGAGGCTTTATCATCCATGCCACTCATCAGGCCTGGAACCTCAGAGGGTCGTCTAGTTGCATTAAGCCTCTATTTCCACATACATAGAAAAGGCATCCATGTAGCCCAGTGTCACAGTGACATACAGTGAGGATTGTGCCACTGCTGGCTATATGTCATTCCTTATTTTCCCTGCTTTTCTATGGGGACAGTCCTGATTTTCCTTTACTCCCATACAGCATTGGAGGAAAGATCTCCCCAGTGATCTCTGTTTCCTTTCTCTTTTCATCACTGTGGGGACTTCTTCTCTTCCCCGATATTTCTTGCACATCATTGAATGCAGCAGGGAATATTACTGCATGTAAGCCCGTTGGCAGTGGG
This sequence comes from Arvicanthis niloticus, assembly GCF_011762505.2. Lineage (NCBI taxonomy): Eukaryota > Metazoa > Chordata > Mammalia > Rodentia > Muridae > Arvicanthis > Arvicanthis niloticus. The sequence continues at coordinate 38,176,398 of NC_047670.1, read as the reverse complement.
CTTGGCATACAGGTACCTCTGTTGAAATGCCAAATGGTATCTGAGGCTTAATGAGCTTCCCTAGGGTGAGCAGGCCTCCATCAGTCTGTGTCTTGGGAGCTGTCCTGCATTGCCTAACCAACCACCTGTCGCTCAGTGCCCACAGTGTAATCTGCACCACAGTTCCCAGAGTTCCCAAATGGATAGCAGAGGCTCTGTTCTGCTGTTTGATGATTAAAGTTATTACTACAGAAAGGCTCCAGCCAGTAGCTGTAAAGTAACAGGAGTGAAGGGAAGCCTGTCACGATTAAATATTCATCGAACAGTCACTGCACTAGTGTCGGAAAATGACAGCAATGCCACATAAAATAAAATGGATGCTGAGGTTCCCGGAGCTGTAAGGGAATGCAGTTTCTTTCCGCCCCCTTCTCCACATCTTTCATCAGATGGGTATATTTCTCTACGAACTAAAATATTCTTGCTGTCTGAAGCAGCTTTTCCAAAGACCTACTCCTGACTTTTCAAATTATAGTCAAGTGACAGCTGAATATTCTTCATGTTCTAAGAAGCCACATTCACAGTATGGACAGATTGCTGAGCAAAGAGGCTTCTTACGACCGGAGGACCTGGTTTGACCAGACCCTGCAGTGACACATTCATACTGCCGGTGCTCCATGCCCTCCTTGACGAGGTCATCGATGGTCACCCAGTTGAGATTGTGCCCTTCAACCCTTTCCCACATTCTGAGCATTTGACTTGTTTTTCAGTTGATAATTTTATACATGGGTATGCTGTATTTATACCATTTATATCCTCTTCCCCTTCAATTTATTCTGTGTCCCTCCCCAAATTTTTGAGTGCTATAATTCTTATATGCACATATGTATGCATATAACATATGTATATATAAAAATCTACCAATTCCAACTGGCTTTACTCTTAGATACATTTCCAGGGTCTATTACTTAGCATTGGGAAACCCACAAGGGAACTTGTTTCTGGAGAAAAAAAAAAGCCTTTCTTCCTCAGCAGCTATTGATGGTTGTAGTTCCGTATCTATAGGTGGGGCTGTGTGAAATTTTCTTCCATTCCTTGGTGACATGTTGACAGATGTCATATTCTGCAGACTTCATGCAAGTGTTCACTCTTGGAAGCTTGCACAGCTCCGTCTCATACAGGAAGAACCAGTCCTTAGTGAGAAAGCTTTCAGGTCAGTTCCAGAGAGCTTCTTCAGGTACTGTGACCAAATTGTGTGGTGTCTCAGCAATAGGGTCTCACATTTAAGTTCTGGGAGGCAACTAATGTAAAAGCTTATATTGTTTTGGGGGTATATTGGAAACATATGACCAACAACTCTAAGGGATATATCTTTTGCGTAGCATTGGGGTTTTTGTTAGATTGCCTATGGCTGTTTGGAAAAACATCACTCTGTGTAGAGTAAGTCCATTTAAACACTCTCTCTCTCTCTCTCTCTCTCTCTCTCTCTCTCTCTCTCTCTCTTCCCCCCCCTCTCTCTCTCTCTCTCGTGCGCGCGTGCGCAGAAAAACCAGGACAACAGGAGTTAGACGATGGCTTCACTTCAGGTTTTAGAGACAGGAAAAGACCACAATAAGCGATGCAGGTGACCTCCAAAATCTGACTGGTGAGAACACATACTATTCTTCCCAAATCCCTTAGAAGGAATGAAACCATCCTGGCTATTTGCTCTTTAGCTCAGTCTCTACTGAGCTAAAAGTGGTTCTTGATTCTTGAACCACAGAGAGTGAGTTTGTGTGACTTTATGACATCTAACTTGTAGTAACGGTCACAGCAACATTAGGAAATGAACACAATGGAGATTGGAGTTCATGAGGAAATAGACTGGAATCCTTTCTTCGACTAGCTGTGGGACTGGAGACCAGTTGCTTAATCTCTCCAGTGCTTGTTGCTTTAGACTTTGACAATGACCAATAAAGAAACGTGTTGTAGTTCAGACGAAGCTGGGCTGGTGGCACCCCGCATACCACTGTCAGAAGTGCACCCACTTACATGACTACAGTCCCTGGAAGTGCCAACGGGGCTCTCATTAACAATACATGCAAGCCTTTTTCAAACACATGTTGCAATCTCTTTTGTCACTGTCACTTTCCCTCCATTTCAGTGTGTAACAGGATGTTAAAACGCGACCATCTCTGTCTGAGTTCAGTTGGAAGCAAGACTGAGGCAAGAACCCTTTCATTCCAAGGGGAGTTCTGAGCCATCCTTACAGGACTGCAGTGGACAAAGCTGAAACAGAACCTTCAATATCACTGTCTTTAGGGAAGCGAAGTGATGTTGGACTAGAGCTCGTCCTCTGTGCCATCTTACAGCCTGCACACCTGTTTACACACTCCTTTCTCATGTAAGTGTTTACTCCTGTTCCCTTGATTCTTCCCTCACTCTCCTCTCTCTCTCCTTCATTTCTTTCTTGTCATGCACTGCTTTTATTCTTCCATTTTCCTTGATATTTATTTCTGTTTTCTTCTCTCAAGAATTTTCTTTTCTGGCTATATTGAGAGTTCCCACAAAGGTTGTTTTTTTATTTTTGTTTTATTTTCTGAATATTTTAAATTATTATTTGTACCTCTACTGAAGAAATTTACTGACCACCACTTTGTGATTTGAAGTGGTTGAGTTGACAAAAACACATATGGGGATGGGTTTTGGAGAGCCGAGTCAATTTTGTTTCTACCTCATGGTTGATAAGAGGACTCAGAATCATTCTGAGCATGTGTTCTGCTCTCCTGGCGTTTAACAGAGAGTTTTCTGGTAGAAAGTAATCTGAGAAGTCTACACAGCCACTACTACTCTTCCTCACTGGGATGTAAAACATCGAGAAAGGACCACACTGGGAAGGAAGGAACTCTCATTATGAAGATTGAAAAGGATTCTTGCATCTTCCTCATAAGCAGGAAATAACCAAGGAGAGAGGATCTTCCTAGAGTGGAAACACAACCTCAAAGGGAACGTGTTGATGAGGTGCACTAACTTCTGTAAAGATTAAGGGTTAACGTTAGGATGGATATTAGGTAAAAGATTCTTCCCATATGGAGGTATTTGATAGTCACTGATGGAGAGTCTGAGAGAAACCTGAAAAATATCTTTTAGGAAGAAAGGAACCAGCCTTTCTTATATCTAAGAATAAGGAACACTGAAAAATAATGCCAGTGCTAACTCAACACATAAATGACTATGTGTGATTTTTCTTCCTATAGGTTGAACCCTGGAGAGCTCAGAGGTCAGTGTTGCCATTTATGGAGGAGAGAACAAACACATACTGTTTTCCAGGCTTTGGGCTCTCTGGCTACCCAATCTATACAAAAATTTCAATACCACCTGAGGCTCAGAGTCAAATCATTTTCCCTGATTTATACACAATCAAATTGAGGGAACAGAAGTGCTGTCTGTCTTGATGGCTAGAAATAGTGATTTTCATTCTCAACCCTGTCCAAGAAAACTGTGGAAACTATCTGGGAATTCATTCCAGGTCCAGAAGAGTGACGGTCCAGAACACTATTGAGAAATGGTGGTTAGGAAGAAAAGTCGTGTCTGTGGTCTGCCAGTGGGCTAAAGTGTGAACCGTTTCTCCAACACTCAGCAGATGCCTATTCCCACCCCTGTCTCTCATTTCAATTTTTCCAGACCAGCTCCCGAATCCCAGTCTGAGTTGTCTTCTCCCTTATCAACCCCATTTTCATCTGTTATTCTTTTTCTCCCTTTGTAATAATGTAAACCCCAAGAAGAATGTGTTCCTCTTTCCTCCACAATTCTGTCTTCAGCCCCTGGAACAACGCCTTTACAAAGTTGGTTTTCGATTCATACTCATCTAACAGAGTCCACAGGTAAACACATCTGGCTGGCTCCACGTTCCTCAACTTGGACGAATCCATCTTTTTTTTTTTTTCTATAAAGTCTGAATCCAAGATTCTTTTTCTTAGGTACTATGAGAGAGGACAAGGTATGATAAAGGAAAAGATGAAGGCAGAGGGTGGGAGAAGGTGAATATGTGGGGCAGGTAGGTGTGGGGAGAGGGCAGAGGTGGGGAGAATGTAGAGACAGTAAAGTCTTGGGCAGGAAGGAGATAAGAGGAGAAAAGTAGAAGGGGGAAGGTACAGATGGTATGGCAGGAAACTATAATTCTCTTTACCAAGGGGTTGTTATTTCTAAGATGATATGGAATCATGCATGTGGATGACTGAGAATTGCTCATAAAAACATACTAGAATCACACCTCAGTATCTGGGGGATTTGCTCCAAGATACTTTCCTCTAAGATGTTCAAATCTGTGAATATTTCTGTCCATGTATAATATAGTGGAGTGCTTACAAGTAACCTTGGACAGTCTCCCATATACTATCAGCCTTCTCTGGGGGATATCAGTACCAAACACAGTGTAATTGCCGTTAAATAGTACTTCACTACAAAGCTACGGAAAATGATGGGAACGAAACTTATGTGTTCAGTATTGACAGACCATACTTGTTCTAACTCCAATCTTGACTCATGGTTGATTGAGATTTTAGAGATAGACTTTAAAGATGCAGAGACACAATCATGATATTTCTAGTGAAAAAATTGTTTATATGTATATTATATATGTCTTATTTAAGGTTTCTATTGTTGCAATAAGACATCTTTCCCCAAAACAACTTGTGGAAGAAAGGGTTTATTTCCATTTACTTTTTTCAATAAGGGAAGTCAAGGCAGGAACTCAAGACAGGAATCTGTAGGTAGAGACCCTGGAGGAGTACTGATAATTAGCTTGCTCCTAATAGTTCATTCAACTTGCCTTCTTACAGGTCCAGAATCACAAACCCAGGAGTTGCACCACCCATGAAGGTCTGAACCCTTCTACTTGGATCATCAACCAAAATGGAACACACACACTTGCCCACTGGCCAATCTGGTGGGACCATTTTTCACATAAAACTAGTCAGCTCAATGTGTATGGGTGTTTTGCCTGCATGTATATGTATGTGTGGCAGGTGCATGCTGGTGCCCATGGAGAGCAATTATACTTTTTTGTAACTGCAATTATGAATGGTTGTAAACTGCCATGTTGGTGCTAGAAATGGAATCTGTGTCTGTAAGAACAATAATCAGTCTTAACCACCAAGCCATCTCTCCAGTCTTAATCCCCATATTTCTTAGACGTAGATTATCTTTTCTTCTTTGTCCATATGTGTACAGATGTGCATGAAAGTGCATGTGTCTCTGTGTGTGTTTGTGTGTGTCTGTGTGTGTGTGTCTGTCTGTGTGTGTATGTGTAGGGGGATACATGTACACATGCTCTCATGCACACAGAGGCCCGAGATACATTTTTGATTGTCTTTTTCAGTTGCTCTTTGTATTGATTTTAGAGACAGGGTCTTTCACTGAACCTGGAGAGTGTGAATTTAGAAAGATTTGCCCCAGTGAGCCCCAGGAATCCACGCCTGTCTCTGCACCCGTGGCACTGGATTGCAAGCACACCAACACACCCAGGTTTTCATGTGCTTTCTGAGGGATCAAACTTAGGTCCCCGTGTTTATGCAGCAAGCACTCTACTGGTTAAGCTGTGTGCTCCCAGTTCCTCTAAATTCTCTGTTTAATGTCAATTTCCTATGTGTTCTGTACAATTTTCTGTATACACTTCACTAGCAGCTGAACGGCAAAATATTTCACTCATGAGTCATTCTTTTCCTGCCAAACCAGCTCCTGTCTCCCCTGCTACCTCAGAGAATCAGTGCAATAGTAAAAGCCCCTCTCCTTCAAGCAGCACTTCCCCTTCTCAAGTTCAGATGGCTGTCAGATCCTGCTGCACCTTCCTCCACGCAGCTGCCACCATGGGAAGCTATGACATTTGCCTCTCGTGTTCTAGAGGCGACCTCTTACCCGTGACTCTTCTTCAATTCCAGCCCACGTGGTGGAAAGCTTGGTCTTGACAGAACATATGTTCTCTCACCTCGAGTTTGTGTTTAAGAGCATTTCTGATAGGTTTCCTGCAAGACAAAATGCAGCCCACACAGCAGGAGGCTGAGCTCATGCAGCCTGGATCACCTTGGCTTTTTTATATTCTCCATCTCCAAGTGTCTCCTTGTCCTTGGAGAATTTCATGCTATTTCTTAGGTTCCTTATGCCCTGATTCTTCTTTTCTTTTATGTCCTCTGAATCTTTCTGCTTTTTTTTCAGTCTGTTTTTTAGGAACCTGTGCCCAATAATCTCCCTTTCCCTGTCTCTCTCATACCTCCCTCCTTCCCTCCCTCTCTCCCTCCCTCCCTCCCTCCCTCCCTTCCTCTCTTCCCTCCCTCCCTTTCTCTCTTCCCTCTCTCTTTTACATAAAAACTTTTCTGATAATATAATATAATTACAACATTTCTTTCTCCCTTTCCATTCTTCAAATCCTTCCATATACCCCTCTCTACTATCTCCCAAAACCATGGCTTCTTCTTTCATTATTTGTTATTGTGTGCATGTATGTATATGTATACATTTTGCTGAATATAACTTGCTCAGCCTGTGCAGTGCTACTTGTATGTAAGTTTCCAGGGTGGACCATTTGGCACTGAACAAACAATTGTGCTCGTTGCAGGGGAAGACCATCTCTCCTGTTCCCAACTTTCCTTAGTTGCCTGTAGTTCATTGTGTAGGATTAAGGCTCCTGAAAGGCTCCTGGGCTTACTCTTTGCAATATTCTTTTCTTTACACTCTCGTTCATGGCTTCTGCTTTTCTTTTGAAAGTTAACAGACACCTTTGGTTATACTTATTTACTTTTCTTTTTATCCTTCAAGTGCAATAGATATTCTTTAAAATGCACAGTTTGTTGGCTTTGTTTTGCTTTCTTATTTCCAGTGTTTAAAACAGGAAGAGAAAGAGGCTACAATACTTTGGATGAATAGTGAAGACCTTGAGTTCTTGTTTAAACTAGACAGGTGACCTTGGATTTGAGACACAGTCTTGGGCTGACAGGTAGGTACCCTATGTTACCTGTTAGTATAAAGATATAGAGCAACAGTTCTGGCTTCAAAGACACAGCCAAAACTACCAATCTGCTGGACCAGGGAAGTGAAAGTTCAGAGTTTTAGGTTACTCAAGAGTTTCAAGGATAGTTTTACAACGTGTTAAACTGATATATAACTAATAAACAAAGAAAAGAAACCTATAGGATTAAGAACTTGTATTAAGAATGCTAATGACATTCCCCCCCAAATTGCTGGCATGAGTGTTTTTATGTAGCATCTGGGAAAGTGCCCCCAGTTGGTTCTGATTGGTAAATAAAGATACCAACAGCCAATAGCTGAGGAGGACAGACAGAGGTGGAATTTTAGGATTTCCTGTGCTTGGAGTCGGGAGCAGGAAGGGGAAGATCCACCATACTTGATTGAGAGTGTGGACAGAGGAGAGACACAGAGGCTGCTATGGGGTAGAAAAGCAAAGGGAGAGCCCAGGACTCTGAAACAAGAAAAGCATGGCCCAGAGGGCACCATAAGTAGGTCTGGAGCAGCCAAGATGGAATAATAAATTACTAAGTAATAACTCAGGATTAACAGCATGAAAGTTAGGAAGTGGCTCAGCTATTGTACTGTTTAAGGCACATTAAAATACAAAGGTTGTGTGTGTGTGTTTTGCTCGGGAATGTAAACCACTGGGGCCGGTAGCGAACCACGCTGTTGGGATTTATTAATAATTATTTCTACAGACTTCTCATCCCAGTGCTTCTTGAATTTAATAGTTGTGCTCTTTTCTGGTATTCCTCATGTTGGGAAGGATAAGGGGGAGATATGTCGTGAGCTGTTAAAGATTTTCTAAATTTACTCTCCAAGGATAGGGGCTGTCAGTATATAAGAGTCACAAGAAAAGTGGACAAGCACGGGAGATACATGGTCATCTTCACACCTGGATCAAATATGACTCTATCCATGACAAGCCAGAGTGCCATGGCTTGCCAGTGCCAGGCCTGTAAACTTCAGATTGTTTTTCACTGTCCGTGTGGTGAATTCTCAACAGTGCCTTTAGGGCTTCTGAATTAGATAATAAACTGAGTAGTTCATTCCTAAATTGAAAGCAGAATTCACTGTGAGGTATGATGCTGGAATGGGCTGGAATGAGATAGTGATAAGGTCAGGAGACCGTCTCCTATCCCGGTAGCTAAGGAAGATGCTTTGTCAGATCCAGGAAAGATTTTCTTTTCTACTTCCACTGGGGAGGGAAAATCCAAAAAGACAAGCTAGAACATTGGCTTTCCTAAATCACACAGCCTGTGGCACATGGCTTCCAACAGGAGCATAGGGTTTTCCTTCCTGGTAGGTTCATCTTCCTTGAGATAAAAGTTTCGATGCTTCAGTTTCCTTTCTCCACTGACACCTATGAAACACACATGGGCCTTGTCAGGTCATTGTTCATGAAAGCAAGATGATTGCTGAGCCAACAGGAGTTGGCTGATTGCTTGTCAGAGAGTGTGCCAATCAATTATCAGGTAGTGTTTTCTAAGTCCCCACAGCTTCTCTATGTGGTAGATGCTTGCAGGAAGACTACTCCAAAGATGAGCAAACTGAGTGGCAGAAGGGTTATTTTCCTAGGATCACAGAGTTATGGCATCTAGAGTTTTGAGTTTGGCTGTAACGCCTATCTATGCTCTCTACTGCAGTAGCAAATTTTATTTATCTGCAGCTTTGAGATGGAATGGGTGCGCTCCAGTGGGGGTGTAGTCCTCAGCTACAAACTTCACTGCAAGAATAAGTTGTTTTAGCTCTATGTACTGAGTGGCAGAACTGAGCATCTAGTGGCCAGACTGATAGGGGGTATGTTTGGGGGTTCAGTTAGGGGATTCCTACCTGAAGATTAATCATGCTGATGGGATGTGAAACGTATTTGGAGGTAACTCCGATGAGGTATAAATTCTTTTTATTTCTTCCTCTGTTTATCTTTCTCTGAAGCACAGAAAAGCAAGTGCGATATAATGTAAAATGGCTTTAAAGAAAATAGCTTGTCCAATGTACATACTGCTTGTTAAATAGCTACATCCTAAAGTAAGATTCTAACAGTTTGAATGTTGTCGCCTGGCTTGGAAATTATTACTCTGGGCTTTATGTCTGAACATTTTCTGACAAATCAGGGGAAGAAAAATAGCTCAATGGCAGTTGCTAGCACTTCACTTCAATCTGATATTCATGATGGATTTAATTGGCTTCAGAATTCTTATGAACACACTGGGTATTTTGTATAATTCACACTGCCACACTATCCTCCAGGGCAGAATTCCATCAGCTTTAGAGAGCTTGGCACTTTAAATTGCTTCATGATTGTTGGGCAGTTAGCCTAGCCCCTCCTAAATAACACCTGGGATTAAAGCTTTTAAACCTGTGACTTATCAAGCATGTATTTGGTGTATCCTTTCAAAGCATAATATACACAGAAGAATAATTAACAGGTTGTAGAGATGAGGGAAATTAGACAAAGTGAGAGCTCATATAATATAAAGTTTACACAATCATTAATGTCTCTTATTTTGAAGCTCTTTGTGCCTTAGTTTGTCTTTCTCATATCTTCCTAACTTGTTCCACTTCTTTCCCAGCTAAACATAGACACCTCAATGGGAAAAGCTACATTACCCTTATTTTATCCTCTTTGTTAATGTTGCTAGATCAGAGCTATTAGGCGGGATAGCCCATTAAAGTAATAATAATAATAGCTACCACTTACATTGTTGAAAGCACATTATATATGTATGAACTTGAATCAAACTTGTTAAATACTCTAGGAGACAGGAATTATTATTTCACTTATTTTACAGTTGAGGAAATTCAGATACATAGCGCTTCCCTTATTCAAAGCCATATGGCTGGTAACGTAGCAGTATCACCTTTGTTATAACAGATTATCTTGGTAACAAAGCTACCCATGAGACAGCCTCTGTTCAGCTACCCAATCTGAGCCCCTGTCACTTCTCTTGCCACCTCATATACCGTTGTCAAGCACACAGTTTAAAATGTTTCCAAATTAGAGCCCTTCCCTGTTCTCTCTTTGACAGCCTGAAGTCAACACTCTCGGTTACAGGAATAGCTCTTGGAAAGTTCCTGCAGCCACTGCAGAAAATTCTTCCCCTCCCTCCTTGACTGGCATGATTCCAACTCTTAGGTTATGTGTTTGGGAGTCTGAACAGTGTGAGCCAGAGGGCTGAGACAGAACTTGGAGGTTCTATAGGGAGCTTCCCTTGAACATTTGGAATCATAACAGAAGAGCCGGGATACCTGTGTCCCTCTGGAATTCCGTCCCACACAAAGAATGCGAGTTCTTGTCAACATATCTCATTTTATTTTTGTTTTTAGCAATTCCATTTAAAGATAAAGTGGAGGGACTTACAGCCTTGGAGGGAAGTGAACATAGCCTTTCCTCCGAGAGCTGCATCTATTAAGTTAGGAAAGCCATGTGACCTCTGAGAAACCTTAATGTCTTTCTTTATGAAATACAACCCAGATTCGCTTTTTTATAGTTCTTTATGGCTGGTGTAGGGCCAGCAGCCAGCAAGTGCCCCTTAGTTCTGATGGTCCCTTTGTTTATCCTCTTCCCATAGGCCAAGCAATAGCCTTTTCTTACTTTTTGATACATTATCACACACACACACACACACACACACACACACACACACACACACACACACCAACTCTAGAAGAATGCACACATTCTTCTATGTCCACAGACATTTCTCATGGTCTTAGAACTATTGTAACTTATCCAACAGAGAGTCGAAAATATGCCAAATGGGAATGAGAATTACTTCTTGAACACAGAGAACTTATTCACAGAGCTAGGTACACATGAGGGCTATAATGAAAACAGTTTCCCAGGAATTCACAGTAGGTAGCTGTGTAAATTGTGTGAATTATATTAATAAGCACTTGTCAGGGCCTCTTTCACTTGGAAGCCCCTTCCTTCAACACAGACTCTTCAGGCTAGTTAAACACTTATCATATTCTGGCTTGTTTAGTATATGGGCTTCTGGTGTACTGGACCAAATAGGACAGTGCTACTCAATGGGATAAAATGTTGGTTTCATATAATATTTTAGATTTCCCAGCTGCATTACTTAAACATGTAAAGAAAAACAGATGAAATTGATTTTAGTAATCTCCTTTATTAATCTTGATTTATTAGAATATAGTTTGCTGTGTTGGCCACCAATATGATAACTAGGAGAATAACATTTTACATCCCTTTTAGAGGAATTGTTAAAATGCAGCATGTTTTCTGCTTATAGTCTGTCTCACTCTGGCCTGGCCACATGTCAAGGGCTCAATGCGTGTATGTAGTTGGTGGCTTCTGCATATGACAATGAAGTGCTTGACAATGATTTATTCAAGGAAAGACAAATTTATTGCCATTTGTATCTCTCTACCCACCTTTATGCCCAGGGCCAGATACCAAATTGGTGTTCAACCTTTAGTTATTAATTAATTAGTTAATTAATTAATATTAGCTAATTGATTGATTTTTGTTCTGAAATTCAAACTCAAAGCAGTGCACATGGTGATAACCACTCTGAGTACATCCCTAATGCTCAATACTTTTTATCTCAGGGATGGGGGTTACTTTCTCACCCTTCTGAACAGACAGACTTCTTTACATCTTTTTTTTTTTCTTGCCATTGCCTCATTGGGGAGGCGGAGGCTTGTATTCACTCATTGATGTCTACACGTTTGTTATTTCCACTAAGAATCAGTGAGTAATGTGCTTTGAAACACCAGGGAGTTAATCAACTCAATGACTCTGTAGATTCAGAGTGTCCCTGTAGATCCACAGAAACCTAGGCCTGGCTAGCCTGCAGAGGAGTGGCTGCCCTGGAACTAGAACCAGCTAGATGGGAAACTGAAGGTGAAGTTAGTTTCACAGACCTGCAGGTTTGGGAAGGGGTTGAAAGGAGAGGTGTGTGATCTACAGAGAAAGCTTTACAAGTTAGATGAGGAGGTTGAGGCAGATATTTGACAGGGCATGCTGCAAAGGACAGGTGTCAGTTATTCTCATATCCAGGAGGCCTGGTTCTATGACATACATAAAGGTCAGTGCAAGGGTAGAACTTAGCAGTGGCAGCTTTTTCTTTTCTTTTTTTTAATTGGATATTTTATTTACATTTCAGATGCCATCCTCTTTCCCCATTTCCCCTCCCTAGAAGACCCCTATTCCATACACCCTTCTCCTTTTTGCTTTTATACAATTTTTTAAAATGTTAACCAATGGCTCTATAAATTTGGTAATGCTCAATATCAATCAGAAGTGTAACCTAATACCAAACCTAGATATATCAACTATCTTTGACTGGTGAAGACATGTGAACATCTGCCTCCATGTCTGGCCCCCCTCTCTCTTTCTCTCTCATCACCTAGCTCCTCCTCTCCTTCTCTTCCTCCTCTCCTTACTCCTCATCTCCTTACTCCTCCCCCCTTAGCTCCTCCTACATATCACCCTTCCTGTTAAAATAAAACTTTTCTCTCAAAATACAGTTAGAGCATAACTATACTAATTTATGTCAGTAAGGTGCAAGATAGACCTAATACCCAGTCCATTAAGTTGTTGACTAAGCAGAACCTCTGTCATCTCTCCTAAATAAAAGACTTAGTTCTGAACTTGGCTTTTTTTCTTGGCTTTAGAATGAATGTCAGCTGAAACCATCCTCTCAAATCTTTTCTCTCAAAGTAAATAGCCAGGATTGGCTATGAGACTATAAGTTTTCAACCCCATCAGACATCCAGAATGACTTCAGCTAACTGAAATTATGGGAAGCACAAAGCATAGCTTCCAAATCATAGCCAATTTATAGAGACCCCTGAACACCTGGACAGTCCCTATACTACCGAATGTTGGAGCATCCAATCTTTAGCCTTCTGGCCCAGGATCATCAGACAGACCTAGTGATGCAGAATTATTAAGGGCTGATTACTCTGTCTTGGCAGATATAATCAGTCTACTATTCTGCAAGTGAGTCCTTTTCTGGACAGTGATTTGTCTGTAGATGGAAAGAGGCAATTCTTGCCTAGTGGCTGTCACCGCACAACTGAAATAACTCCAAGGATGCTCAATTTCTTCTTAGAATCCACGACAGGAAGCTGTCAGGAGCAGACAGGTCTCTAATAAAAAATGAACATTAATACAGAAATGTTTGTAACATCAGTTCTGTGGATTTCTGGTGTTTTGAAAACCAACTATCCATGTAAGGTAATCTGGACTGTTGTCTGTTAACTCCTCTCAGCTATTTCTAAAGAAAATATAGAAAACACCCTAACAATAAACTCAAAGCCATGAATTTGCTATAGGTCCTTAACTCACAGGCTAATCATCTCAAATAAGTTAAAAAAGTTAAAGAAGGACTGAATCTAAGCCTTGTATTCCTAAATGTGTTATACAGGCGCAATGTCTATAATAGTAACAATATTCATCTCACTTTTATATTAATAAGAGGCTCGTACCAATGAAAACTTTAAATTTGAATTCAAAGTAAATTTTGTACCATTTAAGAAATTATAACTTCATCTTAATAGCAATTATACATATTTCTACCAGTAGGTTATGTCTATGTAATAAATCCTATCTAATCCTCCCTGATCCACCAAAACCACTACTTTTCCCTAGAAAGACAGCCCACTATTAACCACCTCAGCCCCCAAGCCCAGGGAATAGGGGCGCCAACTCTTCATTAACTTCTTCAAGCTGATTATGGGTGTTGAGATATTAGAAGAGGGGTTGAGGGAAGAGTAAATTGATAAGCCTCTGACACTGTGTCTTCACTGCATCCAGCTGGAATTCCAGGACATCAGAGGTTTGAGCAGGTCTGCTCAGCTTTCCTGATGAGTAGATACACCAAGGCTGTGTATTCTGCAATATAAAAATTCTCAAAACAAATTTTAGTATCAAGATAATTGTTTGTTTGAATTCTGGAATCTAGACTTCTGGCGGCCTGCCTCTGTCATGTCTAATCCATATAATTCTGGGAGTTTCTATGAGGGTGTGCTCCCACCATCTTCCCATTTTTGCCTTCCTGCTCTCAAATTTCCCAACATCAGGGAATCCAAACTTTCGGGCACCTAGGCCCTCCACTTCCACTGATGCCTAACCCCTTACCGCATTCCCCCACTCCAATTACTATGAGGGTGTGCTCCCACCATCCTCTCATTCCCGCCTCCCTGCTCTTGCAATTCCCCAACACTAGGAAATCCAAACTTTCAGGTACCAAGGCTGTCCACTTCCACTGATACCTGGCAAGGCCACCCTCAACTACCTATACAGGGGGAGCCATGAGTGCCCCCCCACTGTGTTCTTGGGCTGGAGATTTGAGAATGGCTATTCCAGCTTTTTTCTTAGGACCTTTTGCTTGAAAAATTGTTTTCCAGCCTTTTACTCTAAGGTAGAGTCTGTCTTTGTACTGCAGTGGGTTTCATGTATGCAGCAAAATGCTGGGTCCCATTTATGTATCCAGTCCTTTAGCCTATGTCTTTTAATTGGGGAACTGAGTCCATTGATGTTAAGAGATACTAAGGAACAATGATTGTTGTCTTCTGTTATTTTTGTTATTAGAGGTGAAGTTATCTTTGTGTGGATATCTTCTTTTGGATTTGTTGTAAGAGGGTTACTTTCTTGCTCTTTCTAGGGTATAATTTCCCTCCTTGTATTGGAGCTTTCCTGCTATTATCCTTTGTAATGCTGGGTTTGTGGAAAGATATTGTGTAAATTTGGTTTTGTCATGGAATATCTTGATTTCTTCATCTATGGTAATTGAGAGTTTTGCTGGGTATAGTAGCCTGGGCTGGCATTTGTGTTCTCTTAGGTTCTGTATGACATCTGTCCAGCATCTTCTCGCTTTTATAGTGTCTGGTGAGAAGTCTGGTGTAATTCTGATAGGTCTGCCTTTATATGTTACTTGGCCTTTCTCCCTTACTGCATTTAATAGTCTTTCTTTGTTTTGTTCACTTGGTGTTTTGATTATTATGTGACGGGAGGTATTTCTTTTCTGGTCTAGTCTATTTGGCATTCTATAGGCTTCTTGTATGTTTATGGGCATCTCGTTCTTTAGATTAGGGAAGTTTTCTTCTATAATTCTGTTGAAGATATTTATTGGACCTTTAAGTTGGGAATCTTCACTCTTATCTATACCTATTATCTTTAGGTTTGGTCTCCTCATTGTGTCCTGGATTTTCTGGATATTTTGTGTTAAGAACTTTTTGCATTTTGCATTTTCTTTGACAGTTGTGTTGATATTTTCTATGGTATCTTCTGCACCTGAGATTCTATCTTCTATCTCTTGTATCCTGTTGGTGATGCTTGTGTCTATGACTCCTGATTTCTTCCCTAGGTTTTTTTATCTCCAGCGTAGTTTCCCTTTGTGATTTCTTGATTGTTTCTACTTCCATTTTTATGTCCTGGATGGTTTTGTTCAATTCCTTCACCTGTTTGGTTGTGTTCTCTTGTAATTCTTTAAGGGATTTTTGTGTTTCCTCTTTAAGGGCTTCTACCTGTTTACCTGTGTTCTCCTCAAATTCTTTGAGAGTGTTATTTATGTCCTTCTTTAAGTCCTCTATCATCATCATTAGAAGTGATTTTAAATCTGAATCTTGCTTTCCTGGTGATATGGGGAATTCAGGACTTTCTAGTGTGGGAGAACTAGGTTCTAATGATGCCAAGTACCCTGGGTTACTGATGCTTATGTTCTTGCGCTTGCCTTTTGCCATCTGTATCTTTTTAATGCTACCTGCCCTGTCCCTGACTGGAGCCTTTCCTATTATCTTGGTTGTATCAGAACTTTGTGGGGTGGGTGTAACTACTGGGGTAAGCTCTAGGGCCCAAAATCAGCTCAGTGCTCAAGCACAGACAGGATGCTGCCCAGGTTAGGGCTCTGGCGGCCGGCCTCGTTTCCTCTGGGCTCTTAGAGATTGGGGGCAAACCTGCTGCCCAAGTTCTGCTCAGTGCTCTGGCCCAGACCAAAGGAAACCAGTGCTCCGGGCCGGGAGTGACTTCCTGGGTCCTTGTGGGTCCCAGTTACTCCCTGTTTGGGGTGGACGTTGCTGTCTGCTTACCTAAGATACTGCCCAGGTTAGAGTTCCTGGGAGCCCTGCTTCCTCTGGGTTCTGTGTGATTGGGGGCAGAGCTGCCACCCAAGATCTGCTCAGTTCCTGGGGCCCAGACCGGAAGGAGCTCTTTCTTTTCTGATCTAGTTGAGTTTCAGCTTACCATGGAAAGTAGGATTATCCATGAACTGACATGATGCCCCATGTTTATAATCTCAGCATTCAGCTTATCAAAGGAGTAGGAGAGAGAGAGAGAGAGAGAGAGAGAGAGAGAGAGAGAGAGAGAGAGAGAGAAGAGAAGAGAAGAGAGAAAGGAAGGGAGGGAGGAAGGAAAGAAAAGCAAGCAAGTAAGTAGGGGTAACTTTTTGAAGTCTGAATTCTGAAAAGCCTGGAGGCTGGAGAGACCTGTAATTGGAGGCACAGACAAAATTAGAAATTCTCAGCAAAATTCAGTCCCACAAAAGGGCATCTTGGGGGAATTTGTCAGAGGTGAAAATTTTGCAATGTCCTTGCCTGACTTAGACTAGGGCAGAGGCCCTTGCAGATTTGAACCAGACCTTATCTCTAAGTGGTATGAGAATAGAAGTAACCAGAGGTGCTGCAGCAGCACAGGGCAAATTAGTTCTGAATAGAGTTGGGGAACCAAGCAGAAGGAGAAGGAAGAGTTGTTTGTTGTGGCGCCAGCCTATCATGGACAATTGTTTGCCTCTGTTGGATTCTAGCAGTGGCTATGATTATGTTTACATGCCTATTCTTTTAAATAGATGAAACATGGGCTCACAGAGAATTTTTTAACCTGCCTTATGCCAGAGTACAGGAAATACGGACCTGACTTTGATGACCATGTTCTTTCCACTGGGCTAGACAAACACTGGACAAGTATGTTGTGTATGACACTCTAAGGAGAAAACCTTGCCTACTTTCTTTCTTCAGTTTACATCCCAATCGCAGCCCCTTCCCTCCTGCCTTCCCAGTCTCACCCTTACAAATGCCCCCATTGTCCCCTTTTCCTATAAGGAGAGTCTTCCTTTGGGTACTACTCCACCCTGGGACATCTAGTTCCAGCAAAACTAGGTATATCTTCTCCCACTGATGCCCAATCAAGAAGTCTAGGTAGGGGGAAGGGGGACCCAGTGGCAGGAAACAGAGACAGAGATAGCTCCCAATCCACTTGTTAGGGGACCCTCATGCTGACCAAGTTGCACTTTTGCCACAAATGTGTACAGTGTCTAGGTCTAGCTCCTGCATCGCTGGTTGGTGGCCCAAGCTCTATGAGCTTCTGTGGTTCCAGGTTAGTTGACTGTGTAGGTCTTCTTGCAGGAGAGCTCTTCTTTCGTTACATCCTCCCTAGCATGTGCTGTCACTTGAGTTTTTGATCTTAGCCATTCTGATTGTATAAGGTAGAATCTTGGTCATTTTGATTTGTATTTTCCTGATGGCTAAAGACACTGAACATTTTTCTTTTTTAAAAAAATTGAATATTTTATTCACATTTCAGATGTTATCCCTTTTCCCCATTCCCCACACCCAGAAACTCCCTATCCCATTTCCCCCTCCTTCTATTTCTATGATGATATGCCCCCACCCCAGCCACCGACTCCCACCTCCCCACTCATGATTTTCCCCCACGGTGGGCCATCCAGCCTTCACTGGACCAAGGACTTCCTCTCCCACCTATGCCCAACAAAGCCATCCTCACCTACATATATAGCTGGAGCCATGGGTTCCTCCCTATGTGCTCCCAGGCTGGTGGTTTAGACCCTGAGAGCTCTGGTTGGTTGGTATTGTTGCTCTCCTCATGGGGCCACAAACCCCTCAGCTCCCTCAGTCTTCTCTCTAACTCCTCCACTGGGAACCCCTTGATCAGTTCAATAGTTAGCTGTGAGCATCTGTCACTGTATATGTCAGGCTCTGGCAGACCTCTAAGGAGACAACTATATCATGTTCCTGTCAGCATGCACTTCCTGGCATCCACATCAGCATATGCCTTTGGTGACTGCACATGGGATGGATACCCAAGTGCAGCAGTCTTCAGATGACCCCTCCTTTAGTTTCTGTCTAACACTCTGTCTCCGAATTTGCTCCCATAAATATTTTGTTACTCCTTCTAAGAAGGACTGAAGCACCCACACTTTGGTCTTCCTTCATGAGCTTCATGTTGTCTGTGAGTTGTGTCTTGGATCTTGTGAACTTTTGGGCTAACATTCACTTATCAGTGAGTGCATACTATGTGTGTTCTTTTGTGATTGGGTTACCTCACTCAGCCTGAACAAGCCCGATTTCTTTCTTTCTTTCTTTCTTTCTTTCTTTCTTTCTTTCTTTCTTTCTTTCTTTCTTTCTTTTTTTTGGTTTTGTTTTGTTTTGTTTTGTTTTGTTTTTTCGAGACAGGGTTTCTCTGTGTAGCCCTGGCTATCCTGGAACTCACTCTGTAGACCAGGCTGGCCTCGAACTCAGAAATCCACCTGCCTCTGCCTCCCAAGTGCTGGGATTAAAGGCGTGCGCCAGCACCGCCCGGTCTTGAACATCTTTCTTAAGTGCTTCTTGACCATTCAGGATTCCTCTGTTGAGAATTCTTTGTTAGCTCTGTACCCCATTTTTATATTGGGACATTTGTTTGTTTGTATCTAGTTTCTTGGGTTGTTTATATATTTTGGATATTAGCCCTTTGTCAGATGTTGGATTGGTGAAGATCTTTTCTCATTTTGTAGGCTGACATTTTGTCCTATTGATGGCATTCTTAGCCTCATAAAAGCTTTTTAGTATTCATGTGGTCCCACTTGTTAATTGTTGATCTTAGTGCCTGAGCTATTAGTGTTCTGTTTAGTAATTAGTCTCCTGTGCCAAGGTGTTCAAGGCAGTTCCCCACTTTCTCTTCTTTTAGATTTAGTATATGAAGTTCTATGTTGAGGTCTTTGATCCACTTGAACTTGAGTTTCATGCAGGGTGGTAAATATGAATCTATTTTTATTCTTCTACATGTAGACATTCAGTTAGTCCAGCACCATTTGTTGATGATAGTTTCATTTTTCCATTGTATGGTCAAGTGTCCATAGGTGTGTAGGTTTATTTCTTGGTCTTCAATTCCATTGATCAATGTTTCTATTTCTATACCAATACCATGCAAGTTTTTTAAAAAATCACTATTTCTCCATATTCTAGCTTGAAATCAAGGATGGTGATACTTCCAGAAGTTATTTTATTGTGCAGGGTTGTTTTAGCTATTCTGAGTTTTTTTTTTTTTTTTTTTTTTTTTAAATGAAGTTGAGAATTTCTAGGTTTGTAAATAATTGTGTTGAAATTTTGATTGGAGTTGTATCAAATCTGTAGATTAGTATTGTAAGATGCCTATTTTACTAGGCTAATCCTACCGATCCATGAGCATGGGAGATATTTCCATCTTCTGATGTGCTTTACCCTGTTGTGACTTAACATCTCAGGTGTGGTGGTACGTAAGGGTAGCTTCCCATTCCTAAGAAGAAGGGGAATGGATATTGGGGGGGGGATTTGGAAGGGTAGAACTGGGAAGGAAGGAGGGAGAAGAATCTAAGATCAGGATGTAAAGTGAATAAATAAATTAATTAATTAATAAAAAGATTTATTTTTATTATTTTAAGAGTGTAAGTATATGTGTATGCCTGTGTGTACATGAGGGCAGTGCCTATAGAATCCAGAATGTGCCATCACTTACTGGTCATTGTGAGCTGTCTGACATGACAATCAAGTCAAACTCAAGTCCTGAGTTTTAATGCATGTTAACCACTGAGCCATCTCCCCAGGCCCATCACCTTAAAAGGAACTGTAGATAAACCAAAGCCTGGGAAACATCAATCTGGGCCAGTCCTATTTTTTCATAACATAGGTCAGGACTGGCAATGAAGAAAAGTATCCTGTCTGATTAAGAGCAACATGGCTCAGCGTCCTGTTGGAACAGATCTTCATTGTGTCTGAGGACTTTCGTGATCAGTTCTTCCCTCTACCACCACAGGTTCTTGTTTCATCCAGTCACCTGCTCAGAGCATTTTTCTTTGAATTACATTGATATCTGGAGTCTGAGTATATCCTTTCCCTTGACACTTAAGGGCCAGTTCCACACTGTGTAGGTAGGAATGAGAGATACCAGGATATTGAAAACAGGTGGCACTTCCTTTGCTTCACCTGCATTTAAAAAATTCATTTGAAACAGCTTCACTATGTATGCCACACTTACATTGAATTTGCCACTCTTCTGCATATGTCACTGCATAGTGTTGAGATTAGATGTGTGTGCTGCCATATTCTTATTCTGAATTGGTTCAGTTGTTCTTGAATATGTTAAAGTGGCAGCTCTTCTAAACCAGCATGCCACAGATTCTGCTAGTGGATTATGTGGGATAAATCCCTCAGATAGCAAGCAAACTTTCCCTGGTGGTTTTACTACCAGTGTCTGCTTTTACCTTGACAATAGCTTCAGCTTTATTAGTAATTTCCAGGATGGAAGAATAGGCTTGTCAATTAGTTCTGTAAATGGTTGCATAACTGTGAGGATAATTTGATCATTTTTTCAAACATCTTTTCAGTTTTTAAGAATGACTAGTCAGAGAACTCTTTTTAGTTTTGGATCTGGAGTTATAATAATGCAATTATATATTTAGCCTAATAGAAGTGAGTCCATAAGCTGTTTTTTCCCCATGAAATTAAGATGGTAAATAAGTTAGGCTTTCGACCTGTATTGCCTTGATGGAACTATTGAACTTGAGGACAGCTATGAAAGCAGGAAATTAAGCAGATAAATAAGCATGTGCTAAGGAATAGAATATATTCACTTTTCTACCCTTTCTTTAACATACTTTAGAAGTATATACTAGCATGTCTTAGGAATTGTGACTTTGGGAAATAAGATAGCAGTTAAGAAGGGTTAAAACTAAAACAACACCTTTGCTTGTCCTTTACCTAAGTCCCAAATAATAAAATGAGTGAAGCATATACATACAGCTTCTAGCACTCTTGCTGATATGACAAGAAATGCTTATGTAAATTTCCTGACAGGTGGTACTCAGTGAATCTATCCTCAACTTTGATCCTTACTTACCATAGCATCTCTGTCCCTCGCTAACTTCACAAAGCCCTTGTTGGACAGACTCTTTGCCACATGATCTTGGGGCATGCAGGTGCAATTTTCTCCTGTGTGGTATATGGCTGTTCTTGACTTTCTGGCCTACAAGTCTCGGTGTGGAGAAAATCAGGCAGCCTCCTCCAGTAATTCAGTAGAAAAGAATTTCTAGGCAGACTGCCTAAAAGCTTCACTGTGTTCTTAGAAAGCAGCTGTGGCATCTGGTAAGAGCTGACCACTTGAGATCATTGGCAGACACTGTTCTTTGAGGACTGACCTTGAGCCTCCAGGCTTGGAATAATAGCACCAACACCTTCTCTATGAGCAAAACCCAGACAGTGTGCTGCAGACATGAACCTGACAGAATGTTTGCCACTTTCTGCACACTGGGACACTTTAGCTCTTCCCAGTCCAAAGCTATACGGTAGACTCTATGCTCAAGGAGAGCAGGGGAACAAAAAGGATCTCAGAAAGTGGCTTTTATCTCTCTTCCCTGACTACTCCAAAGAACATTGTGTTAGACACACTAAGTTCTATTCTCACCCTGCTATGTTGAGACAAGAGTCTCATCAAGCTTACTTGGAGCCATTGGAAGTTAGATCTGAATCAGTCTTTGAGAACACCTTGCTTTTTATCCCTTTGCTTTCTAGTAAAGGATGCTGTGGCCTGGTGAGATTTCATTTCCTTAAACTCAGGCAGTTCTAAAGCTAAAAGGCAGTTCAAGATTTCTTCTTTGGAGCAATATTCGAATTTGTTATGAGAGTTTATAAAGAGTATTAAATATTAAATATTTTAGAGGGAATGTTTCTCCTCTCATTTCATGACTCAAATTTTTATGAAATTTGACTTTTAACATCTGTATGCCTTTAAAACTTATACATATTTATATGTAAGCATAAATGTTTACATATATATGCATATGCAGACATTTACGTACTTTATTATTGTTTGCCTATTTTGTATATACTGAGGGTATTATATGTTATAAGTAATACAATTAGGATGCATATACTATGTGTGCATATATGCCACGTTTTCTAGGCTGTCCTTGAACTCCCTCTGAGACTATGAAGGACCTAGAATTTGTCATCATGTTTCTACCTCCCTAATGCTGGGATTAAAGGCATGAACCATCACACCTAGTTTATAACAGTCTGAGCATAGAAACCAGGGCTTTGTGCATGTTAGACAAACACTCTATTAACTAAGCTACATCCTTATTCCAGGGGCAATAGTTTATTGGCTAGGATCATCCAGAAATCCAAATGGGAGATGGCTATACAAAGGGTTAAGTACCAGTGGTGAGGATTACTGGAGATCACATTGTAGACCTGATCTCACCATGAGAAACAGGAGAATTACAATTCTCAGTGGTGTGAACCATAAGAAGTGAAGAGTTTAAGGTATAAACAACAGGTACAAATAAGTTTCTCTAAAGCCAGGAGATTGTGACAAAAATATCACTTTTAAAGACTTGCTGGAGGAAGCAGTACTTAGAGCTGAGGTACAACAATCGGATGGAAGTTGGTCGGGCTTGGGAATGAGGTTGTGGGAACCGTACTTTAAGCAGAGGAAAGAACATTCTTTAGGTTTCATCTAGAATGACATTTCTTCCAAATCTCTAGTCCCAGGAGATACAGGACCAAAACGTTCTGTGCTTAAATAAGTTGGGAAAATGTAGCATACCTCAGTTTCTGTGAGAGATTTGTGGTTCTCACCGATACTGAAGAGCCTGAGAAAGTTTGCACTGCAGATACTCTTTAACAGCCTGGGAAAAATGTAATGTTTGGTGGAGCACGTTTTGGGAAAAGTTGCATTAGACAAACCAATCAGGACTTTCAGCTGATGTCATATCCTTATTAATCTCTTTCAGTACTTTCAGTAACTTAAAGGGAGAAAAGAAAGGATAAGAGAATTATTCACCCACCCAATTATGTAGGAGTGGTTAGTTCTGTAACTTTAAGAGAGGCAATCTGATTGAAGAGGCTTGAGCTGAAATTGAGGAATTCCATACTGAGAATGGTGAGGGTAGTGGGTACCTCCATGTGTTTAAGCTCCATCTTCAGACGTTTGGGTTGGCTCAAACGTTACTTACAGTGTGGCTAAGAAGCCTTCCAGCAAGACTAGTTGATTTTCAGTCAAGAATGATGGCTGTTTGATCAGGCAAATGCTGAAGCACAGCACTGATTAGATACCAAGGTCACAGGCAAGAAGAGTGAGATATCACATTGGCTTGAGGCTACCTTAGAATACTGAGAGCTTTGGGACACTTCTCCCCAGACTGCAGAGGCAGAGGAGAGAATAGTGATTCAGTAAAGGATCACAAAGAATTATTGGCAGAAGGAATTCAAGTTAACACAATAACAGCTTTGTACTACAATCCTCATTTATTAATCAATCATGTATTTATTGTTCATTTCTTGGTACACACATACAGTGCAGATGTTGATGTGAACCCTCTCTTGAAAGAGTACGGAGCAGTTATGGACACCAACATTCACCCTGATCCAGGCACCACCAATCAGTTCTCCATCTTGTCTTCCAATTCATGTCAGGGAAACTATGAATGACTCTGACTTATAAAGACGAAATGAGGAAGGTGGTTTGCTCTGTTCTGTTCTGTTCTGTTCTGTTCTGTTCTGTTCTGTTCTGTTCTGTTCTGTGTGTGTTCTCTCAGTATTGGGGTTCTCCCTTCACAGGTTGATTTAGTCTGGCTTGGGGATGGTATTTTGTATTTTTGGTACATACTAATTTGTTGCGAAATTATTATAATGTATTTTACTCAAATGATGTACTTTGATCACATTCACTACCCCACTCTCCCAGCCTTGCCCCATGTCTCTTTCCTCTTTTCCGATAGTTCTTTCCCTCTCCTACTTATGTGATGTGTTTTTCCCCACAGGATCCATATCAAGAAAAACTTGTACAATTTTTTGTTCCTGAGCATGGCTTATTTCACTCAACATGATGATCTTCAATTTTATCTTCTTATAAATTACATGATTTTATTCATTTATAGAGCCAAATATCACTCAATTGTAAACATTTGCTTTGTTGTCTATCCATATATTTGTTAATAAGCATGTAGATTGGAGAACAACATATTTAAACTCCACCCCAGGCTATTGAGATAGGAAGCCAGGATGGATAGACAACTCCTGCTCTAAAAACCTGATATTGGCTACTCGAGGTCAGGATCTGTATTTTGTTCCAAAGTCTTTGAAGCTCATCACAGTATCTGGCAAATAGTAAGTGCTCACGGATTAGCTATTGGATGAATGAATGAATGAAAAACTTACACAAGCAATGCTTGATTGATAATGTAGGTTTTTCTTTTCCTCCTGCATGCTGTGAATCCTAATGCATCTTCACAGTAGAGAATACAAGAGTCTCATGAATGCTCAGAAAATGGTAGAAAGAAAAGTATTTCTTTGTTTCCTAATTAAATAACAGCACTCACCCCATCAGCTAGTTCAAATATGTCTTGTCTGTCTCAGGACCTCAAAGAAATTTAGGATTTTTTTGGGTGGGGGGAAAGGGCAGAATCATTAATACATTTGTTAATTCTTTGATGTCAACAATCTGAAAACACAAAAGGCAGTCCTTAAAAGCTAGATATTTTTGTCCTGAATTTGATTTCGGAGATAGTCAACTAGTTCTAGATTCATATAACTTCCTGCTGGGGAGTCTTGTTTATTTACGTGAATGACAACTGGATCCCTTGTCAGTGTTTAGCTGCCTTATTTCACTCCTGCAGTTTTCAGACACAACTCTTGAGATGAAGCTTATCCCAGCTCACCCATCCCCCAGACTCACAGATGTATGGTCCTACTGGATCTGTAATTAGTTATTCTGTTGCACAACTTTTGAGGGTATGGCTGCTGGTGTCAGCACAATGACAGCTTCCAGAGGTGATGACTCCTAAGTTAGGGAAGGGATGCTTTTGCTATCCCTCCTTTGATCTAACACTGAAGTTCTTGGTAATTATTCAACCCCATTTTTCATTGCATAGACTTTCATGGACTCTTAAGCAAGACATTTTGATCTGTGGCCTAGCCTCATTCTACATTTGGTAGAATGTCCTTTGGTGATCTTTGGTAACTTACCCTACTCAGTTTTTCTCCTATCCAGGTACAAAAAAAGTAGTATCTATTTTATAGTACTGTTATGAAGATTAAAGGATGCTGTCTATAACACACACACATACATATCTCAACCACCCTAAGATCATTTATTACTACACTAAGATATATATATATATATATAATACATATGCATGCTTGTATATAAGAACATTCTAGGAGTCTAGAAATTGTTATCAATGTAACATTGCCCATTCTTGCACATGGCTACCCATCACCCATACCCATATGCCTTTGATGGGGCTGAATCCTGTTGTCCTTTCCGCAACCCATCCCAGAAAACTTATGGTGGACAGCTTGGCTCACATTTACTGCTCCTGGTATCTTGGTTACAGGTTGTGAATCTAAGTGAATAGAGATCTCTGGGGCTTGAACATTGTACACCAGTGTAGCTTTTGTTCTTCAGCACTTTTTGGAAGTTGGACTTATAATTATTTCCTTAGAGGACCGTTCTTAGTCTGATGGTTAAATGGGAATTTGAGTACACATGCCATGATCTTCAGGGATGTGACTGTAATCAGCCATTTTTCTCTGTTAAAGCATCTGTGTCTATCAGCCCCATTTCAGGAAATGATTCTCCGCATCTCCACTTATCACCCTTTATTCCCAATGATAGCTGAAATACTCTGAAGACTTATTTGGAAGTCGCTGTCTCTATGGAAAAACTCCAAGATTCCTTAGGGTAGATATGTCTTTTTTAGATCTGAATTCTCCATATCAGCTTGCAGTGCCTGATATATGAAACATCTCATTCATTACTTTTAAATTATTTGAACACATTAATGGGGGCTGGGGTCACTCCTGGATACTACTCACATTCCAAACTACACAGTGAAGCTCAGTGAATCGTGCAATACAGACAAGAGGAAGGAAGAGCAAGAAAAGTAATTGAGATTAGAGAGGTATGAAGTCAAAGTTCACACACTCAGGTTGTGTTCTGACAATCCTTGCTAAGGACGAGAGCTACAGAGAGTAGTAATGACCTTTCCTGATGCTCATACCACCAGAGGTTTTCATTTCTGATTATGACCTCACTAGCTGGTTCTGTGTGTCAATTTGACACAGCTTGAGTCATGATAGAGAAAGGAGCCTCAGTTGAAGAAACGACTTCATGAGGTCCAACTGTATGACATTTTCTCAATTGTGGGTGGGGCCATCCCTGGGGCTGATGGTTCTGAGTTCTGTAAGGAAGCAGGCTGAGCAAGCAATATGAAGCAGGCCAGTAGTGAGCATCCCTCCATGGCCTCTATATCAGTTCCTGCTTCCAGGATCCTGCCTTGCTTGAGTTCATGTCCTGACTTTCTCCAATAATGGACTATGATCTAAAAGTGTAAGCAGAATAAACCCCTTTCTTCCCAACTTGCTTTCTGGTCATGGTGTTTTGTCACAGTAACAGAAACTCTTACTAAGACACCTGGTCAATCTAGTGACCCTCGGCTCTTTCACAGCTCATGCCTAAGGTAGAGTTTCTTTACAGAATTTGAAAAGACTGATAAAACATTGTGTTTAAAAGCAGCAAAATTCTGCTTGCCTAGAGAATATTTGTTTCCATTGATAAATGTACTCCCCACTAAGTATCACCCTCCCATGTTTTACTTATTTACTTATACATTTATTTTGATTCCAGTTCCAGAAGTACCTGTATAAGTTTGGGCAAATTATTTCATTTTTCTGTGTCTCAATTTCCATATCCATGAAAAAGAAATGCTAATAATATCTCCCTGAAGGGTTGTAGTGAGGATTCAATGGTGCATGTGCCTGACATGTAATAAGCACTTGTAAGTGGTAGCATTTTAGTCTTAGTATATGTAATGGTTTAGGCACTAAGTGTAGAGGGTCGACTATCTCAGAACACAAATTTAAGGTATGAGATAAAATAATAGATTTGAGAACAGTAAATATGTAAAGGCAAGAACTGGTACATTTTGAGCTCTACTAGCGTGCTCAAGTTCCTCATGTAGAGCTCTAAAGCCAGTATTGGAAACTTTCACACACCTTCAAGATGGTAAAACATGAGCTGACCAATGCAGTATCATGCAAGAAAGGCAAATCATGGGTTTTTGGATTAAACCTGAGCCATGGGTTAGGGCTGATGAGGGGTCATGGACATGAAATGCTCTAAGAAAAAATGATGGTCAGGAATGGGAAGGATTGAGCGGCTCTCCACACAGGCCTATGGGAACTGGAAGGCACTGCTGTGTATTGTGCTTTTTAACATTGACTTCTTTGCTTCTCGGGGCTGGAGGAGTAGCTCAGTGGATAAAGTACTGGCTCTATAAGCACGAGGGCCTGAGTTCAAATCCCCAACACCCACATAAAAGCCAGAGGCAGTGATGTGCAGCTTTTGGCATAAGAAAGACTAAGACAGGAAGGTCTCACAGACTTTCTGCCAGTCAGTGTACCCAAACAGGTAAGCTTCAGGTTTGGTAAGAGATACTGTCTGAGAAAATTTAAGGTGGGATCTCATCATGCATGGGGGAGGGCCTCAGAAAGCCGCACCCCTCGCTGAGGGACTATGAACAGTTAATGGTTGTTGGGAAACAGGGTGTCACGTTTTTTTCAATGGAGTTGCCACTGACAGATTGCCTGTGTTCCAGCCCATAAGTGCCCCCCCAAAATGCTCACTTAAGCAACCATAACACTGAATTACAAACAAAACAAAATGACCCAAAAAAACATCAAAGTTAATGTGGGCTTTGGGAGAAATAGAAGGGTTTTGGCAGGAGAGAAGGGTGAAAGAAAGCAATGGGGGTAAAAAAAAATGAGCGAAATTCATTATATATGCATGAAACTGTCAAAAAATGGAGGATAATGAAAGATGCTGATATGAACCCCTGACTACAACACTTACACATTCAGGTGAGCATACCTACACACATATGTGCACATACATGTATCCATTACACATACTAATCCACTGCATGGAAATATTCATTTTCTTGCTTCTAACAGAGTTTTTATTTTTTTAAAGATAGATTTATTTTATTTTTAACTTTTAATTGTATGTCTCTGTATGTGGGCACATGCATTTATGTGAGTGTGTATATCAGTTCAGGCCAGAGGAGTTGAATTCCCTATAGCTGAAGGTAGAGCCAATTTTAAGCCACCTGGCATAGGTGTTAGGAACTAAACTTGGGTCCTTTGTGAGTGCAGTGTGTGCTATTAAAAATAATTTTTAAAGGTTATACAACATTTTTATCATATACTTTCCCCCACCTTCAACTTATCAGGTCAATATTTTTATCATATTTTCCCCCTCCTAGCCCAAGATCCTCCTTAGCAACCCATATACTCAACTTTACATTCTTTCACTCTCTCAAAAAAATTGCACAAACACCCCAAAACCAAACTAATCAAAAAAGCCTGATTCATGTTTTTAGTCCCAGAGATCCTAATTTTTAATTAAATTTATTTTTAAAGAACTATGTATAATGTGTATTTTGATCAAGCCTACCTTCTCTTTTTCTCCTCCAGCTCTGAGTCCCAATTTCATGTCCTTCTTTCTGTTTCCCTATCCATCTGTCCATCCATCCACCCATCTATCCTTCCTTCCATTCATCCCACTGAATCTTCTTAGATGTGCATGAGAAATGGGTTGGAGTCTCTCATTGTATCATGGGCCATTTATTAGTGGCCAAATCCATGAGGAAAACAGATTCTTCCTTCCCTAGGCTAGATCAACTGCTGATAGTTCCTTAGCAAAGATGGAGTTTACTGCCACCTTTCCCCACTGATGCTGGGATTTCAGCTGACTTGGTCTTGTGCAGGTAACCACAATGGCTGTGAGCCCGTGAGTGCAACAGCTATGTCATTTTTTCAGAAGACATGATGGCACAGCTATCCTCCCCATATTTTCCCTTTTAGGTTCTTGTTACTCCTTCCTGGATGTCCCTCAAGCCTTGGAGTTGGGTATAGTGCTCATGTAGATGTCCTATTTATGGCTGTGCACTCACAGTTAGTCACAGTTCTCAGTATGATGGCCAATTATGTGTCTCTGCAGCAACTGTTGCCCGCTGCATAAAGGAGTTTCTGTGACCAATGTTCAGATCAGCACAGATTGATGGTTAATAAGTAAATACTTCAGAATGGGCTTTTAATTTCTCTTAGAGTAGCAGTTCCCCCTGTTAGCGCACGTGTGGTTCTACTAATCATCCCCATCTATGTCTACTGTAATGGCTGGTTTTGTGTGTCAACCTGACACAAGCTAGACTCAGCAGAGAAACAAGCCTCTGTTGAAGAAATGTCTTCATGAGATTCAGCTGTAAGGCATATTCTCAATTATCAATGGGGGCGGGTTCAGTCCACAGTGAGTGGTGCCATCTCTGGGCTGGTGGCCCTATAGGAAAGCAGGCTGAGCAAGCCATGGGAAGAAAGCCAGTAAGTAGCACACACACACACATACACACACACACACACACACACACCATCCCCATGCTCTCTGCCTCAGCTCCTGCCTTCTGCTTGAGTTCTTGTCCTGACTTCCTCCAATGATCTGAAAATGTAAGCCAAAAACCCCTTTTCTCTCCACCTTCCTTTTTGTTCATAGTATTTTGTTGTAGTTATAGAAATCCTTATAAGACACTATTAAACTTTCCTGTCCAACACACTATGTGGGAGAATGAATTCTTACACATACTTTCCTCCTGGCTACATGTTAAAACCGAACTGGGGATGTAACTCAGTGGCTAGAATGCTTGCTTAGCATGTACAAAGCCTTGGGTTTAATTCCAAGCATTGCATAAAACCTGGCATAGTGTCCCACACTTGTGATCTAGCACTGGGGAGGTAGAGAGAGGTGATCAAAAGTTCCTTTTAGGAAAAAGATCATTTTAGGAAGTGAGTATCTTTGAGGTCAATTTTTGTCACATGAGACCCTGTCTCAAAAGGAAAACTAAATCTAAAATCCAGACTTCTGGAAACTAGAAGAAGGTGGTAGTTTATAACAAAGGGAAGTTCCTAATACTCCAGCCTTTAAGATCTGCTCACCTGTGAGCTTCTCCATGGAAACAGGAAAAAAAAAAAAAAAAGAAGTAAAGTTTCACGGCATTGTGCAAGGCAAGTACTCAATAAATACGCATTTATCCAGTTGTAGAACAGCTATAAAATGTTTTGGTTCTCATGCATGTTTAGTATTTGCAGTCCTGTCTCCTAGATGAGAAAGACCAAGTTCTTAGGAGGTAGTTTCACAAAGTCAATAGTCCGAGATAGTCACAGTGCTTTTTAACGTGTAAATCCAGGTGCTTTTTTTCTGAAGCCCCTTCCATAAATACAAATTGCATGGCCACATTTGGAGGGAAGGAGATATTTTGAAAGGCTATGGGGAGAATCAATTAATATATTATGTAAAATGCAAAAAGTAATATTCAAAATGAACATTTGATAAATATCACTCACATTTAGAAGAGTGAAAATCTGCATAGCCTGGAGGCAAGAAAGCTTGCTTACTGAAAAAATTAAACTCTTGCTCTTCTTTAATTATGCAATTACAGAAAAGAATAAGCATATATTATTACACTTCTTACCTATCCTGGCAATTAAGATTGTAATCTGGGTGACTACTAGAGCTTGTAATGAGATTATATCCCCCTATTACAGGAATGATCCAGTGGTGCAATAAAGGATGTTTCAGTTTACTTACTAAGCTGTTGATCTTAAAGAAAGGCATTAAAGGCATCCTAGGTGTGCAACATCCAATCTAGAGTGTTTTGGTGCTTGTGATGTTCACAGCATTTAAAGCTAAAATGTGGGGTTTTTATTAAACAATTCCCTCC
Source organism: Arvicanthis niloticus (assembly GCF_011762505.2). Lineage (NCBI taxonomy): Eukaryota > Metazoa > Chordata > Mammalia > Rodentia > Muridae > Arvicanthis > Arvicanthis niloticus. The sequence goes on along the minus strand of NC_047670.1, from coordinate 38,145,367 downwards.
AATTATTGGGATTGGAAAATTTTTCCTCATGTCAGATAATGTTCTTTTTTTTTTTTTTTTTTTTTTTTTAAACTTGAAGATGTCCTGTTGTTTTCAAAATATTGATCCGAACTGTCATTGGCCATGATCAATTGTCTGGAAGTCACTTCTCATGGTATATTGGAATTTCCTGTACAATATCCATGATAAGGATTTATTTTGAGGCAAAAGACAATAAACTTTTCAACCCAAGTGACTAAAGGAAAAAAATTGGAAAGTTCTTGCATAATATTTAGTTGTGGGAGACAACTTTTCCAAAGACCTTCTTGGGATTACCTTTTCCAAAGACCTTCTTGGTTATGTCCCCTGAAGTAGTCTCTTGTTCTCTCACTCTCTTGTAATTTCTCTCTTCTTAATTTCAGGTCTCTGAGAGGCTGGGGGTGGGGAGGAACAGGGAGGGGGAGGGGAGGGAGGCGGGAGAGGAGGAAGGGGAGGGGGAGGGGGAGGGGGAGGGGACGGGAAGGGGGAGAGGGGGAGTGAGGGAGTAGGGGAGTGGGGGGGAGTGGGGGAGGAGAGAGAGGAGAGGGAGGAGAGGGAGGGGGGAGAGGGAGGAGAGGGAGGAGAGAGAGAGAGAGAGAGAGAGAGAGAGAGAGAGAGAGAGAGAGAGAGAGAGAGAGAGAGAGAGAGGAGTTCTCTAGTGGTTCCATAAAAATTTTAATGGAGAACTTTTTTGTTTTGTTTGGACCACAGGTCTCCCTTGGGGTTATTCTTTGAATATCTGAATTATGAAGGCTGGAGTTCCATTCCTGTTCTTGTCGCTGTTGAGTAGAACCTGATTTTCTCATATTGACAGACTGAGTGGGAGACTGTTTGGATCCTTGAAAGAAAAGTGGATTGTGTCAAAAAAAAAAGTCACTATTACTAGGAGAAGCCAGTTGTGTGTGTGTGTGTGTGTGTGTGTGTGTGTGTGTGTGTGTCTGTCTGTCTGTCTGTCAGTTGGGAGAATGGGAGAACAGTCAAAATCTACAGAAATCCCACATAACAGGCTTCTGACATCTCACTAGCTGCCCTTTTAAGGACAGACTTTGGATAGCAAGGAATCTCAGAAAATTATTCTTGCCATTCAGGTAAGACTTTTCTGAACAGATGTCACCTTGTTATAATTTTAACCCTTGGTACCACGCAGAACAAACTCAGCACTGCTTTCCCCAAACAGTACTGTCTTCAGTACATGGAGTGGCACCTTGTGTCCTGGAAGTTGTCTTTCACAAGCTATTTCTCATCTAAGCTAGAAATATCCTGGACAGTCTTTAAACTTCTCACCAGCCATATTGAATCAATGAATAGTTCTTATAATTTTGCCTTTTCCTACCTCCCAGAATATTTCTTTTTCTGCTTCCCTTGCAAATGTTTCCAATGATTGTTCTTGTATTCTTCACAGAGACCTCTGCAAGAGGATCCCTCCAATTCAGGCACCCACCCTCATCCCTACCACATTAACTTTTGGACTTGCTGAATCTGTCCTGAGAGTTGCTTTTTCGGAACAACTCTGGAAGCAAAGCATGGTACCCTAAAGTCAAATACCATCTCTCTTAGTATTTTATTGTTGTGAAGAGACACCGTGACAATGGCAATTCTTATAAAAGAAAGCATTTAATTTGGGCTTGCATTTTTGCAACATTTGCAAGGTTTAGTCCACTTTCATTATGATGGTACATCATAGTGGAGAGTGTGGTGGCACATAGGCAGACATAGTGCTGGAGAAATAGCTAAGAGTTCTACATCTATATTCACAGATAGCAGGGAGAGAAAGAGACTCTGGGTCTAGCTTGTGCTTTTGAAACCACAAAACACACTCCTCAGTAATGCACCCCCTCCTAGGTACCACTCTCCAGTGACTTAGTATTCAAACCTAAGAGCCTATGGGGACCATTTCTTTTCTTTTCTTTTCTTTTCTTTTCTTTTCTTTTCTTTTCTTTTCTTTTCTTTTCCTTTTTTCTCGAGACAGGGTTTCTCTGTGTAGCCCTGGCTGTCCTGGAACTCACTCTGTAGACCAGGCTGGCTTCGAACTCAGAAATCCGCCTGCCTCTGCCTCCCAAGTGCTGGGATTACAGGCGTGCGCCACCACTGCCCGGTCATTTTTTTTTTTTTTTAAACCAACAGAACACCCTTGCTTAACCTTTGCTGTGCAATACGGTACTATGCTGTTCCATCTTTTACCATTTCTCTTTCTATTGAGTAGCACTGCTTCCTCCACTGGGCTATGAGTTCATAGAGCCATTCCTGTCAGCTGCCTCCGCAGCTCTCTGACATAGGCAGCATTCCACAACACTTTTTGTAACATTGAGGAAAGTCAGCCTAACTTTGTTGACTCCTTTCTACTCTGCCTAATCATTTCCCCTCCCGTTACTTTAGAAACAAGGCTCCCAGAATTGGATTCAGCTATTCCTCTTCAATTGTGATGTGTTGATAGAGAGCCAAGTACCAGGTTCGCCCCTCCTTCTTGAATTCTTTAATGAAATCAACTTGAGATCAAACTAATGTTTATATGAGATTCACTGTAATGTGTTTTTAATTGACATAATTCCAAGCTAAAATATCCAAGGACTGTTTTTTCATCCACTTTTCTCCTTGCCCCCACACGTTTTGTGCTTAATTAATCTGTAGATGTTTCTGAGTAGTTTCTAGATGCACCATTCTAATGTCTTTTGTTTGTTTTCTTTCCTTGTGGGAGAAAGTTGGGAATGTGTAGGCCATTTTCTGTAACTTACTATACTACCATCATTCTTCTGACGAATGGTCATCAGTGATTTTATGATACTGATTCCTTCTTTTCTTTATTCTTCTCCATTTTTGCTCCCAACTCCATAATAATAAGGAATTTTAGTCTCTAGAGGACTATTGGAGATGCTTGGTGACAAGTTTGGTTGCTGTAATATTTATATTTGTAATGAGGATCCTATTAGCATTTAATGGGTAGAGGCTAGGGATGCTGCTAACACACTGTAGGATTCACAAGAAGACTTCAAAATAAAGAACCATCTTGTTCAAACTCTCAATAGTGCCAAAGCACATTTAAGAGTTAAAAGCTGCCTCTCACCACAACAAAATGCTCAGTAGAAATGATATAAATTCTTCAGGTGACATATTTATTAGTGCTGGGAACAGAACCCTCCTTCTCTTAGCTTCGACCTTCTTTCTAATGTTATAACACAGGAGTTGATACTTAATGGTTCAAGGAGGTAAAAGAAAATAATTTATCTTTTGGTTTTATTTCTGTCATCATTTTTTCCTTTACATGCATGCACATGAACACAATCATTTCTACACTTGTCACTAATACTAACTTCTTGATGAATATTGACTTTCATTTATTTAGTCGAATAACTATTTACTAAGAACCCAACCAATACATGATAGATGCTGTTTCCAGACATCAATTTTTTAAAAAAAAGTTTATTTATTCATTATTTGTTTGTGGGCCATGTGCTCACCAGGATTTATATGTGTGGAGGCTGGAGGTCAGCTTGTAGGTTCTCTCATTCTGTGCTATGGGTCCAGAGGAACCAAACCTAAGTAGCCAAGCTTGACAGCAAGTGCCTTTACCTGCTGAGGCATCTCACTGGTTCATATTAAAGTTTAGATTCTTCAACATGTGTTATATTATTGGATCTTGCACAAAACATTACATCATTTATCAATAAGATTGTTCTAAATAATGTTAATTTGACAAATATTCTAGTCCGCCTCAGTGGAATAACAAAGTGAGGCTCAGGACTTTGGCTAGCTTTGGGCTTATGATGTTGTGCATCTTTTGTTGTTGTTGTTGTTGTGCATCTTTTTACTTGAAGAACTCATCATTCTGTGATGATGAAGACACATGGACAGAAAAGCTTTAATACAATAATAAGTTTACATGAAGGCTGTGAACATCAGGATTCATGATAATTCAACATCGAGCATCTGATTAAGCTGCACATGCTAAGAAGGGTTCTAGAAGGCAGTGCTATCTGTACTAAGTCTGCAAAAAATGAACAATGATCAAGATGCTGGGGGACAGGTATTCATTTTATCAAAGGCCTCAGGGAATTGAATATAGAAGACAATTATTTGCTATGCTGGTTAATGTTTATGTCAACTAGATACAAGCTAGAGTCAACTGAAGAGAAAGACTATCAACCTAGAACAAGCTGTCTACAAGATCAGACTATAGGGAAGTTTATAGAACATTTTTAAAATTAGTGATTGGTGTGGAAAGACCCAGCCTATTGTCGGTAGGGCTACTATAGGGATAGTAGTTCTGAATTCAATATGAAAACAGAATGAGAAGCCAAAAAGAACAAGCTAATAAGCAGAACTCTTTCATGGCTTCTCCCTCAGATCCTGCCTTCAGGTTCCTGCCTTGACTGTCTTTAATGATGAGCTGTGATATAGAAGTATAAGCAAATAAAAGCCTTTCCTCCTCATATTGCTTTTAATTGTGGTGTTTTTTTTTTTTTTTTCCCCATGGAACTAGTAATCCTAAGCTGCATGCTCATCTTAAATAGAAGCTTGTACTGCAGCCATTTCCTTGCCTCTGTGCCTCAGAAAATTTGGATCCTTTTCTAGATATGCATATTCTAACAGGGGATGCTAACATGTTCAAGAGGATTCTGGATTTTCAGAAAAAAATCTATATATTATATTTGGCTAATGTGATGGCTATTTGTGGTTGTCAGTTTGACTACATCTGTGCTGAATCCAGAGATAAAGGGCACACCTGTGATCCAGATCTTGAGGCACAGTGGCCATGAGAAGCTTAGGCCCAGGCAAGGTAGTGAATACATTTAATCCCAGGAAGTAGAGGCAAGCAGATCTCTGAGTTAAAGGCCAACCTGGGACAGAGCAAGTTCCACATCCACGTGTGGTGGTACACACCTTTAATCTGGACCACACCTTCTTCTGGAGACCTGCATAAGGACAATAGAAAAAGGAAGGGTTCATTTTTTTTTTTTTTTTGTCTGCTTGCACTTATTTGCAAGAACATCTGTTGGAACATGTTTCTTCAGGATTCCAGCTTATGGAAAAGACCAGCTGAAACACCTGGCCTCATGAGACTGAGCAGCTACTAGACTCTTGTATTTCTCACTCAACAGCTGCCCATTTTTGGGTTAGTTGGACTGTAGACTGTAAGTCAATCCAATAATTTTCCTTAATATATAGAGACATTCCATAAGTTCTGTGACTCTATAGAGCCCTGATTAATACAGTCAACTTTTATTTAACACTTTCTATGAACTAATTTTTTAAATCTGTTTCACACTCATGATCTACTTGTGCTCCCATAACCAACTTTTTGCGTTATATCTTGGATCAGAGCCTGGTAGTTACCTCAAATTTCTATTTTACACACTGATAGAATTTTCCATGCTGGAAAATTAGCAGTCTCTAATAATACTAAAATTCTCAGCCTCTCTTGTAGCTGTATTTGACTATATGACTAAAGAGATGTAGAAAGAAAGTTATGTAAAAGCCTTTAGATACTTTATGTGACATAGATTTTGTACTAAAATTTAGTTTTTCTTTCTTCCCTTCCTTCTAATATATTTTTAATTCCTGTGGGTTTAGATGTATATATGAAACTTGATGCAAGTGCACCCTCAAAGATTATGAGGTGCTCTTTGGGGATAGATTCATACAACATGAAAGAAAAATGATATAGAAATGTCCCAGGTTCTGAAGTCAAGTAGAGCATCCATAAGTTCTTGAATATCTACGTTTGAATATTTTACTAGTTAGAAAAATAATCTTCTGTCTTGCCTAGGCCACTATTATTTTTGCGATTCCATTAATAGCAGCAAAACCAGTTATCTCCATTTACAGATGATGAAATAGGATTAGGAAAAGAGTCATGCCTGTCAATCATGCCCACAATTGTAAATGCTTCAGACATAAGTATTTTGGATGTCCTACCAAGGCTATTGTTACTATTTTAGAGTCTTTTCTTTTATTCTGCTTTAATTAAATTATGGTTGCCTATGGCCCTTAATATAGTTTGACCCCGAAGTCCTCTAATGTTCATCCAATTTAACTCTCATCTTTAAGAAATCGCTTCTGGTGTTCTTCAGGAATTAAGGCACTGAGTGATTGGTAGGTCAATAGGATAAAGAGTGTTCATTACACACCATGACAGGAAATTTTGCCATCTTCATCCTATAGTACAATCCATTGTTTATCCAATCATCTTTTAATTAATTAGCAATTAAGCTTGCTCAGGATGTGAAAAATATCCATTAATAAAACATGGCAAATTACTCTCATGGTCTGGGTAAAATAGATTTCAGTTCTCTCTCTCTTACACACACATACACACACACACACACACACACACACTCTCTCTCTTTGGCTGTCAGTCATAGAAATCAGTAGTTACTTTTTCTATTATAATTTACTATTCATTCTTGCCAGGAGTATTTTACAGGGCAAACAAGCATAAGACCTGTGACTGTCCTAGATATGTCTTTGTGATCTTGAGAAACATATTAATCTTAATTGACATATGATGCCTAAAGTACTGAGCCATAAAATAAAGTATAATTATTTTAGCCCTGTCATAAGTCAAAAATCATATGTCATAGAACATCAAGGACTTAAGAACTTACTCTGTTAAATTTCCTCACTTTCATACACAGAGAACGCGTTAAAAAGTAACACAGAAGGAAAGCCACCATGAATGCCAAATAAATCCACTTGATATTTGGTTAAATGAATAATTTATTTAGTTGAACTTCAAAATGGATTTGTCATTGGCTTGCAAAAGCAATTGCACCATAAGAAAAGATACCAAAGTATACTTCTTGAGATGCCAGTTAAGTGTCCTTATGTATATTGACCACAACGCAGTTGTTTCCTTTTCTTATCACCTTTGATCACACATGTGGACCCTAATGTCACCAGCTAGTTTGTGCCAAGATCTTGTCTAGACATGCTAGAGTTACTGACACTCTCCATCCCCATCATTCTGCCCTGGAGAGCTGCCATTTCTCAGAATCTTGGTGTATGTGGATTTTTTTTAATCCAGAAGCTCTCCAACTGCCTTCCATCTCAACCTAGATCTTATTCTGGAGAGCTGAGATCTCATTTCTGTAGAACTGTGTTTGATTTTGTAAAGCCTTTGAGAATCTGATGATATTAAATATTATTTGCTGAGATGAACGGAAAATAAATAACTCTTGTTGTAAATTCTTGTTCACATTTTTTTTTTATTGCTATGGTGACTGTCCACCATACTAGACGGAAATTGTTTAGTTTGAATTGCTTTATAATGCCATTAAATTACTTGGACAAAAGATGTGACAAATGTAAGCTAGAAGTTGATAATATAGGCAATTATGAGTGTAAATACTCTGTAAACTATAGGGGTTGGAGCTTTATTGTTTGAAGTGGCTGATGTCCTCTGTTTTGATTTTAGGCCATGACATGCTTGAAGTTAGCCAGATAGGCCTTTCAATAAGATGCACAAAGTACACTTCTATTACAAAAGCAGCAATTCAAAACTCTGAAAGTATCACATGTTGATAAGGATGTGGAATGAGAAGGACTCTCATGTATTGGCCGTGGAAATGCCAAATAGTCTGATCACTTTAGAAAATCACCTTGCAGTTTCTTCTAAAGCTAACTAGACTGTTACCATGCATCCTTTGCTTGCTGTTTAAGTAAGCTGGAATTTTGTGTCAACTCAAAAACTTCCATTTGCTTTACTTATAATTTCTTAAAGTCAGAAGTAAGATCTTTCACTTGGTGGGAGTGTCAACAATGGTTCTTGTAGACAAAGGAAAACTATTTGATACTAAAATGAAATGAACTCTCAAGCCATGAAATACATGAACATTCCTCCCATATGTATTATTAAGTAAAAAAGTTAACCTGTATGATTTCACGTGAATGACATCATAGAAAGGAAAAAAAAAAAAAAAAAAAAAAAAAAAAAGGAGAGAGACAGTAAAAAGATCAGAAGCTGCCAGGGGCTAATGGGAAGAATAGGTCACATACCAGGCACACAGAGGATTTTTCAAGACAGTGTAAGTATACTCATGACACAATAATTCTGGATACATAATGATAGAAATTTGCCCAAGCCTAAAGAATGGACAGTTTCAGGTGAATTTTAACGTATAGATTCAGTGTGTTAATCATGAGTCAATGTAAAATTAATTATAGCAAATGAATCACTCTGGCTAGACATAGGCAGTAAGCGAGGGTTCAGGTGTACGCAGGTGTAAGGGTTACAGAAACTTTGAACATTCCATTCAGTTTTGCTCAAAGAATAAAGACAATTTCAAAAAGAGCGAAAAGATGTTGAGGTTTGGCGGGTACTTCATATATGCTGCTATTCATTCTTTCAACTCGCTTCTTTAGTGGCTGATTAAAGTACTCAAGCCGGGAAAGCTGAAGCAAATCCTTCGAGTTTATAGAGAAAAGGCAGAAGGGAGAGATACAAGTTCATTCTGATCAGGTGCCAAAGTTTGCGCTTGTCTCCACGCAATAGTGACATCTGTCAAATAATAATGTTTACCCCACTGGCCTCCCTCTGCTCCCTGCCAGTGACCTGTGTTGTACTTTATGAGCAAGACAAGTTGTGGTCCAATGTGACTCATTGGCAGCAGCCGGAAACTGGTACTTGAAAACTCTTATAAAAGTCAGTCTGGCATGGTGCCTCCCTCATTACTGCACTCAGAATAATTAAAACAGCCCTTTGTCTGTGGAAACTAACATCAAAGGTCCCGACAAAGAGTATCTCTGGTGGGAACTATGATTATCACTGTTTTATGGCTGGGGAAACTGAGGAATGGATTTGTTAAGTGGCTTGCCCCAGGTCCACTGGTAAGTAAATCAGGGGCCTGAGACTGCAGCTACCTCTTGCATCACAATTGTCTTCTTGGTCCAGAATGCCAGCCACATTCATTAGACTAATATTACCATTTCCTGAGCAAAAATTAAGGGATTAAGTCCATTCAAATCATAGCATCTGTGTAAGTGTGAGGGAAAAGGTATGGTCTCTCTGGGAACTAGGTCAGCAGACCAAGGATTTTAATTAAGCTTCTGGAATAGAAACCATGGAAGAAAACCATAGCAGGAAAAACTACATACTTTATGGCCATGTTCATTTATCAAAGATATTCAACTTTTTGGTTGTTTAGAAGCCTTTTACCATGTTACCTGTGGCTGATCTTGTACTTCAAAAGCACAGCAAGTTGCCTGCCATTATGTGGAGAAAAAGTCAGGTGGGAAGACTCCTGTGTATTGAAAAAGTGGGCTGTCCTTATGCTAATCACTCATTGTACGGGGAAGTTAGTTTGAGCATCAATGAGTGGGTTCATGTATTAATTAGAGCAGAGTCCTATAGTGTTTTGGATCCAGAAAACATTATATGACAGAAACTTGTCTTCAAGGCTTGAAACTATGTTAAATCTATTGGCTGGGCTTCTGCCCCATCTGGATATGAATCTTGTGATGATGAGAAATCAACCTCGTAGACCCTTGGGCCCAGGAGCAAGGTTACTCTTGTCAATTCAGCCATGAGAAAGAGAGACTGAATTGGATGCATTTGAGGACTGGGTAAGAGTACTTTGTCTACAACCATGAGGGTTGGAGTTCTAGTCCTAGGCACCCATAGAAAAAACGTGAGTTATGGCTGTGTGTGCCTGTAAGCTCAGCACTGGGCTGCAGAGACAGGAGCATGTGCAGAGCATTCAAGCCAGCTGGCTTACTTGAAAGTGATGATGTTTTGGTTTAGTGAGAAACTCTGTTTCAAGACAAAAAGGTAGATAGGAAGATGCCTGCTTTAGCTTCACAAACACATAAATGGCTGTATGTAGCCACCAACTTATGTGCATGCATTCATTTAACAAGCCCCTCCCCCCATGCTCATGCATACACATAAGAACACACACACGGACACACACACACACACACAGACACACACAGACACACACAGACACACACAGACACACACAGACACACACAGACACACACACACACACACACACACACACACCATGAATGCACATGCCCACACACAGAGTCCCCTAGGTGACAATTGCCTGGTGTTGTTGGCTCCTAGCTGGATATTCTTATATTTCTGGTGGTTGTGAGCCTAGCCTTTAACAGTTGAGTCATCTCTCCAGCCCTAGCTGGATATTCTTTAGTTCTTTGCTTATAGAATTCTACTCCTGCCTCAAATGTCATCTCTTATTCAGAGATGTTGCATGCAAGGCATCGCTAGACCTCCCTCTCCCATAGATATTTCTCAATACCATCATGTCTATTTCAACTCTGCTATTGGGTGTCCTTTGCTGTGTGAAGTACCTAAATCAAGGTAATATATGTGACAGCTCTTTAGAGCAGACTCAGAGGAGCAATACATCTGTATGGTATAGCTTTGGTGGAGAAAGATCAACATGGGGCATAATTGGTCTTATTTATTACTTCATCCTAATGCAGCTTTACCAAGACCCAGCTTCACTCTGACCTCTGTTCTGATGTTTGAATTTTTTCATTCTTCATATCATGTTCAGATATAGCACATGTGAACTCTGCAATTGAATAAAGTTTTTTTAAAAAGGAATATCTTTTAAATATGTGAAATTCTGAGGGGGAAGCAACAGGTGGTAGTGTAGTGTTCTGAGCTTTACAGTGTTCATTGTCATACCTTGGCCTTAATGGGGGAAGAAATGCTTTCAGAACTTGGAGAAAGAACATATATACACAGGGGCTCAGGCCTGGTGTTGAGTATTTAACCAAACAGCCTGACTCCATTATCTCCCTCTTTCGAATTTCTCATTATTTTATGGTTTGGGGAAGTAAATGCCCTACTGAGTGAAGCTGGAGAAGATGAGGGTGGAGCTGAGTGGGCATAGCCTACTCTGCACATCATTTGGCTTCATGTGACCCCTGTCTGTGAGCCCTTCCCCAAGTTTGTAATCCATAAAGAAATGGAATTCATGGTGGAGTCAGTCTAGGCTTGTATCCTTAGGTAAGGTGGTTGAAGTTACTAGCTTAGAGCCTCAGCTTCCTATCTCTACAATGGTCATGGCCACAAGTATCTTATAGGTTTGAGAAGGTCTAAAGATTATATAATCATATATAAAGGACAGGTGATATGGCTTAATTGTTGTTTAGCTTGCATTTAGTACTGGGTTCAATATACTAAAATGTGTGTGTATGTGTGTGTAGTGTAGAACTCTCCAAGACAGTAAACATTTAGCTCACACATCACACAACATTGGACTTACTTTCACCTTCCTTGACTGCTCTATTCTGTGAACAATGTAGCTATGAATAGATTATTACACCATGAATTTTGGATTTTATTTAGTCTTTCCTACATGTAGAGGAATCTCAGTGTAACCTCCTTTCTTCTGTAAGATAAGCATATGACTTCATTACAATTTAGGCATACTTATTGTCATGAATATGAATTTGATCTGATTGTAGCAGAAGATGTGTATCAAAAGTTTTAATTCCTGCCCTTTGGGTGTTAGTTGAGGAAGAACTTCACCTTAGAATTTGGCCTTGAAGTTTCAGAATTAATTCACACAATTGTTCATTTAATCACTGATTTTATTTCTACCTATTTATTTTTTTATATATTATAATAAACCACTGACATGTATACAAATGCATAAACCAGTGGGACAGGCAGTTTGTATTATGTCTGGAGGAGCTAAGACCAGGGTTTTGTACAAAGAAATACGATTTCTTTGTTTACTACAGCACTCATTTCTTCTATTCTCCCTGCCCAGTGCTATAGCTGTCATGTCAAACTGTTGGAAATTATTAACCCCCACTTAATAAACATAATATAAACGAATTTACCCAGTGTTGAAAACCCTGGCATAGGTCCAACTTCAGGGCGCGCATAGCTTTTCCTGTAAATTGCCTATTCTTCCCTCGAAGGGCCTGTTGTGTATAGAAAGTACATTTCATTAAGCTCGCTGAAGCCCCATCTATTTTAACAGCTTTCTTCCAATCTAATATCCCTCATCTAATGGCTCAGGTGCTGTGATGGTCGACATCATGGAGATTCAGAGCAATGGAAAAAAGTAGATAAATACATGAGCATGTGTGTGTGTGTGTGTGTGTGTGGGTACATTTTACATTACAATGACCTTTCTCCATTCACTGGGAAGTTTCTTTCTTCACCCAATTCACCTCTTAAGGGCTGCTCTATTTTAAAGCTGTTTTTCACTCAGGGGAGTGTTTGCATGGCTTTGTGCAGAGTAGATTTAGGTAACAGGTTTATTCCTTTGAAATAGCATTTTCTCTTTAGAATAGTGTGCTTTGAGGAGTTCTTATCAACATGCAAATTGAAATTCCTAGAACCTAGGGCAAAGGTGATTAGAACTTATGCAGAACTCAGTAAAGAAGACATTAAGGAATTTATTCTAAAAGTAGATGACTTCAATTTGCCCATCTATTCTATTTTCTCTGTGCTGATTCTTCAATGCTGCTCTCTCTGGTGTTCTTTTAGACTGTGTCCCATTCTGATTCAACCAAACTTTAGACAAACGCAAAAACCCTCCTTTTATTTCATTGATGATTGAATTATATAATTAATTCCACATAGAATTAAATAACACATATTACTTGGGTACCTGGTATTGATCTTTGGAAACAATTATCACTTTTCAGTGAGCTACTAATACGTCTTCCTGCCCACACATCCAACTCTTTTTTTTTTTTTCATTTTCTTATTGGATATTTTATTTACACTTCAGATGCCATCCCCTTTCCCCATCCCCCCCCTTAGAAAACCCCTATCCCATGCCCCCTTTTCCTTTTTGCACTTATACATTTTTTTTAAATGTTAATCAAAGGCTTTATAAGTTTGGTAATGCTCAATCAGAGGTGTAACCTACTACCCAACCTAGATATATCAACTATCTTTGACTGGTGGAGATACATGAGCATCTGCCTCCCTGTCTCCCCCCTCTTTCTCTCTCTCATCAATCACCTAGCTTCTCCTCTCCTTACTCCTTCTCTTCCTCTCAGTACTCCTCCCACCTTAGTTCCTCCTACATATCACCCTTCCTGTTAAAATAAAACTTTTCTCTGAAAATACAATAAGAGCATAATTATAACAATTTGTACCATTGAGGTACAAGATAGTCCTAATACTCAGTCCATCATTTTGTTGACTAACCAGAACCTCTGTCATCTATGCTAACTAAAACACTTAGTTCTGAACCTGGCTTTTTCCTTGGCTTTAGAATGAATGTCAGCTGAAGACCATCCACTCAAATCTTTTCTCTCAAGGTTTGGCTATGAGGCTATAAGTTTTCAACCCCGTCAGAAATCCAGAATGACTGAGTTAACTATAATTGTGGGAAGCACAAAGCATAGCTTCTAAAACTTAGCCAATTTATAGAGACCTCTGAACACCTGGACACTCCCTCTACTACAAAACATTGGAGCATCTGTTCTTCTGTCTTCTGGCCCAAGATCATCTGACAGACCTTAGTGCTGCAGAATTATTAAGGGCTAATTACTCTGTCTAGGCAGATATAATCAGTTGACTATTCTGCAAGTGTGTCCTTTTCTGGACAGTAATTTGTCTGTAGATGGAAAGAGGCAATTCTTGTCTAGTGGCTGTCTCACCACAACTGGAGTAACTCCAAAGATGCTCAATTTCTTCTTAGAATTCAATATAGGAAGCTGTCAGGAGCAGACAGGTCTCTAATCAAAATGAACATTAATACAGAAATGTTTGTCATGTCAATTCTGTGGACTTCTGACGTTTTGAAAACCAACTATCCATGTAAAGTAATCTGGACTGTTGTCTGTTAACTCCTCTCAGCTATTTCTAAATAAAACATAGAAAACATCCTAACAATAAACTCAAAGCCATGAATTTGCTATAGTCCCTTAACTCATAGGCTAATCGTCCCAAATCAGTTAAAAAAGTTAAAGAAGGACTGGGTCTAAGCCTTGTATTCCTAAATGTGTTATACTGGTACAATGCCTATGAGATGAACAATATTCATCTCACTTTTATATCAATAAGAAGCTCGTACCAATGAAAACCTTAAAATTTGTAATCAAAGTAAATTGGTGCCATTTAAGAAATTATATCTTCATCTTGATAGTAATTGTACAGATTTCTACTAATAGGTTATGGCTATACAATAAATCCTAGCTAATTCTCTCTATTCCCACAAAACCACTACTTTTCCCTAGAAAGACAGCCCAACATTTATCACCTTAGTCCCCAATCCCAGGGAATAGGGGCGCTAACTCTTCATTAGTTTCTTCAAGCTGATTATGGGCATTGAGATATTAGAAGAGGAGTGGGGGGGGGGAGAGTAAATTGATAAGCCTCTGATGCTGTGTCTTCACTGCATCCAGATGGAATTCCAGGACCTCAGAGGTTTGAGCAGGTCTGCCCAGCTTGCTTGATGAGTAGATACACCAAGGCTGATCATTCTGCAATATACAATTCTGAAAACAAATTTTAGTATCAAGATAGTTTTTTTTTTTTTTAAAGAGGGCTGATATTTTATAAAGGATGTTGGTTCTAACCACTTTTCTTTTTTTCCTCTCTTTTATTGGATATAATATTTACAATTGAAATTTTATCCCCTTACCGAATTCCCCCCACCACCCAGGAACCCCTTATCCCATCCCCCCTCCTCCTGCTTCTATGAGGGTGTGCACCCACCTACCCCCCACTTACCCTCCCCACCCTCAGATTCCCCCCCCACTCAGTGTTTAGCCTTCTTGGGACCAAAGATCTCCTCTCCCACCTATGCCCAACAAGGGCATCCTCCCCTACATATACAGCTGGAGTCATGTGTCCCTCCATAACTGCTCCCAGGCTGGTGGTTTAGATCCTGGGAAGCTCTGGCTGGTTGGTATTGATGCTCTCCTCATGGGGCCACCAACCCTTTTGGCTCCTTCAGTTTACTCTCTAACTTCTCCATTGGGAACCTTTGATCAGATAAATGGTTAGCTGAGAGTATCTGCCTCTGGGTATGTCAGACTCTGGGGGACCTCTAAGGAGACAGCCTTATCAGGCTGCTGTCAGCTTTCCCTTCCTGTTATCCATATCAGCGTCTAGTTTTGGTGACTGCACATGGAATAAATACCCAGGTGGAATGGTCTCCATACAACCTCTCCTTCAGATTCTGTCCCACACTTTGTCTCCGTATTTGCTCCCTTGGGTATTTAGTTACTCCTTCTAAAAAAGACCTACGCATCCTCACTTGTTCTTCCTTCTTCATGAGCTTCATGTGGTCTCTTAGTTGAATCTTTGTTGTTTCAAACTTTTGGGCTAATCTCTGCTTATCAGTGAGTAAATACCATGTGTGTTCTTTTGTGATTGGGTTACCTCACTCAAGATGATATTTTCTAGTTCCATCCATTTACCTAAGAATTTCTCGAATTCATTATTTTTAATAGCTGAGTAATATTCCATTGTGTAAATGTACCACATTTTTTGTATCCATTCCTCTGTTGAAGGGTATCTGGGTTCTTTCCAGCTTCTGGCTATTATAAATAAGGCTGCTATGAACATAGTGGAACATATGTCTTTGTTATATGTTGGGGCATTTTCTGGGTATATGCCCAGGAGTGGTATAGCTGTCACCCATCTCCTTTTTAACTTAATCTTTTCAGGCTACATTTTCATCATTTTTCTACATATGTGGAAGTCCCTACATAAAATGTTCAGTTTTATCTAGTTGCATCTTTACATGATCACATTTCTTGTTTCTTTCAACATCAGGTGTTAGAGGCCTCTCTCTATTAATGTATACACTATCTTGACTCCTTGTCACTGTGGGTGGTATACCAGAGTCGGGATATGGCACTAGGACAATTGGACACATGGATGGGTTTCAGGTTGGTTGCTGATGAAAAATGCTCTTGAGAGTGCTCTTGACTTTGTTGGTGGTCACTGTTTATGAGGAAAGTTAGTTTTCACCATGGTGAGTATGCTTTTAGAAGGACAATGATCATTCATGGCAGCCCATCTGCTTGTGTGGTGAATCTGGAGAAATCTTCTGTGAAGTCCACAGGTAAGAATGAGAGGTCTTATTGCCCTGTAGTTCACTGACACATTCTCACTCTTCTTTTATGATTGAAATGTTGACTTACCAGGGTGGTTAGCATTCATACTTATCATTACTAAGCAGGTTGACTACCTTATGGGTTGGGACCATCTTCATGTTCTCATCTTTCTCCCTATCTATAACAATTTTCTGTATTTTTATCATACTGTCCTTGTAAAAAAGTTACCTTGGTGAAAAATTTCATATATGTCAAATATAAAATCTGTATCAATTTTGCTTAAAAAGTATTTAGTCTGTCCCTTTGCTTCTTTATAGTGTCTTTGAATGAATAAAAGTCTTCAGTTGAATGTGGTGAAAGAGGTCAATCTTTTCCTTTAAGATGCATCCTTTTTATGCCTTTTTTATGCTAAAGCCATAAATATACTCTCTTTAAATGGCTTCTAAAGGCTTTATAGCTAGGCTTTTCACATTTACGTCTTGATTCCATCTGAAGTTGAAGCTTATGTCTTGCTTGAATCATATATCATTTTGAAACTGGTAAATAAGCATTACCCCAGTACAATTTATCAACTAGTTTATCTGTTCCTTATTCTGTCACAAAGAAGTCTTATTTTATTTTATTTTATTTTATTTTATTTTATAGTTAGGGGTTCCTGTTTGTTTATGGGTTTACATTTTTCCTCATTTGCCTTTTGGTAAGTCTTAGCTCCAGCACAATATGAACTTTCTGTACTCTAAGAGTAGTCTTGACACCTAGCAGGGGATGTTTCATAAGCGTGGACTGAGGAATGTCTTGGATATTCTTTGATTTTTGTTCTTATATGAATTCCAGACTCAGTTAGTGAAGCTTTACAAGGGAGTGCTACTAAAATCTTTGCTGATGTTACATTAACGTACATAGATTAGTTAGAAAAATTGGTATCTTTCAGACATTGCCTGGATGTAGAATACTATAGAACTTACCATTTATTTAAATTTTCTTTAGCATTTCTAGTGAGTTTTATGTCACCTATGGGTGATTTACATGCTTTATTAATTGCTGTGCATATTATATTTATATCACACTATTGTAAATATATTTCTCTCATGTCATGATTTTACAGGAATGTTGTGACATGTTTTTATTTTGTTTTATTTCAACATGAATGATTTCAGTGTCATTTCACAATATTGAATGCAGTTGCAAGGTTTTGTTTTTAACTGGTGACTCTTAGTTGAGAGAGTTCAAATTCATTATTTGTTTGAATTTATTAGCTGAGCTGCTTTGCCTTACATAAACTTTAAATTTCTCCTTGTGCTTTTTATACACTTTTTCAGATTTGAGGGAAATTTTTAATTTTTTTTAAAAGAAATCTTTTTTTTGAGACAGTAATGTAATTACAACATTTCTAATTCTCAGATCTTTTTTTCTTTAAGATTATGCATCTTTCTATTCCTCTTTTCTTAAAGTGAAGTGTGTATTTACATTTTATGTTAATTTATCTCTCTTTATTTATGCTTTTGATTAATCTTGTTACCATAGTATCACTTATGAGTTTCATTAATGGTCAAGTCTCACTGATCCATAGTTTTCTTATTTTGTAAATAATCTGGTTTTGAACATTATTTTGTAGTTTTCTAAATGTATTACTTTTTCAACATAAAAAAATTTATTTATGAGTATCAGTTTGCTATCATGCAGGACCTTACCTTGCAGTGACTTATGCCATGTTTGTGAATGTTTTGAGGTTTGGCACACAGACATTCATAAGTAAACCTCTACATCAGCTGTAACTAGACATGTTGTGAAAGAACGACTAGGATACCCTGTGTCTCCTTCAGTTTCACATGATTGCCTCTCTGGGATTACATGATCGAAGGTCTTGATTTTTCTCAAGTTATAAATTGTGCTCATGTCATTTGCTCACACTTCTCATCATTCTTACACCAAACAGACTGACCATGACATGATATGTCATTATTATGATAAAACTGTAAAGGATGGATCCATTGTACAAACACTCTGATGGCTCATCTTGGTTGCTAATTTGACTACATCTGGAATCAACTAAATGGCATCCCTGTGAAAGATTTCCCTGACCGTATTATGTTAGATGGGAAGACATACCTTAAGTCTAGGCTACACCTTCTGGTGGCCTCAATGTACACAAAGAACTATAGACAAATGAGGAATGCTGAGAATAGAATGGGCAGTCCTTCACAGGGAAGATCATACTGACTGGTTGTCTAGTGCCAAATGGTCATCCCTGAAACCATATGCATGCACAAGTAACATTATACAGGCTAAATAGCATACACACACACACACACACACACACACACATACACACACACATATGTATTCCTATATGCATGCAATAACAAAGAAAAAAGAGGTCATGAATTTACAGGAGAATGGGAGGGTTACATGAAAGGGTTTGACTGAAGGAAAGGGAAGGGAAGAGAAAAATGTACTTACATTCATCTTTTATTTTTTAAAGGTAAAGAAGAAGGAAACTTTTAATTTTTGCCTGTTTACTTTTATTCCCAGTGGCAAATTGTTAAGGCATTCCTTCAGTGATATTAGAACCTATTTCTTCAGGGTTCCAGTGTAGTCTGATGATCAGTTGCTCTCTAGGAATCCTCCAGGATGACAGTAACAGATTGGGATGGCTGAGACATCCAGGCACATGACCTTTAACAACTACTGGATTCTTGGCCTATCCATTGTGAGATATCCACTGTTGTATAGCTGTAGCCTGTAAGCTATTGTAACACACACACACACACACACACACACACACACACACACACTCAGTTTTGTTCCTTTAAAGAACCCTGACAAAAAAAATCACACACACACACACACACACACACACACACACACACACACAGTTTTGTTCCTTTAAAGAACCCTGACTAAAAAAAATCACACACACACACACACACACACACACACACACACACACACACTAAGGCTTTATTACCGTTCAACAAAACAAGGCACATTTATTGTGCTGCAAGCATGGGAGGATTAAGATAGGAGTGGATAATTCTGTCGAGTAAACAAAACTGCCAAAACTCTAAACAGCAGTTTATTGTTATTGGTTTTTATGATGCTATTGTTGTTGGTCACTAAAATCCATTTTCCTGCCCATCTTAGCACACACATAAAAGAAAGGCCATGTGCTTTTTCAGACAACAGGAGGTCACATGTCAGCAATTATGGTAGTCTTCACCAGGACCTGAGTATACTGGCATCATTTTCATCCATGTTTTTGATATTCAACAGCTATATCTGGGCTCATTATTTCCACTATGTATTTTTAGCAGATACAGTAAAACATTAATGTTTTCATAAGTATTATGGAATGCTATGATTATTGCCATTCTTATACCCATGGTAAAATGTCTCACAAGAAGTAACCTAGAGGATAGAACCCAGAGGAAGCAGGGTTCTAGCTCTAACCCAGGGAAGTATCTTAGGTAAGAAGACAGCAACACCCGCCCCAAACAGGGAGTAACTGGGAACCACTGGGACCCAGGAATTCACTCCTGGCTGGGAACACTGGTTCCTTTCGGTCTGGGCCTGAGCACTGAGAAGATTTTGAGCCTCAGCTCTAACTCCAGTAGTAACACATATCCCACAAAGTTCTAAGAAAGGCTCCAGTCAGAGACAGGGCAGGTATCACTAAGGAGATCCAGATGGTGAAAGGCAAACGCAAGAACATAAGCATTAGCAACCCAAGGTAGTTGGCATCATTAGAACCTAGTTCTCCCACACAAGAAATGGGTCTGGCAATTATAGTTGAGCAGTCAAGACTTTTTGTCAACAATTTATTACAGGGATTTCCTCAAGGACAAGGTATGGTGGAAGAGGCCCATGGAACTTTAAAAAGACTGGTGAGACATACTGTTGCTGAGACAAAGAATGATGCTGACCTGTGAACTTGCTGAGTGCCCTGACAAGGGTGACTGGGGAGCTGTATTAGACATATGTTCCTGACGCACCTTTGCTTGACTATATCCTAGATGGAACAAGCTGCCTTGTCTATGAGGGCCATATTGTCCTATTGGCCAATAACACTCCCAATTGGTACTGTCTGTCTTGACTTCTGTTCAGACCAAACTGCAAGCTGTTGTTATTCTTGCTTCTATGACAGTCTCAGGTTTTAGCACCAAAAGACAAAAACCATTCCTTTAAGTCAAGAGGTCTCATTAGCATTAACAGTGGGTCATGTGACCATCCTCTCACTAGCATCATTTTTTTATTAGATATTTTATTTACACTTCAGATAGCATCCCCTATCCCCATTCCCCCCACCCCCCTTAGGAAACCCCTATCCCATACCCCCTTTTCCTTTTTGCATTTATACATTTTTTTTAAAAAATGTTAATCATAGGCTTTATAAGTTTGGAATTGTTCAATCAGAGGTGTAACCCACTGACCGACCTAGATATAACAACTATCTTTGACTGGTGGAGATACATGAATATCTGCCTCCCTGTCTCCCCCCTCTTTCTCTCTTTCATCACCTAGCTTCTCCTCTCCTTCTTCTTCTCCTCTTCTTACTCCTTTTCTTCCTCTCAGTACTCCTCCTACCTTAGCTCCTCCTACACATCACCCTTCCTGTTAAAATGAAACTTTTCTCTCAAAATACAATTAGAGCATAATTATGCCAATTTGTACCAGTGAGGTACAGGATAGTCCTAATACCCAGTCCATCCTTTTGTTGACTAATCAGCTCCTCTGTCATCTATTCTAACTAAAACATTTAGTTCTGAACCTGGCTTTAGGATGAATGTCAGCTGACGACCATCCACTCAAATCTTTTCTCTTAAGGTCAATAGCTATATGTTTTCAACCCCATCAGAAATCCAGAATGACTGAGTTAACTATAATTGTGGGAAGCACAAATAATGGTTTCTAAAACTTAGCCAATTTATAGAGACCTCTGAACACCTGGACACTCGCTCTACTTCAAAACGTTGGAGCATCTGTTCTTCTGCCTTCTGGCCCAGGATCATCTGACAGACCTTAGTGCTGCAGAATTATTAAGGGCTGATTACTCTGTCTAGGCAGATATAATCAGTCGACTATTCTGCAAGTATGTCCTTTTCTGGACAGTAATTTGTCTAGCTTCATTTTTATATAAGCTGCTTCCTGTAGTTCTTTCTTGTAAGAAGGAGGAATTGTCACTGAAAATTGGGTAGGTGTGAGAACAACAGAAACTATGATCCATCATGCAGTATAAAACAGGAAATTATCTTTCTCTTTTCATCCTTTTCTGCATCACTTGTCTACTTTCTCCTGCTGGATAGATAATAGCTGCCCAAATCATTTCTGGAGATGATCCAGGCTTGAGGAATGTGACACTTGGCACAGTCATAGGTGCTGCCCCTTTCTGACAGGTGTCTTAGAGTCAGGGTCAAGTTAAGGGATTATTCCAGGGTCTTTCATGTGTTATTATACTTGTCTCTGGTCCAGATGCTTTTTTCCAGGGGTCTGGAGGATGATGACTGAAGGGAAATCCTCCCGTGCCTGGAAAGGGAAGGTCACAGTAAATTCTCTCATAAACACTGATACAACACAATCATCTCCTTAGTGGAAAGAAGACAACTTGGAAACTCAGCCTGGTTGACTGAATGAGTTTTGCTCCACACTAGCCTTGTCCTTAGAAGCCAATTGTTTCACTGGCTGTTATTGTCCCTCACAGATTCATTACCATATTTATATACTTATGTTTGCATTCATAGTAGTCTCATGTTAAACTGGGGCCTTTCATACACTTTACAGAAAGGTTGACCTCTCAGCCTGCTTAATGTTTTTCACTTATAGAATTTCCCCCTTCCTTTTTTGTGGAGCTTTTCTTTATGCCTTCAGTTTTTCTCAAGTAGAATGACTATTTCTCTAGTTGGTGTTCTGTAAGGACACGGTGCAGTTATTTGCCTGCTGACGTTGCTTCCAGTCATTTCTACTCATCTCTGTATCCTCTTCCATACACATCACTGGCCACTTTCGTTTGTGCGACTATGTGAGTGAATTGATGATCTCTAACACTTGTAAGGTGTTCCCTGCCACTAGCAGATTGTTTTGTGCTCACCACAATCCAATGAATAGAACATGTTCCTTATCTTTGAACATGAGAGCAACTGCATCTTGAGTAGTGACACTTCAAGTGGGTGGACTCATTGTGGGAGAAAACATGCCACAGTGGATCAGAAGCTAGGTCACAGGGAAGTCCTCAATGTTGGCCACAAGATAGCAGGTCACAATAGACACAAGGGAGTCCATAGGTTTCCAAGAGTTTATTGTTCATGGTGAATATAAATGGTCTGGGTTCCTCCCCCCTGCGCCCCCCAAGCCCCCAACCTCAGGGCAGACCTGAGTTAAATAGGGAGGGAGAAAGGGGGAAAGGGCTAGGGAAGAATGCTTAATTGGCTCCACCCTCTGGCCTTCAGGTATCTCATTACTATGTAAATCTCTCTAGGGCCTGAGGCCTGTAGTCACACCCCCTACCTGTGCTCTTTGGGTGGGGCTGCATTGCCCTGAAGGTGACTGAACAGTATAGGTCAATGGAGTTCCACTCCATGTGTTAGGAGCCTGTATTCTGGGAGCTTGGCAGAATAGATGCCTGTCCCATACAGGCAATGGACACCTGTTGGGTCTCCGGGCTATTTCCAGCCAGCACTTTGACCAAAACCAAGACCCCTTTCACAGGTCTACAACTCATGACCTATGTATGGTTAGTAATTCTTACTGAGTTGAAGTCAGAACAGACCTTAGCTGATTAAACATTCATGCTGTGCAGAAGCCACACTAGTAGAAACTCCTTAGTTCTTTACCTTTCTGTATATACAGAGAATGGTTTTGTATGTGAAGGTATTTAGGTGAGACTTCATGGCCTACAGAAGAAAGGTCAAATCCTACAGGAAGGAATTCAAACCATTATTCCTTGTGTAAAGGCCCAGTTTTGTTATTAGTACTTTGCTAGAGGCTAGATCACTCAAGATTCTTTGCTGGAAAACAATTTTCTGTTAAGGGATAGGTTGTTGACATTTTATATTTCATATGTCAGGCAAAATTTGTTCCAATTAATCTTTCTATGATGGTGTAATGACAGCCAAAATAATCTCTTGAATTATGAGAGGTCAAATAAAACTTTATTTTCCTAGGAGACACATACCCACTCTTCCAAAATGCTCCCTGAGCCTTAGATGCTAAAGTGTTTTGTATCTATTACTATTGAGCTCTACAGCACTGCATTTTGACTGGTTGTATTTTTCTGTAATGATCACTATCAGTTTAAAGAAAGTGCGTTGATGAGGGATGAAGACTACCCTTATCTGTCATAGAAAAACAAATATGTAGAGTGTAGTTAGAAATAATACTGGTTTAGTACCAGTCCCAATTATTGACTCCTGTCTTTCTTGTGTATGGCTTGTCAGTTTTGCTTCCATGCCTAATGTTCCTTATCATCTGTTATCAGCTGTGTCACCTCTCATGGGACAGTTAACCTCCACTATTCTCAGTTTTCTCATGTTTAAAATGAAATTTTGATATTTACTTTTATGCACTTGTTCATTTAAACATTGTAAGAATTTCCTGAAATATTACACTAAAAGCATCTTCCCTAACTCTTGGCACTTAGTAAGTCCACTGATACTACCCATTTTTTTCCTCCTTGTATTTCTCTTCATGTTTTCTACCTGTCTGAATCTTAATCACACTTCTAGACAGAGTTAAGTTTTTGTAGCCATGTGAAAATTTCTATAACCTTTTCAGTCAACTGCTGGCTTTTATCCTATTCTTAAGCAGCTAATAAACAAAGGCTTAGGATACAATATACTTATTTTTGGCTCTATTCTACTATGTGGCTGTTTTATGCTTTCGGTTTTCCCAGACGTGTGTCTCTCTCAGTATGTGGCCCTATGATCTGATGTTGCCTACCTCCCCTGAGCTTCTATTGCCTCATTGGTAGAATTAGATTAAGAATAATGTTCCCAGTCATAAAGTTACCTTCCAGTTTCTTTCCAGTTATAAGTTCTTAGAAACCTTATGATCAAAAATAGTTGCTATTAATTTATACATCTTTTTTTTCTTTTCCTACCAGGCATCATGATGGATATGAGATGGTGATCCTGCTAGTGCTTTTATTGCCCCATCACAGTATACAGACAAGCTCATTAAATACTTTTGGGATAAAAGGTGGCACTTTACTTCCAAGTGGTTTTTGAGGATTAGTGAGCTATGTGTTAAATCTCTGGCCAGGATAAAGCTATCAACCCTCTATCAATAAATGTACATTTTTATAACATGGCTACCCACATTTCTTACACCATTGTCATCACTGCTACTATTGTTAACTAAGGCAGACAGAGCGCATGCTCACTCCAAGTCAATAATGCTGGTTTGAAAAGAGAAAAATCTACTATAGGGAAATCTCCAGAAAGGTGCTGGGCTTAAGACTGGACTATTGAACCTTTGAACTAATGCAAACATTTATAAATACAAACAGTACCCTCTGGATGCTGAAAGAAAGCTAAAGAGACTGTGATTTCATGCAGCAGCTTGTGCCTCCTGGCTTCTACGTTCTTTATCATTCTGGAAAGAGATAACCATTTGGCAGTAAGTCCAAATTTAATGTTAACTGCATTGACTGAAAATCAAAATTATTTCATTGGCTGCTAGCATGTCACTAAGTAGCATTGGATAAGCTTCATCGAAGGTACATAGTGCAAATTTCTTTTAGGCTTTTATTGATTTACTACTGATACAAAGAGTTACAAAAAAATAGGTGATTTTTTTAGGTGAGGAGTGACTAGAAAATAAACTTATAGTCTCACACATACAATGTAAATATTCTACCACTGAACAATATTTTAAGCTCCCAATTTTTCTTTATTTAATCATGACTTTACTTATGTGTAGATAAAGTGCTTTCTCTTTCTAAATGAGAAAACAAAAATACCCCAATGGTTATTTATATGTTCAGGGTCCAAAGGTCACAGAATACTTTAGGATACTTAGGTTACCATTCTTTTCTTCTTTTCTTCTTTTCTTGTAATTCAGATTTCTAGCTGAGATTTAGCAACCCCCCAAATCATTTGTTAAATGTGTGCCCCTTGTCAGTCACTGTAGTTGCTGCCTATGGTGGAGGAAACACAGTCAGGTGTGCTTCCTGTCCATTAAACTTCCAAGACTGGTTGGGGTAACAAAAACAGATTACTTCAACAGAATGTGATGCCTGTTCGGCAATCACATACCCAGATCGCTAGAGCTGCAAAGGGAGGGGTGCAGCCTCCTGACTCTGCAGGGAATTGTTACAGAATAGCGTTAGCAATTGAATATGAAGATGGATAGATGGGAGAGTGTCCAGTGGAACAGTGGATGAGACACACCAAAAAGACAGAAGCTGGAATCATGAACAAGTTCAGACGCATGGTGAAGGATGTACCGAGAGTCTCTCATTAGTGGAATACAATGAGGATGGCTGTATGCAGAATATTTTGTTCAGTGGCTAGAATCCAGGCACGGATATGTCACATCAGGGGTGTGGACATAATCCATTAAGTCCAAGGCAAATTGGACTTTTATTTGTTTTTCAACTTCCCTCAGTGGCCTTGTCACCTGAAACGAAATTCCCTTGCCAAATGTGCTGTGACAGCTGTCCTTCCTTCACCTTTTGGAAACGTTTGGCTTATATGAAGCATAGCAAATGTGTATTCCACAATATGCCCTAGCTCCTGTAGGAGCCTGCTGCTGGAGTAGGCAGAATACTCTGTCCATATGTGTATCATATGCCCCAGTGTCTTCTGTCCTTAAGGAGCTGGCTGGCTGTTCCAGCTGTCCAAGAGTCAAGATGACAAATGGCATAGGCTATGGCAATCAGGGAACATGACCCCAGAGAGGAGCCAGAATTCTCTAGGGCTGTCAATAAAGAACTTCTGTGTTCTTGCTCAGCTCTTCTGTGTCTAATTCATTTATTAAGCTTGATGGAGCCGGCAGTGTTCAGGAGGCTGCTTCCTCTACCTGTTGTGTTGCTGTGTTATAACCTCAAAGCTGCTTTTCACCTGAGAGCTAGATGCTGCAATCACAGAGAGAGGGTTCAACTGGTGGCTTCCTTGTTTCCCACAGCCCCAGAGGAGCCAGTGGAAATTTCAGTTAGGAAAGGTGTTTCCTGGCTGCTGTTTGCTTTGGAGCATACCAGGAGATCTTCGTGGCTATTTCAGTGTGTCTATTGAAAGATACTTTTATTTTCAATGACAATATAAGTGAGTAAAGAGCCTTGGATTAAAAATGAGAAAAGGGATGTGAGAGAGAATGGAAAAGAAAGAAAAACCCAATCTTTATCTTAGATTCATTGTTCCTCTCAGGCAGTGTCCCAGGTTATGGTGCCCCATGGTGAGTCTTGAGAAACTGCCTTATTCCTGATGACCCTGAATTTACAAGATTTTGTTGAATATTAAAGAACATCAGGTAATGAGAAAGACTTCTAGGTTGTAAAGTGTTTTTTTGGATTTGTTCAACTTTCAGTGTTTAATTTTTCTTTTAAAACAGTCACAAATTGTCATGGCTTCCTGTCCCCATGCCGGTAAAGAGATCCCAACTAGTTCTTTTGAGATATTTTTTCCCCTTTGAGTTGATGGAAAGATAAAGCTTGGTCTTTTTTTGAATTTAGACATAATACTCCTTTTGTTATCTCAGTATTTATGTATCTTATACATAGGACGAAGCCCCTGCAGGTATCCGGCATGTCTTTATTTTCTTTTCTGCTTGGTGTGACATGGAGTGTAAAGAACACAGTCTGTTTTATCAACCCTAACTGAATTTCCACTTGCAGTCTTTATTTTAAAAAAAGAAAAATCTTTCCTTAACTCATCTCACTTGAATGAATAAAGAGCATATAGCCCAGAGAAAACTTATGAACTGGGATCATGTTTATGCTATGATTACTAACTATATAATTCCTTTGTTTAAACTCAGTTCTCAGGGGTTTATATTGGTCCTTAATGCAGCTCAATGACATATGATTGTTTACAGCATTTTTGTAGCAATGTGTGGGCTTTTTTATTTTAAGAGAATCACAGGATGATAATTATCCAGGGATATCTGCCTAAAGTCATGGATGTAGGATGGAAATCAGTGGTTGCTTCCATTAGCCACCAGTTTATGTCTGCTGGCCTTCCCACAGCCTAGCTGGCCATGTTTTTTCCCAGTGAAATGGGAATGACCACAGAGAAGATATGTATCATGCTGTTCCTTGGCTATTAGAACCTTTTGGTGTGAGTGGTCCCACCTTCTCTTTTAACTCACTGGTTTACAGAAACCGAACACAGCCTGAAGCTGCATTGAAAACAGAAACTATGAAGCAACAGCATCAAACTCCTTTAGGAAAGTGCCCAAGAATGTTTTAGGCCTTGTAGATGATGCAATCTTAGTCAGTTGTTATATTTAAACAACACCAAGTTGATATGACAATGACCTAATGGCTTACCACATCCAGGAAAGACCTACTCCTTCTCCCCCTACCAATGTCAACATTTAGGCTCAAGGCCTTTCCCAAAGTCCTCACTGCTGCAATATATCCTCCTCTTGATTCACTTGGGTGTGACATCTGAGCAGTTTTAACTCTGGCTGCTTTTATTCAGGGGACATCAAAAGGACAATGTCTGTTCTTTAGAACAAGTGTCTAGCCTTTGGGTAAGAGGTCCCTCAGCAGTTCTAGGGGGAAACAGAGTTCTTAAAGTATCTGGTCTCATTCTTGTTACACCATAAATTTCTTTGGGCCTATACAGACTTATGGTGGTCTTCCTACTCTGTTCTAGTGTCTCTGTATTCCTTTCTCATCTACTGTGGGATGGACTTATGAGGGGCTAACTAAATGGGAAATGGTTTGCTATTCTATTTCTTTCTCTTTATATTAGAGAACCTCATTTTCATTAACAACAACAACAACATTGGAAAATTCTTATTATAGAAACAAAAACTAAATTTTACTTAAGGGCTATGGGTAGGGGCCCCAACAATATCTTCTAGGGTGGCTGGCTGATGAGGAAGAAGAGAAGAGACATATCAAATATTGGATGCTATCTTAAATTAGCATCTTTAAAGAGAGGCATTGGAAAGAGATGGGAAGTTCATGAAATGGAGTGTTGGGGTGTGCAAAAGAGTTGTCACAACCTTTTAAGGCCTGCTGCATGGCACGGCACATATTCTATGATGTTTTCAAAGCTCTGTATGAGTGGAGAACTTTCTGGTGTGCTACCACACTCCTCAGGTTGTCTTTCCAAGGTGACACTGATCACTCTTCTTGATTTTTGTCATTTCTTTGTTTTCCATGATTGATTCCAAAGTTCCTCAAGGCAGGGTCCTGGTTGTGAGGATTATAGTAACAATGGCTAGGCCTTCAATGGCCCACTCACTGACCATTCTTACTAGCTAATCAGTTCTGACTCCTCAAGTTGTCCAGGACTGTTGCTTCTAATATCTGCAACGACAGTTGACACTGTTCATTCTCCTTTTGGTATGCACTGTAAATTCTCCAGTTCACCTCTGACCGCAGTGCTTCTTCCCTGGACCAGTCAGTCTTGTTCTCACTCAAGAGTGACAGGATTAGTCTCATTTGCCTGCCTGCTTTCCAACACTCTCACTGCAATGGTGATGATGTTGCATCCCAGTTGGAGACTCTAGAACTGTTTCGCCGTGTCGTTGCCAGGATTTAACTGCAACTCCAATGACTGTAAGTTTTGCTCTATCTCCAGGACTTCTGATATGTGCCAGATATAACTCAAATAAATCAACACATAGATACTCATCAAATCAGCAACATTTGAGGTAGCTGCCTTCATTTTTCCTTGCCTCTTAAACTTGAGAAAAATAGGGAAGGGAATCTGATAGGTGTGTCTAGAACCACATGGTTAGCATTGACACTAAATTACAGCTGGAAGAAGTTTCTCTTCACCCTTAGAGGGTAGGATACTGAACTTAGAAAATTTGTAAAGAACAGTAATATTTTTTGTTCTATTTAAACTTGAGTTTTGTTCACTCATTTATTCCAAGGATACATTGGAAAAAAAATGATTGATATTGCTGCTCAGAGGCCTAGGTTCTAGATATATAACTTTAAATTAAGTTATTAAGATCTATGGGTCTCCCCAGTTTTGCTTTATGGAGAGAGACAGACCATAAAGAACAATATACTTAAAAAGCTAATAATATGTTATAACAGATAATGAACTTGGGGGGATCAAGGAAAGTATGTTAGTGGCTAAAAGCCAAGAAGTAAAAACAAACCAAGTAAGGGAAGTGTGGGAGTTGGGAATAGCTGCTCTTGTTGGCAAAGACAATTGCCAATGCAAATGTGGGAACACGCTAGGCAGGTTTGCAAACAGTGAGTCTGAAACACAGCAAAGGAGACAAGCAGCTTGGGGCTCAGTCATGCCCTTTGCAGGCAAAGTTCTTATTTTAGTCTATAATAGAAAGCCACCGAGTTCTTTTAGACAGAGTCGGATGTGATGATCTCTCTGATTTGGCAAGCTTATTCCCAATCCCTGTGGAGAAACATCGCAGGGTCAACAGTAGATGCAGACAGAGGAGGCAGTAAATGAGAAAACTATAGGCTTTATACTTGCTGAACATGGAGACATAGGGTCAATATTACATTTTAAGGGGTTTCTGGAAAGAAGTGCTGGCATTAGAAGAGCTGTCATATTCTATTTGGGTAAAGTGACAGGAAAGGAAAAGAGCCATCCCCCTGGACATTGCCATTCCCTCTGATCGTGGGTGCTCCCTTTGCCTTGAGAATACCTGCTTTATGTTGCAATGTTTTAGGCTACAAAATATGACATTAAGTAATAGTAATAGACAGACTTTGACAGAGACAGACATAAATCTAAGCCAGTCACACGGGAGGGACAGAGCAAATGTGTCCCGTACTTTAAAAGTGAGCATTTTGTGGAATACTGATGGGCCCTGTACAGTCCCTGCAATTCCTGTGAGATGCCTGGCAGAATGTATCTGTATATCCACATCTTCTGTCTCACTCATCCATGCGATCCCTTCTTACCCCATTAGAAATGTATTGAGTTTCATAATCAGACTTATTTAAAATCTGTAACAAACTGATGGAGCTGGGAAAGGAGACAAAGCGGGGGTGGGGGGACTGAAGGGAGCTTCAAGGTGGACTCGTCCCTTTGTAGTCCCGTATTCCTAAATCACCAGTCACAGCAAGAGGTTTAGGATGGGGTACACCTGCTGCTTGGGTCTGACTTGCAACATCCCTGACACTCTCTCTGATGGCAATGATCCCTGAAAGAGCCTGCCACTGATGGAGTGTGTGGGACCTTCTCAGAGGTGCTGCCTTTCTGGAAGATGAAAGGCAAGTCTAAGTTAATAATATGGCTGTGTAGTATGCCCCAGAACCAAGCTTTCTTCTCAATGGTGTGAAGTACCTCACAGCTACAAGCTTCACATTCAATCTGATTGCACCCCGAGACACTCCCCGTTATGGCTGTATTTGTGTTCTTAGCTAGGTACTCTGTGTAGCTTTAGCTTACACTACCCCACCCCCACCCCATTATCGGTTAACAGTTGATCACTGTAGAAAATTTAGAGATTTTAGAAAAATACTGACTGGGGTAGAACAATAATAAATGTCTCATTATTCTGTGACCCAGAGGCAAGCTGTTCTGTAGTTTGCTTTTGCCCTTCTGGATGTTGCATTTATTTACTTATTTTTCTTCTGTGCATTTGTTTGTTTGTTTTTGGAGCTGAATTTACATTGCATGTATGTACAATTTTTTTACCCCGCATCTTCCTTTCTGTCTCAGTCTCCACAGCCTTTTCCGTTACATTAAACACTCTTGGTGAGCTGCCTTTTATTCTCTAAAGGCACACAATCAGCAGGAACTACTCAGCATTGCAGATACTGAAGTGATCAATCCAAACATGGTCATTTGCTTCAGGGACCCTCTAGCCTGGCAACAGTGGAAATGTTTTCATTTGTTCTATCTTCATGGCTTTAGTCCTATGAAGCTTTTCTTTCTTTAGCCACCAGAATCCCAGTAAGGTCTGTAGGGAAAAAAAAATCTGAATTTTTGGAATGTAGTGCCATGTGTTTGTATAATCTCCCATTTCAGTATCTTAGTGCAGCACAGAATCTTGTCTGCATTTTACAGACAAAGGGGCAACCACAGAGATGGCATCCATTTGTGTGGGGAAATGTGAATCTAGAACTAAGTCTTTCTATTTCAAACCAAGGTACTAATCTTTAAGAAAATGTGACTGGGACTGAGAAGATAGCTCATTTGAAAAATTCACCACACAAGCATCAGGTCCTGAGTTCAGATCCCCATTACCGATTAAAACTCAGGAAGGCAAAGAGTGGAGGAAGTGCCTGTCCTCTCAGTGCTGGGGAGACAGAAACAAGATTTCTGAGGCTTGTTGCTCACCACCTAGTCAAATGGCCAGCTCTTGTTTTAGTGAGACACTATTGACTTCTGTCCTGAAACACACACACACACACACACACACACACACACACACACACACACACACACATACACACACACTGAGGAGAAGACGTGTTTACTTATCTGCACACACACAAAGAATCTACTACTTGATTAGCTATCGCAGGGCAAGTGTAAGGCAGCATTTGGTGGGTGGCCTTATTATGGTTGCAAAGGACTTACACAAACTTGTTCACAAAGTTATTTGCTGAAACAGCTAAAGCCTCAAGAAACCTGTTTAAAAACTGTCTTCATCTGAAAAGTTAAAATATTGTCAAGAACCCACCCAAGCTTTCTATCTTACAGAATGTTGTCTTGTTCACACATTATGAGTTTTTTCCTCTGTACGCCAGCCCAGTGTCTCAGATATGAGCAGTAGTTTTGAAATTAGACCATTTGGATGATTTCAACCCAAGAATCATTATTCACCTAGTCACTGGGTGCAGGCATTTCCCTGATAATCCCTGAGTATGGAGCTGACGATGACATTTGGTTGTAGCTTTTGGTGAATGCTAAATATAATAACACATGTAGTGTTCTTAGTATACTCCTTAGCACATGTTCAAAATGCAAAGCCTTGTCTCATACTAGTCAAAACAGTCTTATTGATAAGCACTATTTTAATTGCTTTATATGTGTCTAAATTACTCTATAAATTCTACTTAAAACAAAAGGGACTTGTTGTGGTTCACGGTTCTCAGTCTGTCGTAGGGGAAGAGTGACCGTGGCCAACACACATGAAAGCTGCCCATATGAGTCTATAAGCAAATCTCAGAAAGTAAGGTGATCAATTCTGGTACTCAGCTCTCTCTCTCTCTCCCTTTTACACAGTTTAGGACCCAAGAACAGGGAACTGTGCCAACTACTTTTAGGGTAAGTCATCCCACATCAGTTATGCTTATCAAGATCACTCCTCACAGGTATGCATAGACACTTACTTCCTAAGTTCTACCTTCTGTCAAGTTGATAATCAATATTAAGCATCGATAATACCATAGAGACCCATGCACTCTTTCGTTACAATTTTGGGAGGATGTAGGTACTTTTCCTTTTTCATATCCAAGGAAATAGAAGAGATTAAGCCACTAGTTCCCGTGGAAACCAGGCCTGGCCAGATACTGGACTATTTGTCCAGAAAGAACAGATGGGAATTGGACTACTAGCAGTGTCTTCCATAACACATGCAAGTCTGGGAGGTGTAAAAGACAGAAGCATCATGGGTTCTACCCCATGTTTCTTCTGAGAATCATTCACTCTAGTAAGGAATGCTAGTGGAGAGCAAGGGGAAAAGCTCCTAATACATCCTGGTGACACTCGACCATACTTGTGTGTTACTGCTACCAAGGGGCTTGTTATCCTGAGCTTTCCATCACTGAGCCTGTGCTGGCTGACTTGTGGAGAATACACAGGTTTCTTTGACACAATGTCAGAATATTATTAGTTTTAAGAGCCATAAGTTATAAGACTGGTAACTAATTCTTTCCCACTAGATTAAACTTTTCCCTTAGACTATCAGTTCTACAGACTTTCCATTCTCAGCTCCTAGTGGTTTCAGCTTGAAGAGGTTTTTCAGTATAGGGAGGGGCAGAGGTTGAATGAGGGCCATGCTGTATTACTGAAGACAAAAGGTTTTTCTCTGTCTCTAGTTCTGTCTTTAGTCACTGTTCACTGCCAGGAAACATCTTCTGTATATTTCCCTCTGCCACAGCATTTTCTTCAGGGGTCTTCAGCTAGACTGATGATGGAAGTGGAGAGACTGTTCTTGACTGGACTCAATGTAGGTCATAGGGCCCTGATCCATGATTTAGGATTGGAGGTGTCTTTGAAGAGGAAAGGTTTTTATATAGTCATCCAATCCTCATGTGTGTCATGTATTCACATGGCAAACATTTATTAAACTTGTTTCATGGCAGGCTCAGGGTGCCTGCTAGTGCCTCAACAGCCAAAGAAAGGCCTTGCTGTAGTGAATGTTCTATGTGAGTTTGAAGAAATTCAGAAGAAACTCAAGAAGGGTGACAAGGTAGGAATGTGGGGAAGAAAGAATGACATAACAGAGCAGCAAAAACAAAACCAATGAAATGCTCCAATTCTTATATGAAGAGAGCCATAATGATTTCCACTCAGTGCTTAAGAACCAACTAGCCAGAATTCCCTCACCACAGAAGGAATTTATGCAACCATAGGTCTGAACAGAGCAGAGCTGAATACCGGCCTTTGAATATGTGATACAAATTTAAAGTCTTCCTGACAGTGGAGCACAAAAAATGTATTTAATAATTAATGAGTGTCAGGGATGAACTCTGAATTAGAGCTGATCACAGCCACATGGCTGACACCCTCTATTCATGTCTTATAACCTACATGCCAGCATAGATTTGCAGAATTCCAAGCTTATTTCTATGGCTGCAGCAGATGCACAGGGCTGTGTATAGCTTTCAGCTCAATTCTACCTGGCACTAATTCACTTAATAGCCCAACAAGTGTACTGGCTGAACATACTGGGTGATGAGCATTGTTCTAAGACCTGCTGCTTGAGAATACATAGACAACTAGAATAAAAAGTGAATGAAACGGAGAGCTGATATGGTTTATTCATTGAGCATTTTTCGGAGCGTAGTATGACGGATGCTATAGCAGACAACAGCACGTGGGAATAAGTGAGGCACAACCCTGTCTATTGAGGGCCCTCCCCTTTGGGAAAGTTCCCTGGATCTCTTTCCCTGTTCAAATGAAGCATCTCTGCTTCCTATGTGTTCACATCAATGTTGAATTTCTTTAATGATTTTGTTTTTCTGTCTGTAGCCTCTGGGATCTGTGTGCTTCTTTAGGGTAGAATTACCATCACGTTCAGCTTAGACTCTAATCCCTTGAAAAAACTTACACCCTAGCAAAGGGGATGGACTCTGGAGCAGCACTGTATGGGTATCTTTCAGAGCTATGTAGACTGGGCATTATGGGATTGAGAGCAGGGAATAATTTTTTTTTCCCTGGGAATACTCACCGAAGATTCTTGTACAAGCAAGAAACTGAGATTGGAAGCTGATACAGGTCTTGCAAAGAAACTAGAGGAAGTTTCTCTCTGGGGAGTTTTTCTTATCTATAGTGGCCTCTGTCCTTTCCTTATCCTGCATGTCCAGAGCAAGTGCCTGGGAGACTCTGCTGGCCTGATATTTAGTGGGTTCCCAGTCCTCATGATTTCTGGAAACCCATTTTATAGGTGAGGATCTTGAGGCTCAGAGATGAGAGGTATGTAATGGGGGCAGAGCCGGCTACAAATCGTGGAGTTTCGGTTGCTGCCCTCAAATATAGCTGCCACTTCATTCCCTGTGTTCTCTTGCCAACTCAGACTTGGAGGTTCCTGCAAGCCCAGGGAGGATTTCCTTTTGGATGACGTTCAGATTGGTCAGATGTGTTGCTTTCTTATCTATTGCTGTTGTTGAAGAGGAGCCAACTGGGCCTGTGGGTTTCCGAGATGCATGTAGACAGCAAGACAGGACGAAGTCTCCTCTAATAAGAAAGACACTCTTCCTGCTCCAGTTTGTATGGAAATCAGACAATCTTACACTCAGTAAGACCAGGGAACTGAGGAGTAGCTATTGCAAAAAGACACGGAAAGGAGGGATGAGGTTAGGATGACATTTACTGGAGGAATGGGCGTCCTGGCTGTCCTTGCTCCAAATTTACCATCTGCCTTCAACACACACACACACACACACACACACACACACACACACACACACACACACACTCATGCAAACATGTGTCCATACACACACAGACAAACGTGGAAACATGCACACACAAATATAGACACATGCATACCCCCCCCACACACACACACATACACACACACACAGAAGGTGCTATGTTGGTTCTGTTTTTAACTTGACGTTGTTTGTTCTTGGAAAGTAATAAATATGAAAATTAAAATGTAAAACGAATATGCAAATAAGAACATAAATACTTTGGCCTCTTCTTTGACATGATTGTTTTATTGATCTAAATGATATGAGCAAATGAAGTTCCTTCCCCATTGTCTTGAGAATGCTACCATTAACTCACGATTTCCCAGTTTCTAGGTCCTGTTTTAGGCATGCAACAACTGCTAACTACTTCAAGTTTCATTACAATAGATTAAGAAACATGCCACAATTATCATTACACCATAGACAATCAGACTAAACCTCAGAGAAGTTAGTAGGCTCAACGCTAATGGTAAAAGACAAATCTAGAGTCTCTGTGTATGTCATGATCTAAGGCTGACTTGATATGAACAATACCCTCTTTCTTGCTCATTCTTTGGATCCTGATGAGTTCCTCCCCATCCTTTGAAATACCTCAGCCTGTCATTGACAAGTTCAGCCCCATAACCCTTTCATTTACACCATGCAGGAAGGAGATGCACTGGGAGATAAGGGCTGTTCTACCACATAAAGGTTACCACTGGTATTTCAATGGAAACTGACTGGCTCAAGGAGTCATTAGCAAAAGTCTTTGTAGGAGAACAGACACAATGTAATAGTCTTACATGGAAATCGAGATCTGGTTGCAACAGTAGACATGCCTAGATAAGCACACACAAACACATAGATACAGCAACATATACGTAAATGTACAAATGTACACACAAATCCAAAATAAAACAGTAAAGCCAGAAAAATTTGGGTAAGAACTCGAGTTAA
Organism: Arvicanthis niloticus; assembly: GCF_011762505.2. Lineage (NCBI taxonomy): Eukaryota > Metazoa > Chordata > Mammalia > Rodentia > Muridae > Arvicanthis > Arvicanthis niloticus. The sequence continues at coordinate 38,109,165 of NC_047670.1, read as the reverse complement.
GATCTTTAGGTTTCTTTAGTTATCTTTTTATTAACACAGTATAGCTTAAATACTAGACTTATTTTCCAACTAGTATAGATACCTTATAACTGACCGATTATAGAATAGCTTAGAGTAGAAGCAGCTTGTACCTACATTTCCCAAGAGAGTTAAGGATATACTAAGAATTGGTATCATACGTTGGATTCAGAAAATCCTGGAGTCCTGACTTTAAGACACATTAGCTTTGTGATTCTGGCAAGGTGTCTGATGATTCTGGATTAGTTTTCCCTGTCTTGTAAGATAAAGGTGATATCTATGTCACATGCCTCAAATGATTAAGTAGAATACAGAAAATTAAGAGTGTATCATGGTGTCTGGCGTACTGTGGACATTCAGTGGCACATGACCTCTAAGAACCGATTGTCTTTGCCAGGGTGGACTGAATTAGTTCCTGGGGCAGGATACTTGCAGCATTAAAAGAGGGTCAATTATAGGAGAACTAGAAGTGTTTGCTTATTTGGGGGCATTTCTGTGATTCTGAGAGTGAGAGGAGGGGCAGAGGAACTCTTCTTATTCTTTGGGTAAGTTACTTGACCTAACATAGGAAATGAAAAGGATTGAGACTTCGTGTTTCTTTATTCAAATGCTAACTGTAAGATCACTAACCAGTGTAAAGATCCTAACAGTGAGTCTGACAAGGTAATTGTAGAGGGTTTAAATGATTTGGAGGTCCTGCACAGGTATGATAGATCCTTATTCTGAATATCAGCTTGGGCACTATTCTTGGTGACTCCATTGTTCTATCTGGGATTTTCTTTCTTATTTTGGGGGAAAAGACAGCCCGCTAAGCAATATCAGCATATACTTATCCTGGTGCTTACCGTTCACAGACGTGTTTTTATGTCAGTCTCTCCTGTCATGTGCTCCATAATGGAGCAAGGAAGATGTTACCATTACCTTCCGTGCTTGTTGTCCCCAATTTTCAGCTGTAGAAACCAGGGCTTATGGGAGACAAAGTACACTGTCTTAACACACAGCTAGGAAGTGGTTCTAATAGAATTCAAGCCAAGAACGTTTGAATCAAGGGTCTCTTTATAGTGACATCTCTCTCCCTTGCTAAGCAAGTAGTTGCACCTTTCTTTACCATCTGACTCAAATGCATATGCTCTCTTAGGTTGAGAAAGTACCAAAATGGGAAGGTCCTGAGGAAAGTGTCTCCAGTAAACACTTCTCGCAAGCTGTCTCTATCACCTGTGCTATTTCTAGACATAGAAGAGAGTTACAAAGTCTTCTTTTATTATCAGAAAGTAATTCTCTAACCCCTGTGCAATAATAAAGCAGGGTGAGGTGGTTACTGAGTGCTCACAGTAGAGGCAATCAACATGGGAAAAGATTGCTGCACGTGTACACTTTAGTTGGAAGAAAATTTTTAGTTTAGGAAAAAGCTAATTCCTCATGCATCCACTGTCGTCTTTCTTCTCCTCGGCTTGTGTGAGTATGCACACACGCAAAGCTAATTATGATTCGACGAATCCTCTGAAACAATCGTTAATTGGTTCTGAAAACACTTCCATTAAAAAAAAAAGTGCCTGGGATTCTGGGGAGCCTGCAGGAGGGATTGCTGATGATTGATTAGTTAGCTGCAAAGTGAACCTTTAATTCAGTGCAGTAGGCATTATACTACTACAGAAGACAAGGGAAGTCAAGTCCTATCTAATGTAAACACAATCAATAGATACTTTACATCCTTGCTATTGTCTGGAGGGCAGGAGGATATGTAAAACGTTTCTAGAAGAAAGAAGTTGAAATTATGTTAGTTAACTTTCTGTCGCTGTGACTGCAGTACTATTTAGAGCAACTTAAACCAGGGACAAGGACTTATTTTGCCTATGGTCATAGAGGGTGCAGTCCATACTTGACTGACATTTTTTCGTTTGAGCAGAACATCATGAGAGTGGATATCTGTGCAGGAGGCTTTTCCCCTCATGGGAGACAGGACTGACTGTAGACCGGGTATAGCCAACGTCACCTCAGCACTGACTACTTTTCCCCAGGTTAGCTTCACCTCCCAGTCTTAAGTATTTCTAGTTACTAGGACTCAAGACTCAACACATAAATATACAGGAAAAAAAAACCTTCACATTTAAACTATAACAAAACCTTTTAAGTTTGGCTTCTGCTGCCACATGAAAGCAAACAGTGCTTGGTTTTGACCTCTATGAGTACATAATGCCTGAGAACTAAGACAAACGTCTTTAAAAGAGAATTAGGAGATGGCTTGCTTCTCCAATTGTGCTTACCTATCAAATTGTTGAGATTCATTAACTGAACAAATATTTATTCACACAAGTTGTACCCTATACCATAGCAGTTTGATTTGCATAAACAAAGGAGATCAGGACTATGTGAGAATTTCTCTTAATAGGACTCCAAGTTTGACACACCCAAGGTCACATGGATGCATGTCAAACACACTAATTCTTCTATGGGCCCAACACAAGGTGCCACTATTGCTTCCTGGGTCAGCTTCCTGCCACCAGATCTGTCCTTCATTCTTTCTGTGTAGGTAGGTTGACCATTCCAACACAAACATGTACACCTGATCCTCCTTTCTATGGAAGATCTTCTTGGTTCCTCATTGTCTTTAGAATGAAGCAGTTTCCTACACATGGCACCTGCCTTACCTTTTCTGTCTGATGTCTTCCTTGCTCACTTCTGATGTCTGATTGTTTTTCCCGTAGAATCTTAAATTTACTGTCCTATTACTTCCAAATATTTAAATGCTGCTAAGGAAATGTTCAAGCTCTGTCTCCTTCTGCTAAGAGGATTTATCAGTTTGTATAATCAGGGAAGCAGCTGAGGTTATACACGGGCCCTCTCAGGAGTTACAGTAGAGGAACTTTATCGTTTACTACTTTTAAGGCTAAAAGGGAAACCTATTGGAGATCACATCAGGACAGAAGTTCAAAACTTCAAATGCCCCTGGCAACAAAACAACAACAACAACAACAACAAAAAACCCCCATACCACCAGTATTCCCAGCGTTTCCCTATTTGTTCTAGCTTTCATTCTCTCTTCCCCTTCCTTATATTTTTCTTTGTTTCTCTTCCTAGTTAGATACATTCTACAAGGTAGAAAAGATGTCCTATCATCATTTCTCAGTTACTTGGGCCATGGTAGGGGTTGTTTTTATGAGGCTAGTCTGAGACACATGGCTGGCTACCTGTGGACTCAATTTACATGAATACCAGCTATTGCAAATGGGAGTGGGATCATTCCCCAACCTCTAAATTGGGTGCTTTTACCTTAGTCAAAGGAAAGGGTGCTTAACAGTGAGAGCAAATCATACAGACTTTCATAGAACCTTCTTGTAGTCACAGATTGGTAGTGAGGAATATATATATAAGAGGCATGTGGAGGACAGAGAAGGACATTGGGTATCTTCCTCTACAGTTAGCTCTCTATTTTCTTGAGCAAGCTCTCTCATCAAAGCAGAATTGAGAGGCTCACCATCTTGGATCTCAGTGAGGTTGGCTGGCCTGCAAGCTCCCATGAACCACTCTATTTGTCCCGTAGTTTTGGGATTTCACACATCTGTAGCCAATGCTCAGCTTTTACATGAATTTGAATTCGAGTCCTTACACATGTAAGCGAACACTACCTACAGAGCCATCTTTTGAGGCTCCACCTTTGACATTTGGATGAACAACTTCCTAGTTGAAATTTGAGTTCTTGGGTAACATAGCACAGACATGAAATCTGTCAAAATTGACTTGTTCCATTCAAGTTACTAATGTCTCACAAAACTTTTATGAATTTAATGAACAAAGAGTTCATTGTAATTTAGTTATGCATGTTGACAATGGCTTAAAAATAGATGTATATTATTAAAAGCCAGAGACTCTTTCTAGAAATATTTGGGGATTGAGATTTTGCAACAACAACAACAACAACAACAACAACAACAACAACAACAACAACAACATGATGTTCACACAGTGAGATTCCTGCTTGAAACTTCCCACATATGGTTTTCACATGCATCGCACATAGCAGGAGAAACACAGAGAAACAGAAATATCCACGTTAGCACACTGTCACTGTTTAATTGCACAATTACCAGTACGCAATATGGTGGTGTGAACATGTGCTCTCAATAATTGCCACCATTTCCCATGGAGTAAGCATGTATTTATTTACTACATTATTATTGCAAAAAAGTGTGTGATTTTGCTGGTAGCTATGTAATTAACTTGTAGCTCCCTCTATTATTTTAGCTTGAACCACATCTGGTGACTTCCAAAGAGCTGTTTAGAAGCAACCCAGTGCACACTTTGGAAATCTGTTGAAAAGAATGCATACATTGTGAATAAATTTATAGCTGATTTTTAATATAATTATAGATGTTAATAAGAATTTATTGTTATCTTTTCCCTACATAGCAAACAACCCTTCTAGTAGGTGCAGTTTCTCCTGACCACATTACTATTTTTATTCAAATATCTGATTTCTTTAATATCAGAGGAACAGTACTATTTTAAATATCACAGACTCTAGGGATTATGATACAGGTTTATGAACATGTAGCATTCAAACACTCCCCAAAATGGAGCTCTTGATAGCACCCGCCTCCCCACACACATTAAGATCTTTACTTGTCTAAGTGAGTAAATCATTTTTGTTTTCTTCTAATTTGTACATTCGTGGAAACAGAGAAATAGTATTTTATTCCTTATTATGTTTTACTAACTCAGTATCCACTGTATGTTGAATATTTTAGTCTTTTTTCTTGCATACTTGTGATCCAATGAAGATATCTATAGTAGTATTTACAGCTGACAGAAAGTTTAACCCCTCTTAATTTAACGCTGTGACATTTCCCCCTGTGCTCCAACATGACCACCTTCAGAAGTAAACAGAGAACACTTGTCCATATGACATTGTATCAGTATTCAAAAAGCTTTGGAAATTATGTCTAAAGCCAAGAAGAGAGCCCTGAAAAGTAGAGAAAAGGAAGATTGTTGTAAGACTGGAGTCATTCAGTGAATGTCATGGCAGCAAGGGCCAAAAGGTTTCTTATCCTTTTTTGTTGTTCTTATAAATCACAGACTAGATTGGAGCAGCTAGCAACCTTGAAAATGGCAGTAAATGTAGAAAGGAGACAACAAATCACAGGAGAAGAGCTCTCTCTCTCCATCCAGAAGATGAGAAAAGGGCAACTGAGCAAAAATGGAAACTTTCAGCCCTCATTTGTCACGTGTGACAGACAAAACCATAGTTCTACCTCATCTTATCAGTCAGTGCCATGGGGACCTGGACTCTTAACCAACCTGTAGGAAAAGCTTCCTTCCTTAGATGACATTAGAGAAGATAGCATATTGGGACTTTAATTTTCACCTAAAAGAATTCAGTCATCCTTTTCACATTTCCCATTGCCTCCCATCTTACCAGTCACTGCCAGCCAGGGTGGTAGCAGCAGAGGATCTGGGTGGAGGTGAACAGCTACCCATCCAGGAGTAATGTGGAGCTCCCATTCTAAGGATAGTTAGTGACCAAGAGAGATGTCTGGACTTCTACTTCTGCTAAGTTGTTAATTGGGTGGTGCTGTCCTCTTCTTGTTGGTTTGGTAAGAAAAGAGAGTGATTAATGTGGAAGATTGCATCTCACCATCCCAAATGCCCAATGTTCAGGAAAGAAGTCATAAAATATAATCAATAGCCATGGACACATACACATGGGGAGGTAAGCATTGTCTGGCAGTCATTTTAAACTCCTCATTTAAAAAAAATATTTCAGTGATCAACTCACAATAAATCATAAGAGGGAAACAACATGAAAATACTTTGAAAAAGGGTACAAAAAAGCCAAGTAGAAATTACACTGTAATTCTAAGTAAATAAAATAAGTAATACTGGGTTTTCTCAATAGCAGAGTAAAATTCACTGAAACTTAAGGTTCGGCGGTAAAAATGTTTCAGTTTGAGCAGCAGTCAAGGAAAGCACCAGCAGAGAACACAGATTTCAGAATGATATTGTGGAGAACTAGAAGGGAGAGGATTGGAGAAGGGTGGGGAGACCAAGAGTACACGCAAGACATGAACGTGGAAGACGTGCTATGATGGTGAGCTGAAAGATAAGAGGATAGAGAGGATGGGGGAAAAATGGGGGAAGAAAATCAGCCAAACCATTTTCCTCCAAAACTATATCGCAAAGCCTAATGCTGTGTATGATAATTAGAACCCCAGAGTTTCAGTGACCTGCAAGATTCATGTAAAGATCCAACACTGATATCATGAAAGCCCCAGAAGGAGAGAAAAATGAAGATGGCACAAAAATTATTTGAAGAAATAATGACTGCATTTCTTAAAAGACATGGACTTATAGATAGGGTATACTAAAAAAACCTAAACTATGATGAGCTCTGAGAAATCTATAGTTGCTGTCACAAGACACTCTGTATGGCTTAAATATACAATAACCAAACCCCTAAAAACTAAGTCAGTAAGACTAGAGCACCATTACATTGGCAGAGGAAAAGAATACACATGAAAACATATGCTTCATCAGAAACCATAGAGGCTGTGAGTGACAGTAATTTTTACCAATTCATAAAAGACTGGAAATGTTACCTGGGAGTTCTATATCCAGAGAAAATACACTCCTTGAATGAAGATGAAATGAAGATACTTTCAGAAAATAAACTCAAAGAATTATTCTCAAAGAAAGTTTGTTCTCAAATCATGAAAGAACATTCTCAGAACAGGGCTGTTTAAAAAAAAGTAAATGGCAAAAGAAAATGAATCTTAGGCACAAGGGAAGACAAGTAGAAAACAGAAAGAATAGAAATGTGTGGAAATCTGCATACTTTACTTCTCTCTTTGAAAATTTTGTATTGTGTTGGATGGTTTAAACTGAAATCACAACACTAACTGTATTAGCTACTTTTCTGTTGCTGGGATGAAACATCGTGACTGAAAGCAGCTTATAGAGCTTACTTTGTCTTATGTTCCAGAGAGATGAGTCCATCATGGCGGGGACACATGGTGGCCAGAGCACATACTGGTGAGAGGAACAGGACACTGAGAAATTGCATCTCAACCACAAACTTGAGGCAGAGAGAAAATTGGAAGTAGGATGAGGCTATACAATCTCAAAGCTTACTTCCAGTGACGGACTTCCTCCAGAAAGGCTCCACATCCTTCCACATCCTAAACCTCTCCAAATAAGGCCACCAACTAGGAATAAAGTGTTCAAATATAGGGGGGTAGGTGGTGCATTTTTGTTTCAAACCACTGTGGCTATAAATATTTCATCTCAAATGGAGTTTTCTACCCCACCTCAATCATTCAGCTCCCAGATAAAAGACACACAACTTTTATATTTATCATATACTTTAATTAACACTAGAGCTGGGCAGATATATACCCTCTAAGGTATTAGAATCAATTTTTCTTTAAATAACCCTGAATTATAATTTGCCATGTTCCATCTGGGCAGCTCTTAACTCCAATTAAGCCCTTATAGCCATATGTTTGTAACTCACCTAACCCATGGTGTCTTCTCCTTCCTATACCTTTTCTTTCTCCTTGTGGCTCTCCTCTGACCTCAAGCCTGGGGTCAAAGGAGCCCTCAAAACTCCAACTATCTTTTTATTCACCAATCAGGGATAACTTGGGGGATAAGGTTACATAGTGTCACTTGAATGTGTGCAGGGGCTTTGAGCATGAGTATTTAGCATTATGAGTACAAGACCAAACCTCAACAAACACATCTTGATTTGCTTATTAAAGGGTCTTAAAGTAGAAAGTGTTTAAAGCTATGTGTAAAAAAAATAGTGAGAGGTAGACTGACCATGAAGGAGATTAACGGGCTTATTTGTGGTAGCTTGCACATGTCCTATATGAATCCATGTATGTGGCAAAATGGCACAGGATCATACTTACATTGTACCTCTGCCAGTACCAATTTTGATATTTTCCGTGGTTACAGAAAATATACCATTTGGTGAAACTCGGTGAAGGATAAAGAAAACCTCCTTCAGACATACTACCCAGATAATTATAATTTTCTTAAAGTTTTAAAACATGCAAAATATCAGCATCTGAGTTCACATTAAAATCCCTATATATCAATGTTTATTGGGACAGTTTTCACAAGAGACAAATTATTAATTTAGCCTAGATATTTATTGATAGAAGAAGATAAAGAAAATGAGGTATGGCTATGATTTTCCTCCTGATTGGCTAGTGTTGTTAGTGTTAGATGGTGTGATGCATCTGATGGGGGAGGAGTCTCAACAGTGCTTCTTAGCTGTGGGCCCTCTGTATAATGATACTCCCTGGTGCAATGTCTGTGGCAAGTCTGTTATGGTGGTAACTAAACACTGTTAGCCTGGAAGCAAGCAGTGTACCCTGTGGTGTAGTCTCTGAGTTCCTGCCTCCAGGTCCCTGTGTTGAATTTCTGCATTAGCTTCATCCTATGAAGATAAGAATGGAGATGATGAATTTTCATCTATAATCTGAAACACACCTGTCTCCTCCAAGTTGCTTTAGGTCATAGTGCATATCACAGCAACAGAAAGCAAACTATAACAATGTGACTAATAGAAAGTTTATATTTGGATAATGATTGAACAAAAAAGTTCAGCGACATCTTTGCCGGCTCTCATAAGCACCATGCTGAATAAAGACACACATAAAATTATGTGCTATCTGATTGAACTTTCAAAATTATTTAGTAAGGCAGAAACATAGGGACAAAACTAGATCAGTACGTGTCTGGGAATGGGAAGGTATATTTCCTACTTGAGGAGAAATTTGAGGCGATGCAAGTTTTATCTTGATGGTTGCAGTTATATACCTATTTAAAACATTTATAAGACTCTAAATTATATCTCTATATACCCAATGTAATAAAGTGAAAGGATTGCCCCATATCCAAAATAGTTGAATATACATGTTTTTCCTTTTGTACCACTTAAAGACAATCTGGTCACAAATACCTTTGAGCAAACAACACTGTTTCCAGGATTTCCTGATAGATCTGTGACTACATTTCCCAGAAGTTATATCCCTGGGTTCATAGAGAAGAATAAACGTTATGAACAGAGACGCCATTTCAAACAACTTCCTAATTGGGTGATTTTTGTTAGCCAGTTTATCATGCTACTGAGGATTTAAAAATTCTCTACTTCTTTCCCTTCGTCCATGTGGGCAACAGGGTTTTGATCACTGCTGTCACTTGGCCCTCCATGGTTCAGAGAGTCTTCCTGATAATTGAAGGGTTTGCATAGATTTAAGACTATGTAATTATGGTCTATAGGATTAGTTGAGCAGAACTGAACCCACACTATTTACAGTTCACTAGACATTCACTTAAGCATCCACATATGGATGGTAAGCTATAAATACTATCCACTTATTACAAGAATGTGGTTCCGATAATTACCAACAATTTTATTTACCAGAATGTTGGTGACATTTGGGGACAGGAGAATTAGAGTGTGCCTCTCATCCCCCCCCTTTCCCTCATCCCTCCTACCCTTCCCCTTTTGGTCTTTTTTGTCTTTTGAGCTTTGGCTGTTTCCACCTTGTCTTCCGATCCCAATACTGTTTCCCATCTGTAGTACAGTGATCTTTGATTTGGAGGTAGGTTAGTGGGTTAATTTCACTAGATTAATTCTCAGTCATAAATGGGATTGAAGTACACGTTTTAGCCTCCAGTGTCTTCATCTCCTCTGTATCTAAGTTGTGTAAATATTTTTGCAATTTGATGTTCAGTATTCATGAAGTACTTTGCTCCAAGATTTGGCTTTTTCTATTTTTATGGCAATATGCCTGCTTTAATCATTTCATTCGAAAGTCCTTTTCTTTTGATACTACAATGATGGGTCATGTTTTGTAGGTGCTCTTGGCTTTGGGCTTATGTGAATGACTCCCCAGTAAGCATCACTTTACACACACGCCCATATTAGCACAACATCATTGTTATGTTCTGACTTTCTCTCCTGGTCTGAGGCATGGATATTTTAATTTATTTCACTTGTTTAATTATTAGATTACTCTCAGGAAGAAATTCTAACACTAACAGTTTATGTGTATGTGATATGATATCAATGCCGTCCCCATCAGAGCTGTCCCTGAGAACTATCCTGTAGATGAAATGGGCCCAGTATTGGAGAGCTGTCCAGTAAGGTATCCCCTGCATTCAGAGCAGTCTTCTGCTATACTGTCCTTGCTCCATTTCTGTGCTGTGTTTGAACTTGGGTTGCCTCCTTTTCTTTCTGTCTATTGAGTGCCTGTTAGTTGCCAGTTCTGTTCTAGGATTTGGAGTGTTTCTATGAGTAAATTGGCAAGAAGACAGAGAACAAATCATAAATTAGTGACATTACATGTGAAAAGAAAGTGATAAAAAAAAAGAAAAGAAAGTGATATAGAGAAACATAAAAAGGTATGAGGGTGTAACAAGCATCAGAAGCCTTAGCAATGGGACCATAGAAATTTTTAGTGGAAAGTTAAGACAGACCTTACAGACAAGTGATGCCATAACAAAATCTTGCTTCTAATCTAAAAAGTGTTCTGGGCACAGGGAGCAGAGACTGAGGATGGAATGTGAGTTTGTCATGAACTAAGGTTCACTGATGAGAGGTGTCTAAGTAAAAGGTACAATAAGCTAACAGGGAATCCAGTTCAGGGCTTGTCAGCCACCATTGGATTATAATCACATCGGTCTGCTACATAACAGAAGCTGGCTTTTGCCAGCTGCTTTATTCAATAGGGTTTGTAAGAAAATCATTATTGAATCAGTTAGTGTGGGTTCCATTAGCCAATTCTTGATGTACAGATATACTAGACATACTCAATCTTGTTTCTAGCAAGGCCTGGGATAATTCTGAAACTGTTCAATCATCCCCCTGTAAATATAAATTAAACACTTACAGTTGTATTAAATATTCGGAAGATAGGAACCAAAACAGTCTATCAAGTAATTGTACATATTTGTGCATTTACAAAATGCATATTCATGAGAACTATGTAAATATATATTTAGTAATTTCTTCTCTTATGTGAAGAGCCATGTCTGATCTACAGATGGTAACTTCTTTGCATTTAATTATGTAAACAGCCCAGTAATTCATTCTGAAATTGTCCTCAGAAAAAGACCTTTGTCTGGCTCTTGCTAAGAGTTCACTGCTTTTTAAACTGAGGAAAAAAAATCCAGACCATATCTATCTTTGCAGGGGTGTTTTGGGGGAGAAATGACAGTCCCCCCCCCCCCACCCACAAGTGTTCTTTCATTCCAGTCTTGTTCCTTATGGAAATGCTGTTCATGCTGCTTGCCACCAAGAGTCACAAAAGACATGTTTCAGTGAGTACATACCTAGATTTGGTGTGGCTCTGACATTCCAGACACTCCGTCACCCTTCCTTTAGACTCAAAAATGCTTACTGGGTCAGCTGTGGTGACATATACCTGTGATCTCAGCCTTAGAAGGCAGAGACAGGAAGACTGATATCAAATGAAGCCTAGTCTAGTCTACGTAATGACTTCTGGGTCAACCAGTGCTAGCAGTAAAGCCCTGTTTTTGTTTGTTTGTTTGTTTGTTTGTTTGAGACACTGTTTCTCTATTTAACAGACCTGGCTGTCCTGGAACTGGCTTTGTAGGTAGACTAGGCTATCCTGGAACTCACAGAGATCTGCCTGCTTCTGCTTTCCAAATGCTGGGATTGAAGATGTGCCCTACCATTGCCTGGCCCTAAAATCCTGATTTTTTTTGTTTTGTGTTTGTTTGTTTGTTTTAAAATACACATTGAAAAATTCAGAATTGAGAATAATGATATTTTGGGTTAATATTTAATTCAGTCTAGTTTATTAAAAATAGTTGCAAATTCCTATGGCATCTATTATTAGTAACATAACCTCTCACAGCCACTCATAACTCTACTGGGTCATATCATATCAAGGAACTCTCAAGGATATGATCAAAGATAGGGGATAAGAAAGAAAATGTTTTCTAATTAATCATCTAGACTGGTACTTGGGTAAGCCTGGGGATTTAGGATGATCCTGAAAGTACGAACCACTACTGTTTAGATCCCTTCTTTGTGTGACTATGAGATTTTGACTTAACAGGAAGGAGAGACTTCGGGTCTTAGAAGGCGATATAGTTAATCAGCTGGAGGTGGACTTTGGTATCTAATCACAGTAAAAGCAACTCCTCAGTCTAACTCACAAGGTTCTTTGTGATCTGTCTCTCCAGATCTCTGGCTTTGATTGGTCCCCTTCAGCCATCTGTGCAGGACCTCACTGCCTACCTTGCTGCTCTTGAACCTCCCCAAGCTCTCTGCAGTCCTTGGGTCCACAATATTAGAAATTGCCCCAATCGTAGCAGGGTTGTTCCCCTCCCCCGCAACCCCACACCAGTGGTTTACAAAAAAAAATGACCGTCTCAATAGGGTATTACATCCTCATCTTATTCAAGACCTCAACTTCCTTCCCAACATTTCAATTCCCCTCCCTTGACCATTTCTTACTTATTTTACTTACTCACCTTGTTGACTCTCAAACTGCCCAGGAAGAAGTACATCCCACAAGGGCAGGTGTGTTGTCTGCCCTGTTCTCTGCAATATCATTGGCACCTTGAATAGTGCCAGCTACAGGGTAGGAGCCAATAAACATTTACAGAGTGCATGAATGTCTGCACACTGAAAAACAAAAATAAAGATCTTTATAGTGATGATGTTAGAGCACAAACCGTTTCAGAAGTAACCACGTAATGGGGGAAGAGGAGAGGGAGACAGATTATGTGATACTGGAGACTGTGCTGACAGATTATCAGAAACACTTTGAGCTTCTCATAAACCTGGGTTACACTATGGTCTATTCCTATTCCACCCCACCCTTCTCCTTAATTTTGAGCTACCTTTTTTGGATTCAGTTTTATTACTACCAAAAAAATATATGTCTATGCAAAAAGGACAAGAGTCAAATAGGTGATGCTAATTATTTTCTCAGCACGCAGGGTGCCTCGGAGTATGGGATTCCCACACAGTAAACAGCTTTGTGGGTTTTCTTCCCTGCTTCCTCTCTCTGATAACTAGGTCACAGACAACTGGTGTTTCCCATGTGGCAAACAGGCGCACGAGCGTGCATAGAAATTGCCCGCCTCTTCTTCCTTTGCTTTTCAAGCGCTGCTGAATGCCTCCTAAGGATTTCGTCTGCTTGCAGCCCTGCTAATGTTTCCACTCTCGTGGAAGTTGGTGGCGCCAGGGGCTGATACATGCTCTGACTACTGACTCGAAACACGCTTTGATGAATTAGCGCAAGATGGCCAGCCATTTACTTTAAATTTTACCCTTGATTCTTCCTCCAGCAAACAATTAAGGAGCAGCAGTGGCTTCCTGCAGGGGAGACCAATGCCTTCTGTCTTTTGTGGAAACCGCTTGGCGTTCTTCCAAATGATGAATGGCATGGACCGGTTTCCCTCAGCTTCTAAACATCCGAATAAATAAACATATAAACACGTGAAACAAATTCAAAGCACAAACAAGGAAACCCATCTCGATTACCAGCAACCCCTGTGCCTCAACAAAGAGGCTGGACAACATGTCCTTGAACTTAATAAAGCGAGGAGCCAAGGAGCAATGAGAGGCCACAGGAGTAAGTGGGCCTAGTGACAAGACGCATGTCTTCCTCGCTGGGTGAGTAGCCGCAACCAACCTCAAAAGCTCCTGAGTAAGAGGAAAATGTCTCTTTAACAGTATTAAGGGACAATTTATTATGTGCATCCTTCCAGGGAAGCACAAAGACAGTGCAGGCCATGGCATTTGCATTATTTCCAGACAACAGCAGAGCAGAAAGGGACACTGATTTATTTCAGAGCAAGTACAGGTGAATTTAATGCCTCTTGGGACTGAGCCAGAGAGGACTTAACCCATTCCAAGATTCTCTGCGCTTGAGGAAGGAGCTGTGGGCTTTCGGAATGGTCTACCAGCTTCTTTGGTTAAATTCCAGGTCGCTGAACCTGCCTTTCCCAATCTCTATCATGAAGGCACTTGCAAGTGGAGGAGAGAGGGTGTGAACAGGAGATCTGATTTTATACCTTTGCCAAGTTAATTCCTTTCAGGGTTGCAAATGGTTTAATCCTTTTAAGATTAAATGATCTCTCTGGTAAAATGTGTCTGATAATACCCCCTTGGAGGACTGTATTGAGGATAATGCAGGAAAATGCAGTAAATGCAGTAGAGTCATTCGTGAATGGTCTTAAGTGTCATTGTTTTGGGATGACATCAATTTGGGATTCCTGAGACACAAATATAATTCAGAGATTACCTTCAGATACATATTGCTATTTAACCAACTAACTTAACCAAGAGAAAGATTTTTATTTCTTAAAAAGAATGGCCCAGAGTGAGAGGTCACAGTTACAACTCAAACTTTGGCATTAGAGAATTATTAGATACAAAAGGTCATAGTGGAAACTACCTTGAGCATGTCTGTCCCAAGCAGTGTCCTTGGCAGACAGAGAAACTGAGGCTCAGGAAAGCAAAGTAAACCATGGGATAGCATCTTAGGAGATAATTCTAGTATTAATTGCTTATTATTACTTTATCTTTAAATTTTCCACACACATAAAGTGCTCAGTAAAGGGTAGTGAAGGAACAGGACCCAGTCATAGCTAATACCATCACTATAGCTGTTGACGATGGCAGCTTATATTTTTCTCTTCAGATCTATATTCCAGTATCCCTTATTTAAATGTCAACCCTGGAGATGGAGAGATGGCTCAGAGGTTAATGACAATGACTGTCCTTTTAAGTGTATTAACAAGAATTAGGTTCCCAGTACCATATTAGTGGTTCTGTGGGATTACTGTTTGTAATCCCAGCTCCTGCAGAGCTGTAACTCCAGTGCCCTCTCTTGGTCTCTGCAAGTACTCATGCATGTGGCATATGCACACTCACATACTTACAACTAATACAATCAAGCCACCTGAGTAGTAAAGTGATTGATTAGCTGAAGTATCTTGACATGAACATGCCTCACAGAAAGCCAGTCACATCTTGATCAAAACTGGAAGTTTCATGGCTATCCTGAGCTCTTTGAAATCTTGACAGCATCTCCTTTTTATTGTAGCATTGTAGGAGTTGTAAGCTATGTAATTTGCAAATACATTTAACTTTTAATTAATTTATTAATTTAATTCTTACCATAAGAATATTGGGCAAATAGACAATATTATTTCCATTCCCATGAACAGAAAATGGATGCTGTAAGAGTCTCAGGGAGTAAGATATTCCAATAGATGTGCCGATAGAGGAAGATGTGCCAGAATAAATTATCTGCGTTAGAATTGAACCAGGATATATGTTTCTGCCTTTGCCTCTGTCTCTCTGTTTCTGATTTTATTTTACTGTGTGTGTGTGTGTGTGTGTGTGTGTGTGTGTGTGTGTGTGTTTTCTGAGGCCAGAGGAAGTTGTTATATTTCCTGGTGCTGGTGAAATGCCTAATGTGGGTACTGGAAACGTCACTAGAGCTTTCTGGGAGAGCAGCTCTCTCTCTCTCTCTCTCTCTCTCTCTCTCTCTCTCTCTCTCTCTCTCTCTCTCTCCTCTTTTTCTTTTTATTTATTCTCTGTACATGCTGACCACAGTCTCCCCTCCCTCCACTCCTCCCAGCTCCTACCTCTACCCCTCCCATACACTCCAGATCCACTACTCCTTCATTTCAGAAAAAAGCAGCCTTCCCAGTAATATCAATCGAAGATATGGCATAACAATATACAATACGACCAGCCACAAACCCTCATATCAACTGGGGAAAGCAACTCAAGAGGGGAGAAAGGGTACCAAGAGCAGACAAAAGAGCCAGACACCTCCACTCCCACTACCACAGTATATATTCAGATATATACTGGTGTAGACCCATGTAGACTCTGTGATTGCTGCTTCAGTCTCTATGAGTCCAGCTTAGTTGATTCTGTGGACTCTGTTGAGTGCAGGTCCCATGCTGTCCAGCCATCTCTCCAGTCTCAAGCCCAGATGACTTCATTCATTCCACTAATACAAATGATGAGACAGAGAGAATGGAAAAAGAGAGCAGACTCTACAGGAAAGGGGGAGAGAGGTAAATACAGGTATGTAAAATAACAATAAGAATGCCCGGGAAAGCCACAAGGCATCATACTATTTACTAATCATAAAAGGGGAGAAAACAAAAACATAATCTATGTAAATACTTGTATAGACATGTGTAATTTAATTTTAATAAAGCCTGCTCATTTGGACTCATGGTGTTCCTTCCAAGACCAAAAGGCCACCTAACTAAATCTTAATACTAAACATTTGAACTCTTTTTTGAATGGTTAGCCAGGGCTGTCCAAGAGACTTCCAAAACCAAACTAGACACCTTTTGATCTGTTTCTTCATCTATTCTTATCTTGTTTTCTGCGGTAGTAGTTTGAATTAAAAAAAAAAGCTTGTCAGAGGCTCATATATTTGAACACTTGCTTTTCAGTTGGTAGCACTATTTGGGAAGGATCAGGAACTTTTAGCATGTGGAGGCTTGCTGGAAGTAGTGTGTCACTGGATGGAAGTAGGAGGCTGGCCTTTGAGAGTTAAGAGTTGTGCTCTACTTCTGGTTCACACTTTTGTTTCTTGAGTATAGTTGACGTGTGATCTGGCAGTTTACTGCTCCTTCAGCCTGGTGGCATGCTTTTCCCACCACTGTGGACATCTAGCCTTTCAGAATTGTAAGCTGAAACACATGTTTTCTTAAGTTGCCTTTGGCCATGGTTTATTATTACAGCAACAGAAAAGTAACTAAGACACTCAAAATCTCCTTTAGCATCCATCTGATTATCAGGCTTGATACTGTACGAGGCAAAAGTGATTAAAGCAGCCTTTACCTGTACAGTGGTCACTGAAGATGGCTTGTACATTTGGAGGTAATAGAAATGTACATAGTCTTCATTAAGCACCAGCCCCATTGAGCACAGCCCATAAGGGTTAATAGATATAGATAAACACTTAACTGTAGGAAGTTGTAATAGGCAGATAAATCCCTGTCTAAGGATTCGCTGCCACCTTAGTAGCAGGAGAATAATTAACTACAATTTCAGCAGCCACCCCTTTTCAAGAGGGTGGGGTTCTCCAAATCCCTGCTGAAAATCTTTACTCACTGACGCATGCCCCAGTCCCACTTGGATGTGATGAATGAAAGGTGGGTATGACACACCCAAATGGAATCTGCAAATCGCTGATCCTTTAAAACCTACTTTTGTAAATACCAATAAAACAAGTCTCAACACTCATCCCTCAATTCACAGAATCTATTCAACCTAGCACCCTGGAGGAGGGAAGCCCCATTGGTAAAATGGTCTTCCACTCAGAGGTCTTACCAGAAACTAAAAGCTACCTTCCTGCCCCTCCCCTTCTCCTGATGAGGAGTCAATTATTCTGTAATCCTTCTGGTTCCTGCCTTTGTCTGCCTTCACTCTGTTTAAGCAACAGAATTGATTATGTCTGCCAAAAGAATGATTCCACCCCAAAGTGCTACAGTCTGGAAGCAGAACTTCATAGGTATTCTGTAAATATTTGTTCAATGAATAAATGAGTGGACAGATAAGGGAACAACAGCCAAGGACACGCTCTGGCTTTATCACTCACCAGCTGCCCACCTTCAGGACAGGTGCTTAATCTGTGTATTTCTCAGTCTCTTGCCTTTCTAAATTGTGAACAGATCATATTAACATATTTCAACTATATAACCACATATCATTCATTATGCACCCCCCAAAATGAATAATTTTCTCTATTGTTCTCTAAGTGGTGTGTGTGTGTGTGTGTGAATTTGGAGCCATGGGGGTGATGTTCTGCAAGTAGAAGAGGCAAAATTCAAGTAAGTGAGTCAGATTAAGCTATAGAAAGATGAGATATAAGAAAATTAGCTCATCAGCTTTGTCACTAAAATTGAGTTGCTGGTTGATATTGTACTATTAGCTTATTACATAGCTATTAAGTTCTGGGGAATGAGAAATATGACACAGAGTATGCATGTGGAAAAAAAAAAGGCTGGTACCCAGTGCCATATGAGATAAAAGATAACTGTGAATGTGTATTGGGAGAACATTAGATGTTGTAAGGTACAGAAAAAGGAAGATAAAATTGGTATCATGTACCTAGAGGCTTGACAGTTGCTGGCTCTTCTAATATCTGTTAATTCTCTTGTGCTTTTTTTAAAAAAAAACTATGTTCACTCATTTCTTCATTATAGGTATATCTTTGGATACCTGTTAAACTGTTAAGTATTGCACTGGGTCCAAGGTAAATGGATGGTACAGTGTCCCTAATCATGTTTTTTAGGGTTCATTGAGGATCTCTTAATGTTCATAGTTATAGAAAATAACCTGGAAGATAAAAGCATTAGTCAATTAAAACAAGCACGGGGCTTCCATAAGTAACTCAATTGAAAAGACATAGATAGAGCATGGACCATGTGTTGTTGGAGATTGAGACTGTCATGGTGTTTCAGGCAAGGAAACCAGTGAATGGGAAAGCAGTGTAGCCAAAATCACATTTTATAGTAAGAGGTTGGTGCATATGAACTGGAGGTCTAGGTACTAGCCATGTCAGAAAAGGTAAGAGTGAGTTAGCTAACTGCCTTATAAACCAATGAGTAGGGAGACTCCCAGGTGGAAGTAAGGCCTTGAGGATGAATGTTAAGTGTTCTGTATGAGCCAGAGTAAAGATGGCCAGCTGTGTTGGAAAATGGAGAAGAGCAATGAGTTATCAAGTAGAGGAAGAGGGATCCTGGGAGTAGGGAGGAGGTATTTATTTTTATGTCATAATGGCCAGGATTTCAAGTGTTGGAGGGCTTGACAATATATTTCAGTGAGGTGCCAAACTCAGCATTTTCTTCATACTCGCATGACCTCTGAGAATATGGAGTGAATTTGGTTTATTGGCATCTGTTCCATGCTTTTACACTGAGAAAATTTTATGGTACCTGAAGATGACTCAACCAGTCCAAGTAGAATTGAATTGATATTGATATGCCATTGACGGAGAAAGCTGGGGGAAAATCACCATATCCTTCTGAATTCTATATATTAAAATGAAATAGGCTGCAAAGATGGCTCAGTGGATAAGGCCACTTGTTCTTCAAACAGGAAGACCTGGATTTGCATCTGTAAGATCCATGTGAAAAGCCAAACGTGGCTACACATGTCTATAGTCTCAGCATTGGAAGGCAGAGACAAATGAATCCCTAACTCACTTACCAGCCAGCCTAGCTTAACAAAGGTTTTACAGTTCAGTGACAGCCCTCATCTCAGGACTATAATGCATAGAACAGAAGAGCAAGATGTCTCACTCTGACATCTGCATGTGCAAACACCCATGCTCCATGTATACTGCACACATATTCAAAGAAAGAAACAAGTACGTAGACTTATCACAGCCTTGGAGAAGTCTTCTCTCTCCACCTTGTATTTCCCTGAGGCAGGGGAAATAGTATGTCAAGAAGTCAACCCACAGAATATTGTTGTCTCTGTCTGCCTTTGTGTTTCCATTTCTTCCAATGTCCCATGCTCCTGTCTGAAGGACAAAGCAGAAATTTCAAAGACATACATCCCCGTCTCTCTTCTATAGTACCTTATAAATATCTTCCTACTGATCTCCCCTTGCAATCCCAATACTGTTACCATTCATATATTATTATTATTTTATACACATGGAGATAAAACTGTACCTACTTCTCTTGTAACTCTATCACCCACTAAAGGTCTGATAGACAGCTGAGCAAATTAGTATTTACTGAATAACATTGGTGGTGGGTAGCGTATACTCATTTCTTTCGAAAACTGTCTCTACAAAGGACACTCCTGGGAACGAGGGTACCAGGGTGTGGCAAGCAAGTGTTCTCTCTCCTGTCCATTCTTCAGATTCTGTTTGCTGAGAAAGAATTTGTCTCGGATGAAACTACATGTGGTGTCCTGCAGTAGCTCACACATTCCACTTGACAGAAACAGCTGGACGACCTGCATAAGAATAGGCAGTGAGTCTATTTAGTAGTTTTTTTTTGGGGGGGGAGCTGGAGTGGAGAAAATTGTAGTATAGTTTCATCCCCTCTTTCCTCTTCATTTCCCTTTACCTTAATTTCTTTCTTGCCCCTACTACCCAAACATTTGTTCAACACTGTTTTTTTTTTATTTATTCTTCTCTCATATATTACATCTCGACTAAAGTTTTCCCTTCCTCACCTCCCCCAGTATCTCTTCCCCACCCTCTTTTTCTCTCTGATCTCCCACCCTTTACCTCCTGTCAAAAAGGAGCAGTACTTCCAGAAGCACCAACCAAATCCTATGTAACAAACTACAATAAGACTAGGCATATATTCTCACACCAGTGCTGGATGAGATGACTCAGTAGGAGGAAAAAAGGTCCCAAAAGCAGGTGAAAAAGTCAGCGACAGCCCCTACTCCCACTATTAGGAATCCCACAAGGGCAATGACCTACACAATCATAACATAGATGCAGAGGACCTAGGTCAGAACCACACAGGCTCCCTGATCTCTGTTAAGTCCACTTGATCCCGGTCAGTTGATTATGTGGGCCTTGTTTTTGTGGTGTTCTTGACCCCTCTGGCTCCTCCAATCCTTCTTCCTCATCCTTTGCAGGATTCTCTGAGTTCCATTTAGTATTTGGCTTTGGGACTCTGTATCTGTTCCCATCAGTAGCTGGATGAAGTCCTTTTTTTTCCCCCCAGATGCTAATTAAGCTAGACTGCAATCCCAGGACATCGTGCAGGCAGGACAATCTGTATGTCAGAGGTTTTGTGGCTGGGTTGATGTCTCAATTCCTCCCCTTGAGGCATTGACTGGTTACAGAAGATGCCTGATTCATGTTAAGAGACAGAATACTAAAACTGGAGTCTGGAGAATTGATTTGAGACGATACATCCTTTCCATCCAACTAGTACCTGGGTTTAGTTACTCATTTTTTTTTTTTTTTTTATCAAAATGCTTTCAGGATTCCATCTGTACCATGTCACAAACAATACACTTCTCAGGGCTATCCAGAGAATGTGATTAAATACTCGTTGTAAACCTGAACTGTATATAGTAGATTCTCAATAAATGTTACTTAGATCTGATAGTAGGAGAGGCAGAAAGGCCAAGGCTCTTGGAACAGTTCAAGATGGAGAGGGGCACATGAAGAACTTAAACGTGGGTAAATGTGATTCATTTATTGTGTAATATTTGTCAGGCTGTGACAATGAAGAGAGATACACTAGCTTGTGGATTTTATTTCCCAAGGGCATGGAGAAATCCTTCTTTGGCAGTTGTCACCCAACACTAAGGTAATAGTGCTAAGTTTAGAGACATCATGATCAAGGAAATGTAGATTGTTATTCAAGAAACTTTAGGAAGCAAGTAAAGGTCACTCCTAAGAATGCCACTAAAGGGCACTTCCCAGGCTCTAAAATAGGGCAGAAAGAAACTGCTGGTCCAGGCTGGCTTGCAGAGCAGCAGAACTGCAACATCAGATAACAGTGTCCAGAGAAAAGCCTGCTCCTATCTGAGTGCTCGCACAGGGAACCATGAGGCTAGCTGTCATTCTCTCCTTCACTAGATGTGGACCAATGAGCTTGAATCTATTAGACCAAATCATGTGTGTGTGTGTGTGTGTGTGTATGTGTGTGTGTGTGTGTGTGTGCGCGCGCGCCTGTGCTTGTGTGTGCACATGCTTATTATGTGCAACTATGAAAGAAACATATCTTATGAATCATAGTTAGTCCTCTTGGTTTTATCTGCTGGCTTTCCTGTGACTATTCTGGGGCATGGCTCTAACTTTCCTGGATGTAAATAATTTATCTTTCCTAACATTTTTTTTTTTCCAGTTCTTGTACAGTTCAGACTAATGCTTGGAAGACACTGAAGATATTGAACCAAAGTAGTCTTAATGGAATTGGCTTTCGGCCAGATACTTCTAAATCGAGCTTGTGCACTCTCATGGCATAGTTTCAGTGTGTTGGGAGTCATTCGTATTTGTTAGTAAACATGGAGAACAAGCTGAAATCTCCAGGAAAAAAAGATGAAAAGGGGAAAAGCAACTTTAAATAGAAATATACAGTAATGTTAAAGTGAACCTCACCATGTTAAGGAGTATGGTGTTGGATTTGCATAGATTTTTAAGACACAATGAGTAAACTCAAGGTCCTACCTCTTCTTGATCTTCCCTGGGTTTCTGGACACACTGTTCCTTAGATTATGATCCATAGTGAGCCAGAAGAGGGTGAGGAGTCTTGGTTAGCACAGAATACAGTACTTATTATAAAGAATGTGCTAGCTGAATATATAATAGAATATTTGTTAAATTATTCATATACTCTTCTTTCTTCAAATGAGTGTAAACTCCTGGAAGAAGCTTCTTTGTTATCTTTGGAGTTCTGGAGGCTGGCACATAGTCTGTTCTTGCTATGTGTTCATTTCATGTACAGTCCAGCAATTCACTTTTGCATTTCTATTAATGAAGCCAACCACAAGGTCATGGAGACCTATGATCAGATCTTGCCTCTGATGCTCACCATTTAGAGCCATGATCATGTTTAAAAATCAAGATTATAATCATTAATTTATAAGACAGATGCCAAATAGCAATGACATGTTTTGTATATGATATTGACATGGAAATCTTCAATAGGTGGTAATCCTTTATTTTTATTATTATTAGTTTCATTAATTTATTTCTAGACATTTATTTATGTGATGTGGAGCAGGACTTGAAAAGACTTGTGAGTGTGTGTGTGCTCACATGTGTGTGTTTTAATGTTTATGCGTATGTGGCATGCATGCATGCATGCATATGAATGCCAGAGGATATTGGTGCATGCTGTTTCTCAGGCATCAGCTACATTAGTTTTGGAAATAGTCTCTTATTGGCCTGGGTCTTATCTATTTGACTAAGCTAGCTGACTGGTGAGCCTCTAGGATCTACCTGACCCCATGTCCATAACAGTGGCATTGTAAGTCCATTCCACTAGGCCAGCATTTTTTAGGTGTGGCTTCTAAGGCTTGAGCTCGGGTCCTCATACTTGAAATTCAAGCTGAGTATCCTCCCCACTCCAAGCCCTTAAAGGCTTATATTTGTTGTTAGTCCAAAGTTTTAGCGTTGTCATTGCAGAATAAATTTATTGATATATTTCCTTGTGAGAACATTCCCTAATGCCTCTGAGGTTTAATTTTTACATCAATAAGATGGGTACAATACTTACATCTGGTCTCTCTCTACTAGTGCTCTGGGAAGAGTGAGATAATGTCTGGAAGGAGACTTGAGACTTAGAGATGAAAGGAACTGTATAAATTCATAGACTGGAGGTTCCATGCTATTATAATTCACTGGCTTGTTAGTCTGTTAGCACAGGAGGCTGCTTGGCCCACAGACTCAATCATCAACTCTGTCTCCTTCCTAAAGCTCTTTTGAAACAGTTTGAAAGCACCTGAAGGAGGGTGTTGCCTAGCTTTGGCTTTCTTTCCTCTCCAGTTAGTCGTTTTAGTTGTTTGCTCTGAGACCAAAGGTAACTTTCTGGAGAAGTAGGGGAATAGCAAATGAATCACGGGAGCAATCACTCATGATCCTCAGGTCTGGGTTTAAAGTGTTGTCTAGTTCTCACAAACATTGGGCAGATCACTGATCTTCTCTAGGTCTGAGCTGAACATAACAAAGGCAGACTGGATCATCACCAAGATACTAACCAGCTTTCGAGTGTGGACTAGCTGCCTACTGGAGAGCATGTTGATGTGGCATTTGAACCGAACAGCAGAGCTTAGCAGCAGAAGACAAACAGGAGTGAATTTATTCAGTTGTAGGGAGGGTGTTATGTGGACTAGAGGAATGGAGGTTAGAAAAGGCAATCAGATCAGTCACGAACCAGGAACCATGAAAACAGCTGAGGGCTGGAGTGGATCAGACTTGAGCTTGTCTTCTAAGAATCAATATGGTCCACAAAAAAAAAAAAAAAAAAAAAAAAAAAAAAAAAAAAAAAAAAAAAAAAAAAATCAACATCATAGAATTAAGACTATACTGGCCAGGTTTAAATCCTGGCCTTACCATTAAACATCCTGGCATCAGGAAACGCATTCTACCTTCATATCCTCATTTTTGTTTTCTGTAGAATATGCTGCTGAAAATATCTTATTGGATTGTTCTGAGGGCCAAGTAGTACAACACATGAGAGTATTGTAAGTATTCGTTATTCATGGATTACATTTTCATGAACTTACCCCAATTGCTTAAAAGTACATGCAAACCCAAATTCCTTCTCATGTGTCTTTTCCAGTCATTCTTGGACATGCATAAAATGTCAGGTATTTGAATCAGTCCCTGCACACACATTCCTGGCAAAGGTTGAAGGAGTTGACAGGCCACTTTCTCATTCAGATCAATCTTCGGCCTCTTTACTGTCATGTTCCTACTTCTTATTCTTTCATTAGTGATTTTCTTCCTGTTTTAAATGAACTTTTAGCATATTATAATGTGTTCCCAAGTGCAAGAAAGTTATGGTGTGCCTTACGTAGAATCTGCACTTATCAAATGAGGTTCCTACTGTGTTTGTTGGTCATTAGTTAAGTTTAAACAAATCAAGAATGTGTATTAAATAAGGCATATTTAAATACAAACATGTAAGATAAAGCTTTATGTCACTATAGATAAAAAAAAAAATGAAGGCCTAGGAAAATGAAGACAATATGTAGAAAACATACATTTATTTGTTTCCTGGTTTGATATTAGGGTCAAGGTAAGAAACTAGATTAGATTCTGTGTGACAAGTCCTTACTAATCTTCTTCTATTCCAAATGTACTATGATTTCAGTGGAAAATCACAGACACACACACACCACACAGACACACACACACACACAGACAGAGAGACAGACAGACAGAGATAGACAGACAAAGGGAGTATAGATCCTTTGAAAGAATAATGCCTTCATTCGATCTATGGTGGGGCTAGAGATAATACATGATAGAGTTGAAAGACAATCAGTTCAGTCTGTACAAAAACCATAAGCTCCTGCTCTGAGATCTTGAGCAAAACATGTAATTTCCTGTAAAGGCCCCAAGTTCTTCATTGCAGAACAGGATCCACCTTAAACCATTACCATGAAGATCAGAGATAGTGAGGGCAAGTATGGGGCACATATGGGGCATAAGATAGTTGTTATAATTTGAGTATGACTATGACTTTAGATTCCACTGTTTGGGTGACTGGTGCAGCTGAAATGAAATCTCTGTATAGATTTGCAGTTACTTAGGACATTTGCCACTAAAACAACAACAACAACAACAACAACAACAACAACAAAATGCACAGGTAGTGAGAGGATTTCTAAGTTTAGAGTTCTCTCTTCTAGCATAAGATGAACTGGTAAGAAGAAACCCCTGACGTCATAACCCAAAGTAGCAAAGGACAAGGTAGAACATCTTGCTTAAATAGCTTCTCTTCCTTTCCCATGGTACAGTTGATCCTCTGCAAACCGTGTATTACAAGGCACTTAAAGTAACCTTCAAGGCAGCTCAAAGGCAATCTGGCTTTAAAATCTTTATGAAGGTGTTGTTTTTATGTTTATTCTTTTATTCTCCTTCCTTCCCTTTAATTTGATTTGAAAGGAGCAAGGGGGCTATGATTCCAATTTCCTCTGCTTGCAAAACAGAGACACAAGCATGTCTTTATGACCAGGGATAAGAAATTGTCTGGAAAGAGACACTGGCTACTTTTTATAGTGGCAGAGAACATTTTTTTTCCTTTGCTGTTGATGAAGTTATTAAATCGTTGTGTGTGAGTATGTGTGTGTGTGTGTTTTCATGCAATTCACACTAGTATGTTTTATTATTTTAGCAGCCTGAGTGATTTTCACCCCCAAATAAGATGATGGGTGACAACAAGTGAATGAAGCCTAAATAATGTAAACACATCTCTTTCAGATCCCAGATGTGCTGTGAACAGTCGCTGTTGATTATCACCAGACAGTGCAGACAGAGACAATTCAGTGGATGTGCAGAGGAAAAAAAAAGGTGGTGGGGAGAGAGAATGTTTCATAGAACACTAGTAGTATTTCTGGTTCTTGAGAAGGCTAAAGAGCAACACCTGGAGGCTCCTTGGATGAAAGTCACATCCAAATGGCACTCATTTCACACCACTGAGGACCGTGACCACAGAGCAGATCTAGATCAGATCTAGAAATCTCACTTCTGCTGTTTCCAGAAATCAGCTGCCGTCATCATTTCTAACCCCAAACTGACTTTCTTCCAGTGTTTCTCTCAGACAACACTATTCTCAGTGGATTGTCCCTCTCCTGTTCATGGTGGTGCTAATGTCAACACTGAAACACTGAGCATTGCAAAGGATGATGGGAAAGCTACTTTCCTTTTTTTTTTTTTTTTTTACATTAAAGATAATGGAAAAATTGTCAGGTGTGAGAAGAAAGATGCTCAAAATGTTCGAATCAGCCAGAAAACTCTAATTGGCTATTAAAGCTATTTAATCCTTGGCACTGGGAAGAGAAATTTGAATATATTTATATCTATATCATCTATATCTATCTATAACTATATCTATATATATAAATATATTTATATTTGTAGATATAGTTATAGATATATAACTTGGATTTAGATATTAGATTCTACCTGTATACCATGGCTTCTCAAGCTAAGCAGTCATTAAAGTTGTAATCAGAGAATTCATGGCTATGCAGACCTATCCAATGTATTGCAGACTATCTGACAGCATCTCTGGTTTGACTATGAAATAACAGTGCCTCTACCCTTTTGTGATACCAGTAATATTTTTATACATCAGCAAATATCACATGGAGAGAGCTAAATCAGCCTGTTTGGGGAACTGCTGTTATAGGCCATGTTTTATGCTGTGTGAGAACAGGTATGTGTGTTCTCTCACATAAACAGAAAGAATCTTAGCAAAATTTTATTAATCCAGATATCGATGAGCTACAAAGAATAGGTCTGAGGGAGATGGACTTATATATTCATTTGGTTATAAAAATTTTAAGTCTAAAATTTTTTCTGTTGTTTTCATAACTCCATTCATAATGTCTTCTACATAGTGATGTTCAACAAGTCTTTGTTGAATGACTGGAAAAATAAAGTAAATCCAACTTTATTCTTTATGATAGTTTCAGCTCAGGCATTGTGCATTTTTATCTGCAGAAAAAGATCCCTCTAGTCATAAGGGCTATGTTGGCTCAACGGTAGCAAGCGTCAGATATGAAATCTCAGATGTTGAGACCACCTGCATGCTGTGCATTCAACTGCACAAGTTATTTAGCAGTAGGGACGCTCTGTCCTAGTTCCCTATTAAATAAGCATAGGGAGCATCATGATGCATCCTTTAGCTGAACTTGGGCCTTCTTGTTTAAATGGGATGCTGGGCATTTCTAGTTCAACAAAGACTCTCAAATTGCTCTTTCTATGGTTTACATTCAAGCTGAG
The DNA here is from genome assembly GCF_011762505.2 of Arvicanthis niloticus. Taxonomy (NCBI): domain Eukaryota; kingdom Metazoa; phylum Chordata; class Mammalia; order Rodentia; family Muridae; genus Arvicanthis; species Arvicanthis niloticus. The sequence continues at coordinate 38,081,674 of NC_047670.1, read as the reverse complement.
TTGAATTTTTTTGGAAACTTTGGATTTATTTATTTATTTATTTATTTATTTATTTATTTATTTATTGTAGTTGCTTCACTAACTGTCCTGATCACTTCCACTGACTGGCAGGATCTGCTTGTGTGTGATGCTGACTATGTTATCCAGGACCACCTGCAGTAGTATGGAATGTGATGCCGCTGACTTCCTTCATGGTTTATGGTTTTCAGGTTGTTTATTATGTTTGGAACTATGAGGAATAATCTCAAAGTAAGAGAGGGAATATCACACAACAGTTAAAAACTACAGCCAGGAGAAGCTGAAATGGTTATTTTTCTGAATATATTTTGTACTTAAGAACTGAGAAGCACCTGTAAAGATTTCATGTGAAGACTCATAAAGTTAATAAAGCATCATTAAAAAGACAAGAAACATTTTTTTTTCCTCATGATTCATGCAAAATCTTCTGTGCTGTACTTGGATCACAAACGTCATTCTTCAGGTTCCTTATGTGGTGAACAAGGATAACCATAGCATTAATTTGACAGCATTGCTGGGAGTATCACAAGAGTTAGCATAGATAAAAAGCACAGAGAAGCTCATGTCAGCTCACAAAGATGATGGCAGAGTTTGTCCCCATTACTAATCCTTGATTTTTTCATATAAGGTGAAACTTCAGACACTCTAGTACTTTGTAATGTTTTGCTTGATTGTGGATTGGGATAACCAATGCAAACATATGACATTAGATGGCTTTAAAAAACGTTGCCTCAGACGTCAGAAAATAAGTTATTAATGAGGTTTTGACCAAAAGAGATTTTGCTTTGTGAAAAATCTACACCAGAACCCAATAATACATTGAGGGGTAAGTGAGGAGCTAGATAAAAAAGATGGTTCAGGATAAACTCTATCACCTCTCTTAGTCAGAGTATGCCAGGGCTTTGAGTACTTTGTGGCAGGTCGGGGGTGGGGGGTGTGCAGGATAATGGTAATTTCAGAGATCTTCTGGTATTTCAATGTGTATATTCTAATTTTTAATGACTGTGCATAGTTCAAAAGAATAATTAATTAGTGATAATTATTTAATTACATAATACTCATGGAGGAGCAGAGACACAAAAAGACTAAGATCACACAGCCAGTGAGTGTCAAAAGTGTAATTCTACACTAGGCTGGACTAACTTTAATAATCCAAATCAAGGCTTTTCCATGAGCAGTAAGCAGGGGTAGGATGGGGTGGGAGGACGGGGAGTGTGCTCTAAGCAACAGTCATCCCTGGATATTTGACATATAGTCTGTAACTATATCTCTCTAATCAAAGATGGGCAGAGAAGAACCTGCAGTAGATCATACAGAGGTTCTTGGGAATCCCTCTACCTGGAAGGTGGGTAATATCAGAGTAGTTGTTCTCAAGCTTTCTAATGCTTTAATAGAGTTCTCATGTTGTGGTAGCCCCAACCATAAAGTATTTTAGTAGTGACTTCACAATGTAATTTTGCTATTCTTACAAAACATAATGTAAATGTCTAATATGTGGGGCATCAGATATGCAACCCCCAAAGGGTTCATGATCCACAGGTTGAAAAACCTTTGTATTAGAGAAAGAAGTATGAGAACAGACTGAAAAGTTGTAGAATTTTGGGGAGACTATAAGCTTTCAGGGAGAGGTTAGACAAGAAAAAAGCAGAGATGAACCACTACCGCAGATAATGTAGCCATCTTAGCTATTAGATTTTTATGCCTTCCTTTAGTTTCTTCATGGTAGGACGTGGACACCATCACAATACTATCTAAAAAATGTGGTTCTTTAATTACTAACTTGCTCTCAGTATACCCTCTGTGCCAAATTCTGTATGAAGATTTACATTGGCATATATAAAATAGATCATTGTAACTCTCTTTTGCAATTTTCTTTTCTTTTTCTTTTTTTTTAAATTTGTCTTCTACAAAATTCTGTATGGTAGGGACTGGGAAAAGAAATTAACTGAACTGTTATATCATGAAGTAGTTTTCCCACCTAACTTGTGAACATGGCCAAGGCTTCAGCGGGAGGGGATTCAAGTGTTCACCCACCTCTACCCCATATACTCACAGGGCCCTTCTCTTTGTCCTCTTTTTCTTACTATTGCATGTTCTTTTCAGCTATAATTGAAGGACTAGATCACAATATACTTGTTGAAATATTTTTCTCCCATTGACCCATAGATATTTTTGAGCAAAGCAACTTTTGAGTAAAAAATTTAAGAGAAAATTCAGACAAATATAAACAACAAAATATAAATGAGCCATATTCTCATTGTAGAGAAATAATTAGTGCTAGGGTTTTGATGGGTAGAATATTTTGATGTCTTAGTGACTTTTTTGATGCCATCACTATAATCTAGGGATCTCTGCAGTTTAGTCTTGACTACTATTATGGTAAATGCTCTCTACTTCATTAGAAGCATATAATTATTAGGTAAAATGAGAGCTTTAGACATAATCTTCAAGAATTGTTAAGTGTAATTCTATTCAATTATCTATTCAATTATCTATTCAGGATGATATTTTCTGAAAATTTCTTCTCATTATTATAGTATTTAAAAATATTATAAACATACTCCATAGCATTTATTTATTTATTGCATGTGTGCACATACACACAATATGCATGTGTATGTATGTACCATTGTAAGCAGAAGAGAACAAGAGATCCTCTGAAACTGTAATTAAAGCTATTTGTAATCCTAGGTGGGTGCTGGAGAGCAAACTCCAGTCCTCTGAAAGAGCACCAGGTGCTCTTAAACACTATGCCATCTCTCCACCCGTACACACAAACTTCTAAGATTTCTATTCATCCCAGACCAGCCATATCTCCATCATATCATATTCTACATATTGAAGACAGGCTACATTAGAAGACATGCTTGTCTTCTAATCTTTTTGTAAAATTCCTTTTAATTTTCTCTCTTCTTTGTCCATTACTTGGACGCACAGTAACAGAGAGGGATTGGAAACCATACTGGGCAAGAAAGAATCTCATTTGAATGTTCACTGCCTTTCTGTTTCTGTAATTTCTCACTCACTGTCCTAATCCTACCTTATAGAAATACAGCTGGGAAGAATGAACTTCCTTTGGAGGATGATAGAGAGGAAAGAAGAGACTGCAATAAAAATGATAGAGAGAGAGTCAGCAAGGACAAAATTCTTGTTAGAAAATGTCAGCAATAGAAGCAGGCTTGAAATCCTATCATATATTTGAATGAGTTTCATTTACTGTTATCAGAAGTATTTTCTTTAGTGCTTCAAGTGCATGGTGTTCCTGTTTGTATAGTATGCTAGTGCATGTACCCCAGAATGGATTTACATATAGTTCTTTTCCTGCACATCTAAATCCAAAGGAGTTTTATGTTAATGTTGGTATTGTATGATATGGGTCCTTGACAATATTTGGTATAATTTTGACAAATTTTATTTGAAAAATGGCCATGGAAGGGTATTGAACCATTTTGGTAACTTCTCCCTTTTTTCTAGCATTTTGGTGTTGAGCTAATGTTTTCTCTTGTCTATATGTTAAATTCAAGAGAGGAAAGCAAACATGAATTTCTCAGGTTTTTTTCCTCTTAAAGGAGATAATCATGTACTTTCTGTTTGCAGTTGTAGTCTGGGGATATAGCTCAGTCTACTGCCTTAAGCTACAGACTAAATGAAAACAGGAAAGAAGAAACCAGCCTTTTAAAAAGAATATGTTTTCACAAGTTGGCAGTCTACTTTAAGACCAGAAATTTCTCCATAATTACAAAAAAACACATGGATGTCAGAAGAGCTTGATTTTTTTTTTTTTTTGAGTCTTGGACACATAACAAATATAATTATGTTGCCTTAAAAATTTGGTAACTTCGACAACCTCTTGAATATTCTTCACATGGGAAGGGAGTGCATTAAACTGGGTGGTGGAACAGGAGGAAAAAAGAGGGGGGAGGAAACCAGAAGGAAGAGGATGTGGGTTTTTGTTGCCTTAAAATTCAGCAGAAATCTGCAGGAAACTCAAGCAAAGAAATCATGAAGTCTTGAAGTGATCTCTGAAAGAAACAAACAACCTTGGGGTCCTGTAAAGTTTCAGTCTTCTCTGATAGATGGGATGAGCCATGTGAACAAACGCTGGTGTTGTTCGTAAGCTTTACAAGACACCATGCTTTAACCTTTGTATTCTTTGATCTCTCCTTTGCAATTACTTTCAAGTATCATTTATTGCTTATTTATCCAACTTACAGTTATTGACATGGTCTTATATGTCAGGCTCCAATTTTGTTTCTGAGCATCATAGGTATGAGCATGTTAGGGAAAGTTTCACTCTTTATGCAGCCTCTGCATGTATAATGAGGGAACTTTCCCCATTGATTGAAAAAGAAACTAAAGGAGCAGAGTGATGGGTTAGGAATGGTGTTGGACAGGGAAGGGTCTCTGAGAGGGGGAGGGATTCAGAAACTGGGAGACTGAAGAATGGAGTCAGTTTTTCAAGATCTGAATGCAGAAAGCTTCTGGCTGAGGGACCAAGAAGAGAAACATGTTTGGAGATGGTGTCTTAGTAGTCTATTACTGCATAACACATTATTTTAAGACATTCATTGTGTTGCAGTTTCTTGAGGTCAGAAATGCCAGCATGGCTTAGCTGGAAGCTCTGGATTAGGGTTTCTTTGCAGCTGGACAGAAAATATTGGCTGGGCTTTTTCTAGAGTTTAAATTCCTAGGAGCTTAAAAAGGTTAGACGTTACTATGCATACAAAGGCACAGAGGCAGAGCTAGAGAGGCTTGAACCTACTGAGTGTTACAGTAGGGGTATAGGGTGTGGTATATGGGGAACCTTCTGTATGTTACAGTACATATATGGGGTATGGTGTATGGAGAACCTACTGAGTGTTACAGCAGGGATATGGGAGAAACTGTAATATAATACATGTCTTAAAGAATGTGTTATGCAACATTAAGCTACCAAGATACCACCTCCAAACAGTTTCTCTTCTTGTTCCCTTGGCCTGGAGCTTTCTTTTCATTCAGATCTTGAAGAACTGGCTCCATCCTTCAGTCTCTGAGTTTATGCATTCCTCCCTCTCTCAGACATCCTCATCTCTCATCAAAAAGAAGAGGAGAGGAAGACCATGGTGACTGGGCAGGTCAAGGAAAGTTCTACAGAAACTTGCTGATTGGAGTTTGGTAAAGAAGTCACTGCATTGGTTCAAATTTTAATCAGACCATCCAGTTTAGGCTGCCACAGTCAGGAGTATTAGGAGGGATAGATTAACAGTTGGGAACAACTTAGGGTCCATTTTTACTGTTCATTTGAGGGTGGAGCTGGCTTATACACAGGAGGAAATCTACCCATGGAATGGGGAGGACAGACTGGATTGTACTTTGGAGTAAAATGAATAGTAGTTGTTGTTGGCTTAGATGTAAGTGATAAGAACAAAGCAAACAAAAGTGACTGTTGGAATTTGTGGACTTATTTTTCTTGTGCTTTGCACTTATTGAAAAGCTTGAAGTAGGAGAGCTGAGAGAACCTCTAGGCATTCTATAACCAAAATCTTATCATGTAGGTAAAGATGCTGAGTAGAAGCCTTGTCACCTTTCTAATCTTCAGCCTCCTCTCTGTAACATGAAAGGCTGGGCTAGACTGGACATTAAAGGGAATGGGGAAATTTCATGATTCAATTATATTAAAAATAAAAGAGAAGAAGACATGCCTTGAATGAAGTCATAAATTGAACTGCACTGACTTGTATCCTTGTCCATATTTTGAGTGAAGCAAGGTGGATAACATGTAAGAGTGTAGAGAGACTGGTAAATGAAAAAGTGATTAGACCACATCATGACTGATGGGCCAAATTGACTTTGAAATCATTTATAGGATAATGATTGTAGTTCATGTGCTCATTGAAACTACTAGACATACGTTTTCTATGTATTGTTAGATTAAGGGAGAATGCTGATACTAATAAAAACACATAACTTTTAGAGAGTACACACATATGTCTTTCCACACATTGGGTACCTGGAGAAAAGGTTCAATCATTAATAAATCTGTCCCCACCATCCCAGAGAGGCTCTCCATTTTTTAATGAATGACACTTATCTTCTAATTACTCAGGTAGAATCCACTGTCAAATCCTATTGGTCCTATTTCATGATTAAGTCCATTTCCAGACACTTTTTCCAGTGCAACAAGGACAACCCTCTTCCTAATTCCATCCTCTTTTGCTGTAAAAGAAAAACAGCCTCCCTGTTGGCCTCTATTCTTGATCCCTTCAGGATAGGCCAGCAAAGAAGCTCTGGTTTCTCTTGCCAAAGGGAGCTTATGACAGACTTTTTCCAAAAGCATAGACTGGCTGATCATTCATAGAGGTATTGCATGATTTGTGAATCATTCTCTGTATCTACAAGGAACTCTTTGATTTTCTCTTCTACTGTTTTTTTTTTTTTTTTTCCCCTCCCTTGCATCAGAGCAGTTCCAATGGCCTCCTGGCTCTTGAAACAACAAAACCTTCCCAAATTTTGTCTCTGTCCTCTGTACTTGCTGTTCACTCTTGCCTAGGAAGTTCTGCAGGCATCTCAAGACTGTTTGGTATCTTCACTGACTTCATTTTCTTCTAATTTTCTCTGGTCACTCAGTTTTGAAATGAGCGTCTCCCTCCAGCACTCTTCATCGTTTCTTTATTGCATTCTTTGCACTCATTATTTAAAATACAGCTTCCTTTCTGTCTTTCCTTAATGAGGGCAGAGATTTTTATTTTGCTCACTACTGTATTTTTAGAGCTTCATATACAGCAGATGCTGAATAAATAACAGAAGAGCGAATAAATAATCTTGCCAATCAACAGATGTAAAAATAATATGCAGAGAAAATTATAATTTTGCCTGAGGCCATGGAATTAAAATTTGAGCCCAAATTTCTGAGACTGGAGAGGATCCCCTAAGGTTATGTATCCTTGGGCTTCTTTCATGTGCTCTAGGAAATGTCTCAATTTTTTTCTTCATAAGAAACTATAGAATATTAACTCTATAATGTACTAAGAGAATTCAGTAAGAAAATACATATGAAAGTGTTTTGTAGGCATCACTGATGGACCACATGCGAAATGCTTTTCCTACTAGAAATATAATATGAGTTACACAGAAACCCTTGCCCTATTATGTCCCAATAAAATAGCAGTCAGTCCTGGGTTAACAAAGAGGTTAAAACTGGACTAAGCTGATAAGAAAAACTAGTTCTTACTGCTTTCTCATGTATAGATAGCTAGACTTAGTCAGGTCCTGCTCCCTCATTTCTAAACCAACATAGCTGACTCCAATGAGAAGGTAGTAGTGGTTTTTACATTTGTCATCTCTGAGGTCAAATACTTAAAAGAGTCAACTCCCAATCCTTGTTTCTAAAGCCCCATGACTGTTAGCAACAACCTCCCCAAACCATACTGCTAGCTCGGGGAGGGCAAGCATTGAAGGACACCAGCCTGTGGGGTTTGGTGTATCTCACATTTACAAAGCTTTTCATAAAATACACATGAGAGGCCTGTGGTAGGTACTTTGCTTCTGTCTTAACAAGCCACATTTGTCCTCTTTCGGGTACACTAGGAAGTAATTCTGTGTCTCTCCTGTGTCTTCATTAGCAACCTTGAGTACCTTAGGGAGCAGGCAGGTCAGTGTCCTATTAGCTTTACATCATCTCCTAGTTCCTAGGAATCGGCCGAAAGAGTAACATTGATAACATTTCTCCTGTCTTTCTTCCAAGTGAGTTTTATCATTTACAATAATTTCTCCATCAAAGTCGTTCTATAGAGACAATGTTTTTATCCTTAGAATATAAGACTATCTTGTAAGAGATCTCTTACCCCACAGAGAATCTTATAAAATCTTAGTCTTTTACAATTCTCTGGCAACTCTTTTAGTCAGAATTCTCCCCATTTCAAGCTGCATAAATAAAGAGTTGTAAAGGACTGCATAAAATGCCATCCAAGAAAGAACTCGCAGCAATAATAAAAAAAAACAACGACTGCCTAGCAAAGTTGTAAGGCAAGGCTGTTTCTCCTGGAAATGGAAATGATATTTTCCTGAGCACCAGAAGAGATGAAAAACTCATGGTAATGAGTGAAGCAGAAAACCAGTAATGGGATTTGGGTCATTGACATTCAGACTGGGCCCTGGGAATGAGAACATTGGCACACAGGCTGCCTCGGGCTACCTGCCTCACTGCTTCTTAAGATGCATGAGACCCACTGAAGGCCAAGGACACAGTAGAAAATACTGTGAATGTGTCTTGAAGACAGGACCAGCAGGAGCAGATTGGGGAGACAGATTCTCTCTGCAGGACTCTGAGCACTGGGTTGTGCTCAGGCTAGACAGGAAAGGAGCAGACAGCTCCTTAAACTTTGACCAGGATTACAAAGGGAGGGGGCAGGGAATAGGACAAAGCTCAAGATATAGGGGAAGGCGAAGGCACTACTCAGAGTTCAGCAGTCCCTTGTGGGCTTGCAGGAGAGTACATCTTCATTTTTCTAATCAATAAATCCTTGTAAGTAGTTCTTATTGCAAGAGATTTTTATCTTGGCTTTCTCTATAAGTTTCTTTTCTTCTTTCTTTTCTATCAATTCTTCTTCTTTCTATATCCACCTCTCTCTCTCTCTCTCTCTCTCTCTCTCTCTCTCTCTCTCTCTCGGTATCTTTTTATTGCTTAAGCATATACTACTATTAAAATATATTAAATTAGAACAGATATTATAGGTAATTCTGCTCAATATTTTAGTAACTCAGGAAAAAAACAGATACAGAATGGAGAAGTGACATGGTCTATTTAAGTTTCTTTTTCCTTCTTATCCTGCATCAGACCGTGGGTTTAGTTAGAGAATTTAATTTCATTGGGAAGGTTTGGAAAACCCAGTGAGTTAGAACCTACCACAATTGGTAAGGTGTGAGTCTATTAGAGGATGGAATAAGCCAAGGCTCTGATCGGACAGAGACTAAATGAATCAAAGTGAGAACAAATGAAAAGAAAGACTGTTCAGAAGCTCTTTGTCCTAAATCTGGTATCCAACTCTCCACTATCTCAAGTGTCTCAAGCTGGATCTTGTCACTGGTATCTTTTCCTTGAATTATGTCCAGAGACTGTATAAATCATCTCCCATCCCTCGTTATTACTACTTTATTTCTTTCATTGAACATATATTAAACTGTATAGAATATGGCATATACATGTACATGCACACAGATGCATTTTATGTACATGCTTACACATATGTAATGGGGGATTTAGTTTGAACTGTATAATCTACTCACCTCTTCCTTAGCCACTGATTTTCAGAGGGAGGCCAGGCAGAAGAGTAAGGATAAGTGATACTTAGTAGGTTAGAGCATCAGTAGAGTGAGAAGCCAAGAAACCTGAAATCCACAGTTATGAGAATTAAAGGGCAGAGCAGATAAAAACCTCTAAGCTCACTGATACTTACTATATAGAGGGAAATATCAAGGTTAACAACCACTAATACAAATAATAGGAATAATTACAAGAGCAAACATTTCATACAGCCTTAAATCATGACCTTTCATTATGATTCATATTTTCAGCTACATCTAATTCATAGTCATAGTGTGCAATACCTGTCTTCAGTGCTGTATTGTAACTTTTTTTTAGAATAAATAAAAAAATCTCACATAAAGGAGGCTTAGACACAGTAAAAATATAATCATTCCTTTAAAATGGCACTGCAATGTTAGAAACATGCCAATTTCCATGGGATCACAGAAAAGAGAAGCCTGAAGGAAAGCCAGAATCAGGGGACTTCTTAGAGAAGATGGCAGAAGGAGAGTAAACAGGTTGCTTCTGGGGCTTCACTGTCCACCATGATAGTCGCTAATCATGTATGGTTATGTAAATTTACACTTACATCAATTACAATGGATGAAATTTAAAATTACAATCCTCAGTTATGCTAGCTGTGTTCTGAAAGCTCAGTGCTGCAGGCAGGTAGTGACCGATGTAAAGGAAAGACAGGCCCGGGACATTTTCATGTCTACACTTAGTTCTGCTAGAGAGTGCACAGCTTTCTATGTTGGTAATATGGCTATTGACCTATTGGAAAATCTTCTGGAAATCACAGATTATTTCTGTCTTAAACTGGGTTAAACACTAACATGAATTCATTGGTACACACTATAGAAGAATTCACAGGTAACCAGTCCTTTTGGAAGATTTTTTTTTTTTCTCCCTGAAAGTTCTGTCTTCTCTTTCTGATTCTAGATGCAACTAATTTCTTCTCACTTTTGTTTTTCCACATGGTGCTAATATCACTACAACAATCTCAAGTTTTCCATGTGCAATCTAAACATTCTGAAGGAAAGAACATCTGTATTTTCTTTCCATACACCCAAACTCACAGTTCTATGTGTATACCTAGGGTCTACTGGAGGTACATCATCTATAGATGGGCTTATGTTTGCTTTAAGTGCCTGGTGTCCGAGGCCAGGGATGTAAATTTATACTGACATCCTGAATTGAGTCAGGAGGAAGCCTAGCCCCAGGGTTGGGATTGAGGTGACTGAAATTCAGTGGGGGAACTGTGCCAAAGCTCTGGAGAAGCATCCACAAAATCAATTGCTGTCCTCTAACTGGTTCTAGGCAGTCCACAGCATTTCCTTAGGCTGAGTTTCCTTTAGGCTATGTAAAGAGGTGAGATTATCTCTGATGTTTGTGGGTGGCTGGAGCTAGTTTTCTTAGCAGGTCCCCAAGTTCTCCTTTGAGAGCCTCATTACACCACACACCAGTACACAACAAATTTGCCTTACCTCTGTTTCAGATCTGATTCCTTGGAAATCAATTTGTTCCGAAAGGAGGATTCTAACATTCCCTTTGAACTCAGAAAAGATTTTTTTTCCTCCCATCTAAAGCAGCAATGATTTTCTAGTTCAGAAATGCGCACACCTTGTTAAAAATAAAGGCACTGCTGTTTACCAGGAGCCGATCCATCTCCCCAGTGGTTGTTCTGATGAGTTCAATGATATTACAACATAGTGGGAAAATATATGACCCATTACAAATGGCATTACATTATAACCTCTAAATAATTGATAGGCAATGATATAGAATAATAACTTTCACCCAGAGCCATTTGTTTGAGGCCTTAACAATTTTCACTCTGTTGAGTTACTGACTAACCCAGAGTAGCTTGTATAATATTACTGTAGTGACTGAGCAGACAGGGGGAAATGGAGGAGATTCAAAGGCTAGGCAGTAAGGAGAAAGTTACTTAGGACTACTAAGCTTAGCAAAATAAAACACAGGGCACACAATTGGAACCTATTCATCAACCTCCAATTTACTTTTTATCTGGAATCCGAGTTTATTTGCCCTCAATTCTAGAGTTGTTTTCTTATAATAAAAAATATCCACTCTGTAGATTAAAACCATACACTTATTGTTGTTATCATCCTGGAAGTTAGATATTTGAGATCCTCTTTACTGAGATAAAATCCAGATGTCCTTAGGACTGCATTCTTTGTGAGATTCTGGGACTCCATGTTTTTCTTCTTTTCTTTTCTACTGCTTTTTGAGAACTGTCCATTGGCTGCTGGCCCTTCCTTCTGTCTTCCTTCCATACTCATGTCTCATGCCTGAGCTCTGTGACTCTCCTCCCCTAGAAGGAAGGATACTGTGATATATGAGGTTCACATGCTATTCCAGTTAATGTCTCCATCTCAAAGTATTTGATTTAGTTACACCTGCATGTCTCTTTTGATATGTAAAGTAGCATATTACCAGACTTCGGGGGGGGGGGGACATGCATGGATGTCTTAACCTGGGTAGAAATGTCTGAAAATGTCTATTTTAGACAAATAGCACTGACCCTGAATATTCAACCTTTTAGAATCCATGTTTCTCTCTGAATTGTAAGGTGGGGGCAGGGTTAGTTCTAGAAAAAGGGCAGGCTTAAGTGAGAATCATATTCTTACTATCAGCACAGCCTTGAGAAATAATCTCCTACAGTTTCCTATTGGTGATAAACAGAGTACTGCTTCCTGTCCCAAGATTTTTTGAAGGATATGATAATTGATGAAGGTATATACCAGGCATCCTGCAAGCATAAGGATGCCTATTGATTGGGGGAAAGTGCTTGGCCATTAGCATACCAGGGTCTTTCTCTGCCTTTCTGGGGAAAAGCTTATTACAAAGTTCTGTAAATGTCAGATTCCTCTCAAGGTGCTCATCTGATGATTCATGCTAAAAGCTTAAGCAGCTTGCCCAACCTCAGACTGTCTTTCCTCAGCCTCCACACTGCTGACATTTTGGGGCAGATAATGCTTTGATGGGGAAACTTCTTTTCTTTTCAGATGTGGTGTCTCCTCTCTATGATGGGCCAGTCATCGAAACTCCACCATACTGACTTCACACTTGGGCTAGAAGTGGCAATTTGCTGTTAGTCATTTACAATTCAATGTAAATCAAGAACCTGGTCTAGAATTTGATAGAAGGGGAGGTTTGATGGTAAAGAGGCCTTGGTTTGTTGAACCATGATCTGAATTCTAACTTCATGGACTTTTTTTCTTGTTGCTTGACCCTATTTTTTATGTCATGTCATAGAGAAGTATCCTTTAATCTGAATTATGCTTTGTAGTCCTGAAATGGAGGTGATAATATAATATGAAGCCCTATTGAATGAATTTCTGATAATCAACTATGACCGTAATAAGCATTTCTACTTGGATTATTTTTTATGATAAACTTTACTTCCATTAAATTAATTCATTCTCACATTACCCAATACCAACTACACTGGGGCACAGCTTTGATCCATCTGGTAGGTGGTTGCAAGCCCTAGGGCAGGATGGGCTTGGCCTGGTGATTGGGATCAAACAGCTGTGTGGTCCTGAGAAAGACCTTTTACCATTCTGGGTTCTCCAGGCAAAAGGCTCTGGTGGCTTACATCTGATATATTCCTTTGGCTCCTGTTTTGTGGGTTTGTAATTCATCTATGGTGATCCATGAGATCTAACCTGCACTGGCAATAAAGCAGGTCTTCAGTTCTTCCTAATAATATGCTTGGGTTAGAAACTGCTGCTCTGGCCTGAATTGAGAACCTCCATGTCTCCTTCCTTTCTGGAAGAACCTCACAGATGGAAATCATTCATCAGCTTTTGATGTTGATGCCACCTCCAACATGAAGACACTTTTAAGTTCAGACAGAGTAAACAGGCATGAAGAAAGTGATTAAAGTGGAGACTGGGATTTCTTTAAAGTATTTTGTTGTTATTGTTGTTGTTGTTATTGTTAAAGCATTTAGAGGATGCACGATTCTTGTTTTTGTCAGGAGTACTATAACATTCAATTAGGTAGCCAGGAAGAATGATTGGGATCCTAAGTGTTACAATGGAAAACACTGTGGAATAGTGACTTTCTGTTTCTCTCTCTCTCTGAATTTCTGTCAGTGCAGATGGCATGTTAAGTACGTGTTCTATCTTCCCTGCCCTTCACTAGTCAAGCAGAGACCATGCTTTTCTTGGAAAATTTTCTGAATCTCATGATTTTTTTCCTGGGGAGGCTCCTCCACATGACATCTGGACAGCTGTATTGACAGAATGACTCACTGTTTGACTGATCATTCATTTATTCTTCATTCACTGATTCATACCCATTTAGGGTTTACTCTGTGCTAGGCTCTAAAGAGATAACAGGAAATAAAATACATAAGATATCTGTCTTTATGGAACTCATATTCTATCAGACTTATGCAATCATTGCAACTGAACTCAGTTCAACTTATCAGGACTCCTACCCAGTCACAGTTCAGTTTGGGTGATGTTTTCAGAGAACCCATATGTGCATGATGATGTGCTTGCCCATGGCATCATTTCATCAGTGTTTTATATTTCATCTCTCATGATCACATCTTTGGCTACCAGGTATTGCAGGTTGTATTCATTCATAAACAGGTAGTTGACTACAAGTGATTTATGCCTTTATAGCACGCTGGAGTATGTCTTATCTCTTCATACCATAGTATCCTTGGAACTGTCAATGATGATGTAAGTGGGGCAGCCTTCTTTATCCTGTTGTCATATCTATCTATCATCTATCTATCTATCTATCTATCTATCATCAATCTATCTATCATCTATCTATCATCTATCTATCATCTATCTATCATCTATCTATCATATAATATATATCTATCTCTATCTCTATCTCTATCTCTGTCTCTATCTCTATCTCTATCTCTATCTCTATCTCTATATATATATATTATCTATCTAATATGCCTTTTGCCTAAAAGGTAAGGTTATTATATATGCATGCACACATTGCCAAATACTATCTCTATTGGATCCAAGCTTTGGAACATATGGGCTGTATGTATTTTAAGTCTCATGTCATTCATTTATTCATTTACTAGGGACTAAGAAGCAGAACATAAAAATCCATAACTAGGACTGAGTTCAAAAGTACTGAAGAAAAACTCCTCAGCAGCTTAGGAAAAGCCTAAGTGTCCACCTTTAGAGGTAGGGAGGACAGGCATTCCTGATCACATACCTGCCTGAAAACGTTTTGAGGGCTAGCAAGGCAAGTTATATTCCAGGAATTGCAAATACCTTAGAAAGGCTGATGCCCAAACAGACTTCACTTATTCATGGATAATGAACTTGTTAATTATTAATATCACTTAATTATTTTTAAGCAGCTATCTATGCATTTTACCAATACCAAGCACCATGCTTATCATTCAGTTGTTGAAGCTAAGCCAGAGTACATTACGTCTAAGCTCAACAATCCAAGAATCTTGCCCTTTGCAGAAAAACCCACATTTTTACACAGGCCTCTTTTCCATTCTCACACTTATTGAAGTCAGTGCAAAAGACATTTACATTCTTGGCCAGTCAGAGTATTGGAATATTATTATTTATTTAAAACTTATTACCTCTAAGCTTCTTTCATGGAACCAATTAAGAAGTCTCCTAAAGACAAAGATAATATTATACTTAGTGTAACAGTTCAGGGGGCTCTCCTAATATGTTAGAAAGCCCCGTAGGTTTTGACAATTTTTTTTAATGTCTCTCTCTTTTTTTTTTTTTAAAGGAAGGCCAGGGAATTTGGCCTCTTCTGTTATGTGCTGGTTATACTTTTCCACAAGAATGAAACTATGGGTGTGTTAAAGGTGGGGCCTGAGGCAGGGAGTGGAAACTGACAGTGAATGTGGGTACTTAAGGTGTCAAATTTTACATGTCTGGGTTTCATTTCCACCAGACTGCACTCTGAAAATCACCATTCTATGCTATATGCTTACTGGAAGGGCTGGCATGGTTTCAAAGAAATCTCTGAAATGGGGACATCAGAATCTTAAAAATTGTTGATGGCAATAGGCTAACTTTAAATGGAGTTCCCTAAGTACAGTGATATAAGAAGGCGTGGTGAGAAATACCCCTACTAGGATTCAGCAGCCTGGAGCTTGACTCTCAGAAAATAGGAGTTTTGTCAACTGCTAGGTCATCTTGGTATCTCTCTGGGTTTTGCTTGCTGGGTGTCAAGTTGGGTTCTGTCACCTTTAAGACTCTGAGGTCCTTCTTTGTAGAGTAGACTGTTGTAGTCAGTAGCCTGTCCTGAGTCTGAGATCACTCTCTTAGATGTTCTTACACTGCAATATAACCATTCTGTTCTGGCTTTCGGAGCAAATAGGAATCATTGCTGCCTTTCAGCAGCACTGTCTAAAACACATCCCCTCAGTAGGGCTACAGGAAAATATTTTAAAGGTCTAGAGAAGAATGAAGTGTGGTCAAATAAATGCACATACAAGAAGTAAAGCTGGTGCCTTACACATACAAGGAAAACAGTTTACAACCGAGCTGTATCCATGCATTTACCTTCCAAGTTCAAGGTGATCATGAAGCAAGGTAGAGTATCTAAGTGTTTAAAGTGTGTATTTTCTGAAATTGAGCTCAACGTTCACCTAAGAGATAAGACTCAGACCACTGAGTAGCTGTTACTTCATGTGCTCTAGATGACTGCAGCACTGGCAATATTCACATTTTCTGATGTTACCTTGATACAAGAATTCAGATGCCTGGAGCCCATACTACATCTAGGGAACCTGAAACGCAGAGACAGAGTTTAGAAATCTGCATTGGACATGACCATGTGCTTTCGATATGTGGCCAATGTGCAAACCACAGCAAGAGTAGAGAAGAATCAAAGTTACTGAGTGACATTTCCCCACCAAGAGATGCAGATTGAGTTTGTAGGAGAAGCTGGTGGTAGAAGCCCTAGCTCTCATTTTAGTTGCTGACTCTCTTTCAGCCTTTTAATAATAGTCAACTCAATGAGTTTCTGTGGGCCTGTTTCTTAATCTGTAGCACAAAAACAAACAGCATATGAGGTCATTGCAAGGAATACAGTGTAAACATATGCTGTACCTGCACCTGATTACCATACCTGATCCAGGATCCAAGTTTTTCTTTTTTTCCCAATATATATAAATATATGGCATGCTTATATTATGAAGAACAATGCCAGCAGAAGAAATTGACCAGTCCTAAGTATTTCCAGGCTGTGTCTGATTCATGTATGTGTGTGTTCATCTCTGAAATTATTATGGTTTCTAAGTACATCTTTTTTTCTAAGTATTTTTTATATTTCTTGTTTATTCTAATTATAGAATATTTCCATTAGTCTCTCAAACTGGCTATTGAAACTCTGGTTAGCCACAGGTATGGATTGTTTCTATAATGTCCAGTCCTCCCTCAAGCTTTTCTACTTGGGTCAGAAATCAAGACAAAGGTCAATTTTCCACAAATTAAACCAGAATTAGCCTCTTTGGAGTCTGCCTAGAGCAGATAGACTTCTGTAATTCAGTATCATTTATTTGGCATTTTTTTCAGCCTAGAGAGATGAATCTTATAAGTTTTTCTCTCAAGTTTTTCTCTCATGTGTATATGCATGTGACATGCCTGTTTGTACATGGTGTTCCCGTGTGTGGTGGCAGTGCAGCTGTGTGTGCAGCTGTACATGCATATAGAGTCACACATTCTGATATGTTTTAGTGGATAGAAAAGAAGTTCTATCCAGGGACAAATCCTAACAGTGTAAAACATATGGGAAGTGTCAAAGGTCATCTAGGTCAGAGAAATAACTCCATTAGTTCTAAATGGGGACTCATGCTCCCATGATTCCTCCCATGCAAGCTCTGCTCATTTGTAAGAAATTCCATTATTTCCAGGTTTCCACAAAATTA
This sequence comes from Arvicanthis niloticus, assembly GCF_011762505.2. Classification (NCBI taxonomy): domain Eukaryota; kingdom Metazoa; phylum Chordata; class Mammalia; order Rodentia; family Muridae; genus Arvicanthis; species Arvicanthis niloticus. The sequence goes on along the minus strand of NC_047670.1, from coordinate 38,064,455 downwards.
ATTCTCATAATAATAAAAACAAAACAAAACAAAACAAAACAAAACAAAACAAAACAAAACAAAACAAATGGCTTCCAGTCATGGCCTGGCTTCCCTCTGTCTGTGTGCCAGAGAAGGAAACTCAGTAATGAAGGCTACACCAACTTCCACATTTTGGTTTATTTCTCCCTCCTCTTAGAATTAATAAACTGACTTTCTGGTATGACTCTGAATCTCAATGTCATGGTATTTAACCAGAGTCAGGCTTATGTCTGTGCACTGACAAGACAATTATCTTTCCAATCATCTTCCCCGATATGATGTCAAGGTCATCAATGATTTAATCCCAGGACAGTGTGCAGTGTGCTATGATTTCCTGGGGATACAAAACCAGAGTAATGTATTATCCCTGTCTTCACAGAGTTTGTAGTCTTGTTGGGCACAAATTATAATGCATTAAAAAAAAATCCCTAAATCACACTAGACAAAATAGGTCCTGATGCTTAGTGAAACTTGAAGTGGGGCTGGAAAGCTAAACGGATGACTAGGAACTCTAGTGAGTGTGGTAGTGTGAGTACAAAGTCATTGGGGTTGTGGGGTTTCCTGCTGGACCAGCCTGCCTGGGATAGCTACATAGGGAGGAAAGAGAAGAGGAATGGTTTGTAACACCAGGAATTAGCCTGAGCTGAAGTTTGAGAGTCTGAACGGGTAAGATCTGGGTTCAGGCATGGGATTATCCTCTCCTCTCCCTGTTCCTGGAATATGTGGGTAAGTGATGTATCTGCACAGTACTGGGAAGTCTCAAAATTGAACATATCAGAAGGCCTTTTTTTTTTTTTTTCACAGTGGCCAGAAACTCATAAACACCTCTTCTCCACTCTTGTTGATTACAAACTTCCCTATGAATTCTGGGATGCAATTTTCTCAAAGCAATAGGGCTGCATGAATATATCTGTGCATCTGGGTTTCATGAGTGCAGAGATCTTCCTGTCACTGCAATATTTATTCTTAGGATCATCCCTGCTATAAGACACACTCATGGGATGTGTGAGATCTTGACCCTCTCACTTCACCCACTTCTATGGCCTTCTTTAAACTAGTATATGTCCATCCTTGGACATTCTCAAGTCTTTTCATACACAGACCTATCCTAACACTAACTGGAGTGACGATTATCTGTAAAACGTACTCTTAATCAGTGGCCTCTCCCAGCTCTCCTCATTACTTTTATAGAATAGTATGATGAAGGGTCTTAGCCAATTGTCCCAGTGGGCTCTGACCTCATCTCTTAGCTTCTGCATCTCTAGGCTCCTGCACTTGGATGTGTGGTCCCTTTTTTGAGAGAGCAGTCAGTCATATAGTTTGAGAGCATCAGTAGAGATTTACACTCCTCTGTTCATGCATCTCCAGTGGCTTTTACATTAGAAAAGCTACATTAGAAGTAGTTTCATTTGTTAATCTGGTTCACAAAGCCAAGTGGGAGCTGCGCTCAGCTAACTCTATAGGTTTATGTTACTGTGTCAGTTACCATCTCTGCTCTAGCATTGGTCTTTTACTATTATCATCTCCTGTTCTTAGCTAAATCTGTGACTCTGCTGTTTCCTCCACCTGGATGGCCTTTCCCCAGGCACTTGTATGGCTTCTTGCCTCCTTTCCTTCAACTTTCCTTTTGAACTCGGCTCTCTCAGACATTCCCATCCATCACTCTGTCTAAGTCCCACTTGGCTCTTCCAGGGTTATCTTCCCTTACCATGCTTTATTTGGTTTCATGACACCTATTAACACATGATATACATATGCTTATTATCTGCCTTCCATTCTGCAATACAGAACTAACATTGCAAATTTTGTTTGATTTTGATATATTTAGTGCCTAAATTGAGAGTGGGTATTTTTATTGATCAAACATTTTAAATAATTTTTGACAATATATGTATGTATAAAATTATATACACATATACATATGCATATGAATATAACATAAATGGAGCTTCCCTATGTTCCTTTCCTATATTTATTTCCTTTTTGTTTTGTTATTTACGTATTTCTAACCAGGAATATCTGGATGATCATATGTTTGCAACTAATCAATGGAACCTGATGGGCTGATTGTTGACATACAACAGGAGACAATGACTGTTTCTTCAGAAGAATTTGTCAGTAGCTAACAGTTCAGCTGGCAGGGGTTGGTCTCCGTGAGTTCCTTCCGTAATCCATAACTGGCTGATGACAGGCCTAAGACTAGACATTTTATAGAAAGAAGAATCTTGATCATGTTTGTTTGTATGAAAGGATGGACACACACACACACACACACACACACACACACACACACACACATCTTTGTAAACACCTTTTAAAAGTTTAAGCCTTTCATCGATGTGATGTTTTTCAATCACAATCCACTACAGTTGATATTCTCTCCTTCACAGAAGGGAATGAGAGGCTCGTCAACCATGTCAGCCTTTATCGTAGAGCTGGAACAGAGATTTAGGAGCCTAGCTCCTTTTCTTTCTTTCTTTCTTTTTTTTTTTTTCAGATTTATTTTTTTTCCTTTTTTTTATTTATTAGATCTTTCATTTACACTTCAGATGCCATACCCTTTCCCCATTCCCCCCCCCCTTAGAAAACCCCTATCCCATGCCCCCTTTTCCTTTTTGCATTTATACATTTTTTAAAAAAATGTTAATCATAGGCTTTATAAGTTTGGTATTGTTCAATCAGAGGTGTAACCCACTACCCAACCTAGATATATCAACTATCTTTGACTGGTGGAGATACATGAACATCTGCCTCCCTGTCTCCCCCCTCTATCTCTCTTTCATCACCTAGCTTCTCCTCTCCTTCTTCTTCTCTTCTTACTCCTTTTCTTCCTCTCAGTACTCCTCCCACCTTAGCTCCTCCTACACATCACTCTTCCTGTTAAAAGGAAACTTTTCTCTCAAAATACAATTAGAGCATAATTATGCCAATTTGTACCAGTGAGGTACAAGATAGTCCTAATACCCAGTCCATCCTTTTGTTGACTAACCAGCACCTCTGTCATCTATCCTAACTAAAACACTTAGTTCTGAACCTGGCTTTTTCCTTGGCTTTATCGTAGAGCTGGAACAGAGATTTAGGAGCCTCGCTCCTTTTCAATGGCTTTTACTGTCCTAGAAAGTCTTACATGAGCTGATAGAGATACTGAGACAGACTTGTTCTGCTGCCTTTGGAAAGTGGGTGGAGGTTTCAGCGGGTGGTGTTGAGATGGCATGCTAGTATATCAGCTGTGGAGAATGAGGATGGAGCAGTGCTTACTGCTGACAAGTCAAAACAGCTTTCCTGGGTGACTGAACTCAACACCCACCTTTAGATTGTCCTTGGAGGAAAAAAGGCAGAAGCGAGGAGACCACAAGAAAAAAAGTGAAAAGTTCTTCTGACAGAAGGCCAGACTTTCCTGTCAGGGGATTTCTGACTCGCCCTTTGCAGGAGTTATTACTCATAGGGCAAAGATGAGTCCTACAAAACAGACTCTTGGAATATTCTTAAATGAAGAGCTAAGCGAGAAGGAAAATGCATCAGCCATGTATAGAGTTAGAGTTCATTTGTTAACCTACATTCAGAAAGTTTTGATAGCAACATATGTGTACACAATATATTGTGATCATATTCATTCTTGATGTTTTCTCTTATCCATTGATCATCCTGTTGACTTCTTTCTTCCTACACAGTCTCCTTCCTTTGTTGGTTGATTACTTTGTTTTGTGTAGCTAGTCATGTCCACGTGTGTTTGTGATCACAGTGGTAATCACACTTATAGAGCACAGTTATCCACAGAGCTCCTATTCACCCTCAGCTCTTATACTCTTTCTGTGATGTTCCTATTGGCCCATTTTGTTAGCATTTGAATGCTTGGGTGCTCAACAGTAAAGCCACTATGAACTGAGTAACGCTCCAGCCATATCAAGATTCTATGAACATGGCTGAGGACTGAATGAGAGATCTGCTTTGGGGGAGATTTCCACTAACAGTGAACAGTATAATTTCAAGCTGCAGTTAAAGGTGGAATTTCATGACCCAGTGGGTTCTGGCATTCTGTTATCACAGAGATGCAGGACTCATGAAGGGAGGGTACATTTGTGGTAATATAATGTGTGGGATCATGGCAGTAGTCCCTGAAATCTGACTGAACTTTTGCATTCTCTTGCCAGCTTAATTTGAGAGGCGTTCCTGAACCCAAGATTTATAAGCTCTCAGATGTTAGCTCTGCTCACAGATTTGTTTAGGATTATCAGGGAAGATCATCTGTCCAAACTTATTCAATTTCGTCATGGCAGACAGTTTTTGAGTGTCTGCCAACAAACATCTTCAAGTCAGAGCCCCCAGTTCTACTAGATTCTAATGATGGAGGTTGAACAGGTCAGTTACATACTGGTTTAGCCACTTTTGCAGAAGGACAGTCACCAAACAAAGTTTCTCCTTCTTCCTTAAAAGAGAAATACATAACTTGGGTTACATGGAATTACAATCTTCCAAGACCAGACAGCCAACTTGAAACCACAAGGGAACGATAGAAGTGTGAAGTTAAGAGAGATAAATCAAATGTCTTGACATACTTAACCTATTGAATCAGCTTCAGAGCCCTTCATTCTGACCAATTGGCTACACATACTATTTTTCTTCAAAACTGAAGCAGGTAGAAATCTTGCCTGCTTTGGTATTTTCATTCTCAGAAGAATTATAATCATTCACATTACTCAACACCAGCCTGATTTGCAAGTTTCTTCTGGGACTTGGTATATATAGATAATGAGGGCTTGAAAATCAATCCCTAAGGAGCCCAAGTTAGGAAAGCATTATTTGTTGACCTTTCTTCTCTGACTCTGGTGTGGTATTAAGAACTATTGCCTTATAGGCAGATGGCCATTTACCCTATACAGGCAAGTAGACTCTAAACCATATAAAATTAGAAGTCAAGTTTAGAAAACAATTGAGTGACTGTTTTCTAACAGATACAAATTTAAGAGACAAATAAGCTTAGCTTCTCAACAGCAGGGTGAATTGAGATAGGTGACCTTGTTGGCAAGTTAATTAATTTGCTTCAGAATAAGGTTCCAAGAAGGTAGTATTTGAAATCTTGGAGGGAAAGAGGGGACAAACTATATCTGTTCCCCGGGGAAGAGTCTTCCAGATAAAGGAAAAGTGACTTAAAGACTCAAATAGAGAGAAAATTCCATGTATTAGATGAGAGAAAGTAAATCTCATAAAGATGATATATAATACAAGTCCTCCTGGGTGCACATAATAATTTCATTGTTTTTTATTTCCTCTGAGAATAACATGTGGGCACTTCCTCATCATGGTCATTATTGATTGAGCCTTACATTTGGGGTCTTTGTAAAGAAAGGTAGGACTCATAGTTTATTTCAACTCACCCACGATCACAGTAGACCTTTGGAAACTTTAGCTATGCAAGCTGAAAATTTCTAAACACTAGCTCAGAATAGCTCTTCCAGTTGCCTGTGTTAGAAATTGCAAAAATAATAGTAACATAAGTCTTTGGTTAGTTGCCAATGATCCAAGCTTTGAAGTACCTCTGGGCTATTCACATTCCTTCAGAGCGTGCATGACTTAGCTATCACATGGTCCTCCCAGTCCCCCTTTCACCTGTATCCTCAATCTGAACATTGTTTCATTTACCAGTTAGAAAGTCCATGTAGTTATTTCCTATCTTTCAACTAGTCTTCCCCATGATAAATCCAAGCCTGACTTTCTTCTGTTCACACCCTACCATATGGTTTTCAGTTTGGCCTCAAAACAAACTGGACACTTATCATCTTGGTCTATAGGGCCTATACGATGTGGAACTGAGCCTGGCCACCTTTCCACCTCATTTCTAATCTTTCTATCACACCACCACAGGCTCATACTATTCCTGGAGGCCTTCAGATTGCAATGTCTTTGCACAGAATTGGACACTTTTCACTTGACTCCCTACCTAGATAATACCACAACAGACAGGATTCTGTTCAAGGGGGTGTTTTCTGATCACTTACCTAAGGCAGTGTGCTTTACTCCTATCTCTGTGTACTTTCTGACAGCACCCAGCTCTGATTTCCCCTAAGCTCTTTATGTTCATGCGTCATTGAATTAAAAAAAAAGAACCATGTGTACCCATTTTACATGTTCCATGTTAAGTGCCTGAGGACAGGGATGAGGAATTCTTTACTCCATTGGGCACAGAGTCTCACATTCAACGAATAACTGGCATTAGTGAAGTCATATGAGAATAATGCAATATTGGGGATTTTCTTTTCTTCACATTCATTTTGGCATATAACAACAAGAAAGTATATTATGGAGGTGATCAGGCTTAAAGCTCATTAGGTTTTATTGATTGATATAAAACTTAAATACATTTTTAGTAAATGTTGAAATAACCTGAGTCAGCTTACTTTCTCCACAAGTTCTCCAAAGTACTCATTTAGGGGGAAAACTACCTTTACATGAGACTTATTCTTTGTTCAGATTCCTGGATCCCTGAAAATGCTTATATGGTTGAAAATGGCAAAGTCAACAGGTCAATACTTATTGAGTGGTAGATCTGCAGGTTTACATATCCATGCAAAAAGTTCCACTGCAGCTGTAGTCTCAGAAGGTGTGAACTCACACTGTAAAATTCACACGCATTGGAGAGAAATACACAGAGGTGCAACTGGAAAGTAAGATCTCCAGTTTGGTTAGAGAGGAGATGCTGGTTACATAAGAGTAGGTCCCCAATTCAGTGGGTACACACAACACACGCACACAACACACACACACACACATTTCTCTCTCACAAACATAGACTCATTCTCTCTCTCTCTCTCTCTCTCTCTCACACACACACACACACACACACACACACACACACACACACACTCATTCTATCAGTTCTGTTCCTTTAGAGAACTCTAGCACCCTAGCTAATGCCACATATATGTTTTTTCCAGAGTAGGTACTCTTCTGATAGAGTCATAATCAGAGGCATATTTTTTTTTTTCCGATTCTCCTCCCCTTTACTCTCAAGCTCATACTATAGAATCTTGTTTTTTAATTGCCTCATTAAATACATAGAATACACCAATGAATTAGAGGCCTTTTTAAGTTTTCGAGTGAGACAGCTATGGATTTATTTGTGGCATCACACCAACTCTTCATTTGAAGACTGGTTACTTTCTTTCTAAACTTTCTTTCATCTTCATGAAACAAGGCCTGTGGGTCTTTATTGCAACAGAGCTTCCTCCATGATAAATAGGAGTAGTAGGTACAGTGGTAGTGTAAAGTTTTCCACTCAACCCTCTTTATTTGTTCCCTTTTCTAACCTGCTTCTGAGCATAGAGAAATAAGAAATCTTGTATTGAGTCTGGCAGAACCTTAAAGTTGGAGGAGTCTGATGCTCTAATCATCACTTAGAAAAAAGCCACTGGCTACTCAGGAGTTACTAGTTTGGAGTTAAGCAAGAGTATACCTTCACATTGAGCCATCAAGATTTACATTTTTGTTTATCGTAAAAACTAACATTGTTTTGCTGTCTTTATGTGAGCTTGAACAAGCCCCTTAACCTGTCTAATGACGTACATCCATCATCAGTCAGGATTCCTCCAAAGAGAGCTCTATTCCAATGTAATCAGTTTATAATCAAAAGAGGAAATCAAGGAAAAGTTAGTTATAAAGAGGTACCCAGAGCTAGGGAGATGTCCAAGGGCCATTAAAGCACCCCACAGATAGTAACTTCTATAAGCCATTATCATTTTAAGCCTATGTCTTAGTCCATTTATTGTCACTGTAAGAGAATAGGGCAGGCTGAGTAATTAAGAACGAAAAGCATTACTTATCTCAAGAGTTTGGGAGATGGGAGGTATTAGGACAAGAGCTTTCACAAAAGGGCAGCACAACATGTATGGAAGAGAGAAAGCACAATCACAAAGGGGCAGATTTATTTGACAGCAGTCTTTTTTCTCTTTTTTTAATATTTTTTTATTGGATATTATATTTACATTTCAGATTTTATCCCCTCACCACATTCTCCCCACCACCCAGGAACCCCCTATTCCATCCCCACCTCCTGCCTCCACAGGGTGTACCCCCACCTGCCCCCAACTCCCACCTCCCCACCCTCGAATTCCTCCCCACTCGGTGTTCAGCCTTCATGGGACCAAGGATCTCCTCTCCCACACATGCCTGACAAGGACATCCTCCCCTAAGCATACAGACAGCAGTCTTAATAGACATTTTAATCCACTCTTGAGGGCTACAGATCTGTCACTCAAATTCTCCAATTAGGTCCAAATTTCCAACATTAATACACTGAAAATCAAAATCAAGCTTCCAACATATGATCTTTTGCTCATAACCCCCCAAGACATACCCAGACCTCTCCTCTACCAACCTAACTCATATACAGACCATCCCAAGTGCACTATTATGTCCTCAAAACCCCCAAATCTTTAAGTCATTTGAGAACTACCTCCATAGTTAAGTCCAAAGAATCATCAAAGTCCCAAGTAGATACAAAATAGCATCTTTATCCTATAGCAAATTCCCTCTGTTGGGATAAACACTAAACAGATCCTGGGCAAAAACTACCTTAAGGTAACTATAGCTGCTAATGCAATATTGTATGCACCTCAAGGTTTGACAGACAAGGAAGCTATTGTTCCTTTTGGTAGCCATTCCTTCTGCCAGTGGCTCCTATTGACTAAATCTAACCAGAAGCCAGAAGGCAAAGACTAAACTGATGTGATCTTCGAGCCATTCCTTGAGTGTGGGTCAGGTACAGAAGGGCTGTCTATATCATATATTATACAAATATATTATGCACAAGTTTTTTTTCTCTAAAGTTTGGAAATACTCAAAACCTACCTTCTGAAAACAGAAGCCAAAAGAGAATAAACTCCAGATAGAATACAGTTCTTCAGATATTTCCCTGTCATCTGCTGTGGAATGACTATCTACCAATTTAAAACATGATTTCCACTAAATTCTCTTTAATTCATATGCGCATTTATGTGTGTGCATGTGTATGTGCATTCAGGTAGGCGGGCACACTTGTATATGTATGAAGAAGATAAATACAACCTCAGGTATCATTCCTCAGATGCCGTTTACTTTTTTCCTGAGATAGGATCTTTCACTGGCCTAGAACTCCCTAAGTAGGCTAGGCAAGATGTTCAATGAGCCCCAGGGAACTATGTCACTACCTCCTCAGCATTGGGATTACAAGCATGAAACTGCACACAGGTTTTTTTGTTTTGTTTTTTGTTTTTGTTTTTTCTTGTTTGTTTGTTTTGTTTTTTGAGTGGTGTTCTTGGTTTTGAATTTAGGTCTTCACATTTAAGACAAACAGTTAATTAGTAAGCCATCTCCCCAGTTCCTTCATGATGCTTTCTTTGGTTGTTTTACTCTTCCATTATTGTTGACATGCATGTCGGTGCCAGCATATTTTCCAACACGGGTTTTATTTTGATACTTCCTGGAAGCTGGCATCTTAGCATCTTGACGATTTATGTTTGACCATAGGTGGGGCTTGAGAAAGTATCTAGTTTCAAGATCCTTGGAAGATTCTTCTTCCTCATTTTAAGTCACTCATTGTTTTCATCCCAGGCTCATATTGCTAGAAACTTTTCTGTTTCCCCACTGCAGTACACAGACATGTCAAAAGTACTTTGCTCACTGGGAACCTGGGTTTCATCACCTCTTTTTAAATGTCTGATCCTCAGATTATTGAATAGATTTACTACTCCCCAAATGGAAGGAGACAGACAGCCTTTTCAAATAAGTAATGAGAAATTAACATCCTCATGTATTATGCTTGCAATAAGAAAGAGAATTTAAAAAATCTTATGCCTGATTTTTGTGCCTTCTTCAAAGTTGAAGATTCCTCATATATACAACAGGCTCATGGCGCCTGCCTTGGTAGAGTGAGAAGATATATAATATATTTACATAGAAGGCTGAATACCTTGCTTAGGACATAGTTGGCATGCAAGCATTCTTAGAGAAAAAAAAAATTTCTCAGGTACAATAAAGTCTTATCTTCTGAGTATAATGGAGATGAAAATGAAGTTGATCTAGGTCCCCAAGTCCTCAGTCTTCTAAGGCTCTATGCATCCTCCTAATTCTAGTTTTCAACATTTAAATTTAAAGTCTTGCTTACACATCTTTTTCAGGCACATTGAGGCCATGGATGTCAAATATATTCTGATATTCCTCTACTGAAAGATGGAGGTTAAAAAAATCACATTAAAATATACTTTCTGAGTAGGGCAATGTAAAAAGCACATGTTGAAAGATGTGAATGCTAAGAACAGAGGAACCTTCATTTCTGGGAATACTTTGACTGAATGCTGTTTCCATCTCTGCTGTTCCATGTATGACATATGTCATCCATCCTTTTTTGAATATTTGTAAAAAAAATAACCTGGACTCTTGACAATTGTGGGGCCTAAGAAGACCACCCAATAATCTAAACTTTAGCTCTGTGTCTTCCTTTGGTAAGGTAGCTCAACAAACACTTTGTACCTTTATTTGTGTTTGTTTGTTTATTTGTGATAAAATGTACATATCATGTCTTTTGTGTACCCATTTGCCTCTAGATTTGTTTTAATACTAGAACAATGTAAGGTGACAAAAAGGTTTATCTTGATTTGACTTGAGGGTGTCTGGGGTCAACTTAAGAGAGCCAACACTAGATGGGTCCATAAGGGCTTTTTCTGGAAAGATTAATTGCAAGATGATGATCTTTGTTCAGAATAATCAGCACCTTCTGGTTGGTAGCATCATTCCATGGGCTAGAGTCCTGGGCCAATTCTAAGTGACAAAGTGTGTAGGGCACCAATAGTCAACCCTTACATTCCAGACTGTAGATTCGATGTGATATTGCATGTTCCTGCTGACATGATAAACTATACTCTCACACTGTGACTTAAAACCATCCTTCTTTAATTTGCTTTTGTTAGACGTTTTTGTCAGGAACAATAAGTAATACACTTATATAGTCATGGACAATGGTAGTTCATGACTATAATACTAGTCCTCTAGAATCAGGGTAGAGAGGCAGAGGCATCATCATGTCAACATGGGCTACATAATTAGCTACTGTCTCAAAAAAAGATGACAAGAAGAGAAAGCAAGAGACATAAGGTAAGTACAGTTTTTAGAGCATGGGGAACAATGCTTAGTGGTGTTAGCAACTATTAGAGAGGAATCATTGTCACATTTGGATCTAGGAAAATTTCTTAGGTGACTTAATCCATTGTGTCTGAAGAAACTGAAACTCAGGAAAAGGACACAGGACTCAACATAGGTTACCACATTTGTTCTATAAATGCCTGGGTTTCCTGACTTTTGTTGAGATTTTTTGGCCACAAATCTGCCACTTTATATAAACTTCCACCAAGGAAACAAAGAAGAAACCCATATGTCCTGTCATTTACAGATGTCATTGGACTGAGACATCATTTGCAAAGACCTGGAAATTTGAAACAGACTCCTGCTTTCTACCTCTCTGCATAGTCAATGGCCCTAGAAAGTTTCAGAATAGGCTGTAGGTTTCATTGTTACTTGATTCATAGATGAGAAATTGAATATGAGGTTTTAATGTTACCTAGCAGAGAAAATCTCAGAAGAAATTTTTTTTATTGGAGACTATTTCCAATCTAATTTCATTCTTATTATAGCTATGTTTAGGTTGTTTATATGTTATTTTGGTTCAGGCCTTGCAGCTCATATGTATCTAGAAATTTCTTGTTATTAATTTGGCTAAAATTTGCCAATATTGTTTATCCTTTTTGTAAAGAACCAACTTTGTTTTTTTTAGTTTCTGTTTCAAAAATTTCTGCTTAATTTTTTAATTTTAATCTGCTAATTGGGATTGCCTCTTTTTATTTTTTATTTTTTTTTTTTATTTTTTTGCTTTTTAGGAACCTGAGGCTTGCCATCTGTATCTATTTGAGATATGTTTGAGGTTTTTACATGTAGACATTCATAATTATAAAATTCTTTTTTAGAACTGCCTCTTCTGGGTTCTAAAGATTCTAGTAAATTTTTCTTTTGTTTTATCCCAGGAATTTTTAGATTTCCTCCGTAATTTAAATGACCTACTGAACATTAATAATATACTGTTCAATATCTATAAATTTGCATAATTTTTATTAATGTTGATTTCTAATTTTATTCCATCATGATTGATGAATATAATGAATTATTTGGATTTTTATATTTTTTATGACTTATTTTATGGTTTCAAATGTGATATATCTTGGAGAAACTGACGTGTCATTAATAAATATGTGTATTCTGTAGCTGTTAGACAAGATATGCTGTAGATGTCTACTGAGTCCATTTGCTGTATGGTTCAGTTCAACTCTGATGACTTTGAGTGATGATTTTGTCTGGATACACTTGTCTGTTGTTAAAAGTGGAATTTGGAAAATCATCTATTATTGTTGTATTTTGACCTATCTGTCCAGTCAGGTCCACTTACATTTATTTTATAAAATTGGGTGCATTAATATTTGATATATATCTTTACAATCATTTTGTAGTCTTGATTGGATTCACTTTAGTAATATTACAGCCCTTTTATCCTTTCTGACTAAATTTGGCTTAAAATCTGCCAGAAAGATGTTTAAGTAAAGTTACTTTAACTTACTTGCAGTTTTTATTTGCTTAGAATATACTTCGCTGTCCTTTTACTTTCAGTCTGTGTCTCTGTCAGTGAGTTACATTTCCAGTACACAGCACACAGTTGGGCTTTGCTTTCTTGAATCAATTTAACCAATACTTGCATTATGTATTTTAACTGGACCATTAAGACTGTTCAAGTTTATTGTTGGAAGTAATATGGTAACAATTTCTATCTTCGTTTTAGAGATTTGATAATTCACTGAGTTAATAATACTTGATTCTTTCATAATTCTCATGTATCTATTATGATATTAAAATTATTCTTCAAAAGAAATGCTTATCACTCTCTCTTCATGAACCTTCAGAGCATTCAGTGAAGTAAAGCTCCTTTAATAAGGCCATGCTAAATAATAAATCCATTGCTAAATGGATTTAAGTTTCTATATTTTATTATAAGTAGAGGGTCTAATAGCAAATACTATAAGTAAACTGGAATATAAACTTTTTAAAAAATAAGTTATCCATATGATGAAGAATGGTTGATAACTTGTAAAATATATCAAGAAAAGAGAGCGATTCAGAGTACGCTTTGAGTGGCTGAAGAGGTTCTGTAAGAAGGAGTGTATAATTGGATGGATTGAAAACAGTAATCACCAACACTGAGACTTGAAAAGCAACCAACAGTGTCCTTTGCCTTACAGAAGCTTTTCAATTTCTTGAGGTACCATTTGTCGATTGTTGAACTTAAAGCATAAGCCATTCATGTTCTGTTCAGGAACTTTTTTCCTGTGTCCAAGTATTAGACACTTTTCCCCACTCTCTCTTGTGTTAGATTCAGTGTATCTGGTTTCATGTGGACATCCTTGATCCACTTGTACTTGAGCTTTGTACAGTGAGTTGAAATTTTGTTGGGGATTGCATTGAATCTGTAGATTGCTTTTGGCAAGATGGCCATTTTTACTGTCTCAATCCTGCCAATCCATGAGCACGGGAGAGTGTTTTAACTTCTGAGGTCCTCTTCAATTTCTTTCTTCAGGGATTTGAAATTCTTGTCATACAGATCTTTTCCTTGCTTGGTTAGAGTCACACCAAGATATCTTATATTATTTATGACTATTGTGAAGGGTGTTGATTCCCTAATTTCTTGCTCAGCCCTTTTATCCTTTGAGTAGATGAAGGCTATGGATTTGTTACAGCTACTGTTATATCCAGCCATTTTGCTGAAGTTGTTTATCAGCTGTAGGAGCTCTCTGGTAGAATTTTTGAGGTTGCTTATGTATACAATTATATCATCTGCAAATAGTGATATCTTGACTTCATCCTTCTATATATGTATTTTTTGATCTCCTTTTGTTGTCTAATTGCTCTGGTTAGAGCTTTGAGTACTATAGGGAGAGAGTGGGCAGCCCTGACACTGTCAATAGGACAAAATGGCAACCCACAGATTGGGAAAAGATATTTACCATCCCAACATTCAGTAGAGGGCTAATATCTAAAATATACAAAGAACTCAAGAAGGTAGATTTCATAGAACCAAAGAACCCTATTAAAAAAGTAGAGTACAGAGCTAAATAGAGAATTCTCAATGGAGGAATCTTGAATGGCTGAGAAGCACTTAAAGAAATGTTCAACATCCTTAGTTATCAGGGAAATGCAAATCAAAACAACCCTGAGATTCCACCTCACACCAGTCAGAATGGCTAACATCAAAAACTCAGGTGATAGCAGATGCTGTCAAGGATGTGGAGAAAGAGGAACACTCCTCCATTGCTGATAGGACTGCAGCCTGGTAACACCACTTTGAAAATTAGTCTTGTAGTTCCTGAGAAAATTGGAAATAGATCTACCAACAATACCACTACAGGGCATATACACAAAAAATACTTCAACATATAACAAGGACACATGTTCCACTATGTTCATAGCAACCTTATTTATAATAGCCAGAAGCTGGAAACAGCACAGATATCATCCTTCAATAGAAGAATGGATACAGAAAATGTGGCACATTTACACAATAAAGTACTACTCAGTGATTAAATACAATGACTTCATGAAATTCTCAGGCAAATGGATGAAACTAGAAAATATTATCCTGAGTGAGGTAACCCAGAGAAAGGGGAGCTAGAACCTGTAGAGATCACCTCCAGTAGATAAGCATGGCCCCTGGTCGAGGCATGGGGCCATCCACCCATCTCAAAGTTTTTAACCCAGAAATGTTCCTGTCCAAAGGAAGAACAGGGACAAAAAAATGGAAGAGAGACTGAAGGAAGGGCCATCTGGGGACTTCCCCATCTGGGGATCCATCATGTCTGCAGACACCAAACCCAACACTGTTGCCATAGTCAAGAGGTGCTTGCTTACAGGAACCTAGTGTGGCAGGTCCTTGGGAGGTTCTGCTAGCCACTGATCAATGCAGATGGGGATGCTTGGCACCAACCATCAGACTGAGATCAGGGAACCTAGTGGGAGAGCTGGTGGAAGGACTGGAGAAGCTGAGGGGGATTGCAACTCTATTGAAAGAACAACATAGGCTTGCCTGACCACCTAGTTCTCCCAGAGACTTAGACCACTAACCAAGGAGTATACCTGAAGGGATCCATGGCTTCAGATACATATATAGTAGAGGATGGTCTTTCCTGACAGCAATGAGAGGAGACGCCCTTGGCCCTGGGGATGTTTGATGCCCCCAGCATAGTGGGATACTGGAGTGATGGGGTGAGAGAGAATGGGTGGGTAGGTAAGCTCCCTCATACAGGAAAATAGGAGGTAGAAGGGCTGATGTGGGATGGGAGGTTGGTGGAGGGAAAACTGGGAAGTGGGATATCATTTGAGATGTAAACCAATTGAATGATTTTAAAAAAGAAAAATAAAGAAAAGAAAAGCAACCAACAGTGAGTACTTACTGAACATTTATTATGATTCACTCTCTTCACCATGCTTAAAATTATCATTTGATTATATTTATTTTCTACTGACATCTCTGGGAGAATATGCATCTGTGCATATTACTACTAATAATTAACTGAGTGCCTGAAGCATCATCACATGTTTCTTAAACAAAGAAATGCATTTCTCATAAATGATATTTTAAAATCATTGCCTTGAATAGTAAATGACTATCCACACATTTTAGGTAAGGATTGGAAATATCAAACAATGTGTGCATTGTGTCAGTGTCTAATTTGAGATCCAAACAAAGATCTCATGCCTTCTGAGTCCATTTTTTTTTTTGTCACCAAAATTCCAGGAGTCAGTATCTTCATACGAGTTATCTCTATTTGCATTTTGATCAGTGATTATTTCTGAAGACTGGAGAAACTCATTTCCATCATTAATAACCATATACAGACTAGAAAGCAGTATAAGAAACTAGAACCTTTCTCACCTAACTCTTTGAAGTCAGTGAACACTGTGATATAGTGAGGAAAATGAGAGGGAAATGGGGCATTAGGTATATAGTAAGTCTTTGATGTGTCTATGCTATATTCCTCAGTCCTGCAATAAGTGTGATCTTATTGAACCCACTTTATAAATTTTTCAGGGTAGGTTACAGACAATGAAGTCCTTAGTAAGATGTGTGATACAAAGCAAGTGTTTAAACAGGGCCTGATTCCTGGAAGTTACCCTACAAGCAATGACCTCCTTACCTCCAACTCTCAAGGATGTGTCTGCATCATAACACTGGCATGATAGTCACAGAGTTCAGTGTGAGTTCCAAGTCCATTCTATTTGTACAAGGTGTACTGCCAAAGTTTCTATCTTTACATCTCCAATGTACAATAGGTTACATATAACAAACACTGGAATAACATTTACTTATTAGCTGAAAAGGGAGTTTACAGGTCATTCTTTAGTATTTCTAAATTCTCATGGTTATTTATAATTATGAATCTTTCTAATAAGCTGCACAGTAGTTTAAATATAAGCTATTCTATTTGTTCTCTGGTCATTCCTAGTCTTCCTTTTTGAAAAGAACAATCTACCTCTTAAATTTGTTGTGAAATTCCTATGTTAAGATGAGATATATAATTTCTCAATAGACAGTGGCTTTACTTTCATATGTACGGCTAACTTCAATTGTTTTAGTCTTGACTATATAATTTCTTAAATGTCATCTGGATGATTGTGCCTATAATGGGTGGGGCATCCTGCCATTTCTTAAGAGTCACAAACCACATGGACGCTTTTGCAGATTTATTATTCATCAAGAAATAGTGTAAGGCCCATATTTGTCATCTGCTATCCGACCAAAGGGTGAAGCAGAACCAGGATGAATTGGTTCCACAGAGCTTGGTCTGGTAGGGAGTGTCAGAAGTGTCACACCTCTCATAAGAGAAGTGAGGAAGTTTAGATGGCCTGCATATGGCAGGCAGCTGTGGTCCTGCTACACTGGCAGTGCTAGTACCAACAGCACGGGCCACAGTGGAATAAGCCTGTCCAGCCAGGTAGGTCCAAGGTCCAGTAATGAATGCTTCAGGAGAGAGTGCTGTTCCCCAAGTGTTACAGCTCAGTGAAAACAGGCACTCTCAGATGATCCTCAGTGAAATAACTTGTGGTCTTTATTCCATATGGCTAGGGACTTTATAAACATTGAGGAGTAGGGTGGGGTTTAGGATTTGTGTTTCTTATTGGCTTAGTTCGGGATGTTAGTGAAACTCTATTAGCATGAGGAAGGACTATAGGTGTTTTCTTTATGTTACTGAATGCCATGGCCCTGTCAGTGGGCTGTCATGGTTACAGTGTTCCAGACATATGGAGGAGTGCCTACAGAGTGCTTGGACTCCTCCTGGTCTCAAGTCACTGAGATGCCCGGGGTCTGAGCTCACTCAACCTTACCAGTTCCTACACCTGTCTAGTAAAAACACCCCACATGCCTTATACAGATTATTCTTTCTATTTATCTGAACCACAAAAATAGGGTTAGCAGACTATCCTTTCAGTGGAGGTAGCTAGATTTGAAATGAAGTTATTGTTTGAGGAAATTATCTGCTTCATTGACTTTCATTGGATGATAGACGTACAAGCCTTCAGAGGGACAAGTCAAGTATCATGACCTGTACTACAGCTAAACCTTTACACTTCACCAAATCAGGCTTTATGTTCCAACTGGGCTACCCTAATAATAATTTCTGGGAATACTACAGGCCAGTCGTTGGGTTAGATGCTGGGATACAGGCTGATATAGGAAATTATAAAGAAAAATGATGCACAGGGGACCAGGTGGGACTCCTAGCATTCCATCCAGATGTTTAAACAATGACAGACAGGAACACACTGTCAGTGAGCACTGTATACTGGCAGTTCCAGGGCTTTGATGTTGATGGAATTTGTGAGGAAGTAAATGTGCATGCTTACAAACCTAATGTACTTGCAATCAAGCAGTGCAGCATCCCCGATTCTGCATTTCACTTATCACCACTCTCCATCTTTGTTGGCTGTGTTAGCATCAATTATTTACCACCAGGTTCATTTTCCTTCCTATCTCCTTTTCTCCCAATATTGAGTCAAAAGGAAAATGAAAAAAAAAATCAGTCCTTTTTACATTATTGCTTCTTTCGAATTAAGAGTGCTTTCAGTGGGAAAACACTATTTTGGGAGGGATAAAGACTATTTTTCTTATCTATGAATTACTTCAGTTGTCACTTTAGGTGTTATTTCTCTGGGGTTGGACCTCACCTGAAATAATAACAGTGGGATGTAGAGAAGCAGGCAGATACTTGTATCAAAATATTACATTGTACTCCATAAATTTGTATAATTATTATGTGTCAAATATAAAACTTAAGGAAATAAAGCCCGTAGGAATTATTCCAGGTGGGATGACAGAAATGGCTACATGCTCTCCAATTTTAACTAGCAGTTTAACTTTGTCTTATATGTGGAAACAGGTCATCCACATAAGTGACTGTGTTTGGTAAACATTCACAACACTGATTTATCGTTCATATGTGTTCAAGGGAGTGTAATGTAAAATTATCTGGTAGATGGCTTAATGGAAACTGAATTAATAGACTCCTTTCTCTATGCCATCCTCTTGCCATTTTGATTCTTTGAACCTACAATACAGTAGTGATAGTAACAGCTTCCATCTTCACAGTAAGGTGAGAGGATGGGATGTAAGCATAATGGTTCAGCAAATGAGAGGATGCTGGACCACAAATGACCATCATGTAACTATATCAAGCTCAGGCTTTCCATGTTTGATTCCTCAAGATTCATTACTATAAGGTTTTCTTCACTAATATACAAATGATTTTATTTAAAAAATTTAAAAGTGATATGAGGTAGAGATGGCAGTGAACTATACAATTTCATTGGATGATACTATCATTTTATTTGTGTAAATACCTGCCTTGTCCTCTGGGCAATTATATTCTCTAGGACTATATACAATGATAATTTGTGAGCTGACTTATATCAAGAGATTAAGAATCATGCTTTTGCTTTTCATCATTTCCTCTCTGTCTCTCTTTGTCTCTATCTATGTCTTTCTGTGTATGTGTCTGTCTGTCTCTGTCCCTCTCTTTCTATTTTTTTTCTGTATGTGTATATTTACACTTTTATATCCATGCAGTTGTATGTGCATGCATTTGTGCCAGGATGGCAGAGTTCAGGTTATCACCTAAGTCCTGGTGCTTGTTGCCTTTTGAAGAAAGAAATGCAAGATTGCCATTGTCTTTGTTCTTTTGTCAAAAGGCATCTTAGAGAATCCCTACTGTCCTGCCCTACTCTCCTTTGTACACACAATGATCTTTCTTTGCTTATTTTTGCTTTCTCTCTTTTGAATATGTAGTCAGTTTCCCTTTTCTGGAATTTTTCTTTCCTGCTCTCTTGCTTGAAGAGAAGCACCTATTATTTGTTTGTTCATTTGTTGGACCAGCTGCAATGCTATTCCCGTGAGTGTCTTACCTATTTTGCAAGCTTTGGTAGTCTTCATAGCTCATTGCTGCCAAAATGGCATAGCTTTATCCTTGTCATTATCCTTGGTATGAGTGTGAAGTCCTTGACCTGCCTGAGGATTCTCAGTACAGTGACCACCTTTATGGCTACTCATTCGATGGCATACCCAGTGCCATCACACAATGTGCATGTTGCTTAGATCATTAGCTGTTTCAGAGGCAGGAGGAAAATGAGCCACAAGTCGGGCATTTTTCTGACTTGAGTCTAGTATTTTTTCTGATGAACCATCTAGCCCCTGCTTCCTTCATCCCCTGAGTTGTAGAGAACCACTCTGGAGTCCTGAGGTTCCCCCCCCCCCCTCCACTTGAAGCAATCATTCTAATACCAGTGTGTGGTATTAATACGGGGACTGCACTAATTGGTGGCTGATGGATCTGCCATCTACAGAAGCCTGACTTGAATGGCTACTGCTGGGTGTGCTGGGTTTTGTGAGCTGCCTGGTGGAGATCAATACTCTATTATAGAAGCAGCCAGCTGTCAGATAGACACTATGGAGCCTTCCCTCTTGCCTTTAGGCACACTGGCACTGGGGCAAGCTTAGGTCACAATCATGAGGGCTGTGGGTGACAGAGTCACTAATGAACCCACCAGAGCCCCACAGATCCTCTGTGGTAGATATCGTCATGTAACAGAATGGCAATGCTGGCTGTTACCCTCTGCATTAAGAAGGCCTGCAGGCCAAACTGACTGGATGTAGAGTGTGCACACAAGCTTCAGTTTGTTATGTCCTCCATGTGAGTCAGCCTCAAATTTGGAAGCAGGAAACTGCTGGGAACACAATTGAAAAAGAACTTGTAGACATTATGAATTCCTTTCCTTTCCTTTCCTTTCCTTTCCTTTCCTTTCCTTTCCTTTCCTTTCCTTTCCTTTCCTTTCCTTTCCTTTCCTTTCCTTTTCTTCCCCTTCCTTCTTCCTTCCTTCCTTCCTTCCTTCCTTCCTTCCTTCCTTCCTTCCCTTCTCCCTTCTACCCTTTTTTCCTTCCTTCCTTCTTCCCTCCCTCCCTCCCTCCCTCCCTCCCTCCCTCCCTCCTTCCCTTCCTTCCTACCTTCCTTCCTTCCTTCTCTTCTCTTATCCTCCCTTCCCCTTCACCTTTCCTTCATTTCTTCCCTCCTTCTTTCCTCCCTCCATCTCTCCCTCTTTTCTTCCCTGTTTACTTCATCCTGCTCATGTCAGAACTTTCTTCATTCCAGGTAATAGTAGAATAGAGAGCGCTAACATGCCACCTGTGATCATGATAATGACCCATTGCCTATATTTATAAAGTACATGTACCAGGAAATCCACTAAATTATTATTTCCTTCTTTTTTTTCTCATTTAATTCTCACAACACTGTAAATTAAAGCTACCTCTTACTAGGGTGGGAATTTGTTCTCACGTGACATGCCATTTGACATGTTCGAAGTCTCACATGTTTAGAGTTGGATTTGAGCCAGTATCTGTCATTGAGCCTGGAAAGACCATGCTGCTTACAGTCACAGAGCTTGGTCTCCAGGCATAGGTGAGTGGGTGAAGGTACTCGGAGCATTGTTCTTTGAAGATGCTGGGCAGACTGTATTGTTATGACTACATATGGTGAGATTTTAAAAGCCACAGCTATAAAATTATAAACATATATTTCACCTACCTTAACGAATACCACTTGATGGGTGCTTACAGAGGTTCACATTTACACAATCACAAAGGATAAAGACAAAGGACACTTCTGCTGACTCCCACCTACTTACCATCTCCAATATGATATAATTAGTACGCTCATTTCTATCAGCACAGATTAGCTTTCCTGGTTTTGACCTTTGTGTCAGTTGACTGATATACCACACATTCTTACAATCATTTGGCTTATGTTTGAAGTCCATTCACTTGGCAGCATTAATAAGTAAGTCATTTACCAGTTTTTTCCCTACACAGTGTCTAGTTATTAAATATTATTTTCCATTCTCATGTGTGTGGCTCTTTGGTTGGTTCCTCATTATATTGTAATTTCCTACCAGGCATGACCTGATATTGTGGGTTTTTTTCCAATCCCATTTTTAACATACACCACTATTTCATTTCACCCAGTTAGTGTAACATCTTAATGTAAGAAAGGCTTTGAACATATTCTTTCTTTTTTTATTTTTTAAATTTTCTCCTTTGTTTAATGCATACAAGCATTCTGCTTGTATATGTGTCTGTGGATGCAGTGCCCAAAAAGGCCAGAAGAGAATGTCAGATGCCCACACACACTAGAGTTACATACATATGATGGTTGAGCTACGTTATGGTTGCTTGGAATCAAACCTGGGTCCTCTGGAAGAGCAGCCAGTGATGCTGACCACTGAGTTACCTCTCCAGCCCTGAATTTACCTTTTGAAAAGATGGAGTTACAGAATCAGAGTCATTCAGTAAGTCTGAACTGAAGCATCACTGCAGTGTCTGAAATGTAAGCTGTTACACTTTCGGTAGGTAGTTGTTTAGACAGCATACATTTTCAACTATTTTCTGTTAAGGCAGAGTAGCAAGTGAAGCCACCATTAACATCCACAGTGTGGAATCCAAGTACATTTTTTTTTTTTTTCTGAGCTAAGTGAACAAAGAGGTTGCTGTGCTTTGTTTCCTGGAAAATGAGGGTACTACAACCAGGATAGATTCAATCCACAGATGTGTTACAGTGTAGTAATCTTAAAGCAAAACAGAGTTCTGAAGCACAGGAGACCTTTGCCATTCACTGGGTCTATCAATTTCTCAAATGCTCTACCACTCTAGCACATCAGTGCTTTCCCTTTATTGGAAAGTCTGGCTGGGATATCAGTCTATAGATTTACAAAGCCCTGCACTTTCCAGACATAGCAGCTAATGATCTCTTTTTCCCACTTAGTTTTCTTTGTTTATTACCTAAAGACATCTTGTGGAATTAGTGGGGTATCTTAGGGACTGTACTCTCTTCCCTTCTATCTGCCAACTAGTGTCTCTGAACCTAATTATTGTAGAATTCTTGACTTCTCCAAAGATAAGATAACTCTTTCTGCTATGCTAAAAAAGCAAAATAGGAGCTGAATCCAGACAGCACAAGCCCATATTTGGACATGGCCCACTTATGTCATGGATGGGTCTTAACTAACCAAGAATTTGTATTAGATGGGGTGGGATTAGCACCTTGGCCTCAGGTTTGTGGTCTTGCTGTTTCAGGTTTAGACTAGGCCTTTCTACAGTGTAGTGCTAGCATTTCAAAGTGGCCAACTTCTTATGTGATATGCTAGAAATAACCTAAAAGATTTGACATGCTTAATCTAGACTTCTTGCTAAATGGCTATATTGCCTTCACTAAAGAATTCTATTTGGGAGGATGAACTAAATAACAACATGATACTACAAGAAGAAAATTCTGCCCAACATTTTGACATACTGCTGCCACTGCTTGCCACAGATGAGTATGTTTATCCTAGATACTTAGGAGAAAGGAATATAAATATTTCCTATCTTTTTCTCTTCTGCCTTCACATATAAAACTTATCTCTGTGCCAGTGGCTTTGCACTCAAAGTGAATTTTATTTTATTTCCTTCATTTTTACATTGTTTCTTGCCCATTCCCGAACCCTATTTCCTTTACTTATGACTAAATTAATATGTCAGGGACTAGAGAGTTGGGTCTGGGGATAGGAGTACTTGCTGCTCTTCCAGAGAATCTGAGTTTGATTCTCTACACCCACATCCAGTGGCTCACAACCTCTTGTGACTCCAGCTCTAAGGGATCCTGATGTCCTCTTCTTGGCCTCTGAAAAACACCTACATACACATGGTTTACAGACATGCATACATGAACAACATAATGTCTCAGCAACCAGTATTTCCATTTCCTAGCCCATGCTCCATAAGTCACTAAACACTCTTCTAAAGCGCAGATGTCTTACCATACACCTTCTTAACCAAGAGCTGACTACACATTTGCCTAAGTTCCTACAGTCCTCAAGGTGCGATTCCAGTAACACTGTCATCCTAGAAAAATGGCAGCATCCCTTGCTCATCAAAGGTAAAGTATCTCGGCCCTGCAACATTTCATTTTAGGGTAGAAGAGACCCTTTGTTTTCCTGTTGCTGTGACAAAATATTCTGATAAAAATCAACTTGGAAAAAAGGGGCCTATTTTAGCTCACAGTCCATTATGGTGAGGGAGCCAAAGTAGCAGGAGCTTGAAGCAGATGCATCTATCACATTCACTGTCAGACAGCAGAGGCTAGTGAACGTGAGCTTGTGCTCAGTTAGTTTCCCCACTTACACAGTCCAAGATACTACTCAGGGAATAATGCTACCCACAGCAGAGAGTCCTTCCGACCTTACTTAAGTAATCAAGATAGTTCCCAAGAGATATGCCCAGAAGCCTTCCTCCAAGGTGATTCTAGGTTCTATCGAGTTGACAATTAACATTAATCATCACAAGGAGTGAACCCATGCAAGACAGAGGTATAATTGGTACCATAGTCGGACAAGTTTTATTCACAGTACTGTGCAGAAAGCGTCACTGACTTAGTTTGCAGTGTTACTAGTGATGCACTGTCAGAGTCTGTCTGAAATTAAAGATGGCCCCACTGAACTCTAGCTGCACCAGGAAACCAGTTGCAAATAGGTACCTGACAGTGTGTATGCATTGCCAATAGCTTATTAGATGGAAAGCATCTACCCATTTAATCCATGAAAAACCTAATGATAAGAGAAAGAACTTTGCTTTTTTTCCCCAGTGCTGTGATCAAACAGTGAAAAGAAAGAACTTAAGGGGAGGGGGAGGATACAGCCATTGTGGTAAGGGAAGTTTGGCAGTAAGATGAGAGATGGCTGGTCACACTGCATTTAAAGTTAGGAACCAAATTGAAAGTGAAGCCAGGCTTTCAAAATTCAATGCCTACTGTAGTGACACACTTCTCCATCAAGATTCTACCACCTAAAGGTTCTACAACCTTCTAAAACAGTACACATACACCCAGCTGGGTCCAAACCTTTAAACACAGTCATACTGCAACAGAAAGTTAATAATACGTGGTTTTGTGGTGACCCAATTTTTAATTGCCTGCAATGAACTTGGGTTTTCATAACAAGATTGATCGATGCCAAGGGATGGAGAACTGGGGATTTTATAGTTGGTTGCAGTCTCTGTTTTCTTCAGGTCTGTTGCCCGATTCCCCTCACCTCTGGCTGGTGTCTATTTTCAGGTCAGCTCTATAATGTGTATAGTTGTTGCCAAGAACAAAAAATCATTTAGCCATACGCTTGCTGAGTTGCCAGATACAAAAAGGATTAAGTCTTCTCAAAGATTTGTCTTTCAAGTTTATATACAAGCACAGATATTTGTGGATTGTGGAAGGGAAATTTTCAATTGAACCATGTAGTTAGAACTAGCATTTGAAATCACTCAAAGTTCAGAAACTTCAACTAGGGCTGGGTTAAATAGGTGAAGAAGTCAGAGAGAATGTATGTTTTATCATAGACAAAAGAAAATGATTTTCTTTTGCTATTATAAACACTTCCTGCTCTTGAATGACTTCTTTATCCAGTAGACACTGAGTAGTTTGTGTCTTCCAAGTAGGATGCTTGGGGCACAAAGAGAAAAATGGCAGCTAACATGTTGTGTGTCTGAGCACCTTTTAATGATGTAGTGAAAAGGACATAAACAAAGAATTGCTAACAGTGTGATGGGTATTGCCATAATGAGCACACTGTTCTCTGGAGAACAGAAGTAAGGAGAAAGGATGTAGTGACACTTGCCCAGCTTCTCCTGGTCAGCAGCATTGCACCTTTGCATTGTAGGTATTCCACTTTAATCATCCGCAGTGTTGCAGCGATAACAATATTCTCTATTGATTCTCAGAGTTGTAAAGCAATCTTCCCACAAGCCCTCATCTAGGGTTAAGTACATTTGTTTAAGCTGTAGCCATTAGGTCTTAAAGAGGCCCTGGTTCTTCCTCTGTAGCCTTTCTGGAGGGCTGAAGGTTGTGAATATTTGCCTGCATTCTGAGACCAAGGTTGAGGCATGATATGCCAGACTCAAAGAGGTGACAGTCAATTCCAGACAGAGCAAGACTTGACTGTGAGAAGTCAGGGTCTGGGAAGCATGGGACTTCAGGAAAACAGTTAGCCCTCTGGGAATGATGAGAATGTGAGAGAGGAAATAGGAAAGAAGGGGCAAACACTGGTGATAACACCCTTTCTGTCTCCTGTGGAAAGCACTTCAGCTCAGGAAACAGTTTCTGCAGTTACTCATTTAGGCTGTGGTGTTCTTTGGATTGTTATTTAAACTCTTTGAACTCTAGTTTCCTTATTTGTGAAGTGGGGGCATTTTTTTTTTGAGGCTGCTACTACAGCCAAGTTTAATTTTGAAATGCCTCACAATGTACGGGACCTGGGTAGTTTCTGAGGTTCCCAGCCAGTGGCATCATAGAAGTTGTAAAGGCAAGGAACATACCAGGAAAAGAGAGAAAGACTTTTTGTGTTTCATTGAGTTCTCTTTTGTTTTGCATCCATTCTGCCAAAGTTTCTCAGGCTAGGAGTACACTGTCTTGTGTACCATTCTAGAGAATCTCAGCTAGTGTACCACTGTTTGCTAGTGTCACTTGAAATAGAGGGGAAAGTGAGCTTGTATGCATTTCCTTCTGACTTGAGATGGACCTATAGGATATATGATCATAGGTAAGGAAACTGAGACTCAGTAATGAAGTAATATACCCAAAGTCACTTCATGTGAACATTCTAGATTCAGGTATGCTAAACCCGGGTGCCTTTGCTCTTTCTCCATTCTCATCACTAAAGGGAAACAAAGCTCTTTGCAGCACTTGGAAGTGATACTCAGAATATCATTAACTGAACTCGAGGTAAGGCTGAGGTAGGATAATGATGAACAGCCTGATGGAGACTGGGTTGTGGCTTCCAAGCCAATCTTTAGAGCTCGCTTGTGCTGGCTAACCCCCAGAACCAGGTGGCAACAACTTGGACTGAAATGAGCTAAAAAACTAACAGTGAGAAAGTATCTTTTCTTGGCTCAAGTTGACAGAGAACAAGCCAGGAATGAGGAACCAGGAAGTCACTGGGAGACGAGTTTGCTACTTGGATTTCTTCCTGAGATACTAATCAAATAAGGCTGCCTGATAATGGTTTCTCCCCCACCCCTCGGTGTGTGTGTGTGTGTGTGTGTGTGTGTGTGTGTGTCTGTGTGTGTTTAAAGCAAGCCTGATTAAGTCACATAAAACTGAAGATTTATACATTTTGCTTGTTGTGAATATGGTTATAGATGCTGAACACCTGCTTTGTCGAAGATATCTGCGGGTAGTGCACCTGTCCAGTGGGGATACTTTGTCAGGATGTATCAGCATCGTCTGCACTGATGTTGCCCATGGTATCTTTCTCAGAGTAGAGAGAGAGAAGCTAAATACCTCCAGGATATCTTGGGAATGACATTCAAGAAGCCACATCTGTCCTGGCTGAGCCCAGAGCTGAGCAAACACTTGGAGCACACTTTATTTATGTCAGCAATCTCTGTCAGCCCCACATCTGGGAATAAAGAATGAAACCCTGGCAAATTTAATTAAGGCTCATCACATAGATGAAATAGAGGTGCTCAACTAGGGAACTTGTAATGGCTAGAAAGTGCCCTTCTAAGCTGTGTCTAATGCACTGACTTCTTGGCATCTCTAAGAGAAAGCTCTCATCAGACACACCTCAGAGAGATGACACCTCTTAGAGGTTCAGGGACCACATCAAGGCTGGTGATGGATCCTTTCCTTGGGGGTGATTACAATACTTTAGTCCAATAGCTCTCCTATTCATACCATATTAAGGACTTAATAAGCATTGAAATGGTGTTGCTGGTAGCTTGAAAAGCCAATGCAAACCCAAGGGCTCTTAGAAATCATAATATCCCTGGGAAAATAAACGGCATAAAACTATAAACAAAATACACCTCACCCAGGCATTGATAACAGCCAAACTGGTATGACAGCCTGCCGGGAAAGAGGACTCATTCCTGGTTGTGACACTGGCAAGGTTTGGAGGGTAGGTCAGGAACCAGGGGAGAGAAGGAGAAAGAGAATGTGTTCTTGCTGAGACTTGCTGGAAGAACCTATGTAGGGCATGCCAAGCCCTTCTCTCATTAACTATTTGACTCTTCCTGCAGGCCCAAACATATTACCTGGGCAATTGCGAAATGAAAAGAGTTGTGGGACAACGAACACATTGTTAAATTGCAGAGTTGCACAGTTATTGCCTGGAGCACCAGGTTAAAGGAAACTGAACTGTGGGGTTGGTTGGCACTCTGTACACACAGCCCAGCCTAAGGTCCTGATCCTGAGAAACTTGCTGGGTTCCTGCCCTTTGATTCAGAGAAAGCAACTTTCCAGCTGGGACAAACTCCCTCCCCCACATAAAATAAAATAAAGTCAATAGCACATAAAAATACTTTGTACTTTTCTCAGTGCCTTTCATCTGCTGAGCTCAAAGGATGGTGAGGGTATTAACCCTGACTACACCCCTTGGTAGTAGGAGGAGAGTTTGTTCATCCCTCTGTTTTATGGATGAGACCTAAAGATATGGGGAGGTTAAACAGTTTGCCCAGGGTCACACAATCACCCAGTATGGGGCTGGGAAGAGACACCAAGTTTTTTAGATCCTAGTCTAGCTCCCCCTGCAGGATAAATGGATTGATACATTTGCTAAAGTGTTGGCTGAATGAATTGAAAAAGAAATTTGAAATAATTTTGTTGATGTAATCATATCCAAGTAGAGGACAATGAAGATAGAGGAAATGGTTGGAATTTCCAAAGTCATATATGTGGTTAGCTACAGAATAGAGTCTAGAATTTTGTTGGTGGCGTTTCTGAATGTTTGTGTTTATACATGCGTGCAAGAGCTTTGCCATGTGGTTCTATCCCCATCTGGGCACATAATTTTGGTGCCTGAATTTCAGTTGAAGGTGACTTCACTGTGGGATTCTTTGTGGGCACCACTCTGTGACCATAGGATCTTAGCAAATTAGAGTGCCTAGCATTTTAGTTGGAAATTGAAATATGCTTGACATGCTACCATAGGTTTTCTGCTCTCTGCATTGTTATCAATTCGTAGCACTCTGTTTAAGATGGAGAGCATGCAAGGAATCTCAGCTAGTCATCCATGTATTGCTCTAGCTCTGCCATTTGCCTTACACTCGGGCACCGTTCCCTATGTTATCTGTTCCTTGACCTCATTCTCCATTACCCAATCACTACAGGCCATATTTCCTCATCGATGGTACCTGGCTACCTTTTGTGCTCTATTCTTCCTTTCTCCACCAGAACTTTTATTTGAATTGGATCATACAATCTAATAGTCATTTTGAGTTTCATATGTGAGCCCCTAAGAAACAGATGAAGACAAGGTGAGATGATTTGGTCAAGGTCTCACTGTAAGGGAGCACTTAGAAGAAAAGCTCTTTAAACTGAGATTCTATTTTGTCTCTTCTGACATTTTTTCCCCACCATCTCCTTTTTCCATGGGACCTAGATGGTTAAAATTACTTACGACACTGTGGTTAGCTTGAAAGGCAATTAATCAGAACCAATTATTCTAGGGATGAGCTATGATTTTGTTGTGTCTGTTTCTATATCCGCATATGTAAGTAAGTGCATCCATTGCATATATCCACAGATTCTTTTATCTAATATAATACAACCCTAAATCCATCATGTTATACAGAAGTGTTTAAGTGGAGTCCTCAGGAGTGAATAAGCCTTGGAAACTTCATTTTTTATTTAGTTTCTTTTTGGATTGCTATGATAGACGAGCTGACAAAGGCAAATTAAGGGAGGAGGAAGTTGCTTCGGTTCATGGTTTAGAAGTACACAGTGTATCTATAGTGTCAAGCAGCTGCATGGTAGTAGAATTAGGTACTTGGAACTTTGCCTTCTTATATATTTTTGACATACAAAACAAGGTCAAGCAGGAAGCAGGGATACATTACACATCCCCAAGCATTGCCCTCTGCAGTCCATTTTTTTTTTCTCCCAGTAAGTCTATACCTTCTAAAGGATCTACAACATCTCAAAACAGCACCACCATCTGGAAGCCAAGTGTTAAAACAATAAGCCTATACGGAGACATTTCACACTCCAGTCACAGCATTTGGGAAGGTTCTCTTCTCCTATAAGATTTCAATATGGTTTTCGAATTCTTCTGAGGTTAAGAATCACTTGGCTGGGGAGTGGAGGTGTATTTTTTTCGAATCCCAATAGTTGCATCCAAGCTCTTTGAACACACATATAACAAGTAAATAATGCCTTCAAGACAGTCTATACAACACAAAACCTCTAGGTTTAATTACTTGTGTTGTATTTTGCATACTCATATTAGCTCAGGGTTATGCAAAAGCGTGTAAATAAAGTGAAGGCCGTTATTGAGTTTTATACTGAAAGTGAAAAACAGAAAGGTCACATGAGAAACATATCATGATGTCATAAAGTAAAAAAAAAAAATTGCAAGCAAAACATTATAGACTGTAGACCACCTGTATAACATGCTTATTAGAAATGTATTTCTTGTTCACATGAGATGGGTGAGGATATGGGAAGACAAAATTCTGGTATGGTTGACATTTGGTTCTAAGATTGCCATTGGTAGCTGTACCAATCTTGACTACAAAGAGAAAAGAAGACGATAAAACATGTTGGAGATGAACATGGTCTAGACCAGGAAGCTATGTTTGTACTAGTCTGAAAGTGATATAATCATGGCTTAGCTATTAGAAAGGCCCGGAAATTGAATCCATTTATATTCTAGTGAAGAGAAGAATAAATTTGTTCTTAGCCCAGGTAACTGATGCTATCTCAATGTAATACCTATGCAGGCAGCTCCATGTTTAGTCTTTCACTCACTCATGTATTCATCCAGCCATTTCCTACTAACATTACCAATTGTTTTCAGAATGTATGATGTGTTAAACACGGTAGTTACTTGACAGAAATAAAATCTGAGCAGTCCATCCCCTCAGTTTGTTTACAGACTAATACTGAAACAGAATTCAAATATTCATATAAATTAACCCACAACTACATTTTTGAACAAAGAGATTGAGACCAAGGCTTAGGACTTAGCCTAGATAGATCAGGGTTAATTTCTCTGGAGACAGCACAAGGAAGTACTATAAAGAGAATGTCAAGAAAGAAACTTCCCCATTGAGTCTTAAATAAAATTGTATCTAATACTCAAAGAAGTTTCTGTATTCAAACAGGAAGAGAGAGGCTGAATAGATAATTTAATTGAGTCTGGAAATCAACACGTCTAGAGTAACGCTAACTGCCTACCTCACTCTGTATCAGCAGTGAGGTCCTCCAGATCTGAACAATCCTTCTGAACCATAACCGGACAAGCAACATTAACTATATACCTGAGCATGATATCGCTAGACCCCACCTTTGGTATATAAATGCCTCAGCTCTGCCTTCAGTACAGATGCTATGCTGAGGTAGATGAGGGTCCTTTGGCACAGTGATGGTTAATCTAATACATCACTGGCTAGCCTGGAGCTATTCTAATCTCTGACTTAATAGAGCCAGCATTCAGTTTGCTTCTATGTACACACAGCTTTTCCATGACTATGGAGGCCAGGTTGTGCCAACATCTACTGAACTTTACAGTGTTGTGTCTTATGTGAAGAAATACTTTGCAATAATAGGGGATGGGAAGTCTGGCACCATGCAAGTGAAAAACAAGCATGAGAAAAAGAGGGAGGTGGATAGTCATTTATTTGTATGATAATGAGCAGGTTGGACCTTTTTTGTTTTTTTAAAAATGCTTCTGATTTCTCATGGCTAATAACCTGCATATAACAGAGTTCTTTGGCCCTATGTACTGTTTACAGTGAGGTGTGATCTCATCTCAGCTATACTTTACATACACACACACACACACACACACACACACACACACACACACACACGTTTGTCTTGCCAAGAAAGATATTAATGAGGTGTCATTTCTTCTCCTATTGCTTATATGGAACTGCTTGGTCCAAATGAGATTTCTGAAGACTTTGCAGTGTAGGCTGGAGAAGAATGACCCACATAAGCTGTTTTCTGGCACAACTTCTCTGGTGGGAATGACAAAGTTTATTTAAAAAGTACACTGGGTTAGGCTCCCTTTTCTATAGATAGATTTAACTTCAAGCAGTGGAGTATTCAATTCCTTTAACTCACTCTGTCCATAATTACCCCAGTTAGAGTGTGTTTGTAAGTGGGGCTTGTGAAGTATACTGAGCAAGCATGGGGTGGAGAAGGAGGACCTTGATAAGGGTGAGTGCATAGTAGCTGTGTTGGAAACACTGGATAAAGTCATGATCCCATGAACTGTGGCTTCCATTATCTTGGTATGTAGCTGCCCATCCTTGGGCAGTGACTTGAGGTCTTTTCTTCTCCAAAGCACCTTTCTAGGGTAGCTTCCCAGCCTAACTTTATTCACATGTAGTTTGGGAGACACATGCAAAGCAGTGCAATAATCTCAATGAAAAGATAGGTTTGAAATGTTCAAAGTTTGGTGCTCATGGAGGGTAAAACCTGTAGTTACTATCATTTAAAACATTCACTGTATGCTATGATAAATTTCCTTCTGAGACATATGACAGCCAGTCTCCTCTCACTCTGTTTCCAGCTTTCTCCCTGTCCCTCGCATTCATGCCTCTATCCTCTTATGTTCTAATTACCTAATAGCTACAGAGGCTAGGCTAGGGAAGGGGTCCCTCAGAGCAACTGGTAGAAATGTGTTATAGCTACAGGGGCCTGTGCTGGGGAAGGGATCCCTGGAGTAGCCTATAGTACCACTTTATCACTGCTGTTGGTCATAAGGTTGCTTTCTTCCTTCTTGAGGGCTGGGTTTTCATCAGTGTCCTAGGTGCACATACATTGTCCTTGGGCATCACAGTACTCTGACTTTACTTCTTTTTAAAAATTATTTATTTATTATTTTCTCACATATTATATTCAGACCAAAGTTTCTCCTCTCTCCCCTTCTCTAGTCTCTCCCTCTCCCTCCTCTTATGAAGATCTATTCCTCTTCCATTTCCCTTTAGAAAAGAGTAGCCCTCTCAGGGATATCAACCTAACATGGCAGAAAATGTTGTAATAAGTCTAGGCACATACCCTCCTATAAAGGCTGGATGAGGCAAGCCAGTAGAAGAGAAAGGTCTCAAAAACAAGCAGAAGGGTCAAAGACAACCCCCATTCCCACTGTTAGGAGTCCAACAATAATATAAAGCTATATAACAAAATATATATACACACACACATATATGCATAAGACTTAGATCAGACCCACACAGTCTCTCTGATAGTTGGTTCAGTCTCTATGACTCTCTATGAGCTCTGACTAGCTGATTCTGTGAGCCATGTTCTTGTTTCCCTGACTCCTACAATCCTTTCTCTCCTTCTACAGAAGTATTCCCTAAGCTCTGCTTAATGTTTGGTTATGGGTCTCTGCATCTGCTTCTATCAGTTGCTGGATGGAGCCTCTGTGATGATGATTTCGTTAGGCTCCAGCCTGAGAGCATAGCAGAATATCATAGGAACCATTATTTCATTGACTTTTTGTTTTGCCAGTTGTGTTGGAGTCTATCCCAGGTCTCTGGGCTTTCTAGCCTCTGGTTGCTAGCCCTCCAGGGAATGCCAGGCATGAGCTTCCTTTCATAGTGAACTGGTCATTGTTTGGCCACTCCCACAAGATCTGCACTACCTTTATCTTAGCACATCTTGAAGGACAAATTTTAGGTCAAAGGTTTTGTGGCTGGGCTGATGTCTCAATCCCTTCACAGGAAGCCTTGACTGGTTACAGAGGATTGCCAGTTCAGGATCCACATGCCCCATTACTAGGGGGCTTCACTGGGGTCACACTAGATTTCAGGGAGTTTGCATTACACTAGGTTTCTACCTTGGCTCTGAAAAGCCCCTCAGTTGCAGTTATGTCTCTCAGTATGTTCTTCATCCACCACCTGAATGTTGTTTCCTTCTGTTTCCATCCCCTCCGCAGTTAACCTGCAAAATCTATTCTATTTTTCTTTCTCAGGGAGATCCATGTGTTCCCCCACCTTGAGCCATGACTTTCATATAAGGAATTGTCTGGTAGGTGTTTGTTGGGCTTTCTTATGGGTATGTTTAAAATATAGAGGCTGCAGTGGTGACAGGTGATAAGGATCAATTTTCTCTGAGTGGGAAGTGGTCTGGGGTAGCTTCAAGAATCATATCTTAAAGAAAGAACAGACTAAAGAGAAGGGCACCAGTGCTCAACAGTCTCATAAACCCACTGTTTCAGGAAGTGAGTGGAGATGTGGAGGTAGGTCAGTCAACAAACAGGTACTTTTTGTGTACCAGGCACTAAAATAAGCATGTAGAAAATGATACAATATTTTCCTGTCCTTGAAGCCCATAGAACCTATTAGACAAAAAACAGAGAAGCCAACAGTGTTCCCTAACATGATACCCAAGCCATTAATTATCTGTGAAAAATGTATGTTGGACAGAGGAGGATATAGAGGAGAAAAATATGCAGGGAATTTTTCTGTTATAGGAAAACTTTATCGATGCTATGGATACTTGGCCTTGAAGAATTGGTGAGAGTTCTGTATGGGAGGGTAATAGACTGTCAAGGAGTGTCAGGCAAAGAAAATGTTATGAGAGGGGGTAGGGAAATGAATCAGTGGGTAAAACATTTAATTGGGCAAGTTCACAAAGATTCAAGTTTAGATCCCAGTACTAGTATGAATGTTAGCTGGTTGGAGCTGTCTGTTTGTTAGGTTATCCCAACAGTGTTGGTGGTAGACACAGGGTAACCTCAAGGCAAGCTGGCTGTCTAGATGAGCTGAATCAGTGAGCTGTGGGTTCAACTGAAAGAAACTCCTTTGATATATAAAGAGGGGAGTGGTCAAGGAAGACACTTCTGACTGTTATAATCACACACACACATATAAACACACAGGCATGCAACACACACACACACACACACACACACACACACAGAGGTGGGTGTAGGGGGCAGAGATAGGATGTGAGAGAAAGGGAAACTGTAAGAGGGTTTTTAGGAATGAATATAGCTTGACTTATGTGTCCAAAATGGTAATTAACATATGATGGCTCTTTTAAGGTTTTGAGTAAACGAAGGAAACAATAAATGAATGGTGTTGGTGGTGGGAGAGCTAAAAGCAAACTGTGAATGCTGTGGTATTGAAGACAATGGGGAACCCATCGTAATTTTAGAACAAGGGAAAAATGTGATCAGATACATTGACTAGCGATGTGAACCTCACCCGTGTATGGAGAAGGTAGAAGCACAAATGGTGCTCTTTGCAATGACTTAGAAACAAGAGGCAGTGGAGTCCAGGATGAGGCTTAGGCTGTGAGAGATGCTTTTGATACCTGGGAGAATCCCAAGGAGAGTGTAGAAGGGCGGAGGGAGGGTGGAAGACAGTCACAGGCAGTACTTGAGCTCATTAAGCTGTGGTTGATGACCACAGCCTGTAGCATTTGACCATTGACCCGGTGACTTATAGACATTCATGAGAAATGAAAATGTAGACAGGCCTCTTCCCCAGTCATTGGTCAACATTTACCGATTAAACAGGGAGCCTTCTCTGGGGATGGAGATTTTAAAAAGAGGCAAAATTAGTGTGTTAAAATATACTGAAAGGTTTGTGTCCATGCCTCTGTGTGTTTTAAGACTGGAGCATTTAAGAGAGCCTTTTTTTTTTGGCAGAAGTGCAGGGACAGGAGAATGAAGCCTCCCTTTAGCAGAACTCAGTATGGGGGGGGGGGGGTGTTCATACAAAGGGAGGTAAGGTTTGTCCAGGAGAGTATGGCTTTCTTTCTCACTGGGTTTACCCATCCAGCTTGGAAGGTTTTATAACAGAAGGACTAATAGCAGATGGAGGGTTTTGTGGCACCAGAAGTCAGCAATACTTAGCTGCAGGCCTCCGATCTTGCTGGTACATTTACTTTCTGCATATGTTGGCAGCCACAAGCCACGTGATTCTCGCTTCAGTGGTTTAATCAATGACTTTATTTATGCCTTTAATATCCTATTTAGCAGATCACTTTCATCTTACATCTTGTCCTGTGAAATATCCTGAAGCTAACATTGGACTCTAGCCTTGTATTTGCACCTCAGGTTCCTGTTGACAGTGCCTATGACTATGCTATGAGCTGAGTCCTTTGGAGATCATGTCAAGCTGCCATGGGTGAAATTTTTGACCCTGTCCATTCTCTCGCCAACAAGACTCTTTAGAATTATTTCTCCTATCTATGCTCCTGTAAGACCTGGGCTAATTCACCAAGCACTCAGAGACCAGGAAGAAAGCTTTTATGGTGAAAAAAAAAGTGGGCTTTGAGTTAACAACCTGGCTGGGTGCTACTTGAAAGTATTCTGACATCAGAAAATCACTGTGTTTTATAATGACAGTGAGTTTTTTTCATAGATTGTTTGATGAGAGTGGGATATTTAAATAATGAAACTGTAGGAAAGGTCTCATGCAGTGTCTGGAACTTAATGGATCCTTAACAAGCACTGACTATTACTCATTTTTGTTTGTTTTAATTATAAGAGCTTGAGGCAAGCAAAAGCCTGAGTTTTCATGGAAGGCTTCTTGTAGGGGACAGAGTGTGTCTTGAACCTTGACTCCTATGAGGTAAGGAATGCCTGGGATGGGTTGTAAAGGGATGTATAGCCACTGGTTTTAAGGCCCTATCTGGATCTTGGGTTGAAGGCCATGGATGCTGAGAGCTGATGCGTGATGCTGCTCTACTCCTCTTCCCAGAGAATGACTTGTGCTCTCAGACTCTTGCAGTTTAAGATGCCTTGTGATGAGATTTGAGGGGCTGAGCCTTCTCCAAGGTGACCGCCCTTTCTTTGTTTATCCTGTGTCTTCCATTGATAGGTTTCGTTTCATCTTCTATCTTTCGACTCAGATGGTACAGTCTAGGGCCTTAAAATGTGGGCGCTTTGTGTGCTTTATAGTGCTTAAACTCTCTCCTTTCACTTCCGCTTGCCTTCCCTCTTTGTCTTTCTTAGAATCCTGTGTTTTCAAGTATCAACACTGAATTCTAATTTTGCCACATATAAAACAATAGGCATGTTTGTGAATACATTACTTCTTTTCTCTGTGAAAAAAAAAAAACCAAAAAACCCAAAGTATCCTTTTCCCTTTCTTACAGGAATCTCAGAAAACTTCCTTTAGTAGTATATAACAAGGTACAGGTATTGATTCTGCCCTCCAAATTAAAGTTTAATAAATTTCTTTCTTAGTAAATTAAAAATGTGTATTTCATGTCACACATGCTCATGATCAGATACATATATGTATATGTGTATATATACATATATGTATATATACATGTATATATATACAGTATATGTGTGTGTGTGTGTGTGTGTGTGTGTGTGTGTGTGTGTGTATAATTAGAAAGGAATAGAGGGTGAATTTGAGGGTCCAGGCAGGGAGCTCCATGCTTGCTTACACTAGTGGCTTACCCTGGAATGCAGCACTCACCCATCTAACCTTTCTGAAAAATGCTTCACAGCCATGCCCTGCACAGCCTTTCTCCCACTTAGTACATTGCCTAAGCCTGTGCACTCTTCTTTTTTTGTTCATCACAATACCCAGGACGGTGCCTGCACATAGCAGAAACCCCATTCAAATTTCTCATCAGCACCCATACAAAGTGGTGTCAAATTCCAGAAAACCTGTTCCATTCCTTTGGTTAAAACCCCCCAAGGAATCACATTCTGCAGCAGTTACTAACAGAACTGCCCCACCTGTGAATGGAATGGGGTGGACCAGCCAGGGGAAGAACCAAGCAACCATTGAGCCAAGAAAATGGTGGCATTGACTCGAAAATAATAATGGAAAATAACTGTAATTTGTGTTAATTTATAGAAACAAAGCACATTTTATAAGCAGGACCCGCCCCACCCCCATATTGGTCATTGCTGTGTCCTTTATGGATAAAGAAGTCCTTGATTTTACATCCAATGGTCATCAGAAATACCAGTGAATGAGTGAAGGGGTAGTGTGTGTGTACATGTGTTTGAATATCTGTGTGTATATTTGTGTGTGTGAGTGCATGTGTGTGAGTACATGTGTTTGAGTATCTGCGTGTATGTTTGTGTGTGTGAATATGTGTTGTGTAAGGAGGAGTTGATACACAAGGCAGAAACTTATTATATACAGTATGTTACTGACTCCAAACAATAACATACTAAGCCACGTTTCCTCACTATTTCCATTTTCAGACAGAGAAATTACAATAGCAATGTTAAATCCCTAAACCAAGAAACACAATAAGGTCTGCTGTTTCTGCACATCACACTACATACAAAATACCTCATTTTGCTTTTATCAAATAGCCAAAGGGGTGGGGGCTGGAGTTCAACCTTCATTACGTTTAGAACCAAGCCTGTCAGGGTTCACATGGCTCCAAAAGAGGGCATGGTTTCATAGTGCACAGTACACCCTCCAGTTTTCTATTTGTGACACAGAAGTGATGAAGACTGCTTCTTCTCTAGGAGACTATGAGATTTAATTAGGGAAGTGGTTATAAAAACATGTCAAAGTTCAAATGTGCTTTTCCTTGTCAGGGCCCATGACTATGTTTCCAAATAGGATATCTTAGCTTTTAAAGCCATTTGCCTGGGATGAGCTTGAAAATCCCCTAAAGAGAACAATAGGGAGAGTTAGTGGTTGAGGCCAAACATGGCCCATATGGTTTCGCAGTGATTCCATAAGTAAAGAGAACAAGAAATCTAACTTGTTAGCGTTCAAGTGTGGGAACAGTAAGAGTTTGCTCTGTGATGATTTTAGCATTCAGGAATGTTGGCACCTTCTCTTCCTGACTTTGCATTAGGAAACCAGGGTTTGTTGAGTAACAGGATGTACGTTCTTGCCATTTTCAGTTTCTTTGGGGGTTCATTTTGGGAAATCTTCTTTCAAGCAAGAGCTTCAGTGTTAGACTCAAAAAGCCCTTTAACCTCAGGGCTGCTGCCTCCAACATGGACTAAAGGTCCTGGTGGAGTAAGAGTTGGATGCCGTTCCTCATGTTGAGAGTCATTGTTTGCAAATGTGCTCCCCAATGAAAAAGGATTAGATCCTGGACAGTAGGGAACATTATGTTCATATTGCAAAATCTTGATACGATCTAGTATGGGCTGATGGGGATTTGATAAGCCAATCTTCTTGGCTGCAAATGTCATCACTGAGCTCTATTTATTGCTATAACCCACCCCACGTTTGTTCTTCACAGTACAAGGCAAGACTTAGAGGAATCCCTTTGGCTCTGTCAGAATTACCATAGGGCTATGGGAAGACACCAAGGCTCCATGCCATAAATTAATTTTGATCATATGATATGTTACTTGCATTCCCTGCTGCAATTCTGCAGCTCAATGTTTTTCCTTTGAAAACTGGAACCATCCTTCATGCTTCTTTTTTTTTGTTTGTTTGATTTTTTGTTTGTTTGTTTGTTTGTTTGTTTGAATTAGTTGGGAATTTAATGATTGTCATTACCCACTGACTTCCAGAGAGGTTTGAAGAAATGTCTCCATGGGAGACAATCTTACATAGTGACTATGACACAAATTTCTATTCTGTATGTTTTCATAAAAGTTAGTTAACTTGTTAAAATCTCAGTCTCTTCCACTGAACAAGATAGATAAAAGTGGC
The DNA here is from genome assembly GCF_011762505.2 of Arvicanthis niloticus. Classification (NCBI taxonomy): domain Eukaryota; kingdom Metazoa; phylum Chordata; class Mammalia; order Rodentia; family Muridae; genus Arvicanthis; species Arvicanthis niloticus. The sequence goes on along the minus strand of NC_047670.1, from coordinate 38,025,178 downwards.
AATGCCTATTCCATGCATTAAAAATTAAAGGCTATAATCCCTGTGTTGAAGAATTTAGCACAAAAATCTAGTGCATTGTAAAATCAGTAAATACTACATATGGTTATTATCTTCATTGTGTGGCGAATGGTTAGAAAAACATCATAAATTGTTATATGCATGAGAAAAGTATTACTATCTCTCTAACATTTTCTCTTTTGTTGACCAAAAGGAATTCTAAGGCTTACAAATTATTCTTTGGAAAAATGAATTATTCACCAGGTTACTGGTCTCAGCACATTTCATCTTCAGCAAGAAAAAGAATAGTGAAGAATCTGCTGGCTCATCCTTGGCCTACTATATAGACCACATCTGAGGATGTTCAGCACAGCAAGTAACTGGCTGCAGTTGGTTTTTTTTTTTTTTTTTTTTTTTTTTTTTTTTTTCTAGGTCAGTGTTTTTTCACAGATTAGAATCCATAGGAAAAAGATACCTGGGGAATGAATTTCTATATAAGGAGCTTCTTACTGAGTTTTTTTTTTTTTTATAACTCTTAATATATGTATATCCAGAAATAGGTATAAAACACCCTGGGAGACATAAAATACAGGAGTAGTCACTTCTTCAATGGAAAATAATATGTACAAATAAGATATACAATAATTACCAGATAACTGGACTTTCTATTTTGGGTGGTATTTTGACACCTGGGGAAGGAAATTAATAGACAGAGCAGCACTGTCACCACTGTCGAGATGTAAAGTATATATCCTGAGCTATACACCTTGAAGTTCTTATGGATATGTCTGAGGAGAAGGTCAAGACTTTGCATTTCTCTGTAATTACTCTATATATGATTCCAAGAAACACTGGAAGGAAAAATAGTGGAATCAGAACTGAATAGGGACCAATGGTTAACAATTGACACGTAATCCTTGGCCTCAATTCCATTTCCACTAGGTTAATCAGACCCTGTTTTGTAGACCTTATTTTTGAACTGACTTGACTTTTTCTTTCTATCAGACTCTCTGAGCTAATCAGAAGGAGATGTGATGGTAGAACCAGGTGGCTGGAACACAGAGATGGGAAAAAACAGAGATCCCTAATTAGAATACAGAAAATAATTTAAAGAATGTAAAACAAGACTGAATTCTTGGAACAGAAAGGAAGCGAGTCTTCATGTAATGAATGTGCAGTTATTGAAGCATGAAAGCTTGACATAAAAGCCATTTTATTTGACTCACTTATAATTTTTTAAGATATGGTCTGCTTAAAATATGACACAAAGACATATTTACTCAAAGAGAAGAGGATGAAGTATCTCCTCACATAATCCAGAAAGCTGTCTGTTTATAAGTATGGAGATAGTTTCCAAGATGGCTATTATCCACACTGCTACTTACTTCAAATCTAGGCTGACACTAGTGCTTGGTTAGCTAATAGAATATGGCAGAAATGATGTTATGGGACTTCCAAAAGAAGGTCAGAAAAAGCATATACTTGAATCTCTTTGAATATTCAGTCCTTGATGTCCTGTAGCTCACTTGCCACGTGGGAAGAAACCTATGTGACATGGACATGACAAGTTATGTTCTGATGGCTGACATTCCCAGCTGAATTCTTAGCCATTAGCCAAGATGAACTGTTTCATATGAAAGATATTTTGTCCATTATGGTTTTAATGCTAGTATTTCCATACCTATAGGTGTGATAGCATCATAGCCAATACAACCAGGGCCAGAAAAGTGACCTAAATAAATCCCTGAATTTTAAAGAAACAATCAAAACTGTTTGATTCTAAACAAACAATTGTGTGTTCTAAGATATTAAGTTTTGATGTGGTTCATTATGTAGCAATGGATAATTGAGAACATGTTTCATATCCTACATTTATTACTAATAGTGTAGGCAAACACCCATCCATCCATCCATCCATCCATCCATCCATCCCTCCCTCCATCCATTCCACTGTCTATCATCATTCTACCCATGATCTCATCCATTCAACTATGCTTTCAACATGTACCATGCACATTTGGCGACAAGCTGATCCTTTCATGAAACAAATACTTACCTAGAATGTTTTGTTATCAGATACTAGTTAAGGCATTCTAGGCTAATAGAGAAATTAGTTTTAAAACATGTAAGAATAAAATGGATATGATACCTGTTCACATTCCTTTGGGAAAAGATGGAAAACAATGTGCAAAACCTAATATGTAAGTAATAAAATTTATAAAAATGTGCTGCATGACTATAGAGATATTGGCATGTTCACTTATTACCTTCCTGCTCATGATATACAGGTTATGGAAGCAGCCTGGATGTCTATCCCAAGATTATTGGGTAAAAAGAATATCTGAGTGGTATATATAAACAGCTAACTTTTATTTATTTGCAAGGAAGAATGGAATCGTAAAATATATAGGAAAATATGATATTATATGGGAATCATTGTGTTTAAAAATTAACACAGAGTAACAAAAGTAATTATCACCTGTTTTCTCTCACATGTTGAATTCAATTAAAAAAAACATGAACATAAAATAGAGCCTAACAGTGAGATAAGAAAGAGTAATTAGGAAGATTGAATATAAGCAATTTACTTTTTAATGACTATATGCATGTATGGAAATGTCATTATAAAATGTATTACCTTAATAACAATTAAAGTATAATTAATATATGCCTAGTAAATTCAGTGTACTGTACTATAAAGAAAGTAGAACATTGTTATTTGATGACCATTGCATGAGGTTCCCAAATGTGACTTCTGTTCAAAGGTTTGCTATGGAAGTGATCCCTATGAAAGGGGACATTTGCATGAATACTTTCATGGCTAGAAGATAGTACAGGAATCATTAAGGCAGAATAGAACTTCCCTAAAAGAAAGCACAGATAGAGGGCCTGGAATTGGAATAAACTTGGCATAGAACAGGGACTACACACAGATCAGAATGGTTAGAACATTTGCAAAAGAGAAAGAACAGTAAAATCGAGAATAGACAGGAAGTGGGAAAGATTATGGTGGCCATTATGGATTTTGATTTAATTAAAAATCCTGGGGAAAACAATTTTATATTGGTAATCAAAAGGGGGGTATGAATCAAATGCATTTTGATGACTGCTACTGCTACCATTTGAAGAATGAACCGTAGAAGAGAAGGTCTGAGGCAGGACAAAGAGCACAGATGTGATGGTGACAGGCACTGATGGGCAGCAGTGGAGGTGAGGAGAGAAGCTCCTGTTCAGAATGTGTCTTGGCCACAGCCAGCAGAGCTTGATGACACTTGGGTGTTGAGTGTTAGGAAAACAGAAGAATTAGAACTACCTCTGAGATTTATAGTGTAGTATTGGGGGCATATAGCTCAGTGGGAAAACACTTGCCTTTCCTCATACATAGCATGGATGAGACCTTAAGTTTGACCCCCAGAATCATAAAAGGGAACAAAAAAAAGAGTCCTAAATTTATGACCTATGCAACTGGGTGAATGGTGATATCATTAAATTTTATAAGGCAAACTGGAAGGGAGCAAGTGTGAAGTGAAGGTGGGAAAGTCCCCTGTGGGATGTAGTAATAAGTACAAGTAATTACTAGGCAGCTATGGGAGTGTTTGTTTTCTCAAGCCAGGGATCAAGGGAGAAGTCAGAAGTACTGTAGAGAACATGAGAATTTTTACTTGAAGCCACTGATACATGTCCTAAAGACACGTAGAGTGAAAGGAAAGCTGAGATAATTGCTGTAGTTAGTAGCTATGAACAAGAAGGGATCCACTGAAGGAAAATTAGAAGAGGCAGCCATGTCAGCAAGAATAGAACCAGAGGAGCCTGTGGTTTCAGAGCCAAGAAAAGACGGTCTTTCTAGGGAAAGGTGGGCAATTATGAAGTGATGTTTGAGCATGAGTACAATGGATACTCACTAGACTGGGCAAGATGAAAGATGCTGGTAAGGTTGACAAAAGTAGTTTTAGCAGATGGTGAAGACAAATGTTCATTTGATAGGTCAAAAGAGAAAATGGAGAACCATTGGAGACAGATACTACAGTTAATGTTTTTAATGTAATGAGTTTGTGAGGTGGGAAAAAAGGGGGGAAGGTTTTAGGGAAAGACATTTAGGGAATGATAGTTTTGAAGATGGGAGACTATATTTGTTTGTTGGCATATTATACATTGATGGGAATCATCAATTGCAAGGGGGAAGTTATAGAAAAGCAAAGCCAGATAATTTCAAATAAATAATCCTTCAGTAAGTTAGAGGCAGTGAAGACCCACTTATAAATTATGTGCTGTTGGAGCTAGGGACAGGGTATGTTTGTTCATGGATATGCACAGATAGGAAAGCAGAATGCCCAGAATAGAAACAGGTAAACAGAACGTTTTTTAATAAGAAGAATGAGTAGTGTTTGTCTGATTTAATCTTTTATCTCTGTGTACTCATGTCTTCATAGAAGAGCCCAGATACGTTACAAAGAAAATAGTATAAAAGTAATTAAAGATTAATTCACATGAATTTCAGACAGAGGGAACATAAAAATTCGAAAAGGGGATGGAGAAAGTAGATTTTTGATTTTTCAGATTTCAAACCATTGTTAGATTGCAAGGGCCTTAAAATAACTATATCTATAGGCTAGTGATTTTTCTCTGTCTCCCCACACATCCAAGTGTACCTTACACATATACACTTCTGCATGCATGAATGAAAATGATCCCAAAAGAACAAGTCACAGCCAGTATGAGCCAAGTGAGATCTTATCAGTGTGAAATCTCTGAGCAGATGAAAGATAAGATTTCCACATCAAAAATTTGGTTTGCATAATAATAGGAAACATCACATCTGAGAACTGATAGAAATAGCTTCTGTGACCCCAGAAGTCCGCACTTGCTCTATTCAGCCTGTGCCAATTATAGTATCTCAAAATCCGGGCCTGATTGGTCCAGGACTTAGCCAATAACCTAAGCCAGGTCAATCAGCATCAGCATTTTACACTGTGGTTATTTTGAGTAAGAGTTGAAGAGAGAGGTTTTTTTTTATCCAAGAATGTTCTGCGGGTGGGCCAATAGCCATGGTCTTTGCTCCTTGAGATAAACTAATCTCTGCCGAAAAGTATTAACATATTGGTAAAACGATGGTTAGAAGATCAAAGGACAGAGAGCTCTCATAGTGTTTTTGTTTTGTTCATTTTTTCCTGCCTTAAAGACATCACAGAGCAGAGATGCACCTGCCAAAATTGTTTCACAGAAGCCAACAGTTTTTTTTTTCCATTAAAAAAAAAAAAAACCTAAATCTAGTTGGGGTTTTGTTTCTGAAATCTGAAAGGCTCTCAACTGATAGTACATCTATGAATATACAACCCTTTCTATACATCAGAACTCTCAGCAGCCCAAAACCTCAACTCTCTTTGCCTAGAGGAAGGGTTGAGACATGAGTGCAGATTAGTTATCACCCAAGCCTAACAGTTCAATGTGAGTTTATCGGGATTCTTAGCTTTTATGAATTTTTGTTTTACATCCTCTTTCTGGGTTTAGTATCTGGGGCTGTAGCCTTTCCTAGAGATGAAATTGAGATTTCTGGGTAGGATATAGTTCCTGCTCTCTTTTATGGAACTGTCTTATGAACACAAGGAAAGTTATATAGTCTTTTCTAGAAGCCCATGGGAATGAACTATTTGAGCCCTTTTCAGTTCTTGTTGGCTGGATTGAAAGTTGTTGTCTTCCTGAAAACTAAGGCTGTGACTGAGACAAGAGCACCAGTAACAGTCCAATGCCATCAGACACATTAACTCCATTTCGTGTATTTTCTTCATCATGTTCAGAAGCGGACAGAGGACACAGTAGCTAGCAGAATATATAATGTGGGGAAAGACACACGTCAAGTCACTATTAGTCCTTTAGGAATAATGTAGCACACTGCCATGGTCAGTGGCTTAAACACAAGCATAGTTTACAGAAAAGGAACGAAGTTTGATATGAAGGTGCCAGCAGAGTTGGGTTGTGGTGGACACTCTCTTTTGGCTTACAGACTGCTCACTTTTCTTTCTAGCCTCATAATGTGGAAAAGCAGTTGTTTTTATAAAGGTCTCAACTTTATTACAATAGCCCTGTGTTTTTATGACCTAATTAGTCACTGCCCAAAGACCCCTATCGCCTAATTACAGAACAGTGAGTCTTAGGATTTCAACATGAAATTCAAGGAGATGTAAACATTTACTCATGATGCTTGGCTTCAGTGCCTGAGTGTGTGTGGGTTGCTTTCTCTAGGGCAAAGGTCAATGTGGGGCCTGAAGCTATATTCAGGCTATATTCAGTCACACTCAGGGTCCTTTAGGAGTTCTACATGAGCCAACTGTTTGGGACGCATGTTGGTTCCAGGCAGTTCTTCTCCTTCATTCTGATGTTAACCTCTGATTTCAGTCTGTTCTAATATATGCAAGACAAACTTTATGTATAACAGTTGGGAGTGTTCCTTAATGATTAGAAAAGGTAAGCGCTACTTTTCAAACATAAAACTGAAACCACTGCCCTCTCTAAAATGTGGTTAGTTTATCTCAGGAGCCACGATATGGTGGCTCAGGTGAGTCTTGACATAATTTTTCTGAAATTCACTCATTTCATTATAGCTTCTGGTTTTCCTAGGTCAAATATAGAATCATCCACTCTCTGTTGTGTACTCCATCATCTTGACAAAGTTTATTTTTGAGTCATTCATAATGTCTGAGTAGGTTTTCTGCATTTACTTTGGGGATAGTCTCCTGCATCGCCTCAGCCCTTTGTGAATTCTGTCTGGCTGATTTCTGTTCACCTTCCATAATTGTTGCTTATGCTTACACTTGGCTCTGGAGTCTCCTTTAGCACTTTGGGCCAGGTCATATGTTTTCTCTGGGTTCCAATAAATACTTGTTTTGTTTTATTATAATTACATTATCATGGAGTTCTCTCCAATAGTAAATTTAGCTTATAAGAAGAGAAATTAAGTTACCTTCTCTGGATGGTCTATGCCCTGTGTATCTTAGACACAGACAGGCTTTGGTGTCAGTTTATTGATTGATTCTTTCTGAGGTTACAACATCAAACTGTGGGAAGAGACATTCATGGGTGTTCCTACTCAGTCATGCTGGGAATAGATAACTCATAGAGTGTGAAACAGTGACTTGAGATGCACTAGTCTAGAATTACAGGAAATAGCTCCTTTGATGAGCATTGGATACCAGGGCACTTAGTTTGGCCAGTGCAATGGGACTTAACTAGCTTCCTAGTTATGCCACCTTTGACACAATGCCGAAAGACTATTCATAAGATGGATAAGCAAGCCAGCCCAGGATATAACGAGGAGCTAGGACTGTGGTCATCCTATTGTCCCATCTTTCTACTGTCCTTGCACTTTCTATACAAAAAAGTAAGCATTTACATCTGGTTTTCTCAGTTGATATGAGTGGATAATGGTACAAAGCAATAGAGACCAGAGATATTCTGAAAAGCCAGGCCTGGTTTTCAATAAGCTATAGCAAGCAATGAGAATCCAGGCGTATGAAGATGTTACTATTTTGTGAGTCATCCAGTTACAACTGAAAATTTCTGATAAGAGGAGCTAGAGGTCTATGATGATATGATTAGTGATACATTATTATGGTTTTATTGATGTAAACAAGAGGTTCACAGTTAGGAAAGCCCTGGTGTGCCTCCTAGGGAGTCATTTGGAAAGGACTGGAGAAAGTTTTTGGCTAGAGGTGCTGCTGGCATCCACGGGGTGGAGGCTGATAAGTATCCTGCAACTCTCTAGGCAATATCCTATAATGAATAAGACTCCAGCCACAGGTCAATAGTTCCGATTTAAAGAGTTTCTGAGTTAGAAGAAACTGAACAAAGAGAACAAGTGCTCAAACTGGTACCAAATTCATTCAACTCATTCATTACTTGATTGGTTGAGCATCTGAAAGCTTTCATTGGATACAAGAGAGTTTTCTCCTTAGGAAATTTGGCTTCACAATGGCAGAGCCTAATATAGAAGCTGCCAAGCAGCGATCCAACCTTGTTTACATTCTTCTTGGCAGCTAACGAAGCTGCTGTGCACTCCAGCCATTATCTGAACTAAAAATAACACATGAAAATGATTAATTTAGTCTAAAAATAGGCAGGCTCTATGCTGTGTCAGCTGTGGTAATCAGACTCCAAACTGATGAAGCTACAGCATTGGAAGGGGACCTGGAAATAAATGTGAGAGACAAATGTGAGCCTGTAGGGACAAGTAACTCCTCATGTGCCTGTTTTCCACTTTTTTCAATTTTCTCCATTTCTTTCTTGTAATCTGTAGTTTCTTCCTTTGTCCTATCTCCATCTGAGTACATCCTTGACTGTAATTTCATCACTTCTGTTGTGTCCACCTCCTCCAGGCTGCAATGGACCCCACCGCCCCTTATATTGTTCTAAACAGTTGGACCTCTACTGACCTGTGACATAGGATATACTGTTGGGTTATGGTTAATGACTATTCATGATTAACAAACAATCACAATCATTTTAATAAATTTTTTTGTTATTTTTAATTAGTTTTTTTAGTTATTTCTACTAGTGTGTAGGGTGAACCCACAATTAGATTTATAAGCTGAAACAAAGTTTTAAATTTCAGTTTAAAATTGTACATTTTAGTATTGTTTTATGTTGGTGTACAGTATATATATATTCTCACAACTATTCTTATTAAAAAATAGCAATATTCTATGACTCTATCAAGTAGAATAAAGGCCGTGTTCCTCAGGATATCCAAATAGCTATTACTTTCTGGCTCTAATTTATCTTCTCATTGTGGGTTTGGTTTTCAACTTCTCATAGGTCCTCTTCTCCTCATGTGGATCACCACCTGTGGCCGTTGCATACTACGTACGAGGTAAGGACTTAGTTAACACAGGGATGTTTTTGTTTGTTTGTTTGTTTGTTTGTTTGTTTTTTATGCCAATTTATTTTTATTTTATATTTTATTTACATTTAAGGTGCCATCCCCTTTCCACATTTCCCCTCCCTAGAAAACCCCTGTCCCATGCCCCCCCTTTCCTTTTTGCTTTTATACAATTTTTTTAAAATGTTAATCAAAGGATTTATAAGTTTGGTAATGCTCAATCAGAAGCGTAACCCAATACCCAACCTAGATATAAAAACTGTCATTGACTGGTGGAGACATGTGAACATCTGCCTCCATGCCCCCTCTCTCTTTCTCTCTCTCATCACCTAGCTTCTCTTCTTCTTCATCTTCTTTCCTTGTTCCATCTCTTCCTCTCAGTACTCCTTCCCACTTAGCTCCTCCTACATATCACTCTTCCTGTTAAAGTAAAACTTTTCTCTCAAAATACAGTTAGAGCATACTTATTCCTAATTGTACCAGTGAGGTACAAGATAGTCCTAATACCCAGTCCATCATTTTACTGACTAACCAGAACCTCTATCATCTCTTCTAACTAAAATACTTACTTTTGATCCTGGCTTTTTTGGCTTTAGAATGAATGTCAGCTAAAAACCATCTACTCAGATCTTTTCTCTCAAAGTAAATAGCCAGGATTGGCTATGAGACTATAGGTCTTCAACCTCATCAGAAATCCAGAATGACTGAGTTAACTGAAGTTATGGGAAGCACTAAACATAACTTCTAAAACTTAGCCAATTTATAGAGACCGCTGAACACCTGAAAAGCCCCATATACTACCGAATGTTGGAGCATCAGGGATGTTTAAGACCAACATTCCCAGTCTTGAAAAAGTTTACTGTTAGGAGGCAAAGCATAAGTGTTAAGATATGATGGTTTTTAACCTGAAAGTTGAGATTTGTGATTGGCACAATCATGGGATATATCATTTGTATTTACAGAGTAGGAGTCCATTGAAGCTTGACTTTCTTCTTGCCTGCATTGGTCTCATTCAATCATTCAGGAATGAAATGGCCCATCCAATGGGAGATGCTGATGAAGTCTCCTGAGAGCAAGGAAGAGTCCCAAGTCTTGATTTATGAGAAATCCTTTTAGAGTACATGATACCCCTATTTGGTTTGTGAAGCAACCTAGTAAAGGCAGTGGAAAAACCAAGCTGTGTTGGTAGACCCTGATAAGTTGTATCCTTACCTTTGCTCTCACCTGGCTCACCATGTGAAAACTTCATATGCATCCATTATTTATTATCTTATGAGACACTCTCTCTGCCTGAAAATTGCTCTCACCTTTTAGTAAGTACCTGTGATTTTATTTCCTTTACAAAACAACCTCCTAACTCATTTGTGGGTGACAGCTTTTTTAGGCCCTTGGGACACAGTAGTTCTCACTATTTTGTGCCTTCTTTATTCTTGTTTTTAGTTGCAACTTTTTAGAATGAGACAATATTCCATTTTTTTCTTTAGGCACTTGGCAAATGACAACAAATATTACTTGGCCTCAAGTTATAAAGGAAAGTATATTCTGTTTCTCTTTAGTAGTAGGCATTTTTCACATTTGTTCCTAACTGATAATCAATAAAGGTGTTTCAGCAGTACGTCAACTTTACTGAACAGGTCAGTAATTCACACCTGGGGACAATTTGAGTTCAGGCGACAGAGAAACATTCCTGCTCTGTCCTACACTACCTCTTTCTTGCCAGAATTGGGGCTCTAGCTATGAGGCTGCCCTATCTCATTCATAGCAATTATTGGTTCTTTAATGTCTCAAGCTCCAGCGTCTTTTTCTGTAAGATTTTTTATTATTATTTTTAAGTATGTGTGTGTGCATGTACATGTGTCTGTTTGTCTGTCTGCAAGTAGGTATAGACATCGGAGTACAGTGCCCAGGAAGTCCAGAAGAGTGTACTGAATGCCCTGGAGCTGGAGTTATAGACAATTGTGAGTTGCTTGATATGGGTGCTATGAACACACACACACACACACACACACACACAAATACACACATATATGTGTGTGTGTGTGTGTTCTAATACATGATTATTTGTCATCTACTCCTCCATTTTATTCTTCTGCTTGTTGGTACCATGTGAGAAGGTGGCTAGTCCACTGCCCACATTTCTGCTTTATGTACCATTCTTTTGTCCTTTCTACACTGGGTTTCTGATGGACAGGTTGATTCCACTATAACATTGTATCATCAAGACCCATCATGATTAGTTGCAGCAACTCAAAAAGACAATCAAGGAAAAACAATTATTTGGGATTCTTTTACAGGATACATGTTTTTTTTTTGGGGGGGGGCCAGTAGAGATGGCTTTATTTCCCAGTTGAGGCTACTATAACAAAATTATTAGGTAGTTTAAATTATTAAAAGCAGAAATGTGGGCAGTGGACTAGCCACCATCTCACATGGTACCAGCAAGCAGAAGAATAAAATGGAGGAGTAGATGACAAATAATCATGTGTTAGAACACCCATATATATACTGTCTAGTGATGACAGTGGCTGAGCAGCTGAAATCAAAGTTATCAAAGCAAATTAGCTATGATACCTTGTAAGTTATTTAACATTTCTGGGATTCAGTTGCCTAGTTTCAAAAATGGTCACAGTGACTAGTTCCTAACTTACAGAGGTATGGTACAGAGTATGTGACTTGGTGCTAATAAGCACACTTAGAACCAACCCAGCACATGATGTTCTCATGAGCATCACTCTTGACATGTCCTGACAAACTTAGTCTCTTGACTATGTTTTAATATCAGTTTTGTCAAGTTATAAACAAAGATGGTGAGGCATCAGTTTAAAATTTTGTTGTCTTATAGTTCAGCGACCTTGGAAGTAAAAGTCAAGTATTCATGTGTGTGACACTTATGTGACACTCTCAGACGATCCCATCTTTGAATCTTCCTAGGGTTGGGGGAAGGTGGGCAATTATTGCCATTCCTTTTTCTGAATCCTTCTCTGCTTCTGTCATCCAATGACAATCTCTTTTTAAGTGTCTGCAGCTTCACATGGTATCCTATATGTGTGTATATGTGTGCTACTTTCCTATACAGAAGCTGTCATATTATATAAGACCACAGTCCTTTAGTCTAACCTCACCTTTTCAATGATACTCTCTCCAAGAAAAGTTCCATTCTAAAGTACTGAGATTAGCCTTCTCCAAGTACATCAGCATATATATATATATATGTATATATACGTATATATATATTTTAGGAAGAAGCATGATGATACAACTGGGTACATAACTCAGAGCACACTTCTTTCTGTTAGATAGTTCATGGAGGCTTGGCTCTGCCCGGGGCTTACTCAACTCTGGCCTCATTCTGCCTTCCTTAGAATCTCCTCCTAGGTCAAACACTATGTATGCAGCTTCCTAATCTTCAAGGAAATGAGGTATCACATGTCCTTGTCAGAATCCCTGCTATTTCATACGTAAGTTGATACAAATAAATGAGCCCTTGAATAAATACCATCTGGCCCCGCTGAGTTGCTTGCTCAGTGGCCTTGTCTCTGCCTCCCATCAGGGGTATCCATCTCTATTGATGTCACGATTACTGCGGTTTATAGATAGAGCACAGCTTGCTTTCCCCCACGGATCCCTGCATTTTAGGCTTGTGAACCACCCCCAACAGATAGTTTCAGCCCTGTCCAAGTTGAGCGATCTTTCTCATTGTCCCAAAAGTAATATTATCAAAAAAATACAGTGTATTTTGTCTCCTTTCATGAGGTGTGAGCTTCAAAGCAAAATAAGGGTATTATTTATTAGAACAATTTTCATGTTAATTAAGGGAGAAAAAAATTCACCACATGTTCTTCATGTCCTTCATGTCCCATAGATGGTTTGAAGCACCATGTGATATTCTTTTTAATCTGATGAAAGTATGTATTTATATTAATGACAATGCAGATACAATATTCGACTGCATTTTCTTCTTTGATAACACACACACACACACACACACACATACACACAAGGAATTCTTAAAATAGCAATAGGGTAATTTAAGCAGTTATGAGGTATTTTTATATTAGTTTTTATAAATAAATTATTTAAAAGATCTTATTGAACTGTTACGATTTGGGGATTTCTATTACTTTAAATAAACTCTGTAATCAATTTTTTATGAAAGTCTTTCTGTCTGTACTTATTTCTTTCTTTCCTTCCTTCCTTCCTTCCTTCCTTCCTTCCTTCCTTCCTTCCTTCCATTCCTTCTTCCTTCCATCCTTCCTTCCTTTCTCCTTTCCCCACTGGATTATTTTATTTTTAATTTGTGCCTTTGTTAAAAGGCATGCCTGTTGCTCTGATTTTAATGTGTATCTCAATAAGGCATATGTGGATGCTTATTTACATGGCAACAATATGAGCAGGTGGGCCTGGATAGAAGGTAAGATTAGGCCAGAGTGCTCTAAGAGTGGATGGACCAATGTCTTTATTTACAGAATGAATTTTTAACTATGAGGCTGAATTCCTTACAAAAATGAGAGATGGTTTCTCTCTTCTCCTTCCTATCTCTCTCTCTTCTGTTCTTCATTTATCTCAATTTCTCTCCTCTGTTTTCCTGTTCTCTCCTCTCCAAACTTCCATCTTCCACATGAGGTTATAGAAAAGAAAGTCTTTGTCAAATGCATTCTCTACTAGACAGTTTGAAGTGTTTTGGCTTCCCAACTTCAATAAAGCAATAAACTACCTACTTCCACATATGCTGTTATGGTAGCACAAAAGGAACTAAGATGACTTTATGGTTAGCTAATATTTATAATTTGGTTTCAAAATTATTCAGTCTCTTTTTTTCATTGTTATAATTTTCTTTAGTCTTCACAATTTCATGACTGTTTACAATACAATATAGTCCCATCCAAACCCCCACTTCTTTTAATTTCTCTGTTTCTATCATGTCGTCTTCTCACAAATACATGTTGTCAAAACTGAAAAATCTACCAGTGGGATCAATCTAAAAAACAATTAATTCTTCTTCACCCAGAAACTATCACCTGCCATTAGCTCCTCAGTCAGGGATGTAGCTTAGAAAGCATTGCTCAAATTTGTGCTGAAGATTTGGTTAGTTTGAAGCTGTACAGGCCCTGTGTCAGTAACTAGAACAGCTATGTGCTGGTGTCTCCAGAAAGCAGCATTTCATGGTACTCCTTTGCCTCCTCTCACATCTTTCATCCTCATCCATGATAGTGCCATAATAAGATATGTTACTTTTTTATTGTCGTCTTTGAGAAATTTTACTTTGTAATTTGAAATCTTTTCTTAAACACTATTTTAAGGAGTATAAATAAACACTTTAATATATTCTTGTTAGAGTATCTGGAGCTACTACTGAGACATTTAAATTACTTTCAAATGCATCTCATTACTTAATACTACTGAAGAACTGTTAGCCTGAGCTTCTGCCATCCCAGTCACCTTAGCAACCAGCGAGTTCCAATAATCCAAGAAGCATGCACAGCATTTCTCACCCTTTTTTCTATTTCTGCCTTTCTAGTTTGCAACTCGGGGCCTCATGTAGCTGTGAAGGTTGGAATTGTCTACGCCTTTCAGGTCACATCTTTCTGTAGACCATCATTCATGAATCGTAAGCAATGGAAAAGATCAATGTACCTCTTAGTATGTGTTTCTACTGGCCGAGGATTGGGAATGATACATCAATCACCTAGATTTCTATTACACTGAATATAGGTTGATACTAGGAATGCAAAATGTCTGGGTGGTTTAAATAAGTAATCTGAGTCTATGTATCAGTTTTAAGTATTTTCAAAATACAAACCAAGCACACGAATATCAAAAGACCAGACCCATGTCTTCAAGCTAACTATACTGTAAATATAAATTTGTATTGAAGCTATCCTGGGAATTAAATACATGAGAGAATATAAGAAAGTATTAAACATTTGCCTGTACTGATGGTCTGAAGGCATTTCTGTAAAGGAACCACGTGATCTTTCACAGTTACTCTGCTCTGCCACTGTTGTATCAAACAACTCTAGACAGCACTAAAATGAATGAGGATGGCTATGTTAAAACTTCAGGGAAAGTAGGGTTTTAATTTTATCAGTAATAAAAGTTTAGTTTTAGTTGTATTTTTGATTCTTTAGAAGTCTAATAGCCATTCTTGTCTCACAAGTAAACAAAACTGGGCAGAAGGTTGGGTTTGGCCTATAGGGAACAGTTTTTTGATTTCTTGTCATTACTGTTACCTAAGAAAGGATTGTGTAAAGCATCCTTCTGCATTCTTTTTTTTTTTTTTTTTTTTCTTATTTTTGGTTTTTCGATACAGTGTTTCTCTGTGTAGCCCTGGCTGTCCTGGAACTCACTCTGTAGACCAGGCTGGCCTCGAACTCAGAAATCCGCCTGCCTCTGCCTCCCAAGTGCTGGGATTAAAGGTGTGGGCCACCACCGCCCAGCATCCTTCTGCATTCTGTGAGAAGAAGACTTCAAGGCAAAAGCCTACAGGGTAAATATAAAATGTGTTACTACTAGATTTGAAGAAAAGATGCTCAGAAAGCTTCTCAGCTTCTTTCTTCTCCTTTCTCTTGGCTTCCTACTTCCAAGGCAGCCTCTATGTCACATCTGCCAGTGGATAGCAGGCTGACCTTGGTGCCCTGATCCAGCATCTAGTCATTCTTTCATTGTCTCAGTCACTGTGCCTGGGACAGTTGTTGAGTATATCTGTTGATCAAATCAGTAGATGGAGGACATGGAAGTGCCACTTCCCCATGACTCAGCATTCAAACATCTGAGTTTATGGGGGCCGTCTTTCTCCTAATGATACTTGGGCTAGTTTTCACAGCACACTATTTCCAATCTATTCCTGATTCAAGTTGGAGGTTAAAGGAAGGATGGAATGCACTGCGTGATCTTCTGGTGCTTCCGCACCTCTGGGTTGAGCATTATTCAGTATTGGAAAGGTCTTGGCTCATTCAGTTTGATAACTACAATGTATAGGCTTTTCTTCCTTCAATTAATTGGCAACTTTTTTCTCAAGTTCTGGCTCACAGGTTGATGAAACATAATTGGGACTCACACAGGGAGAAATAATAGGTGTGGTAATGGAAACATATTGAAGCTAATTTATCTTGACTTTCCCCCTTCTTATCACACAAATTGAAGAACATAGAGTGTTTTTTTTTAAACTGATATGTCAGTTCTTTGAAGTAAGAAACAATGGACCTTTTTTTTCCTCACATTGCCATGCACATTACTGAGCATGATAAAGCCTATAGAAGTGTCACTGTTGTTGATATTTTAATGTTGGCTATCCCCATGGGATAACTATACTTATCTAGTTTCTATTCTTCAAATCTACTGTGCTTGTTGTACTAGATTTTCTTGTGTCTAGAAGTTTCTACTCTTCAGTTTTGACGAAACTGGCTAATTCCTCTTTTTTCAGCCTTGTCCGTAAGCATCCCCTCTCCTCAGGAAGGTCATCTCTGGATACTGAACAGAAAAGAATCACCTTGGTTTCCTATGGCTACTTTGAGAGGTAGTCAGTAATCATTGATATGAACCTCTATTTATTACACTCCTGGGAAATCCCTTCCCACCCTGAAACAGGGTTTGAAACAAGTGTTATGGCATGTGGCAAAAGTTGTAATTTCTAAAGTAAGGAAATGGTGGCTCTGACTTTTACCTGATATGTGCTGCCTCTTTAGAAGCATTTGTTCTGGAGGAGGCCAGTTTCTACATCTGGAAGACACCATTACATTGAAGGAAAGAATCTGGGTTTCTTATTAACACCAGTACCATATGATTGAGCTTAGAAAAATATCCTCCCAATATGAGCTTTCAGAATGGGCTGCAGCTTGACTAAAACCTCAAAAAATCTTGAATTTGAGCCACTCAGCTGAGCCACTCCCAACTGTCAACCCTTAGAAATGATGGAGATATATGTATATGTTATTTTAAGTAGGATAATTCATTTTATAACAATAGATAACTAGAATTTTTAGATATTTGTGAAATAACTTTCATTATCTGTCCTATTGACTGAGTGACTGCAAAAATAGAATTGTAAACAAATAATTTAGTATGCATGCTATAGGCACAAGAATATTTGACTAAGTATAGATCAGTGAGTTTCAAATAGAAGTTCCTGAGTTATCAGTATTAATATTATTGAGTATATAACACATGTTGATCAAAGTTACTAATTATGAACAGGAGGCCCAAGATCTCCAGGTAATTTTATTGCATATAAACCTCTCAATGCTAATAGCATTATGGGAAGATTGAATATTAAAAGTAGACAATGATGAAGACTTCATTCAGATGAAGATTAGAATTCAACTGAGCCTAATATGGAGAAATTATTTAGTTGAAAGCCTTCAAGACATGTTCATCAGCAATAGACATATAAAAGCAAAAAGAGGTATATGTAATATAATATATTATAATTATAATATGTTATATAATATATAATATTATTATAACATTACAAAGTTCTTATAGCATATAACATGTTATAACATATAACATGTACACATATATGTATCTATGTGTAAAACAACTGCTACTATATGACACTGTACACCAAAGCTTAGAGACTAAATCAACTATGAAAGGAAAAATTAAAAATCCAAAACATCTAGTCAGTGCCTGTTATGTAACAGTAAGGTAAAGAATTCAGTAAGACACATCAGAGGATTTTCTGCCCCCAACAGAAGATCATCCTATCCATGTAAGGAAAAAAAAATATATAGCTGCCTATATCAGAATATGACAGAAGAATCTGGCAAAAGGCTTTTAAAAGATTTGTTTAATGTGAATGATTTAAATAAGCTAGCTTTGGACTGAGGAGATGGCTCAGTGGTTAAGCTATTTGTGAAGCAGGTTTGAGAAGCTGAATGCTAATGCCCAAATCCATGTGGATTTGTGTGTGTGTGTGTGTGTGTTTGTGTGTGTGTGTGTTTGTGTGTGTGTGTGTGTGTGTGTTCTATAGAGTCTTTCTTGCCAGAACAGCAGACAGTCTTCCTAGAAGAGTTGACAAACATGTAGGTGTCCTCTCAAGAGGAGGAAGTAAGAAGAGAATTCCAGGCAGAAAGCACTGTAAGAGGGAAAGCACAAAGATAGGGGCCATGGTGTGTGCACCACAGGGTCATTATCTGTGGGTATTAGCAAGAGATGATGCTGAAAATGTGTCTTGGAATGAAACTGCTACAAGCTGGGCAGAGGACCTGGTGTGTGAACAGAAAGATGAACACTGAATTCTAACGTTCTGATGCCAGATGGTATGATGGCAGGTATCTCTGAAGTGGCAGCAGAGCACCTGTAATGGGAGTCCATCCAGGTGAGAGGGAGGAAAGGTAGCTGCCCTCTTCACTTTCCTTGGCTCTGGAGCCCTTGTCTGCTAAGATGACAGGATCCACCGGTCCTTCAGGCAGGTACCACTGGCAGATTTAATCACAAAAGGCCACTTGTTCTTGGGAGTGACATAGACAAAGAAACTTTTTTCTGTATACCCAGAAGGCAAATCTTATTTAGAAAATGAAGGCTGCTTTTGCCCTTTGTCAAATTCTCCTTTCCCAGTGGGAAGACCTGGGTGCTTTCGGTCTTATAGTCTTTTTTTTGGGGGGGGGGGGGCGGGGAATCAAGGACATTTGATGTACTTGCCCTGTGGATTAGAAGGGGTGAACTTCTCACAATCTTATTCATGTAGCTTGAATTTATATGAAGGCAGTCTCACAGTCACAGAGCTGTATCCAGAGCAAGATTTAACAAGCTATTCACTGTATTCTCAGACTGAGGTACTTGGGATGGCTTAAAGCTGGTCCACTCCACAGTAGTTAGTCTCTTACACCTAAGTCTATGTGGTTATGTTTCTAAGGAGATAGCTTGTTTTTCTTTGGTCACTCCTCATTTCTTGAGATGTTTTATGTTCTGGGAGTGAAACCACACACTTTCCCTAAACAGTTCTTAGAAAAATAATGACCAGCTGACCATCAATGAGTGCTGGAATAAATGAATGCTGTAGTAAAAAGAATTTGAGTCGTGGACCCAGACAAATTGGGGTTTAAATCTCAGCTTCTGTTGCCCATATAAGTGTTATACATCAGTCACATTGGCTCACCCTTTTTGCTTTTGGAATATGTGTATTTTTTTCAATCTTTAACATAGTCTTTTTATTTTCTTTGGAAAGTTTTCATGAAGAACCAAATTCACCTGAGATATACATGCACTTTGGCAGATATATGAGCATTTGGTTGTGCTCTAGTTTCGTTTCTTTTGTTATGACAAAATACTCATTGACACAACTTGTGGAAGTTATAGTCCATCATCAAAGGAACCCAGAAGATGTATTTAAGTCAGGATCATGGAGGCAGGAGCAGACATAGAGGCCATGGAGGAAAGATACTTACCAGTTTGCTCCAGGCTCGCATTTAACTTTTTTATATAAGCTAGAGCCAACTGCTCAGGACTGATATAGTCCATTCTGGACTGAACCCCTCCATATCAATGAAAAATCAAGAAAATCCCATGTAAGCATGTCTACAAGCCAATCTGAGTGCACCTTTCCTTAAGTTGAGGTTTCTTCCTTCCAAGTGACTCTAGTTAGTGTCTAATTGACAAAAATCATGTAGCATAAGTAACATCGCCAGAATGATGAACTCTTTTATGGTAACATTTTTTAAACTGTGGCTGAAGATAGATGTGAAGAACATTCAAACCCAGTGTTTTGATCCCACCCTCTGTTGATGAATCACACTGTCAGGTCAGAACCCTGATACAATAAACTCATAAACTCCCCAATGTGACTTGGATACATAGAGGCCGAGCATTGTTCCTCTCATTGACAACTATAAATGGTGATTAGAACACTGGATGTGTGTAAGACTCACTTCTGGGGCTTCTGAGAAGCATCAGTGCCTGGGCATTATTTCAGAGTCCACATTCATTACTGTACAGGTGAGTCCCAGTATTATTGCAACACTCCAAAATGTTGCTATCATGTACCTTGGATGGAAGAGGAATCACCTTCTGACCCATTCACCTCTTTATCTATGAATACATTCTATCCATAAATTAGGAAGCCTACTCACAAACCAAAAGTAATTTATTCTTCCCTTAAACTCTCACCCAGCTACTTTGCACTTTACTCATTCACATGCATTGTGATTAGCGTTTTAGAATCTGATTCCTGTTAGAATTATCAGCTACTGGAAAAGCATGATGAAATTTCTCTTTCTCTAGGCAATGGCATAATATCTGAATAAACAGGTAAGTGTTATTATTTGTAGGTTACCTGAATTCATGCATGGAGTTCTAAGATTATTATAGTTGGTCTTATTCATACTTTACAGGAGGAACTTACAAAATCTGAATTTGTATGAGACTGCCTATTTGAAAAGTTTATTAATATGTTAAGACCATTTGCATTTTAAGTGACACAAGTTGTTTCATCTACTTAGCTTACAAAGATATATTTATTTGTAATTGTATTTAGATAAAAATTAATGATATAAAGAGACATCAGAAAGATAGATACATAGCCTAAAACTAATATTGACTAAAGATAGAGAATTACTGAGAAACTCAAATAATATTTCTGTCGTTCAATATTTTTTTCTTTAACTTTCTTTGAGTTAGTATCCTTCTCAGACAAATTTTGCAATCCTCATGTTAGAGGGGCGGTTGCTGAGCAGTCAAAATTTATATTCTCTTGGGTTTAAATTAGCAGAAAAAGTTTCTCTCAAGTCTATGAAAAAAGTCTTGTGATATTGTGTAGGCAATATAGATACATCCCTGAAGCAGTCACCAGAGACAGCCAGGAAAGGGAAGTGCTGTGATTGATGTGGCTGCTGAGATTACCTCACCTGAGCCTGATGTAGACAGAGAAAGGGTTTCCTAGACACTAGACACTAACCAAGGTATGAATTTCTAAAGTACAACTGAATTCTGGGTAGCAGGTACTCTAATCAGAATATCTTTGGAAAATTCATTGAAATATATTTTATGTAGAAAATTTGATAGGATTTTATTTGATGAGTACATGAAGTTTAACTACACTGTGTTGAAGAGCTTCACCTATAGTTTATATAATTTTCAAGAGAAGTTAGTGTAAGCGTACTTCATTTTGATTCATATGCATTTAAAACTATTATGTCATTCTGAGGTATTGCTACTACTAATAAAAATGAAGAATTCCTTAATTCCTGATCTTTCCTCCTTACAGCTTGACTTTAAGTGTTCCAAGGAGCTTGCGTGATTCTAATTCTCACATAGTAAATATGCGATAGACATCCATCTGTCTTCCAATAAATACTGACATTAACACATTTGATGGAAAACACATGTTGGGTCCCTAGTTTCTTAAGACAAATAAGAAACTTCCTTCCCTGAAGGTCCTCTGCATCTCAAATGACAGATATTGGTGAACTAACCATAACAGGTCATGACAAATGTTTTGCTTAAGGGATAAACTTAATACAACGACTGCACAGAGCAAGTGAAGGCTGAGGTGACTACTTCAACAAGGCAACTGAGTCCTTTGGTGAAGAGAAGCTGAATGTAAAGAAGTAGATGCAGTTATTTTATATCATGTGGGGAGCCGACAGGAGCAGTCCACAACAATTTTATATCTCAGTGAAAATTTTCTTATCTCTTTTCACTCTTCTCATTTCATCTGAATGAGAAGGATAAGGAGTAGACAGCAAACTAAGAAGATAAAATGTAGC
Source organism: Arvicanthis niloticus (assembly GCF_011762505.2). Lineage (NCBI taxonomy): Eukaryota > Metazoa > Chordata > Mammalia > Rodentia > Muridae > Arvicanthis > Arvicanthis niloticus. The sequence goes on along the minus strand of NC_047670.1, from coordinate 38,003,605 downwards.
CCTTCTTTTGGGCAGGACACCTGCCTTTCAGAGATTCTAGTTGTTAGAGTGAATCAGAGAAAAGCCATGTCTCATATTCTTCTTTTCATCCAGGGCTTCCAGGTGAATCCCTGAGATGAGAAGAATAGTTTCTGAATGGAGATTACACAGTCCATGTTTATTAGGGTGATGAGCACTGGTTTGAACTTTCACTCAGTGAGAGTGACAGGATAATTGTCATTCAGTAGCTATATGAGGATAGTCCATAGGGGTCGGGGGAGGAACCAATCAGACCTAAAACAAATTCTTTGCCTAAATTTTATGAGTTCTGCATGTTGCCTCTTCTCTGCCTACATGTTCTTTCATTCCTTTCATCCACTAGAAGACCCATATGAAGTAGAATTGCACTAGAAAGATACACAAGGCCAGGTTTGTGTCATGAATAGTAGATAGGACTCCATCTAGACCATATTAACTGAAAATCTGGAGCAGGAAGTGATACTGGGTGCTACCTCCTGAAGCTATGGTCCAGTGGAAGAGCTCTTCAGGATACCCAACCTATTGTGACTCTATTAAAAGTCGCTTCAAACCTTTTTTTTTTTGTTTGTTTTTTACCTTAAGGATTATTTTCCTGACAATAGGAAATTCATAATAATTGCCCCTGCTTAGAGTTTATATTCTGAGTGGATATAACATTATTGCAATAAAACTGAATTTATAGAATTCATGAGTGGTATGGCACATTGGAGTTTTCTCTCACATTTCTACTTGTTGCATCTGGAGAAGTAGACATCTCAGGAAATGAATGATTCTAGGTCACCAGCAATCAGCTGACATAAATGAACACCACACAAAGTGCTGGGCTTGTAGGTGTGGGCCTCCTTCAACAACAGTCCTGTTACCTCTGGAGACAAGAGTTACAAAAACAAAACAAAACAAAAACCAAACAACAACAACAACAGCAAGACACCATCTGAAATGGTTGGGTGTGTATGTTAGCCACCATGCTAGATGTTAGATGGATTTACCATGTAGAACCTTTAAAAAACAAAACGGTGACTTTTTTCTACTTGTTAGACATTACTTTATAATCTATTTTATCTTTACTTTATACTCTATTTGTTTTATATATCTATTAACGGTTTCCTATAATAAAGATGTATAAAACTAGTTCCTTCAGCCTAAAGTATGGGTCATAACCTGGAAATCTTCTAGAGAACAACATGCTGAATGCCAGTGAACATACTAACAAGATAACGGTTAGGTCAGAGTCAAAGATGGATGCACATAGCTCATTTCCAGGAGGCAGCAGTCACCCATGGAAATGCTGGACCATCATTTCCTGTGGTGTCATTTCCAGAAGATGGTAAAAAATTACAGATTTTAAATATGAAGTAACTTGGTTTTAAGCATTGGAAATTTGCTTCAAAATCTGACAAATGTACATGTAGCTGAAACTAAATGGCTCACACAGACAACCTTCAAGTTATGTCCTATTGATAAAGCTCCAGATATGTTCAAGATCTCTCAAGGGTACTGAGTAGACACTCTGCACATTTTTATTTCAAAAGTGGGACTTGGAGGTCAGCTCATCTTTGCTAGACAAAACCCAGGTCCCAAAATCTCTGGCAATCTCTCTTCCTCATTTCAGTCTTTCAGTAGAATGCTATTGACAAATGTTTTCTCAATCAATTACTGTAATCAGTCAACTGTGATATTTACAGGTCAGAAGAGCATCTCAACAACTGTCAGCAAGCCAGACAATCTTGTTTTTCATTTGTCAAAGGTGCAATTGCTCTCCATTACATATGCATCTATATGTAGTACAAAGCTGTAGACACAGTGATCTGCTACAAAGCCCTTGAAGAAAACACCCAGGAGACATGAGATCATGACAGAATTGCACCCGATTGCAAATCTCATAGTTAGCTACTTAAATCAATGTCTTAAAATAGAGTCACTAACACAGGGATTGAATTTTTATAGGCCCAACTAATCTGTCTTTGGCATAGACAAATACATTCAGGATAGAATATGTAGTCTTACTCAACTTGCAAATCTGGTGATATCTTAACTTCGATTAGCCTAGTATATGATTGTCAGCTTTTGTTTTATGTGTAGCAGCAGCAATGGGTACAGAAAAATAGAGATCTGCCTCCCTTGCATGTCAAAATATGAAGCTGTCTGACTGTATTCCTCCTTGAGTGACAGAATTTCCAAGGAAACCATATGGTGATTATTAAACATTTATATAGTACCATCTGTATACTAGGTGCCTCAAAAACAAACAAGCGCTCGTATGAGCAAGCTGATGACTGTGGACAAGGTAATGAAATGGAGACAAAGGAAAATGCAAAGAAGGTGGGTTCTCAGAGTGTGTCAAAAATGGGGGAATTGACTTGAGTAGAAAGGAAGTGTTGGGCCCCCATGGAAAATTTGAAGCACCAGGGGCAAAATGGGGAGGGGAGGGAACGCAGTACTAAAACATGGAGGGGAAAAAGGAGGGTGAGCAGTGCCGAAAAAACCAACAATGATCATGGTGGTAGTACTTAGCTTTAGTGTCTGAGTAAAACAATCAGAGCTTGCATGAGGGGTTTTCATCACTTTCATGCATGGTCAGGGTTCCTACTTCATTTATAAATATAAAAAATAATAGCTCAAAGAGGTCTCTGGCTTGCACAATCCTAAGAGCAAGCAAGTGGCAGAGGGGAACTCAGACATATCTCTGTGATTCTTTAAGTACCTGGTGATTCTAGGGGCTCATGAAGAATTGATATATCCCTGAGTTGAATATCCTTTCCAAGTTCACAAGGTGTAAGTTATCTGAGTTCAAATTCTGGCTCTGTGTCTGCAATTCAGTTTCTGTGAATTCAGTTTCTTTATAGTATCACTATAAAGAAAATTATGACAAATGCATGAGCTGTGACGATAACATTATAGATTTGATCATCTCCTAGGAGAGTGCCAGGTTGCCCTAGTTCAGCTCGAATTAGGATGCTTAATGCTGTTCCTACTATTCCGGCTCAAGCTCCGAATAGTAAGTACAGAGTGCCGATATCTTTGTGGTTGCTTGAAAATAGTCAACGATTTACGAACATAGGTAAAATGGCTGAGTAAGCATTAGACTGTAAATCTAAACACAGTGGTTTGAGTCCTCTTTTTACCAGGCCTTAAGGTGATTTTCATGTCGAATTGCAAATTCGAAGGGGTAGAGAAATTACTCTACTAAGGCTTCTCCCGCCTATGAAAAGGAAATACTTACCTATCTCAAGCAAGTAAAGAAGTTGAGCTTGGCTCTTCAAAAGTGCTCAATGTGGGTTCTCTGTGGTAGAGACATCAAGGAAGGAACAGTGGAACAGACATGGTGACTCAAGCAACTAAACCCTTGCATGTGTAGATCTATGAGGAGAAGCATTCCAAACTGGCATGATGTGCTCCCAAATGCTCTGAGATGAAAACACAAAACTGTCATACAAGAAAAGGAAAAGAAGGGAGGGGGAGGGGAAGGAGGGAGTGGGAAGGAATTGGGGGAAGGGAAGAGAAGGGAGTTGAATTGATATATCCTTTACTGTTTGCAATCTTGGGTGCATATGGTGACTATGGGACAAGCATAATGGAGGGTCCCTTTTCAATGTTCCCTTTCTCTCTGAAACTTGAGATATTTATATCTCAATGGTTTTATCTAGTTGAATAATAAATAAATTGATAATTCCGAAATAATGACCTTTTTCCAATAATAATTGAACATTCAAATAAATAATGATAATTTACATTACATACCATAATTGCATGCCATGAATTTCAAGTCTTCCATGTACATTACCTTGGCAGATCTTCAGGATAACTACATGATGAGAACATTTTTCTCATGTTACACCTTGAAATATTTCAGTAAAGAACAGAAAAAACTATTGAAGAACTGAGCTGAGGCTTATTCCCCATTAAACATTGCACTCTAGTGAAATGAACTGTTTGCTTTGAGATAAAGAAGAGGACTTACCATTTAAAGAAGCCCATCCCCCAAACATAATGAACCTAGGCTGGGTACAGAATTTGTCAAAGCTTTTGACAGATAGATAGAGACCAAAGAACCTTGTACCAGCTGACACCAAACAAAACGCATCCCCCCAACTTTTTGTTGCACTTCTATTATCTGTCCTGCTATTTACAGCATCCTGGACCCCTGCAGGAAGCAAATGAATTCACCAGCTGTTTTGTCATTTAAGCAATCAAACAAGATCCAGAACAATATTAATATGGATATTTGGAATCATCGTGGATGAGGCTGTAACTGAGCAATCATAGATGGACCCAATAGTGGTTATCATTGTAGGCATGAAGGAAAAAAAAGATGTTGGACAGGAAGGAACAATAACCAATGATACAGTGGTAGCAGATAGACACAGTCCTGTCAGGCTCACTTGGTCCATTTTCCCAAAGAAGAAAGCCATCAGTCTTGGTGATTCCTCCACCCAATGTGACAATCTCTAATTTATTACAGACACATCTTAGGCTGGATTTTTTGAGTAATATGAGTTTTTTTTTTATTTATAGGGGAATTTAAATATGGCATTTTTCAAAGTGTAAACTTCAGATCAAGCTATCAGCTGGAGTCATAAATCACAGTTGCTTCATTTCCAAATCGTTAGGGAGACCGAAAGCTTAAAGTATTTAATTTATCCAAGCCACATGGGGTAGTTTATCATAGTGTGTGATGTATCAGTTTTTTATTTCAATGCTGACTGGTAAGTTTTTTTGAACAAATTATAGTAGGTTTGGGGGGTATATGAAGGCAACAATAATCTTCTGAACCTCTGAAGATTAGGCAACCTAAAAATCCATATGAACAGTTGCAGAAATGATGGCTTATGTAATATTAGAGCAAATCCCTGATGTGTTAGGGTGGTTCCTATTAAAATCCATTTTACATTCATTAAAATGTTAATTGTTAAGCACATGCGAAGAACAGAGATAGGTGTGACATGGATACGATAGATGCAAAACGGGCTAGCCCCTACTTAGTCAGAAAATGCATAGCTTTCCCTTATGCATTTCTTTCCGGAAAGTAAATACTATGGTACTTGAATGGGAAATTATATTGACAAGAAACTGTCTCAGATTACTCGATGAGCAAGTTTTTATTTTAGTTTGACTTAAAATCTTATCAAATTAGTAACCCAAGTACTTGAATTGCTTTTACCTTCCAAGGCAGTGTGGTAGGTGTTCCTTTAAATAATAAAGATTTATTATCATAATGATGGAACAACATGGGATATATGATGATCCTCAAATCTGTTTCAGCGTCAAGCTTCTAAGGTGAGACAGCTAGAGACTTTATTGAACTTCTGGCAGCTGTAGAAAGGAAATGGTCACAAAGACAATCTTTTAATCGTAACATGGCCTAATCTGGTGCTGTTAAGATGGCTCACCACCATGACTGATTACAAAAGTTCAAGCCTCAGGAACACCATGGTGGAATGGAACTGATCTTCACTCTGGCACAGTGGGCATAGGTATACATGCACACACACACACACACACACTCACACACACACACACACACACACACACACACACACACACTCACACACACACACACACTCACACACACACACTCACACACACACACACACACACTCACACACACACACTCACACACACACACACACACACTCACACACACACACACACACACACACACACACACACACACACACACACTAAATGATGAAAAATAAATGTTTTCCTTGTGAAATTGTGAGATTTATTTACAATTTTGCATTGATGTTTTTATTTACAACTCCACTTCTATATTCATTGCAGAACTAGTAACAGCAGCCAAAATATAGAACGATCCAAATGTCCTTTCAATCTCTGATCAGGTGTTTTAAATGTTGCACACACAAAGAGACATACATATACATTTTATGTAGCCTTAAAAAAGGTGTTTATGATGGTATAGATGAGCCTGGATGGTATTAGACATAGAAGGATAAATACTACATTACTCCACTCATGATTTCTTGTTTTAACTGTAGTATAACTTGTAGAAGCAGAGAACACAATACAGGTTGCCAGGATTTGAGCTTTTGGGGCAAATAGGGATTTGTCCATTTAAATGAGCATAGGTAGACACATTTGATTGCAGTCAAAGCAGCACTATCTTTAGCCTGTGAACATCTGTATACCATTCCTGCCTAGATTCTAGTTTTCTCCTTTATGATATAGACATAGAACACACCTTGACTTCACCAAAGCGTGCATTCATTAATGAAAATGAGAGGTTTTAAGGAAACATAAATTTCCATTCATTGTGGATGATCATGTACCCTTTGCCCCAGAACTTCTATTCTCCATAAGAACTCAATAGTATGAAACAGAGACTGATGATGTAAGCCAAACCAAAAGAAAGATAAGTTTGAATGTACTACACAGTCAATAAACAACAGTACTGTACACAGAAGACAGTTGCCCCTTCATAGAAACCTTGCATTTGAGGGGCCTAAACTGTACACCATGTGACATAAACTGAACACCATGGATTCTACAAACATGGTTAACATTCTAGTAAGCTACCACTCTGAGGTAAGTGAGCTGGGATTGCCACTTTACAGATTAGTGAAACGAGCATTAGAAAATTGACTTGAGGCCAGAGCCAGGTACACTTTTATTCTCCCACTCAGGGCCCACTATCAGACCCACCAAAAGCTGACCATCAACCTTTTCTAACGAGCTCTCTCAGAGCCTAAAGTGATATGATTGTCAGTAAAGATATTGACTGAAAAAGACAGGATTTAAATGCCTCTTGTTGGAACATCTGCTAGCATGTCCTTGAAGGCATAGAAAAAAAAGTATACAATGCATGAGGCTGATCACTGTGATGTGACTAGGGTACTAGACAGCACCAATGCAGAGATGAGCATGACGTTTCCTGAGCAAATTCATTTGCTGACTACCTTACCTGTGGGAAAACAGAGTCCAGTTTCTTCTCATCCCATTGAATGGCTCACCTGTCCCATCCACCTCAGCTCTTTCTTTGGCTTGGCTGAAACACTTGCTTTGCCATGCCATCCTGAGCTCTTTCACATTTATGTTTTTTTTGTCTTTCTAGTTATTCCATCTACCCCTATTTTATTTATAAAGTCTCATTCTTTGGTCAAGATATGCCCTGTTATCTACCAGCATGTTGTTTCTTTCAGCTGGGATTAATCAGTCTTCTCCAAATGTCACTGCTGTGCATTGTTACACTTGCCTTTTAAATTGCAGCAGGGTCTCAGGCACAACATCTGATGAACTTGCTATCTATTTTTCTTTAGCTTGTTAGCATCCTGGTGGAGGGAACTTCAGTCTTTATCATCTTGAATGCTTAACACTTAGTGTGATTTCTAGAAGATACATTTTCTTTCCTTTTTCATCCTCAATCCTTAACACTTAGCATTATTTCTGGAAGATATGTTCTATCATAGCATCACCAAAGGAATAAGTTCTTCTGAGGGGAACAGGGCTAGTTCAACAGAGAGAACCATATAGGCAGTTAATTAAATATATATAAGGAATTAAAAGGCAATGCAAATACAGCACAGTGAAGATACTACTGGAAGCAGTTATTAGTACTAGATGTATCAGAGAAATATGAGCTAATGATGTCTAAGAAGTTTGAAAAGGAAACTTTATGCAGTTGGTAAGGAAAGGGTGATGCTTAACTTTTCAGTAGTGGTCCCTCATACATCCCAAGTTCTCTTTCGTGTTTGCCTTGTGAATGAGAATGTCACTGAATATACCATTTAGAAGTACAGTTGCCATACTGAGCCCCTCGCTTCTCTTCGTCCTCTCTGTCTTAACTGTGATGAATATTTTACATGGATTGACTTCTAAACTATATAAACAATAACTTACTAGTAACTACCATTTACTGTAGGAAAATCTTGGCTTATTTTTCAGTTGGGAGTACATGAAATTTTTCTTAATTTTTTAGGTGGGGGTGAAATATGAACATAATAAACACATCAGGTATTGCAGAGTTTCATTTGGTGACTTCGATTTACAAAGTCAATGGAAAATCATTTGCAAGTGATCTAATCAGAGTGACTAGCACTGAAGTCAATTATTATTAACTGTTTTCTACTTGATTGGATGGATTACACTTGAGTTGGTTTTACAATCACTTGTTAGGTTGTATTTTTAAATTAAGAAATGAGTAAATTGGGGCACCGTTGATAGAGTGGTTGCCCAGAATAGAGAATGTCTTGGACCATAGCACCACAAATCTGGGCGTGTCCATACCCATTTGTAATTTCAGTACTCAAGGGACAGAGAAAATCAGAAGATATGGACTAAACATGACTCAGCTGTGCCGCGCTTGCTTGGCATATGGAAGGCTTAATGTTCAAGTCCAAGTGCTGAAAAAGAAAGCAAAAGAAAACATTGATTTGATGTTGCCCTGACAGTACTGTCTATGAATTGAGAGATAGCTCAGAGTTGGTAAAGAGCTTACCACACACACATGATGACCAGAGTTTGATTTCATGCATCCATGTACAACAGAGTCAGAGTATGGCTCCCTGTAATCCAAGCACTGAAAAGACAAAGGAGGAGGATTCTTGGGCTTCTTATATAACCAGTCTAGATGAATTAGCAAGTTCCATGTTCAGTGAGAAATCCTGTCTCAGACAATAGATGGAGAGAGACTGGGGAAGACAGCAAATGAAAACCTCTACTGTCCTTACAAACATGCACATGTGTGCACATGTACATGCATATACGTATATATGTACACACTCTCACACACATGAGCACATAGAAATAATGATGACAAGAATAGAAAAACAAAATTAAAACTTTTGAAGTCATTCTCAGCTACACATCAAGTTTTAGACCAACCAGGGCTTCTTGAGACGCTGTCTCTAAATAGACAAATAATCAAATGTAGTTTTCTAACCAAAACATGCAAGTCATAAATACATAATTCTGAAAAATCAATATTTACTTAAAATGGCAACAGATTATACAGTAAAATTCATGAATAGAATTGCCAGAAAAATCTCTATTTGAATTAATTACTTTTTACATTAGTTTGGTTATCTGTCTTTTGACCTTCCCTTCTGAAGCCAGCTGTTTATCACTGTCACTTCTTTTCCAGAGGAATCAAAAGGCCACCCGGGTTTCCATCTCATCTCACACAGTTGGCTTGAGTTTGTTGTTTATTATTAATAACAGATATGCATAAAACATAAGACTTTACCCATAGGCAGACATGCTATTAGTAGCACTGCTAGATATGTGTTCTCCACAAACATTGGGCTATTGACACATTCTGATTTTCAGATCCACTCAAAGAGGAAACAGGAGTGTGGCATTTATAAGTGTATCTACTGCACTGTCTGTATGTCCTACCAAAAGACATCTTCACCTTGCACAGGGGGTGACCACGTTCTCTTCCTTTCATGGTTTTTTCTCCATCCCATTTTATGAAATAAAGCTTTGAATCTTACCATTTCAGGTTGTTCTAAGGCAGTGGTTCTCAACCTTCCTCATGCTGCCACTCCTTAATCCAGTTCTTCATGTTTTGGTGAACCCCAATAATAAAACCACCTTGCTGCTACCTCATAACTGTCATTTTGCTACTGTTATGAATATTATAAATATTCATGTTTTATAATGGTCTTAGGAGACCCATGGACCTCCTGAAGATGTTGACTTGGGAAACAGATCCTCCGTCTCAACCTCCAGAAGGGTTCAAGCCGTATTTGCACCTTAATTTTAGCCTACAAAATGCCTCTGGAGTTCCTGACTTCCAGAATTATAAGGTTAACTTGTGCTATTTAAATCATAAAACTTTGGGTAATTTGTTATGGCAGCAATAGAAAAAGGATGCATATGTCCACTAATACAGGTTGTGAGAGTGTGTTTCACAGTAAAAGAAATAGATGGAAACAGATGGTTTATTTTGTTTCTTCGCCAATATTGAGTGTTAAGTAAAAGAAGGAAGAGTTTCAAAGAGCAGGGGAAGCTAACCTGTGAATGAAAAGACAATATGTGTTTTTTCTTTTATATGTTGAGTCTATATTTAAACACACATATATAGAATATGAAGGCAGAAAGACACTAACTATTTCAGGGGTGTAAGGACACTAGAAAGGAAGGAAAGAAGGCACATTTTAACAGGATACAATGATATTTGTATGTGAGAATTTTATAATAAAACCCATTAACTACAAAATTATTTATATCAATGGCTATACTACCACTTAACTCTTCTCAAATTCATGTATATAGCAGTTGGAAATGTGACCATGACTCTCAAACTTGCACGGGTGTAAGCATCATTCACACAGCTCAGTAAGGCAGGTGTACTTCAGCCACAGAAAGAGACATACTTTGCTACCTTTCCCACCCAGCTGTGGCTACTGGATACCCATCAGCACAGAGAACTGCCATATCAAGGAGTAATAACTAGAGTGACAGGCGTTGGGAAGTCAACTCCCCAGTAGGAATTTTTGCACTAATCCTTGTGTGCTTTATTCACAAACTACCAGCTTCAACTTTAGGATTTATTTACAGTGTTTTTTTTTTAACCATATTAAATCAGTTTTGTCATTTTGATTGGCTGCATCGACATATGCTCAGAATGAGAAGGTTTGTAAGAGTAATGCAGGAATCTGTGCTGCCTGAGAGTAAAAGGCAAATGGAAATGCATAATGAGCAGACACATGAAAATAAAATATTTAAGTGTTTGTTCCTATCGAGGGAAGAGGAAATTAATCATTAATATTATTTTGCAGTGGAACTGTGATGTGCAACACAAAAGTCAGGAGCCATATTTGGCTAGTGAGACCTTAAGATATTGTTGATCTGAGTTGAGGTAATCTGAAGATCTGAAATATAGAGGGAACTTCAAGGATTAAGTAAAGAAAGTCCAAAATGTCTCATTACCAATTTTTAAAAATTGAAGGCATGTTGCAGTGATGAAATCCAGGATAGCTTGAGTTTAAATATATCACTAAAATGACCCACACCGGTTTCTTTGTGTATAAAGCTAAGTACTGGCCAATCTAAAAATGATATAAATGGCCCACATTAGAATTCTGTGGATATTCCCTGCCCTGGAAGTGACCTTGCATTTTAGAATTTTCAGAGACTGACCTGAGGGAAGTGTTCATTTTGCATTTGTTGCAAGAATGAATGACTGAACGAGTAAAAAGATGGATGAAAGAGTAAACAGATTTGAAGTATTCTGTTTGAAAAGGGGGAGAATTCTTTCAGGCATTTCCCAAGTAATAGTGGGCAGGGTTTTCGAAATCTCAGGCTTTCAAGCTTACACTAAGCTCCAGTTTTCTGAAAAATACATGAACATGCGACGCCCCATCCTCTAACAATTCAGGAGAGATGATCTACTACTGTCTTTATATTTAAAATGCCTCTTTCCTGCCAAACAACACATAAATATTTAAATAACAATTGTACTCTAGGTTCGTAACTCGTGAATCATTTATTGAATGTACTTGGACTTGACATGCTTACTGCAGTTGAAACAGGAAGTGGAAAGAGAGGAAACAAAAAGTCCTGGACTCCAGGCTCAGAAGATTCTGAGTCCCTCAGATCGCCCACTAATTCTCACTATTCTCCCTCTCCCCTTACACAAATCACAGCTTAGACACCGTTTCACAGGACGCCTGCTATAATGTTTAGGAAATTTTTGTTTCAAGCATGGAAGCACATAATAGTCACGTGACCAGGTGCAGACTGAAAGCAAGAGAGTGAGGGAGTTGGGGTAAGAGAAGCCATCCTTTGTACCCGCCTCATTTTTATGAAGATGGTTGTTAGTTCAGCCTGCATTAGTTATTCTGTGCTATTTCTGGATAAGTTCTTACAGTTAAGACTGGAAAGCAATGGGTGAGAACAAGAATGCAGGAGAAGTGTTTAATTTAGAACTAAGTATGGAGAGAAGAATGCCCTGTCAACACATTTCTTTCACAGCACTTGCAACAATGAAAAATATTTGGAGTACAATTACAAAATTCACGTTAAAGCAACTACAGCTGACTTGTCCTTTACAATTCAGTGTTTAAAGAAAATAAAACAAAGACTACAGTTTCGGAGTACTGTGCTCCATGGCTGGAAAATGAGTACACATTTTTATCACGGTAGCTGATTCTGCTGGGCCAGGATTGCTAAGCCAATTCCTCTTTCCTTATCTAAGGCCAATTTCTCTTTCGGTAGAAAAAATGGAATGGTAATTCATTTCTTAATTCTAACCTAAGATTTCTATGAAAAATAAGTCTTCCCAGGTGTTATCAAGTGCACATAAAATGGAACTATGTTCCTCACTCTATTTACAGAAGGAGGCATGGAGGTAAGATTTACTGGTTGGCTGATGGCTGGATATTTGCCTCATAGCAGCACAGAACTCTCTTTGGTACACCTGTGGGCTGCAATGCCTAAATAGACATTATCTCTAGATAGGTTGCACATCACTACTGTACCACATTATAATTTCTGAATCCTTACTTCTATCCTAGCCTTTGCTTCAATAAATAGTTATCATGAAAAGAAAATCAAGAGCATCCACCCTTGGGCACTCTCTATGAAAATACTTGCTTTTTGGTGTTGGGCTTGGTTTGCTGCTGGTGATAGCTTTCTCAACTATCCTAATATATATAGAAATACAAATGGGGCAGAATTTCCTGGAATGATCCTTGACTAATAGAGAAAGGGAGGTTGTGGATAACTATTTCTCTTCATCATTGATTCTTTAGGTAGACATCCTATCATGCATTTTGCAAGGCTTGTTAGAAGATCCCTAAGTCCCAGTTGTACAGAGGAGCTTTAGTCTGATAGTGTATCACTCTATTCTATTTTACCCTCATAAGTTTTATTCATTAGAGTCATTTACCCAACATAATCTTCCTGCAAGTCTTTGTCCCAGACTGCATTTGGGCAGAGGGGAATCTAGGTTAAGACACAGTACTGGGAAATTTTCCTATTTTCCAATATATGTTGTTCCATTTGTGATTTGGAGTTTGAACACATTGATTTAATATTGCCAAAGAAAAATTACTCGTGCCAATTATCCTGCCAATTATCATTATATCTACAACTTGAAGGGTGGTTGTAGAGTGGGTGAAAGACAATGATATTTAACAGTCTCCATGACAACGCAACATCCTTACTGTGATATGAAAGTCAGTGTGTTCTCAGTAAAGTGATTAATATGTGTACAGAAGTGTGCACAGCTATAGGATCTAATAAGAAAAAATTTATTTCCCATTCCTCAGGTTTATTTCTCATTTCTTAGAGTTTATCAGCAATCTTAGAAATATGAAGCTTCATGTTACAAAAAGCAAGTTTCTGATTGTCAAAACGATATTTATTTCCTTCATGTTTTACATCTACACTTTTAGAAAGCAGCTAAGCTTACTGAGTATAGGGACTAAGTCCTTTTCATCAACAGATAACTGCAAACCCAGGATGGGACCCAGTATGTAGAAGGTAGTTGGCAAATATTTGCTGATTTAATGCATGGCTAATAATAATATTTATTGAATTTTTACTTATATTAGGATTGCAATTAGTAAATAGGCGGTGAGCCAATCTAGCTCATAACCAGTTTTAGTAGGTGACAGAGACATACTCTTACTTGTGTGCCACACTATTCATGGATGTACTTGGCTACAGTGTCAGAGCTCACTGGTTATGACAAACTCTATGTGGGAACAAGGCATAAAAACCCAAGTATCTGTCTTCATTTACAAAACACAAGTTCCTGTGCTGGACCACAACATGCTCTGGTGTGTCCCAAATTTTCTGTGTGTACCATGGCATGCAATGTGTTACAATATTTCTGTCAATTCTCCATATTGGAGAAGTCATTGTTTTGGAATACCATATACCAAAGCATGGAGGATCATTTGCATACAGCATTGGAAGGGACAGAGGAAACAAAGCCAAGACCTGTTGGAGTAGGGGATATACTATTACTAAGCTTCTTATTCTTCCTTGGTGTTGTGTTTTCATGGCCCTAGGAGGTTAGGGAGAGATTCCTCTCTATTTCTACCTCATACCTTTTATTCAGACTCTCATTACTTTTACTAAGATAATGATAGTTACCAAATTACTAACTGGCATCAGTGAGTTGTGTTTTGTCCTACTCTTATTGAGTTTGTTCAGTGTCTGTGTGTGATCAAGTCCATGGCCCTTAGAAAATTTGCACTATGTTACAGACAAGAATGTTAGCTTTCATGAACAGGATATCAGTGCAGTTAGGGTTGCTGTCATAGTGTATGCTAGTCTTTCATTGCTGTGACATAACAACACACAACATGAAGGAGAAAGAATCTATTGGGTTTGAAGGAATGAAGTCCATCATAGCTGGGAAAGTATGGTCATAGGAATGACTCATAGCTGGGGTGGCAGCGGCTTGAAACTGCTTGCTCACATCTGAGATGATCTGGATATAGAAGGAGAGCCAGAGCAAGCCGGGACTATATTTTAAAGCTTCTCCCTATAGTGACCCACATCTTTCATCTAAGACCATCTCCTAAAGGTTCACAAACCTCTAAAAGGAGAGTTACCTGCTGGGGACCAAACATTCAAACAAATGAGCTGGTGGTGGAAATTTCACAGTCAAACCTTAACACATGGCTAGTGAGTAAATAGAAAAGGGAATTTAAACAAGGTATACTGACTCCATACCTGCATTTTCTGCCATTTGTCCTGACATTGGCTATCCTCTGCTCCCACCCTCACAAGATCATTTAGCATTCTAGAGCTTAACAGTCCTCACTCGGGAAATGTACAGGAGGTTGGGAACTAACCGAATATCTGTTGAACACACCCCTGCATTTTGAAAGTTATTAAAACATACCTAATTTGCAGCTGTTAACTTGCTAACTTAGTTTGGTTTAAATGAGATGGAAATACATGGTTTGGTTTTTTTGTTTTGTTTTGTTTTGTTTTGTTTTGTTTTGTTTTTTTAAATGGGGGAAAGCAAAGGAATCTTCCAGTGGCTGAACAACATTATCAAACAAGTTGTTTCATAGAGCTTTGAAGCTTTGTGCCCCAACTAGGTCAAAAATCATTGGAGTAAGACCCAAAGTTCACATTGACAAGCAAATAAAGTTCAAACTGACAGGGTGGGCAGAGGCAAAACCCACTTTGTTTTCAAACTCATACCCTCTACTCGGAGCTGGAAGAGGCTTATCTCGGTTGCTTCATTCTTTGACAGCACTCTGCCTGGGTTCCTTTGGTATTCCCAGTGCAGTAAATCTTATCTTTCTTTAATGCAGGCTCAGTTTTGTTTTAATTAGTATGAGTTCTTTTAATTATAAGAGTCTTTTCTTCCTTCACTCCATTACAAGTTCAAAGGCATGTTCTTTAGAGTCTTCTGCACTCAGGTCACCTTATCTGTGGCCCTTCCTTCTCATCAGCTTTTATTGTCAAACCTTCAGTGTGGCTTCAGTGCACATGGCTTGATTTTACTTTTATGTCCTGACTTGCCCTGAGCGGTCCAAGTCTTTCAGAGAAGGGTGGCCCAGGGACAAGAAAGCCATTTTCAGTTCTGGATTCCCATAATTAATTGCTTTTTAATTAGGAGCAATGACTCTTTTGGCAAATGAGCCTGCCAAATATTTGCTTCCTCCCCTTGTGAGATGTTAAGTTTTAGCCAGCCACTGAAAGCACACAGTTAGCTGCAGATGTGCAGCAATGAGCTAGCTTGGGGACATGAGGCAGGCTGTAATCGTGTGAGTCTGTAGAGGGTTCTTCATGAAATACGGAGTCTTGTCTGATATGGTCTTCATGCTTGATAATTTTAGCTTTTTTTTTTTTCTAATTCCTTTTATTATATTTCTTTCATTCTCTAACTTAAATACCTGGACATGAAGATAAGGCACATATTGGATTTTTGTCACCACAAATATTTTTAGGGCACATGGGCAGAAAACACACAAGAAACATAGACTACACACATGAAGAAGTGATTGCTGTAGATTTCAACAAAGGAAATAAAATAGGACAGGAAGACAGAGGCTGGAATGTCTTGGCCAAGAATACAGATCAAACAGGATGCATCTGAAAGTTTATTTTTGAGTAGATCTTTGAGTGACGAGAAAGTGTCAAAAACAAGAAGCATAGGCTGAGGTCAGAGTAGGAATATCTAAGAAATAGAAAGTAGGTGCATTGACTTGAATGTGTCAAGGGGCTTATGGATTTAGGTAATCCAATCAAACCTAGTGGGTAGGTGTGACTGTTCAATAATAGTTTAAAATGAAATGCGACTGTTTATTCATACTGAGAATACTAGACCTTGCTTCCTTTGTAAAGCATATAGGTACCACCTGTGTGCTGGGAACTTTGCTGAGCACTGGGTTATAACAATTCATAAAACTTCTTTTTTAATGAACCAGATCAGTTGTATGATGGGCCAGACTCATAGTTTATCTCCAAACTGTGACTATATCTCATCGGTACCAAGATCCCCAGTGCTCACTATTTCCGAGGAAGTTCTCTGTTTACAATACTTTGATTATCAATGACCCCTGACTTCGAGATCTTCTCCATTCACAGTGATGACTCTCATTATTTCCCCATTGGTCAGCAACAGGTGCCAAGGTTGTCAAGAACTCTTTTACCAAGTTTTCCAAAACTTCTCCTTTGCTTAGCCTAGGAAAGCCTGCTCCTCTTTGGAGTTCATGGTGACCCAGGAATAGCCTTCACTGTTTCAGACTTTCTCAGAATGGGCCTGTCATCTTCTTGATCTAAATGGGGACTTTCAGTCCCCTCCTGTAGATCTTCCCCTCCTCAGTGGTTCTTTCATCTCCAACATCTCTGATAACTTAGGACCTGAGGGTCAAAGGGTTATTCCCTTTCCTGTTTCTACTTCAAAAGGCCCAGACGCTTTAAAGCACATCATTAGACTTTATTACTCAGAAGACTTGGTGGAGAAGAAATGCTTCCAAAGTGTTGGCTTTAATTATGTATCATTATTCTTGTTTTGTAGAGAAGTCAGGGAATCGGATGTTTAGGGATGTAGACTGAATTCAGTTTGCTTGCGTTGGATTCAGACTCCATCATTTACTAGTGTGAGAGTAGAAAATATTAATTAATGTCTTTGAGACTCACCCTTTATCTTTATGCTAAAGATAGGGTAGATGTGAAGATGAAATAAAGTACCACATGAAGTACTGTAAGTGCTATATGCATGCTGGTTATTATTTTTAATAGTAATTAATTGTTTGTAACTTGAGCATCTGGTTTTCCTCACCTTAGCCTACTCTCTGATGTCATGTTTGGCTAGTTCAGCATCTGTGAAGACAGGACCTTCATAACACTGACCCTTTAGCCTGTTGGCCTCTTTAGCTCTGAAAATTTCTTTCTCAGCCACCTACTTGTTGATGATTCTGTACACTTTGCTCTCTCCAGCAGTTACTGTATGTCTAAAATCATGATTTCACACATCCCACTGCCTCCTTATGTCTTCAATTGCTACTTATTGGCTCTATCCTCTGAATTCCAAAGAATGATGTCATTTAACCTGAAGGTCATTTTCTCTTCTGCAAGCTTGCTTCTGTCTACATCCTTCTGTCTTCATTGTTTCTCTCAGCATCTAGCTTTCATTTTATGCTCCATGATTTGAATAATTGGCTTTGAAAGGCATCTTGTCTTCCTCCATCTTGTCTCTTTTCTTCCCATTCCTGCTGAGAAAAATACTAAGTGAAGTCATTATCATTAAATCATGTACCTTGCTTCTGAGAAGTTGAAAACAAATCAGACTCTTGATTTCTAGTGTTCTCCTTAAATGTGTGATCATTAAATTCAAGTGAATATGCAAATATTTTGTATTCTACATATCTACAGTAAATTTAATTTCCTCTTATCTGTGATGACCATGCCTAGTCTCCCTTCATCTCTGGAACTCCCCTCTATTAACTAACCTTTTGGTTTCATGCTTTACTGTAATATTAGGTGAAATAAGGCATCTCAACCACTTCTTTTAATTGGTCTCACAACCCTACTTTTTCACCTGCCTTTCTTTCTGTAATGCTAGATGACCTTCTTCTCTTCTGTCTGAATCAAACCATTTGTTCTGATTTTGGCTCTTTTACCTCCAATGCTTTAAAATAATCCATTCTTAACATTTATCCTCTCTTTTCTCCAACATCAGTCTCCATCTCTGGAATAAATCTCACTGGCATTCAAACTTATGTTAACATCCATTATCTCGCAGGATTCCTTGCGTTCATTCTTGACCTTTCTCCATGTTTGGTCTCTTTCAATGTAGTCTAACATCTCGAATTCTGTTTAAATTTAGTGAATAATAACAACTATAGGAGATTTGTGGAAGAGGGGAAGATTGGATCTGTGTTCTTCCTTAATTAAACTCTACCTTCTGAGCAGCAGGTTTCTGTATCAACCCTTCAGGTATCCCAGTACCTTCACATGCAAACATTTTACAAATAAATACTCCTAGAATTATTCAGTGTGACTGTGTTAATATACTCTGTTACGTAATAGAATTATCTTCTAGTTGTGGATCTATTTGTCTAACTTCATAATTTTTTTTTCTCGCATTTTACTGGACACAGCTCATTGCCCTTCCTTATATCCAACAAGTCATCGTAGCCTGGAATTCTATTTTAACTCCTATGCTTTTTTTTTTCTTCTCCCATTCCTTTCTTTGTTTCAGGACCTCCAATATTTCATGAATTAAGATACTATGTCTGCTTTTTTGTGACTTTCTAATGTGTATATGCAGTTCATACTTATTCTCTGAGGTCTGATACATACACCTAGAAATCTAGTGGGTAATTTGGTCTTATGGCACAAATAATGTCAATATTCTCATCCTCCCCATTCTCTCAAAGGACACTGCCTTCTACAGGCTTCTCCAGTTGAATAGAGTACCATAATCTACTCAGCTCTTGGATCAAATATCTCTTATTTCTCATTTCTCAGATTGAGTCCGCAATAAACCTAACCATCTTCCTCTACAGAAAAGCCTAAAAAGAATATCATCACAAAATCTTCCTTGTTACATTACAATTATACTTAGATACCATCTTCCCTCTTCTGAGCTCTTGAAATAGCTTCATATCTGGCATTCCTGACATGTTTATGCAGCTGAAAGTTCAAGATAGTCCACTGTAGTTCTCCCATTGCTCCAAGGACTGCTGTCAGGATCTGTGTGACTTGTCCTCAGACCGATCACCCTGTCTGCCTCATTTTCTCCTTTTTTCCCTGATCATTTTTGCCACCCCCTGGGTTCAGAAACACTGAACCTCCTTTTGTTCTTTGAATATTCTAACTCATCTCAGTCTCTAAACATTTTGCTCATGATGCTCTGTGGTTGGGATAGCTCTCTTTATGTCTCCCCAGCTAGCGCTTTCCTCTGTTAAAATATCATTCTCTTTCCTTTTTTTCTTTCCATTTCTATTATTACATACATACCAGTGTTTGCTCAAAGTGATCAGATTAATTTGTTTGTTATAATTACACCTATTTTTGGAATTGTTTGTGTTATATACTATGTGTTTAATAAAATTTGTTGGACAAAAGAGGAATGAAATAGTAAAACTTCATAGGGAATTAAAATGTGGTAAAGTGCTTTGGATACAAAAGTATCTTGGAAGCAACAGGAGAACCAAATACTTTCACATTTGATTCAATGAAGCAGTTTCTGAGGAAGTGGTATTTAAGCTGAAAAGAGACAGGTAACTCAGCATAAAGTACACAAGTGTGGGGGAAGAGACAAGAACATGAGTAGGTGATCTGAGGCCTCAGAAAGGGGGTGGGGTACATTAAAGAAATGAAAGGAGGCCACTGTGAATTGGGTAGAGGGGGAGTGGTCTGAAATGGGTTTGACAGCAAGTGGGAACCAGCTCATGGAAGGGCCTTAGAAAAATGTTTAAGTACTGATGTGTAGGCAAAACCGTGGGAAGACATGTCCAGGAAAACACCACTGGGGTTGGAGAAGTAAAATGCAAAATGGCTTTCCAGAAGCAGAGATACTGACGTCAAGATATAAGGATTGTGTTGGGGTTTGCTGGTAGATGGCAGCTGAGAAATAAGGTCCATACCAATGAGACATAAAGAGAAGCAGACAGCTATGAGGTCAGCAGACTGTTCTAGGGGTCCACAGCTTTGGGTGTCCAGAAGGGCACAGGAAGCAGGATGTTCCTGTTAAGTTCTCATTCACTTTTACATCTTTAGCTTGCAAGAAAGAATTCATAACTAGCAACTGAGTAACAAAATAAAAAGAAGGAAATGCAGAGAATGAAAATAGAGGTTAAGGTAATCAGGACATGAATCTCCTGCTGTCATTGCTGAAGGTGCCCCTACAGAAACCGTCTACTGAGATTAGCCAGCCTACTTCCTCATGTATAAATTACTCCACTAGACCTGGCAGCTGCCATGGCTCCATCCGAGTGCACATCCCACCTGCTCCCAGCATCCACTTACTTTTGTCTGTCTTTCTTAATCTCTTTACTTCAGGTCAACTTTTCAGGACCCAGCTGTGTGAGCTTCAGAACTTATTGTTCCAGAAGAGGTTTGCTTTCTGTTCTCATTTGAACTTGGAGTTCAGTTTCTCATATCCAAGTCAGGTCTTGTATCTTCTGTGTCCTGGTACCTTGCAGGCTCTGTAGATAATAAATGTCTTGTGTTTTTCTAGGTTAGAGGAACAGTTGTTAGGCAATGATTCAGTGGGTCTGACTTATTCTCACTTGTATCTTCAATAATCTGCTCCGTTTCTGCCCTTAAAATGTGTCTGCTGCCATCAGGCTACATGACTTTCTATGCCTTTTTATATTAACTAGATTTTGACATTTCATTAGGGGCTGAAGTGTCTGCCTGAAGACTGTGTTGGTCTGCCCAGTTGGAAACTACTATCCTTCTGTTCCCTGTTGAAAAGGATTTAATTGACAGCTTCTCAGTGATGCCATTCCCTTTGAGTGCCTTTGGCAATTGTAGTTGATATCTTTGATTTTTTTTCTCTTATATTTATTTTATTTATTTGATTAAGGGAACAGAATGAAAATATAAAAAATATAGCACTCAAAGTACCACAATTCACTGGATATGTTCTTATTATATTACTAGAGGAGTTAGCTCACATAACCATATCCACAGCTTTAGGAGCTGGGTGCTATTGATGCCATTTCTGAAAAGTGAAGAATCAAGACATAAGCTTGTTAAACATATTGTTGTTCTCAAACAGCAGGTACATGAGCTGTCAGAGATTACTCTGGGCTAGTTTGACTTAAGTCCCTCCATATGTCACAGTGATCTTTAAATACCTATTTATTTACTTACTTACTCAAGCAAATGTATATGTCCCAATGATGTTCTGATGACTCTTCATGAAGGTCAGGTACAATATTATGCTTAGTTTACTGATGTTCCATTTTCAGGTCATCCTCCTTCTCTAGGTCTAAGTGTATCATTAGACAGTCCTTCTATGTAGTTGATATATGGCTGTTCTCAATCCTACCTTCTCCTGGGGCACTGTAGATGTCTTCTTGTGTATCTGGGAACCTTGGGTAGACTGAAGACAGTCCAAATACACAATGTCCAGGTTTGATAACTTCTCTTTTCAAATATCTGATGTTTGGAAATGTAGATTTGTATTGGGATCCATAAGTAATATTCATGCTCTCTATTCTGTGGCAGTCTATAAAGGATCTTAGTTCACTTAACTGATACACTGTCTTTGCTTTGACTACAGATTATTCTTGATCTAAGACATGTTAAAATTACCTAAAATCATTTTTTCCTTAAATGTCTCTTTGCTTCTAGGAAGCATCCTTTCTGGGATCTCAATCTGGAGCTATATCTTAAGAATTATTTATATTTAAGTACTATGGGGCATACATTTGGGAGAATTTCAGAATGATCTATAAACACAAGTTATTAGAAAAAAAAGTTATGCCCATAATAGACAGGTTATGAATTTTCCTTTGTCATCATTCATAAACTATACAGTATGCCAATTATTTAAACAGCATTTGTGTGGCATTTGGTATTATGAATCTTGAAATAACTTAAATTATATAGGAAGACATTCATAAATTAGATGTGAAAATTATACAACTTTATATAATAGACTTGAACATCTAGGGAATTTGATATCTGTAGAAGATTCTGGGACAATCTTGATTGAATACTGATGGATGAGAGATTGTGTAAATGGGAGATTGTCATGATTTGGAAGAGAACACAGTAGCTGGAGGCAGTTTGCTCTTTCTTCAATACTGTATCTACCAGACTTTCTGTGTTATACCAGATAGTTCACACAGCTGCTGAGGCATTATTTCTTGTTGGAGCAGTGGGTTAATTGTTTCTATTGTCTTTAAAATGATGGGATATTATAAAAACAAATGTGTTAAAAAAAAGTCTACAATTCTTAAATAGTCTTGGTAAAGCTGTCATTCATTTAAATAATCAAAAATTTGACCACGTGGGCATATTACTTGCGTGGTTGTTTAATATCCCATAAATATATTTTCTTTAATTCAGCTCACATTCTTTTTCCTGAAATAAAGTTACTTACTAGAAAAAAAAAATAAAAACACAAGGACATGTATAGAAAGAATCATGGAAAAGCTGCTATGTGGTAATGTTCACTTAAAAGAAGCAGACAGAAGTGTGTCTTGAGCTTGGAGACCAATTTTACGGAGTAGAGGATCCAAAACAGGCTGGAAATCAGGAGAATGAACAACGATAAGAACGAAGCAGCTGACTGACTCTCTGAAAAAAAGAGCTCCAACCTGAGAAGACTATCAGTGAAAGATGGAAGAGAAGTGTCTATGTGCAGGGCAGGTGAAGCATTTCTGAGATACGGGATTGGGGAACTAATCAAATGCTCAATGTATGGATGTTTTATGAGGGTCAGGGCTTTGGGGTTAGAAGAACTGAAGCAGCATAAAGCTGGTTTGGAAATGAAGGTAGGTTGGATAAGTTAAGGGAAGGAATGCTTAACAAAGATGAGTGGGGGACATTGAACAGGACTTAGGGAATGGACAATGCCCCTTAGATTAGACTATATAAAGCCAATCCACAGAAAGTGGGCAGATTATAGAGGAGAGGTGTTGAGGAAACATTTACCCTGACAAGCTTCATAGAAGTCCTTCATTGTATTAGATTCTGTGACTAGAGATCCTTACTTGTGAGTGATATGGACAGTTAATACTTCATACATGTCCCACAAGAGCTGTTTACTACAGTCTAAACATCACATCCTTTGGGGAATGCTGCTTAGGTAGGACACTTCACAAATACATAAAGTATTTATAATTAGCTGTCCAAACACATTTTATTGTCTTTATGATCTCTCCTTTTTTTTTCTCTGATAAATATATCCCTAGGTCTTGGTACTGAGTATACTGAAAGAGTATAAGCCTGGTTGTGGTGAAATTATAAACCTACTGGAGTTCAAACTCAGAACACTTCTTGGCATCTGGCAAATGTAAACCCTTTCTTTCTCCCTCCCTTCTGACTTCTTTTGTTTGGGCCTTTCTCAAAAGATGAAAACTTCTTGCTCTGGCCACTTGGTTTAAGTAAGAGAAGATTCATTATAAATGCAATGGAAAGAATTACATCATAAACTATTTCAAGGCTTGCCCTAAAATAAGAAATCTGGGAGATAGTTCTGGGCTCCATTTTGCACGATAACAACACTTCATGCAAAGCTGACGGCAGAGGAAGATTAAGTGTTCTCAGCCTTATCTTGGGATTGGGGTTTCATGCCTAGGAGGCTGAAGCTTGTTTAACCCCAGGCAGCAGCAGCTTCCATCTCACTCTGACATCACAACTTGGATGAGCACAGTCATTTAGAGAGGCAGTGGTCATCTCGGATTTTAAGGCATTATGTCAACAAAGGCAAATGATAAGGAAATGGCTGAGAGAGAGAGAGAGAGAAAGAGAGAGAGAGAGAGAGAGAGAGACTTTTATAATGCTGTATTTACCCTCTTCCATCTCTTTCCTTCTTCAAATCCTTGGATTTACATTTAAATTTGGCTTCCTGGCAGAATCCTACAAATGATTGCTTGTTTAAAACAAAAGTAGCTACAGAATCTTTTTTTTTTTTTTTTTTTTTTTTTTTTTTTTTTTGCATTTGGGATTAATGCTTGGGGGTGGGAGAGGGGAAGTAGTAAGATTTTTGAGGTCAAAGGGGAGGTAAGAAATCATCTAGTTTGATTCCCTCCTGGAAATGATGAACTTAGAGGCCAGCAAGGTGAAATGAAGAGCTCAAGGTCACAAAATTGGTCAGCTGCAGTGTCGAAGCAAGGTCATGAGTCTTGCTTCCATCTGTTATGAAGCCTTCCAGACAGGCTTTGTGGCAAGCTACCAGTACAGCTTATTGGAAAGCATTTAAGGACGTTCGACCGTCTGCAGATGTGATTTTAAAGGTTATTTATTTGTTTTACTGCAGATCATGACTTCCCTTCCATCCGTCTTCTTGTTCCACAGCCAGATTCTGCCCTTTGATGTGCTTTGCGGCATTCTTGTTGCCTTTGGCCAGAGTCTGAAGTGGGGCTCGACGCAAAGCTACTGGTGCCTTTGTTTATTCATGGAGGACTTCCCTTCCTTGTGGGAGATGCTGAAAACTCAGTTGTCTGAGGGTTTCTTTCTACACAAGATGTATCCCGCTGTGTCCATCATACACTCTTTGAGCTTAAAGTGACCTCTGAGGTCATCAGTCCAACCTCCCACCCGGTCAGGCATGCCTTCCAAATATGTCTTGGCATCTGGTCACAGAGTTTTATGGCTTAAAAGTACCTTAGAGACCAAAGACTATGCTGATCCCTTTTTGTAGGTAAAGAAATTAAATCCCAGACATGAAATTCTCATCTCCTTGCAGGTGGCAGAGCTAAAACTATGATTCAGGTTTCAACATCAAGTCTGCCCTTCTATCCTCATCACCCAAACCTGATGAAGTTAACTTCTAAGAGTTGCTCAGTGGATTGACATTTATTTATTTATTTATTCATTCATTCATTTACTTATTGCCTACAATCAATACACTACCGAGCACTAATAATAATTATAAAAAACTGACAAAGGTGCACTAAAATTTTTAGTCCTCTGGTGAGTCTTTTAGTCTTTTCATGTGGCTGTGACAAAGTATCACATATACACTTGGCTCAGAACATCACAGAGTCAATGTCTTTAGTTCTGGAGGTCAGAGATCTGAGTTGAAGATTACAGGGCTAAAACCAGGGGGCTGGTGAAGCTGTGTTCCTTCTGGAGCTCTAAGTAGGAGCTGACTTTTTGCTGTTTCTAGCTTCTATATCTTGTTTGCATTTCAGGTTTCATAGCACAGCTCTTTCCTTCATCTTCAAAGCCTGTGCCCTGTTTCTTTAAGTTTTGACTCTTTCTTAACCCTTATAATATCCCTGTGGCTAGATGCAGGGTAACATTACTATCTTTAGATGATTGGTATGACCCTATCACAAAGCCTTATTTACATAGAAGTAATGTAGTCACAGCTTCTTGGGGTTAGGACCTGAGTATCTTTAATGGACTATCATTGGTTTTTACCATAAAGATCACAGATAAAGTAGCCCAGAAATGTCACTCATAGGACACAGGAGCTACAAGTACAAATCAAGAAAAAGAGGTATATTTATAGAGGGAGTTGCCTGACCAAAATTATGAGGACTATGTAAGGCTCATGAGCCAAGACAGATAAGATGGGGAAAGGCAAGTAGAAAGAAGGCCATGTTCTGAATGGTACTGAAAAGAGAGACACACTTGGCATTTTTGGAGAACTGTATAGTACCAAGAAAGGCTGTTATTCCATTATCAATTTACCTAAAATCTCAAGTTGAACCTGCAAGACATTCTGAAGAGCTGTAATGTGCCACATGACCCAAGTCAGGGTAACAATGTAAGCAATGCAGTTGTAATAAAGAAGAGGGTAATAACAGGCTTGAATTTTTATCAGAAATAATCAGAAAGTGCCAGGTGCTATGAACCTTCTCAAACAAGTTATCTGGCAAGGAGAGATCTCAAGGGCAGAAAACATTTCTTTTAAAAAGGAAAGGGGCTGCAGCAAACATGACTTTTGGGGAGGTACTGAGCTATGTGATATCACAAACAGACATACCTATTGTTACCAATCAAACATGAAAGTGTCTTGATTTGAACTCAGCATTTCATTTCAAACTCCATCTCAGAAATGATACTTTATTTGAAAAGTCACTTGGGGGTAATCTTTGGCTTTACTTTCTCACAAGGCCAACACTGGTGCTGGAATTTAGACTAGGCAGATCTTGTTCAGGTCTTGAGCAAGCAGCCATCACTGCAGTGAGTTGATGCATTCAATAGCCATATCATGTCTAGAAGACAGCCTTTCATGGCTCGTCTCTCATCCCCTTGCTCTTTTTTTTTTTTTTTTTTTCTACTTCCTCTTCTGAGATGTTCACCAAGCCTTGGATGGGGGAATTTGTTATAGGTGACCCATCAACAGCCTCTTATTCTCAGTACTTTGACTCTAGATAAAGTTGATGTTTGCCATTCATCTAAGGCTAACATTGTTTCTTGTCCTTTTCTCATAAGTAAAAGGCATGTGTTCCACAAGAAGGGTAGATGTGGCATCCTGGTAGGGCTTTATATCTCTCTCTCTTAAGGGCAATCTATGAGGGAATCTATCTGTCTGGCCCCTGCTTCCCATGTGTATATGTGTGCATTTTTGTTTTGATTTGATTATTGTTTCTTTAGAATCTCCACTATTCATCATTATAAAGCTTATACTTCACATTCTGTTAAGAAAGTCCAGTAAATACTGTGGATTTCCATATGGCTGCGAATCCCAGGAATTTTATAATCTCATGTTGGCTTTTTCACAGTCTTTAGAAAAAATTCCTGTTGCCTTTAGTTCTATTTAAGCTCATGATGATATCCTGGCTTAACTTTCTTTTAATTTTAAGCTAGTTTGGTTTTCTCAGATTAATTTATTTTTTGTAAAGTTGTGAACTTGAGGCTATTTAGTACTGAATTTTGGTACTTCTAGGATTGGCTATTTTTTTTCTGCATCTTCAGTAGAAGCCATTGTCTTTTAGGACATTATTTTTGTTTTGGTTGTCTGGTTTATATGTAAAAATGTCAATAATATTAATTGAGAAATTAATATTATGTACAACATGTTAATCAACAAATTAATATTATATTCTCTATATATGTGTGTATGTATGTGTGTTTTAACTGTTAACTTGATGGGTTTATTTTTGTATTTTGTGGTAGACAACATCTTATTATGTAGCATAGGTCAGCTTGCAGTTCACATACAGCCACTCTGTTTTAAATTCAAGGTATCTTACAGAAGCATCCGGAATGCTAGAAATTAAAAGCATATACTACAACTCTTGTTCTAACTCTTAATTTGAAAACACCTCCTTAGTGTAGAAAGCTAAGTGGGGCTTCAACAAATGAGCTCTGCATCTTAGTTGTAGAAAAAACCCACTTTGTGGATGCTCACTTTCTGAATGTCTTATAAGCAATTCGATGTAAAGATACTACACACACACACACACACACACACACACATACACACACACAGACGCTGATAAAACTTCCTGGTTGTTTAAAATTACAAAGGATTTACATTCTATATGATTTGCTATTATAAGTGAGATTGTCATAGGTACCTTTTGCATCTAACATATTCTTCATCCCTTTGGATTTACTTTATTGAATAAATTCACAGAAGTGAGATTTCTGATAGAAAAATTGCTGACGTTTTGTAACCATTTTTTTGGTCATGTGCTTTTCAAATGTTTGCTTTCCCAGTATCATCATTTACCCACAGGTCTTCAGTATTCTCTCTCTCTCCCTCTCTCTCTCTCTCTCTCTTCCACCCCCTCTTTCTCTCTCTCTCTTTCTCTCTCTCTCTCTCTCTCTGACGCACACACACACACACTTTTACTAATTTGGAACCTTAATGTGGTAGTCTATCAAACCATTAAATGTTTCCATTGATTTGAATATGAGTAAGCCTGGCTATGAAACCTTCAGCTTCAGGCTTTCACTTCTTTTCTGAGTTCTGTTTCATGATCTTTACTAATTAACATATTAAAGTCTCAGATTTGGGCTTCTCTGTTAGACTTTTAAATATTTAATAATATATTTATTATGTTTCATGCATTAGATTTCTAAATAATGCAAAATTGGTCTTTACAAATCTGCAGTGGGGTGCCTAATATGATAACTTAAAACTGTCTTTTTTAAAACAAAAAAACAAAAAAACAAAAAAACCAAATGATTGGTCCCATCTATCGAAAGTGAAATTCAAAAGCTTTAGTATAAGATTCAGAGATATGCAATGAAAATCTGGAAAATTCTACTATGTTCTGTTGGTATATGCTTTTGTTTTCTGTACCTCAGTTGTCCTCCTGGGTACCTTGTTAAACCTTCTCAGAACTGTTCTTCAAGTAAGCAGAGCAGAAGTTGCACCCTGGAGGAGGGGCTAAAAGAATCTTGGTTTTTCAGTTGGCTATAGCTGTTATCCCAGTCAAAGGATGAGCTCAGTTGTATGATACCTGCAACTTGGCCATTGATTTCCCTCATCTTTACCTACAATAGCAGCCATTTTCCTAAGTTGAAGATACCACTTAAAAACATTATTAATGGTTCCTGGGTGGGATAATGTGAATCTGAAAGAGCAGAAAAGAGGTGTCTGTGGATAAAGAAATTAGAGTTTCATTTAATTCACTCTATTGAGTTTTATTCCGTGCCAGACATGGCAGAGATTAGGAGAAGCATGTAATATCTCCTTTTTTTCCTTCACACAAACTGAGAGCCATGTGCTACAACCACTTTCTGGTAAAGAAACCATGAAAGCAGGGAGGACCGTGTTATTATTTACCACCACTTGGGAAACTCCTGGGAAAACAAGTTTGAGGATGGAGAACAGGAGAATTACTTTAAATGGGTCAAATAGGAGATGTTTGTTCAATATCAAGTGGTTATTGCAAAAAATCCAAAGGAGAATGTCTGAACTAGAGATGTAAATGTGGAAGTCACTAACACGTGGGTGTTAGTAAATACAGAGAAGAAACTAACTGTAAGCTGGGTGGAGCATGAGATGGAAAAGAGACAGGGTCCAGGGTCTGAGATCTGGATCTGGAGTTGAGACATAAGAAGGATGTGAGTTAAGTGGCAAAGAAGAGCACTGGAT
Source organism: Arvicanthis niloticus (assembly GCF_011762505.2). Classification (NCBI taxonomy): domain Eukaryota; kingdom Metazoa; phylum Chordata; class Mammalia; order Rodentia; family Muridae; genus Arvicanthis; species Arvicanthis niloticus. Next base: position 37,974,456 of record NC_047670.1, on the reverse strand, counting down.
ATAAGAGAGGACAGCAGGAGAGAAATCAGGAGAGTGGCACACTGGAAGCCCAGTGAAGACAGAATTCATTAAGTATTTGCAGACTTTATCAGTGAATGGAACATCCCAGTAGAATTCCAGCCCAGTTTTCTTTGGCCCAAGCTGATCTACATTCTTATGCACTAGATCACAGATGAAAACAGTCCAATTAGTAAATATGTGAAATTTTGTGGGTCAATATATAAGATCAAATTCATTATTCAGTTTTTAATAATCATTGAAAACACTGCTTAGCTCAAGGACCATGAACAGATGAAAAATAAAATAAAATCTGAAATCTGGTCCCTGGCCACCACCTATACTTTTGGCATATTATTCTCTTTAGTTTTAGAAAATAGTTACAAAATGATGATTCTCTGGCATCATCTTCTTTTTTCTATGTTAGTATAAACATATACTATATAATAATTATGAATACATATATAGAGATACTATATATACATGAATTCATGATACATGAACATACACATATATGAATAAAATGTGATCAATCTGTATAAATGTTACATGTATGTGTGTTTTCAGGGCTGACCACTAGGTACCGGAGAACCAGTTGGTGTGCCCTTCCCAGAGAAAACTGTTTTCCTCACTCTCAGCATTCTTTAATTGCCTGTAGTTTGGATGTGTCCAACTACAATCCCACAGTCACTCAAGGAAGTCCATTTCGTTATTGTATCTTAAGACTGAATTTTTTTTTTCATTCTATAAAAACAGTCAGTGTCTAACCCAGCACTTTTATTTCTTCTTCAAGGCACTATTTTCTGTTCTATTTTGCCTAGCTACATAGTTGGTTAAAAAAAAATGGAGCATGGGAACAAGCAAAGAATTTGCATGAGTGTATTTGTCATAGATCATGACCTCCAAAGTGGTTTCTTCCCTGTCAAGGAAAGGGTATTTCCCTTTACTCTTGTTTTCCCTCTTAAGGTCACAAGCAAATTCACTGAAACCTCAAGGAAGGTACAGATCACCCTGTCCCTCAATGTCACAGCAAGGGTATCATTATGATTCACCACCACAGCACGTGAATGCTGCTCACAGAAGCACCCTTCCCAGGAAGGTAATGTTCAAAGTTACTAACACTCCTCTTAACTTTCTTTCTACTAATAGTCAGTTCAGTGACCCAAAGCTATTTGTTGTATGTACTCTCCCTTGGGAATCACATTATCACTACCTACTGCCATCCTACATCAATCCACTCAGAGCTACAAATGTGGAATCCACTCATAGATAATGTTTCAAATTCTTCAGGATTTTGTTTCCCGAGTACCCTTCACCTATAAATTGTTGTACAAGGACAAATAGCCCCATTGAGCAAACAGCAAAATAAGCTTTTCTCATCAACTCTCAGGACACGTGTATTTGCAGGTATTTCTAATCAATCATGAAGTGATTGCTGCTGGAAATTCTACCAGAGGTCAACCTACCTCCTTGTAATTGTTCCTACTTAGGAAAACATTGAATTACCATAACCAATGATTATTTTTTTGTTGTTGTTGAGTAGGCTATATATAGAGATTTAAATTTAAAACAAAAAAAAATTTAAAACAAAAGAAAAAATATCCTCCCCAGTCTCAGGTGCAGTCCATCCTCTTTAGCACTGAGACTTGTCTCTCACATTCATATTCTTTACCCCCTGCTGTTGTTTAGATGGTGATCAAGGACCACTTAGTGACCAGAAAACCAAATGTCATTGTTCTTTGATTCTGGAATATGTCTACTCTAGCCATTTTATGACCAACTCATAAAATGCTATTTATTCTGAAGGCTTGATGACATTATTAAAATAAATAATAAGCCACCTTATATTTGAATTTCTAACATTTCCTTTTCTGAACCCAGAAAAGTGTCCCCCTAACAAGGTAGATAATCAGTGAGAGAAATTTTCTTAAACTAATATGTCCCTTCATTTGTTTTTGTTGTTGTTGTTTAGTTTTAAGATTTATTTATTTATTATGTATACAGTGTTCAGCCTGCATGTGTGCCTGCAGGCTCTAAGAGGGCATCAGATCTCATTAAAGATGGTTACAAACCACTGTGTGGTTGCTGGGAATTGAACTCAGCACCTCTAGGAAGAGCAGTTAGTGCTTTTAACCTCTGACCCATCTCTCTAGCCCTCCCTCCCCAGTGAATGTATTTTAAGGTATAGTAAACTGATTCTTATTTGTGAGACTCCTGTGAGCAGGTGATGAAAGTTTTTCACCCAGTGAAAAGTGTTGGTGGATCTGGCATGGGGCTGTCATAGACATGGGGAAATATCAAGCAGAAAGATGGTCAGAATACAGGGTGATCACTGAGGAGTCAAACTCAAGTGTAGACTATTATACTGCACCAGGGAGCTGTGTGGGGAAGACAGACTGGGGGAGGGGGTCGAGAGACAGCAAGAGAGGCATGAACATAGAGAGATAAAGAGATGGAAAGAAAAGAGGATACAAGAGAAGGAGAAAAAGGAGGAGAAAGAAGAGAAGAGGAGAGGAAAGGAGGGCAGGAGAAGACAGGATGGGAGAGGAGGGAAAAGAAGGACAGGAGATGAAAGCACAGGAGAGCGGGGGGGGGGGGGGGGGAGGGAGGAGAGGAGAGGACAGCAGAGGGCAAGAGAAAGCTCAAGGTCTGAAGGCATATGTGACAGGCTTATTTCCCTTTTTCCTATGATCATAGTTATGTTACTTGATCATTTTGGTCCCATCTTATTTTCAAAACAGCTACAGCACTGCTTTTTTACAGAGCTGTGCACGCATTCAAGAATTGTCATTGTTATTTATTTGCGTGTTATCAATTCCTTTTCATGCACAAATAAATGTCTGACAAACATTGCCTGTATAGAAAATAGAAAAACTTCTATTAAAGTAACCTTTTTTCCCCCACCCTCTGGTGTGGAAGAGGATCCATTTCTAACACTTTTGAAGTCACCAACTACTTATAAAACTTGCCCTGATGGGACCTAAGGGCTGGTAATATGTACAAAAGAGCATTGTCTTCTCAAAGTCTGCTTGTAATCTTTGTATGGACTCATATGTCACTTTGAAGAGTTAACAGGAAATGGAGTGTCACCTTGTCAGCTACTCTGATGGCTTCCAACTGGAAGTCATCTTGCTCTGACCACCCTCACATCCCCACCAGCCTTTTCTCTGGCATCACATTTCTCTTTCCACCTCAGTTCCAAGATGTTAATGTACCTGCTGTCTCCCCATCCTAAAGGTAAGCAGACTGGAGGAAGAAGCCATAGCTGAGTCACCAAGGGATTCTGTAGAATTCTGCAACTGGTCTTACAGTAAAAGAAACTTATTACTTGCTTATTAAGTGGATAGACAAATGGACGGATGGATGGATGGATGGATGGATGGATGGATGGATAGATGATAGATGGATATATAAATTGACAGGTGTACTACTAATCTTGTTCTAAGAGATACCCAGGTACCTTGTCCTTTTTTTCTAGGCATAAGCATAAGGTTACACATTCAAGGGACTCATAGAAAACTCAGTGAATGATTCTTCTGAACCCAAGAAATGAGTTTAAAAACATCAGAAAGTTTGTTTTTCATTTGACTAACTTTTCTAAAAATTAATAGCAGTACAATGGCATTGATATAGCTTAGTGCTAGATAGAGTACCTGACCAGCTTGAGCAAGACTCTGGGTACTATTCTCAGTGGAAGAAAGAAGAAGGAGGGAGGAAGGCAATGAGTGAGGGAGAGAGGGAGGGAATAACACCATATTTAGTATGCATTCTTTCAATGGAATGTGTACTATTTCCTGAACATATCTTTGGTTTAGAATGGATGTTGGCAAACTATAGCCTGTGGGCAAAATCTAGCCCACAGCTACCTGTTTCATCAAATGAAGTTCACCATCTCAGGGGAGTGTGAGGTGTCAGTCTTTAGTAGTTTTATAAGGGAATTGTTTGCCCCACTTGAAACAAGTGGTCTCCAAACCCCAACTTGTCTGTGTACCCCAACTGCCCCACTCACTTTCCAGCATGCCTCACTTCTTCCACTTGTGTGTCATGGCTTGAAATGTCTGCCCAGCTTTTTACCCTTTGCACAAATGTGCTGTCGACCTTTCCTGCCTTCACCACACCCCTGTGGCCTCTGTGACCTAGAAAATTCTTTCTCTGGAGTTGATTATGCTCTGACTCCTTTCACCTGGCTCAGGCATGGCTGGCTACCAGGGGTCATCTTGTGTCCATAGTTCCTCCTTTCTGTTGTTTCTCACACTGCCATTATAGACCTGGTACAGGGACAGTCTCCTATGGGGGGGGGGGGGGCTCCTTTAGCGTTCTTTGTATCGGAGTATACGTATCCATGGGCTTCCTTCTACTTCCCAAGTCTCATCTGAAATGTCATTTTCTTTGAAAATCAATTCTAGAAACCTTCACCCAATCTCTAAATCCTAGACCAACCTGTCTTCACCATATTTTCTCCAGCATTTACTGCATGCCATTTAGCTTGCATGCCATATGGTTATTTCTTAATTAGACAGAGGGCTCCACAAAACCCAGAAACACCTCCACCTGAGAATAGATAGATGTCTCTAGGATGGGCCCCATAAGATACAGTCCATACGAGGAGGCCATTGGCTGGTAAAGGAAGAAACCTGATGTCATTCTTCTATTTTCAAATAGGTTGAGGGTGGAATAGGTCAGTAACAAAAAGCATTACAGCAGAAAACACCATTCCAGATACAGTTTCTGTCTACATTTGTTTGTTTGTTTGTTTGTTTGTTTTTTTCACCTGAGGATAGTACTTTGTCTTGTCCAAGAACAACTGTAATTACTGGAGAAAAGACGTGTGTTTGTGTGTGTGTGTGTGTGTGTGTGTGTGTGTATGTGTGTGTGTAACTGAGACTTGTTTGTCTAATACAGAGAAAATCATTTGGCCCCACGTGTCCAAAACAGCAGAAGGAGCCCATGATATTTGCCAAGAAACCACACACACCCAACCCCATGTCGACCCAGAAGTTTGCTTTTTTCCAACTGACAACATGAGGCTTTAAGACTGGTGAGGGTCATGTGACTTCAGATAATGGCTCTATATTTAGGAGTTTTGTTCCAAATATAATCGTATTCTGATGGCTAGTGAGGGTTTATTTATTTATGAAAATGAGGCCCCAGTACCTTTTGAAATCAATCCCTTTATGCAGAAGCCTATGTGTGCCCGTACACTTCACCCTGAAAAATAACCCCAGAGACTGTTTGACCGGGAAAGTCATAGGCTGAGATGGTTAATTTCAAAGCAGCATTTATTTTCTGCTAGTTTAGAACATGTGTCCCTCAGGAGTAGCTTTCTGCCTGCAGCAGAAATGCTGATGTGCGGATTGTGTAATGTCAGCCCCCCTGTGTACCCCAATCTGTGTGTCATTCCTCACAGCGGGAGGCATCCAGCCCTCCCCTCACCAGCCGCTGCCTTGCTCGTTTCTGAGAACCGAAAATTATTTCTGCCAAGAGTGGAATGAAATATGCATAGGACATATTCCCAAGTAGATAAGTTTATTTCTGAGGTAGAGCATGAAAGAAAACCAGTGATGAGATTTAAAAAAAAAAAAAAAATGAAAGGAAGAAAGGCCTTTTTCCCCACCCCCCACTCTGAACCTCTTCCTGTCTGTGTTTATGTTTGCTGGAGGCCTCTTTTAGCCAACCTTACTTCCTGGGCTGCTTTGAGAGACAGGAGAGAAGGGAGCTTAACTAGTGTTTCCGTGTTTGCTTTTGAAGCAAACTCAGGTAAAAAGGGGGCCCATTCATATCAGTCCGAGACAGCTTGTGGTGGCTGAATAGAGAGAAATGAAAGCCCAGAATGTCTCAGTCCTCATGACCCTGCTATCTGCCCTTCTGATCAGAATGTGACTCCTGATTGATTTTGAGGAAAGTTCTAAAGCCTTGAGCTATTTGCAGCCTTCCTTTTCTCACAGCTTGCTCAAGTGTAGCTGGTCACATGGCTTCTGATTCACACCCCACTCCTACTTCCTCTTTCTCAGGTGAGAACCTCAGAGGGTTCATGAATGTTGTGTCCCTATACCAGTACTTCCAACGGGGCTATCACTTGTTAACAAAGTCCTTCCCACCTGTTAGGTCAGAGGAGAACAGGAAGCACAAGGCAAAGCTTGCCCTTGCCTTTTACGCTGTTCCAGATACATGCCCATCCCAACCAGTATAGGGCAAGTGAGAAGACATGGGTCCAACAGGTTTCAGTATGGGCTTGGGTCTTCACCACCCTTGGGCTCAGGTTTTGTCTACTTGTTCAATGGACTAAATACCTCGCTCTTGCTATTTTTTTTTTTTTTTTCATTTTACAGGGCTGACATGCAGACCAAATAACATGGTTGTGGATGGAGGATTTCTTTTACAAAATGTGCCCCTTCCCCTGCTAAAATCAGGTGTCAGGATAGTAGTATGGCAGGTTCTCACCCTAACATATGCTTTGTATTAGGATTACATAAAGCAGAGTGGAAATATACACATTAACACACACACACACACACACACACACACACGCACAGGCACACGCACACGCACACACACATACCCTGACCTCATTTACAGAGTTGACGGGCCTAGAAAGATAATAGGAATTTGAGAAGCAGAAGTGACTCATGCCAAAAGAAACAAAGGGGAAGAGTGGAGAAAAAAAATAAAGAGGTAGGGAATGAAGTATTATGGTGGCAGAGGTGGTCATAGAAGCAGGGCTGGTGGTGGGATTGAAAGTGGTGGTGGGATTGAAACTGGTGGTGAATGGGTTAGGAAGCCAGGCAACTTAGTTTCTCTCCTGGTGATCACCTGCTCTCTTCCTGCTTTCTGTATCTACTCAGTCTTGGTGTTTCATAGTTGCCTCCTCTGAAGATCAGGCATCCTTTGAAGGTCATGCTTGTTCTTTTACTATAAAATACTCCTCAACACCTAACTTGGTGTGGTGTCTTGGAACAGTAAGGAGTTTATCCCAGGATGTTGTCCAAATGACAGGACTTTGACAAGGACTTATTTTGATTTGAGTCTACTACTAATTTATGGGCATGTCTAAGACCCTAATTTTGTCTTCCTCATTCCAAAAATCTTTTGTTGAGAGATTTGGAAGCTTTAGGGATTCAAGTATTTTGCATAGCATTGTGCTTAGATTCTGGATCCAGTTCAGTTGGGGAGAGGGGACCAGATTTGTATAACCAGAACACATTAATTTAGCCAATGCTTCTTACATTTTAACAAACTCACTGAGTTACCTAAGGGTCTTCTTAGAGGGTACATGCCATTTCCGTAGCCTGAGATGATGAATTTTTAATAAGACCCTTTGTCGTGTCAATTTGGCCGGTTAGTGGCTACCACTTGTGGTGTGTCAAAATCGCATCTCCCAGGTGAGTTTCCTGTGGTTGTATCCTGCTTCGCTTGGAGGGCAGGTGGTGAGGCTGCATCTGTATGGTGCCAAATGGGCCTGGGAATAATGCTTTAAAAAATATTGGCAGAAATATGTTTCTGCTTTGACTCTGAGGACTCAATGTCAACTTGTCTGAGTTTACCTTCTGTCTCTATTATTTCCCAAACATGACTTCTAGGCAAGTTACTGACAAGTCTTCGCTTCAGTGTCTCAACATGTCAAATAGAATCATACAGTCCATCTCAAGAAAGTAACTCTCCTCTGGCATGGCATGCAAAGGATAATGTAGGTCACATGCTTTGCTTGCCCTGAATACTTAGAACCCTGCTCTTGTCTCACTGACTCAGCACCACAGGAAGTAAAGTGGTTTCTGTAGGTATAGGTTTCTTTTTCTTTTCATTGCCAGTAGGAAATGAAGCCAGGTAGAAAATGTAATCCCTTTCACTTCCTCTCTTAGGTGGCATGAAACCCCCAGATGGGGCTCAGTACAGGGACAGTGGGAAAGAGTGAAAGTAAAGAGTTCTCAGAGAGAGCTGACTCAGAGCTTCACAGGGCAACGGACCAATGGAAGATGCTCTGTGGGAAAGATGTTGAGGGAGGCTAGGGCAAAACAAAGCACGGGAGAGTCACTGGAGCTTCTACTTTGCATCTCATCACCTAGGCCATTCTTGGTCCATATTCATTCTTTGGTACTGAATCCTAATTCTTGTTGGACTTAATTTTAGACACACTCTATTTATGTGATCAAGTACAGTTTCATGCTCTGGCTTTCTAGAGCGGATATTGTTACCTTGCTTGACCTTCTTCCTGTCTTTTAGAGTTACCTCTATAATCATTTCTCAGGCCCCTGAATATAATGAGCTCCAAAAGCAAATTCCCAGCATGGTTTTCTATCAGAATGACTATAACCAGTCTTTCTCAAGATTCCACATTCCTCCCTGCACCTGTCTTCATGTTTCTCGGCACCGATTCACTTCAGAGGACTCGAGACTGATCAAAAGACATCTTATGTGGTCCACAGTCAACAACTCTCAGCTCAGGTACATGCCTGTTCCACGTTTAGCGTCTTTGCACAAGACATTTCTTGTCACAACCAGGAGTTGGGAAAACAATCTGATTACTGATGTAATCCTACCACCATCTGCTTGATTTATCACTCCCAGAAGGAATTTGCATATTTAAAGAAGAGCTGCTTTAGACAAATGAGTCTCTACTTTTGTGTGTTACTACAATGGTTTCTCATTATACTTATTCAGAGATTGAAATATGCAAATGTTAAGCCTAAGGGTTTTGCATTTTGATGACCTTCCTGGAGTATGTGTAGTTTAGAAAACTTTTCAGGTGACTGATGTTTACTAAGAATTGCAAATTCCTGACTGATATAATAGCTGGTTACATATGGGATAGTAGAAAAAATGGTTTTGTCTTTGTTTTTAACTTATTTTCTTTTGCATATCTACCAGGTGTCTATTGCTATGTAATAAAATACCATAAAGCTTAATGAATTAAACAAAAATAATAATACTTCTCTCCAGTCTACAGGTTACCTGGCATCAACAAGGGACTCTTCTGTACCAAGGAATATAAGATGAGTTACTCTGCATTCTATGACTGGAAAGTCCTTGAAGATCTAAGAAAACTTAAACACATACATGTGCATCATCTTTTCTTCTCTTTATATGTCTCATGGAGCTAGCTTGTGATTCTGCATACACAGCTCATGTCAGCTCAATCAGATTTCTTATGAACCTCTTGACTTCCATAGTGGAAGACCCTACCAAACTTCCTTAAAATCAAGCGGCGAACAGACTAGTATCGTTTCTACTCTCTTTTACTCACCAAAGTAAGTGATGTAGTCACTTCAGATTAAAGAAGGCAAAAAGTACACTTTGGTGAGCAGAGTAACAAACATGTGAGCACATAAGAAAGGGAGGAACTGATAGTGTCATATTCAGAGGCTTTTATATGTACCCAGTATCTTTCAGTTTGGTTAAGACCAGTAATCTATAAGCCTTACCTCTGAAGATTTTTAATCCTTGCACAGAACAGATATGATCACAATGCCCATTTGGATCATGTGAGTATATGAGACCACTGATTATTGGTATATGAAATTTGAAGACTTGGGATTCCTGTTTGTTTGTTTCTTTATTTGTTTCAAATACTGATGAGAAGTGGCTTGATTTACCAATTCTAATATGAAGGAATCCAGGCTACTACTCTTTATGTATGTTATACTTCTACAAAACCTATGGAAGCCTTGGAAGGGAAAAATATGATCAAATGGACAGAACACAGACGTGGAACATAGACTCCTCTAGCTGTTGAAGGTGCAGCTTTAAGTTCTCTAAGGTGATGGTTTATCTTGAGAAAAGTCCACATGGTACCATGTTTTTCTAGTGCTTTCTTATTCTTAGAGTGATGGTGTATACAGATAATGTCTGGCTCCTATAATATGTGCATTATTTGAACTTTATGATACTAAGCAACATTTGTTTTTCAACAAAGAGCTATTTTTCACAGAAGCATTTATTCTCCTAAGAACAACAACAAAAAATATCTTTTCAGGCATTTATGAAGGAAGGAGAGGAGAAAGAACTAACAGTTGAATATTATTTAATGAGCATGGGTTAGGAATAAAAATATGAAAGTGGATGTATTAAATGTGTTTCCCAAAAGAATTTTTCTGATATTGATAAGCTGTTTTTTGTCTCTGTCCCTTCCTCCCTCCCTCTCCCTCTCCCTCCCTCTCCCTCTCCCTCTCCCTCTCCCTGTCCCTCTCCCTGTCCCTCTCCCTGTCCCTGTCCCTCTCCCTGTCCCTGTCCCTGTCCCTGTCCCTGTCCCTCTCCCTCTCCCTCTCCCTCTCCCTCTCCCTCTCCCTCTCCCTCTCCCTCTCCCTCTCTATTGCCTTTCTCTTTGTGTGAGTGAGTGTGTGTGGTGTGTGTGTTTCCCTTCATCCAGAACACTGATTCCATATCCTTAGAAGAGTCACAGCAGCTGCTGGCATGTTTGGAAAGGGAGCCTTGAGGAAGCACCAGTGCTTTAAGCTAGGGAATGGCAGTTTGAATCTAAAGTCACCATCAGAGAGAGAGAGAGAAAAAGAACAGGTTACAAAAGATGGGCAAGGTGCCTGGAACTTCATACCTGTGTCATCTCCTCTGTGTAAAAGGGGAAATCCAAGAATTCATGCCTACCTCGAATACGCCAGTGCATCCTTGGCTTATTGGAGTAAAGCTAAGAGAACAATGACTACATTATTTCACAAACCACCCTTTGATGCAGTTTGGAACGAGTTGCCTACAGTTGTATTTGTTTTATTCCACTTTGTACTGCCCTGATGGAATGCCTGCAACTGGGTAATTGTAGTTGACAGAGACTCATTTCTTATACTTCTGGAGGCAGGGAAGTCCAAGGTCAAGGAGCCATATGGTGAGGGTCTGCTTGCTGTATCATACCATGGCAGAAGGTAGAAGTTCATGCGAAGGTACAAACATGTGAGAGAAGGAAAGGATCCAAACTCTGCCTTTCCCTAGGAACCCCTCCCTGAATGACTAACTCACTCTTGCAATAAAGGCATTCATCCATTCAAGGCAGAGTCCCATGAGCTGTACGCCAAACTGTTCCATCTCAACACAGAGGGAATGAGCTTCTCACATACAAATTTCTGAGGCTCAAGCAGTGCTGTTATTCTCGTATATCTCTAGATATTATCTTCTATCTCTAGAGCCTCTTTCAAATGCACAGGTCAATGGTCAACAATACAGAAGAGTCCCGTGGCTCTGGTCTGGAAGTGCTGTAAATAGCAATCAGGACAACATTTTTTCCACACCCAACATTGTATTCTTGGGACAGGGGCATGGATAGCTTAGAGGACAGGAAGGAAGAACACTAGAATGGGGTATTGTCTACTGTACAGGAGCCACTATGCTGGGTATATCTCATTATACATTTTTATAATTCCTCAGTGTATGTGAAACAACCGCCCCTTTATGAAGGCACAGCAAAGTTTAGGGACTAAATCAACTAAGAAAGGAAAAATTAAAAATCTAAACCATCTAGTCAGAGCCTGTTATGTAACAGTAAGGTAAGCAATTAAAAAAGACATGTCAGAAGGTTTTCTACCCCCAACAGAAGATCATCCTATTCATGTAAGGAAAATCTATATATCTGCCCGAATCAGAACATGACAGAAGAATCTGGCAGACAAATTTTAAGGGATGTGGCTAATGTGAGTGATTTAAGTAAGTTTTCTTGGGACCGAGGAGAGAGCTCAGTGGTTAAGGCATTTGCCAAGCAGGTTTGAGAAGCTGCATGCTAATCCCCTAAATCCTTGTGGAGCTGGGAAGGCAACATGCTTTGTATAATACCATTGTTCCCACAAAGAAGTAAGCAAGCGATAGGGACAGCAGACTTGTCATAGGCTTGCAGGCTTCTAGTCTGGTACACCCAGGGGTGAAATACAGACAAAGTGTCTCAAACCAAGAAGGGAAGAGATAACATTTGAGGCTGTCCTCTAATCTCCACAAGCATCCAGTAGTGTGTGCAGCCACACATTCACAAGCATGACTATGTATATACCCATGTGTGCGAATTAAGCATGCATGCATAAACACACATGTACAAAAGACAAACGTCCTGGTACAGAAAGTGGCATAGTAGAAATAGCAGGAAGAGCCAAAATGTCTCTTCAAAAGACTGTTAAATAAAATTAACTATGATGATCGTGCTGGAAGGAGACAATGCTATTCTACAGGAGAAGAGTGGAATATCTTTTATTTAAGCACCGACTGTCTACGTCTCAGACTTCTGTCTAGTACACTGCCAGTGTGAAATGGTTTCAAAAACAGCAACCACCAGATCTATGCAGGACATTGATAGATTCATATATTAATAGAAGCTATCTAAGATAGCACATAAAATCTTTCAACATTCTGAGAAGCAGAAATTATTAGGAGTGAGGATGACCTCCATGCTTTTTTACCTGGCCACAAAGCAGTTAATGTGTGGTTAGCTCTGAGGTCTCATGTCTGAGCTATGGTTGACAAGGTAATTTCTCCCATTTCTAGTACATTCCTGTAAGTTCTTCTTCAGTCTCAAATACCAGGGCAAAATGAAAGCAAAACAAAACAACAACCACCAACAACAAAACCAAAAACCTAAAACAAAGAAAGTCAGTTTCTAGTCTTGCAGGAGAAGTCAGAACTGGACTCTACAGGATTCAGTGAATCTATGTGTATCAGACACAGTTGAACGTAAATTATCTATTAACTTTTGTTATTATCCTGACTGTGCCATGGTGTGATAACTCACAGCAATACTCTACTGCACTGCCAAAGTCACATCACCAATAAACATGAGAACAGGTTATAACCCTAGCCCATCTATCTGAGTTGCCCATGCATTTAAGGAGCCTGCCTCATCATTTCCTAACACTGGGCAGGCATTCTACATCTTCTCTGGGCCCCTTTTCCATATCCCACCTTCACATTTTATGCTGTCCCAGGACTTATGGCATTGCATTATAGACAGTGAAGGCCAGGAAGGGTCATAGATGAGCAAAGAGCAATCCCACACCTACCCCTTCCTACAGCTGCACTGTTTCTTCCTTCAGATGAAGTTCTTGCTGTTATATAAAAGGAATGTTACACAAATACCTCCAGCATGAGTTTCCTTTTAAAGGAGAAATAGAAGAATGAGGCGTTTGGGTTTCCTTTGTTTGCCTACAGCACCTCTGTTAAGAATTTGTGCTTAAACCATGACTCACTCATTCTTGGAGCAAAGTACAAGGAAGTGAACAGATATAATACTTCTGTGAGATGTGGGCTTGAGCCTGTGTGGGAAAGATTGAACTGGAACCATTAAGGCAAAAGTTTCATTCAAAGCCCAACAATCCACCCCACCCTGCCCCTTCCCCAACAGTTCTCAACACGACTGTTGTTCCAGAAGCCCCATTTTCTGTCTTGCATGACTATCAACTATTCAGACAAGTGATATCTAGTTCCTTTGTAGGTTGTTGCTTGCTGAATTGTTAAGGTTTGTAATTATTAACTGAATCATTGGCTTGTTCCATAGGCAGTTGGCTTGGGAATAGTTATTTACAGAACAAAGCAGATGGCAGGGCAGGTAGTTTTGATACAGTGCATGGTAAATAAACTTGAAAAGTACTGAGTGTTTTCAGATGACATGATATTAAGCTTTCAACTAAACCCAGTGCATTTTAATCCCTTCTGCTACAAGCACATATGATACTGGTAGAAAAGATTCCGTTAGAATACCGAGATCCCAGTTCTCAGGATATCCAGAAACAGTCTCAGAACTATCTTTCTAGAAAGCGACCCATTCGGGCAACCCTCACTTCCCCACCTCTTCATCCCCAGCAATGTGACTGCCTAGAATGTTCTCAGTGTAATTCACAGGCACCAGAGAGTTACATGAATATAAGTAAGTCAGCCCGCTGGCTACTCTGATCTGCAAGTGGGATGCCTAGGTGCTCAGGATGTTTGCTTTGGAAGGAACTCACCCAAAGAATTTCTTTCCTTTGCATGAGACAATGAAGAGTGGGAAGTCACTCTGGGTGTGATTGTTTATCTCTCTTCTTTCATATCTATTGCTTAATTCCTGTGAAAACGTAAGTCCTGAAGCAAAGAAATCTTAAAAATATCAGCTAGAAGGATCCCATAGAGGAGGGCAAAAATTCTAGTTGCCTCTGTTTATCCACTCATGAGGTTGTAATGCTTATTAAAAAAAATAAAATAAAGCCTTTCTGCAAACTCTTGCATAGATTGGAAATCAGTGTTTTCACCTAGTAGTCCCTGGTTATCAAAATGATACAACCCATGTATCCTTCAGTATCCTCCCCACTTCTGATTCATGACTTAACAATGCCACTCCCACTAGCAGGACCACCATCGGTACTGCCACCACCAAAACCTATTGCCAAGGTTACATGGAAGTACCAAGTAATACAATAGCCAAAGGAAAAGTTAAGACACAATTCTTTTATGTAGCAAGATGATTGGTGTGTCTTGCTCTGTGGCTCAAGACTATCAGGGCAGTAAGCCAATACTGATGTAATTCTCCTTCCTTTCATTCATGGCGACAGAATGGTCAGTCTCCCATGGACAGCTGAATTCACACTCAAAAAACAAAGAGAGGCCCAAGTAGGCTTCACATTTCTCTTCCTCCTATCCATTTCGACATGTAAAAAATATTCCCTTAAGGACTCTTGAAAATCACCCTTCAACATTTTTTTTTCTTTTGCCTGAAACTGAGTAAGATGACTTTCCCTCATGGTTGAGGAAGGTTGAAGAGTGAGAATCCAGAAACTGCAGCCTTTTCTATGTAACATTGAAAAGGAAAGAAAGGCATGGTTGTAAACTGCCAGCTATTATGATATCAAACCTACTTCTTACCAGAGACCCAGAGCTTTATCAAACAAACAAACAAACAAACAAACAAACAACCAAACCAAGAATACCACCAACTGAGAACTCCTTGAGAAATTTACCATTGTCTTTGTAACAACCCATTGCCACTGTTCAACAGATTTTTATGACAAATCAAATGTAAAGAAAGAACAAAGGTTATGAAAAGCAAAACCTTGATTAGTTTCTGAATGCCTGTCTGCCACTGGATTTTGAGATATAGGAGAAGAGGGATAATGCCTGCCTTGTTCATTATGGCACATGGGCATCTAGCACAAGGTTGACATGAAATATGCAATTCACATTTATTAGATGTAGAAATAAATGAGCAAAAACCATCTTTGAGGTTAACTGAAGAGTTTAAGAACATTAGGCTCTACTACAAAGAGAAGAGGGAGTCCTTTGGGTTTTTTTGGTTGTTTGTTCTGTGAGTATATATAAACACATGGTTGTGCATAGCATATAAATGATTATCTTCTACAGTACTATTCAAGGCATGATTAAAATTTTCTATTCTTTCCATTGCACTGAGTCTTTATACTACAATTCTACATTTGCACTTCTCATATTCTGCTTTTACAGATTGCATTTGAAATGTTAGAGAGAGGAAAACACCACAGTGCTTCAAGGTTACCATTCTCTGTAAAAGTTTGAGAGGATGGTGAGAGTCATACCCTATTACTTCTAAGTGAGTTCCTGTGTTTTCTATAACCTTCTTCCTTCTGCTGTTCCTTTTCTTCCTCCCCCACCCCTTTTCTTCTCTTCCACATTTTGGCTCACTCTCTGTAATCCTAAAAAGAATATAGGATATATCTCTGTCCCCCTTCCAAGGATGATAAAATTATTCTGTATTTTAAGATGTAAATCCAAAATGTGTGGCAAATTGCAAGCACCAGGTAGAATTGGGTTAAACTGAGAAAAAAATCTAGAGTAACAAATAGTCATCTGTTCTTTCTTTTTTTAGGAGGAAAGAAGAAAAGGAGAGAGAGTGAGCAAGACACACATACACACACACACACACACACACACACAGAGAGAGAGAGAGAGAGAGAGAGAGAGAGAGAGAGAGAGAGAGAGAGCAAGAGAGAGCAGGGACATCTGTGTGGCTTTTCCTGAAGCTGCCTTGGATTACATGACCAGGTGGGTAAGCATATTTCAGCAGGGTGGTGTTTAGGAAGCCTGAGACAGATTTTGTTTTCAAAAAATTGGTGTCGACAGTATCCCCCATTTCATATTTCATAGACATTTTCACTTTATCCTCCCTACATTCAAAACTTCTGATCCATGTTTTCTGTTCTTGAGTCTCAGCAATATGTACCTATATTCTGTGACTAAAGAAATTACATATTTTTTATTTCTAAGACTAAGATATAAAATATGTTATGTACTTCCTCCTTTTTGTTGTCTTAAAGAGCATGCTTATAAAAATCTTGTTCTAAATTGTAAGACAGTTCACATCTCCACTGTAGGAGACACAACTGACAGCGTCTTCAGCAACAACTAGGATTAACTTGACAATTACCTGAATAATTTTCTTGGATGTGGATTGTCTAGTCCTAGTCCCTTCCTACCCCCCACTCCAGCTATCATGCAGCAGTAGGTAAGTGGAAGAAAACCCATTGCCATGAGATACCTGTATCACATCTTCTCATCCATATATTTGTATAATAGTGAAGTAGATATTTGTAATTTCAAGTGTATTTTTGATGTTTTTGTTTCATAAGCTGGTCATTCTCAAACTCAACTTAATGTGTAAGATATGAATGGTGCATGCACTGTAGGCTGTTGGGATGGTTACTAGAGGCACATGTGAAAGTCCTTAGAGGAACAGAGTTGGAGTCTTGTCATAATGGTAATTATTTTTCATTGAAGTGGGCTTCATAAAGGAAACAAAGATCATTTTCACATATCTAGATAACATTATCATAAATTTTGAAGGGGTTTTTGACATTTATGACTAATTCAGTTGCCTGTCATTCAGCTACCCTTCCATACATCCATCTGTGTGTTCTTAGCTCATTTATCTAGGAGTCAGTTGGACTAATGATATTTTCATGTAGAGGAGGGAGGAGAAAATTTATATTTTTGGAATTTTTCACTAACAGTAGACAATTGATCCATAGCACATACTTTCACTATACAAAAGGTCAAAGGTTTCTCAATTGAGGAGGCAGGCTGAGAAGACTGAGAAAAGAGAATGAGGCCATGGATATAGCGCCTGATGAGTCAACATCTACAAAATAAATAGCAAAGGAACATAAAATCCAACTGATGGCTGGAATATTACTCTGGGTTCATTAGGTCACTAATTCTGCAGGAATTTAGTATATGCCACCAGTATTAAGTTCTAACACTATTATAGACAGAGCATTTCATAGTGCAAGAACTGGATTACTTACCTTAACAGAGTTTACATTCAATAGGGGAAACAGAAAACATACCTATAAATTTATAAAAATTTGTTTAAAATGGAGTAAGCTCTTTCATCAGAGAGATAATAAGTCTAGGTGATAGATAAAACCTGTTTTTATCTTAATAGACACTATTAAGGGGTGACCAGTAAGAATACATTTGAGGAGAGGTTCATGAGTTAAGTAGACAAAGGAAGGCAGTGAGTGGTGGATGGGCATACTATGCAGGTGCAGAGGCCTCTGGCAAATTCCAGTGTTGCATGAACAGTACAGATTTATGAAAAATACCAAAAGCAGAAGGAGCCAGCTTAGGTAGTTAATTGCTTTTCTATCTATTGTTCCACTGATCCATCCTCCATCCCCCCATCCACTCATTTATTCGTCTATCACTAGTGTTGCATGGCTCCCTCATAACCAGACCTGTCCTAGACGTAAGAATTACAGAAATAAAACACTCAGCAATCTTTGTACTGTGGGACTCATTGTCAATTCTTACAGACACTGTGATGAGCTGGCACGTGATTGAACACTTGCATTATTGGGAAGGAAGATGCAGCACAGAGTTTAAAGACCCAACCTGACATCACCTGCAGGCTCAGATGCAGAGCCCCAGCAGTTTATCGTCTCTCTTTAATCAGGAAAGCATTATGTATGACCCAGTTTTTCCACACTCATTTCCTCAGTGGAGCAACAATTACAGTTTATCTATAGCAAATGCTCACAATTTTAGGTTTCTTTAATTAGAGTATTTGAAATCGGTGTTATTTTAGTTGGAGTTATCTCAGGAGCTGTTCCTTCTAGAGAATGAACAGCAAATGAAATAATGCCCAAGAAAGCACTTCATATTGCATGCACTGCCACACAGATGTGAGTTATATATAGTGTTCTATTAGGGGGGAATTGCTTCATGTGTTAACATGAATTCAAAGTAACTTCTGGACTGATGCTTTAAAGACATTTTATATTGTCCTTAGAAACAAAATTAACCCATAGTTGACAGTTAACAACCATTTCAGTCCAAGACTGTGATGGAATATGTAAGAGATCAAGACATGCCATAGTAATTTCTGAGTAGCTACTATTTATGTTGGTTCCTGAACAATTTACCACCCTAAGGGAATTCTCTCAGTAATTTAAACATACTCAGAGAGAATTATTATTCTTCACCTTAGGAATGAGAAGCATATGGTTAAGGAAAGAAGACCATTCTTTCATGAAAAAGATGCAATATTATCTGAGGGTGAGTTATGTGATGAGTTTAAAGTATCAATTCGAATGGCCGAGAAGCACCTTAAGAAATGCTCAACATCCTTAGTCATCAGGGAAATGCAAATCAAAACAACCCTGAGATACCACCTCATACCAGTCAGAATGGCTAAGATAAAAACTCAAGTGATGGTAGATGCTGGCGAGGATGTGGAGAAAGAGGAACACTCCTTCATTGTTGGTGGGATTGCAAGCTGGTACAACCACTCTGGAAATCAGTCTGGTGGTTCCTCAGAAAATTGGACATAGCACTACCTGAGGACCCAGCTATACCACTCCTGGGCATATACCCAGAAGATGCTCTAACATATAACAAGGACATATGCTCCACTATGTTCATAGCAGCCTTATTTATAATAGCCAGAAGCTGAAAAGAACCCAGATGTCCTTCAACAGAGGAATGGATACAAAAAAATGTGGTACATTTACACAATGGAGTATTACTCAGCTATTAAAAATAATGAGCCTCTTCCACCCCTCTCCCAGATCTGAGGCCTGGACCAGACCTCTGCCCGGTCTGCTCTTGTGTGGATCCTGGATTCCGCCTGAGACATCCTGGAGGCTCCAGGGATCCCACAGCCTTAGGTAGGAAGACCCACATACTGCCCTAAGCCCATAGCTGGGTCCTGGGAGCACTCAGATTCCAGCGGATACCCAAACCTCTGCCCCCACGGAATAGCACTCCCCTTCTGTCCCCTCCCGGATCTGAGGTCTGAACCAGACCTCTGCCTGGTCTGCTCTTGTGTGAACCCTGGATTCTGCCTGAGACATTCTGGAAGGTTCACTCAACCCAGAGCCACAGAGGAACAACTGAACTGAGAGCATCAGACAACATATCCTGAGATATCCTAGAGGAGCCACTGCACTCAGATCAGTGGGCAACTTATCCTGAGACATCCTAGAGGAGACACTGCACCCAGAACAGCAGACGCCTAGCTGGTCTGCTACCTTGGAGGCACCGTATCCTGAGGCATCCTAGAGGTACCACTGTACTCAGTGCAGCAGGAGAAGATCACAGAGACATCTGGACCCCAAGGAGATCAGACACAAGCAAGATAACTGGAAAGGCAGGCTTCAGTCAGAGACAGCAAGTACAGGCAGTACTAGAGTTAACCAGCTGGCGAAAGGCAAGTACAAGAACATAAGCAACAGAATCCAAAGTTACATGGCATCATCAGAACCCAGTTCCCCCATCATGGCAAGCCCTGAACACCTCATCACACCAGAAAAGCAGGATTCAGAATTAAAATCACTTCTCATGACGATGATAGAGGACTTTAAGAAAGACATAAATAACACTCTGAGAACTTAAGGAGAACACTGGTAGACAGATAGAAACCCTTAAAGAGGAAACACAAAAATCCCTTAAGGAATTGCAAGAAAACACAACCAAACAGGAGAAGAAATTAAACAAAAATAATGAATTCCAGAAATTCTTAGGTTAATGGATGGAACTAGAAAATATCATACTGAGTGAGGTAACCCAATCACAAAAGAACACACACTCACCGATAAGCAGATATTAGCCCAAAAGCTTGAAATAGCCAAGATTCAACTAACAGACCACATGAAGCTCATGAAGAAGGAAGACCAAGTGTGGATGCATTGGTCCTACTTAGAAGGAGTAACAAAATACTCAAAGTAGCAAATATGAAGACAAAATGTGGGACAGAAACTCAAGGAGGGGCTGTCTGGAGACCATTCTACCTTGGTATCCATCCCATGTACAGTCACCAAAGATAGCTGCTGATATGGATGTTAGGAAATGCATGCTGACAGGAGCCTGATATAGCCATCTCCTGAGAGGTCTACCAGAGTCTGACATATCCAGAGGCAGATGCTCACAGCTACCCATTGATCTGATCAAGGATTCCCAAAGGAGAATTAGAAGACTAAAGGAGCTGAAAGGGTTGGTGGCACCAAGAGGAGAGCAATAATACCAACCAGAGCTCCCCAGGATCTAAACCACCAGCCTGGGAGCACATAGGGAGGGACCCATGACTCCAGCTATATATGTAGGGGAGGATGGCCTTGTTGGGCATAGGTAGGAGAGGAGATCCTTGGTCCCATGAAGGCTGAACACCAATTGGGGAGGAATTTGAGGGTGGGGAGGTGGAAGTGGGGGGCAGCTGGAGGCACACTCTCATAGAAGCAGGAGGAGGGTGCATGGGATAAGGGGTTCCTGGGTGGAGGGGGAATGGGGTAAGGGGATAATATCTGAAATGTAAATATATTGTAAATAAAATAAAATTTAAAAAAGTATCATTGGCTATTTTTGTTTATGTGGTTTTTGACATTTAGGTTTAATGTCACTTGTTGACATAAAGTTGTCTTTAACTTTGTTCCTCTTACTGAGTGGTTGACTCTAAATTGAGAACCACAAATATCTGTGGTAGCCTAGAGACTACCAATGAATGGTAATTCATACCTGGAGCCAGGATAATCCAGGTTATACCTCTTAGATCATGGCTCTGTGATGATCTGTCTGTCTGTCTGTCTGTCTGTCTGTCTGTCTGTCTGTCTCTGACTGTCTATTATCTATCTATCTATCTATCCATATATCTATAATCTATTTATCTGCAAAGCAAATAATCAGTACTGTCTACATACAAGAAGTTGTTGGGACAAGTAAGCAAATTTCTCCCTGTATAGTACTTAGAAGAACATCTATTAAAGGCTCAGAATATGTGAGCTAATATGAGTCTTTTTGGTTTAATCTACCACTGAAGTGAAAAAGCAGGAGAATGAAGGTTTTGCCTGATTTAATTGCCATTTCTCTTTGTGCTGGCATTGTGGGTAGACTGAGTCAGCAACTTGTCTAGATGAGGGAGGACAAGGGAGGCAGATGATATAAAGCAAAAGAAAAACAAACAAACAAAAAAAAACAAACCAAAACCTAAACAAAGATAAGTAGTATGTTTATATGATATTTTTAAAGGCTCAAAACTAGGACAAAGATTTCACTTTGAACATATTGTGTTCAATAAATAAAGGATTTGTAAGCTACGTTTCATTAATCATTGTATAAAATCATCACTTGCTAAAGAAACATCATCAAGCATGATAATCTCTCTAAAACGATATATGTATGACATTGATTTCAAATATGTTGGTGAATTTGTTCATCAGCAAAACCTGGAAATTACAGTGATAATAAATTTAGATTGGAATGTATATTAAATATTTAAAGTTAAAATAATGTTAATTTTTTCACCTATGTTTAGACTTCAACATTTTCTGGTGATTTTACTATTCTGGGAATACATTAGCTATTAAAATGTATACTAAAACATGTATATGGAGTACATATGTTTCTTATGGCTCGGCAACACAACTTAGTCTGACTCTAATATCTGTAGCTCTTGAAATCAGTTCTTCTGCACAAAGCATCTTTGGTTCTCTTGTGTGGAAAGGAATGTGAACCCTAGGAATCTAGAACCATTGTGCTTCTGCCTTCTGAACTCCTTCTCTTTACTATTGTATCATCAATACCATTGTGGCATCAAGAGCCCCATTCCAGATTGGGATCAGAAAATGTTAGGGCAACACTTAGTAAATTAAAAAAAGAAAAGATTAACCTTAATTGGCATCACACCTTAATTTATAGCATGCTAGTAAGTTACTGAAGGATTTGTGGAGGATTTTGGAGACTAGCTCCATGACATCATAGCTCAGTACCCACTTATATTAATGCAAGCCATTGTGATGCATTGCTTCCATTTGAGAAGCACGCTGATGAGAACCTCACCAACCCCAAAATACTAATGATGAAAGCAAGCCAACAGAGAGAGTGCCATGGAAATCTCTGTCTGGTGCTTCCATGCTTACTAAACAGGTGGCTTGTAAAAGTTTCTGTCTTTGAACTTCATTGCTTATAGTTTGTATACCATGATACAAGTATATATCACATATTTGTGTAATTGATGTAGGGGCCATCAATGCTTTATTTGCACAGAATGGATTACTTTCTCTGTATTATTAAAAATATATTCATGAACGTCTGAGGGACATGGACCATACTTTACAAAACCCTGCATTATACTAAGTTTTGTGAATGAAAATCTTTGTATCTTTTCTGCCATCCTATCTCTGGTGGCTTGTGGTTCAAAGAAAGTTTATAGTAGTCTGTTTTCTTCAGGTTTGATCCAAAGTGGGTATGTTAGGAAGAAGGTAATAGGTTTGGATCTCAGTTTTGCTATTAACGAGCCAGATGATTTGGGACAAGTGACTTTAAAACCAAGAGACTTGGCAGTCATTCGTGACGGGAAGATGACAATAGCGACAGCCCAAAGTAAACCATGTTAAAGCTTACAGTGCATGGAATGTGACCCATGGATGTTGGTTATCACATGGGGTCAGTATAAAAATACCTGCCATGTACAAATAGTTCAAGCATTGCTTTGAGGGATGATCTGAGCCATGGCTCTCACTGGGAATCCCAAGTGAGTTACTTCCTCTTCGGAGTATCTGGCATGGTTGGATCTGGGGATGATCCAAGCCTTTGAAGGATTCAGTGAGAGTGCCTCACCAGTTGCATTCCCAAACACTCTTCTTCTGGCCCACTTGTAAGCCCTTTGGTCTGCAATGATGGCTCTTGGGTCCAACTGGCCCTCATCCATATTCTAGCCTTTCTGTAGAGGACAGTGCTCTCATTGTCGAATGGAGCCCCATGGGACATGGTGCTCCTGTCCTCAGGCTACCTGTGGCATTTTGTTCCCAGAATATTTTCCTGTTCTCCTCATTGCTCTCACCGACAAGCAGGACCAGAGGGAAGAGAGCACTGGGCAAAGTGCCACAGGAGACAGATAAACTGTGTGAACCAATCCTCTTGGATGAGTTTGTGTGTGTGTGTGCGTGTGTGTGTGTGTGTGTGTGTGTGTGTGTGTGTGTGTGTGTGTGTAGAAGGAAGCATGTGAAACTTGATTCTTATTCTTAGCATGTAACAAGATTTTTTGTTGTTGTTGTTTCTCAGGAAAGAATGTAAAATAATATCAGTTCTAATGGGAATCCTTGCTGGATACATCTATCATTCTGTAATTATATATAATTGCCATTCACTAGAAATATATCTTATTCCACTTGCTTCTCAGTTTGTTTCAAATCTTTGTAAGAACATTTTGAACAATGAGTGTAACATGCCTGCTTTGCAAATTAAAAAAAAAAAACACCAACAATATAATATTAAAAGGAGTTAAGCAATTTCACTCAAAGCATCTAGCTCATAATGGTGGCTTTTCAATCAGAGCTTAAGTTTGTCTGAGTCTGAAGCCAAGTTCTTTGTTCTTCCCACATTACCTGTTCACAAACCATGTTCTCATTAGTAATTATAGTGCATATTTCCTTTCTGGAATGTTTACTTTATCTTGCATTATAAACACCTCACTTGTTGCTGGTATCTCTTACGTGCAATTATATGTGAGGAAGGCATGTTGCTGTTCCATTTTTTATGTACACTTTATGCACGTATATCAACTATATGAAGAAAACATTTTGCTGTCTCATTTTCTAGAAGTGGACACAGAAGAACAGTTACTCTTTCCAAGGCTGGATGCTACATTGATTTGTTGACCTGGTACCAGAATCAAGGAATGCTGTGTACTTTCCTAATTACTAATGTGCTTTAAATTTCATTGTTTCTGAAACAAGTATCACATATAAAATAGAGGAAAAATTATCACCACTGTATAACCCTGACATTGAGTCTATTCGCCTACATTATGATACCTACATTTTGAATGAGATCTGGAACTGGGTATCATGGATATCAGCACAATGTTTAATATACTCTTTTAGGGCATATGGAGGCCTGCAAGCCATGCTTTACTTGCTCTGTGCTTAGCGCATGTATGTGACAAGAATGAGTATAATAAAGTCCAGAGGTAAAGAGGTCATGCGCCTTTATCCATATTCTGATTTTTTGTTATTCTGTCTTCTGTCTCGAATACATAGTTTAGATCTCTGATTTGTCTTCACCTTCAGTGTTTACTTGGTCTCTCCGTTTGTCTCCTGGTTGTCCATTATGGATTCTCAGACATTTCTTGTGCCTTAGATATCTTTTCAGGTAGCAATGACTTATGTTCTGACACATCCTGATTAACTAGATACCTTATGTCCAGTTCTTGCTAACCATATTATATTTGTTTAAAACTCAGAGATAGATGAATGGCAGTTTTTAAATCCCTACCTTTTCTTTCTATTTTCTGCATATAAAGTATAAAGTGTATAAGGAACATTCATTTACATTTTCTCTTTGGAAGCACTGTGATCTACATTTCAGAACTTGTGGTCCCTTCAACAAAATTGTCCCTGGGATCAGGTACAGTTTGTCTATTTATCATGGTCCACAAGGGAAACAGCATGTGGGTTAGATACAGACCTGTAATAGAGGCAAGAAAAGATGTGGGAAGTGAAAAGCCTTAACTGCAAGACCTTGCGTGTCAGGCATTTGCTGGTACATCATCTTGCTTCATTCTGACTCTTTAAAGTGTCATAGTCATAATCACTTCTGTGTTTGGCAAAAATGAAGCCACAGCTGATCTATATGTAGCTGACATGGAAATTCATAATGGCAGAACCCATCAGAATATATATATATATGAAGTTTGTCCAAGATCATTCAGTTATTTCTTATGATTATACCATGCAAACTTAACAAATGGCCACATTTCCTATATGGGTTGTGGCTCGAATATCAGGTAACTTCATTCTCTTCAAATATATGTATTTGGAACATGACACATTTGTACTGAGCCAAAAGAGAGGTAACAGCAAAGAGCTTCACACATGAATGGAACCCTCTGCGATTGCTTGGCTTAGTATCCAGCTTGGGAGGCGGTACTGAACTGTCTACATTCACACACCAAGTGCTGTGAATCTTGAACAAAATTCACATGACTAACCAACAGAGTCACAGGGTTTTCCCAAAGTCAGTTAGTTTTAATTACCATCATAAGGAAGTGTGCATTGAGTATAAAGGGGCGATGTAAGAAGAGTTGTTGTTTTTCCCCTAAAGCAAGTAGAGAATTGTTTAATGCCTTTTTTGTTTAAATTAACATATGGTACATCCACTGCCTCTTTCTTTAACTTGTGTATAACCAAAGGAGAATATCAAATTTGTAATGGTTTGGCTACATGTGCGTGTTGTCATTTACACATTCCATATTACATTTAGTACTCAAAATGTTGCACAAAACCTCCCTCCATAAATATTTCCTTGGGTTAGCCTCAGATAACCTGATAGCTGACTCAGATCTCTGGATGCATACACTACGTATTTAAAAAATAAAACTCTTGTTCTTAGTCCTCAGATCTTCCAATTAAAAAAGAACGACAAATTAACAGCTCCCAGGATTAACATCTTTAAATTAAAAACAAAAGTTTCAATGATTTTCTGTTTTATCTAAAAGTAATGTGTACCATATCATCCAGAGTTCTGTGAGTATTCTTCAGAAAGAAATGCTTACTAGGCATCTAACTCCTGCCTGTATTTTTAAAGTGTACAGTTTAGATTTACCTCCCAAAGAAGCAAAGATCAGGTATCTTTTGTAGGTAGTGCATCCCAGCGGGTACCGTGGGGTCCTTGGTAACTGTAGAAAAGAGAATCCTCAATTTGAAATTCTCAGTTGGCTACACTGGGGAAGACATGCTTTCACATAGATTAGAAAGTGGTCATCACAGCATCCAGAAACTTATCTGTTAAAGGACTTTGCAACACGCCCTTGATGGACAAAGTGTTAGAGGCAGATTGTTGGCTGGTGTAGCAGTGAATGGTGGACTCAACCAGGCACTCAATTCAGTCTGCAGGCCGTGGGCAACATGTGCCTCAGGAGAGCTATGATTTTGGCTCTACATAAAATAATAAACTTGAGATATCAGGAGCTTTTAAAGTATAAATCCATTGTGTGGTTCTCAAGTGTAAAGTTGTGGGTGACAACTCCATGCTGCCATGTTAAAATGTTGGCTGCACATGTGAGAGCACTGGGAAGTGCTGAAGGATGGGTTTCTATAGATGCCAGGACAGTGGGAAGGATCTTCTCAAACTAGGAAGAGGAAGTAGAAGAGGTTTGAACCTTGTTAATGAACCACTTGAATCGGTGGTCTGCTCCTTAATACCTAATCATGAGGCCAGGAAAGTTGACTTCACTCCTTTAGCCTGGAGAGTGGAATC
Organism: Arvicanthis niloticus; assembly: GCF_011762505.2. NCBI lineage: Eukaryota > Metazoa > Chordata > Mammalia > Rodentia > Muridae > Arvicanthis > Arvicanthis niloticus. Next base: position 37,947,792 of record NC_047670.1, on the reverse strand, counting down.
TATATAAAATGGAGGTAATAACATTATCTACATTTTAGCATTATTGTGAGTGACTAAATGAGACAATTAGTCATAACTTGATTTGTCAGTTTAACTGCTCAAATGTTAGATTATTTTGGCAAACAACGGCCTATGATAATTGGAAGTGCATGAGAATTGAAACCTACTGCCTACCGTTTTGCCCTTGAAAGGAATGCTTTTGATAAAAGCAAGGTTTTTGCATAAACATGTGTTAGTAGTCAGGTCCCTGTTACACTGCCTATGAGTTCCCATAAGGCGAATGCCACCTTGTTTGTTCATTTATTTCTTCTCAAAACCACTTGTACACACTCCTTAGTTTGATATGCATATAGTTTCAGTGAGAACTGCAGTGTCACAAGGTTACAGAGCCCTCCTTTGAGTCGGGAGTGGAAAAAGGACTAAGTGGAATTTCAGACACAACTAGCTGTGACAAGTATGTTACGATTCTGGGTTTGTAACGGTTTTATGCCTTATTCATGAACGTTTAAGGTTTTCTTATACTCTCTATTACCGGCCACACATCTTGAATACCATTCACTGTATCAGGGAACCATTTCTGATATCATTTAAGCTAGGATTTTACCTCAGCTGTATGTATACCTGGCCCCTCTGGTGTTGGTGAAGTTGGTGCTACAAACCACTTGAAATAAATGCCACATTTAGAGTATAGACTTCTGAATGATTTCCTTCAAATATGAACCAATTACTCTGTGAAGTGGTTTCCTAATTCTGTTTCCCAACTAAAATGCCTAGCCTATGAAGACATTTTAAGTGTGTTTTACATACTACAGTTTTTAAAACTGAAAGAACAATGGCATGCACACAATGGACACTTGATAAATACTATGTAAATGAATAGACTTGGTGAATGAATCAACTATCACCTTCAAGGTATAGATTAAGTTTAACACAATGTATGTATATGTGTGTAGTTACTGATACTCTGTAGAGTAAAATACAGGTAGCAGAGAACAGGAAGCACCTGGCATGCTGTATGCTTTTCTCTCTCTCTTCTGATATAAACTCATTATAACTTACTCTCAGCAAGTCTAGCAAAGGTCTGAGCAAATCACATGTCAGCTACTTTAACTTAGATTCAATAGACACTTCTATACATTCATCTCTGCCGTGAATAAATTGGAGAAGATCTCTCTATTCTGACCACTTCATGGAGCCATTGGAACAACAAAAATGCAGTGAGCAGAATTAAAATAGAAAAAAGATATGTAATACTAGACAATGTTTGCAAAATGTGAGCCCCCCAAAGCTCACATGAGAAGCATCTTGGTTGCTTTGAAAATAGTGACTTCTGGGATTCACTCTATGATTTTTCCAATTCAGAGCTGGGCAAATTGACATTCACATTTGAACAAACACTCCGGGTGAGTCATTGTTATTCTTTTTTAAACATTTGTGCTTTTATGTTGTTGTTTGTTTTTTTATTATCTTTATCTCCAGGTTCCTTTTTTTAAATTTAATTTATTTTTTAAAATTTTTTATTGGTTATTTATTTATTTACATTTCAAATGTTATCCCCTTCCTGGTTTCCCCTCCTCAAGCCTCCTATTCACCTCTCCCACTGTTTCTATGAAGGTGCTCTCCAATCCACTCACCCATTCCTGCCTCATTGCCCCAGCATTCCCCTATCTATGCTGGGGCATCAATCCCTCATAGGACCAAGGGCATTCCCTCTCATTGATGCCAGATAAAGCCATCTTCTACTACATATGCAGCTGGTATCTTCAGGTTCTTTACAATCACAACTAAAATGATTCCTGAAGAGATGAGGAAAGGAATCCTCATAGTGTGATAAGGGCAATGACAAAGTAGACCCCAGCAATGACCAGAAAATAACTTCCATAAGAAGGTGAAAGCCATTAACTTTCTGCTTGGTACTACACTTGGGCACCTAATACCCTTTCACAAATCCTCAGAAAATGGCTTTTGAATGAGTGATGTTGATGAAGGTGATGATGTCTTTTGAACTCTCTGTGACATTCAGCCCAGAGGAAGTGACCCTTCCTCCTTGAGACAACGGATACAGGTCAAGCCATGAATTTCTCTCTGAGTCTTGCCAAAAGGAAGAGGATTTCCTTCCTTCCTGCGCTTTCTTCCCCTCCCATTGAGTGTCCACAAGCTGGGAGAAGGCACATAAACATATACATTGTGTTTGTGTGCCAGGCTCTGGGTTAATGGCCACATTTCCTGCCCTATGAAACTGTCAGACCCTCTGCTATTAAATGTCTCTCTGTCCCCAGAGTACAATTCCTTCACTGTCCCTTGAAGGGAGGAGGCTGCTTACAGGTTTCATTTTGTATTGTTAGCCTTTCGTTAGCTCCTTTCAACCTTTTCCCATAGTAGTTCATCAAAAGCAAAGGAGCAATGTTGGAAATATACAAAAAACTTAAAAAGCTATTTGGTGGCCTAACTACAATGTAGTTTTTGTTTTTGTTTGTTTTTAACCTCTCCTGTTGTGACAGAATCTAAGGAAATCTTAGCATGGTTTAGAAAAACAGACAGAAACCTTTTTGAATAAATAGAGTGCTACAATAATTCAGCCCTACCTTAACATATGGTTACTTACACACAGCTGTCAACTTCCAGTACTGAGCAGCTGAACACATCCTTGGGCTTGGCTTTAGGTAGAGTTTCATTTTAACTCACTACCCAAGTTAAAGCTGTAATGCAACCTGCTGTCTTTTTTTAAATGCCTCCAACAGACTTCATTGGACCACAGGACAAAAAGGGATGATGGAGAACCAAGGGTATAAACAGGTAGAATTATTACATATTAGCCAAAGACTTGTTTCCAAAGTGATATAAATTCTGAGCTTTGAAGCTACTAATGGACATGTTAGTTGTGGTTACTTATCCTGCTAACCTCACTGTTTTCTTGTTAGTTCAGATTCTCAGCATCTGTTTTTCTTTCCATGACGCTGTCTCGGCAAAGTGGGATGTCAATATGCTTCAAATGAAAGGAAAAGGTATATCAAACAGTTGAATGTCAAATATTCCTACGTCCTCTAGGAAATTCATAGCTTTTATGCAAGTTTCAGTAAAATATGCCCTGAAGAATATACATATATAGGTACATTTGTATATGTGTATATGGAAATATTTTGTGAGGATGTGGAAGTTTCACAGAAGGTCACTGAACTTCCTGCCTTCTGTCACTCATTTGTCTCCTGTTTCTTTTCTCCTGTCCAATCTCCATGGCCTCCTGTTCTTCTGCAACATCAAGTCTCATTGTGAAATCTGCTATCCATGGCTCCTACCTTTTGCAAGGCTCTGTATCTCCAGGGCATAGAGACTTGAGCGTGAAGTTAGAAAGCTTTCTTTATCAATCACAATGTTATCATCGTCACTATGATGTCTTTGTTTTCCAGCCTTTGTGTGTAGGGTGACTACAAACTGAGAAGAAGAAACAGAATGACAGAGGTGGAGTTGCTGTTGTTGATAAGTGGAAGAAGTAGAACTTGAATTTGTGCTTGTGATACTGAAACCTATTTTCTTTATGTTCTTCCACATCACAGTCAGGAACAGTACTGAGAAGGCTGGGGAGATTATTGAAATGATTTTATAAATAGTAAAATTAGTGGATGTCATTCTTGGCAGAGCTCAACACCATTGACTATAGATTCAGCAATATAATCTGATCCTTGCAGAGAGGAGATGGCTGTGACTGCTCTACCCTCAGCTTTTATGCTTAGTTTCACATTAATGCTGTATATAATAAATGACCACAAGCTTAGTGACTTATAAAACCAAAAATATTTTATCTTATAATTCTAAAGGTTAAACTTTCAAAATTAACTGGGCTAAAATCAAGACGTTAGCAAGAAAAAGAAAAAAATTTATAACTCATAAAATAAAAAAGAATTATACTGAGTCTAATATATTGTCATATTGAGAACAATTTAATTTTTACAGCTCTCTTGTCAGTTTTCATTATGGACTACAAGCATGCTTTGGAACATCTGTCATACACTGGCCATTGAGTTTGATACCAAGGGGACAAAGATAAGAAAATATTATCACTGTTTCCACAGATGTCATATACCAGCACCAAGAACCCTACAACAAGGTTATGCATGAGCATAGAAAACCCTTTTTATGAGGCTGTGTATGGATGCTTGATGCAAGGTGACATATTGGTAGTGTGTGTGCTCTGGCCACTGGCTTGTCTGCAATACTTTCATACATTTGTCCATTTTCCGTAACTGTAGCCATGAGAAAAACAAAGTCTTTGTCTTTGTATTGGTTTCTTTCACACAGCATCAAGCAAACTGAGTATACAGTTAACAGGTCACTATTGTGCAAGACATCAATGATGGTGTTAAGGCAACATCAAGGGGAGGAGGTAAAGGACAGTTGAGTGATTAGGGGAGAGTCTATGCTTTCAATCAAAATGAAACCTAGCACTTGATAAGATTTTATTGAAAGAATTTTCCAGTAACTGTACTAAAACATCAGAAACCTATAACCTATCCACAGGAGGCAGGTCTACACACACAGAGCCAGCTTCTGGGGCTACAGCATTCCTCGAGTCATGTTCACCTCAGTGGCACACAGAAGCCACACAATAGTGCTCTCCCCAATGATTCTTGTCTCTAATGATATGTAGGTGAGTTGGAAATATAGATTATTAACAACGCAGTAGGTTACTATTGGCTTATAACAACCACAAATGTAATATTGGCTTTATAACAACCACAAGTGTAAGTGTTTGACACGTGAGCTTTTTTTTTTTTTTTTTTTCCCCCCTTTTTAAAAACAGTACTACAGGTTTGGAGCTCTCATAGAGATAACTGAATTCTGTGTTCTGTGGATCCCAAAAGTTAAGTTGAGTGTCACCTGGTCTACAATCTCCTCTGGGGATAGGGAACAGTTTTTTTCAATAAGGAATGTAGTTCCTTGCCAAGGTAGGATTGAGCCCCCATCCTGTTGCTGGATGCAGGCCAGATTTACGCTCAATTTCTATATATTACTTCAGTTCCTTGCCAAGTGGCTTCCTCTGAAGGCTGTTCTCACGCTCAGATGTTCTGCTTATAGTCAGCGGGAAGCAATACTTAGAAGTCTGAACATAAGATGATAGAATCATTGTGAGTATCTTTGAATTCTCCCCACTACAATCGCCCACAAAAGGCATGAAGATTAGACAGATGGCATGTGTGTGTGTGTGTCCATTTTTTCTAAATAAAACCTTTCATGATACAGAATGCCCAATTACATCAGTTCACTAGATGTGTTGATAAAGACTAATGCTGAGTGTTCGTCCTAGGCCTATAATCATACTAAGAAATACTCACATCTGTCTGTTAATATATCTCACTTTTTCATTATTCTGGAGATAAAGTCCGGAACTGTACATACACATACATGTTAAACACATAACCTACCATGAAACTTCATTCCCAGCCTTCTCCTGGCTAATGTCTCCAAAACCCCTGTGAAGGATCAGACTATTCTTATTTCACAAATGCAGAAATTAAGTCACCAGAGGAAAGATGGGTAATTAGTTCAGCATTCCTAACTAGTCATTGGCAGAATGAGGCAGGAGCTCAGACAGATAACCCTTCAACCTGCCATCATGGAATGGGGAATCCATAAGTGTCTTTTCAGTCTCAGAAAAATGATATTATTTACAATTTTACTAAAATACACTCAACTAGCCTTTCTAATAATGCATGACTGCAATAACTAATCAACGATAGCATCACTGACTTGAGATTGCCAAAACAAGAAGGCCATCTTTTAATGAAATCAAAATTACACTTTCCACATATGAGAAAAGATAATTTCTCATATTTTGAAAATACAACCATTGTGATTTCATAAAACAAACTTCCAGCCTTCAAAGCATCTCTCAAACCTGTTCAGGAATTTTATTTGGCATCAACAGCAAATGAAGTTCTTTTTCAATATTTATTTATGTTGCGTATATGTGAGCATGTTTGTGCATGTACATGTGCGTGTGCGTGTGCACGTGTGTGTGTGTGTGTGTGTGTGTGTGTGTGTGTGCACTCAGCAGCACACATGTGGAAGTCAGAGGAAAATTTTCGAAATCAGTTTTCTCCTTCTACCACTTGTGTCTTGGTACCAGCTCAGGCTCTCAGGTTTGGTGTCAAGAAACTCTATTCACTGATGATCTATTTCAGCAGCTCCAAGTGAGACTCTTAAAGACCATCGTTTATTCAAGAGTTTCAGTTGATAGCAAAAACCAACAAAAACCAACCAACTAATAACAAAAGTAAACACAGAAAGGGATCATATACACCTCTCCACACGAGTTCTTTTTAATCAGATTGCGTGACCTATCACGAATATCACTTCAACTCTGTCACAAAGAAGAATGAAAATGAGTCTGTTGAGTTACATTTCAAGTTGTTAATCACATAGATTTCTATAAAAATGCCTTTTAAACTCTCAAAAGGGATCACATATGATTAATCTTTAGCTAAAATGGAAGAAAATAACATTCTTTTCTATTTTTGTTTCAATTCTGTTTGTATAATCATCAGAGTGATCTGTTCATTCAAGGAAAAGACAAGAGACACAGTTGGTGATTTGAAGATGACTATATTCAAACTAAGGGGACATGACTCACTTAGTGGTTTCCTAAAAACATATGCATCCTACTTTCCCTTCTCAGCTAGCTATGTGGACTTTGCCCACATTTATACATTATGGTGTTAAGGCAGTTTTCCATGGCACAAATGGACTATCACGGGCCTTTCATACAGAGCCACCAAATCTTGATCTGAATAGTGAGTTTTACTTTGTCAGATGAGTAGAGCTTGTCTACATGAGTAGAGTAATGTCTGGTAAGGAGAAAAACAGAAATTGTTTTGTAAAACATCACAGCATAACAGGCTGCATATTTACTGAAATAAAAGGTAACATGAATGCCATCATGCAAAACTAACTTTCAAAGAAAAGTGGTCCTTGACCAGAATGTCTCAGAAATTTCCTTAGTAAGTTTATAAATATAGTCTAGGTTATAAACAGGTTCACCCAAATCAAAACACAATTTTGAAGCATAGCTATCTACCGACCCGTAGAACAATGGCAGTTACTGCTTTTTATAGGCATTTAGAGACACTGTTTTACTACATGGGGGATTTCATCAGAGTCCAATTTTGCACAATTATGGTTCCTTTATATAAAAGTATTTCTAAGTTTTTAGTTATGAACTACTCACTCTATCTATTTTTTGGAAATTGTTATTTAACAATCAAACCTTGCTTTACTTTCTTCATATCTATTGTTGATGTTTTGGTATTATGCTTTGGAAGATGGTTTGTTCTCTTGTAAAATACAGGGATTATAATAGGGTGTTTCCTCAGAGGGAGATTGTGGACATTTAGAGAGTTCAGTTTCCCAGCTTCATATCTGTGACCTGAATTTAGTTTTTATCTATCTTATATCTCAAGGTTTTGGACCCATTCAAAATTGCTTTAACCTTTTCAAATTTATTTATTTGTACTTTACATCATGCTCTCTGCACCCCTCTCAGTCACTCCCTCCCACAATCCTCCCTAGCCCCTCCCCTTCTCCTCTGAGTAGGTGGGTAGCTCCATGGGTTTCCTCTTACCCTGACACTTCAAGTTTCTGTGAGGATATGTGCATCCTCTCCCACTGAGGTCAGACAAGGCAGCCCAAGTAGAAGAATGTATTCCAAAATTGCTTTAATTCTAAAGAAAATGAGAATCCTAGTCAAGTAGGGCTGAGCGTAAAAGATTATTATTTGCTTACATGACTAAGAACACCAGAGGCAATGGCTTCGGGTACAAGCTGAACCAGCAGGTTAATTATGTTTACGTTAGAAGTTATTTCTTTACATTTCTCATGAATTTGTTCCATGTTCCAGTTTTAGCCCCAGGCTAGAACTGCTAATGGCATCAGCTCGAGACCCACATCTCCTTCAACAAAAAGGCAGGTGTTAGCAGCCAACTCTTCTAGCCTCGTTTCCAAAGACCAGTCTGATTCAATGAGCAGTGACAAAAGTGTTCACTTTAAACCAATCATGATGCCAGAAAAATATCACCCCCAAAATAACCCGAGACAGAGACTCACACTGGGGATGGACCGAGTCCCATCCCACACAATGTATCTGGAACAAGGTATTTCCTTAGAGAACATTTGAGTATCAAGGAAGAGAATTAATGGAAATAATTGTTTCCTATCTAGAAGCCAGCTTGGGAGAATGTGTTGACTACTCTTGATGTGGGCTTGTCTAGGAAACCAAATTATGGCATGTTTATGAGAAGGTTTCCAGAGACATGAAGAAAGACGCCACCTCCAAACTGTGGATTTGTTGCACCCATCCTAAAGGCTAGGGACCCAAACCCAAATGTAAAGGGAGAAAGGTGAATTCAGCTGAGCATCGGCGTCAGCTGCCTTGTTTCTTGGATTAGAAAGAATACTATGAGAAGAGCTACTCAGTCTTGCTGCTGCTGGTCATCTGTCTGCTCTGATCCCCAAGCCTTCCCTGTCATGGTAGACTTAGACCAGTCGAAAGGAAACACTCCACCCTTAAATTTCTTTTGTATTTTGTCACAGCAAGGAGAAAGGTAAATAGTAATACAGATGCTACTTGTAAAATAGATCATCATCATTAAAACAGACAAACAAGCAAACAAACAAACAAAACCAACCAAGCCTGAACGTCATGCTTAAAACTGTTCCACCTTTTCTAAGAAAAAAAAGATTTTCCTTACTTTTATTTGACTTATTTGACTCAGTGTCAAGCTCTCAGAAAGGCTTAAGTCCATTGTTGATCTCCTTAAGGCTAAGAATGGGTTAATGACTGAAGGCACTGCATTTACTATAAATAATGTCTCATGTGTTCCCAGTAAAGTCCTGCTAGTGCATTCCCTCAATTTGCATCAACCCAGAGGCCAATGTGTAATTATTTAAATGAGATTTTTTTTTAAAAAGAGGACTGATTCTCCAAGGATTGACTCACAACCTATTGTCTTGTGGAGCCAGTAATAGCCTTAAGGAAAAAAAAAATCTTCCACTTACTGTGAAAGACTTCACTAAGTGAAAATAGAGTCTTCCGTCTGTAACAACAGGGCTCTGTCTTAGCGTCACTTATGAAATGAACTCCTTGCCTATGAGCTGATAAGCATCCCTCTTGCCATGGTATCAAGAGGGAATTCAGAGCTAACCTGGCATTTGGTATCCCAGAGACCCACGAACAGGTGCAAACCCTGTAAAGTCAAACATGTGAACTGCAAACACAACCTGTAAGTATACACAGGAACCATTTCCAAGCAAGCACACAGGAAGGGGTCTTGGCCCAAGAGCCAGGAGAGCTACCATTAAAACGGGTGCCAAATTCCTATCTTCTTTTAAGGCCTTGTGACTATATGCTCTTTCTTGTCTCTGAAAATGTGTCTTCTCTTTTATTCACCTTCAAGTCCAGGCTCATATGTCATTTCTTCCACCAGCTAGAATAGTTCACACTACCTTCTGAAGATTTCCTACGTAATTTCTACAGTATGCACCTGACATGCATTCTTTTTTTCTCTTCCCTCCCTCCTCCCCCTTTCTTCCTCCCTCTGTTCCTCCCTCCCTCTGTTCCTCCCTCCCTCCCTCCCTCCCTCCCTCCCTCCCTCCCTCCCTCCCTCCTTCTTCCTTCCTTCTTTTTTTTAGTATTTATTTTTTCTTTCTTTATTGGATATTTTATTTATTTATATTTCAGATGTCATCCCCTTTCCCCATTTCCCCTCCTTAGAACCCCCATCTACACTCTTTCTTTTTGCTTTTATAGCACTTCTTTCTTTTTCTTTTTTCTTTCTTCCTTCCTTCCTTCCTTCCTTCCTTCTTTTTTCCCTTTCTTTCTTTCTTTCCTCTTAAAGTCATATGCTTTCTTCACATGGAAAATGTTAAGCATATTTTTCTCACTTATTAAATATAAAGATAATAACCCTTTTAGAGTACCTATAAAGATCTATGAACCACAGCACAAATATTTAGCATTTAACAAATATTCAGCAAATGAAATTCGAGTCCAAAAAGTTAAAGTTGAAAAACAAATCTTTGTAGCATCAACAAAATGCAAGACTGCATGCAGCTTTGGAAGGGGCCACGTATACAACATTTATTGAAGAAATGAATTCCTTAGCCCTCAGTAGACTGTGATCATGTCCCAGGTGGGAATAGTGCTACTTTGCAGAGAGATTCTGGTGGTTCCTGGCTTCTTACTCATGTGGAATTTTTTTTTTAAGTACAGACTCCCACTAAGAGGATAATATCTTGTCACCCTTGGATGTGTCAAGGAGGATCTAAGTGGCAATCCTATAAGAGGGTTTTGGAGAGGCTTCCTGTGCTAACAGCAACATTTGATGGAATACTTACCTAGCTCTTTGACATCTACAAGCTCCTTGGGTGACTTTCTGGATGAGTTTCTCGTATTCTTCTTCTTCTTTTTTTTCATTCTACATCTTTTACCACTTAAGACTAGTTTTTTTTTTTCTTTTCTGGGTAGGAAAGGTAAATTAGTGTCAACATTTTGTTTTTCCACTAAAAGATGATGGCCCACAAGTTAGTAAAAAAAAAAAAAAGATTTATGTTTTAAAATATTTGGAAGCAAAATTGAAAATAATTCTAATGTTTTACTTCAGGATATGAATGATTCATGCGTCTAAGCAACTCACAAATTCTGTATGCATTTGAGCCTTTCTCCCCAAATATGGTATCACCATAAGCAGCACATTGAATCATTTCAGCCTTTGGGACAACAAGAATCATAGTGGAACACTATGAAAGGTGAAAAACACATATAAAATATCTTTTCCTTTCCTCTTTTTGCAATGAAGGTGGAAGCTAGTGATTCAAAGGAAATTTACGTAACACACTGGATGGTGTCTCTGGTACTCAGCTGTGCTGGATCGTTTCCAGCACAAGCTCAGAAAGCTTTGCTCCTGCTCTAAACAAGTTTCCACCTGCTCACTGGATGGCTTATTTTACCTGTTTGAGCACCTTTGCTTCTCCCTGTTTCTACCCATGGTACCAAAGAGAAACACAGACTAATTGACTCTGCCTGTTTCCTGGCAGCTTTATGGATGGGATTTAAAAGTAATAGACCATCTTCTTTCCTGGTTGGTTTGCAAAGCCAGAATGCTAAAGCTGGTACTGTTTTGTTTCTGGGGAGAAAGTCCTGTGTAGGCCCTCTCTTGTCATTGAAGGGAGGGAAGGTTATAACTGAGAGGTGAAAAGAAGCATCCCTCTGTGTGCCCAAGCTGTGTGCACCGTGCTTGTGTCTTCGTTTTTCCTTTGGTAGATAGAAAATAATACAGAAATATCAGAGCATTAGTGAGATTCAAATAAGATGTTTGCTTAAGTGACTCTCATTCACTAGGCACTCAATGAGCACTGGCTTCCTTCCCTGATTACATGTTCATTCTAGGGAGAAGGATCAGCCACAGCTGAATGCAAGAGATCTTGACTCTCCTATAGCAATGCAAGTGCAGAATCAACAATGGGAATGCCTGGGCAGCTAAGACACTTTCAGAGTGACCATCTTTGTAGCCTCTGCTCTCATAATTCTATTGATTTACCAAGTATATACAGACTTCAGTTTTCAGGGCTGGTTGTTAGACTCTGGAAGACATGATTGAGTGAGACATGATCACTTTCCTCAGAGGTCTCTTAGTATTGTGAGACACAGCTGTGTAAATACAATGACAACAGCCAACAGTCACAGAACACTCACTATGTGCCAGGCACTGTCCTATGTGCTCTGCATACACTAATTTATTTATTCTTTTCAGCAGCTATGTAATTTGATTGAATACACCAAAAATGTGTTGTGAAACATTCATGAACCCCAAAAGGACCACCAAGGAGCCAAATCTGATGCGATCACAATAGGGTCTCTTTATTCAAACTCAAGCTTGGGCTCCCCACCAACCCTGACTAAGCAGGAAGGTGGAGTCCTGAGCCTAGTTTTAGGCAAACATTTGTAGAGGCAAGAAGGGATTATCTAGCCTGGTACACATCTGATTGGGGGTCCATTGTGACCTTTAACATAATTGGCTGGTAATGGGAACCAAACCATGAACTTAACTTCTGCTTTTCCCCTGACTGGTAGTTGTTAGAAAGTGAATGGTCGGAGTTAGACTTGTAACCTGGGGGTACAGATTCATTTGGAGAATAACCTGAAAACTGGTAGACACAGGTCTTGTTGGGCGGTAGCCTGGAAACTGGTGCTAGATACCGGTCTGTTAGTTAACTTGAGTTCAACCTTAGGACAGGTTCACTAAGATGGAGTCTGAGCCCAAAAGATTTGGTCTCTCATTATCAGCTACTGTTTTGAGTCAGCAACAGGCTCAGAGAGTGTTATCCATGGTCACATAGCTAGGCAATGTGGTCTAGCTTTATAATCGTTTATTTTTTTCTTTGCCACGATGCTTAATTACCATGCTACATACAAGATAGCATATAGTCTAAGGTGAATATCCCAATGTCAAGAACTGTGGACAGAATGTTTGACAAAGCTAAAAGGACAGGAGACCTTAAATACATCTTTCAATGTTAGAATGTTTAAATTAAGTTATTTTAGCTTCCTTAAACACTATCTTCTGTGATGTATCATTTTAATCCAAGGCCTTGCTGGTCTCTAAAGAGGTTGAGGAACTGGAAGCCAACCCATGCTGTTGATTGCAGAGATTTCCCTTTTCTTCCTCCAAATACCATTTGAAAATTTGAGCAGCCAAGGAGCAGCTCTCTTACTCCATGAGACACTGCAACAAAATGTTGCCTGTGAGCAAGGAAAAGTCAGTACCACTGGGTTTGCTGCTTGCTGACTCTGAGCCATTCATGGACCCTAAACTTTCTAGATCATCGAAGGGCTAGATGAGGAAAGGTCTCAAGTGATGATGTCTACTGAGGATAGCTTGTGGCTACTGGTAACATATCTCTTGGCAAATAGAAGGGACTCCATTGGTCATTGGGTTTTCCATTCATACAACCATCAGAAAGAAGTGAGAGACAGGATCCAGATCTGTCCACGTGACCTCAGCTCTGCTGTGCTGTGACTAGCTACTCCCTAGCCTGGGTTTCCAATTGCATCTGTAGTCTGTGGCTGTTTTTCCTACCTGGAAGCTATGACCTTTTGTTGGAGATAAGAGCATCCACTTCTGCCACTCCTTCGACTATCAGGAATTCATGATGGCATCTACATCAAAGGCCTAAGGAGTGTGCTCAGGAGAGTATTTGCCTACAAGCTGTTTCAGACTGTACCTGGGAGGGTAATCTTTTCATCCTTGCTGTGCCTTCCTTAGAAGCCTATCAAACAACTCCTGGCCTTTTCCTACTCCCTTTTATCACCCCCTGGAACAAAGTTGGGACTTGTGCAATGACGGGGTGCTTTTCTGTGGGAACAATAATCTCATTTCAATATGTGTGGGCGGGTAGATTATACATTATGGGCTTGGAGCTCAGTTGTAGGACTAGGGAGGGACTCAGTTAAATAGTTGTATGATTAACAAGCTGCTGGATTTTTATGATTGTGGGGAAAAAAAAAGGCTGCTGTGGGAATAATCGGTTCAGATGGAGAATGATTCACCCCAAGGTATTCTGTAGGTTGTAAGGTGGGAGTGGAGACAGGCAAGGAAGTGACCCCCTCACATGCTTGAAAACAAGGTAAAGGTTATTTTTTTCAGAGGCATTTGAATGTGCTGTCTCCACTCCTTTCCTCTTTTCTTCTTCCCTTCCTTCTTGTCTTTTGAAAAGCTTCTCTACCTCCTTGGGGGGGGGATCTGAATTGGGGGAATCTGAATTACAGAGGAAAAATGCTCTGTAATAGGTAATGCTTCCTTATATCAGCATGCTATTAGTAGTAAGCTATTAGTTACACAGAATGGCTAGAGTAAGGAATTGGACATCTGCTGCCGGGACAGCACATTTTTTTCATGAATCAAATCGCCTGTTTTGAATTTACTCATCGTTGTGGAAAGTATACATTGGACTCAATAACTTTCCATGTTTCCTCTGGGTTTGTCTACTCACTGACAGTTTGTTGGGACCTGACACACTACTGTAGGGCTGCAGGTCTGTCAACAAACTCTTGGTTCCTGCCTGTGTTTTGAACCAATGGAGAAAAGGACATGGATATTAGGCAGATAGAGACAAGACTGTCACCACCTTTGTAGAGAAACACTGCTAAGGGTCAAGATTCCAGGGAACATCAGTCATGGCTTTCCTGAGGCCCCAAACTTAAAATGAGCAACTTGTTGATCCATTCTCCAAGGCAGTTCAAACAAATGTGTTTCCCACTTGCTGCTGCTGATTAGAGTCTCCTTCTCTGGGAGGCTTGCAGTACAGAATCACAATTCATGCTATATCTTTTGCTTTCAGGGCTACTCAAAAGACTCCCAAATGAACAGCGTGTGTGAATAAGGTTAGATACTGCTTCCAAATGCGTTAGCAGCTAACTCATCCCCTTCCAAATAAGAGTCATGAGCCACAGTGCAGAAATAAGAAATATAGAGAATAAGTGCAGTAGAGCCAATAGCCACTTTTCTAACAGCTGTTGCCTATGCACACACCTTAGTCTACTTGGTTGTTAGATCAAGGCCATAAGGACTCATCTGGCCAATGGTCTTCAGCAGAAGCCAAATGCATGATAAATTAAAATTTTCTTCTGTTCCCCTCTATCTACCATGATGACTCTGGAGGATATATGTTGTAGATGGCATAATTACAAGACAATGGAAAGCATGCTGAAGCTGAAAAATATACTCTGTATGAGTAATATGTCAATTGTATGTCTTTAAGCCATTGAGATTCAAAGGAGTTTTTTATCGTTGTGATGGAAACAGAACCTGTCCTTTTCTGACTAAAAATATTTCTCCTTCTTCAAATCAAGGACTGGGCCAGCTGTGAAAAGGAAAATAATTTTTGTGTTCAAGAACACTTGGTCTAATGGGGGAAGACAGAAAACACACAGGGAAGGATAATTATTATCTCTGTTAAGAAGTCTGAAATGCAGAAAGCAGTTCTTGGAGGAACACCTTGAAATGTGTGGCAGAATAAACATCACTTATAAAAGACATTGTAGCTAACATAAAATGATGTGTTTAAGTAAATGGTGATAGATCTTTCACACGATGAAGCCAGACTCTTCTCACGGGAGAGCTTTCCTCATAAAGAGTGCACGTATACGATCTAATTCATAAAATGTTTCTTCTACTCTTCACGATTCGCTAAGAAAGTTTATGGCTCTCCTCTTCCTGTTGTGGTTTCTTATAAAAAAAAGTAAAGCTTTGATTTGGATTTGACAGACAGGTACCTACAATATTAAGTATGACATCCAGACTCCACAAAACCCCATCATCACTTAATTATGTTCTCCCTCATCCCCACCCTGATTGACATGTCCTGTCTGGTTAAACATCATTGATCTGGAATGTACATTTGAGCTCTCAGAATTGTAATCTTTGTCACCATTGTCGATAGAGAATCAATAGTTTCATTCTTTAACCAGTATAATATGCATATTCCTTTTAAAGCAAATATATAGGCTTGTCTTTGTGACCTAGTTGTGCTAGTTGATTATTTGGGGGGGGGGGATCTGTGCAGGATTCATTGCCTTTTATTTTGGTGATATTATCTTATTTTCCATTAGGGCATCTTCAAATCCCTACTCTCCATCCACCTCTAAGTTATATATGAGTCACAGATCCATACTATGGAGACTTGCCCTCTTCACAATAAGTAATTCAAAACAGAGGTTGTGACCCAACCTAGTTCACTAACGGTTAGGTTTTAATCCTATGGGAGAATCTGGTGGCTTTAATTTTGAATGGAGAGGAAATAAACTATCTTTTCCATTGGCTATCAATCTAGGAGAACACAGACCTGTAGCTACTAGCTTCCGTGTGACTTGTCTTGGAATAGCAACATTAAAGAGAGCAGTGCCGCTTCAAGCCTGGATGAATCCATCACTCATGCCAACTTCCTTTTGGCCCCATGCCAACATGAGCTGTCTTTTCTATGGTTTGCAATGAAAGAAAATCATCTAATTAATAAAACAAAGAAGCCAATGTACCTACTATCAATTATTTCACTGATTTGAAGCCTTTCTCTACTTTCTACAAATTCCTGAATGCTTCAGAGTAGTTGTAGTAATTGTCTTGGGAAGGAACTCATCTAATTTTTTCCTCAATGCAAAGCATATTTATTGAACGTAAAGAATAATTCTTAGTTATATAATTAAATAGTTCTATTCAAAGTATGAAATGGAGAATGATGGAAATATTTAAAAAACAGATTTAAAAACATACAAAAGCCAGGTAAATACAAAACTAAAAGGCAAAATTTTCTGTTTGAAAGTCCTTTTCTTAGTAAGAACTTATACAAGTGTTAACTGTTTTGTTCTTTGTGTAAACTTGAGAGTCATCATGCATAGCGAACTTATTAGCTCTTTTCCTAAGGTAATGCCATCTTGGGGAGTAGTTATGAATTTAGAAGGCCCAAGGGAGATTAAACAATCCAAAATGGATCAATAGGTCAAGTTTACCTCAAATGATCCATAGGTTTCTATTAATATTTTCTCTCATCTCTAGAAGAAAGTGAAGAAGGGGGAATGTAAAAAAAGAAGGAAGAAAAGAAGGGAGCGATGGGGAGATAAAAGAAGGATGGAATGGAAGTAGAGAGGAAGAGAAAAAAGAAGAAAGGGAGGGAGAGAAAATGATTAAATGTATTATTAAAAGCTAATTGTCACTCTAAGCTTCTGAAGTAAATGTTATTTCAAGTTTATGAATGGAACCAGAGGCCCCAAGAGAGCAGTAATTAATCTTAATTTTGTATATTGAGATGCTTTCTATGTGCTTGTGAGTTGCTTGTTTTTCACAGCAACCCAATGACAACCTTCTCTTCAGTTTATAGGTGAGAAAATAGGAACCAAAGGAGGTGGAGTAATGCATCCAAGCTCACACATCCGGGTAGCCCTCTTCTCAAACCCATGTCTTAAACCATTAAACCTTCTTGCCCCTATGACCAAGGGATTTGTGCAGTTCATTTCCTTGAGCTTTCAAAACTCATTAGTAGTTATAACTGCCATGTTCCCCCAGTGCAGATAATACAATTACATTGTTATTTCCAGAAGAAAAAAAAATCAGTGAAGAATAAAGACAGTACACCTAGCTAAAAAAACAAAGTCTGGTAGTATGTTAATAAACTTTTGGGAATGATTCCCAGAGCCGTGCCTTGTAACTAATCTACCCAGAGAATGATTGACCCTTGCATGTCCAGTGTGGTATTGAAACAGGAGAAATCATAGTTTCCCTTCTGGGCTCTTACTCTATTAGAAGATAATTTATGAACAGACTCAAAAGAAAATTAAAATACAACTTTATTATATTTTATAAGAAAAACAACTTCAGGGAAGGTAACCTATAAATCTTAGCAGCTGCTCGAAGGAGGAGAACAGAGGTGAGAAAAAGAAAAGGG
The DNA here is from genome assembly GCF_011762505.2 of Arvicanthis niloticus. Taxonomy (NCBI): domain Eukaryota; kingdom Metazoa; phylum Chordata; class Mammalia; order Rodentia; family Muridae; genus Arvicanthis; species Arvicanthis niloticus. The sequence goes on along the minus strand of NC_047670.1, from coordinate 37,930,308 downwards.
CCATGTTGTTTAAGCAGCCGTGGAGCTCAGATGCATGGTAGGTAAGCAGACAAGTGGTGGTCGTGGTGGGGGCTTTAGAAAAAGAGTAAAGTTGTATAAAGTATCAGAAAAAGAACACTTGGATTCTGGCCAGCATCCAAAAGAAAGAGAAAAAAGAAAAATAAGAACAGACAAAGTTTCCTGAGGTTTGGAAGACACATTCCAACCTCATGGCTTCACATCTCATGGAGACTGAGCTTGGGGGGGGGGGGGCAAAATAGAAATATTCCATCCAAAAAAAAAGAAAGAAAAAGAAAAAAAAGCCAGTATTCAATTAAAAGAATAGTTGTTCTACTCATTTCTTTAGCTTGGCCTAAGGTAAACTCACCTTCCTAGGGGCAGCCTCTTGGCCAGCTGATTAGTGTGGCTCAACTGAAATGTTAGGTCTCCTCCCCCCACCCCCCGGGCCATAGACCCTGTTCTCTTGACCACAAGATTTCTTCCTTCCTTTCTTCCTTCCTTCCTTCCTTCCTTCCTTCCTTCCTTCCTTCCTTCCTTCTTTCCTTCCTTCCTCCCTTCCTTCCTTCCTTCCTTCTTTCCTTCTCTTCTTCTTTCCTACCATTCTTCTTTTCCTTTTTCTTCCTCCTCCTCTCTTCCTCCTCCTCCTCCTCCTCCTCCTCCTCCTCCTCCTCCTCCTCCTCCTCCTCCTCCTCCTCCTCCTCCTCCTCCTCCTCTTCTTCTTCTTCTTCTTCTTCTTCTTCTTCTTCTTCTTCTTCTTCTTCTTCTTCTCCTCTTCTCTTCTTCTTCTTCCTCTCCCTTCTTCTTCTTCCTTCTTAGTGTTCCTTCATTGCTCCTCTAACACTCTGAGCCTGTAGCTGCCATGCTTACTAAGGACTTCAGAACCAGGCTATGTCTGCATTAAGTTAGTTCTAATGTATATATTCTCTGCATCTTGATTAGTTTCTCATGAACTTCATTGCCCACCTGTCCCCAGTATGTATCTCCTAGTGTAGACCTAATGAACTATTACCAGCCAGATGTTCTCCTGAAAGAAGAGAAATGGATTTTCAGGCACCCAGATGTTCTATTGAAAATAGATTCTATATTAGAATGGAATGGTGAGATTCACACTGTGAGGAATTATTATAATGCAAATGTGAGGTTCACATGCACAGCTAATGTCTACTACCATGGTAGAACTGAAAGTTAGTCTTAGATTAAGCCGATACTGGGCTACTTGGAACTCAACATGTTATTCCATGCTACGACATGCCCAAGTCTTACAAATAGGATAGGTTCTTAGAAGATATATGATATGTCACATGCCTCAGGATTCAGGAAGGAATAGCTGATTCTAGACCCGAACTCATCATCCAACAATGTATATTTGACTTACATGCACAGGATAATTTCAACCTGAACAATTGGAATGAATATTTGAGGTGGATCCTGAAAGACACCCTTACCTACTCCTTTTAGGTTCAGAGCTGATCCAAGACTCAGTTTTTGGATTTGTTATTGTGTGAGCCTCTCACTTATATTTAAACCGAGAGCTTCAAGAGCAAAAGACATGGTCTCTCCATCTTTGAATCTAAGGCAGAGCCTGGTTCATCGTGCAGACTCAATGACAGATGGAGGTGCTCTTTTGAGTCTATATTGCTACTAAAGAGCTACATTCTTAGTCAACTCTGGGGGTTAGTATGTGGAGCTATTAAAAAAAAAAACCCACAACCCAGTAAACCTCAATCTATTCCCACACTGCCACTCCATGTCCTATAGTAAATTTCACCTCTCTCCTGCCACTAGTGAAGTCATTACTGACACAATCTCTACTTTGCTTTCCTCGGCAAGGCACTCAAAACCAACACACAGTACACAAATAACTACAGTCCTCCCTCCCTCTGGAAATTCCCTAAGCTCTCCTCCTTGTAACTCTTTATACCTTAAAATTGTAACCAGCACAATCACTGGACATTTTGCGGTGATCTCAGTTGTCTGTTCCTACACCTTCTCATATTCCAAGAAAACTCACAGTTCTTCAACAACTACCCCACCAATCACATTAAATACCAAACTACTGCTCAACAAATCCTGTTATTTTGGAATAATTCAGTTGTCTCATCATGGCATCTACTTGCTGTTCCTCAGTTGGGTTTCCTATCTCGTTGTCTGCCCCACATCCCATAAAAAATGCACCTGCAGAAAAATTCTCATGTCCTCCTTGACCACACCACAGTCCACAAACTGGAACAATGTTCTCCCTCAGAGATGCTATTCTCATTCCCATGAAGAGTTCCCAACCAACCTCTCTCCACTGTAGATCCTCTTGCCACTTGAGATTCTTCACCAAGCAACAATCACCCTCCACAAGCATCCTCAGACTACCCAAGACACTACAATCTTCTTTCACCCCACCCCACAATCCACATTCATTCTCTCCCTTGCCATAGCCACATCTTAATCCCCAGTAATTTCTAGTTTCTTCTCCCACTGTGCCTTAGCCTCCACAGACAGTCCCATCCTTGGCTCTTCCATCTTCTTTGAATTCCATTTTATGCCTGCCTCTTCTCTCCAAACCATCCACATTCCAAAAAAAAAAAAAAAAAAAAAACAAAAACAAAAAAACAAAAAAACAAAAAAAAACAAAACAAAAAAAAACCCCTCAATCTAGTCATCTTCATCTTCCTTTAGTAGTCCCTCCAGAGTAAGTGTAATTCTCTTTGGAGTCTCACAGTTATCCTTAATCTTTTTATAAAGACATTCCATTTTATAAGATGCATCTGACCATAATGTGCACCGTTTACATTGTGTTTGTTCCATTTTTGTTGATGTGATAGAATACTAAGCCCACACCAACTTGTGGATGAAAGTTCTTTTGGGCTGATGGGTCCAGAGGAGGACAAGTTCACTGTGAGAGAGGGACATGGTAGCAATCAGAAGATATGGTGGTTACAGTAGAAAGTTGAGAGCCCAGACTTTGAACCAACAAACATAAGGCAGAGGGACAGTTCTGAGAATGGAATGAGGTTTTGAAACTTCAAAGCCTACCCCTCAGTGCTTCCAGAGGTGCACTTGCTTCAGCAAGACCTCCGAAACAGCCTTACCAAGTGGAATCTAAGTGGTCAAATACATGACTCTATGGAGGACAGTATCATTCAATTAACAAAACATTATATTCTATAGTACAACCAACCTACATGGCAAATCATACTATTTTCTTCTTACAACCTAATTACGCTGAGCAGTAACAGCTAATCTCAAATGGGACAAGGCCTCACTACACCAATCAACTAATTCTTTTTCATCTTCTTTACAACTAATTCACACTCCACTTTGTCTCCCAAGGAATCCATCTCCAAACTCATTCCAAACTAAAGCCCATTCTCTCATCCACACAATCATGTCACACTCCACAATATTCTCTAGTGACTCCTGTTCTCCAATATCCTCTTCAAATGCATGATGTTAAATCTAAGTATTTTCTAAGAACAAAAAAGCTAGCTTAAATGTGTGAGCAAATGTCTAGTCTGTCTGGTTTCACACATTCTATACCTGGAGGAACTGGAGTAAAGATTACATTGAACCTTGCTGAGGCAAGGCTTGGTGATATTCTCCATATTTTAGAGAACCTGAGAGAAAGATCACCTTAATTCATGTGAAGACTTTTAAAAATTAACCTACATGTTAAGCTACTTCAAGCTACAATTTCTATTTCATTCGGTAGCCCAAAAGCTTGAAATAGCCAAGATTCAACTCACAGACCACATGAAACTCATGAAGAAGGAAGACCAACTGTGGGTGCCTCGGTCCTACTTAGAAGGAGTAACAAAATACTCAAGGGGGCAAATATGGAGACAAGGTGTGGGACAGAAACTGAAGGGGGGGCTGACTGGAGACCATTCCACCTAAGTACCCATCCCATGTGCAGTCACCAAAGGTGGACACTGATGTGTATGTCAGGAAGTGCATGCTGACAAGAGGCTGATATAGCTGTCTCCTCAGAGGTCTGCCAGAGTCTGACATATTCAGAGGCGGATGCTCACAACTAACCATTGATCTGATCAAGGGGTTCCTAATGGAGGAGTTAGAGAGAAGACTGAAGGAGCTGAAAGGGTTTGTGGCCCCATAAGGAGAGCCACAATACCAGCCAACCAGAGCTCCCCAGGGTCTAAACCACCAGCCTGGGAGCACATAGGGAGGGACCCATGACTCCAGCTGTATATGTACATGGAGGATGGCCTTGTTGGGCATAGGTAGGAGAGGAAATCCTTGGTCCCATGAAGGCTGGACACCGAGTATGGGGGGATTCGAGGGTGGAGAGGTGGGAGTGGGGGGGGTAGGTGGGGGCACATTCTTATAGAAGCAGGAGGAGGGGGGATGGGAGAGGGGGTTCCTGGGTGGGGGGTAATGGGGTAAGGGGATAAAATCTGAATAGTAAATATAATATCCAATAAAAAATAAATATTAAAAGAAGTTTTGAATAATAATTTGTATATATTCAATTAAAACTGGGGCTATCTAGGGCTAAAACAGGTCATAATTAATTTATGAATTACTTCTTGTAGAACTGTGAAGTGCATTCTTGAAGAAAAGTCACAAAATTATTCTTAAGACCTGTATATAAAATGCATACCATTCACATCCAGTGTACATAAATCCTCTTGTAAAATTTAAATGATCTCTAGATCAAATCTCATACCAAAGGTAATGCAATTACTATGTAAATATCTATTGCATTACATTGTTGAAAACAATGCCAAGAAAAAGTATGTACATGTTCACATAGGTCTTTATAAGAAGAATTTTGATCGGAGGTGTTGATTGAATGCACAGAGGCATAGGCTACAGATACATAAGAGCTGATTTTGACTGGGACCCATTGTATCACTGTCATGCATACAGGAAGTTTATCCTTCTCCAATTTGATAATTGGGCAGGTCCAGTGCCTTATCGTTTCATATGCATTCAGAAACAGTAGAGCAAGCATCCTATCTCCTTCACTGTGCCCCACCTCCACTTCAACCCCTGCCCAGGACTGATTTTTCACTGATTAGCATCTGATTCACTCTACTCTTCCAGATAGCAATTTTTCCAATCTGCAAGTATTAGTGGATCTGGAGTTCTTGGCAATTTAACCAACACTGACTAGTTAGATGGAGGCATTTGCTGACTGTAAGCCTATAACCTCCTAACCATGGCCCTGATGCCTCAGCAACAGCAATAAAAGCAGAAACACACACAGTATGTGTTTCCATCCTATAGCATCAGACAACTGTTGAAAACTAGCAAATGTCAAAGTCCAGAAGGAGCCTTTTGGAAGCCTAGCAACATAAGGCTATCTAAGATCTGGGAAGTTCTGGTCAAGGGCTACAAAGTATGATCTTACTAGGACATCACAACAGCAGCTGTTCAGTTGGAATAAGAAACAAAAGCTGTGTCCCACAATGGTGATGTTCCAAAGACTGATTGTAAGACCAGGGTGATGTCTGGAAGTGATAAGCCCCAAGTATTTGTACCTTACTGGAAAGCCATGCAAATAAACAGACACTTCCTGGCAAGATACCTCGATTTGCAGCCATTCTCTATCCTGTGAGGGTGGCAATCTGGAGGAGAGATTTGCTCACACCCTACTCTTGTAGAGCCTAGAGGCAAGTTTTCTTCTAAGTTCATAACTGGAAGCAAGAGAGATGATGGGAAACACAGAGAAAATCAGAGCTCACCCTAAGTTACCTCCTAACAACTAGTCACCCTCACAGGCTTCTTTCCCAGCCAAGGTATTTTCTTTTCTCTTTTCCATTAGTTAATTTATTTTTTTTACTTTACATCCAGATTAAACACCCCCTCCCTCCTCTCTTTCCAGTCCCACCTTCACAAACACTTCCCACACTTCTCCAAAGAGAAGAGGAAGCACCTCAGGGTTACCAATCTACCCTGGAATATCAAGTCTCAGCAGGACTAAGTGCATCCTTTCCCACTGAGGCCAGACAAGGCAGGCCAACTAGAGGAAGAGGGTCAGAGTCAAACATAGTGCCCACTCTAATTGTTAGGAGACCAACATGAAAACCAAGCTGTACATATGCTACAAATACTTAAGGAGCTTAAGTCCAGCCCTTCATGCTCTTTGTTTGTTGATTCAGTCTCTGTGAGCTCCTATGGACCCAGGTGAGTTCAGTTTGTAGGTCTTTTTCTGGTGTCCTTTACTCGTACGTCTCCCTCAATCTTACCTTCAACTCTTCCAAAAGACTCCTGAGCTCTGCCTGATGTTTGTGGCTCTCAGTATCTGTTTCCACCTGCTGTTGCATGGATCCTTTCAGATGACAGTCATGTTAAGCTCTGGTCTACAAGCATAGCAGAGGATCATCAGACCTAGGCAGTTTCACCAGTGTCATTAACAACCCCAGAAGCATCAAAATTCATATGAGGTCAGTGTCCAGTAATACAGTCATCTGTGTGCCCACTATTGTTCTTGATGTTTTTATACTAATTTGTGAAACAGTATTTGAAGCTAATAGATTAAATAAAATGGCATCTGAAAGTTTCTATCACAGAGTTTGAATAAATTAGATCTGAGTAACTGTTAAGAGTCAAGTATATGCTAAGAACTTGACTAGATCATTGTAGGGACTCACTGAGTAGAGCATAGGTCTTGTCCTCAGTGGGCTCCTGGTCTGGTGAAGAAACACAAACCAACAAAATGTAGCAGGGTGATATGGCTTTTGAGGGGCCCTTCCCTGCCTTCTTTGTTTATGATGGAAGATTACTTAGAGGTTATAAAACAAAAAAAGAGGGATAAGGAAAGATTTGGATCTATACAGCACTTAGGAATTGAGATGCCAAACCTACTCCATCTTGGAACCTTATCTTAAAGAAATAAAAGCCTGAGAATGTGACCTGCAGCAGAACCCCGGCTGTACCAACATACCAGGAAGAACCCCACAGCTTGTCCTTGGCCATAGTTACTCCCTAGCTACTTCCTAGTGACAGTTAAACAAAGATTGCTCTGATTGTTTCTGATGTACTTTCAGACCTTTTCCTGATTGTCTTGCTTCAGAGCACTTTTCAAGTGTACACTATTTCTTCAATTAGATACTTGCCAGGCTAAACTTCATTCCCTTACTCACCATTTCCTATAAAGCCTTGTCCCACTAAAAGCTCAGGGTTGCACCCTTCTATTATGCTGTCAGAGATGGCGGTGTGGTATAAATAAAGACCCTTATGAGATTGCGTCAGAATCAGCTCCTTGGTGGTCTTTTGGGGTTCCTGGCACAATAGAATGTCCTATATAGTCATGGTTCTACATGTAGCACTTATCTTATAAACAATTTAAACAAAGTTCAAGGTCAAAAATGCTGGTTATCAGTGCCTTAAACAGTAACTTGTTTGAATGAAGGATGTAGGCAAAGAGAAGGCATCAGTAGGATACTTACTTGTTGTTGTATGTATGTAACTCACAATATATAATACAAACCAAGAAAGAACTAGTTGTGGTGTTTTCTATGAGAAAAGACAGAGGCTAGCATTTCAGAATATTCAGGCAGAAAGGAGGAAATTGGGGGCTGGTAGGTGGGACCATGTGGTCCTGCATAAACTTTCAACTGCTGAAGCAACCATGGAAGCTCAGAATCGCAATCATTTATAGATGAAGAATTGTGGGCTCAAAGCAACTAGTGACTCACTCAAGATTACACACTACAGGAAGAAATGGAAAGCCATATCTAGGGTTACTTGGGTCTGACGATTATGTTTCTCACTATATTTCTATTTGTTAATTTGACATTTATGAACTTAGTATCTATTTATTTATTTATATGTATTTTGTGGTATGTGTGTATCACATGTCACAGTACGGGTGTAGAGGTCAGAAGGTAACCTTATAGAGTCTGTGAGTGGGCATGGGTGAACAGGATGGATGTGGGGGATGAGACAGAAACCCTTCTTCCTAAGATAGACAGAAAAATGCGAACTTGGGAGTTAGTTGCTCTAACACCTTTAGTGTCACTTTGAGGAGTTCAGCAAGAGTCTGATGTAAACAGAAAAACTTCACAAGGTGAGAAGTATGGACAGGCCACCTTGTTGAAGTGCAGGTTTGAAGACAACTGCACAAATTTAAATCTCAGCAGATAGTTTGCCAGATGTGTAATGTTGAAAACAGGAAGTGTCAGGGGTAGAGACAAACGACATAGAACAGAACAGGCATTGAATTTACCTGCTCTGCTTCTTTAGAAGAAAGAGTCACGGGCCAATTACCATCAAAGATTTTGTTCTAGGAAGCATGTTTTAGCTTGTACAAAATTTGTATTTGGACAGAGAGGGAACATAGAACAAAGAACTGTGATGAACTTGATTAGTAATTAAGTGTTTTGCTAAGATTGGAGGAGAACAAGAGAAAGCAACATCAACAGTAAAGCTTGCAGCTTGTACTACAAGAGGGATGCAAACAAACCCATGTGTTGGGTCAGTTCTAAACCATCTTCTGTAGAGCACCATCCACACAGTTTTTATAGAAAATTGTGTTCGAAATCTGCTTCTGTTGAGAGGCACAGATGTGCTGATCCTTGGATAAAAGGGCTAGAATTCGCCACACAGCTCCTATCATCAGTTGCTGATGATGTTTTAAAGATATTAACACAATGGATTTTCTGTTTTTCTGGGCTAAATGCAATAATTATATCCTATTTTTCACTGAATCAGAAGCTTTGGTACACAGGGCTTGCAATGGCATACTGGACATCATGGTGGAATAGATAGAATGAGAGTTGACATATATCACAACAACCCCAGCACAGGCAACTGAATATCTTGGATTCTTTTTGTATACCCTGCCATTAGCCATGGTCAGGAAACAGCAAAGAATAACTTGTCAGCTATCTCCTTTTCTTAGGTTGGAGTTGGAGAAACCCAGTTTCTGAGAGACAAGGAGGTTTCTTCAAGTATGGTCTGAAACCAGGAGTGTCAGGATCAACATTACCTACAAAATTGTTTAAAATGTAACTGTGGGACCACACCCTCCAGATACTGAATCAGAGATGCTGGGTTGGAAACAGCATCTGTTTCAACAAGTTTGGTAACCACTGACCTAGAAAAAATGTGATCATCTGGCAGAAAACATGACCGAACAGTTATGCTGCATAATAACAAATATCCATGATGTAAAGAAAATGTCACTTTTTTTGAAAAGCTACAGTTAAGCAAGAGCTAAACTACATAGACAGCATGTGGTTTCAATGTGGATGAAAAATGATTTTGTTACAATTTTATCTTTCAACACTTTGATGGATTGACTAGTATCTTCCCAAAAGCAATATCCACCCAGACCTGTGAATATGACTATTTTTGGCAAAACGGGGTCTCTGTAGATATAATCAAGTTAAGGTATAAGTCATACTTCAATGCCAATGCCCTCATAAGTAGGGAGGTTTTTTTCTGTTTTGTTTTGTTTTTGACATAGAGAGATGAGGAAAAATGTCATGTGAAGATTAAAATAGAAATTTGGATAAAGCCTCTATGGCCTAAGGTAGCCAGCCGTTCTGGCAGCTGGACAAAACATGAAGCAGATAAGCTATCAGTTCTCTTAAAAGGCACTGACACTCAACATACCTTGACCTCACACGATGGCTTCTCCATCTTTGGGAGAACACATACTATCTTTTAAGCTTTGTTGCAACAACCATAGCAATGTAAGATGTTTCCCATTGTTCAGGGGTGGTGATTTAAATGCAATTGGCCTCCTTGGGCACTTGTATTTTGAATGCTTAGTCTGCATTTGTTGGGACTGTTTAGGAAGATTTCAAAAGTGTAACCTTCTTGGGAAGAGGTGTGTTACTAGGGTTGAGATTTGAAGTTTCTAAAGGCCATGCTGTTCCCAGGTAGCTTTCTCTCTTTCTTGTATGTGCACCAAATGTAAGTTCTCAGATATGGCCCCAGCACCATGCTTGTGTGCCTGATGCCATGTGGGTCTTGGACTTATCCTCTGAAACTATAAGCACACCTCCAGTGAAATGTTTTATTTTATAAGTTGGTCATGGTGTCTCTTCACAACAATAGACCAGTAACTAAGACAGTAGACAAACATTTCTCAATATTAACTAAGACAGTAGGCCAACATTTCAATATCAGGACACGTCCTCATTTCTCTCATTTCTCAGATTCTTGTTATATCTTTTCATGTCATCTCTTCCCTTTAGTCATCTTGCTTATGATTGTGTCCCAATCTTCAGATCTTTTCTCTAGTTTTAGGTAGTCACATTAAGGTAATCAAGCTTCCCTTGGATGAAAAATGTATTAGTTACTTCTATGTTCCTGCGATAAAACACCACAACCAAAAGAAACATTTGAAAGAAAACAGAGCCTACTTGTATTACTATTTCAGAGGTTAAGAGTACATTATTGCATTAGTAATTGATGGCATGCAGAGCAGGAAGCTAAGAGCTCACATCTTCCAGTGCTAGCATGAAATTGAGGAAGTATACTGGAAGTAGAGTGCCCGCTATGTAATTTCAAGGCCCACCCCCAGTTACATAATTCCTCCCCCCAAACCTTCCTAAACAATACTGCCAACTGCAAACTTAGTGTTCAGATACTCTTGTCCAGTTGTTTTCAACCTGTGGGTGATCACCTCTTTGGGGGTCAAATGACCCTTTTAAAGGGGTTGCCTAAGACCATTGGAAACCACAAATATTTACATTATGATTCTTAACAGTAGCAAAATACGACTTTGAAGTGGCAACAAAAATAATTTTCTAGTTGGGGGTCACCACAACCTGAGCAACTGTATTGATGGACTGCAGCACTAGGAAATTGAGAACCATAGCTCTAACATGTGGGGAACATTATCACTCAATATCACAGATGGTATAAAACAATCGAAAAGCCACAAGCTTCAAGATAGAGTCACAGAAAGAGTTCCTTTGTGGAAAGCAATTAAACCATTGATTTGGTCCCCAGTCTCTTCCTTCATTTGGTAGCAGCAGTTGTCTTTGGAACATGGTGAGAGTCAATGACTTCACATGTTTACACCCATAAGAGTGAGATCTGGACAGTATGGCTCTGAAAAGATACTGCTTATCATTAAAGAGAAAAAATGATAAACCAGAGCATGTCACTGTGTAACTATGGGTCAATTAAATAGATGGACTAAGCTTTCTCCAAAATCCTAAAGACTGAGACTATGAGAGGAAACAGTCTTTCCTTTCTATCATTTTATCATGTGATAACTACATTTAGTTGATTCCTAATGTAGTCATTTATTTAATAAATGAGCAGTCAAAAATATCCACAAGAGTGAGAAGGGGCATTGGGCTTCATGTCTACACTAGGTCTCCGTTAGTGTGCACATTATCATTGGCATGTTATGCCTGTACACATGAGGTGTGGAGGGAAGGCAGAGAGAGAGAGAGAGAGAGAGAGAGAGAGAGAGAGAGAGAGAGAGAGAGAGAGAGAGAGAGAGAGGCAGAGACACAGAGAGAGGGACAGATAGAGATACAGAAAGACAGAGACAGAAAGGGGGAGCCCTAGAACCTCACAGACCACGTATCCTGCCTCCACAGCATTCCAGCTCTACCACTAATGTGACTTGATCCTCACCCCATCAACTACTGTGAGCCAGACATAGTCAGATCATCTTTTCTCTCCAGATTTCCATGCAGTCCACCTCTATACGCTATTTGAGTAACATCATTCCCTCCTCTTCTCAAGTTTGAAACCCTTTTTTAGAATTTTATGCAATTAAGGAAAATCATGACAGAAATTCTCTATTATAACTTTCTATCTTCTATAAATTTCTTTACACTTTTTTGCTCTAATCCATACTACACACTCTATTTCCCCATGAAGGCCTTTTAACTTATATATTTTCTTTTCCTCCCTCTACTATTCTCCAGGTACAGTAAATGGGCCCTGTCTCATTTTTATAGTGCTCAGACTATTCTCCCTCCTTCCTCAATCAAAATCCATTTTGAGTTTATATCATTAATATATATCATCAACAATTCTTCCTAATTTTAAGCATCTATGAGTTTATAATTCATACCTCACTCTATTCTACTTTTTAGCTCTTGTATTACTCTTTTAATTATAATTACTATTCATATCATGACTTGATGATTTTTATCTTACTTAAGGTTTCTATTGTTGGGATAAAACTCCATTACCAAAAGCCAACTTGAGGAGAAAAAGCTTTATTTCATCTAATTATTCCCAGTTCACAACCCAAAACTAAGAGATTTCAGGGTAGGAACTTAAGGTTGGAACTTGAAGTTAGGATTTGAAGCAGAAGTCAGGAAAGAATTTTTCTTTAGTGCTGTCTCCCCATGGCTTGCTCAGCATACCTTCTTCTACCCTGTGCATTATAGATTCTAGAACACCTTGCCCATGAATTGCACTGTCCTCACACTGGACAAGGCCCTCCTCCTACATTAAACATTAATCAAAAAATGTTACCGTTTGTTTTGTTGGGTCACATTTTCTCAATTAATGTTACATCCTCCCACATGACTCTAGTTGTGTCACCTTGACTAAAAACTAATCAGTACACACTTTCAAGGTGGCCAATCCTTCTGATAGCCTGGTCTCCTAGTCCATTTGTGCTTCTCTCCTTTTCAGACCTTCAATGAAAACAGCTGTTTATCTGTTGCATGTAGACTACCTACTCTCTCACCACCATACTGTCCTTATATAGTACTTACTATTTTTATAAATTGATTTTTTAAAAATTGACTGCACAGCAATCTTAAATTTCCCTTTACTGTTCCCCATTTTGCTTGGGGTACAAAAAGGAGAAAGCAGAATACAAATTTCTGATATTTCCTGTACTGATTCCAAGTCTACATGTGTCTGTTCCATACATTCAACTTTTCGCCAGTTAATATCAATCAAAGGTTCATGTCTGTGGACAAGGCTGACCTCTGTATATTTGTGCCAGAGCCCAACCCTCTTACCTACTAAAGATGTTGCACCATCGAGCAATTCTTATCTCCAGCATAAATGTTTGTATTAGCAGATGGAGTGGGCGTGTGATCCTTCTCATCTCCAAAACCACTTGCCTTGATGTCAATCATCTTTCCAACTACCACCATCTTTTTGAGGTTCCTTGTTTAGAAGAACTTTTCCAAGGACATGCTTATTATTGTTGTTGTTTTCATCATATCTGCCCTCTTCTCTTTTTCTTCTTCTGGAACTCACTTCATTCTTCTTAAAAAGGTCTTGCCAATGTCTCCAAAGGATTACATGTTATAAATCTTGTTTCATGTCTTAATTGACTAGAGGGCATCCCTTCTGCATGGAAAGATGTTCTCATTTCTTCCAGGATACCATCCCTGTACTTTATCTCAATTACTTCTCAACTCTGAATACTAAATGTTGGCATGCTGTAGGATTTAGGACTAGAATTGATGACTTACAAATGTGCATGCCAAGTCTGTGTCTCCCTTGCAAATACCACAGGGTTATATACAGCATTAGTTTGGCATTTCCCCCTGAATGTTTATGATCCATTGTCATTGTCTTTTCCATCTTAACAAACAATTAATTCTCTTCTCTAATTGTCTAAAGTCTACAGATCTCTCCTTTACTATATTTAACATCTAATTCATTGGAAAATTCTCTTGGTTCTACAGGCAGAATATGTCCAGGATATATTGTTCTCCTAAACTTTATCCCTATCATTGACACTGTGTTTTTAACCATCACTATTTCTCACTGGGTTTCTTTATATATCCTGGATATACAGATCCTACTTTTGGCTTGCTTACAGTCTAAAACTCCTGTGTCAAGATATTTGTACTCCGTGATTCTTTTGCTTAGAGTATTCTTCCCTCAGATGTCTCTCATATTCTCTCGAGGTCCCTGTCTAAGTGTCACTAGCTGGTGATGCTTTCCATGTTTTATTTTATTTCGTATCCTCCATCCTAAGATAAGCCTTTATCTCTTACCTGCTGCTATGTCTTAAATGTGTTCCTAAAGTTAATGTGTTAGAAACCCAATCTCCAATGTACCAGTGTTGAGAAGTGAGACCTATGTGAAATTAGGTGACCATGAATGTACAGTTGAATGGCTTGATTTCATCATTCCAAAGAAATTTAATCATTCATAAGGTCTGGTTTATTATAAATATGATTTTACCCCCCTTTGCTCATTTACACTCTCTTGGGTCCTAATCTTCTGCCTTAGAGTGATGCAGTCAAAGATTCCTCTCCAGAAGATCCATTTTGTTCATGGACTTCAGAACTCTCATAGATAAACACACTCCTTTTTAGAAATTACCTATTCCGACTCTGTTATAGAAGCACACAGTGAAGTAGGATGTTATTTTTAATCATTTTTATAGACTACATCATTATCACATAACACTAGGCTGTTATTCCATCTGTAAGAAAATGCCATTAGGGCAGGGAAATTTGTCTGTTTGTGTTCTGAGTGCATTCTCACAGTGTGAAAAAGTGTACATGACATGCCATCTGCTGAGTTATCAGATGAATGAATCTACAGAGTATTTTTATACTCTATAGTGGGGAACACACACAGCAAGAGAGTGAAGATCTCATTCAAATACAAGATGCTGTTTTGCTCCCTCTACCACTCATTTGTCTATTGGTTCTGCTGGACTGCTCACAGACTTGCTCCAGCCGAGTGAGATGGCATGGTGTTCTACTATTGACTCTGTGATCCTTCTTGTCTCTCCAGTACACTATATCACACTCTATGCATCTAAGGTGAGAAGGGTCTTATGATTTTTCCCCACCAAAAATTCATTTTAGTACTTAATTTTAGATGCTTAACCTTCCAGATTCTGATTATTGTTCCACTGTGGGTCTTAACTTTTTCTTGTCTCTTCTTTTTCCTATGCTCCTTTCTCCTCTCACTTTTACTACCATCAACTCTTCCCTTCTTTTATCACAGAACTGAAGCATAGAAAACCATCTTTTTTGTTACAAGAATTTTGATGATACAAAGAAAACAAAACAATACTATGGAGCATGTCCACTCATGTCTCACCATGGTCAGCATGATACCTCTTGAATTTTCTGTCCTTTGACATGAATGTCTTAAGAAATTTATTTAGCAACTGAAGTTTCAGCAACATTTCACTATAGATATAATGATTATATATTATGCTGAGTATACATTGCATATGTAGTAATACAGGAGTCAAATCAATTCATGTACTCCTTTCTCCAATACCTGTTGTCTCTATCCCAAAAGTCTATTAAGGATAGAGAAGAAAGGTGATGTGGCTCTGTGGATTTAGTGAGCTTCTGACTCTTGTACTAGCTGTATCTGGAATCTTCTTTATATGTTGATGCTCCTAGGTCTCAGCTATTCAACTGTCAATATATATGTTTAAAGGAAAGATTTACCACTGTTGACTCATCTAGAAACCCTGATCCCTGAATTGCTTTTTTCCTTACTCTTCCACCTCTCAAAAATATAATGTATTATCATTGTCTTCTGTTATGAAGATAGCCAGTCTGATGACAAGGAGGTGAGGGTTTTTAGTTTTAGAAGACAATTTTTAAAAATAATATACTGAGACAATGATGTGAGAGTGCATGCTTTTGATGTGCTGAAATGGACACAGAGAGAAAACAAAATTCACTAAAAGGAGGCTGAATGACTTCAATCAAAGTGGAACTGGTCATTTGTTTACAAAGCTGATTATAGATTAGTGAGAATACTGGCTCTGATAACGGGCAGCTCAGACATAGCTTCTAAAGCTATCAGAATGCTGGGGAAATATTTAGGAATCAAACCTGGAGGCATCATTGGCATCATAGGCCTACTTGTGTTCTCTCTTACCCATTGGTGTTGAATGTTTTCTTAGAAGGATAGAGTCTAATCTGATTTAGAGAATTTAAGAATCAGAACCTGGCTGTCTGCATCCCTGGAGAAAGCTTAGTCTGTAAGCATGTTTTTCTCAACCCCAAGGAGAATGAATATAGACAACCCCAAGGTGCTAGAATTCACTATATAGCAAATTACAGCAGAGGCATAAATATGGCTAAGTTAGTCTTTTACCCACTGCTACCTACCTAGATCATAAATGAATGTGTTGTGTTGTATAGACTGGCTCTAGAGATCAAGGAGATCTAGCAGAAGCTTACGTCAAGTTGTATCCTCTGAAAAATGAAGAACTAAGGATTGGAAGTCACAGCAGCACATCAGATTGTGGACAAGGATGTTGAGGTCTGAATAAAATGTCTGCATGTCAAGAAAGTCTTTAATAAACCATAGTATGGAAGCTAGATACTCCTTGACTTTAAAATGCTATAGATCCCTTTTTTTCTCAGTCCCAGAGAGCCTTCTGGACACCAGCGTATAGGAGAAAAATGATGGAAACCAAAGTTTACATGAAAGAGATGTTCTAGCCCACAGCCTTATCCAGGAGCCTGCAGAATCTTCAAACTTCAATGTTGGAGGGAGGCAATGTATGTTTGTACCTGATTCAGATTCACAGTGTTTAGCCCTAAAAAATGTCTCAGTAGAGGACCTTGAGATGATGAATACATATGCTAAATGACAGAATTGTTTACTGCCACATGCTATAAAGATAAGACCAAACTTATAAAGGAAATGATAGAAGGACAAAGGCAGACACATAGCTGTGTTTTGTTTTGCTTTTTGTTTGTTTCATTTTTTGGTCTCCAAAACCAAACATACTATTATAGACATGAATGTCATATTCCCAGTCATTTACTGTGAATGAGAAACCAAGTTCAATCCAATGCAGTAATAAGGAAGTGCAATTTCAAAGAGAAAAAGCAGAGACAAGATAGGCTTGGCTGTATTAACCAAAGCAGAATGCCTAGGTCACTATAGCTGCAGTTACATTGACATCCACACTAGTGAGGCAGGTTTCACAGTACAAAAATGGCTTTGGGTTGCAGTAATGGGAGGAACACTGACACTGTGTATTCATACAATAAGCTGTCCTTATATTGCAATCATCTGAGGAAGACTTGAATAATTGGTATAGAAAACAATAAAACAATCTAGATTTCAACAGGTGATATGGGTTATAAAATGATTGTCACATAAGAGAGTTTTTAAATTTTAATTTGCTTCAGATCACATGAAAAATAACTGGAGGAGGTGGATTTTGATGAGTAAAGAGAAAAACTGTAGGAAGCTGCTTTAAAGAGAGCTAAGCTCCTATCCATGGACCTATCTTGTTTCTGGATGCTGACGGCTAGGGAACCTGGAAAAGTTGCCTTTGGGTTGGAGTTAATTTATTGTTTGAACCACATACGTACTTCATTGTTGAAAGCTTACCTACCAGCCTTTTGGGTCATGGTGAGAACTTTCAGGATATGGTAGGCATAATGGAAGTAAGTTATGCTATGCAAGTAACATATTTAAGTAAGTTATGGGGGTGTTCCCTTGGAAAGTATATCAGCATCTCAGTCTCTCAGCCCCTATTTTCCCCCACTCCTCTCTCTTCTACTCTATTATGATGGAAGAAAAATCTTCATGCTTTCTGCCATGATATATTCCCATCCAGAGGCCCAAAGTACCAGAGCATGCTGAACATGGCCCCACACCTCTGAAACTGTGAGCCACAACAAACATTTCCTCCTTGGATGGTATTTTTATAAAAAGGATTTTGTCACAGTGATGGAAATATGACTAACACTATTTGGAGGGCTCTTAGAGGTGACAGTAATTGTATTCTCCCTCCAATCCATTGGCTCAGGAAAACAAAAGCAGAGAGTACCTGCAGATCTTCTTTGAAAGGCACGTGTCGGGATGCAACAAAAAGCATCCACAATGGGTCGATTGACATTCTGTATCCTTCCCAGGTGCATGTGTCATTTTATAGTTCCTACATCAAGACACAGGACACTGCCTCCCTCCAAAGTTCAAGGTGGACATATAACTTCCTTTAGCCAATGTATCATCATACATATAACAGTAGGGCTTAGACTTTACATGACAATTTTTTCTTCTTTCTTGGAATCATATCACTGCTGCAACAATAAGCCTGTACTAGCTATCAACAGAATGAGTCCAAGTGAAGCTGGGTCCAGTTGATTCACACAAGGACATCATAGGACAGCCAGTTGTCATATGGCCCTAAAACATGTGAGTGAGTACAGATAAGATTAGCAGTGCTGTCTAGCCAAACTGGGATTCCCTATGTATGCATTAATAAGCTCAGCTGAGACCAGCAAAACTACTCAAGTGCTCTGCGAGCATGTGAGAAATAGTGGCCCACTGTTTGAAACATTGAGTTTTGGTGTGTTTGTTATCCAGTTGTTGCTCCCCACTGGAGCCAGGGAAGTTGCCTCTTAGAGTGATGTGAGGACCAGTTAGCCTACTTACCCCTTTTTAGCTTGAATTACTTGATTCATAAAATCTGTGTGTACTGTTGTGATTTCATGATAACTGTGGGACACTAGAGATCTTTTATTTGTAATATTTTGACAACATACATGGGACCTATTATATGTCTAGGGATAAGTCAATGCAATTATTTAAATGAAGTAGTTTACACAGAACAGAGCACATAATTAGCATTTAACAAATTTTGTCCATTTTTCCTCTCTTTATGTGTGAGATGGAAGAAAAGAACCTAAGGGGACATAAAGACACTGCATGAGAATAAATTCCACATGACATGCTTTCTTTCACACATCAAACGATGAAATAGTTATTTTCTTTATCTTTCTTGAGTGATGTGTTTATTTTGAGAGAAATCACTTCCTTTACACTTCTGTGTACTGGGCATGCGTCCAAACCAACACAAAGAACTTCAGATGACGGCACCCTCTCACCTACTTCTTCAGGGCAGCCATGTGTTGCATTGCTTTATTGGGCTCTCTTGTGAAGGCTCTTTTTCTGCCTGGATGGATGGTAAGTGTTGACATTTACTTATGTTCAAGGAGATAATACACTTTTATGACCTTGAGTCCTTCCCAAGCAGAGGAAGAACAGAACCAAAGAATTTCATTTTATATGATTGTATTACTTCAAAGGCAAAAGTGAACAGTCACACTTTCAATGGCTTGAAAAATACTTTCTATAGAGAACTCTGTTTTGTCTCTCTATATTTCAGAATCTCAAGCAAGGGTTTAAAATCCCCCTTTCTTCACAGGTAGTTTGTTTCCAAACTAAACATGACTAAAAAGTGTTCTGCACAATTTGACTTAACAAAAAAAAAAAAAAAAAAAAAAAAAAAAAAAAAAAAAAAAAAAAAAAAAAAACCTTGCAGGTTACATGTGGATTCTTCAATATAGTCATCTTATTTCTGAATCTCCTTCAAAATTATTGTTACATTTTAAATGAAGTACTTCTAAAGACAGTGCAGCTTATTTCCCTTCTTTAGTTCCTTCCTTCCTTCCTTCCTTCGTTCTTTCCTTCCTTCCTTCCTTCCTTCCTTCCTTCCTTCCTTTTTTCCTTTCCTTTTCCGCTTCCCTTTTTTTTCCCTTCCCTTCTGTCTGTTTCTGGCTTATGAATTAAAATTTTAAGCCTTTCCAGTATACAAGATAAACACCTAGAGAACTGTCACAGAGGATGGAAGGAAATAGATACAGACTATATTTTTAAGTCAAATTATTGATTCAAATAACTGGAACCCAATTCTGCTAATAACTGTAGTTCTTGGCATGTACACCTCAGAATTATTAAATTTGGGATGTGTGTGAAGGAGTTGAGATATGTATCCACCAGCATTTATAAACCAGGTTAAATATGCTAACTGAGAAGAGTTAATTCCAACACTAGGGGCAGGCAAGAATTGTTAACCTGCATCATATGAGTAAACACATCACAACTTTCTGGGAAAGGACTATGGTGCTAGAGGTTAGGATTGCATCACATGTATAAAAACAGCTCAGGGGTATGTGCAGGGCTCCAAAAATAAAAAGTGTTCTGCACAATATGAGAATCTATTATTTACTGAAAAAGACCATTCACCGGTTTGCCCTTCTGGAATCCCTCTGCTTTTAATTAATCTTTTCAGGGAGGTAGGGAGAGGATTATTTTTTCTTTGTATCTACATATATAGTTTGGAAGACACTGGTTTTAATTGTGTGTAGCTTGGAATAAACACACTACACCATCCTGGTCAATACTACAAAACATCTTGTAGTGACTGGCTAGGAGGTGAGTGTATAATCAAAGTCAGTTTTTATTTAGTTGCATTCCTGGTATTTTTTTTTTAAAGCAATTAGGAAAGAACAAATATTCCCTCTGTTGAGATTGCTAAACTGATTTTTGTCAGTCCAGGCAGTCTTGTTAGTGGCTTGCCATCTCTTTCAGACCCTCAGGTTGAAGACAGGAGAAAAAAAAAATTCCACCCAATTTGAGGTTCTGCCTCTAGCTTTCCTTGGACTTTCAACTTTGATGAGCTTGCACTGTGCAGGACACTGAGTTTAGGTCTCCATCTAACTGTTTTGCAATATCCTGTAATCTAATCTAAGCCTATTCAATACGGATATGTAGATCAAACTATCTCCTTCCAAATGCCATCCCATTAGTGGTATAGAGAGTTGTGTAATTTATGCTACATAGATTAGTGTGGTGAATGAAAATGAGCAAACAACGTAATCTCTCCAAAAAGACATACACAGGCCTAAAAGGTGTATTGAAAAGAATTACATCGTGATCAAGGAAATTAAAATAACAACCATGATGAACTTTTTCTGGTAACAAACTACAACACTGGTGATAGTAGTGCAAAATAGTACAACACAGTGAGAGGCAGAGTGGGCACTACTCAGAAAATTGAAAATAAGGCCACAGGATCCAACACAGGATCTCATGTCCATTCAAAAGAACCGAAATCAGGAATCCAGAAGAAATATTAGCATTGCATTATTATCTTCATATGATTCTCCCAAGCCAAGCTGTAGATGTCTGTTGACGTATGAATCCATAAAGAACATGAACAGCACATGCATAGTCATTAAAACATGTATACATGCATGCACACATGCATCCAATGGTCTACAATGCAGCTATAAAGTTCAAGAAATTCTATAATATGTGATAGCAGAGAGAAACCTTAAGGTCATTTCACTAAGAAAAATAATCGAACTAGAGAGTGACAATAATTATATTAGTTTGTTTATGGAGGTATCTAAATATTCAAAACCATAGGATTAATCAAACATAGTGATGGTAGATTTTAGTTTTCCAGGGCCTGAGTTGCAGAAGAAAAAAGAACAACTAATAATTGAGTTCACAATTATTTCTTCAAAATTACTGTGAGGATGTTGAGCTCCAAGTTCAGTGAGAGACCCTCAAGAGAATAAGGTGGTCAGTAGTGGAAGAGAACTCTAATATATTCCTCAGGCTCCCACATGTACATACATGCATGGCTTAGCACACATTCATACACATGTGCATACACATATATACCTGACACATATAAAATTAAATAAAATAATCTTTATAAAGTGACAATAAAATTATCCAAAGTAAACATTCATAATAAAGTGAAAGTAAAAAATTAAATGAAGCCTATTGGATATTTTTGAATTAGAAGAGACTGGCATTTGAAACTTTATAAAATATTTATTTGCTGTGTGGGCAACAGTAAGATACTTAAACATTGTAAGCCTTAGAGTGCAGAGAAAGGGGAACCTACTTAGCATGGCTCTTTAGAGATACATGGTTATGACTACAGAATATTCAATTAAAATGAACTTGGTTATATCTGAAGAAAAATTTTAGAACTGAGGGAAAGAGAGTGGTCTTGGTACATTGTTGATGGCTGACTAGTCCATATTTTATAAACCATGATGAGTCTTTGCATTTGTATACATTAAAGAAGTCATCATTATAATCATGGAGCTAAAATTTTGTATAACCTCTCCCTAAATTCCTGGTAGAATCTGACTGTTTGTTTTGGTCATAAAATTTTGTAGACTTTAATTATTTGTATTGGTCATAAGACCTCTCAGCGTGAGTGTGGGGACATAAGAAGGTCTGCGACAAATGAAAATGGAAAGGGTGGGGCATAGGGAAGAAGGGAAATAGTGTATTTATATATTAATTAAATTTTCTTTACACATTTATATATTATTCTAATGTAATTATACTTTAATTAAAATATATATTTAAAAATTCTCAAACTATGATGTATTCTCTAAAATTATTGTAATACACTATACATGTTCAGAGCTGTAGGTATTATGTTATCCAGTATACCTCTAGAGCTTGTTGCCATTCATAATGGAAATTGAATATCCCTTAGACAATATATGCTCACTCTAGAAGTATTTTCAAGCCCAGTCTGAGAGGTCCATAAAAGGAAATCACACACACACACACACACACACACACACACACACACACACCAAACAAACAAACAAACAAACAAACAAAAAACCTCAAATCCTTTCTTTGTGATTTTCTTTCTACAGGAAACACATTTGTCTCAAAACCCCTTTTATTTTAATATAATACCTCTGTGATTATAAAAGTAAGGTAAGGAACTTGAAATGATCATTACTAGAATAAGAAGAGATGTATGTTGGCTTAATGTTTATAACATGACTTGAATCTGGTCAGGCTGCTATTATCTGAGCATCATTCAATTGGAATGCGTACTTAACTTAAATCTTTCCTACCCTCTATGTCAGTGCCTTACTCCACTGAAAAAGTGATCTTCATTTGTCTTAAAGTATAAATTGCTACTAAAGCTCCAATCTCATTAAAAGGGATAATGGGATTTATAGGGATGCTGAGACACTAGGGCTCTGCTTTCCTGGCTCTGGGATGAACCTGAAAAGCTTGCCTGATACTAAAATGGAGTTTATGCAGAACAGAGGCTTAGGAAAGCTACAAATCCAGACCAAGTTACAGTGAGCATATGAAAGAGTGAAGCAAAAGATCTGACTGATCATCTCAAGGCAGATTAGGTTTCTAATCACATGACCTGTATATTATGGGTCAGAGAGAGCCCATAAAAAAAAAACTTACATCCTTTTAATACCTATGTGTCTTATCATTAACTATGCAAAATGGATTCTTGCAAATTTGTATTTATTTAGTAATTTAGACTCAAGTGTATATTCTCTGATTTGTGGTTGGGTTTCAAAAAAAAAAAAAAACACTTAGCAATAGAGATTTGCATGCAGGAAATCCATTTAACAGTCACCTCATAAATGGCTTAACAATGGCTGTATGGGAAACAAGATTAGGCAGAGAAGAAGTTGAATTATCTGCCATGTAGGTATAGTTGAGGCTTACTTCATCTCATGGGGATTTCTAGAAAAGAAATTGCCTAAAGAAGTTTCCTGATTTTAAGCACAGACCCCATTTTTTTTTTTTTTTTTTTTTTTTTGTATTTGTATATTGACTCATGCTCAGTTCACAGACCTGAGGATGAGGCTACAATTTTGGGTGCATAGCTGCCTTCTTAATAGGTGAAAGCTAATCAGCAGCCAATGCTCCCGGCAGCTTAGAAAATTAGTGCTCTGATTGTGGAAGAGGATGTGTTGTTTATTATAGTATCTACAGATCGAGGAAATTGGAAAATGCATTTGGTGCTTGGTAGATTTAACTACAAAAAGAAATCTGAAAACGAGACAAGTTGGTCCCATGACCGAAAGTTAAGCAAATAGCATAATGATAAGAAATGAAGTTTGGAGTCAGAGGAACAGGAGATTCTACTTTGAATATCCCAGTTTCAACAAGATATTGGAATTGTTTCTCCATATACTAGTTTCATAGAGCATCACCTGTTATACTTACAAGGTTATGATGTTGATAATAGGTACTGTTTTGAGTATGGTGAGAAAAGACACTTTATTTTGCCAACAAAGGACTGGATATATTGAAAACATTTATCCCCTAGCATGTGCGTACCACTTCAAAGGCACTGAACCTGAACACATTGTAAATGTTATTGCTGATGGACTAGAGCAGAATATACCACATTGTTTGAAGAGTTCAGAACTGGTAGAACTCGGAGGTCTATACACACAAAAAATGGGAGACAAATACTGAGACAGAAGCACAGGAACAGTTAGAGAAACCAGGGAAAACGCCCTAGAAGAGAAAGAATATGATGTGTGCTCTGAAGCACAAATAGAAGTGAGGAAGGTAAAATGACATTCATGAGGAGAAATGATGGAGGGAACGCTCATCTTCAAAAAAGTATGGGCAAAGCATAGGATATTTGGATATACTGGAAAGGAAAGGTGTTCTAATTATTTGTCCATTTCTTTGAAGAGGCATCATCACCAAGAAAAACTATAAAAGAAAGCATTTAATTGGGGTCTTTGTTACAATTACAGAGAGTGAGTCCATAACCATCATGGTGGGGAGTATGGCAAGTAGGCAGGCATGGTATTGGAGCAGTAACTGAATATGTATATCTTACCTGTAAGATGTAAGAACACAGACTGTGAAACTTCAGAACTCCATAGCAAGTGACACATTTCCTCCACCAAAGTCACATGTAATCCTTACCAAAATATTTCCACCAACTAGAGACCAAGCAGAGCATTCAAATATATGATCCTATATGGGCCATGCTCATTCAAATCACTAGACAGCTTCTTATCACTATGCTTGGAATTGAAGTTCCTAATCCATACCATGGCTTTTGCCACTTGTTTCAATTTTATCCAGAAACACTGAAATGAAAAGATGGTTAAAAAGTGTTTACAGTGTATTTAAATGGAATCTACCTGGGGTAGAGAACTACCTGGCCATTGGCCTACTTGCCCCACCTTGTTAACAGCTCTGGACTTCAAGTTTGATGGTCTAGCTAATTAGAGCAATTTTCTGAAGTAGCCCATGTTTCAGATAGTTGGAAAAGTTTCCCATTCACAGTATGCCATCAAATGTGACTAAGCTTCTAGTCTTCCACCACCTTTGCCAACACAAGACAGATCTCAGTACAGTTAGCAGGGACACTCATGGAAAGTGAGGTCATTTTACCTAAACAGACTGTTCTCCATGGTCACATCCAACACTCCTCAAACTCTGGTATGTAGAATAGGAAGCAATGAGACTCCCTCCCTCTCATGACATGTGGCTTCTGAAAGCTTTGCTTTTGATCTGCATGAAAGAGTACTTTATACTCTAAACTTGGTAGAAGTAAAAAAAAATTAGATGACTATGTTTAAATTTGTGTTTAGCTCAAGGAGGATTACAGATTGATCAGTGGAAATAAAATGCTGCACAAGATTTTAGAATTCACAGCACTCATAAAAAAGTAAAATTATAACTTCATATGGTTCTTGGCTGTAAGATTCAGTGAAAACAGAATTTGCTTGCACTTACCCAATTGGGGTCAATTTCCATGTTTCCTAAGAACCAATAATGATAACAAACATCACCACTACCATCACCATATAGACATATAGAGGACTTAATGCTTTTAAATTTCTACTTCTTGATTAATCCATACTATGCATATATATATATATATATATATATATATATATATATATATATGCATAACATGTTTTATTATTTACAAATTATAAGTCTTCATTTACTCAATCATGTAATCAAAATAAATAAAATAGCATTAAGCTGAGTACTATGTAGAGCAAACAAGATGTTGGTAAAACAGTCTGTATAAGTTAGACTTTTCCTTAAATGTTGCATATAATCTATATGGAACAAAGACATCCAGTTAAGCATATAAATGTGGATTCGTTTCTCTATAAGTCTTCAGTCATCATTACTGTTGTAAACAAGCTATCATTGTTAAACTTAAGTCACTATCAGCAAGGAACTAATAAACCCAGTACAGCTTCTAAGTATAATGGGAATTTGAATATCTTTCTGGGGGTTCCATAAGATCTCCACAGCTACTTTTGCCCCACACTAAATGAACTTGAAAGTGGCCCATGTGGAGTGTGCCATTTTCCCTTCATACTAACTATGTCTGCTTCCTGTATGATGGGTTCTTATATAAGTTTGAGTGACACTGTTTAATGTTCATGAATTGCACTGTGATTAGTTGAAGAACATGACCTATAGAAAGACACCATCCCAGCCCCGAAGGCCTCTGTGTTCTCAAAGACATCAAAAGCCAGGCACGCCTACTACTCTAAACATCTGCCAAATCATGTATGCTGTAAAAACTCTAACAAATGTGAAACCAACCAAATATTGAAGATGTGACTATGGCCCAAAGATTCATGAATTTCCAGATGTTCCCTGTCAAGGAACAGAGTGCATAAATACCATGAGCATTCTCCTATAAATACATTCTAATTATTTATCATCGGCCTCCAATACTCATATTTAAAAAAGGAAGCATTACAATGTGTGACAATGTTTCCTATCTTTCCACATAAGCCATGGAAACTTGGACAGTGCCTTATTTATTGTCATCTCCCCCAACTTTTGGGTGACATGGAAAAAGGTATTTATTGGGAACTTATTTGGTGTTAGAATTGATAACAGATTCATTGCAATGATAATTTCTTTCTTTTTTCTTTTTCACCATTTTTTTTTTATTAAACATTTTATCCATTCTTCTATTGAGGGTCATCTAGGTGGTTTTTAGTTTCTGGATATTATGAAAAACAGCCAAAATGAACCTGGTTGAGCCATTGTCCTTGTGGTATGGAAGAATATTTTTAGGTATATGACCAACCAAGAGTGACATAACTGGTATAGTTTTGAATGTAGTGATATAGTTTTGAAGTAGATTAATTCCCAATTTCCCGAGGAACCACCATACTCATCTTCATACAGTTGTTTTAAGGTCTTTTTCCTGTGTTTCAGCTATGTTGAAATATTCAGAGCCTACTGTGACAGGATAGCTGGGCTCCAGTGGATACATGTTCTGGTTGTTATTAATTGTGTTTGTCTTTGTTGGGTGGGAATTTTCTTTCTGATTTCTGCTTTCTCTCTGCATTTTAAGAGAGTATGGTGTCTGTATGTTGCCTGTTTTCATGCTCAGCTCAGCTAGTGTATTCACAGGGAATGCCTGATGATGTTGGAGGCTGGAAAACAGGTACTAGTTGGGGGAGTGGGTTCAGGAGGGGATGGTCTGTAGAATATACAGGAGGTGTAGGCAGGAGGTAAAGAAGGTTGTACTTGGTGTTATGTTGAAGTGCTAAAGATGAGACCAAAGAATTGGATCTGAAAGAAGAGAGAGAGAGAGAGAGAGAGAGAGAGAGAGAGAGAGAGAGAGAGAGAGAGAGAGAGAGAGAGAGAGAGAGAGACAGAGACAGAGACAGACAGAGAGGAGAGGATCTAGGGGCATCCTACTTGGTTTTCTCTGCCATGCATTCTTTCATTGTTCAAGCCATTTCTCACTTTCCCCTTCTCTTCTTCTGAGACTAGAACTTGTCTTTCATGGCCTAGGTTAAAAATTCTGTGCTTGCAGGGCAGTGGCGGTGCACGCCTTTAATCCCAGCACTTGGGAGGCAGAGGCAGGTGGATTTCTGAGTTCGAGGCCAGCCTGGTCTACAGAGTGAGTTCCAGGATAGCCAGGACTACACAGAGAAACCCTGTCTTGAAAAAAAAAAACCAAAAAAAAAAAAAAATTCTGTGCTTTATGGAAACTCCCAAGTCACAGAAACCTCTGTCAAATTAAAACAAAAGAACGCATTTATATTACACCCCTCTAGCTTATGTATTTGGGTTTTGTGACAGACATATGAACTCTGAGTTGCCAAGGGTCTTGGTGGGGGACCTTGCCCTCTTCAGTCATCTCCATTTGTTCCTCTATAACATAAAGGTTTGCCCTCAAGAGACTACTCATGCATCTCTGTACGAAAAAAAATTATATCAACCCCTCTCCACAAAGCCCCTCTCCCCCTTTTCTTCTTAACCTGACTGCCAACATTTTCTACTGACTGCTTCAATTGTCTCTTAAATCGTCACTTTATGTGAGCACTCAGTACTCTTTTCCTCATCGTTCCAAATGCTGAGAATACAAGACCGAGTAACCACACCAGCCTCCTTTTAAATGGCTGTATAGTTTTTCAATCCTTTACTTCTCAGATTAGAAGCCTCCTTTTGAGACCTACAGGACCTTCTAAGATGAGACACCTACTCCTTATATTTTTTTGTCTTGTGGTATTGCATTCTTTTTTTTAATTACTATTCTCTGATGTTCACTGAACATCCATAATGGTTGGTCACATCTGTGAAATGTGTTGCCCAATGGGTATCTTTGTTCTCCACTAGATACGGGCTCCATGATGATAAGGAAAAAGACAGACTTGTAATCTTACTGGTCTGGATCATTGGGTCCTTGTTACTATAACACTGGGCTTTTAGTTGGTTATTAGAACAGTGAATCATTAAGGCCAAACACACAGGAAACATGAGAAAATGGGGTTCAGTGAAAAATTCAAGAGGACATAGATACCTTTGTATTGGGGTGGGGGGGACTCAGGACATACTTGATCAAAGGTCCTCATTTCACATGAGAGAGAGAGTCAATATCTAGGATTTGTGAGGAAGTCTCCTAATGTTCCACAGTGAACACCTGCCATTTACAATTCAATGTTCACTATATGGTTCTATTGTCAAAAGCTTCTAGAAACTGTGGTATAACTATGGGCTTTTACTGAAATGACATGCCAGGAAAACCAAATGCATCAACCTTTCACTGAGAAATGAAAGCAAAGCTTAAGAAAATGCCATCTGACTAATTTCTAACCAGCATATGTATTCTTTCTTCATCCCTGTGACCAAGGTGTCAGTATTCTACAAGTATGGTAACAACTGCCAAGGCCATGGCAGCTGCCTACATTGTGTTCCTGAAAAGAGATTTGGGGTGCACAATAGGGAAACTTAGGCTTGTGCTTATTTCTTTGCAAGCCCCCTAAACAAGCTCCTCATTATTCTATGGGACGAAGGTTCCGTTACCAGTACCTGTAGCTGTTTATGCATTTGCTGCTTTGTTCACATTTGTCTTCTTGGCTTTCATCATTTTTTTTGTTTGTTTCAAAAACAAAATGGTATCAAACATCTATTTATCAATTAATCACCTAAACTAGCGAATAGCAGATACAGCTTTTATTCTGAGATTTACATGAACGGTCCTACACAGTTACTCAATGAGCCTGGAGCTAAGCATGGTACTGAGTACTGTGTAGAGAAATAGTCTATGCTGAAGACAATGATATTCTAGAGACTGTAGTGTTCCCACCATCTGAGCATCCTTATAGCTAGAGTCCTGGCTTGCCTCCAGGAGTGTGTGGTTGATTCTCAGTGCCCATAAGGCTTTGATAGTGTCTGTTTTCTTCCTTAGTCACCTAGAGAAGACTATACCTGCTTTTACATTTGGCTCTATCAGTGCCTAGAGTAATTTGGCTGCCCTCCCAAAGAGCAGGCTAAACACAGCTGTTCTCCATCATGCAACAATATACACAGAATCAGAGCAGGGTGGAATTTGGGCTTCTGGAAGAAGAATGGTTACAGTTATAGGTGAATGCATGAAATTTTTTTTCTTCTATAAGTTGGCAGGTTGTATGAAGGCCCTGACTCAGCATTAGTAGTTCCTAAAGTTCTCACTTGTCCACCTTTGTCTCTGATGATTGATTTCACTGTTGGATCATTTTCAGTACTTGAATGTGGGATCTTTGGAGTGCCTAATTTCTTACAAGCTCCACTGCAGGGTGAAAGGGCTAGAACATGCACTGGCTGGTAGACAGCCTAGTGATTCAGGGGCTTAAGTATTTAACTAATACTAAAGAGAAAGAATGTGGCCCAGATTTGCAGTTAAGACTGAAGGAAGAGTCACTCAGGCCTGAATTATGCAAGGTTCTATTTCCTTTTTGGACTTCATCAGAACTTCAGTAGAAGAAAGCTTACCTTTTACCTTTGAGGAATTTCTTCAAAGCATTCTTTCTGTCGGTGCCTGTGTTCATGGACAAAGAGACCAGTTTCAACATTCAGAAAAAATGCCTCATCATTTCCTCTTGTGTAATCTCAGTAAGGACTGTAGATCTTCATCAGTGAAGGTCAAGGTCCAGTTTCATTTGTGACCAAAGGCTGCTACCAAGTGGTGTATCAGGGAAGAAAGAGCAGAAAACATGCTTTTCCCAGGTAGTGTGTGACTAGCATGAGTCTTGAGAAGGTAAGATGGTATAGTAATTAACAGGGTAGCCTTTGGTCAGCTGAGTTCAGATCCAGCACCACCACATCCAGGTTACAGAATGTTACACTCCAAGCTATGATGTTCTTGTTTCCAAGGTGGGGTTAATTATCTAATATCAAAAACTATACAACATATAAAAACTATGCACACACACACACAGAGAGAGAGAGAGAGAGAGAGAGAGAGAGAGAGAGAGAGAGAGAGAGAATTCCTAAGCAAGTGAAAACGAAGTATGAGCCTACTCCTCCTTTGTGATATTTGTGAGATGGTTCTTACTTTAAATATGTGGCCTCAAACTTATGATCTTCCTGCCTTAACTTCAACTGTCCAAGTGCTGGAATTACAGGCCTGTACCAGAAAGTCTGTAAGACCCCATGGCTGTCTAAATTACTATTTCAAGACATCAGAG
Source organism: Arvicanthis niloticus (assembly GCF_011762505.2). Lineage (NCBI taxonomy): Eukaryota > Metazoa > Chordata > Mammalia > Rodentia > Muridae > Arvicanthis > Arvicanthis niloticus. Next base: position 37,899,892 of record NC_047670.1, on the reverse strand, counting down.
AGCCTTAGATGCTTGCCAAAATTCTAATCTTTCCACCCAGCAAAATGTTATACAGACCAACAAGTTAGTATTTTGTGCTTGATGATGAATGCTTTTTCCTCTCCCTGTTTCTGATCTCTTTTCCTAGCAATAGTAAATTAATGACTGGTGTGTGCTGACTTCTCTCATGTATCAGAAGAGGCTTGAAAGTCAAGTGTAATGACCTTTCTCTATGTTAAGGAAGTTTGAACCAAATCTATTTGCAGATTTAGCTTTCCTGTTTTGTTTTCCTTTTCTTTCCTCCTGCCCCCTTTTCTTCTTTTCACTATTTTATGTCTATCCTAAAAATAAACATTAGAATGGAGCATCTGTCAAAGCTTACAGAGAGAAGTATTATTTATTAGCTGCATATCCCAAGCTCTCTATAGAAGGCACCCTCTCTACATGTTTCTACTCTAGCTTTCACAACACCTGACTTTTCACTGAAATAGTAAAAGTGATATTTAAAGCCAACTAGCTCCTAAGAAAATATGACTACCCAATGCTCAAGCTCACACTCTTGATTGTCATACTTTTTCATATACACAGTAGAGAAATTGCCAATGCCTTTGTTGTGTGCATATGCCAAGATGTGTATGTCAGGTCGTAATTTTGTGTCCATGAAAAATTCTCAATATCCCAATGTGGGCAGAAACAATAAACAAACTTTTTGACTATGATTACATTTCTTGTCCCAAACACTATCATAACTAAAGTTCCTTTATTTAAAAATACTAAAGAAACCTTGCAATCTATTATGCTTTATTTTATGCACCTGTACTTAGGATTTGGGAATAACGTTTATATTCTTCCTATGAAGTTACTACCTTGCAATCTGCTTAGACCACAGATATCTTTCAAACTATTTATCACTAAATATGAGATCCACCATTATCTCTGATGATTCACAAATGTCTATATGATGAATCAATGATGGAGTTGTCATCAAGTATCTATATCTTGGCTTTTGTTTGTCTTTCTGGATTTGTGATGCTGGCCTGTTACCCAAATTGCAATCCACACATTTTATTCTTTTGGTTTGCTAATTTTCACTGGGGAGAAGGATTGACTTAGGCATTTAAATTTTCGAATGCTACTTGGTTCCAGGAAGTGGAGTCATGGAGGTTTAGTTAGTTCTTCCTGGGTAAATGTGTATATTAGCTTCAAAATGGAAAGGCTTGTGGTCAGAGTGAAGCTCAGCTGTAAAGAAAGATTGCTGCTCTTTTAGAGTACTCGAATTCTCAACACCTATGTCTCATGGCTTGTCCTACCTGAAATTCAGCTCCAGAGAATCTAATACCATCTTCTTCTGATATTGATTTCTGGCTTTTAAGAGCAATCATCTCTTTGGGGAATAAAAGAAATTTCATGTTGTAGTCATGTCTGTTTTACTGGAGTGCTGAAAGAGAGCTTAGTGTTAAGAACTCAGATGATGTACGTGATTTGCTTCATTCTGTGGCACATGACAGGAAGGTGCTACATTTTCCTGTCTGAGTATCCCAGCTGTCTAGAACAGCCTTCAAATCTCAATAGTCCTCAAGAAGGACTTCTTTTTTAAATGAATTCCTTAATGGCCTGAAGAACATTTTTACTAGAGAATTCAGGTTGTTGCCTTCATGCTTTCTTTGTGTGGTTCTGGAAATTGCTGATTAACCAAATGAATTTAGTATAGAATTAAAACCGAATCTCTTGGTTTTTTTTTAATCTATCAACCACCCCAATAGAAATACTTAAGGAGAAATATAATAAAGAACTGTTTTTGTATTACATAGATAATCCCTTAATTAAAGTCTTGGTTTTAGAAGGAATCATTTACATAGCAGATTTTCTGTAATGATTTTGTTTTTAGGCTGGTGATTTTAGTTCCTCATCTTTTAATTAGTGAAAAAGTGAATCTTTATTTTGTTCATTTTACCTGGATGAGCAAAAGTATATCTAGACTGATATATACATTCTAATTTCAAAAGAAAAAAAAAAAAACCCCATTCAACATGATGTTTAGCCTGCTGAATTAAAAACAGCTTCAATCTGTGGTTATCACAGTGTTCTGGTAAACAGTTGTACATTCTTATAGGGTCTAAAAATTCCTGTGTCAAATGGCTCCCATCACCTAGATATCTTGTAACAATAACACTGCTAATTCAGCCATTAATCTTAAATATCTAGGGACCACTAAAGCATTGTAACCCACTGGCTAAGACCATGGTAATAGCTGTGTAAATCCCTTCTATAATCTGGCCCCTTTTATGATCAGCCAGCCAAGGTTTGCTTTTAAATCATCTCAACTGAACAGAACCTTGTAGAAACACCATTGCATACACATAATCCAGATTCTTTGTAAGGCCCGCTCTCTGTTTTACAAATGGAGTTCCCAATCTGCCCTCTTCCAGATTAGCAATGTCCTGTTAAGTAAACAAGTAGGAGATTTCAAAGGAAAAATATAGGAATCATAATCATTACCAGCTGCTCTGTTAGGCACCTCTCACAGAGAACGCCCTTTGCTGTGCTTTGAAGGCATTGATACCTTTATTGCTGGATAAATGTATAACTCCCAGGCTAGACACCACCCTGTCCCAACAATAAGCTTTGCACTGGCCAAAGTGCTGAGGGATGGACTTTGGCCTTGTCCACAATATATCTGGAGCAGTCACTGACTTTGAAGTTAGACCTACCAGGCTGACTCTACTTCTCATTTTAGGTAAATTATTCTTTTATTTATCCATGTATTTACTGTAAAAAATATTTTGTCATATAAGTAGCTATACACTATGCATAAAAAGTGGTGGGAACTCAGAGAAAACATCATTAGGGAGGACCAGAGAGGACAAAGGAAACAGAGATGGGATATCAGACCTAAGATTTTTCTTTCTTTATAAACGATCATGATGGTTCCTGTTTTCAAAATGATTGCTGTGTTAAATGAGATAGTATTTCTTTAACAGATAACTGTATCAGACTAAGATTTGGAATTGATGTGTCTTCCCAATGTTTTTGTCTGATTATAAGAATTATGTTTTTACTTAACATAATTACATAATAGCATAATGCAAAGAAAGGAGAAAAATGACATATTTTATATCTGAAAGATGTTTATATCCTGTTAAAAATCTTATCAGACCTCTTTCTAAGCTTCTAGACTGTTTCAGAAGTTTATATTTTGCAGCTATCGTATATTAGTCCATATATTTAGACCCTTGCATAAAGCTGTGTATCATGTTTCATATCTCATAATAATCACTGTAGATATTATCTTCAGTGACCTCATGTTGGATCATATGGAATTAGTATGGTGTGATATAGCATTGAGCCATTTCTAGTCATTTAGAATAATTTCTATTCATAGTCATTACAACCCAATTTTGATCATTGTAAATCAAGTTTAAATGAACATTTAAACTTTTTCTGTGCCTATTTTTTATTACTATTATTTCCTTAGGTTAGCTGCCCAGAGTTGGAATGACTGGGTCCTAGGCTATGAATATTTTTAAGGCTCTGTTGTTATACTGCCAAATTGTCTTCCAAAGGGGTCATAACAATTTACATTCTGCCTGGGAGTGAGTGAGGAGGCCTGTCGCCCCTTATGCTTGCCAGCTAAACTGAAGTTTACGCTACTGTTCTTACTACCATGCGCCCTTCAATCCTCAAGAGCACAAAGTTTTAAAAATTCAAACTTAGATTCATTTCTGCCTCTGAATTTAAAAGTACTGCCTGTACATTGAAATTGCTAGATAAATAAAGAAAAAACTTAAACACATACAGCATGCCAAAATAAGAGTAAATGCACTGACCTTCTAACTACTCTTATATATCCATGCAATTCCAATTCATATATGTATTATTTTTTATAATCATTTAGTACTGCATGTCTTTAAATTTATATTTCTACAAGCCAATAATAATCATTTTATTCTTTTAAAAATTTTTAGTTGGAACACAAGATAATGGATTTTATTTTGGCATTTCTATGCATAGCTAGCCTTAATTTTTTTAACCCTCCTTTCTTCTTCCCTGACCCCTAATCTTATTGCTGGTATCTTCCTTTGAAACTGTTATTTGAAATACAGTTGCTTATTCAATTCTTATTTGTCTAGGTCAATTTCAAATTCTCCTCATGGCTCTGAATATGTGAGGAATTAAACATTTTTATCAAAGTCTTCAGAATTTCTCAGCTTTAAGATATTTTGTCCTGAATAGTAATTTGTTACTGAAAAACTGTCTTATGTGTCATACAAGTTCTTAGCTCTCTGGCCTCTGAGAACTGTGAAAACCAAAAATACTTGCAGACATTACCAGATGTCCTCTGGATAACACAAACCCCAGGATGACACCCACCACGTTGTGCTGCTTGAGTCACTTGTCAGCTTATAGACAAGCATCCTGTCAAGGGCATGTCTCACCAGCTGGTAAGGCCCATTCAAACCTTCTATATAATACTAGCTATAACGGCTGTTGGTACACAGAGTTGAGAATTCCCAACTCAGGAATTTTCCTGACTTTCATCACCATTATTGCTTTCACCTAAATGTATACAGAATATTTAATCTTTGTCACATACTGTTTAAATATCAAAGACACTTATAAGTTCCAAGATAAAGATTTCCTTTCCTTTTTCTCTATTAGCCACAAACCATTTTCTACTTTGGTATGTGTACACCTAATGAGTATGTGAACATCTCTTTACTCCTTACTTCTTTCAGATAGGGAATAACGAATTGAACAATTGATTAAACATATGAGTTGAACTGAGTTACGCATAGCAAAACAGAGAGTAGCTTCTTCTACCTCTCTTTCATTGACGGACTTTATTAAATTGCCTTTATTTAATTCTCTCTCTCTTTCTCTCTCTATGTGTGTGTGTGTGTGTTTTGTGAAGGTACATGTACATGTATGTGCTTGCCTATGGAGTCTAGAAGTCAACAACAGGTATGTGACTTCTTCTCTATAAGTCTTCACTTTATTTTCAGAGATATGACCTCTTACTGAATCTGTTTTCTTAGACTAGCTGGACAATAAGTCCTTTGAATCCTCTTGTCTCCATCTCTCCCAAGACCCATAATCAGTTTAGAGATGCATGCCCCCCTGACCATCTTCCTGTGGGTGCAGGGTATTCAAGTTCATGTCCTCATGCTTGTATACCAAGCACATTATCCTCAGAACCATTTTCCTAGATCCTTAAGTTCTAAAACCTCATGTAATATTATGCACTCAAATCCCAACCTTTAGTCTTTTGGACACTATGTTGCATAAAGGATTCTTATTTCATCTTCTCTCAACAAAAGATTCTTAAAACATTATTCACATTGCCCCTAACTTAGGCTTATCATATTGATAGGAGAACTGTCTTGGACATTAGTTATGACAGCATACCCTACAGAAGCTAGATAGAGTATTAGTAAAATATAGAGTGGTGGATAGGAAAGAACCACAGAAACCAGTTGTTTTATGCCTTTATTTCATAAGTGCAAAATCAGAAGCTCAGAGAAAAAGTATTTGTCCAATTATAATAGCTACCTTCTCACACTGAACCACAATTAGAGACTTGTTTTCCAGACTACTAGTATGCACAAGACTCTAAGAGGAATAAGGACACAGCTTAAGAAACACACACACACACAGACACACAGACACATGCAAACACACACACACACACACACACACACACACCTATTAACTATATTATTACAGGTATCTAGAAAAAGGAAATGATTTGAATCCCAGGCACAATCTATAACAATGCCATCTGTAAAGACCCAGAACTAGTGACATCTTCAGGCAATTGGTTCTGTCTTGATGACAGTGACTAAAGATAATAAAATATGTTTGTTTGGCTGAGTATGAATAAGGAAAGAAATGAACCATATACATTGCTACAGCTGAGGGCTTGGGTTCTCCTTTTCAAGACTGTCGCTATAATCTCAGGAACTGACTACAGGGATTCTGGTAGGATACCAGTTAATGCTACTCCAGATCTCTGAGCAAATGAACCCCACCCAGAAGAGTTTCCTTTCGTTTTCTACCGCTCCTACTTCTGTCTACATCTGAGAGCTAAACAAAGCTCTTCTCTATGAGGCAGAGGAAAAAACTGTTTGCTAAAATGAGCTGTCCATAAATTGGACCAAAACATGCCAGCAGCACATTTTAAAGGTAATGATGTAAATTTTGTTTAATCCTCACTATTTGGGCTAGTTTCAATTTCCCAAGCACCCTCTGCTCAATAAACGAACAATATAAATAAACAATGCATCTATTTCACAAGACATCAGTGATTACCCAGGGGACCTTATCTTTACCTCACTGCAGCCTTTTCCTTGTCGGCTCATAAACTTCTTATTTGCTCTGTGACTCAGCATACCTGTGATAATAACTATATAGCAATTCATAGATATCAACAGGATGTTTGGTTTGGGCTAGCCATGAATAAATACTGATACCACTAATCGTAAACATCACCAGTACGATAAAAATAAATATTCTGACCTTGCGGTGAGTGAGTAATTGGACATGAATTACATTTGTCTTTCTGATAATGATGCAAAGCAGAATGGCAGAGCAAAGGGACATCCTGTATTTATGTGCTTCTACGACAATGGGTAATTAAGTGGAGTTGAATAGTTTAAGGTCATACTGTGGTCCTTGCCCTTGCTTTGTGCAGTTCAAGTGGAGGTGGTAAGCAGCAATGGCCTCCAATAGTAAAGAGCCAGGAGCACAGTATTAGTTGCTACCCTGGGCTATGCTATGCCTATTGTAGCTACCTGTCTTGAGCTCAAATGAGATGAATTATGGGCATGTCACAAATAGTAAGAGACTTGTAATATATAAGTTAATATTATTGCTTCCCTATAAATAATTTATGTTTCTAGCCCCATTTCAAGTCAATGGCTCTTAACCCGTATGAACAGTGATGAACTACATTACAATAAGTGCTACAGGATCTCTTCTCAGAGGAAGAATACAGCCCAAAACACATTCATATGCATACATACAGTGCTCTCTTTATTAAATTTCAGAAGGTTCATAGGACTTGAGCAAACATATTTTCAGGGCTCCGTGTGGCCTAGATCACAATCTCTTGATTAAAGGTATTTTGGTATAAATAAATAAATAAATAAATAAATAAATAAATGGCTTTCTGTACTGTCGAACAGAGAAACTAGGGCATAGATAGATGTCTTTTTCTAATCACATGCTTCAGTAGTCAGCCAGGCTGAAAATCCCAGCACTCAGGAGGCTGAGATATATATTAGAAGATACCCTTGAAATACAGGAGTACCAGGCCACCCAGCCAAGCCTACATACAAAAAAAAAAAAAAAAAAAAAAAAAAAAAAAAAAAAAAAAAAAAAAAAACAATATAAAAAGCATTTCTGAGCATCTTTCTATTTGAAAACTGAGGCAGAGAAATGTTAAATAACTTGTTCAGGATCAGGACTGGATTTCAGGGTATAAGACTTCTGTTGAATCATAGGGCCTTGTTACTGAAAGGAATCTTGTTTTGCTGAATTATCTGTGGTGGTCAACTCAAAAGTTTGATTCTGCTCTTTTGCCTCACTGGAGTCACTAAGCAGATTCAGTAGGTTTTAAAAAACAGTCCAGAAAGTTAAGAGGTGAGTGATGGGAGGGTATTGGAATGAGTAGGAAGTATCTCTCATCAAAAGCACATGATATCCAGGTATTAAATTCTCAAACAATAAGAGACTACACATATGAAAAATTTCAAAGAATAAATAATGAAATATCGCAAACAAAAGACCAGGTGTTTTGTCGTGGCTTATATCTTAATGTAAGCAGCAGAGAGTCAGAAGCAAGTAGATGCTCTGGTCCAGGACAGCTTGGGCTATCAACTTTGTTTCAGACTGAAAAGACCAACAAGTCATTATCTTTTCATTGTCTCTCACAAGTCATCATCTTGCCTGTGATCACACAGTTTGTTCTCTGAAAAGATGGTTCTGATTCCTTACTGTCCCTTCTCAGACCTCTGTTTCTCCACCATGTCCCTCTACCACCTTCACATTTATTCATGTAGCACTTGCTTATCTCTTTTGCTTCAGTAGAACCCCAATTCTACAAAGGCAGGGTCTTGATATCGAACATAGCCCTTCTCTGATATAAATCGTGGTATGTGGCCAGTTTACATAAATATTGGTCAGTAAAAAAAAAAAAAATCTTACCCAGGCACAGTTAACAACCTTAAGTATCATCTCCCAGTCTCTAATTACTGCAGCAGGTTACACAGTAAGAGCTCAGAATTCTCCGAGGTGATCCAGTAGGCATGCCACTCTTGAATTAAGAAACTATTAACTTGAAATAAGAAACTATTTTAACTGGAAGGAAAGTAGATACTGCAATTAAAGAAGGTTACTGTTACTATCACAATAGATTCTTGGGAGAATTATGGAACAAGAAAACTTGTCACTTTATTCATAGCTAATTAAGCACTTAGGTCTTGGTATTAACATGTACTTTACCTCACTTAATTTAGCTGTCCCTCAACACTAAGTGTGTGTTTTCTTTCCATTCTACTGAAAAAGAAACTAAGGCTTAGAGGTACTCACAGTCCTCACCCACACTTCCTTACTGAGCAGGTAATGAATATGTGAATAGGCTATCTGGATTGGTGGTTATTATGAATTATGGTTACAAAGCCAATTTTAGTGACTTGTTACCTCAGCGCTCTAGGTAAATAGAAGAGAATATTTCTCATTCATGGTGATATTCACATTGCTTGAGAAGAATGGCCCATTTTATTTCCTCCAGGTTGTTCTCAAGTGTCTACGACAACTCCTAATTCAAGCAAGCCAACCCGGGAAGCACTGAAGCATTTACCAAGGATTTAAGCCAGTTAGCTTTCTTTTGATGTAAAAAAAAAAAAAAATACCAAAGGAAATTAGCTTGCAAAGAGGAGTAGTATATTTTAGTTCACCATCTCGGAGGGTTCTGTCTATGGTCATTTGGTCTGGCAGCTTGAAATGGAACAATACATCATGGTGGCCACAGTGTGGCTTAAAGGAAAGCTGCTTGTTCTGTTTTACTAAAAACTGAAAAATGAAGGGGAAGGGATAAGAACACAATATCTCCCTCAAGGATTGCCTCAAAGATCTATTTTTTTTTCCCGCTAGACCCCACCTCCATAAGGTCTTGCCATCCCATTAGCTGTATGCACTGTCCATTAAGCATTTAGGATATCCTTGAGATGTAAACTGTTCTGAGGACTGATGTACCCTAAGGGAGTGACAGGGAAATGTGTGTTCACTGAACAGTGTTAGAATGATATTCTTAGAGAGGCAATATTGCAAAGATGATTCTGAGCACACCCCATGTGGTTAGAAATATAGGAGAAAAAAGGACAGCTGAGAAAACTCCAAAGACCTCGGGTAAGAACTAGAGGTGTTTGGGATGCATGTATTGGAAACTAGATTAGAAGACAAGGGAGTTGTTACCCTCACAGTTGGCAGAGGGAGATTTTGAAAGGCATACTGTGAAGTCCTAGGGTATCTGTCAACAGGGGTTAACACCAGTAGACTTGTGATAAAATAGTTTCAGCCAGAGCTAAGTCTGTGGCAGTGGCAGGGGAAGAGAGAGGGAGATGGGTATTTAGAATCAGCATTCAGAGTCCTATTTACTTCTCAGATCCATAAAACACGCATGATTAGTTCCATTTTACAGATGAGATGGAGGTTTATAGAGGACAATGAGTTTTCTAGGTCCTATACGTAATCACATACATAGCCACAAGTTGTGCCCAATCTGTCTGATCCTATATCTTGGAAAAATAAGCCCACAGAGTCCTGGCTTCTTTACATATTCCTGTAAACTGCCTGCCTCTGACCAGGTCATGTGACAAAGAGCCACGGATGGGAAGTCGGAAGTAAGCAGAGCTCATTAAAACTCATGTTTACCTAATAAAATGTTATCAGTCAAAGGCTTGAAGTAAAAGTGAGGGGGAAAAAAGCAAAAAACAAGGTTTAAGCTGAAAATGACATTTAGGAGCTTCTGTAAGCAGTGAAACAGGAAGTCAGCGGATTCACGTTCCATCTAGATGAGAGGAGCACAGGAAGTGGGAACAGGCAGTGGGAAAGATAATGGGTTCCACTCCTGCCTTCTGCTTGGAGCTGAGCCTGAGCTGGGAATGGTAAGGAGGGCCATCTGGCCTGAGTAAGTGAAGGATAAGAGGCCGCAGAGCCTTGAGCATCCTGTGCTCAGCTTCCCAACACCTAACACATCCCGGTCCTTATCAAGTTAGCCCTGTAGATCAAAGTGGAAACTATTCAGTGTCCTTGTTTGGATGGAGAAAGGAACTTTTTCCCATATGGGAGCCAGAAATAAACTGGCAAAGAACAGATATGATATAAATGAAAATTTAAAAAAGGGCATAATGTGCTATTGCACATCTGATATTATACATATAGAAAATAATTTTAATTCTTTCTACTGGAGAATGGCAAATAGTTTCCCACAGGCCAACTCCACCTTTGTCATCTGCTCCTATAGATTCAGGAAAGACACTCTCAGTTTCATGTATCAGTTATGGAGCCTTTCATGCTGGAAGAACAGGACTATAAAAGATCATGGAAGACAACAGATCTCAGAGACTTAAGACATTTGTGATCTGGCTTATTAGAGGGAAAGAAAATCTGCTGACCTGGCTATAATGGCAAAATACTGATAATGATTTTTGAAATTGCAGGATCATAATCTTAAAACGTAATCTTTTAGCATTTATTTTCTCTGTAGCTATGTTTTATTTTTGTGTTGGGTCAAAAAGGAGTATTTAAAAATATCTGGCTACAGGTGAAAATGGGCACAGTGTTCTCATTTCACTCTGTTCTGGGTTCAACTATGCAAAGCGAGTAATTTTTGCTTTCATTTCTCTGAATTAGGAAGTACCAAAGTAAAGTCCCAGGGGGTAATGATCTGCTGCAGCTTTGTAGCAGGCCCTTCGAAGGTAGATGCGTAGCTGGGGAATCCCTGTGTTTTCCACAGCTTCTGGAGGCTTGGCCAAAGTACGCATGACATGTCCCTTACACATGAGTGGAGGGAGCATGTGAGACAATGGGAAAAAAAGATTCATTTCCATAGGCAGTGATCTGAAGTTTACCACTGGAGATACTTTTTGAATGCTAAGAGGATGCATAACCCCTTTGAACTGTTCCTCACTGCCTGAAAGATTGTGGTTCTCATAAAATCAGCCCTGCAGTTGACTGTTACCTGTGTTTTTTTCCAAACCCACTTCTAGATGTTATAAGCCACAAAGAAGAGGCCTCCTCTCTCCGTCATGGGCTTCTTAGGTCACCCGATAACCCATGAGAACTCTATCTCCAATGACGATGCTACTTCTGTCTCTCCCATCTCTGCAACTGTTATTCCCTAGAGTGGTTTTTATGTTTTGCAGTACATACCCTGTAACATGTGCCATTTCACAGGTTGTTCGAAGACATTTGGTCTCTGTGGGAAAGAAACACAAATCTGTTTGCTATGCTTCAGCTACCAAGAAAATGTCCTAAAATAGCAAAAAAAAAAAAAAAAAAAAAAAAAAAAAAAAAAAAAGTCAGTTCACCAGAAGAAAAATTCAAATAGATATTTTTCTTTTCTTTTTAGTTCATTTTTCTAGTTTCTGTTTTCAGTGGGGATTTCATGGTGGGAAATATTGAACCCCAAGAGCTGAACATTTTGAGACAACAAAAGTAGGGACACCTACAGATCTTTTCATGTAATAATTTTCCAGCTAGGTATAGGGAGCATCCTATACCTACGATTAACATTGTTTTTCCATGTCATGGGACAAGTCATTTCTCCAGAAGAACACAATTTGGCAGGTAAAAAAGCTGAAGGTATATAAATTTCATAGAGAAAATGAAAAATAAAGTAATCTCAAATTGACTCAAATCTCAAATGACTGCATTTTTTTCTTCAATCGTGTTTTAATAGGCATCTTTGGTATCCATAACTGACTGCCTGAGACTTGCTTCTTAAGATTTCTTGACACCTGAAAACCAAAGACATTTTCTTAGGAAGGTCTAAGTAGCTGACCCTTGTGATGTCAGCACTTGAGAGGCCGAGGCCAGATAATCACCCAGAATTCAAAGCCATCTTGGGATACATAGAGAGTTTCAGGACACCAAAGGTTGACCTTGTTTTAAAACCCACAAAAATAAAACAAAGCACAACAAAACAAGATGTTATCTCCATCTCCACTCCACAGGTTGTGACAAGCTGGTGAAGATGACTGCATTTCCTGTGAGGTATCAGGAGTCTAACAAAGGTTATCTGTATGTTCCTGTCCTTGCTTCCTTACATTTCCACTTCCCTGAGTCCCCTGGGATCACAGGAATTCTGGGCAACCCTGATGCTCTGCCTAAAAACACACCAGACTGAATGTAGTTGTAAAGCTGTACCACAGTCCTACAAGGAAACTCTCTGAGTCACTCTGGGGGCACTGATCTAATGGAAGCTTGTTGCGGTGTTTGGAGTTCTAGTTTAAAGTCAGTAGATGGTTTGAAATTGAAAACAAACGTGATGTCTGCAGCTGTCTTTAATCTCAAAAAGAATCAACAAGGCGAGCAAGGTGCTCATGACTGTTATCCTAGTACTTCGGAGATGGGGGCAACAAGATTAGAAGTTCATGGTTACCCTCAGACATATAGAGTCTGAGACCTGGAAATCTGAGATCCTATTTCAAAACAACTGTAATAAACAAACAGTTCTAAATTCATCACGTTTAGCAATTGAGGTATCATGGCTACCAAATCTGGGGTAAGAAGATAAGGCTACCTTGCTTCACTGGTAACTTGTTTTTCTCTCACTGTGTAGGGTTGAGCACAACATGTCAACAAGGTGATAGGCGGGGCTACCCCATTTTGTTACTAAAGGGACTACTGTTTGCCATAGGTCATAAAAGTAGAGATGGGGTGGGGCTGAGATGCAGAAAATGTGGAGGTGTAGCTGTCCTCAACAACAATTGTTCTCTCTCTGTCTTGGTTCTGGTCTCCAACTCCCACCCACTTCATCCGGTGGCTTTTCTTCACCCTTCCTCGGAATCTGTATGGAACGCACATGAAAGAAATCCCTCCTGATATATTTCCCTTTTATCACCAAATAGTTTATATTACCATTTAAAATATTTACTTTGAAGTTTCCTCCTTTTTATATGTTTGTTCACTAAACAATATTTTGGGCAGCAAGCATGCTGTGTCACATAAAGGAAGACCCACAATTAAGGCGTCTTTCCTATTTCCACACAACTCAGAGCTTTTACATGTCCTATGAGTTCAAGGCCATTGGATGCTTGTAGTAGCTGTTTTAGAAGAGCAGTCAGTAGCTGCTTGAAAAAGTAGTGAGCATCTCGAACTTTGATAGGGGGAGAAAGGATCAGAGGAGGAGAAAAGCAGACGGAATCATGCCCTTGACTCTACCCTCACCCTCATTCTCTTTTTAATGCTTGGTCATTTTTTGGCCAGCTTTCAAACTCTAGGAAACACTCTGGAATTTTAGAGCTAGGAGGGGTTTCCTTTGCAGGTTGGGCTATTGTAACTTTACGAGAAATTGTTCAAAACTTCCTCTCACCAGTTATAAACCAGTCTTTTGAATGAATTCTTTATTCATGAAGTGGCTAACCCTTCTCCTTTCTGACTCATCCTTTGAAACTACTTAGCATTTAGAGTAAGTAAGATAAAGCCCAAGACACACTCATATATAAACACATATACATATCTGTAGCCTTATATGCTAAACATTCAGAAACTCATCAGTACATCAACAAACATGCATAAAATCAAATAGATACCTATGTAACTTTCTACAAACACTCACTGGCATGACTCTCTCTTGTGGATGGAGAAATAGATTCAAAATACCCAGACTTCTATATATTTATAGGGAGATTTTTTCCCCATTTTTAAAACAAGTAGGAAGTAGTGCTGATTGTAGACTTTGTGGCCTCTTTTTTTTTTTTTTAATCTTTTTTTATTACTAAGTGAGTGGCAATGTGGAAATGTACTTTCATTCCTATACTTGGTATAGCATATGCAGTCTCCAGAGGATATGATCTACATGAATGAAGATTCATTGGCTGGCATTGGCAGAAGACAATGTGTCTATAAGAACTCTCTCAGTCATTTCTTGTCTCTGTCAAGGCTCAGAGATCCTCAGAGCCAGAGGCTCAACCTAGAGTCTAAGCCAAATAGAACCACAACTATAGCCTGGATGATCCAAAGCCATCACTGCTGGCAAGCTCTTCTCAGCTATAGCTCCTTTTCACATTCAAACCTTAAACAACAAGTCAACGTGTTTAAATAGGTCATAAGTACTTGTCCTTTTTTCAAGTTTATAAATATTTGAATGGCTTTCAGTTAAGATTTCTTTAAAAAAAAATACCTAGTCATAAATATTTTGTTCACGACTTTGGATTCATTTATTATCGGTATGTCTAGAAATGGAGTTTCAAAGTCATAACCTAGGCAAATATTTAACTTCAACAAGGCTTTGTAGGTATTTTTTTAAAGGAATGAAAGTAATTCATACACAATGCAGAATTAGTTATGAGTCCTAGCTACAGTCATATTTACCAGTACTTGTTTTACCAACTATTTAAAAATTTTTAGCCAATTTAATAAATGTGTAGTAAAAAGAAACCTACTTCTTTTACTTTTTAAAATTATAATATAATTACATCAATTGCTCCTTTCCTGCTTCCACTCCAAACCCTTCTATATACTCCTCTTTGCTCTTTTCAAAACTAATGGCTTGTTTTTTTATTAACCATTGTCATATATAATAATTTTTTACCTACATAGATGAGTCTCAGTCTGTCTAATGTTACTTGCATGTACATTTTCAGTGTGCCTTTTTTTTTTTTGACCATTTGGTATTGGACAGTATCTGGCATGCTCTTCTCTGAGGAAGAACACGCTCAGCATTTGCCTGTAGTCCACTGTGTAGACTTGAAGTCTCATGGTCCTTCCCTTGTCCACTTTGCCATGTCTATTGTTCAACTCATGATTATGTAATCATGTTGTTGGGACGTTATGGATGTCACTCCTGACTGTACTGGGAATGAAAGGTTCATAATAAACATCATGCTCCTCTGGCTCTATTAATCCTTCTACCTTTTTTTTCCTGAGCTGTTTACTGTGACTTGATACAAGACTTGAATGTGAGAATTGCATTATCAGTATATCCGATGAAACCAGGCTCCACAACTCTGCCTTTTAGATGTATTTTATTGTTGTGGTCTCAGTCTGTTGCAAACGGAAATTCCTTGAAATGGGGGTGGGACTGCACATACCAGGACTAATATTTAGACTGTACTTAGGGATTATCCTCATTTAGTAAAGTAATGGTTGTCGGTTCTCCTCTAAGAGCCATGACTTTATAGGCCCTGAGTAGTTGGTTATATTTGTGATACCAGGCATGATTTTGATTTAGTTTTTTGAAGCAAGACTTCACAGTGAAATCTTGGCTGGCTTTTACCTTGAAGCAACCCTAAAGCTTCAGACTCTTGAGTGCTGGGATTATAGAAGTAAGCCACCACACCCAGCAATCACTGGAGTTTTATAACCCATCGTCACGACCACTGATCTACATATAATGTCAACTTTTGTTGCCATATTTGAAGTGCTTGTTTATCCTTTTGATATTAACTTGTAAGAGGTCTTAATGCATTCTTGGTATGAATCTTTTATCCAACAAGTGCACACAGGATTGCAGAAGCCTCCTCTGGAGCCATGACTTGCCTTTTTATTGTTGTGTCCTGTTTAAGAAATACCTTGTATCTCCAGGCAGGAGAGACAGCTCAGTAGTTAAAAGCATGGATTACTCTTAGAAAAGAGTTTGATTCTGAGCACACACATCATGTAGCTCATAATTCCTTATAAACCCATTGGGAATCCTTCACCTCTGACCTTCACTGGGACCTCCACTTACATTATCAGACTCCCTCCCCCCAACACATATACATTATCAAAACAAAAACAGATTTTAAAGAAAAAGAACACTGTATCTCAGTGTATGGAAATGGTATCATTATTTTCCCTAGTAGCTATTTTTTTTTAATCTTCACGCATTTGCTATATATTTACCTGTGCTTATTTTCTATATAGTGTATGAAATAAAGCTGAGTATTATGTTTTTCTCATTCAGCTAACCAGTAGATGTAAGCAAATAGAAGATTAATATCCACTTCTGAGTTACTTTGATATTATTTTAGTAAATAAAACGACCTTGTGTATGTAGTTTTATTTCTGGATTCTTAGGTTCTGTCAGACTGTTTGCTTATTCTTGTACCAATGTGTTTATGCTTCATTAATGATTATATTATTCATTTTTAATATAAACTCTACATGCTTTTTAAATACATGTTTGTTAAATTCACTTATGTATTTTGATACTTTATAAATTCTTTTGAGTTTTTTTTTAATACGGCAATGTAATGGTTGAACAATAGAGTTTTATCACTTTAAAACTGTATGCCTTTTATTTTGCTTATCTTATATCAGCCAGAATTTGTATAAAACTCTTGAAAATGATGATGAGGGAAAAATAGGGCTTTTATGAAAGGTAAATATAATTCAAAATCTAGAAAGTGAAGGAACTAAACCCACTTTTTTGATTTTATAATTGAACTAAAGAGAAAGGACTCTTTCTCTAGAAAAGGCTTTTGCTTTGTTTTTAGATTCTGTGGTTGCCTTAACAAGCCTCTATAAACGTTGGGCTGAGTTAGTTATTCTGTCAGGGTTTTTCCTAGTGCCCTGTGACTCCATGGCCAGACCATGAAGTATGTTTTCCCTATACTTTTCTGCAAGTAGCACAATTCTATCAGCCATTGTTTACTCATTAAACGCACTGTGTACAATGGTCTTTGAGAGGACCAGAGTTCATTCTGCAGCACTTATATCCAGTGGCTCACAACCTCCTGTAACTGTATTTCCAGAGGAATTAAAAGCCTCTGAATTTTGAGGGCCTCCTCTCTATATACATACATATGCACACTCTTACCTATATACATAATTTCTAAAGGTTGTATGTTTCTCATTTAACTAGAAGCTTGAAGATATTTAATCTTACGATTATGGCAGCATAAAATGTCATTGAAGACCTAAATTTTTCTGTTTCTTGTCAATCACCCTCAGGTTATTAACTGTTGTTCATCTTAATACCCTTGCTGTAGTTACAAACATTGTAAGTCCCCTTCCTCAAAGCATATTTAAGGAAGTAAAGAAAATATTGTTCCATTCCATATTTTTCTCTTTTAATATAAAAATAATTCCTTGAGATCCTCCTGAAAACTTTTTCTACCTGTTCATGATAGGAATTGGACCATGCAGTTGCAGGACTCTCAGTCTTAGAATATTCTATCTGCAGGAAATATACCCTTATGCCTATTTTATGTGATAAATTCCAACACAAATTTAAATTCCAGTTCAATATCTCCACCCCCTCCCAAGGACATACTACCTTTTCTATGAGATCTCTATGCATATTATATATATATACCTTTTTATATATGCATATTATTAATATATGCATATTATATATATATACCTTTTTATTTTTACTTTTTGCTAAATTTATTTATTTACCCATACAATTTTCACTTTTACAAGACTGATTATCTGATGATTTGAATTCATAGCAATCAAATTTTGTATTCTTGTATTCTCATGTCTTGACTAGCCCATGATCTATTTAGCATGTATTTGCTGACAGTGTATTCAACAAAAGAAAACATATGTGATTTGTGGTGACCCTTTGGCATGTGAGAACACTGGACCTTAAGGAGCAAGCAATTGGTCTGAAGACACACTGGAAACTGACTGATTCTAGTACAATCTGAAGAACCTAACTACTCTTTCAGAATCTCCCTTAGCAATGTTCTAGCTGATCCTAAGGCATGCATGGCTATTCTGCAAAGGAATAGTGCCCCCCTAAGGAACTCACATCGGCAGTATTTGGCACCTCTTCTAGAAGTGTATCTGTGTATGGCAATCTGCAAATTCATGTTCTCAATTTTGTGGGTGTCATCTGCTGATAGTACTTCAACAGCAGTGAAGTCAGCCTTGGAGTGAAAGAGGGCATCTTCTAGCTCTGAGCGCTTATAAGGATCAGGAACTTTCCCCATCTAACAGTAATGACCCCAAAGTTCCAGCACAGGAGAGAAAAGAACAAAGCACATGTGAAAAGCTCTCATAAATAAACCTTGCTCTTCTCAGGATCTTATTTCTTCCATCTGGAAACTCTGGCTTCTAAACAGACGTTCATCAATGTGTGTCATTCCATCGCACTTAGATACTGGAATACTTCAGAGGCTCAGCAAGCTTTAGACTTCTCCCTTCTAACACCAGTTCCCAAAGTAGGAAATGGCCTTGTATGGACTAGAAGTGTACTCTTTATACTAGTTCATTTTAGATTGTAGCCTTGTTAACCTTGCAGTGGTGTCTGGTTATTTAAAGAGTATTTTGAGACCATCTTCCTTTTTTGGACATAATTACATTATCCTACCCTTTTGTCCACTTCAAATTATGGATATCTAAAATTGAGATTAAAAAAAAAGTAAGTGATTTTATATTCAAACATCTGTTACTTAATATTCACATTCAATGTACATATTAATTATCTATTATATACTGATTAATGATAAATGTTATTGTGAATAAATCTCAATGGTCTGGGACCCCTGAGAGGCCTCACTGAGAAAGGCCTGAGGTTGTCAGTGCTATGCAAGCAGTATGTGGCTAAGTTCAGATGAAACTCAGGCCAAATTGAGCAAAAGAAATGAATTTTTTATTAATCATTTTATTTGTTTACATTTCAAATGTCATCCCTCTTCCCAACCTCTCCCCCATGAACTCCTTACCCCATCCCCCTCCCATTTGCCTCTAAGAGGGTGCTCTCCCATCCACTTACCCACTCCCACCTCACCCCTCTTGCATCCCCCTTCTCTGGGGGCATAAAACCTCCATAGGACCAAGCACCTCCTCTCCCAGTGATGCCAGATGAGGTAGTCCTCTGCTACATACATAGCAGGAGTCATGAACTGGCTCATATATACTCTTTGGTTGGTGGTTTAATCCCTGGGAGCTCCTAGGGGGTCTGGTTAATTGATAGTGTTTTTCTTCCTATGGGGTTGCAATCCTCTTCAGCTGCTCTTGCCCTTCCCCTAACTCATCCATTGGGGACCCCAAGCTCAGGCATATGGTTGGTGTCTGCATCTGTCTTAGTCAGGTACTGGCAGAGTCTTTCAGAGGACAGCCATACCAGGCTCCTGTCTGCAAGTACATCTTGGCATCAGCAATAGTATCAGGATTTGATGTCTGTGGATGGAATGAATTGCACAGTGGTGCAGTCACTGGATGACCTTTCCTTCAGCCTCTGCTCCTTTTTTGTTCCTGCATTTCCTTTAAACAGGTACAATTCTGGGTTGAAAGCTTTAGATGGGTGGGTTGCCCATCCCTCTACTGGGGGCCATGTCTATCTACTGCAGGTGGTCTCCTCAGGTTCTGTCTCTCTGCTGTTGGATATTTCGGCTAAGGTCATCCCCACTGGCTCCTGGGAGCCTCTGCCTGGAATCAGGGACTTTCTGGTAGTTCCCCAAGTTCCCCCTCCCCCTCACTGCTACTTATTTCTCTTTCTTCTCTTGTCCATCTGGACTTCTCCTGTCTCTTCCCATACCTGGTCCTGCATCCCCATATACACATGTCTTTCCCCTCCTTCCCCTCTCCCACCCAGGTCCATCTCTTCCTCTGCCTCCCATGATTATTTTGTTTCCCCTTCTAAGTGGGTTTGAAGAATTCACACATTGCCACATTTTGGCCTTCCTTCTTGTTAAGCTTCATATAGGCTTTGAGTTATATCTTGGGTATTCTGAACTTTTGGACTAATATCCACTTATCAGTAAGTACATACCACATATGTCTTTTTGGATCTGTGTTACTTCTCTCAGGATGATATTTCTAGTTCCATCCATTTGCCTACGAAATTTGTAAAGTTGTTATGTTTAATATGTTTCTTTCTTTGGTATCAGATCATTAAACTTACACTTTATCCAGACCCAAATATAATTGACATAGTGATCATGGCTTAAAATGCCCAGTATCTGGTAGTGGAAGACAGTGGCCAATTGCCAGAACCTTCTTGATATATCTGGCAAATGATGTAAAGCAGCCCAGACTGTTTCAAGCAGTAGATTCAGTACAACATATGTACAAGATAATTTGTTCCCTTAGAGAAGAATAAATAATTTATATAGCAAGATGTGAACAAGTGGAGGAAGCAAATGGGACTTCAGTGTTAAGCCTCCTGTATCCAGAGATGGAATTGGTGAAACTCAGAAGTATGTAGTCAGATACACATCAGTGACACTTAGATGATTAAATCAGATTTGGAAATGATGTTTTCCTATTTCTAGTTCAGGGAGGAAAGACAGTTGAGTCTCCAGACAGGCCAAGAATTGACCAGATGCTAGGCTTATAATGTTCCATTCACTACTGTGTAATCTTAAGCTTCAGAGCCTAGAAGAAGTGTTTGTGAGATTTCTGTCCCTGGGACTTTCTCCTCTTGTTCCTTGATTTGGTATCAGATGTTCATTTAAATACACTCCAAAATGTTTTACTTATAGTTTTCACATACTTGGCACACAGTTTTTGCCAGGTCAATGTAGAGAAAAATACTGTCATGTCTTAATATGTATTTCATTCACACTGAGCAGTACTTCTTGTTAGATATCAGGACAATCCAGTGTTTTCCCATCTCTAAAGTAATGAGATTTATCTCTTATAATCTTCTCTGGTCAGTAGCAATTCAGGAAACAAAGACCAGAAAAAGAGATGAAAGCCCCAAAGAACTCCCATATACCTTACACATCACTTTCTTCATCACTAAATAATCCTTCACTCCCCAGGTGAAAATAAGAAAAAAAGAAGGCAAAACAAAACTGTGGAGGTGGCCTACCTTCAGCCTTTTAAGCATGTCAGTTTCTCATTTTGATATTGTTTCATTGGCTTAAAAATATTTATTCTTTCTGACCTCTCCTTGATGCCAGTGGTGTTCTACAGATACTGAGGTGGACCAAGTACTTCCTATAATCTGCAAATGTTTCTAAAGTCACCAGATTTCACAAAGAGAGTACAATAATGCATAGGTGAGTGTTTTCCTTCTTGTTTCAAAGCTTAAGCGGCTTACTATAGAGCTATGTGATCAGAGGCCACCCACCTCAGTATTTCTGTGCTTGTTTTCTCCTCCCCATGTGTAGGTACAACATTGCCTTTGTTCCAGAGTTATAAATATTAAATTAAATGATTGGTGTGGGTTTTAGAACTCAAGCTATGTTAGTTGAAAATGTATGGTCTTGGTTTCAGTTTTATTTTTAAACCCCTAAACCCATAGATTCCATAAAGACAGGCTGAGTAGTATTATGCATCAAGAACTGTATCAATGGTGATGAAGGCTAGGAGAGTTTCAGTAGCCCGACTGAGACCTGAACAATAGACTTACTGTCTAAAATTGAAAGGAACATTGAAGAATGAAAGATCCACAAGTGCTAATGAGATGTCTCCGATGTGGAGTATCAAGGAGATCTCAATTCTTAACTGTTGTGTGAAAATATAATGAAGTTCCATTTATAAGATCATGTGGGGGAAATTAGTCAAATTAAAAGGTATAGCTCTTTCAAATACTTTTAAAGGACGTCAAGCAAACCTGCAAAGAGAATATGTGCCTTTGTTATGGACTCTGCTGTCTACTCTCCAGTTGCCTAGGAGACAAATCCAGGGTCAACTTTGATATCATTTTCTCTTATTCACCATTCCTTGTGTATTGAGATTGAGATAGCCAGTACTCCATACAAGATCTACTACTTCTCAGTCCAAGACACCAAGCTAAAACTGTTCACTTGTCAAGATAATTTCTCATCTCCCTACTAGTG
Source organism: Arvicanthis niloticus (assembly GCF_011762505.2). NCBI lineage: Eukaryota > Metazoa > Chordata > Mammalia > Rodentia > Muridae > Arvicanthis > Arvicanthis niloticus. The sequence goes on along the minus strand of NC_047670.1, from coordinate 37,877,963 downwards.
TCTTGCTCTACTATTTTCATGAAAGAGTCCAGTTACACTCCAAGTGGGATCACACATTTACTCAGGTGCTTCCAGTGGCTTCTTTCTCTTTCAGGAAAACTCCAAGTACCCAGTGACCTAAAATTCACCCATACTTTACTGTTCTCTAACCTTATTTCCTATCATCACTTTCTTCGATAATTCTCATCCAGCTGCACTGGCTTCCTTGACTCTGTTAAATATGCCTCACTCCTGATTTGCACAGACTGGTCCCTTAGTCTGGAATGCTTTTCTGCTGAACCAACTCCCATTTCTCCTTCAACAGTCTATTTAAGCGTCACACTCTAAATGAAATCATTAGGAATATATAGTGAATGTTGCAGTTACTTCATATACCCCTGCAGTGCTGTATTGCTGCACAGTATAGAATAATGAGCTAATATATAATTCACCTATTTTCTTCATTAACATCCCAAGGGGAGTGCTTTGTACATTGTTTAATGATAGATACTTGATGTCTAAGAAGGAGCACATAATAGGTACTCAGTAAATACATTAGACAAATGTATCAATATGCAATTTAGTTGTATTTTATTATGGCCAACGTGATATCACACACTGCTTGTAATTGCAAGAACTTCATCATTCAGAGTTGTGCAAAATCTAGAGAAGTAAAAGATTTTCTGTTTTCTTACCTACATTTTTACTATGCTGTTTGGAATCAGTTTATTTGGGACTCTAGGTAAGCCAATCTTATATATTATGTTGGCTTCACTTCTGCACTATACAAACTAATGTTTTATTATTCAATATTTCTGCCAATTGTCTGTAATTTTCCAATGATTCTAGATTGACTCATGGCACTTTGCCTTATTTCATACTTTCTCTTTTCTATGGCATATTCTCCTACTTTTCTTTGTGCTGGATATTTCTTACACTTTGAACTAAAAAATGTCCTCAGAAATCTTCAACTGGCCCTCTTGTTGAGATTCAGTAACCCTTGTTCTCTGTTCTTCACAATCATCCATGTATCACTACAGCGTTGTATTTATCATCTGGACTAAGCAACATTTCCTCCAGTGGCCAAATCTGCTCATAGGCTTCAAATTTCTTAAGAAACCAAAAATGAACTGAAAAAAGAAAACTCTGCACATAAAAGAGAAGACCATAATGGGTAGTCCAAGAGCCAACTTTCTCCCATTCATACTATTTACTTCCAAAACAACAGGGATGTGGACTCAAGCCGACATCATTTTGATTTCTGGCTTCTGACTTGCTAAACATTAAGTCTTGAGTAAGTCTTGAGCCCTGGTGTCCCCATCTGCCTATTGGGAATAATGTCATTGCTCAATACATACACAGGCAACCAGTGTGACACTGTATAATATATCCGGTGATTTCATGCTTGGAAAGGCCAGGAACTAATTTCCTGTTGTTGCCCATTCATCTGCTCTTAGACAGAACATGTAAAAGCCAAGGGTGGAACTGTTAGGGGGGAGGGCTGTAAGCAGTAGGTGTTGTTAGATGTGGTGGGAGATAGTTAACTTCCTCCTAGGGGGCCCAGTTAGCAACTGGCGTGGTCCTTGATACTTGAGTTCAGCTTTCAATTCTAAAACCCAGAAAGTTGACAAAAAGTTCACCACAGATTCTTTTAGAACACATTAATTCCCATTCACTCATGGAAGCATTAAGTCATCTGCTTGTGCCCTTGCTCCTCTCACTGTGTCTTTGATAAGAAAGGAGACTCAGAACTACCAATAATGCATGGTGCTGTGTGCCAGAAGCTTTATCAAAGACTTTAGTGAAGTGGAATTTGATGAGAACTTAATGACAACACCATGAAAAATATGATATATGCCATGATGAGGCTGTGTGACTCAAGTCAACCCTCGTCTCAGTTTTTCCAATAGAGTTCATAGATGTGCCATGGATATTACAAGGGTTCATTATCATGGCTTCATGTGGAAGCAAAAGTTTCTTCAAACTTTTCTAAGTGTGTTTGTTCTTTATTCTCTTAACAATTCAGTTTCCTTATTAATGTTGCCAGAATATACTGATGAGGAGACTATCATAGAATAGATTTGGTCATTTAGACTCTAGTGACCCAGAATGACTGTTCACTTTCCTATTAAGGTTAGAGAGGCAAGATATTAGTGTATACATTTATACACTTGAGAGCCAAATTTTCTGCATTCATTCTCTTTGCTTACACATGTTGATTTCTATGAAATATATTAGCACGTTACATCTCAGTACGTTTTCCTAGAAATTCTAACTACACAAAAATACTTATCTCTATTTGTGATTTCTTTGTGTTTCTTAACTCATCATGGTACTATTCCATTGGATATATCTTTAGAAAAGTTTCAGAGTAAAACACCAAAGCTTAATTTCTTTTTTATTATCCCATGGCTTCTTGCTATATTAACTGTTGTCAAATACTGAATTGTTTCTGCTTGGAAACTCTAGTCTTCAGTCTTCCAGAATAGCATATATTTTGGCTTTCCTTTTACTCCATGTCTTCCCATACAATCTTCTATTCCTCTTATATTTCTTTAACTATTAACATCTCATAGAAAAATATCTTTTCAACTCATATCTCCTCTGATTATAAGTATATATCCTGTCTCAGTTCTTCACATTTTGCCTATATAAAAAGCTACATGATTTATATTTCTTGTTCTATCTTTATCTCCATTCTCAGACCAAAATATTCAAATATCTAGTCCTCAGTACCTTCTGTTCTCTTTAGGTACTCCTTAAATACTATGCATACACTGACTTCTCATGTGGTCCAGATGGAAATTTAGGGTCATTTTGATTTCTATTCATTGCTTATTCCTTTGTGCTCAATTATTTTACCCTATAATTTTTTTGTCAAATGTGTGAGACTCCTTCCTCTTATAATTTTTCTTCTTGTCTATGTATCTGTGACTGTTATCTTCTTTTGTAAGGCCTTTGGGAATGACTTATCAGTCAACTCAACTCATAGTTCTATATGTTCCTTGTGAATGTGATCCTATAGCATGCATAAGGATACATACACTCATACTTGTCCTATATGTCTAACTTGATAATATACAGGTAGTTAAAAACTTGCATGGTATTAGTTCTGGCAACATACCCCAGAACACATTAGAGGCACACAATGATTCATACACAAGCATTTCAGAATTAGCATTATTAGTAAGAGCAAAAATATAAAAACAACACAAAAAGTCATCTGTAGTAGAATTTAAATGTACCATGCCATGTTCATTAAAGGAAAAACATGTCAACCAAAGTGAGTGACGTAAATATTATCAGAAAACTTGAATACTGGCTTGAATAAAAGCAAGCTGCAGAAAAAATGAGTTATTTGATATCACTTAACGTAAGGTTAAGAACATGAATTATTGTATACATTACTGACATTTTCCTAGATTCATAAATAGTATTAAAGCATACATACCTGGGTAGGATAATTGTACAAAGTGAGAAAGAGGCCACATTTGGAATGAGAGGAGTATGTGAGAAGTCGGGCACATAGGCTATTTCATCCATATTTATATAGTTTCCTTACTTTGAAGAAAATTTGAATGGGCATGACATTAGATTAAACATGGTAGGGAGCACATGCTGTTACTTTACTATTGTCTACAACTTTCTCTATGTGCAAACATTTTATAGTTGAAAAATATGACAGTGTTACTCTCTTATTTAAATTATGCCAACAATCTTCTATTGCCTATGAAATATCATCCAAATTACTTGAAGCAATGCTCTTTCTGACTTGGAGCTTGCCAATGGCAGTGGATATCTGCAGTTGCCATTCTAAGACCTATCTATCCTCTTCTTGACAATATGCTTGGCTTTTGCATGGATACCTGTGTGGTTCTAGGGAATCAGAATACCAAACCTGGTATAGACTTTGTAGCACGTGTTCTTGTTTTAGTACAATAAAACTCCAGTGTTTAATTTAGAACACAAGGAGAAGCAAATATATACTGAGACATAGAAGGAAGTCTTCACCTTTCAACATATTGTCTTTACTTTTGACAAATAAGGGAGGCCAGAAGGTACCATTGCTTCCACTGTTTTCTAAAATGAACTATGCTAGTTTAAATGGACCAAATCTCAAAATGCTTGCTATGCATTAATTTGGTACAACATTTTCTAATGTATAAACTACTTTTTCATTTCTAGATTTCTAATGCTATTTTTTTTGTAGATAGGATAAAGTAAGATGCCACTTCAGTAGAAGCAATGATAACAAAACTCAACATTCATAGTAGTGCAAACACAGTACCTCTGCTAATAGGAAGCGTTAGCTACTAAGGATGCTGTATTCACTGACATCAAGTAGTTCAAGGGAAAAGCATAGGAGATATGTGAAAGTCCTCATGTGCCAGGTATGCAGGATATCTCTAATGTGCATAGCTAAAGCTATAATGCAGTGCTCAGCTACCTAACTGTAAGAGACTGGTAATATAGATTTACTTGGTGCCAATGAGGAGTAAAATAGTGGTTTAGAGAAAAGATAGCTAGTCTCTCACAAGTGTAAGAAGGAAAGTGTTTAGTTAAACAAAACTAACAGCCGTCATTCTATACCCCCGAGGAAAGCCAGACTAATGAGCTGAAAGCGAAAAGTGAAGTAGTTACAATGAAGCAAACCATATCTCAAAGAACATCTACATTTCATATAGATTTAATTCTGACACACCCAGATGCACACAGGTATTTAGCATCAAGAGAACAGGATTAGCAAATAGACAATTCTATGTTTACCTGGAGTTCTTGCAATGGAGGTGCTGAGGCCACAAGTTCAAGCCGAATCAGAACTACTCTGTGCCTCTGGTCATTTTAGGATAGTTAAGTTTAGCTCATTTATCATTGTGTTTGTCCTACTCATTGTTGCTTTAAGCAAACAGCATCTCTACTTACATTATTTTCTCTCCTCATCTCTAGCAAAATAATAATGATGATGGTGGTGGTGGAGGTAGCGGTAGTGTTGGTGGTGGTGATGATGATGATGCTAAAAGCTTGCTCCAGGCATGTGATATTTCTTACTAGATTTTGCAGACACTTCTCAACTTTGAAAGGCCTTCTAATACATGCTCACAGTCATACAAATAGACATTTTTGTTACTCAGGTAGATTAAGAAGTGTGTCTACAATGATCTCTTTGGAAATATACTTTCCCTCCATTTTTCTTTTTTCTCTCTTGGAATGTATTTCCTTTCTTGTTTTCTGAATCAATCTAACTATGTGTATGTAATTGTGAGATAATTTGCAAGCATTCATAAATATTGCAGAAAAAAGCTAGTGTTCTAGAAGAAGCTATAATCTAGAAGAACAATTAAAAGTTTTTTGAGATACTACTCAAATACAGTTTTTAAACATGAATCATCAGATATGCTGGGAGTTTGTTTAAAATCACAGTTTTTAGACTTGATCTAAGATATTCTGAATCAGTTTCTAAGATGAGCTAAAAAATTGTATTTTAGAAAATTTTATTGATGTTTATGCTTCTTCCAGTTTGAGAACAACTCTTTATGAAGACATTAACCCATAAACACAAATATTCATCCTGGTTTTTATTTATGTTTTTTGTTTGTTTGTTTCTTGAGACAGAGTCTTACTCTGTAACTTTGGCAGGCCTGAAATTTACAATCCTCCTACTCTTGCCCTGTTCTGAATTTCTGGGATTATTGGTGTGTGCCACTTGATCTCAGGATATTCTCTACAAACTTCCATGATGAAATATGAAAGAGACTTGATCCACAAAACTATAAAACTTGGGGGTTTTGCAATGATTTTAGACATGGGATGAACTATTATATGCTGTGGCTTCTGCATAAGGGATGCTTCTCCCTTCATAGAATTCCTTCCTATTACAAAGCATTCTTCTTCCAACTTGTACAGATAAAGTAACCATTAACACTTAGAAGCACTAGGAAAGCAGCTTATATTTTAGAAAATTTTGACTGAATTAGTTGTTGACTAATTTTCATATACTTTTATATATGTATATATATTATATATATATATATATAATATACACTATTATATATTATTAGATTAATATTTACCACTTTAACTTTATTATATTTTTGTCCCAATAATTAGAGAGAAGGCTTTATATTTCATAGCTACCTCTGGCCTAATGTCTGGTTTCAGAATGTCCCCACTATATATTGTTGATCAGATACTCTTTCATTTATTTTATAAATAGATGAGCCTAATTGTAAATCCTTAGACTTCATATGAGGACATTTATTTTCTACTGGTAAGCTATAATTAATCTTTTTGTGTTATCTCTTACTTAACTTTTTTGTAATTAATGTTAAATGTGCTTTATGTACTTAAGTCTGTTTAAGAATCGGGAATGTTACAGGTGTAGAAGGAAGATGATATTGCTTCTTATTTTCAGTAAATCTCTGAGGTTGAGTACAATATATTTAAAATAGTAGTGGAGTAACAGCATCAGTGGAAAGGCTGTATGTTGTAATGAGGGCAGAAAACTCTGAAAAGTGATACAGGAAGAGCCATTATAAATCATGTGCAGCTCTCTACTTAAGACAGAGGACCATATTACTTTATACTTATAAAGAGAAAAGCCAAGGAATAGTGGATCTTACCAAGAGGCTGGGATTTTTGCTTGTTTCTTTGTTTTTAAAACATCAATAAAATGAGTCTTGATGATATCCTGCTATACTCATAGACCTGGGCCAAGCCTAATCATAATCTGAGAGGTTTCCTCCAGCAGCCAATGGGAAGGGATACAGAGATCCACAGCCAAACAGTAGGTGGGCCTCAGGAAATCCTGTGGAAGAGGAGCAAAGATTGTAGGATCCAGACAGAGGGTTGGAGGACAGGAGGCCATAACCCACAGGGCTCATAAGGACTCCCAGAGAAATGAAGTGCACTCACGGAGCCTGCATGAGTATTCATTAGGTTGTCTGCATTTATGTTGTGGTTGTTTAGCTTGACTTTTTGAGGGACTCCTACCAGTGGGAGTAGGAGCTGTCTCTAACTTTTTGCCTGCTGTGCAGGGCCCTTTTCTCCTACTGGGTAGCCTCATACAGCCTTGATAAAAGGGATTGTGCCTAGTCTTACTGCATCTTCTTACTCTGTGTTTGGTCGATGTCCCTAGGAAGACTTTTCCTTTCTGAAGGAAAATGTAGGAGCAGTGGATCTGGGGGAGAGGGGATGAGAGAAGGTTCGGGAGGAGTGGAGAGAGGGAAGGTTGTGGTGGGAATATATTGTATGAGAGGAATGAATGAATGAATGAATAAACAAGGTAATAGAGAGAAATAAAAGAAAGCTTGGTGCTTGATCTTAGGGTCCTCCTACTTGCTTACTCTGACTCTTCTCTGCTCATTGGTATACTGGAAAACTTTGTGGCACTTAATGTTGAGAGGAAAATAAATCTGAATGAAGAATCACAGCAGAGCCTTTGATGAATTAGCTTGGAGGAGCTCTTCAAGGTGTCGTTTTGAAAGCTTTTTGAGTGATTGCTTTTCAATGATTCCTTCTAAGCATTTTAATTTTGAGTACTGCACAGACAAATGTGAACACACACACAAATCACTTGGCACTCACCTCTGAGGAAGAAGAAAAGTTGCTTATGAAGTGAAACTTCACTTTTCAACTTCCCCAGTTTCCTGTTTGAACTAAGGGTTTCTTTTATCCTTCCTTCAAAGTCTAGCAAAGTCTAATATTATAGACCTTGTATGGGCCTACATCTGAAAAAAGTGGGCAGAAACTGTTTTCTCACCATACTTGAGTAGGTAGTATGCTTTAGACAAAATTTAGCTCAAGAATTATTCATGATTTCTTTCCAATAATGGAAAAAAAGAAAAATCAGTGTTTTAATGAGGAGAGAGAGAGAGAGAGAGAGAGAGAGAGAGAGAGAGAGAGAGAGAGAGAGAGAGAGAGAGAGAGAGAATTTGCAATGACAAGTGTATGGTGGAGCCTCAAAGGGTAAATGTTTATGCACTAACATCACCTGATGGTCTAACCATTCATTAGGCAGCTGCTCATTTTAGGCTCAGAAGTTTTAAAAATTAAGATATGTGCTTAGAAAGGTTTAGTAGGTAAAGCAATTTCCCCACATCCAGTAGCTACCTACTTTAGTGGCTGGCATGGCTCTTGAGTCTCACACTCACACATTGCAATTAGCCAAGATATTTGGGTTGTCCTCATTTGTTTCTTCAACAATGAAGGGGTGATTCAAGTTCATGCCACAATGGGAGACAGTGCATATGAAGGAAACAGCATATACTGTAAGAGCTTTCAGTGTTTGTACTTTTAAGTTTCCCACCAGGCTGTTTGTTTTTTTGTTTCATATATATATAGTTATATATATATATATATATATATATATATATATATATATATATATATATAGTTATATATATATATATGTTATTTTGGATAATGAGACTGAACCTAGATCAGAGTGCCTGAGTTAGAGTCCTGGCTATCACAAGTGCTTTATTTCTGGTCTTTGTCAAAGTATTTAAGTTTCTGTGCTTCATTTCTGTTATTTATATTTTATTCTCCTCACTTCTTTATTATATCCATACCTTCCAAATTAGGAAATTTCAATAATTCCAGTCACAAAGACAATTATGAATTTGTGGAGTCCTTGTAATGTTTATTATTGAAGTTTTAAAGTAGAGATTATTACATCATTCACCATTATCATCTCTCTCCAAGCTATAGAAGAGTAGTCCTGAAAAACCCACATAGTACACCATTGTGGGCATTTACTTCCGCATACCTTCTTAAATTGCTGCCCATGGGCACACTGTGGAACATTTCATGACAATCTCAAATTCCTTATTGTCTCAAATTTACATTTTTCCTGAGTTTGCACATTTCAATTGCATCCCCTTTGTCACTAATGTAGCAAATCCGTCTGCATTTGCTACAGTTTGGAATGGTTTCTTAGACAAGCGACATTAAAATCCAAGGTGTGACAGGAGATGTAAGACAAGTTTCCTTCTTTAGCTGTTCAGGCATGTTGAGCATTAGTCTACAAAATTATTTCCCCATCCCCAAGTTTTTCAGTTACTGGCTTTAAAGGGTCTGATATTTATGTGTAACCATTCATAAAAGTAGTGATTTGACTGCTAGAAATCCAAGCTGGTAGTGAGGAAAGACCTACAATGATCTATTCTGGAGAAATGACTATGTAAATGTTTACTTAATACCTTATATATACCAGGAATGGCATCAAATATTTTCTATCTCTTGTAACATATAATTTAGTCTAAGGTGATGCTTTAATGTAATTCTTATCACAATTTTTTTCACGTGGAAATTGTCACTATTTTATAAATAGAAAATTCTAAGAATCTACAGAGGTTAATTTAGACATGACCTTCCCCATATCTTGCATCTGATCAATTTTGTTTTAACTTTTTATGTTTGTTTTTTCATTTTTATTTATTTTTTATTGGATATTTTATTTACATTTCAGATGCCATCCACTTTCCCCATTTCCCCTTCATAGAAAACCCCTATCCCATGCCCCCTTTTCTTTTTTGCTTATATACAATTTTTTTAAAATGTTAATCAAAGGCTTTATAAGTTTGGTAATGCTCAGTCAGAACTGTAACCCAATACCCAACCTAGATATATCAACTATCTTTGACTGGTGAAGACACGTGAACATCTGCCTCCATGTTACCCCCCCTTTTGTTCTCTCTCTTTCTCTCTCTTATCACCTAACTTCTCCTCTCCTTCTCCTCCTCTCCTTACTCCTTCTCTTCCTCTCCGTACTCCTCCCACCTTAGCTCCTCCTACATATCACCCTTCCTACATATCACCCTTCCTGTTAAAATAAAACTTTTCTCTCAAAATACAATTAGAGCATAACTATGCCAATTTGTGTCAGTAAGGTACAAGATAGACCTAATACCCAGTCCATCACTTTGTTGACTAACCAGAACCTTTGTCATGTCTCCTAACTAAAAGACTTAGTTCTGAACCTGGCTTTTTTTTTTCTTGGCTTTAGAATGAATATCAGCTAAAAATCATCCTCTCAAATCTTTTCTCTCAAAGTAAATAGCCGGGATTGGCTATGTCTTTTAATTAGGGGATTGAGTCGATTGATGTTAAGAGATATTAAGGAACAATGATTGTTGCTTCCTGTTATTTCTGTTATTAGAGATGAAATTATCTTTGTGTGGCTATGTTCTTTTGGATTTGGTAGAAGAGGATTACTTTCTTGCTCTTTCTAGGGTGTAATTTCCCTCCTTGTATTGGAGCTTTCCCACTATTATCCTTTGTAATTCTGGGTTTGTGGAAAGATATTGTATAAATTTGGTTTTGTCGTGGAATACCTTGGTTTCTCCATTTATGGTAATTGAGAGTTTTGTTGGGTACAGTAGCCTACACCAGCAAATGGGCTAGCATTTGTGTTCTCTTAGGGTCTGTATGACATTTGTCTAGCATCTTCTAGCTTTTATAGTGTCTGGTGAGAAGTCTGGTGTAATTCTGATAGGTCTGCCTTTATATGTAACTTGGTCTTTTCCCTTACTGCATTTAGTATTCTTTCTTTGTTTTGTGCACTTGGCGTTTTGATTATTATGTGACAAGAGGTATTTCTTTCCTGGTCTAGTCTTTTTGGCATTCTATAGGCTTCTTGTATGTTTATGGGCATCTCGTTCTTTAGGGTAGGGAAGTTTTCTTCTATAATTTTGTTGAAGATATTTATTGGCCCTTTAAGTTGGGAATCTTCACTTTCATCTATACCTATTATCCTTAGGTTTGATCTTCTCATTGTGTCCTGGATTTCCTGGATGTTTTGTGTTAAGAACTTTTTGCATTTTGCATTTTCTTTGACAGTTGTGTTGATATTTTTCATGGTATCTTCTGCACCTGAGACTCTCCCTTCTATCTCTTGTATTCTGTTGGTGATGCTTGCGTCTATGACTCTTGATTTCTTTCCTAGATTTTCTATCTCCAGGGTAGTCTCCCTTTGTGATTTCTTTATTGTTTCTACTTCCATTTTTATGTCCTGGATGGTTTTCTTCAATTCCTTCACCTATTTAGTTGTGTTTTCTTGTAATTCTTTAAGGGATTTTTGTGTTTCCTCTTTAAGGGCTTCTACCTGTTTACCTGTGTTCTCCTCAAATTTTTTTCGAGTGTTATTTATGTCTTTCTTAATGTCCTCTAACACCATCATTAGAAGTGATTTTAAATCTGAATCTTGCTTTCCTAGTAATATGGGGAATTCAGGACTTTCTTGTTTGAGAGAATAGGTTCTAATGATGCCAAGTACCCTGGGTTGCTGATGCTTATGTTCTTGCACTTGTCTTTCATCATCTGGATCTCCTTAGTGCCACCTGCCCTGATTCTGACTGGAACCTATTATCTTATCTTATATTATATTATAAATATAATATATCTTATATTATATTTCCTATTATCTTGGTTGTGCAACTTTAATGGCTTCAGATAATGCATACTGCTTCTGGCACATGAGTTACTTTTTACAAGGTCATTTCTTTTATGGATGCTTCTATTATTTTTGGTACTATGTGGAGCTGAACAAAGATGCATCTTATAGAGTCATGGATGTTATGTTTTCAGAAATATAATAATCCAGTTGCGTGTTATCTAAGTGCTTTATGCTTACAAACTTCCCTAAATTTCACATCTCAATGAAATAAACATTAGTATTCTCATTGCATAAATAAAAATTTTTCTGAAATGCATTTATTTCTTTCTCCATTAAGATTATCACTAACTGAAAAAAATACAAAACAAAACACAACAAAAGTCCAACTGACGCACTCTGGTTGTAGCACTACCTAAGATCTACTTCATAGAACATGAGGATTGGATTAGGAAGGAGTTTACACATTTGGCTGTCATACTGCTTTACTGTAGAATAAACATAGTGATTCAAGAATGTCAAGAGAATTGTTCTGTTCTGGCCTTCAAATGACCAAATAGGAAACATATGGAAGAGACTAGAAGTAGGAAGAATAGAAGAAGACAGGGAGAAAATGGGCCCAGAAGGAAAGAGAAACATACACTAAAAAATGATAGACCGTAAACTGGAAGAATGATGTCCTTTTATTAAAAACTATGCTTTTCTCCTGCTTTTAGAACTTCTTCAGTCCATTTTCATCTTCTTCCTTTCTTATAGACATGACATGTCACAGCTCTTCTTCCTATTAATTGTGGCCATGAGACTAGACAAATGGGCTGGTATGGTTGTGCTGGGGCCACTCCCACATTGACTTCTCTACATCCTTTTCCCCTCTATGTGACTAATGCCATTTCTAACATGGCACAGAATCTACATGTTTCATATGATGCCACCATTACCAGCTCAGCCTCCAAAGTTCTTATACAGCAAAGTTCCCTAGGCCAACACAAACATTATTGTCAGTCTCCTTGGGATAGTGTATACAATGGAACTTTTATGGTGAACATTCATAAATTTGAGTGTATTTATTATGCTACTTTATGCTTAAGTAGTTTATTTCTAATCATGCTGAAATTAAGAATATGTATACCAGAGCTATTCTAAAATATTTATTGTGGAATATTTCTCTTTGATATAACACTCATATTCTTTGAAGCATCTTTGGCCGTGCAGGGTATTTTGAGAAGTCCTTTTGGGCATACCTTGTCATGAAGAAATTATGAGAGGGGAGAGACAAGGAAAAAGCGAGAGAGAGAGAGAGAGAGAGAGAGAGAGAGAGAGAGAGAGAGAATGAATAAGAGAAAAAAAAGCAGTCCAAAGCAGTCCTTGTCTCAGGATTTTTATGTCTTTCCTATTGGGAATACATGATGTTCAGTCATGTTTAACAGAACACTGAATCTATAAACTTCTAGTATTTTAAATTTATGAAGGTAAACTTTGCTTATGAGGTTACCCTGTTGAGTACCTCACATATGTCAAAAATTGCATGTCTAACGCAACAGCAGGAAATGGGTAGGTATATTTTTGACTCCCTAAGAGTACAAAGTAAAGAGGGCCCCAGAAGATTGGCATGAAAACCCAAGAAACAAGTTTGGTTCTTTTTTTAACAGAGACGTTGACCAAAAAGGGGCTAGTCAATGCTTTGTTTCGTTTAAGTCTACCCCCATGTTTTGTTTCTTATAGTCTACGAAATATGAGCCCTTTATGGTCATATTGACCAAAAGGTCATTTTGACAGATTTTTTCAGTACTAAAAATATCTGGGACTTAACTGATAAATTATGAGTGTCTTTGAAGAGACAGAAAGTTAGCCTTGGAAAATTCTCTACCTGATGTAAAAAAAGAGCATTTTTACTGAGTGGGTTTGTCAGTGGTTCTTCTGGGTATTGTCTTTTTGAATAAATGTAGATGACAAAAGATTATAGAAGTGGTTTTAAATGTATTCATATTAATCAATGTATAGTTACATCTTTGAAAAGAAAATTATTGGCTCAGGAACCCCCTAGACCAAATTCTCAATACAAAGGAGATTTATTAATCCAGAGGAACAGAGAGCAGGGAATAAGAAAAAGACAGGAGTTAGAGGTAAAAGGAGAAGAAGAAGGGAACAAGAGAGAGGGAGCAGGGACATATGTCTAGGAGGACAATGAACTGCCTCTTGATAGAAAGCAGACAGACTTGGCACAAAATAAAATATCAGTTTATAAATGTACAAAGGAAAATGCCATGTTAGGATGAGCCATTTAATTGTTATGTTATTTAGGTGAGCCAAAAGAGACTTTTGTCATTAATTTATTTATTCACTTTACAACCTGGTCACAGCTCCCCTGCTTCCTCTCCTCCCAGTTCCACCCTCACAAATCCCTTCCCCTATTACTCCTCCCCTTTCCCCTAGAAAAGCGGAAGCTCTACTTGGATACTACCCTGCCCTGGGACTTCAAGCTCCTTCTACTGAGGCCCAATCAGGCAGTTCATCTAGGGGAATGGGATACAATGGCAGGCAACAGAATTAGAGATTCCTACAGCAGGCTTTTGTTTGCTAAACCTTAATTCTTTGAAAGATGAACCATGGTAATCAGCCTCAGGAGGAAGAAGTGGCCAAATAAGTTAATAGGCCTTGGTAGCTATTCATTTAGGAATGTAATCTTATAGTATTTAGTAAGGCAGAGTATTTTAGTTATGGTTTTACTGCTGTGAGCAGACACTATGACCAAGGCAAGTCTTATAAAGGACAATATTTAATTCAGGCTGGCTTACAGGTTCAGAGGTTCAGATCATTATCATCAAGGTGGGAGCATGGCAGCATCCAGGCAGGCATGGTGCAGGCAGAGCAGAGAGTTCTACATCTTCATCCGAAGGCTGCGAGTGGAAGACTAGCTTAGGAGGGTCTTAAAGCCCATACTCACAGTGACACACCTACTTCAATAAGGCCACAACTTCTAATAATGCCACTCCCTGGGCCAAACATATACAAACCATGACACAGAGGGAGTGAGCGGCAAGGGGCTAGGTCTGCCAGAGCCATGCTTGCTATATAAAAGCTGGCCAGAGTCCCGTCGACCATTCTATTTTCATGTGACTGTTTTTCCCACACACTAAAAAGTATGAGAAAGAAATGTATATATTGCATTGGAGAACATTTATTGGAATCTATTATGCATATACAATCATTTTTCTTTTGTGGAAATTTGATGTAGGTAAAGTGATGATACAGCATGATGTCTGTCCCAGAGCAAGAAAGTGATCTGGAAGGTCCAATTTCTAAACCATTTTTTGCTGTCACTTTCTTGTGCCCAGTGTATTGAATGGTGACCTTGGTCAGGCTGTATGACAATCACCAAATACCGAAAGCTATAGACCAGGTCCCTGCTTCCTGGAGATCATAGTTCAGAAAGAAAAACACTTTTCCTCCTTTGTTAGAGTTTCACTATGTAGCCCAAGATGGTCTTGAATTTGAGATTCTTTCACTTCGACCTTCCTAATATAGGACTAAAGTGTGTACCACCATTTCCTGTGCGAAGCCACATTTAATGACATAACTACATGAGCAAATACTTGCTTATAAAGCAGAATGAGTTCTGCAAAAACTAATCAAATGTACTGGTGAGAAGAAAATATGAGAATCAGCATCAGGAACAGAATTAACAGTCAGCTAGGTATGGAAGATAAAACACGACCAGTTGAAACAGGAAGAAAGAAGTCAGTTTCTCCATTCATTGAATCTGTGCTCTCTTTGAGCCCACTGTAGAATGTGGGAGCAGAAAAGGCTTCTGTAGTTTTTAAAGAACGTTTTACTTTCAGGCAAAGAAATTTAGTCAACCTTTCTAGAGGATGAGAGGTCAGTGCTCTTGAAAGGGCAGTTCTAGATGGTCCTCTGTGTCCTACCAGTTGAGGCATCATATCAATAAAGAGTAGACCCATTGTCACTTTGGTATTTCCAATCCAGAAGCCAGATCCCTGGCACTATGAAAGTGACCTACTTGGATAATTACAACCCATATTGCCGACCACAGAATCTGGACATAATGAATACTCTCATTGAAAGAGTTTACTGGTGATATATTACAGGAAAATTATTTGTTGATAGGCCAAGGGATATATAGGAGCTAAACCTGACAATGAGGAAGTCATTAGAATAAAGGAATGTAAGGAAGTTGATGAAGTGTAATGGTTAAAAGGGAACTCTAATTTGAATCTGAAAAAGTTACAGTCACTGAGGCAAATTAGGCTGCAAAGTGATTTGATGTAACTTGGCTGTGTACGTAGATGCTTTTGACCTAAACACACTCACTGTTTTGCACGCAATAAGATGCAATGCAGGAGTCCACACATACATAAACTCAGCAAATTCTGTTTTAGTTTTTTTTTTTTTTATTGAATCATCAAGATTATCCCAGTCAAAGAAAGTAAAACAGCCCAGGTTTAGTAGGTTGGGAAGTCCAAAAGCAGAGGGTGCAGAGAACCAAGAAGCACAGTACACTTAAATTTGAAACTTTTGATGAAGTCTATTTATAGTTGAAAAACTCATTCTTTCTACCAAAATTTTCCATTGAAAATCTGTCTTTGACACATTTAATTGTAACTCAGCTGACAGCTTCTGCTGTCTTGGCTCTTCAAGTAGAGTTCCTTGAATAGGCTAACTGGCAAGTGAGGAGGCAGACACAGGCAATGGCAGATGAATCTTTGAACTGCCTTTCATCTGGAGTCCTGTAAATGCCTAGGAAAAACATCCATGTTACTGAATCATTTATATCCACTGGCTTGGAAACTGGTGAGGACACTAATCTTTAGCAAAGTGTTTTTTAAGGCTCAAAAGTAGTTGTTCATGAGTTTCTAAAGACCCCTGAAAGTCTGATAGTCATTCTATTTTGAAACTTGAATTTCAAGCTGTGTCAAAGAAACATCCCTAGGTTTGGAAGTCAGACATACTTGGGTTTAAATCATGTTCTGCTCCTTACAACTCATATGGTGCTCACGAATCACTTTTTGGATAAGTGTCTAAAACTGTAAATAGTAGAGAGACAATAAAGACACTTAGCACATGAGTGTAGGTTAAATAAAATGTGTTCAGGAATAAGTTACAGATAATGCATTGAAAAAATCTTTGGAGAATATATGGTGATACCGTCTTGATCTCTCTGTTCCATATATTCAGAGATGATTGAAATGTCCATGACAATTTGTTGTGGATTTGACTGACTTTAAATGGGAAAAGCATTTTCTTTTTATTGCATAAGCTTTATCTTTCTCTTTGTTCCAGTTCAGTGGTTTTTAATATTGCCTTCACACTGTAGACCCTGGGAAACCTATAACAAAAATACCAATTCCTAGAGATTCCAATGGATTTCGCCTAAATTGTAGTTCTGCTGATGAGATAAATTTCATGAAATATTTCATGAATCAATTGAACTAAGAAAAACTTTAGGAGACAAAGTAGTTAATCATAGAACACACTGTTGGAGTACATCAGAAGTCATTGTTGCTTCCGCTACAAGATAGGCACAGAAAGGTTACAACAGAGAACCTTTTTAGTCAATTTCCTAATTGGATATGGCCCTACTACCTTAGGAGTAAAATGACCCTAAGATTAACTAACTTGATACTTTTAGATATATCTGGCAGGAAGTAAGTCTTGAACCAAACTAGGCTCCAGAGTGAAGCACAACGTTGTACTTTTTTTCTTCTTTGGTTGATTGGGGCAGTGAAAAAAATTCAAGTGTTTTCTTCAAATCACACGGGTTTGAGACCATTTACTTTGACTTCTGTTATTTTATTCTGTTACATCTTTGTGTCATTCAAAACCTAAATCTTCAATTAGGGTACACTGCCACCAGGTGGCAATAAGGGTCCCACGTGTGCTTAACACCAATGGATAATAATTTGAGTAGTCACATACTCATTCATTCATGGATATCTGTGAGTGACAACATGCATGGCTTTTAAACTTTGAATTCTAAAATGTAAATTTTAATTTTACAATTGAACTTTCATATTTTAATAATTATAAAACTTGTATGTTTAGTTGTACACGGATGTCACACATGTGTGTGGAATTCTTCACTTCACCAGAAATAAGAGTTAAAAGAAATTAAGGTGAAGATAAAATTAATATCTTATGATCTCCAAACAATTACTGGACACAGTCTAATCAAAACTACTCATATTCTACTGTAGTCATTTTAACTACTAATACCATTAGGTGCTATTATGGAAACTTAGACCAACATGTTATAAAATATTTATTCATAAAGATACAAAGATGTTCTAGCATTGACTATTTGCTATTAAAGACTTGTTAATATGCATCCCACTAATGGTTTGATTTTGGTCAATGGTACTCTTATTAAGAATGAGTCATTTTTCACTCTTCCATAAAGAAGAATGCAGATGACCACAGCATAGTTTTGTGTTTCTCCTTTCTATACTGATTCCTCCTGATCAACTGCTACAGGTTAGCAGACAGAAATGTGTTCCAGGGCTAAATGTGAAATGATTAGCTAGATGTGACGTGATTTTTATGTAAAATCATCTTCTACCAAAATGAGTTTGAACTCAATGTTACCTAAATCTTTGACACAACGACTGTACTACAAAAAAAGTAAAACCCTTAGGAATTTTTCTCAAAACATATTCCTTACACAAAGAATTGTTAATGCATTTTTGTCTATTCTGTATATAGACACTATGTTGAGGAAAGGAATCTTAGTAAATTTCTGCCATCTTCAGCTAATATTACTGATGACAGGAGACATTATATAGACATACATCAGACTGTTAAGTGTATTTTTGGAAGCAGGGAACAAAGCTCTATCTCTGAAGTACATGAGATATAGTCTCAGTCTCTATGGAGATTCATTAGAATTATGACCAACATTTCTGTTAGTGGTTGCCTATGAATACACATCACTTCCCTCAGCCACTAATTAGCTTTAACTGTCATTTTTACAGAGTGTTGCGTTTCCTGAGAAAGGGGTCTCACTTGAGAGATTAGTCAAAAAGATAGACCTGTGCGTATTTCTTTGAGGGATGTCATGCTTGTTAGTTAGTGTAGGAGGACCCAGCCCACTATGAACAGCAGTATTCCCTAGGCAGGAGGACTTGGGTTGAAAGCTAGCTAAGAAAGAATCTGTTGAGTGAGTTAGCAAGCATCGTTCCTTCCTGGATTCTGCTTCATGTTTCTGCTTGAGTTCTGGCCCTGAATTCCTTCAATGATGAACCATAATGTGTAAGATTAAATGCATCCTTTTCTTCCCCAAGATGATTCTAATCAGAATGTTTTATCTCATCAACAGAAAGGAAACTACATGGAAAAGATTCACTAGAGGCACATGAAGGTATTGCACTTTTGGAGCAAAGATGAGAAACTTTCCAGAAAACTTCAGCAGTCTGCAGAAACAGAAATAGAAACCCATTTCTCAGGTGATGATACTCTTATTGATAATGATAATGTTATTGAAATAACATTGTCATTTAAACTTTAAGCTAGAATGAACACAGTCATCAGATAATACATATTTGTGTTTTTAATTTCATGATTTTGACGAAGATTCTAAACAGTCTGGAACAAACTAAAAAAAAAAATCAAGATTAAATCCATTAAAACTTTAAACATTAAATCCATTAAATGTTATGTACATTCCTGTCTACACAGCTTTCATTTTGCATGTGTAAGTTACTCAGTGAAACTCCTACATCGATAAGCAGAGTGGTGCATGCAGAGCAGAGATGCCTCAACTATTAGATTTGCTTTCTGAGTCCACTCTGAGATGATAAGGAACTCTTCAGGAACAGATTGGTTGGAGGTAGAAGGAAAAGAATTTAGAATGGAATTTTCTGGTAATAAGACATTACCTTGGGTTTTGGAGTCTTATATCCTCCCAACATGTCTATAAAAACCCAGAGGACTGTGATTGTTTATCTTCTTTAGGATTTTGTGTTTGTATTTTCAATGACCACTACAGATTTTAATCTCCACAGAAAATTTTCTTGCCCTTAATATATGCTGAATGGACTGCAGAACTGAGTTCGTTACTATGCGATATCATTTGAACATAAGAACCACTATTTCTAGGCCCCACTGATCATTGTGATAAATAGATCAACACATATCAACAGCATCTGGGAGCATGTTAGAAATTCCAAATCCTAGGCCTGTCTCTGGACTACTGTATCAGGATGTGATTTAAGAATATCCCCCAAATCATTCTGACATACATAGAAAAGTCTGAGAAGCCTGAGTACAGAGAAATTGTTCATGGAAGACAACAGGCAGATTCATCACTTGGACTAGATGGAGATGCAGGTTCCCACTTCTCTCCTGCCTGGACCTATAACAGAAAGAACTTGCCAACCTAATTTGTTTGACATTAGGACAGGGACTGAATTGCCAGAATGAGGACAAGAGTGATTCTCATGAATTGAAGTTTTCCAGCAATGATAAGTCATCTTGTCTTTACATGAATCTGAGAATTCATGATTCTTTGAATCTTCTCCATAGTGACCCTTACCTTGGTCCTGCCCAGCTGAGTATTCAGGTGATCATTAAAGGACCATAACCCATATCTTTTCTCTCTAGTCTCCATTAATTTTTGGTAAACATCCATATCCATACAGAAGTAAGTTTTCTGTATTTGTGTAAATATCTCCTCTACTCTTTCCATTTACCTTCTGTGGTTTGATGGTAAAATTTGGGAACAGGATGGATGAGGCCTTCCAGTCTATTAGGTAGGCTCTGTGACTTCACATACTTTACTGATTTAATAGCAGCAACACAGTTAAAGAAAATGTAGACACTTTTTAAAATTATTGCTCCAAGTTCCGATGGAGCCAAATAAATTTCAAATAGGAGTCAGTCCTGCAATCTGCGTTTCTTACTAGAGTCCTACGTTGAAAGATATTTTGGTGTCTTTGGGTATTTATAGAATGGTGACTTATTTTCCACACAGATTATGCTCTCTGGAGCATGGCCCCCTGCGTAAGAGAACTCTAAAGGAGAACGTTGAGTAGTTAGGTCACCACAATACCACAGACACTTCCCCAGGTGTGTGAACCAAAGAGGCTCCTGCACATAAGAGTTTCTGTTTTCCTCCTTTACCGAATCAGAATAATATTTTGCTTTCCATAGGATTAATGAGAAGGCTGAATTAACAAATGTGTAGGCAATGTACTTTCTGAAATGCTAATACAGATGTTTCTGTTGTTAAACTCTTAGTTGAATTTTAAGAATAATACAGAAAATAATAATACATTTTGAACAAAAAAAGGATCAGAAGTCTTAAGTGACTTCTCAAAAATGCCACAATCTATCAGTGCTGGATCTTGGGGTGGAACCACAGGGCTTTTTTTCCTCTTCTTATCTGCTTTTATTGCATACATAGTAGACACACCATTTTTAAAATGTTCTCTGACATTTGTATGATATTTCTTCCATCATCCATTTATTTTTTAGCTTAATATTAATCCATCTCAGATTCAGTCTCTGGGAACCTAATGTCTTAACTCATGCCATTATGGATCAGCCTCTTGAAGCATTGGAGGTGAGGCAGCATCCAGAGTGAAGCAGTTGTTCCAGTTTGTGTTTCAGGTAGATCCGCAAAATGTGACATTGCAGTTGAACCCAAGTCATAATAAAATATCTTGAGGAACACAAACACTCTGTAATAGACTCATGCAGCTCTTCCATG
Source organism: Arvicanthis niloticus (assembly GCF_011762505.2). NCBI lineage: Eukaryota > Metazoa > Chordata > Mammalia > Rodentia > Muridae > Arvicanthis > Arvicanthis niloticus. Next base: position 37,856,871 of record NC_047670.1, on the reverse strand, counting down.
CACCAACAGAAACCTTGACTACTTCCCTTGACTATTTCAGTCAAATTTGGTAAAACCAAGCCCAACTTGGAAATGTCCATGTACACAATGGACATGACTTTTTCCAGACAAGACTGCTCTTCACGAGTTACATGAAGCTACTTGACTGCACTAAAGGCTGTCTAAAGCTGATTCTCCATAGAGGCAGAATAAAAATCAGAAGCTCAAACATTCTGGAATGAGTTATACCTGACCTATCTTAAAGGTCTATCTGTAGCTCTCTTAAAAACTCAGGAAAGGTCTCTCTCTCCTTTCAGATCTTCCTTCACCAAATCTATTCTTAGACTACTCAAAACTGGAATGTTAATGTGTTTTTCCAAGATGACCACCCTAGGTAGCAAATATGCCCCACATCTGCCGATTTTTTTCACTGTGCCTTTTAAAACCTCTATCCAGTGGTCAATGTGCTATGTGGTCCTGCATCCATTCTTTCTTCTAGTACTTCTATAGTTTAAAATGTTTCTGAGCATCTTATACTATCTTTTATAAATTTGATTCCAGTATTTAGAAGAAATACAATGTTGAACCTCACTTGTCTATAAATCTATAGCTTTCTAAGAGGTGATAGACATTTATTCACAAGTATCAAGTATCAAATATTTCTTAAATAACCTTTGTGTCAAATGAAAGCATATATGGGAAAATTAAAGAAAAAGAATTGGAAAAAGAATAGTGAGTAGCTAAACCATTTGGTAGCATGATCAGGGATGCTTGGCATTTGAGCCAAGGACCAAATGAAACTATAAAGGAATATGTGGGCATCTAGAAAGAATCATATTGATGAAGATCTGAAGATAAGAGTGAGTTTGACTGTTTAAGGAGCCAAAAAGAGGTCAATTTACTATAGTGAAAAGAAAAGGTGAGTTCAGATAGATTCACTCTACTTAGCTTATGGGGACCAGATTTCAGGAAACAAAGGCTATGAGGGAGAAGCAATATGATGGTTTTTCAAGTAAGAAGATGCATTTGGCTAGGCTGCTGGCAGTAATACTGATTAAGCTATTCGGATCAAAAAGTCAAAAATGCTCAGAAAATCAAGTCAAACTTGGTTACAGTTATTAGGTGACTTCATGAGTTTCAGTATGAAGCATGAGTAGAACTTTTGTAGAACATGAAGAGAATGAGTAGAACTCTCATTTACCGACATATGTCACTATATAGTCAAATAGTGTCATTCATTTGACACACACAAACACACAGGTCCTGCCAACTTTCAATCCTCTGCCGATCTCCCCTATTTATAATTTTATGCTTTATGATTCGCCACACTCTCATCATCACAGAGACATTGAAGATTCTTCTTTTTAAATATTTTGATTTTCAATAAAAGTAATAGAACTAGAATATTATGGAATGAAAGAAGTCAAGCAGATTCACAGTTTTGAAAGCTCCTCTTTGGCCACAGGATGGAGCATGGATTGGGAAAGGACTAGAATTAATGGAGAAAAACAACCTTAGAAATGTCTGCCGATATCAAGAGTAAGAAGGTTGTGGCGCAGATCACAGTGACATGAAAATGGAACAAGCCTGATGTTGCAGGAGCATTTTGGAAACAATGAATTCTCAGGATCAAAGAAATAATCTACATGGTTACAGTTATTAGGCCCCCAAAGAACTCCATCATGGCCTACAGGGGAACGAGAAATGACAAATTGCTTGTATAGAAGCTTGTACAGGAGGAAGTTAAATGTGGTCTTTAGGGTGGAGCCCTCAGAAGATGATGAACTATTTCCAGGAAGGGATGATACATCTCTTTGATGTCTTGGTGGTGGTTTTTAACTTTTTCTTTATGAAGTTCACAATTTTCTATCTAAGCATTCCTTCCCATAGCCTTCCTTCTAGAAAAACCAATTAATAATCTTTACTTCAACCCTATTTATGGGTTCTTTAGACTTCTAAAGTGTGAAAAGAGGGTCAGTTTTCCTAATGTTCAAGACCACTGCCTTAAGGTAGACTGACTTGAACTGTGGATCTGTATTTAGTAATTATGTTGCTATCACATTTCTTGGAACCCCAGTTTTCATGGACTTTGATTAGAATTTTGACAGCAACATTGGAAAACTTTTAGTTTCTGTTGATATGTATGAAGCTTAGAGGTTAACACTTCAACCCACCTACACAAGTTATGAACAAAATAATACTGTTACATAGTTCAAATACACAAGATAAGGCCATAATGGGGTTATGGCCTCTTTCACTGGAGACAACTGGTGGAAAGGTCCAAATGGCAGAAAGAGAGACCTTTGAGCTTCAACATCCATGGAAACCAGGGCCAGCATAAGAGATACTGAATTTAGAATTGAAGTCACAGAAACTGGGCTGTAGAAGTGTCTGAGGGAAATGTCTTAGAAGATGAGGCAAAAGTGAGACATATATTTTGTGAATTCTCTTTCCTGTAGCTGTAACAAAGTTTGATAGGGAAGGTCAGAGAGAGTTTTTCCTATGTATCTGTTGAGGGAGGGAAAAAGAATCCTTTTTAATTACAGAGCTCTTGTTCTGAAAAGGTCTGCACCTAGGACGAAATGTTTAACCAGCCCTCAGCCTGATAGACTCACTTGGGGGAAACAAACAAAGAAACAAACAAACAACTGACCTCAGACCCCTCTAGTCTTCGTGAATTACCAAATACTAGCCATGAGAAGACAAAGGTGTTCCTGTTAAGTTCTCCTAAATGTTCAGGCTAGCACAGGAAAACAGAGCAAAATGTATACAGACTTGGAAGAAAGAAATCAAAGCGTTTTTGCAAATGATACTTGTCTATGAAGAATATGTAGTAGCATAAGCAATGAACAAAAGAACCCTCAACTAATAAATGATTATAATAAGTATTTATGATTCATAGTTACTATGCAAGCGTCAAGTACTTTCTTATATATCAGTAATGAAAAAATAGACATTAAAATTAAAGCCAACACCATTTACATTAGTATTCAGAAAAATAAATGCATATGCATAGAAGTTTATAAAATATGTATAAGTTCTATATGAGGATAACCACAAAACTACAACAAAAGAAATCAAGAGTTCTTCTCTTTTTAATGAATGGAAGCTGGCCTTATTGGTGCCAGCCCATATCACAGCTACTCAGGAGGCTAAGACAAGAAGAGAACAGTCATGTTTGCATAACTGCACTGAAGATTGAGCTCAAACAAGTTAGTGAAGAACTTAGTGAGACCCTGCCACAAAAACCCAAACAAACAAACAAAAACAAATCAAAAAGCCAGAACAAACATAAGGAAGCCTGGGGATATAACTCAGTTGTGCTGTGTCTTTTAAAAGGCTCTAAGTCAATCGCCAGTACTAGAAAAAGAAAGGACAGAAAGGTAAGAAGGGAGAGAGGGTGGGAGGGAGGGAAGGAGAGAGGGAGGGAAGGAGGGAGGGATGAAGGAAGAGAGAGAGAAGATATATCTTGTTCATGGATAGAACAGCACTGCTGTCAAAATATCTTTTCAATCTCACATATAGATTCAGCCCAATTACAATAAAATATCAGTCACCACTCATTTTGCGGATATAAACAAACAACTTTTTTTTATAAATACAAATATAGAGTGGCAAAGATACATCAGATTAAACTCAATATTGAAGATAATAAAGTTGGAAGCTAGACATATTGTACTTCAATACTTACTAAAAACAATAACAAATCAAATAGAGTATGTATTACTAAAAGACATATAAGTCAATGGCCAAGGATAGACATCCACAAATCAACAGACAACAGATAGTTGATGAGGCAAAAACAATTCAATAGAGCAAAGATCATGTTCTAAAAAAAAAATTGAAAAGGCTAGAATGATTGGACAGTCTCATGCAAACAAATATAAAATAACCCAGACCTATACTATAAGTCTTCCACCAAGATTTAAGTCTTAAGTTGATCTTAGCACATAATTAAAATATAAAGCAATAAAGCTCCTAGAGGATCGCACAGGGAAACCTAGATGATCTTAGACACGATCAGTTTTTTGAAAGACAATACCAAAGACACAGTTGTGAAAAAGCAGCTAATAAGTGGGAATGCTTTAACTCTAAGAACTTCTATAGAAAAGGCAATGGCCTCAGAATGAGACATACAATCCAGAGACTGGAAGAAAATGTTGACAAAAGACATACCTGCATAGAGGCAATTACTCAAAAAGCCAAAAGACTCAACAGTGAGAAAATTCGAAACTGGATTTTAAATCCACTGAGGTCCATAACAGAACCTCATCAAAGAAAATACATATGGCAGCATATGAGAAGATGTTTATACCACATACCACAAGAAAAATACAAATAACAGTATTTCGATAGATCATATATCTATTATATTGGCCCCAAATCTACAAACCTAATATCAAATGATGGTGGAGATATGGAACAACTGGAAACCTCATTCTCAGCAAGTGAGTGGGGTTTCAAAATGATGCAGCTACTTTAAAAGGCTCTTAGTAATTTGTTATAAATATACTCTCAACATATGCGATTCTTGATGTTTATTCAAAGAAGCTGAAATTCGCAATTGCAAGCACCTGTTCACAGGTGTGCATACTAGTCTAGGTCAAAAATGCCAAAACTTGGAAGTAAACAAGATATTATTTGGTAGGTAAATAGTTACATAACTATCATATGTTAGACATTAGGATTGCATTCAGTGTTGAAAATGGAATAAGGTTCAAATCTATTTGCATAAAAATACATTTCTATTACTAACTGAAAGGGGACAACCTAAAAGGCTATATTCCATGTGACTCCAACTTCAGGGCTTTCGATCAAACTATGAAGACAGTAAAAGATTAATACTTTCCAAGGGTTGGGAACAGGTAGTAAGGTTGGCATGAATAGATTGAGGGCAGAGGATTTTTAGTGTAAATAGTATTTTCAATACCAATATTGTGAATATGTGTCATAGATTTGTTCAAACCCACAAAAGGCACAATACTAGGAGTGAACTATAATGAAAATTATGCAGGATAATGACATGTCAATATAACTTTATCACTTTTAACAAATATATTGCTTTGGTAAGGGATGTTGATGATGGACAATTCTAGGCATGTGCAAGGGCCTAGTGAGAAGCACCATGTATGGTAGTTTCATGACTAGGAACTCAAACTAAACTTTATATTTTGACCATTAATCTCCAGCTCCTACTATGTGATTTTGGATAATCAGGTTGGCCTTGCTTCTTCCATTTTTATGTATATAAAATGGATATCAGGATACCACAACATTCAACATATGTGACGATTAAATTAAATGATCCTTTTAAAATGCTTAGCAGAGAAAATTAATGGTAACAATTGCTAAAACAGCATGTACTTTGCAGACCATAATCCTAAGGCAAGTGACTACCTATGTGAAATTTAAAGAAAAATAACTCAAGAACGGGACCAGGCTTTTATATCCCTAGATGCCCAATTGTCTAAACTGGAAATAAGCTGACAATTTCCTGAGTCCACTAATTACTTTTTCCCCAATTTAACATACTAGCTCTCTACATCTCAAAACACTTAATAAAAATTCTATTGATTCTATTGAATTTTATATTCAATTTCACAGTTTTTACCAATCTGTGTGTCTTGAAGTAAACTCCATTTCATTGACTCTGTTTGCATCCTATAGTATACTATACTATAGTATAGTACAGTAATAACACCATGTGTTAATCCATCCTTATCCATCCCATCCTACTCCATTTTATCCCATTCATTCCAGCCCATCCTGTCTAATCACATTCCATCTATCCTGTTCTATCCTGTGTAATTCATGTTTTTCAGACCATATTGACTTAGAAATAAGAAAGTATAAATAATAGACTACATGCCCATATTTAATTCTTCTTGAGTACCTGGGGAGTTCTCAGGGATCTGCAGCCTAAGCTAGAAATGAGATCTTTTTGATTGTCTACACTATCTTCTATTCCTGTTCCAATTTGTTATGGTCACACCCCTATCTTGAGTCAATTATAATAGCAGCAGCTGGTTGGTGGGTGTTCAGACACATGACTTATATTTTCTTATTTAAGCAATGAGCTTCCTCTCTGAATAATGTCTTCCTGCAACTTTGCCAGACATTTCCTGCAAATGGAAAAGGTGATCACTTTTTCCTCCTATTTACTTCCTTTTTGGACACCATCTGGATTCTGGTTATGTCTCATATTTAAAAGTTTATGAAAAAGGTGTGTGTGTGTGTGTATACGAGAGAGAGAGAGAGAGAGAGAGAGAGAGAGAGAGAGAGAGAGACAGAGAGAGACAGAGAGAGAGACAGAGAGAGAGACAGAGAGACAGAGACAGAGAGAGACAGAGACAGAGATAGAAAGAGGGACAGAGAGACAGAGAGATAGAGACAGAGACAGAGAGAGGGAGAGAGGGAAGAGATAGATCTTGGAAGAATTTTAAGGCAAGTAGTATAGTGATTATGGAGTTAACTTGATGTTAAGACTAACCAGTGGCTGTACCTGTTACCAACCAGGATTTCAGTACCAAAAATATGGGGAGATGGAGACATATTTGTATTGCTCAACAGTGACACCTATTGACCCAGAGATTATAGTCCTCTTCCAAGTGAAGAAAAGAAGGTGTTAGGATTAAAAGCAGCAAGAAGCAATCTGACAAAAAAGCAAATAATGTATGTGAAAACCATCTACTCCCATGTGAATTGGTTTCCCTGCTGCCAGACTTGGGTTAACTTTAGCTAGAGTAAAATCAATGCCAGCAGAATCAATGAATTCAAAGCTCTGCAGAATATGTAATCAACACTCTGAAACTAACAATGGATGTTGATAAGTTTAGGGAAACTGAGGCTCATATGAAAGCAATGACCTTTATGAGGTGTCATCCAGTGACTGAGGCTGGATTTAGATTTTCCAGATCAAAATCCAGTGACTCATCACTTCAAGGTAATGATTCTTATTTATTTATTTTTCTACTTATGAAAATAGGCTCATCATGGAAACCTGCCTCCCTCCCTCTCCCTCCATTCTTTTATTCTTGCCATCGTTCCTTCCTTGCATACACACACACACACACACACACACACACACACACACACACACAAGATTTGTTAACATGCAAGTTAGGCACTGGACTATTAGTAATGACTAAACTGTGGCCTAGACATGAAAAAGTCCATCAATATTCAGTCATTTCTGTGAGTTATTTACCCTGTTCACTGACTCAACTGCTCCATAAAGAGTTTGTTAGGGCATCGTGGGAGATGATACAATAATTTCTGCCTGACAAATTGGTAGAGACAGTGGTAGGTCAGTGAAACTCTCACTAAAGACTAGGTTTTTAAATTAACTCTTGAAAGGTCAGTAGAAATTTTCTAGTAGATGTTTATAAACTCAACAAAGTCAATATTTTTTAAAGTTGATAGTCTTACATATCCTTGTTTCTAGCTGAATTCTGGGTTTAGTAAATGAACTTAAAGCGATTGGTAGGTTGGTAACATATAGAGGAGGATACTTCTAAGGAATGTTGTTTATATTATGAGCAATAGGGAGTCTATTGAGATTTTGTCTTTAAACAATTAAGTATTCAAGAAGAAACTTGGGCTGAGGGTATACATTTTTGGCTAAAGTGATTGTATAATGTGTATGAATCTGTGGGTCCTGTTCTCCAGAACTTCATAAATTGGGCACGGTGGCATGAGCCAATAGTTCAAACACTTGAGTGGTAGAGGGTGGATGATTAGACTTCTACACTAGAGTGCAAATTCAAGGTCTAAGATAAGTGAGATTTCATCTCACAAGTGACCAAGGACAAGAACACATCAGTGGGAAAACATCCTGGCCATGATGTGAGGATGGATTGAAGAAGCATGACTTGGTAGATAAGAAGCCATTCGGGAAGAAGACATTTTTTTTTTATCTGGGGACTATAAACCCCCAAATCCTTGTCAATTGTAGAATTCTTTTGGAGGAAGCATGGGGCAGAAAAAGGGCAGAAGCTTTTAAGGTACCAGAAATGAAACTGCACAGGTAGTTTAGCAGTTAACAGCCCTTGCTGTTTTCATAGAGGACCTAAGTTTCATTCTCAACATCTATGCCCAATGGCTCACAATCACTTGTGATTCTAGTTCCAGGGACCTAGTACCATCTTCTGGCCTCTGTAGCCCTTCACACATGTAGCATGCCTCCAATTCTCACACCAGACACGCATACCATCTTTCTATATAGTATCTGAGTCAGAAATAAGTTCAGAACTGCATGGGCCTGGTTGTACATACTTATAGTCTGAACACTTAGGAGTAAGAGGCAGGAAAATCAGGTGTCCAAGTCCAGCCTCTACTACATAGTAATTCTAAAGCCATTTTGGGACACTTCAGCTCACTTACTTTTGCGCTATCTATCTATCTATCTATCTATCTATCTATCTATCTATCTCAACCCAAATTAACTCAGAATTATGGGAAGAGCTACTCTTTAAAAATGTCCAGAAATGCCAATCAGAACATTCAAAATTACTAAAGATAGGAATTACATTGCCAAACTTACAAGCATCCCCTTTCTATCCAATTTCAATTCAGATGTCCACATCATCTTCAACCGGCCCATGGTTGTAATAGATAGCCAGCACCGAATACCTGTTTTCTCCAGCTTTAGTCTTCCTCTAACCTGATCTCTGTGCTGAGAGCTCTCATTCATTTCTTGTGGAGTGTGTTCCACCTACCCTCCTTCATTTTTTTTCAATTCATGGAAATGAATCAGATCTGTGATGGCGTCATTCAAAAGAGAAAGCTAATTAAAAAGGTCTCCTTTCCTTCCTTTTGGAGACCTTGCAGTAGTTTCCCCTTTTAGGAGACACAAGCCAGGAAGGAAGTTCTTCAGCACATCTGTGAATAGGGGAGCTGGCTCCAGTCTGGAGGAAGCTGAGTGATGGTCATTCCTGGTTAAGATTGTAGGTCCCAGGAGATAACGTTTCCAGCTGCTTTGTCTTTCCCAAGGTCAGGATGAACCAAATAATCACAAGGTAATCCAAGCAGAAGTGCCGAGATAAACACAATCATTAACTGGAGAGTCAGTATGAAGTGCTACCTGGGTGGAAGGATAATCATGACAGTAAGCACAGGTACTTGTGGAATTGTTATTGTCATGAGTCTCTGTAGATATTCTACATGGGTCCACTCCTTTATATATTCATGATCCCCAAAGAGTTCCCACTTCAAAAATAGTGAAGCTAAGATATAAAAGGCCAATCAATTAGCTCAAGGTTATTGAATCAGCTATTATCTGCACTAGAATCAAAACTTGGTCCCTTTGGTTGTGACAAATGTCCTTCACTCAGTTTATTGGTGATCCACTCTTGTCCTTCAGGATGTGGACATGCAAATAACTATAATTCGGTTTGAACTGACATGCAGGAAGTAAACTGTGGCAAAACAGGAGTACTAATATAGCAGAGAGCCAAAGAAAACAGAAGAAACTTTGAATTTATTACTAATGTTTTAAAATTGGGGCAATTTGCATAAAATACATCCTATTTTAATTTATTTTTAAGATGATTTGGTAGTCTATACTTGGTATTGAAAGGCGACAGTTGGATGAAGGTGAGTCAAAGCTACATTCTTACGACTGAACTTGCTGTTTTCAGTTGGCATCTGGTCTTACTCCCCTCTGTTCCCTCCCCAAACTGAATCAGTTGGTTTTGTGTTCCTCCTCATCAAATTCACTTACTTCACCACCTGACAACATACAGAAAGGTTTGTGAGTCTGTGAGTCTTGCTTTGCAGTGGGATGACTTAGCTTTTAGACCATAGTGAACCCGTACTATATTATCTTTGAGCAAAAATCCCTAAATATGTCAAGGCTCAATTGTCCATCTTTAAAAAAGAATCGAGAGCAGATGTGGGGCAATGACTCCTTGGGTAAGAAGACCTGAGTCCAGGTCTAGAACCCACATACTAGTCAGAAATGGCCACAAATTTCTGGAATCCCAGAGCTAAAGATAGGACACAGAGATAGGATTGCTAGATCTCACTGGCCAGCCATTCTAGCTGAAAAAATGTGTTTCAGCTCTGAGTTCAAAGACACAACTTGTCTCAAGGAGGATAAGGCAGAGAGTGATTCTATAATGGGACATTCATCATCCTTCCTTAGTCTTTCTGTATGTCTATAGGAGCACACACACACACACACACACACATACACACACACACACACACACACCCTGCAAATAAAGGTACTAATATTATAGCTAATCCATCTATGTATTGGGTAGAAAGAATTTGTCTTCTGTCTGTCTATGGCTGTTGTTAGCCATGTTAAGTTGGTGGTGACCTTGAATACAAAAGGCCACTATGAACTTTTGACAATCAAATGATGATAATTTTTGAAGCACTTTAAAATTGCATTTACCTATAATGCCTTACTAACTGGTCAGAAAAGCTGTCAGTGGTGGTACACAATATAAGCTGTATATGCTGCCATGGACCATTACTTTCTATCAAATTGGAAACTTATATAAAAATGAATAATTTATCTACTATTGCCCAACCATGTAATTTCTGACTTACTATGAGACTCTAAATCTGAATCACCTTGGGCAGACATTTCTTCCAAGACATTGTGATGTTTTGTTCTAAGTAGTTTCAGCTACATATGCCAAAGTTCTCTCTTGAGTCATCATTTGATGTGAGACTTTCAGAATCTCAAAAGGAAACTTGAACATCAATACAGTAGACTCAGACAGGCTCTAGGTAATAAACCACAGTCTCTGGTCCTTATACTATCTTCTGCCATTGTCTCCAGCTTAAAGCCTCAATTTTTTTTTACTCCTACAATAGAGATGATGCTACCTGCTCAGCCTTCTTCACTATGTTGCTATAAAACTACTGTGAAATCAGATACAGCCCAATGTCACTAAATTACTGCCAGAGTATGGGAATCTTAGCCTCTTAATTAAACACTAAAACGCCTTCATTTTTAAATAAAAGGGTCTCATGTATTTTAGGCTGGCTTCAAACTCATTAGATAGGTAAAGATGGCCTCTACTTCTGATCCTTTTTATCTCCATTTCCTGAGTACTAAAACTATTGGAACATACAAGCATGCCTGTTTTTATGTGGTGTTAGGTATGGAACCCAGGGCTTCATACATGTTATAAAACATTCTACAGACTATGTTACATATCTAGCAAGATTAAGTTTTCTAAGTATATGTTGAGACATTTTTCTTTATTCATGAAGAGGTGTATGAACTATCTTTATAATAACATATTGGTCACCAGGAAGTTTCACATGGGGTGACCAAAGAAGGAAATTGGTTGTCTTAAAGAATTGTTGAGAAAAATAAATTAAGAGTGTTGTTAAAATTGAATCTTCTTTTTCTTTTCTTTGCCTTTCTTTCTTTCTTCCCTTCTTCCTTCCTTCCTTTCTTCCTTCCTTTCTTTCTTTCTTTCTTTCTTTCTTTCTTTCTTTCTTTCTTTCTTTCTTTCTTTCTTTCTTTCTTTTGTGTGTGTGTGTGTGTGGGGTACCCATACATGAGACTCATGGGCTGCATATTTATGACAGGTCAGAAGTCCAGGTTGTCACAGCAAAAAATTAATGATGAGTTGAAGGAACTCTGGGGTTGGAGAAAGAAGATGTAGTCCTAAATTTTGCACAGGTCTTTAGAAACTGTGTTCAGAATGGGTAACTTTATTTTCTGGCCTTGATCATATTGTCCGAATGAAAACAGATTTTGGAAGTAATGTCTCTAGTAGAGGCTGCCACTCTCATGACCTTTCCTACTCAATAGTTTTCATGAGAGCTTTTAATCAATGTTGCCTTTCTCCCTCTTACTCTCTCCATTCTTCTGCAGCTTAAGCAATTCTTGTAAGCTGAGTTTATTCCTCTTCCCCTCACCCTAAGTCATCCTGACCACATGAGGACATTTCTTCTCCCTATGCTGAAAATCCACAAAAAGTAAATGTAGGGTCTTAGCAGCAAGATTTACATAGTGTTACTTGGTTTCTGCCTTGGGAGTTAATGCGACAGGAAATGTTTGAATGAGCTGTGCTGTCCTTACAGAGGCTCAGACTGGATCCAAGAAGGAAAAAAAAATGTGGTCAAACTAAACAAACAAACGGCTCACTGAAGAATGGGGGGGAAAAAAAGAACTGGCTGCTTGTTCTTTTTCTAGCTAATGAATTGAATTGATACAGGAACTTCATCGTGTTCTCAGGGAAATCCTGTTGGCTGGGTCTCACTCCTCAGAACTACTAAATTTAGGTCACAGCTCAGTGGAGAACAATTACAGATCCTTAATAAAAGATAATTTACCCAGTGACAGCCAGCAAGACAGCTGGGCAGGCGTTCTTATTTTCTTGTTAATGTTGTGGGGGCTGGGGACCCTGAGTAGGGATGCATGTTGACAGAGGTTATGTTCTGACCTTGCACATCCGTTGGCTAATCTGTACTGTGCTGTGTGCTGCTCCAAGTGATCATAATGACTGAAAGCTACACAGCACAGTTTTCTCTTCTCTTAGCTCCCCTTTAGTTTTTAATTTAGTTTGATAGTAGTCTCATGTAGACCAGGCTGGCCTCAAAATTTTTCTCTATTTTTTTTTAAAATTCTGAGCTTGCTTCTACTCCCTGAGTTCTGAGATTTCAGGTGTGTTCCTCCAAATCTAGTTTATGCAGTGCTGGGGATCAAGCCAGGGCTTCCTGCGACACTTGGTTTTCTGCATCAAGCTACAATGAAAAGAAGCCGAGGAAAAAGAAGGATAGTGCAGGAAGAAGAAAGTAAGAAGGCAAATTGTGCCTACTTTTGCGTTACCGGCACTTACCTGCCTACCTTTCCTTCCATGCACTGGCTCTGCTCTTAAACCATGCTGGATCTCCCAAAGGCATTCACATCCTTCACTGTTTCTGTCCTCATTGACCCTTCTCCCTAGTTTCTCACCCCTTTGAATAGTCCAATGGTGACTTAAAACTTAGGCTATTTGTCATCTTCTTTTGAAAATTTTCTGTCACCCTTCAAGACACGACGTGACATCTTTATGTGCCTTCTTGCCTTGATGTTCTTCATTAGAATGTTACCGATCAAGTACAGACTATGCCATCATGTCCTCAGTGTCCCCGTGAAACACACTGCATTGAAGTCTTAGTCCTAATGACTTTTTTGTTTCTGAACACAGTAGGCATTTCCTATGTGGTAATATTCCAATGTTACCTGACTACTTCTCATTTTTGAGAGTTCTCTGGAAATTTCGTGCAGTGGATTTTGATCATTGTCATGCCCATACTACAAACTCTTCCCAGATATACCCCCTGTTCCCTATCTATCCAACACTGTGCCCATCTATTGAAAAACTGAAGTCCATATACTGTGCTTCTCATTTACTTTTGGGTATACAGCCTACCACTGGAGCTATACCCTTAAAAATATTTGACTCTCCCTCTCCTAGTAGCTTTCAATTTCCAAGAGCTCTTTAGATAAGGGAAGGACTCCATGCTTGCCTCCCCTCTCCATACTGTGATTTTGTCTGACATGTGCTTGTGTAAACCTTACATGTGTTATCATAGTTATTATGTGTTTTATGATTACTTACTCTGCTGTATCCAGAAAACACTTTCCTCACAGTTTCCTTATCCACCACCTGGGACCCTTACAGTCTTACTGTCTCCACCCATCTAATGGTCCCTGAACCTCTGGAGGAGGGATGCAACATAGATGTTTTATTTTGGGCTGAACATGGTAACCTTCTTCTCCCTTTTAATGAGTTGTTTCTTCTCAATATACCCATGGGGTTGTGGATTAACTTGTCTCTCTGAAAGAGTTGTGAAGTTCTAATTCCTCCACATACAATCCTGAAATGTCTTGCCATTAGTTTGTGAAAGCCTAAGGAAAACTCAATCTTAAAGTTTGGGATTAAACTTTCTACTACTGTGTGCATCGTCTCTAGAATGACTGGATGTGCTGTTCCACCCACCTTCACACCATTGTACAGTCTTTCTCATTTCAGTAAGATTTAAATGTGCATGAGTTTTCAGATCTACTTCTCTTTTCTCATGTTTACAAACAGTTTTAGATAGCATTTGTAAACATTAATCCTTTTTCTTTAATCTCATTTGCTTGTCCCTTGCTTATTCTTCACACAATGACTGACTTGTAATGTTCTTTTAGGAGCCACCTCTCTCCTCCTTTCCAGAGCACTCAGTGGCTGCATCTAACAATGTCCCCACTCTCCAGTGTTTTCAAGAATTGCCACCTTTGACTATGAGCACTTTGAAAATAGGAACTAAGGATTACCAAGCAGCCTAATTAAGGGTTCTAGACAATCATTCACAACAAATATATTTTTAAATGAACTAATACATGTAAATAAGTGAGCTATGGAAGTATAAGCAGAAATAGTAAGAAAAGTGAAATTAACTTTGCAGTTTTCATTTATCTCAATCACAATGCATAAGACTAAAAACATAACCAACAATAAATGTTGAAGTGTATATGTGGAAAGGGAACCTTTATTCTCTGTTGGTAGGACTGCAAACTGGAGCTATCATGCAACAAATTAATGTCAAGAATACTCTAAGTGATAAAAATATATACTATATGACCCACACGTATTCCTCCTTGTTATATAAAGGACTCAATATTCTACTACAGAGATATTTGCTCAACTATACTCATTGCCACTTTATTCACAGAGTTATAGAATAAAAGCAGCTGAAGTGTCAATCAACCAATGAATAAACAATGAAAATGTTTATAAAACATAAAAATGAAGTTACATTCCAGGGTAAAGAAATGTAAAATTTATATGTAATGGATAGAAACTGGAAATATTATAGTGAGTGAGCAAACCAGACCATCAAAAACCAAATGCCACATATTGTTTCTTATCTGTGGATCCTAGCTTTGAGTCTTTAACTTTGAGTTTATAACCTGGAATAACTAGATAAGCCAGCAAAATCAAAAGGGACTATTGTAAAGGGAGGGACTCTAGAGAGGAAGACAGCAAGGCACAGATGCTATAAAGGAGGGAGGGGAAAATGGAGGGGATAATTAGGAAGGATAATACAGAGTGAGAGAAAGAGGAATAAATAACACTAAGGGTGTTGGAGAAAGGGATGAGGAAACATACTGTATTGCCCATATAGTGATATAACCCCGCCATACACAAAACTCCATAGTCTAACTAACAAAAGCCTCAGTACCAAACAGTTAATATGTCTCTTCAGGTTGTTGAACAGAGGAACCCACAAGACACCCCAAACAATATAGGATACTGCCAGTATTCTTGGTTAAGTGTCAGAGCATGAAGGTAAGAGCTTATGGCTAAAGATACTCACCACATGCTTTAGTCACAGGACTTGAAGAAATCAAGCTAGTATTGATCAGGAAGCTTTCTTCCCAAACTGTTGTAAGGTAGTATGAGACAGTATGTAAGGCCACAAATGATAAAAGTTTATCAATCTAAGTAGTTATGAAGATTGAGACCCACACAATGGCAAGCCCAGCAAGGTATATCCGTTGGTGCCACAGTGCAACTTCTATCATAGAGGCAAGCAACAGCTGTCTATTTGGACATAAAGCTTGATCATTGAAGAGACTTAGTGATTTGTACTGTAAAACAGTAAAGGAACCAATTGTTAAAGTAAAGTAAAGAAACCAGTTATTCCCATATTACTAAAATAATATAGTTCCCAACTGCCTTCTAAATATTCATGTTTGTACCCAAAATAAATACATTTCTCATATCTCATCAATGAAATTTCTCTTTGCAGTATACTATTGGAGAGATCCACAATAGATCAAAATATGGAAATCAAGTGATTGTAGGTCCCTATATGAGATATTTGTAAGAAAGCTACGACTACTAAGAATAAGAGAGCATCACAGAAGAGAGCGTGGAAAGCTTGTAAAACTCAGAATACTGGGACTATTGCTTAATGATTGTTTCTTTTGAAATGAACAAGATAATTCCCCCAATGAACCCCCAATAATATAGCTGCTTAGCTAGACCTGAAAAGACCATACCAATTGACTGGCAAACATGGATAAAGGTTTACAGATAGATAGTCAATGGTTGCTGAAGAAGAAAGGAAAAATATTTTTGGTTTTGTTTTTTTCTTTTTTTGAGGTGTGAAACCCCAATCCAAAGAGGTCAACCCTAAACATTTGCAAATAAAAGCAACACTAACTGGACTTGAAAAGTTGAGGTAGGTAGAGAAGATAGGTGTGTGTGTGTTAAATATTCATGTGTGAAATCCTCAAGTTAGGCAAATGGATGGAACTAGAAAATATGATCTAGAGTGAGATTACCCAATCACAAAAGAACAGAATGGTATGCACTCACCGATAAGTGGATATTAGCCCCCAAACTCAGAATACCCAAGATATAATTCACAGACCACATGATGCTCAAAAAGAAGGAAGACCAAAGTATAGATGCTTCACTGCTTCTTAGAAGAGGGAACACAATACTCAGGGGAGGAAATATGGAAACAAAATATGGAGCAGAGACTGAAGGAAAGGCCATCCAGAGATTGCCTCACCTGGGGATATATCCCATATACAGTCACCAAACCCAGACACTATCGTGGATGTCAAGAAGTGCTTGCTGACAGGAGCCTGATATGTCTGTCTTCTGAGAGGCTCTCCCAGAGCCTGACAAGTACAGAGGCAGATGACCACAGCCAACCATTGGACTGATCATGGGGTCCCCAATGGAGGAGATAAAGGACTGAAGGAGCTGAAGGGGTTTGCAACCTCATAGGAAGAACAATGATACCAACCAACTAGATTCCCCCAGAGCTTTCAAGGACTAAACCATTAACCAAAGAGTACACATGGAGGGACCCATGGCTCTAGCTGCATATGTAGCAGAGAATGACAAAGTCAGTCATCAGTGGGAGGAGATGCCCTTGGTCCTGTGAAGGCTCCATGACCCATTGTAGGGAAATTTGAGGGCAGGGAGGCAGAAGTGGGTGGGTGGTTGTGGGAATGCCTCCACAGAAGCAGGGGAGGGGGAGGAGGATACAGGGTTTCTTGGGGGGGGGGGGAATCCCAGGAAAGAGGATAACATTTGAAATGTAAATAAATAAAATATCCAATAAAAAATTGAAAAAAAAAATAAAAATATGAATACTTCCTCAGCAACCAAGATTAGAACTTGAAATTGTTACAGAAACCATGGATAAAAACTCAGGTATGTGGCTTAAAGAAGTTAGAAATTTATGTTTATAAGTATATTTCATATGTATATTTTCAGATATTCCCATAATTTGTTTGCTTTTTTACAATTGAAGCAAATTGTAAATATTGCATTGAAATGTTCCTTTGTTCCCTTAAGATACCATAAATACTCTTCTATGCTATAAAAAATATCTTCTGGAAGCAAGAAGAGAGTGTCCTTCATATATGTGTGTGTATCTATATCTCTCTATCTCTCTGTCTGTCTATCTATCTATCTATCTATCTATCTATCTATCTATCTATCTAGTCATTTGACAACAGGAAGTAAGGGCTTTTCTTCCCCTAGAGGAGATAAATAAATGAGCTAATATTCAAACCCTCACTCTGGCATTGTGCCTAGAGACAATATGAATAGTTAGGTCAAGGTAAGGTTCTGGTCAGCATACTGTGTTTCTATGTTTCTGGGGAACAAATATAGGTAGTCAAATCTGTAGAGGAAAACATCAGAAAAGTGAATCCTGGAAGTTGTCATGGTGTCTCTTTGATATCCCACAAATAATATTCTATCTACAAAGGAAATAAGGTTTCCATGAAGCTGGAGGAGACACATCTTTGTAGAAAAAAGATGATGTGGGAACCCTGAGCTGCAGAGCAAGCACAGCTGGAAGACCAGCTGAACCCTTGGCAGGCAGCATCAGGACCTTCATGAACAGTCAAGGATCATGTTGTGATGGCAGAAAGATTGATTACACCTTGAAGTTAAGGAAGCTCTCCTTGGGCTAATCTAAAGAAAGCTTAAAAATAAGCTTAGAAAAAAAGCATATGGCTCCACAAGCTTCCTTGTGTGGCACTGATTATGTTAATAAACTTCCCAAGGCTCCATTTCTTTGTATGCAACATTAGATTAATAATTATTTCTAACGTCCAATTATTTTAAGATTAAATAAATCTCTTTAGTACCATGTGCCACTTCCTGAGTGCCAATCCTTGGCTAGATGTGGTTCTACTAATTGACACATTCCAAATATCGAATAAATACTGGCATTATTGATGGTTTTGCATTTTCTGTTCTTAGGTAAAGCCTTATCCAGTACCTAAGCTCATATGAGGCATTTCTCAATAGCGAGCAAAGAAAACTATACAACGCATGAGAAAAAACTACATATTAAAAGACTGCATTTCTTAACTACTAACTGAAAGGGAGCTTACTGATCCTGTAGGACCCTGATAGGATGGCTGGTTTTGGTCGAAGCTCTGGCTGGAAAGCCTGGAGACCCAATTCAGGCTCCTAACACGTGGTGTGGAACTCCACTGATCTACACTGTTCAGGGCAATGCAGCCCCACCCAAAGAGCACAGGTAGAGGGCATGACTACTGGCCTCAGGCCCTAGAGATATTTACATACTAATGAGATGCCTGAAGGCCAGAGGGCGGAGCCAATTAAACATTCTTCCCCAGACCCTCCCCACTTTCTCTCCCCCTATTTAACTGAGGTCTGCCCTGAGTTTCACAGGGGTGCACATCCAGATTCAACCATCATCCATCATGCCAATAAAGCCATTGACTCCCTTGTGTCTATTGGGGCCCACTGTGAGACCTTTGTGGAAGATGTCCCTGTGACCCAGTTGCTGGTCTACTGTGGCAGTTTTCCCACAATATCCTACAGTAACCTCTGAAAGCACAGGAAATATCCTTTCCTATGGTTTTCTTCATACAGACTGCTATTCAGCACTGACTTTACCCAGCTGAGCTATAAAACAGAAACTATGAGCAGCTCATTTTTATATTCTGTACTAAAGCCTAATGCCTCTTGCAGAGTAGAGTCACAATGTTATGTGTAGTTGAATTAAACTCAAAAATCATCCCTTCACCCATACAATATGTTGTCATGTAATAAAACACTATACTCGTTCCCTTTTGTAGACAAATGAGCTACCCACCATCACTTTTTTGTTTAACATTTGATAAAATCTTCCTTACCAAAGGAAATCAGTATTCACCTTTTCTCCATCACACTGGGCATTTAAGCTCTGTAAATACCCTTCTGTGGTAGTTAGGCAAAGTACAAGCCAGAATATTGAAATATGTTCAGAATGGAATGGAACTGGACCCCCAAATTACAATTACAATGATCCAGAAGGAAAGAAGAATCATTATAGTATGTCATATATAAAACCCAAACATTCCCATGGTTTCTTCCACAATGAGAAGAAAACCTTGATAGCAGTTAGACTTTAGGGCAACTTAGTTCCTTTTTGCAGATCTTCAATCTGAACTGTTAGGTCTGGCATGGCCTTGGTAGGGACAGAAGAATATGGTCTCTGCCCCTGGCATATTGATTATACCCTTTATTTTGTTCAATTCATGTATATTTAATAAAAATTATGTATCGATAGTCATTTGCCCAAATCTCTGCTTAACAAGTGTGGTGGTTTGATTGACACTCATAGGCTCATATATGTAAGTGTTTAGGTACTATTTGAAGGGATTAGAAGGATTAGAAGATGTGGTCTTATTGGAAGAAGTGTATCACTTGCAGTGGGCTTTAAGATTTCAAAATCTCAAGCCAGGCCAAGTTTCTTCTGCTTGCCTGCCTGCCTGCCTGCCTGCCTGCCTGCCTGCCTGCCTGTCTGTCTACCTGTCTGCCTGTTCTGTCTGTCTGTCTCTGTCCCTCTGTCTCTCTGTCTCTCTGCCCCTTTGCATCTCCCCCGTCTCCTCTTGTTCTTCTGCATTTGACTGAAGCCTTGCTTCCAACCATGATGATAATGGACTAAAGCTCTAAAACTGGAAACAAGTCCCCAGTTAAATGCTCTCTTTGATAAGAGTTGCTTTGGTTATTCATAGTAACTGATAGAACTGTTACTAAGACAAGAAAAAAACCTAGATCCAGAGAACAGAGTGATCTGTTCAAGATTAGAGCAACTGAAGTTGGAATTAGAATGTACTTTTCTTCTGAGAAACACATTGGTTCCACATAAAAATAAGTAAGTATCCTGTAAATTCAAAATAAAACACCTTCATACAACCCAGAGTTTGTCCTTAGTTTGATTGAGGGACTCAAAATATGTCTTTGGAACAGGGACTCATATCATCTACCCTACTCATACAGTAGATTCTGGAACCTTCCTCTGGTATTATGCGTTCCATTTCCTAGTGGTAGGAATAAAAACAAGATCCTAAATTCCAAGACCTTTAATGTTGGGTCTAGTTCTACTCTCAATATACTGTATGATTTTTACAGTTTTATTTCATCTTTCTAGCAATTTCTTTCTAATCTATAAAAAATTGTGTAGAATAGATATGATAAATAGAGTCAAATTAACACCAGCTACAAAATATAAATCTCCATTTTAAAAGCAGTACTGAGGGTGACAGATTAAAAGATTGGTGATGTTTCTCTTGGTCATAAAGGTCTTTGTACTCTCTGACAAAATATATGCCCCTCTAGACCAGGAGATCACTTGTATCCCCTTGTGATTTACTGATTTCACTGAAGTAGATATGAAGGAGTTACTACCCTCCTCTTTTATCCCCAGAAAGGTGCAGAATGTGTAGAGGATATTTTCTATTACCCAAGACAAGACAAATCCTGTGTTCTGGATAGTGGAACGGTACCATTCTACCAAAGAAAGCATATGAGCCTGTAGGCCAATTAGCATCTCATACAACTCTAGAAATGCTTTTATTTTAAAAGGTAACAATACATTACAAAATATTTTTGCAACCTTTTCAGTCTTGTCATATCTGCATAATTAAGAATAAGGTAAGCTGGCAGCTGATGGGGCAGTATCACTTTACTTTATACACATATACTGAGAAGCTACTTTGATACACATTATGAGTGACAGCAGATAAAACAAACACAACTCCTGCTTTTGTGGAATTTATCAGTGTGTTTTGGCAGCTGAGTGCCTCCGTACAGCAGATGTTCCATTCCTGACAACTGCCTACCAGTAAAAGTAAATTTTCTTAATCTCCTTTATATTCACATAGAATTATAAATTATATTATTAAAAATGGAATAAACAGGGGAGATTGAAAACCATTTCTCGGGTTAATAGTCTAAAGAACATGATTTGTTCACATTTTCATGTTTCTCATTGATTTGAAGCACACAGTCTCCCAGAGCTTAAATTGTGAAGACTTTAGTCAAACGTGAACACATACTAGCTGAGTACTAATGTCTGCATACAAAGGCTAACATGAGTTAATTATTCTTTTATATATAATATATAATTGTGTACATAATATTCAAATGTACATATTTATGCATCACACATATTTATTAAAACAGATTTATTACCCACACAGCAAATGTGTAGTGCATATTATATATATATAATATATAAATATATATAAATATATATATTTATATATTATATACAATATACTATATATAGTATATATTAAGCTCTGAGATTCTACCATTCATTTGTTATTAATTTATGTTTCATTTTAAATATTCACACTGCCATGTGAAGGGCAAATGGATAAATCAGAGTATGCAGTGATACTCAATTTTCAGTCATGATAAGACTGAATTTACCTGCTTCAGTAACATAGATCTAAAGATCCAAAAACACTCTGAGATATAAAGGGCCAAGAGTTAGATGTTGAAAATGGTCTGGATGAGGTAGATTTAGAGGTTGTCTGATGGGATAGTATGTACAAATGCAATAGAAAATAAAGCATGTGATACCTTTTATGAAAATCAAAGGAGAAAATGCCTGCAGGTAAGGTCTCACTGAGACTTGAAGAAAACACGTTGTTACAAGGCACACCAGGTATGAGTCATGGATTCTCAGCATGGTTGACTTCGACATAAAGGCAATGAGGACCAAAAGTTAATAATGCCATGTTGCTCTAGACAGTTAAGGAAAGACTAGAAAAAATACTATCCCTCTCTGGTCCATAATAATTTTCAAATAATATTTCTGTCAGGTTAAATGTAAAGAAGGAATGTGTATTCACTGCATGACAGTTGAACAAATGGTCAAACCACTTAGGAAGTAGTTGGACCATTCAGATTAGAGATGGGCTTAAGTAAATGTCATGAAAGTGGAGCTGCATTGATGAGGGTAGGTTTGAAAACTTACCTAAATCATTGACTGGATGTATTAGTGTAGCATGGTTTCCAGCTTTGTGTACTTTTTGTGTGTTTGTGTGTACATGTCCCATGTGTGTGAATGTCTGAAACGTTAGATGTGGGATCTCTTGGACCTGGGTTACATGTGATTATGGGCCACATGACACAGGTGCTAAAAATCAAACTGAGTTCCTCTGGAAGAGAAACACTGAAGCATGTCCCTCACTCCAAAAAGATATATCTTATGGAGATATTTGTAAATAACAAAATAAATTAATAAAGCCCTATAAAACCAGTACACTATTCTTAATAAGTATGCACAGTACCACTATATGCAATATGTTTTTTTCAGCTTCCTCCCATCCAATAAAGGAGCCCTATCATTCAGGAGGATTCGTACAAACGCATGCTGCCCCTTTTCAAACCTGACCCTTACCTTCTTGGTGTATCAGTAATAAGGTAATCTTTTAATTGGATAATACTTTAAAATTAGAACGTTATTTTAGTTTGTTCTTTACTGACTTTAGGTAACTCAAGGAGAAAAGCCAGTGCCCTTTGATAAATGGAAGCTCATAATGTTTAGAGAAAATAGCCTCTTTGAAACTTCCTCTTCTGTAAAAACTACTTTGCACTGCTGAGCACTTATCTCTGTCCTGGGAACTTTAAATTGCTTTTATGGATCTTCAGCCCAGGAAGTATGAAGGAGCTTTCCTCAGGACCCAGGAACACCAGGTTGGACGCACTTTTTTCAATCCTCCCCTACCCAGTGTTCTTTCTCATACTCTTTGATACAGCTCAGTCCAAGCCAGACCATGTGCTTCTAACTAGAGCGTTTCTCAATGGTCACAATGTGTTCTTTATGTGTGTTGCTGAAGGGGAAGCCTCGCAGCTCCCCCTTTCCCCATGGGCTTATCTATGTAGTGCCTGGGAGGTGAAGGACACTGTTCATGTACTTGTCATTGCCAATTCACTAACCCTTGGTGGCTGAGATTTCTCCTCTTGGGAATAAGGAGGGTAAGCGTTGCTTAAGAACATTACAGAGGTTATTTGAGGCAACCCTTAAATAAGGGTATCTTTTTACCCCCATTCTTTCTCTCTCTCAAGAACTGTTTTTATAATTGATCACTATTGTTTCTAATTTTCTTATTTCAAGTACTTTTATTGAAATTATAATATATACTTGGCTTTGTGTTATACACTGGGCACATGAAAACAAATAAGATATTTACTTTTAGCAGATTCAGTCATATAAACAAAGAAACATACCATGCTACATGAAATCAGTGATTCATCAAGTAGGAGAATATAAGCCATCCGTTAAGAGAAGTGATCAGCCAGTGTTAACAGCAAGGTTTTGAGAATTAATTATTTTTGAAAAAAAAAAAAACAGAAAAAGTAAAACCAGATTTTGAAGAATAAAAGAAAGCACTGTATGCTTAATTAACTTCTACATGCTGAGATTGGAATTTTGTCTAGCTTGGGTTTATACAAGTTTTGTGCATGCTAACATGACCTCTGTATGTTCAAATTACAGCTATCTGGTAGTATCTAGAAGATATTGTCTTGGAGTCATTCAACATGTCTGGCTCTTAAACACATTTCACTCCATTTTCTGTTACAATCTCTAAGCTTGGTGGTAAGATTATATATATATATATATATATATATATATATATATATATATATATATATATGTATATATGACTTAGAAATCTACTTTCTTGTATTCTTTAAACCTTGACTAATTGTGGGTCTTTAAATGCATCATCATTTATTGCTAATAGAAGCTGCTCAGAAGAGCTCCAAAGGATGAAATGACCTCTAGATTTAATGATAATTTATTAAAAGTCAGTTTAATACCATGTACATTTAGTGATACATCTATATAGCCATATGTTGTTAGCTGTACAATGATGCCACTCAAAACACACGGTATAAAACTGAAACTCTCAGAAACAAGCAAACAAACAAACAAAACCCCAAATAAACCAAAAGCCTGAGGACACATTTTAAGGTCAGCTTGAGTAAGAGACAGTAAAGTGGGTCTATCTGAAAGTTATATGGTCTACATTAGCAGGGTACTTTCTGGAAGTTGAGAGATGTCTTATGGTTGGACAATAGGCCAGGATATAGGTAGAATAGGATGTAAGCTGAAGATATAAGAAGCAGAGGAGCCGAGGAGAGTTCTTTGCAACTTGTTGAAGAGTTTGGAGTATCTCTTGTCCTTATGACAAGAGTATCAATAAAGGATTTAAATCAGGACAGCAATATAGCAAAAAACAAATGAATTAATATTAATCCAATGGCACTGTGAGATAATTTTGTTCTGGGTGATTTTTCTGCTGAGTTTGAGTATTTATGATACAATAAGGATGATTCTGGACATGCAGTTAGAAAGTCAGGCATAAGAAAATAGGGGCATAGATTAGATCACTGTGAATTCAATTAGGAGGAGAAAGTATGCTGAGAGGTGTCAGGGAGAGAACTGGAAGAAAGTATGGCCAGATGTCAGTTACTGTAGAGGAATCAGGTTTATAATTGAAATAAAACTGTGAATGGCAAACCACTCACCATAATCAGCATGTAAAGTATGCCATTTTTTAAAATACAAACTTTATTTTGCAGAACGAGAAAACAGCGAGGTCCAGCATGGGACCCTTTAGGGGTAAAGAAAGGAAGTGGCTGGAGATGCTTTCTTAGTGGGTGTTAAAAAAAAAAAAAAAAAAAAAACCTAGGAGAGAACGTTTTTTACTAAGGCAAGGGGAAAACATCCTTTTAGAGAGTTAAAAGTCATCAGAACAGCGGGGAGGAAGATAAGGAGTGAGAAGGGTCAGTTGGCTGTACCAGTTAGTGGGTCATTAGAGACTCTGAAAGAACAATCCCTGAGGAATGATGAGGTCCACAGCCAGATAGCAGTAGGTTGGAGGGTAAAAGAGAGTTGAGCAAGGAGAGAGAGAAGAGGCAGCTACTGAGCTTTAAGGAGATGGCTGTAAGGAGGGAGAGTGATGCTCTTGAAGGTTGCAGGGCACCACAGTATTTTAACTGTCACTGTATATCAAACAACCCAACTCAACAAAATTCCTCTTTGGACTTTAGTTTACTGACTTCAATTATGCATTTAAGGAAAGCCATGTAAAGGGGTACATACCTTTAGTCACTCAGGAGGCAAGAAGTTTCACTTCATACAGGTTCAAGCCCTGTATGAACAATAGAGATCTAGTTTCAAGTAACAGCAGTCCGTTTAAATTGATTAATGTAGATAAGTGATATTTTGCTATACCTAAACAGCAATTATTTAAAAGAGAAGTTATATAATCATATTTGAATACAATATGTTACTGTATATAATTCCATAATCTTTTTTTATTAAAAATTATATTTTCACTTACTGGGCTCCAGAGTTAGGTAGATTACATATCGAATTCTACCAGGCAAGTTATACATGATTGTAAAGAACTGTAAAGCTTCTGAGTTTTCATTCTGATAGTGAGGTAACAAATTAGCCTGTTATTGTTTCACAAGCAATTGATGAAGATAAAGGACTTTTAGGTGGAGAAACAAACCCTGGATGATTGTTTACAGAATATGCAGTGACCAGAGAAGCATCGTTTTCTTAAGTGAATTCCCACAGCCTCAGTTCCTAGAATGTGACACAAATAAGACCAGGTATATGATGAGAAGTGTCACAGTAAACACACCCTTGGTTTGGAAAAAAACTAATTTTTCACAATGGGAAGAGAGATGTAAACCACATTGGAGATAGTAGGTAACCTTTTCTCTATTCAGAAGAGGAACATTGTCTCTGGCTTGAAAAGAAGGTTGCTGTACAAATATTGGAAAACCAGTCCAGAACAAAGAGGAACCATACCCTAGTTTCCAAGGTATATAGAAATGAGTTCTAGTAACATTGTATTCTGATATCATAGATTACAATTTGCCTGGCCAATATTCATTTTCTTCTACTTAATAAAAAAAAATTGCAATGCTGAACTGCAAATGTAGGTTATTAAAGTTTACACAATAACCAAGGCTCTACAAGTCTTCTCCAAACCAGAGTTTAAGAGCAAAAGAATAGACCAGGCTGACAGCATTCTGGCTTTCTAATGATATGGGAACTACTGTAGCAATTATGATCTGCTTACCTCTGGATTTCATGTATTTGGATATACCTTTATGTCTTCATGCCATCATATTAGGTTCTGTTAGTAGCAACTGCACATACATACTATGAGCATTAGAATATAGTTTCTAATATAGACAAAGAGAAGGCCCCTCAAAGACTAGAATTATAATCTTGAGTTTGCTATCAACTTACTCTGCTAGGTTATGCATGTTGACATAATATTTCTCTGCTAAATGTTATGAATTTCCTAGCTTTCAAAGTTTAGTGGTCTCGTCAGGGGTAGGTGGAGGGAGGTAAATGGGTCAGGGATGGGGTTAGTGAGGGAAGCAGGGGGGATCAAGGTGGGGGGAATGAAAGGAGAGAGTATGAAGAGAGAGAATTGAATCTGTTGAGGAGGTCATATCTAGGATGAGATAGAAACCTAGGAAAATGGAAACTCCCAGGAATCTATGAGGGTCACCTTAGCTAAGAATTCTAACAATGGAGGGCTTGGAGCCTAAAATGGCCATCTCCTTTAACCAGAAAAGTCATCCAATGGATACCTTGGGACACCAACCGAGTCATAAAACCTTAGACACAAGTTCTCCTATTAATAAGATATGCAGGGGTAAAGATGGAGCCAAAATTCAAGGAATGGCTCACCAATGACTGGTTCAGCCTGAGACCCATGCATAAGAGAGAGCTCACTCATGACATTATTAATGACATTCTGCTATAGTTCCAGACAGGAGCCTAGCATAACTCTTATCTGAGAAGTTTTATCCAGCAACTGTTGGAAACATATACAGAGACCCACAGCCACACACTAGGCAGAGTTTGGCAAATTCTATTGAAGAAGGGGACTAAGAATTGAAGGAGCCAGAAAGGTCAAAAACAGCACAAGAAAAAAATACACAATCAACTTATCTGGGGCCATAGGGGCCCATAGAGACTGAAAGATCAAGCAGAGATTATGCATGGGATGGACTTATGACCTCTGCACATAGGTAACAGTTGTACAGCTGGGTTTTCATGTGGGACTCCTAATAGCAGGACGAGGGGTTGTCTGTGACTCTGTTGCCCACAACTGGATTCCTGTCCACTAACTGGGCTGCCTTCCTAACTACAGTAGAAGAAGATGTACCTAGTCCAGCTGTCACTTGATATACCAAGGCTGGTTGATACTCCTGAAAGACTTTCCTTTTTTTCTGAGCCTTTTCTGAGGAGAAAGGCAGGGAAGTGAAGTCAGAAGAAGGGACAGAGAGGAGAGAAGGGAGGGAAAGCTGCAATCAGAATGTAAAGTATATAAATAAAATTTTAAAAAAGTTTAGGGGTCTTTAGTTCATAAATTTTCATTTCACTTGTATGTAAATGAATATTTGTATGTATTTTTGAGAGATGGTCTTGCTGTGTATTTCATGTTGTACTTAAACTCACAATCTTTCTCCTTCAAATTCCAGAGTGCTTGGATTACAAGCATGGGATAACACTTCCAGTTATTTTATACTTAAAAATCAATTTTATTTGTATATTATTTTTAAAACCAGGTATATAATCTGAAAAATAATTGAGAGGAAAAAAATAGATAATAGCTTAGTTTGCACCCTCTCCTCAAACAACATCTGATATATCCACTGTGAAGATAACTTGACTGGAGGTTATCACTTTTTTCCTGGATTTACAGACATCTTTAAGCATGGTAGAAAAGAAAGTTACTACCGCACGATATGGCAAATATCTTGTCTCTCATAGGTTTTATATTTTTGGTGCCTTATTACAGAACCTTGCAAGAAGCACTCCCTGAAGGAAAATACCAATTGAATGAATGTCCACATGAATTCATCTTAGAAAATAGGAGATTGGAACACGAAAATGTTGGGGTATGATATCCCCCACTTTGATCACATCTGAGAACTTCTTCTTCCACTGCCTTGAAGAATGTGGCACAGAAATATTCATCTAAAACAAATCTTGATGACCTAAAGTATGACAAGCAAGAATGAAAAGAAACAATTTGAATGTAATAGCTTCAAATTATTATTATTTTTCTTTGTTAAAGAATAGTGGGTCACTTATTCATTGGAAACATGGCTGTCAGTTTAAATTATGCTCCTGTTCAAGTGGATTGATATTGGATAATGAGGTCTCACTGAATATCTACATATAATTTTGTCACTGAGCTAAAAAAATTCCAATTGCTCTAACCTTTTCTTGTAAATTCTATTTTCCAGGCTCTCAGTCACATTTTCTTCTTATATGAGATTGAATAAAAATGCAACCTCTATTGTAGGTTGACTTTTACAGGAACACCTTTCTTGTGTTCACCTTTCTATATGTCATGCCATTGGTGAGGCTGCATCAGAGTTAGTATTTGACAACATACAAGGTAACTTTCCACTTCCCTAATATGTGAATTGACTCTAACTTTATGTTAATCTGTGAGTCCATAAGGACATGACAGATATTACCAAGCATATCAATAGTTACTACCAAGCTAAACCAGAAAGTTAATGGAATTTTTCTATTTTTAATCTAAACATATTATTTTTCCATTAATAAACCCTGTATCCATTTACTTACCTAGAATTTACTGTTTTTATATCTGTAACAGTTCTACGTAAGACACTTTCATGGAATTGAAAGGAAGCTCAGAAGAACTCATCATTTGCAGGCTTAACACCTTTAAAATACCAGAAATTGTAATAGATGATAATTAACACAAAAATAAATAGATAGAATACCACAAGAATACAAAAATGTTCCAAGTGCAATTGGATTCAGGTACCTTGGAAGGTAAACAATCAGACAAGAAGATATGGTTGGACCACTATTGTACATTATAATCCTAGCATAAAATGCTCTGTTAGCATTTACAATACAAGGACTGGAAGGCTGAATAGGATCATTTTATCTATGCTTTGGCCATGATAAAGTAAGATAATTGATGTGATCTTTTCCTATTCCAAGTACTGTGTTAGGAGCTGTAGATAGAGTATAGTATTAGATAAATATGGCAGTGACTTACTGACTAGAGGAGGATACAGGTAGTTGAGTTGATGATCAAGATCAATGTGATCTATTTTTGTGTTGGTGTGGGCTCACTTTGTTTCTATTGGTCTATTTTAATCAATAATTATGCATGTCACTCTCCAAAGAGCCCAGTTTAAATAATAAACATTAAATGGTCATGCTTGTCATGGTATGATATAATAGTGAGATAATAGAGGCCATACAGGATATAATGTGAATGGGGGAACATCAAAAATAAGCTTCCAATCCAGCTGCTAAGCTAATATACTGGTAATATAGTTGACTTATTTCTAGAATTTTCCAAATGAAAATGAGGTGTCATTTCAGATTTAAGTGAATATATATATATATATATATGCTTTCATTACATTGTTTATTTTATGAATGCATGATTGTATGAAAGATCATATCATAGTACATGAGTGGAGTTCAGAGGACAACTTGTTGGAGTTTACCATTTCCTTCCACTATGTGGGTCTTGGAGATTGAATTCCAGTCTTCAGTCATGGAAGCAGATTCTTTTACCCACTGAGCCTTTTTTTCTGTTCCCTCAGTGAGTGTTTTAACAACCTGATCCAAGCAAGCATCGATAACTAAGTTACACTGGAGTGGAAATAAAGATGCCAAATAGGAAATCTAGTTGTGTCCAGGAGGAGTCAGTTTTTCTCCTATATAATTAAGGAAGATACACAATCAATAGTGGATGCCTTTGGAGAGGAAATAGTGTCAATTGATTTTTCAAGATGAAACAGCTCTAGATACTGGCCAGACTGCTGGAAGAGTGTGTGGGCTGCAATCCAAGTGATTTCTGAAAGCATTCAAGTGAAAATCTGACTTAGACTTTCTTGTAGGTTTTGAGATATTCAAGCAAATGTGTTTGTGCACGTGTAGTAACACATGGATATTCACGCAATGAGTAGAGGTGCTTTTCCTCAATAAACAAATTTAAATATTCTCAAGGAAGTAAAATGAACATGTGAACTTCAAAAATCAAAATGTAATCTGAGAGTGATTAACCATGACAATACATGGAGTGTAAAAGAAATTCTCCTGGGCTTTTGAGGTTGGGAGCAGGCTTCCATCAGCCCAATATCCCAAAAAAATAAAGAGGAAGAGAGAGAGAATTTTCACTTATTCATTTGTTATTCTCATCATTTAAAACAATAAACAAGAATGACAGGTTCTGAGAAGGTGGTTAACCTGATGCCTAAATGGCCAGGACTGGCAGAGACAAGAAAAATTGTGTATACATATATTGTATACATTTATATATTACACATATATTAGATAGAAATATAGAGATAGAGATATCACATCTCTCCAGGCTTAGTCCTGGGTATTTAATATATAGCACCCTCCTGCTTCCAGAGTAGTCCAAGGGTAAATATGATTGGTTAGGCTGTAAGGGGATTCCTTCAAATTTGACCTTACAATAGATAATGGGTCAATTAAAGACTGACTGGTTTAGCTAAATTGCAATGGCTGTCATTCCTTCTGTTCTTTTTCTACACTATTTCTAGAATCAAAAAATAAGTATTGTTTAATACATGAAGTTACTTGAAAAATAGATTCCAGATAGAAAGACCAGGACAAATTCTGGTATCACATTGTTCATAAAAATATACAATGAAAATTTCTATCATTGTCAGAAATAGCCTTACTATTTCAATAATTGCATTTCTAAGGAGTAGACACAAAGCAGCATGAAGAACTACACAAAGGAGACCATTGTGGACAGCAAAATAAGAAAATCTATCCTGGGCGTTGCCACTGTTGAAATTATTCCTGTTTACTAAATTGTTAATAATATCAAAGTTCCCTCTAAATCAGAATTTCTATAGCCATTTGATAAGTATATCAATTAGACTTCATCTAGAAGATTCTTGATAAAGTAGATGGCACTTAATGCAGAAACTCAATACTTTCCAAAGTTTAGAATATCAGTGTCTGTGGAGTCATGAGCCACAAATAGGATATTGATATTACATCAACCCATAAGGCTTGGAGACCATTGCGGAAGAAAGGACAGAAAGATTTTTAAGAGGCTGAGGTCAGGAAGGACCTGGGGAAAACAATGTCTCCTGGATATGACAGAACCAATGCACTCATGAACGCATAGATGCTGCATAAGACCTACCTGAGATCAATCAAGTAAATATCCTACTATAAATGTTGGAGAAGGATCACAGCCTTCATTTCTAACCATGGAGCTATTAGCAGTAAATGGCTTCAAGGCAGAGGTCGGGGAATTATTTCTTTAATCTTTTGGGGTCTGGTTGGTTGACCAAGATCCAGTGGATAGTCTCATATCCATGTGTATGTGGTGTAGCACTTGGTGGGTGAATAAAGAAGAACTCAAAGTACAAAGTGGGTGGAGGAAAAGATTTGGAAAAAAGGAAGAGGAAAAGTGAGGTAAGCATGGTTACAGAACATAGTTTGCACTTATTAAATCCTCAAATCATTAATAAAAATACTATATTATAAAAAAGTATTTCTGGTTGCAAGCAGCACTGCAACATTTGGTTAGGTTAGGCATATGAAGATGCCAGTGAACCAGACTGCAGAAAGCACAAATAGCAACAAGCTGATAGAACTGAGAAATCAAACCAGGAAGTTCTTTCGGGGAGGTGCCAGTAGCAGAAAGATCCAAACTATGGCAGGGAAACTCTGGATAATTCAATTTGGATGTGGGTCACTCCTTTCAAACTGGCAAAGGTATCATGATTGACAATGTAAGAGATAATTCTTTCAAGCAGAAATCATATCGAAAAGCACATGAAATTAAAAATCATTTTATAGAATCTTATTTTTTACCACTCCAGTTTTAGTACTTCTGTCCTGGGTATTAATTTCCCAAGGTCTCTGTAGTAAAAGATCATAAGCTGAGTGGTTTAAGATAATAGAAATGTATTTTTTCATAGTCCTGGACACTAGATATTTGAAATAAAGGTGTTTCTTCCAAAAATCTCAAGGAATAAAATATAGTCTTGCCTTTTTCCTAGACTGTGGTGGCTGCTTGCAACTGTTGAAGTCTCCTGGTTGCTACTTGCCTCTTTCCAGATTGCTTTAATCTTTACATGGATCTCTTCTCTGTGCATGTCTCTGTGTGCTTTCTTGTTTAAAAGGCTCCTTATGTGAAGGTTTCAGTTCGTATTCCAACCCACTAGGAACTCTCGTATTAAATTAGCATACAGAATAACAGTTCTCCTTATGGCCTTTTTATGCATTGCTTGGGTTAGTACTTCCTTCTCACTCAACTCCTCCATCTCCCTCCCTCACCCAACTTGTACCATCCCATACCTCAATCCTCTCTGCACTATCATGTGTTCTCATACAATACATTCCTACATGATTTTTTTTTTGATGTTCCTTTTTCAGCTCTCATAGTGCCTTTCTGGTTTTGTGACCTTTGCCCACCCCACATTATTTCATAAGAATACATATATAAAAATTAGAGAAACTTGAACCCACATATGAGAGAGAGCATGCATATTTTTTTTTTTCATTTTGAGCCTGGTCTACCTAAGTTAATTTAATATTTCAGAACCCCATGTGTTTTCCTGCAAATTTCAGAATTTCATTTTGGTATTCACTATCCATTGTCTGCTGATGGGCATTCAAGCAGATTCCTTTCCCTAGCTGTTATAAATTCCAGGCAATAAGCATGGAAGCTCATCATGTTTGTGGTAGAATATAGAGTCCTATGGCTTTATATTCAAGAGTGGCATAGCTAAATAACGTGGTACTTCTGTTTCTAGCTTTCTGAGAACTCAGCACACATTTCCATAGCAGATACAATAGTTTTTTTTCCCTTTTTACTTGCATCCATAGTGACTAAGGATTCTTTGTCCCTACATGCTTGTCAGCATTTGTTGTCATTTGTTTTCTTGATGACAACCTCTCTTAACAAACTGCAGCTGTAAAGACTTTATGACCAAATACATCTCTGTTCTGAGATTTGGATCCTGTGTAAATGCATACACATCCTGAGGTTCTATCTCTGTCTAAATATATTTCATTGCAAAGTTACAAACACAATTTTTAAGAGGGCTATAATTCAACATCTCCCCTCCCCATGAATCTATTTGTTTTCTCCTGAGGAACCAACTACTCCATTCTTTCACTACTAAGTTTTTCTTTATTTTTTATAAAAACTACCAATGGGTTTTTATAGAAGACTTTTGTTACTTAAGGGTGGGGCCATACTACATTCATCTTCATTTATAGTGTCTAGTAAGATTGAAATACTGCAAGCCCCAAATAATTTTACTGAAGAAATAAAGAAATGAATGAATGAATAGGAGACACAAAGGGAAGAAAGACAGGCTACACGATATCAGCATGACATTTGGCACGTTGCCCTATCCATGATTATAGAACGCAATGGCCCTGTCATCTACCAAATAACACTATTACAGAAACAGCAAATAAAAGCATGCTTCCTGTCCCTCATGGGAGCTTATAATGAGCTGAATATTGAGAAAATTGACATTGATTTCACTTTGATTCTTCCAAGTCTGCAGATAAAATAGACAGTTTACAACTTCCATGTATTTCCTTATGCTTCTCATGTTCGGCCTGTTTAGAGAGTGGTTACATCATGTAATCCTGTTTATCTCCTTCACTTGGCTGACTTCCTTTACTTTCACACCCACTGCAGAAGAGGTTTGCTTTCCTTTAAGGATTTTATTTTCATACTTTGCTCACCCGCACTTAATTTACATCTTTTCCTCTGGCTTCAAAAGTATTCAGAGGTTCTGACTTTACCTCAGTACCAGCGGCCCTTTTCTTCTTTGAAGTTGAATATTCATTGCATGAGAGATGCTGTGTCTTTTGGCTCTTTGTCCTCATCCATGAGGCAAAGCCACAAATGCCCTAACGGTTTTAGGAGATAAATCTAATACTTTCTGTATATATGGAGTCAGTCCATTTCTCTGATCTGACTTGGACATAAATGAATCTAATTTTAGGTGAGTTACTTAGTCCCTTAGGAGTGTCACAGGTATATTTTGGTGTATAAGAGGGTACATGCACCACCACACAAATCACCTGGGATAGGCAGGCGGCAGGCTGTCTTCCATTGCTGACCCCAGATCCTTACAACATAACCTTTCTCTTTTTAGCGCCTGCCCCATCACACTTTGAGTTCACAATGAAAAATTTTTTAAATCTCATAGCACATCCTAGGAGGGAGATCACTTTGATGATTGTGCCAGAACCTAATTGTGTGGAGACTCAATTGTGTGGAAGGATGGAGTCCATGGAGGCCAGCAGATTTTAGCATCCTGCAGAGAAGGGAAGTGCCACAAGGGATATGTTTTCAGAGAAGATTCCAGACTTTTTTTTTCCCCTGCAGCCTTCTTAAAATTCTTGAATGTTAGATGTGGAGCTATGAATCTCCCAGGTTAGAACTTCTGTGCTGTGGTCATCCATGCTGTGGCCAATGGGACACTGTAAAAAAGAATTGTCTGGGAGCCAACTTGGCTGAAGTTACATCTTGGTAGTTTGACTTTATTAATATTTACTAATATTATTAACCATGGCAATAGTTTCTCACTAAATACATGCTACAGGAAGTCCTCAAACTGATTATTTAACCTTCAATGGCTAATTTCATGTCAACATAGGTCCTGGCATAGATGATATAATTAGCACCACTGTTGTTATGTTTTACAATTAGAATCAAATGCACAGTATGAGTCACAGATTCTGAGCTCACAGACTCAGTAAAGGGCAAAATCCAAAGTCTTAGGGTAGGGTAAGGTCCCAAAAAATTTATGTGGAAAACAACTGTGAGATACTATACCTTGTCAATCCTTGTTTCCCCATCGGTGAAATGGGCACATTCTTCCTATTAATAGCCTAACAGGGTTGAATAAGTTCATGGCTGCTCTGGCAAAGTGAGTAGCATGTTGTCTAGCACCCAGATTTTCAATTTGATTGTCAGTGCTAATTTCTTTTCTTCTCTTTCCTTTCTTTCTTTTTTTTTTTCCCTACAAACTACAAACCTTAAATCTCACCTTGGAGACAGTGGTCTAAAATGGCTGTTCTGCATGACCACAAGGGACTGCTTGTGATTTGTCCCAGTTGGCCAACGGGGCTGATTGGCCCCTTCCCAGCTGAGGCCATAAGGGCATAGCTGTGAAGGAGACTCTACAAAACAGCCAGGGATTCCCTCTCTCCTCTGACACACTCCACTGAATATGAAGCTCCAATGCACGTTGGCTAGAGAAAGCTCCCTGTTGCTCTCTGTTTCACAATGTCTTAATGAAATTTTGTTCACAAGGGCACCAATGACTGTTTCACAACCTTCCACTCCTTAAAGATTGAGAAACTAAAGGAAACTTCCGGCTCCTCTATAGCCCAACTGGGGAATCCAATAAATCCCATGCACCATTGGAATTCCAAGGGGGTGAAACTGAACCTAAGACCCACTTCAGCCTTGTTTCCCTAAGGAACTCTTACTGGCTTGTTCTATGTAGTGCTTACAGTGCTTTTCCAGTTGTTGGTACTCCATTTGACACACAGAGAATTGAAGCTCTGAAAGAATCAGTAGCTTACTTGATATTATACATGTAAAGATCAAGCCAGGCCTGGCTGATGTCCAAGTTGTTCTGTGAGTAGTAGAGTGGTCTGTCAGACCAGGAGACTATATTTAGAACTATTCATTCATCTACTTATAAATATTTATTAAGAATCAACTATGTGCCATACCAATGTTGGGGACAAACACAGCCTTCCGGGTCCCAGAGAATGCTTAAATACAGTAAATAGGTAACAGAAACAGAGAAATACAAGTATGCATAGACTGATAGGTGTTAGTTAGCACCAAGAAGGAAGAACAGGCAGTTCAAGAAGACAACTTTGCTGTGGTGACTTCTGAATGGAAACTGAAGTAGAGTGGACATATGATTCATATGGACTTTGGAAAAGACCAAACCAGGTAATAGACAGAAAATCACAGTACTTAATAAACCAGTGTGCTCTGTGTACTGGGTGAATAGTTTGAAGCTTCATAAGTGATATTTAGGGGAAGAAAAATAGATTAGGTCAGAGAAGTGACAGTTCACATTATAAGTGATTCCTAGAAGGCCAGTTGGGTAACTTGTTTTGTTTTCATGGGAAGATGATTTGGAGATAGACATGGTGTTGTCAGTTCAGTTTCATGAGAGGTTGGATTTCATAGGTTCTTCCCAGTCTAGTCAAACAAGAATTTCTCTAAAGATATACTTATAGAAGAAACTTCTTGGGCTCCATCAGAGCCAATGTTCAGTAGGTCTGGAGCCTAGGATTAATAGTGTTTCTGACATCCAAGTGTGGTTGGTAATCACCTCCTAGACTGGCTCAAAGTCTTTCTAATCAACCCCTCTATTTATTGCCTAAGGCCTATGTAGGAGAAGGAGTCATTGATACAAATGAAATATTAGGATATGAAAAGGATGCTGCTGTTATCCTGGTTTCTGTAATCCAGTACTATCTGATCTCATTACCCTCCTCTCTCCTCACTGTTTGCAGTCTTCCCCAGATCACAGGAAAGCATTTAGATAGCTAAGGAAAAGCAAATGACTGCATTTAAAAACAGAAGCCTCTTGGATCAAACCCATTATTTTCTGTGTCCTTTTGATATCCAGCAAGTTGATTTGCTCAAACTGAAAGTGCACTCACCCAAGCAAACTGCTTTGCTACTCTGCAGCACTACTCCAATTACTCATAGATTGATAAGTTTAATCTATTGGTCCCCAAACCGTATTCTGTTTCATGGTCTCCTGGTCCAGAAAAGCTTCAGTGATTTCATAATAAAGTCAAATTAACTGCAAACATTCCTCCTCCTTCTCCTTGTTACCCTCCTCCTCCTCCTCCTCCTCCTCTTCTTCTTCTTCCTCTTCCTCCTTCACCACCACCACCAGCATCACCACCACCACCTCCTCCTTCTCCTCCTTTTATATCCTTCTTTATACCAAACTGAGACAGTGACAAGACGCTTCTAAACCTGTTACCTTTTCAGGAGAACAGAATTCTTATTTGAAAATTAACATGAGCAGTTTTGGCTACTGATTAATGTGATATGTTCTACATTGGGACAAATGCACACATAATCATGTAGAATTTCTGATATCGAATACTTCAGACAATTGTTTCCCATGACGGTTCTCTTGAGGGCAGTTAATGAATGTTTATTCATTCCTTATTTGAAAGAGTAAGATAAAAGGCTTATTCTGGGCTTTGTGATACCTCAGACCTGTGTTGCACCTTCTGAGATCTGCCATTGCTGTGCGAAAGCAGCCATAGATAAAACACAGAAGGATGAATCTGCCTGTAAAACTTTACACAGAATCAGGAGAACGGCCAGATTTATGCTCTGTGACTCTTCCATGTAAGGATACTTCATATGGAGTCGATTTAGTGTTGAGGATGAAACGTGGGCCTTAAGAACAACAGGAAAACTTTCTCTACTTAAACTGGATCCCAGTTACTTAAGATGACTTTTGTTCAGATCCTGAAAAGTTCTAGAATTAAAAATGGAGTTATCACTCTCCTTTTTCATTGGGGTAGGGAGTCTTTTTTTTAAAAAATGATGTACTTATTTATTTATTTACATTCCAACCCTCTTGCGGAGTTCTTTCTGCCATTCTCCCTCCCCTTTGCCTCTGAGAAGGGCAGCTCTTCCCCCATCCTCCAATCCTGACAACTCTTGGTTCTCAATTTTTGTTATTTCTACTTTAATCATTTTTCTCAGCCTCCTTTATTTTCACATCAACTGTCTGAAGTAAGAAAAAAAAAAAAAGAACTCAGTAAATTACAGCATCTGTTCTTTGGTCCTCCCAAGTTTTAAGTTCTGGGAATAAAATATTTTTCACTCACTATTACTAACACATATCTTTTATTGAACAAAATAGTTAAAAAGAAATATAGCTCTGCCCTTTTGAGGATCAAATATCATTTGTATCAGCAGAAAATAAGGTTGTGAAAATTTCAAGTAACAGAAGCTAT
Source organism: Arvicanthis niloticus (assembly GCF_011762505.2). NCBI lineage: Eukaryota > Metazoa > Chordata > Mammalia > Rodentia > Muridae > Arvicanthis > Arvicanthis niloticus. The sequence goes on along the minus strand of NC_047670.1, from coordinate 37,818,516 downwards.
TCTCACAATGTGATCTCAGAGCTGGGATGTGGCTCAGTGGTAAAGTGTTTGTTTAGTATATGGAATAACAGTGTTGAACCTCAGGAAAATTACAGGCGCTGATACCCAGGCAGAGAGACAGACACACATACACAAATTTTAAATAAGTCCATCTAAAATAATTTTTGCCCAATGAATCAAATTATATAAAGCTGATACTTTCTTCAAAATTTTTCTAAATTGGATTCATAAATTGGTACAGCTACTGTAACAAAGAAAATTAGAGATGAATATAACCAGAGGAAATCTTCTTTCCACACAACCACAGAGGATATGAGGGCCCTGGTTATGAGAATCTAAGGTTAAAAAAAGTGTTTTGTTATTTTTATTTTATTTTCTCCCCATGTTGAAAATCAAACCCAGGGCCCTGTACATATGAGACAATCATTCCACCACTGAGCTATATTCCAGTCACCCCCCAAAAGTGTATATTGATTGTAAACTGTCACCTGTAGTCTTTTCTTTTTCTTTCTTTCTTTCTTTCTTTCTTTCTTTCTTTCTTTCTTTCTTCCTTCCTTCCTTCCTTCCTTCCTTTCTTTCTTTCTTTCTTTCTTCCTTTCTTTCTTCTTTCTTTTTTTTTTTTGTTTTTTTTTGAGACAGGGTTTCTCTGTGTAGCCCTGGCTGTCCTGGAACTCACTCTGTAGACCAGGCTGGCCTCGAACTCAGAAATCGACCTGCCTCTGCCTCCCAAGTGCTGGGATTAAAGGCATGCGCCACCACTGCTCGGCCCCTGTAGTCTTTTCAAAAGGTCTGTTTTGCCCCCATAGAAAAACCTTACAGGATTTCCTTGAGGAAATCCTGCTGATTACAACATCTATGTCAGACACTGTACTGGCACTTATGGTTCCACAAGCAACAGTATTGCTATGAGCCTTTGGCTTTGTTGTAGTTACTCATATGAAGTCACTTCTCCATCATTTCATGAGTTTCATTGCTTTCTATGTCTGTTTAGAAGGTTCTAGTGAAGCACTCGAAGCATGATTGAGTACAAGCAGCATACATTGGGTTTCCTTTAGTTCTGGAACCTGGAAAACCCAAGATCAAGGCACGGTCAAGTTCAATGTAAAGGTATGTTTTCTGGTTCAGAAAATGACATTTTCTTCCTGTGTTCCCATATAAGAGCAAGCTATAGCTAGCTCTCTTCAATCTCTTTTATAAACTCACAAACCTTATGTGTAAAGGTGCCACTTTCATACTTTTGTCCTTTCCTTAAGGACCCATTTTCTAATTCCATCTCTGTGGATTGGGATAATAATATGACGTAAGGGGGACACATCAATTTACACCACAGAAGTCAAATCTTTCATCTTATTCATTATTGTGTTCAAAGCCCAAAAGTTTCATGTAAATGGATGAGCCTGCTCACTCTCTTCTTGCTGATCCAAACTTTTCCATCTTTGGAATACATAGTACAAGTCAATGGCTTGTTGTTACTGCAATTAGAGGACAGGAGAGATAGAAACTCCTGCTCTGTGAACAAAGGAATGTCACAGATTGGGATACATACTTTAATAAATTACAGTTAGCTACCAAAGATAGGAATCCTGACAGACAGGACCTTCAATGGAGAAAGGCATTTGATTTAAATCTTACAGCTAACCAGGAGAATTGTTAGAACTCTCCTACATGTGTAGGAGGCTAGCTTCACTCTCCGATAGATCCTGCTTTCAAGAACATGATTTCTCTCCTCCACCTACTGACTCAGATTTCAAATAAATTCCAGTGGTACTGCTTCTACTTAATAGACCTTCAGTAACCACTGAATAACCTGTCTAAGAGCCATCCATGGAGAGAGAGAGAGAGAGAGAGAGAGAGAGAGAGAGAGAGAGAGAGAGAGAGAGAGAGAGAAATAGAGAAATCATTTTCTACACATGATAATCCAGAACTACAGGTGTGTTTTGGTTGCTCCTTGTTTGAAATCTCAGCACATACCTTTATTATTTGTCTAATTTGTCTCACTGGATCCTGGTGCAAGTAGATCACTTTATTACTTACCCAATTTAATTCATTCCATCCTTCTAGAGTAAATTCTACCCAAGCCTGAACGCAGTAGCAGCCTTCTGTGAACTCCATACTTCTCTTTCTCTTTTCCTTCCATTCACATAAGAAAACTGAGTTTGATGCATCCAAGGACCAAGAGTTACAAAGAAGAAAACAGAGAGAAGAGCAGAGGAAGAATCCATCTGATATTAATCTAAAGGGAAAGTGACAACTTGATGCTATAGCTACAAATTTCATATTTGCCGTGGACAAGACAGGCATGCCCACATAAATGAACCACACAGGGAACTGAGTATCAACAGAACTGTGAAGAGTGATTGACGGAGATGAAGCTGGGAACCAGGCAGGTAGCAGACCATGTGGGGTTGTGTGTAATACCTTGGCATACTATGCTTCCACCTCAGCAACAGAAAAATCCTAATTTCAACCAGAGACACAATAAGACAAGAAAAACATAATTTTTTTTCCCTTATAGTCACATTGGTGACAATGATATGATTGATTGAAGAAGCTCCAAAAGAGCCACAGCTTTGGAAGGTGTTGAAAAAAAAAAAGTCTGAGTGTGAAGCAGAAAAATTTGCGGCAGGATTATGGGAATATCAACACTTATTCTTTCTATTTGAAATTTCAACAATTTCTCCACTTTAAAGTAAATGTTAAGTTCACTGATCAATGGATTCATTTCTTCTTACATTTACTAGCCTTTTTTTCCCTATTTACTGATTCTCGTTGTTGTGTGCCAGCCCTGTATGTGAAAGACTGTGTGCAAACAAATGTTCAGTTCCGATTTGCAGCGTAGCTCAGCAATAGAAACATACTCTAGTTTCCTAGGGATTAGCATATGACTGGGGAGTTGGCTAAGGTGGTGAAGCACTTGTTAAACAAGCATGAGAACTTAAGTTCAATCCCAGAACCACTGTAAAAAATTGTGTGTGTGTGTGTGTGTGTATGTGTGTGTATGTATGTATGTATGTATGTATGTATGATGGTGTATGCTCATGATCCTAGCACTAGAATGGTGGAAAAAGTTGAGGCCCTAGAGCTTACTGACCAGTGCTTGATAGGCAAGCTAATCAAAACCTAAAACTTGTTTTAAAGAATGAGGTATAAGGAACGTGAGGAACAATGCCCAAAGCTGTACTAGGGCCTTAACGTGAATGAACACATTTATACATCTACATAAACACAAACATATACATAATACCTCTCTGTACAAAAAGTGATAAATATATGGCTTACAAATTGGGCGTTTTTAATATGGGCATCAGAAAGAGCTTTCCGACAGGGAGCCTCTTGAATAGACATCCAAACGAAGTGGAAGAATGGGCCCTTGCACTGTATCCTGGGCAATAATTTCCCTGAGAAACTATTGTCATATGTGTTTCAGCAGAGCATGCCAGAGCAGTGCTGGAATTGCAGTTCGGAGGATATTGCAGTTTCTGAAAGTATTCTGTGCCTCAAGGGTCCTTTTCTCTTTAGGGTTCTGCCACAAATCTGCTCTTGCTCTCTTTTCTGAGAAGCTGGACTCTCCTTTTAGCTGCTTGTTAGTCTGATGAAACCCTAAACACACAAGGTACCCTGGTGGTGCTGTATCCAGGAGTACAAATGGCAATGGAAGGGCCTGGATGCTTTGTTTTTTGTTTTCAGTGGTAGTTCGTGTGTGTCACTTTAAAAAATAAATCTACAGAGGTTATTTATTATACGGCAGCCATTGGCATGCACTGAGCAGAATTCCTATTCATAATAAGCCGATTCATCTTCTGGCACGTCAGAAATTTCTCAAATTGATACTTATAATAAATATGATTAATACCATATTGCATTACAGTTGTTGCCATGAAATAATTGGGACCAACTATCATATTGTGATGTTGACAGTGTTGGGTCGGTTGGTGCCAAATGGTGGAGGCCAGTCAACTGGGTTTCATTAGCAGCCACATTGCTACAGTGCTGTTAAGGTTTTCATAATCTGTTTACTGAGGGTTGGTCATTCATTCCATTAGACAAATCCATGTGACAGTTCCTTTAAAAGTAAATTTGTCAGTGAAAATCTCAGCATAATGGGCTCTTAGTGGATCTTAGATTCCCCTGCCTGTGAAACAGTTAAGGCAGTCATTACAATCCCAAGTTTAAGGATGAAGAACTAATTAAAGAGACACGAGAAAGAGCTTGGGATAACAAGTGTAAAGGGTGATTTTGAATTTAAAATGAGAGGAAGTGCTGGCAAAGCATGCCTTTAATAGATATCAAAAGTCTTGTGGTCACTATGGCATCTCCAACTCTAATGGTGTTTTGCTCTCTCATGTGTACTCCTGCAGACTCATGGCTACTGGTTTCTCTCCAAAGACTCAGAACTCTTCCCAGGCTCCTCACTTTCCTCTTTGTGAAATGCATTTCTTCACTTCAGTAGATGGCCTCTTATGAACTCTACTCAAGCTTACACACCATGTGTAAGTTACACTTGTTCCTAGAAGCTAGCTCGGCTCACCTTCTCCCTCCATCTGGTGACTGCGATAGCACAGGAATTTATCAAGATTCATCCTATACATCATCACAGTTTCATTACATCTTCCTTTACGTACCATGTTCTCCTCAAAGGCTGGCCTCAGACTTAGTCTCAAGTCTAATATGGCCAGACTCAGTAAATATGGTGGGGTATGCCAATCTGAGAGAACATGGAAACCTGTAATGTATTATCAGGAATCAGATTACTCCCTTTTCCTGTTCTGAGAGCCTGGCACTCTTCTAGTTATTAAAGACAGGTTTTTTGTTTGTTTGTATGTATGTATGCTTGTATGGATATACTCATGAAAGTGTTCATATCACCCATGTAGGAGTAAGCATGTACCTACTAGAACCATGAGTTCACAGATTTGAACAAAATTTGTAGATTTCCCCAAATTTGCATCACAGGACTTACAGGTTCTAAAAACAGATTGTTGAACTCAATGTTAGATTCTCTACATTATTCTCTTATTTATCATAAATTCATGTATTGAATACCCAGTATTTGTGAAGACATTGATTGGTTTGGAATGCAGGGCTAAAATACTTAAGAGAAATCTACGTTCAAATAGTTTGGGATCTTGAAGTTAAGGAGAAAATGTACAGTAATCACCAACCAATGGATTGCACAAATCACTATGTAATCATGAACTGTGCTGAGGAAATATTTGAAGGATGGAACAACATTATAGGTGGCAGAGTCTAACCTTGCCCAAGCTGAGTAACAAAACTTGAAGAGAGACCACATTAGTAATGATAGGTAAGAGGATGGAGAACATCCCCAAAGGCAGTGCAATGTCTTCAAGGCCCTGAAATCAAAAGCTAAATGTGAAATTTGAAGGACAAAGGCAAACCTGGGTAGCCAGAGCACAGGGACTGGAATCTAGAGAGACAGGAGGTAATCAGGCAAAGAGAAACTTTTAGACCACATTAAAGAGTTTAGATTTCCATCTTAACTCTATGTGCTATGGGGACAGCTTAAAATGTTTCATTAAGAAATAGATTCTGAAAAAAAAAAAAAAAGAAATAGATTCTGAGTATATTCCTGTCTCGAAAACTACGCTGCATCAGGGAGAATAAGTACAGAAAAATCAAGCTTTGGAATAAGGCTTCTTGGGCTGGGCTCCATGCTTATTTTATGCGCTATGGAGACTGCTTAAAATATTTCATCAAGAAGTAAATATTGAGTATAAATTTCCATTTTTCAAATACTATTCTGTATCAGGGAAGGTGAGTACAGAAGAATCAAGCTGTTGAGTATCAGTTCTTGCCCAGGACCCATATGATTATACTGATAGTAGAAATGAACAAAAGATGATTACAAAAAGTATGGGGGAGACTATGATGACAGGGGTGGGTAATGAATTGGATGAAGATGACCTGGAATGTAGACTACTGAGGAAGGACACTTTCTTTGGAAGAAACAGACATATGAAAGGCACCATTAGTGTAAAGAAGATCTGGAAAGCTCCTATCACTTCTGGGGAAGTCACCAGGCATCAAACTTTCAACGTGTATTGAAGTGCCTCTTACCATCCATCCTGGAATAGGTAGAGCAAGCCGGCATTTGGGAATGGGAACAGAGGTTGTGGTATTCTCCAATTGAAAAACAGAAGCTGAAGGAATATAGAGTGTTCTGCATTCCCCCTGTACCAATCTTTGTGCCTGAATGTCAGCATTGTCTGCTACTTGCATTTGTTAATACTGCTTGACTCTCCAGTTTAGCATTGTAGAGATTCTATACAGCTATTCCTCCATGCAAAAGCAATTATGATGCCCCTACTATGTGTTAGATTCCAAAAGATAAGTACAAATGTGCCACACACCTTTGAGGAACTAAGAGTCTACCAGGGAAGGCAGATGTATTATTGAATGGTTCTATTTCTGTTCAGTTAAACACTGTATGAAATGCCAAAGGAGTCAATCTTGACTTCATATCTAGTAATATGTAAGCTATAAGTCTTTCATGGTGAGCAGGACTGAGCCAGGCAAAGCCAAGGGAGTGAGGAACATGTGAGTCAAAGAACAGTAGGAACTAAATGTTATTTTTCTACAATCTTTCCTTTTCTTCATGCCCAAGTCCTCTTTCTGCCTCCTTCCTCAGTGGTCATCTTGATTCTCTACCTCCCATAAAAGAAATTGTTTAGCTCAAGCTTCAATCACTGTCTTCTCATTTATACTAAACCATATCAGACCCCTTGGTTTCTATCTTTGTAAATTTCCATCATCTACCTTGGTTTGTTTGTTTGTTTGTTTGTTTGTTTGTTTAACATTGGTCTTTCTGCTCAGCAACATATGACACCATCATATTTCACTGTGCTGATGCTCAGGCCACATTGTTACTTTACTTGTTACCAAAATAGGTCTCTTATATTAGCAGCTTCCTGTCTCTGGATGTGTGGGGTATGCACCGTATTTCATCACTTTCCCTTATATTCAGAGTGGTAAAGGGAATGGTACAAGTTTAAACAAGCCAGGAAGAGCAGACCTGGTACTTGAACTCAGATCTTTACTTTTCCAACTCTGGTTCACTTCTTCCACATCACAATACCTATAACTAGTGTTTTTCCTATATAAATAATGCTGATGGGTCTCCAAGAACATTCTTTCAACCACAAAGACCTACGCTAGAGCCTACTCGTGGCATGAGGTATTTAGACATGGTTTTAAAACCTTGAACTTTGTATCACTTTACATTCGGTTATTTTTATTTTCCAAAGTGGAAACAGCTGGCTGCGCTCAACCCTTGGGTCATTTCATTTTCCTGTACTGTCTTCACCAAGTATAACTGGTCTCTCTTGAATAAGTGTTGCAAGCATGCCGCTATGGATGATGTCACCCAGGAGAGGAAATCTGCTGCCTTTATTCAGTTTGTTCTCTTACCAAGTAATTGCATGGTCAAAATGTACTCCTGTGCCCATAAACACCCCATGGATAGGGGGCTTGTTGGCTACCATTCCTCCATCTGGGTGGCTGTCCTAACCTCTGCATGGAGGGTGGGATTTCCTCATAGCTGGGTAGGATAAGGTGTAACTTCTATTCGCAGTGTGTAGGAATTCAGGATGTGCTCCAGCATGCTAGTGTCTCTCTGTGGTTTCTTCACAGTAGCTGGGTGCACAGAAGTTCTTCATTTCTAGTGTTTCTTTATACCCTGCCAAAATTGTGGCTTCAGCCCGATGCCTCTCCACTGGTGCTCTGCCTTTATGGAGATATCTTCTGGTCTTTCCAGATCTCGTGCTATATTCATAGTGTTTTGTCTGTTCACAGGCCTGCAAAATGGTGGAGACATTGTACCATTAGGTTCAACTTGATTCTCACATGTAATCTCAAAGGCAACACCAATGAAATATCTGAAACAATTTCTCTTCATCTAATGTGACCCAGAGAAACCAAAAAAGCTGGATGACTCTAGGACACATGGTTTGCTTGCCAATTAGTTGTATTTTTAAATTTGAATTACAGATGCCAAATGATAATTGTATATATTTAATACACTACTTTATTTAGATCTACATGTATACTGAACCACAACTGTATAAAATCTAATTATCACATCCACCACTTATTGCATTTGATAGTGAGAATATTTCAAATCAACTCCTTTAGTACTTCTGTAATCTGTACGATTATTGACTGTGGTTACATGGTATAAATTAGATTGTAAAAGATAATTTCTCTTGTCTAAATGGAACTCAGCTCCCTTTAATTGGCACTTCTCCTTTCTCCTTGCACTTCCAGCCTCCAATCCTCTGGTAACCACCACAGTAGTCTCTACTTTCCTATACTGAATTTGCTTTGATTCCACATTCAAAATCATATATTATTTGGGAATGGCATAGTTTGCTCAGTCTGAGTGAGTCATCTTGATTCATCTATATTGTTATTAATGTCAAGAGTTTTTACTTGAATGAGGCTAAATATTCTCTCTCTCTTGCTCTCTCTCTCTCTCTTTCTCCCTCCCCCCTCCCCCTGTGTGTTTGTGTGTGTCTGTTTGTCCCTGTGTGTGTCTGAGTGTTTGTCTGTGTGTTATGTATTCTTTGCCTGTTCATCTCTTTTTATAGGAGTCCAAGCGAAGGCTCTGTTGCTGGAGCAAACTTAACACTGGAGAAATGACGTGGAGATCAGAATGACTGACAAGCTGTGGTAGTGTAAGGTCTAGAATTAAGCAGTAGCCCTTTTCTCTAATCCTGCCTCCGCTCTGCTCAGGGGTGACAGAAGAAGCAGCAATGAAAAGATTGTCATGCTCAACCTGACTTAAACATTTCACAATTTACTTGAGTATCAGTGATGACATGCTAACCCAGTAACATGAAGAAATTTCTGTTTCCATATATTGGTTCAAAATGTTGAAATGATAAAAATAAAAAAAAATTAACACAGGAAATTTTTTTCTAGCTTGCTTCAGAGACATGCTGTTGGGAATCTAGACATACAGACGTTCTAGACATACAGACCCACATCTTTTTTCTGCCTCATATCTTCATTCATGAAAGTCTTGCTCCCTGGCAAGAGTTTTCATTAATCAATCACTGGACTGATGTGTTGGAAGCGCCTTCATCCTTTGAAAATGCAAACCTGTAGCTTCTATCTGCTGCCCAGGAAGGCAGAGTTTGTGTCTTTATGCTGCATAAAGCTGATTCTTTTTTTTTTTTCCTCAATGGCTTGTGAAATATTTGAAGTCAATGACCTTGTCTCCTCTAGCCTCCTTTGTTCAGAAACATCTCTAGAGCTCCCATTTATTTTCAAGATCTGCAATTATCCAGGAGAAAGTTAAATGCATTCTGCAGTGGGTTTACTGAACTTAGAAACTGGAGTGATTCACTCTAAAAAAAAATCATAGTTTCAGGGGATGGTATAAACAGAGATTAGGGGATTTCTAATGCCAAGCCTAATGTTCAAATTTATAATGTGTTCTTGGTTTCTGTATGTAAGTGGAATCATATCCTGATTCCTTCTGTGACTATTCTTAGGAGGGCGGCTAGCGAGAGAATTTGTGCATTCCTTCTTCTCCTAATCATCCTTTGAAAGCAAATTCACTTGCTGCTTTCATTTTCCAGATGAGGAGTTAGAAGTAGAATGCTCCAGACCTGAGCCCCACGAGTCCCACCTTGCTGGGGGCCCATGTTCACCGTATCATTCATCAGTGCACACAATCCTGTCAGGGCCTGCTTCCTCTGGTAAGCAAGAGACTGGAGTGACTTCATTTCCAATTTCTAATTTTTTTCTCTTCTGTCTCTTTCCTCTTCCATCTCACTCTGCATAATAATGTCCCAGTCACATTTCCTCTCTAAATTTCCTCTTGGCTCAGGCATGACTTCCTCTTCTGTGATGCTTGCAAACAACCCTTATCCTCACTGAGAAATGAGAAGAAATGTTATTTCATAAGGATAACTGTTAATTTTATATTTAGACAAGAATGGGAAGAAATCCTGGGTCAGCCTGTACAGGAATTACAACAGTTCCCTTAATTTATTGTACGGAATGCCCCCATTTCATGGATGTGTTAAGAGTATTGTCTGTAATAGTTATAAAATTCTAATCTCTTGATATAAAAGTTGTGATCCTAAAAACATTTCCAATGACCCATTGTAGTAGCTATAACATAACACTTGTGACATCCACACACCTTATCTAGTATTTTATTAGTTGCTATTACATTAAGTTCACATGTGTTTTTTTTCAAAATCCACATTTTAAATGGATGAATATTCAAGGAAAAAGGTGTTTTTCATATGCTTTTCTTTGTCAGGTATCTATGGCATCAGGCAGTCTTCAGTGTTTCCATTATTGACAGGGTTAATCAGTAGGTATTGAACATCTATCATAAAACCCTTGTGTGAAAACACTGCAGTGACAAAGACAGTGAGTTCCACTTTCATGGTCCTCACAGACTGTGGTGTTAAGGGAGGGGCCATAAGTACAATAAAAATAATAGTGATAAAAATGAAATTAACACAATGACAAATAAGATCTATTGTAAGAATGATGGGAGTTTGCCCTGTTATTTTGGTCAACTGAAGAATAAGAAAGGACGTTGAGACTGTAAGCATGTAGTGAGGCCAGTCATGTAGAGGGGCAGGGGTAAAGATCTTTTACTCTTCTCAAAAGAGATATGTCCAGTTTACACAAACCCTGATCTCAGGAAGCAGGGACTGATGGTGGCTCTGCCTTAATCCCAGCACCCCAGCTGCACAGGGGACTTTGGAACACTCAGAAATCTGCTTCCTGCCTTTGAGCGCTCCGGGTCTTCTTGCTAGCCTGTTTCCTGTTTTCTCAGTTTTACCTTTTTTTTTTTTTTTTTTTTTTAAATGCTTCTCTTTCTCTTGTAGTCATTTCCAGGGTCCAGCTCAATTTTCCTTTTCCCTATCCTGGACAGTATCATCTAAATAAGCAGACTGAGCACAGCAGCCTTAGACATGTTTATAGGGTGAGCTGGCAAACGTCAAAAGCAAAGCATTAGGGAGGCCCAGCAACCCTCAGCAGACAGACTTCATATTATTTCTGGGCAAGAAGGCAGACAGTGCTTCCTCTGACTTGTGCCTTGTTCTCTAATAATGGAGTGTTATCTAATTGGTGCTTCCTTTACATCAATGGGATAGGCGTACAAGACACCAAGACAAAGCGACACACCAGGAGTTAAGTATAAGTGAGGGCTCAGACCCATCATTCCTAGGGCTTGGCAGTAATATTTAGAACACAACCTAATGACTAGGGCATATATTTTTAGGTGGGACAGCTTCATATAAGAGACATCTGGTGTGTCTTTTCTTTTCTAAAATTATAACACTGCCCCCTCAAGCAATTTATATTTTTAAGAAGATGGAAGAGCATGATGATGAGGTACCATCTGACAATTTATTTGTCACTTAAATCTAAAATGAAAATGGAAAGTCCAGAACTGTTATATTGCCTGTGTGGGTGGGGGAGGACCTCAAACATACAAGGGAAGGAAGCGTTATTTTGTTTCCCTTCATTCCAGTGATTCTCCTAGGCAATAAATGCACCACTGAAGCTTCATCTCACTAAAGTGAGAGTCCTGAGTCAGATGATATCTGCTTCTTGGAAAGCTTGATACTCCTATTCCTCATTTGCCATGTAAATGCCAATCAAGTCAGAGAGTTGCTCTTCATAAGCCTCTAAATTTTTAGTGGAAGCACCACAGAGCCAAAGACAAAGAAAATGATTCAAATATACTGCTTGCCCCAAGAACATCCTAAGGCTCTCCCAGAGCTACTGCCAGAAAAGAATATGATTTTATAAATGTAGGGAGTAGACAGGAGGGCATACAAAATCTCATGTACAAAGATAAGCAAATGGGTAGATTATAGTGAGATTTCTTTGGCAATACCATGGCAGACATTGCTTAGCGTGGTGGGCCCCACCTTCCAGCTGCTTATTGATTAAGGGCCACATCATGGGTACCATTTGCTGATTGGTGTGCATGGAAGTAAGGTGAGCTCTCTTGACACCCAAATCTCATCTCTAGACATCTATCATGACTTCACTCCTCATGTCAGCCTGCTCTGATTTTTCAGTTCTGTGACATGGGCTTCTCTCCGGCCATTCTTTTTGGACTCTGCATACTTTGTTCCTTCAGCTGTCTCTTTCAGGACTAGGTTGCCAGCTTTCTTTGCAGCTGGCCCAGAGATCAACAGAAACTGTTTCCATGCACAGTTCTGCTCTCCTCCCATCAAGCTTCATCCTGATCGACATTTTAAATCTATACTCTTGCATTTATATTACATGTCTTGGAGGGCAGTGGAAGGCAAGATGCATTGTTATTTGGGGGGGGGGAGGTGTAAGTCTCTCAATACTGTGCTCTTGAGCCCAGCATAAACATAGGACAAATCTGTGCATTTTCAGAAAAACCCACAGTACACAATGAGAAATCTGCCTATCAAAATTCATAGCCACATTCTTGTGGTAGAACAGATGGAAGGAAGGAAGAAAACAGGGATGGAGGGTAGTGGAGAAAATCAAAGAGGAAAGTAGGGCTACTCTTTGGTTTAACCATATGTCTTTAGCAAGTTCTATTCATTTTCCCATGATTTTACTATTGAGATAAGCCATAGCTGTAAATTGTCCTAGAATATGTCAAGTGTGTATCACTGCAACCATGTTACAGAGCACATCCACCATCAAAATGATCATTAGACTTCTCAGAGGAAGGATGAGCATCACCATAGACAAGTGGTTCAAGTAAGTCTGCTAAATAATGATACCAGAAATAATATGTTAGACCACAAAGGCCTCATTGATTCATGCCATTTCGAACTCTTCCATGGTCTGACAGCTCTCTATCTCCTCTTCTTGTTATATTGCTCCTTGACCCCCAGTTTCTACAATCTTATTCACTTGGCCATCTGTCAGACACTAGCACATTCTGATTTTTGCTTAACAAGGTTTTTGGGTTTACTGGTTTTCCTTCACTGGGGCTGTTCTTTTCATGACTTGAACTTTTTCCTTCATGAAACTTTTTATGGAAAAATTCACTTTTTATTTTACTTGAGACAGAGTATCACTGTGTAGTCCGTGCTGACATGGAATTCATTGTGTAGAATAGTCTTGTATGGAATTCACAGAGACTTGCCTGCTTTTGCCTCAGAGTGCTAGGATCAAAGATGCATGCCACCATGCCAGGCAGTGGTCACATCTTTTTATAAAATTAATTGTTTTGTTTATTTACATACCAAATTCTGTCCCCCTCCCAGCCCCTCCCCCCCCCAAGAGTTTTTCATCCCATTCCCCATCTCCTTTCCCTCTGAGACGGTGTTCTCCTGACCCTGTCATCCCATCCTCTCCTACTGAGGTCAGAAAATGGAATCCTCTGCTACATATGTGCTCAGAGCCTTGTACCAGCTCATGGATGCTCTTCACTTGGTGGCTTTGTCTCTGGGATCTCCCAGCAGTCCAGTTTACTTGACACTGTTGGTCTTCCTATGAGATTGCCATTCCATTCATCTCATTCAATCTTTCTCCTAACTCTTTCATAAAAGTTTCCGACCTCAGTCCAATGCTTGGCTGTGAGTATCTGCAGTCAGCTGCTTGTAGAGCCTCTCAGAGGAAAGCCATGCTAGGCTGCTGCCTGCAAATACAACACAGCGTCAGTAATCCCAAATTGGGCCAATCACTGGACAGCCTTTCCTTCAGTCTGTCCCACCTTTACCCCTTTATTTCTTTTAGGAAGAAACAATTCTGGATCAAAATTTTGGAAGGTAGGTGGGTGACCTCATCCCTACACCTGGGGCCCTGTCTGTCTACTGGAGGTGGTCTCTTCAGGTTCTATCTCCTCACTATTGTGCATTTCTGCTAAGATCACCCCCATTGAGTCCTGGGAGCCTCTCAGATCCCCAGTCTCTAGGACTTTCTAGAGGTTACCCACCCCACCACCCCAGGCAGCTGCATATTTCCATTCATTCTCCTGGCCCTCTAGGCTTCTTTTATGTTTCCCCACATACCTGATCCTGCCCCCTTCCTGTCCCATCCCCTCTCCCACTCAGGTCCCTCCCTCCCTTCCTCCCTCTGTCTCCCGTGATTGTTTTGTTTTCCCTTCTAAGTGATTGAAGCATCTTCACTTAATGGTTCTTTCTTCTTGTTAAAATTCTTACAGTCTATGGTCTGTATCATGAGTATTCTGTACATTTTGGCTAATATCCACTTATTAGTGAGTATGTACCATTCATATCCTTTTTGGGTCTGGATTGTAGCAGTCAGTATGATATTTTCTGTTACATCTATTTGCCTGCAAAATTCATTAATGCCCTTGTTTTTAGTAGCTAAGTAGTATTCCATTGTGTAAATGAACCACATTTTCTTTATTCATTCTTTGGTTAAAGGATATCTGAGTTGCTTCCAGTTTCTAGCAATTATAAATCAGTCTACTATGAACATAGTGGAGCAGGTGTCATTGGGGTATGGTGGAAATTTTCTCCTGTGCCAATGTGTTCAAGGTTATTTCCCACTTTGTCTTCTGTTAGATTCTGTATATCTGGTTTTATGTTGAGGTCCTTGATCCACTTGGGATTGAACTTTATGCAAGGTGGTAAATATGGATCAATTTGCATTCTTCTACATGCAAACCACCAGTGGGACGCACACCATTCGTTGAAGATGCTTTCTTTTTTCACTATATGATTTTGACTTTGTCAAAGATCAAGTATCCATAGCTATTTAAGTTTATTTCTCATTCTTCAATTCTATTCCATTTGATTGACCTATCTGTCCCTGTAGCAATACCATGTGGTCTTTATTACTATTGCTCTATAGTACAGATTGAGGTCAGGGATGGTGATTCCCCAGATGTTCTTTGATTGTTGATAATTGTTTTGGCTATTTGGGTTATTTGTTTTCCCATATTGGGTTGAGAATTACTTTTTCCATGACTGTGAAGATTTGTGTTGGAATTTTGATGGAGATTGCATTGAATCTGTAGGTTGCTTTTGGTAAGATGGCCATTTTCACTATGTCAGTCCTAAGAATTCATGACCATGGGAGATTTTTCCGTCGTCCGAGGTCTTCTTCAATTTCTTCCTTCAGGAACTTGAAGTTCTTGTCATACATATATTTCACTTGCTTGTTTAGAGTTGTACCATATCAAAATATTTCATATAATTTGTGGCTATTGTGAGGGGTGTTGTTTCCCTAATTTCTTTCTCAGCCTGTTTGTCATTAGTATAAAGGAAAACTACTGATCTGAGTTGAGTTAATTTTATATTCAGCCACTTTGTTGAGGTTGTTTATCAGCTATAGGAGTTATCTGGTAAAATATTGGGGGGTCACTTATACTTATTATAATATCATCTATAAATAGTAATACCTTGACTTCTTCCTTTCCAGTTTGTATCCTCTTGTTCTCTTTTTGTTGTCTAACTGTTCTAGCTAGAACTTTGAATACTATATTGAATAGATAGGAAAAGAGTGGACAGCTATGTTTTGTCCCTGATTTTAATGAGATTGCTTCAAGTTTCTCTCCATTTAATTTGATGTTGGCTACTGGTTTGTTGTATTTTGCTTTTATTATATTTAGTTATATGCCATGAATTCCTAATCTCTCCAAGACTTTTAACATGAAGGGGTGTTAGAAGTTGTCAGATGCTTTTTCATTATCTAAGGAGATGATCACATAACTTTTTTCTTTGAGTTTGTTTATACAGTGGATTATGTTGATGGATTTTCATATATTGAACCATCCCTGCATCTCTGGAATGAAACCTACTGGACTATAGTGACTGATGTTTTTGATGTGTTCTTAATTCAGATTTCATTTACTTTATTGAGTAATTTTGCACTTATGATATTCATAAGTAAAATTGGTTTGAATTTCTCTTTTTTGTTGGTTCTTCATGTGATTTATGTATCAGAGTAACACATTTACATATGTGTATAAGTAAGCACATATGTATATAGTGTAGAAACTTGTAAAGCATGAAATTACAGAGAACAGGTTGCTAATATTGCTTCCAGATAGATATGATATTTTTCTTCATATCCTACCTCTATACATACACTATACCTAAGAAAAAATTGAAGTATTAGTTATTTTATACATTTCCTTGGGAGTTTTATTGTGGCTTTTTGTAACTTCTTTATGTATGTACATGTCATAGTAAATAATGTGCTATGATCTAGAATTTTCTAATTTGTTTCAATATTCCTCTTGTTTGATGTTTAAGTTGTGACATGTAGTATGTATTTGTATTTATCACATATAAAATTATGTATAGTGATATATGTAAATATATATTTTATATGTAAGTATATACATATATCTATGTGTATATCTATGTATATATTTATACAGAAGAAATATATTTACATATACATAGTGTTGCAAGAAATACATTTGTATATTAAAATGTAGAATTTTTTGTAAAAATTTATAGTAAAAGTAAAATCAAAGTCTAGGACTTTTATTTGGATTATGCCCAGCAATTTTTCTAAAGAAATATTATACAAGTGCATATAGAAGGCTCACAGTAGTCAAGAATATAATCCAAAGGAACAACCCCACTCATCATTATACATGCCAATATCATGAATAATTTTTAATATAATTAATGAAAATAATCTGATTAATTTTTTAGATTTTAAAAATTCTTATTTATTTTACATGTATTTTAGTTCTTTTGTATGTTTGTCTGTGCACCAAGTACAGTCCTGATGCCTGCAGACAAGGACATTGGATCAACTAGGATTGGAGTTACATATGGTTTTAATTCTCTGTATAGGTGATGGGAATGAAACTTGGGTCCAGCTAGTCCTCTTGTATTGAGTGATCTCCATCCCTATAATTAAATTAAATGTCCAAAACTCTGATCCTAATAAGCATACATGCCTTATTACAAATAGATCATGAAAGAGAAAGATCTGCTTTCTGTTTTCACAATACAGATATATCTAGTCACATGTTTTCATAATCAACATTGATTAGAACCTTGATTGGATCAATAAAAACCTCAAGCATTAAAGAAACACACCTTTGGATATATTCACAAGGTTGTTTCTGGAGAGATTTAACTAGGGACTTAAGTGTTGCTCAGAAAGAAATGGCAACATTCCATGGGCTTGGGGACTTATGTGGAAAAGGGGATAGTGGCAGGATTACTGTCATTCATGTCTCCCTGCTTCTTACATATCTAGATTTAAGTTAAGCAAGCAATTGTACTTCCCTGCCCCCATGCCTTCCCTATCAGGAGTGACTGTAGTCTCTTAAACTGTAAGACAGGTAAAGCCTCCCTCCCTTAACTTGCCTTCCCTCAGGCATTTCATCATAACAAGGAGAAAATAATATGCATGTGTACAAACTTGATGATAAAACTAGCAAAGACTTACAGGAGACATTGTGTAATATATTTCAATTTAATGACATCACTGTTTGAAATATAATTATGGCCCAAGGACTTGGAGAATGGTCTCTGGAGACAGACAGTCTAAGTTCAGATCTCAGTTTTGATGCTTGCCAACTGTCCATATTTCAGGGGATTCTTTGGCCTCTTGACACTACTTTCTTCATCTGTAAAATGACACTTGATTTTACATGGGTTACCACAGTTAACTCTTTGTAGGTACAATGACAAGCTACATGAAACTCTTTAGCCCTGGACTTGCAGGGCCTTCCACTGATGGAAACTTTATTTGTGGTTGTATTAGGTGGTGTTCTCCACGGGATGTGAAAGACCAAGTATCCATTGTAGTGCGTCACCCATGGTTTTTAAGAGAAAAGTCCTCTGAGGATCAACTGACTGAACTTGCTCTTTGGGTCACTTAGTGACTCTTTAAGTCAATATTGTATCCTCATCATGTTTTAGGTCCTGTGCTTATTACAAGATGCTTAGAAAACTAAAGACAGACTTAGCCCTTACTGTCAGTGAGTGTTCAGCATTCTTGTGTTTTGGATTTCTGCCACATTGCCTTTCAAAGCCTGGCTAAAACCTGTGCAAAATTTCTTTGTGTTCTCAGGATAAATAAGAGATGCAATTAAGTTAAAAAGAAATCTTTAATGAGGGAAGTGTAAAAGATTGAAGACAACAAGCTTAAGCAGAGATCAATTTGATCTACTTTCAAGAAGCAGTTTGCTACATACATACAAAAAACTGTAAGTCTCTCTGTGCTCAAATTATCATTTGTCTCCTTCCTGGACTTAATTATCAATTTATTTCTCAAAGACTGGTGCTCCTAGACTCCCTTTTAGAGCTTTCCAGTAACCAGCTGACTTCCCTACCTTCTAAAGGGGTTTTCCCTAAGAAAAAGAGCTGGACTGTGGTAGGTGCCTTGAGATCTCATCTAAATTTCTAGTATCATCCACCTCCATATTAAGCCATAAGGACCACTTTCTTCACTGGGACATGTCCTATTCATTTATAGGCCCAAGCTCAGTAAAACTATAGCAGAAGATACATTTGTAAGTCATAAATGTTCCTTAAATTTTTCTAGTCATCAAATTTATATTGTAAATATAAGCAAAACTAAAATTACACTAAAATTGAAGTTTTCCTAAAAGTAAAAATTTTTACTTTTAGGTAAAACTTCAATTACAAAAATAAAAATTAATACTTATAACCTTATATCTAATTCAATATATGATTGCTTATGGTAATCTGGTATACAATTGGGCAGAAGCCATTAGGATAATTTGTATTCTTTGTTTTACATTAAGTCTTTGAAAATGAGTTTGTCTTTTATATTTAGAAAACTTTGTAAGCCAGACTAACAGTATTTTCAGCACTTGATGGGCATACCGGTGGCTACCATGTTGCACCATTCAGACCCAGAAAATCCCAAGTCTTTCACCAAAAAGCAAAGTTAACATACATTTGCAGGAACTCTCCCACCCACCACAGTAGGAGGGTCACTCTCTCATAACCTCTCACTTCCTTTCTCCCATACACTCTTCCAGGACTAATAAATCATCTCTTCATGTAAGTATCATACCCAAAGGATGTTTCCCACAATGCTTTCAGGAAGCTTCCATCTACACTACTCTGCTACATTCCAACTCTCCATATAAGTTACATATTCCTGTAGCTAATGCTTCTATCCATCGTCTTGAGCAAACATCCCTGGGAATATTGTTACCCATAGTTCTGGGATGGATAAAATCAGTAAAACTAGGCATTGTCCCTATGTGCTCTGGCCCTGACCAGGACTCTAAACTCAACTATGTTGACAGCTTTGCCCGTGTCTTTACAGATAGCTTCATTCCACTGAATGAGAGTTTATTTTATGTGGTCAGGGTGAATTTAAAGCTGGATAAAATGCACAGAATAGTTTTCTTACTTGGTGGAACTGAGTGGTCTGTAGCCTAAGAGCTGAAACAACAAGAAGATTTAGTGGAATATGAGCTATGCAATAAATTTTAACAGTGGTAGCTATAGTTTCCCCCATATTCTACCTCATTTTTCTATGGAAAAGTGAACTAAACAAGGTCACCTCAGTTCCTGAAAGGAATGCACTAACTTTATTCAAGCCTCACATTTTCTGAGCAGTGTTCCTTTGACTGCCCAAGGTATCCCAAATATCACAAAGACCCCAAATATGTGAGCACAGCCATGCATAGGCTCCAACTAATTCCCCTTCAGCCATCCTGTAACAGCCAAAAGTGTGGACTTTGGCATCATTAAAGGCTTCACTCATTCAACGATTACTGTGTATTTGGATTCAGAGTTTAACTTCTGGGAGGTGCCGTTTCACTATTAGTAGTGTCAACTTCTTAAAGTTATCATGTCAAATACGCAGATGATACAGTGTTGGACTCTGGCAAGTACTATTATTACCCATAATTGTTTTTGATTGATTTCCTTTATGGCAACTGTCACCCTCAAAGATAACTTGAAATGTTAGTGAGTGATAAACTAAACAAGCTGACTCTTGTATTTTCCATTTCTTTCAATGCCACCATCATTATTCAACTGCTAAGCCCCACTGTGGATTTGAGGGTGCCATACACATTCTCATGTCCAGTTGCCAAGATGTGCTACCATCAGGATTGCTCCAGAAAAACACAGTATTTATTGAATTCACTGAGAGGTCATACCTCAGAAGCTCAGCAGCTAAGTAACCTGAAAGCCTACTTCACCCCGAACTCCTCACAGAATATTTCAGTTCCTGCTTTGTCTAGTAATTGCAACAACTTCACAAATATATGAGAAGGAGGTTCACCATAAGCATGGACCATATTCATATTGCTATCTGCTCTTTGTACTTCTCAAACTTCTTAAACTTGAGGCCAATGGTGTCACTCTGAAAAGATTTACAGCACATCTTTTTTTTCTATTTAAAACCTATAGGATTTGTATTTAGAATATCATCACTGTAGTCATTTTGTATATAATAATCCTCTTGTCAAATGGATTCCTTAGACAAGAATTTTTCTGATTTGCCCAGTATCTTACTAAAACTCTTTCTATTTTTAGTACCACCATTGAAAAGAAGTCATTTGTTCTGTTACTCATTTATGAACTAATCCACATGTCATCAGATATTTTGCATAGGCATTCTTCAAATGACAACTTTCAGGCCACCTGATGCCACCTTAAAAATTGTAGAGGTTTGTTTCTATGTATATGAGCATTTTTATTGCATATATAATGCACACATATGTACACCCTTTGCAAGAGCAGTAGGTGCTCTTAATTACCGAGCCATTGCGCTAGGCCCCACTTGTCATCTTAATACACCATGAGGTCAATCCTCTGTGTGACATTATTATCTGTATGGAGTAACGTGAGCCATGCCACACAGCATAATGGCCCTGTAGAACTTTCAGCTGCAGTCAGACACATGAACCCTGAGCAGAATGGGAGGAGGTAAAGTGATCAATGTATTAGACTTCAATGTCTTTAATGCCCAATAAAGGTATTTGTCCTTCAGAATTTATGAAAATATTTTACTGAATGTAGCCAAGCAGAATGAGCTTTAGAAATGTTGATGAGTTATTTCTATTGCCTGGAGAACATTAAAATACAGAAATTTCTTTCACCCAAATCTCATTAAGCTGTCAAACATTTTGCTGCTTTTTCTGGTAACTTATCAGGATATTTATGTGCGTGAACATGGGTCTATATATCTTGATAATCAGCTTTGATGGGAGAGGAAATACAGGAAAAGTGTTTGGCAGCTTAATGAGAGTTTTTGACATCTGTTTTCCAAGGCTTCTCATGTGTTACAGTAGCAGACTCAAAGTTCTACCCACGTGGGGCATAGTTCTTAGGTGCCCTTAGTGCTTTGAAGTTTTCAGTCCTAGTAACCTGAATCTCAGATTTCCAAACCATCAAGACATTATTCAGCCTTTCAACAAACTCCTTCATGGTTTGATGTGAATGTTATCTTTTAACAGTAATCTCCACATTCAAGATAAAGCACAGGACTGGAGTGGTAAAGTCTCAGGCATGGGCTCAAACGGTTTTCTGTGATTCTGCCATGGCTCCATTTTGTTACCTGGCTCCTTATTTGCTTTTTATGATTTCCGTCAAGCCCATGGTCTTCTGAGAATTTAGTATACCTTCGAAAAGAACTTGATTTGAGTTGAGGTCTGAAATGTTAACTCCAAAATCATTTTTGGGGGATTGGAGTTGAAAATGGGTTGGAGAGAATTATAGGAAATATTGACAGAAGGTATGATGGGAGAGAACCATAAATAACAAAATCACCAGGAAGAGACTTGACTTTATCAGGATGTCTTACAGACACAACAGGGGCTTAATTGCCTCTTACATCACTCAGTCACGTTGCATTCTTGGCAGGTGAGAGTTAGCACTCTTCCATTGTATGAACAAGAGGAATTTAAGTACTTGTCTAAGTGGAGGAATTGGAATTTGGAAGCAGGCCTTTGGGTCTCTGTCTTACAGAGCTTTGGTTTGTTACTCACTTCCACTTTCTTCAGAAAGGCTCAGTGGACACTTGGTAGGGTCTTTCCAGGATCTTTGTCCCATGACCATTTCTGCAACCCACAGTAGCCTGCACTTCAGAAGGAGGAAGACAGTTCCACTTGGCCTTTTGTTTGAACGCTCGTCTGCATTTGGGTGGCTCCAGGATTGCACGTCTATGAAAGACTTTCTAGGTTAACTGAGGTGGGAATACTCATCTTGAGTATGGAAGGCATCATTTCAAGGACTGGGGTCTGAGAATGAACAAGGAGAAAGCAGGCTGCACAGCAGCATTTGTCTCTCACCTTGACTGCAGATGCAATGAGACCAACTGTCTCCAGCTCCTGCATCATAACTTCCCCACCATGACAGATTATACCCTCTAAATATGAGCCAAAAGAATCTGTACCTTCCTTAAGTTGACTTTGTTGAGTATTTCTTAACAGCAAGTAAGTAATGAATACAACAAATTATCAAGTTGGTTTGTTTGGAATACAGACAGATGAAAAAAGTCAGAATGATTTCTGCAGTTGTAAAGGTTCTAATAGCTACATCAGGCATGTAATGAGGCCTAAATAAAATACTATATGAATAACATAAAACTCAGGCTCAGTAAATAACCTGTGTTCATTATTGGTGACACAGTTATGGTTAAAATGGCATGGTAGCTATTTATTTTATAGTATATCATTCTCCATACTTCATAGATACTAACTCAGCAGCCTCTTAAATATCTCATAAGGAAAATACTGTTATTATCATCATTGTATGGTTGCAGAAACAGCATAGACACTGATCATCTGGATTAAAAAGTCATAAATATTAAAGAGTTATAAATAGTACCAGTTTATTACTAGGAATTATACAATTGGTGATTAGCACTGATTATATATTATTTGGTACCATCACATGGGGAGAAAATGCTCTTCCTTTTCCACCCCTCATGATGTTAATTATAGGCAATGTGAAAGAAAGTAGGTCCATCTCTCATACTGCCCACATAGAGACTCTGTAACTTCTCAACAATTGACTCTTTGCACCCACCTTACAAAATGGCATTTGCTGCCTGCAGTCATAGAACCTTGGATGTTCTTGTTCCCTTCAGAATGACCCTTTTCATTTACAAGAGTAGAAAATTCTTTGGCCTATCTACTGAAACCCACCTTTTATTCATTTCTAATCGAAGCCTTCTGGGATTCAGTTTCCCCTACAGCTACTTTATTGCTAGTGACTATGTTCCCTTTTGCTGCCACATGAATTATTTTAAGGAGGTGATTCCATCATCCCGGGTCTCTTTTTTACTCTGGCCCTTGCCCTCTATCACATTGGCTATTTGTCATATGATGTGCTTGTTCAGCCACTCATCTCTCAAGCCACACTGTTCTGGATGCTGTATAGTTAGGCAGAAACAGGATGGAGTAAGTCTGGATGGATAGATGGACTGTGGGGGTTTGCAGTAGGAAGGGGGCTATGTCACTCACCTGCCATGTGACACAAGGGAAACAAAAGTTAGATTTCCTGTGGAAGAAGTTGCAGCTAGTAGATTTTGGTGACTGCAAAGTGAGATAAAAAAACTATGTAGAATTACTAAGGCTTAGCACTCATCATGCAATCCCTTCTTTTGTAATAACCAAGACTATAAATACCCCTAATGAGGGTATTTATAGGATACTATATGCCATTGGGAGTACAAACTGTGAAAAAGTAATCTATGATCCTATGGAACACACATTCCCACATGCATACAGTAGAATAATTTGTCTTATGTCAATAAAGCAACTGTTATATGTAATTATCTTTATAAAATTGAAATGATCAGCTCTGTTTATTCCATAGGCTTGTAATTATGCTTTGCGAACTGGATACTAACCTTTCTGCAACTCCCCCAACACACACACCTTGTAGAACTTGGCTTCTGTGAACAAATCATGTGAATTACATCTCAGACATCTAGCTATATGATCTGGGACGAGATGTTTTACTCTCTTCTATGACTTGGAGATAATAATAACACATTTTTTTCTTGTTGTTGTTGTTCAAGCATCAGTTATTGTGTGATTTTCTTTACTATTACTATTATTTATAATTATTGCTATTTTCATTAATTACTTCATAATGTTGGCTCACTGTTTGTCTTTTAATCCTTTGGCTGGGTATTTATAAAACACCTCTTGGCAATAGTGTTCTCATCCTGGTGAGACAACTGCCTTGTTCCTGACTTAATTCACATTCTATTGTTGGAAGTGCACATATAAACACATACACAAGTACTCTTTCATGTATGCAGACAGTTAAACATAAAAAAAAAATACCATTAATTGTATTCTTGCAGGAAAACAAAAATATAAATGGAGCGTGTAATGCTTGGTATGGCTTTTGAGGGATAAATTTGAGTCACTTCCATTGGGCTTTTTGACAAAATATATAAACATGTTTTGAAGTATAAATATTTCTAAATAAATATTTTCAAAACACTGTCTTCATAGTCTGATTTTCTCTTGGGACTGGTCAACTCCTCACTGTGAAAAATGCCACTTTTACCTTGAAGGCACAGATCAAGTGTGTTTATTTTTACAACGATATCTGCTGGGTACGAACAGTCACTTCACATTTGTAGAGAAGGCCAGCAGATTCGGAACACCAGTGATTTTATAGGAAAGAAATACGAGATACACACGTTCGCACAAAAGGAAAATCCATAAAAACAAAATCAGAAATCGGAAGACATAAGCAAAAGTGTTTGGGATTTTGTTGTTGTTTCTTTTTTCTTATTTTCTTATTGTTAGTACTGTTTTAGATACCTGTTTGTATTCTAATGGGGAAAAGAAAGAAAAGCTGTGGATTTGGGTGGATGAGGAAGGAAGTGGAGAGGCCCTAGGTGAAGTCAGGGAAATGGAAAGTGTAATTTGAATATATTGTGTGAAAAAAATTCATTTTCAATAAAAATAAATAATAGACACCTCCTTTGCCAAAAAGAAAAGAGTAAACAGAGAAGAATTATGCTATTTTTTTTATTGTTATGAGGTCCTTAAAACTTTTACCATGATATCACATGTATAAGCTATAGTATAAAAAGATTTCTATGACCACTTCCCGTGTCATGAAAAATACGGCAGAAATTTTTAGGTATTCTTTCTTATTTTATATACAGCTACATTAATCACACTCTATGAAGCATTTTGAATGCTTTCAATTTCGACTCTGGTACAATAGCAATAAATAACTTCCAAGTCTGACCCTGTAAATCTAGCCCAAGTTTTTATTTTAATTCTAATGGGAGAATCCACTACACTTGTTATAATTACATATTTATTCCACAGTGTGCTGTTTTTTATTAAGGTAGTCACTGTTTGCTGGTGTATGTTTGGCTCGAAGGTTCATTCCCTGAATCGCTCTGTCATATAATCTAAGCTCAAGTAAAATTCTAAAAATTATGTCCCTTCAACCAGAGAACATACTTTACACTACATAGTTGTTGTAGCTTTCACTATTTTAAAAGGTTTTAGCAGTGCTGACCAGGTATAGCATCATAGTATATAATGAGGAAGTAAATGCATTTTGACTTGTTACCATGTTCTCAATCCACACTATTAGCCATTTTCTTATACACGAAATGCACATAGTAGCACATGCCTTTTAATTTGCTGTGGGTTATAAAACTTGAACATAAGCTTTCAAATGATCATCAAGCTTACTAAAATATAAGGCTTTCGAGTGGACAATGCCTGATTTTAAACATTCCTGAGAAAAGAGTGGTAAGGTCTGTTCCACTTGTGTCCCTCAATCTCTCTCAGAGTTTTTCTGACTACAACAGTTTTGTCCAGCTCCTAAAGAATGTCCCAAGGATCAGATGCATTTAACTTGAGTCCCAGAGCTAGTGTCAGTGAGTGCCAACCAATACTGCAAATAGAAATCCCCAGTGTTAGGAGCTAGCTTCCTGTCAGGTCACATCAGATCAGCCCAGTTTTTCTCCAGTAATTCAGATCCAAACAGAACAGAACAGAACAGAACAGAACAGAACAGAACAGAACAGAACAGAACAGAACAGAACAGAACAGAACAGAACAGAACAGAACAGAACAGAACAAAACCTCAATACAGTACTTCAGGCAATTCCCTCTTCATTTCTAGTACCCTCTCTGTTCACTGTATTATTGGTGCTTTGTAGTTTCTTTCAGAAATAGCTTTAGCCACTGATAAACTTTCTGTGGGCTATTTAAGTTAAAACTCTTAAGTTCCCTGAGAAGAGTCCACACAGCATGGGAAGCACACGGGTTCAGAGGCTGGCCTGACAAGGATGTAGAGGAAGGGAACCAAGGTGCCCAGAGTAGAGCATCTCCCTACTGGGGTATTTTCTAGTGGAAATTTTATTATATTCAAATTACAAAGGCATGGTTTTGGCAAGAATGGAAAATATGGTAAACTCAAGTTTTGAAATGTCAGTGATACTTAATTAGGAAAAGAGATAGCTTGTGTAGCAAACAGAGATTCTATTGTACAAAGAGTAATCAGGAGAATTTTGTTGAAAGCTTTGAGAAAGATTATGGGGATGAGAAAAACATGGAATCTAAGTTTAGATTAACTTTTGTGGCCGGCCTTGGAGGTTGTAGGAGAAGGTATGGGGCAGGTCTTTGAATAATGATAGATTTGGTATTCCACAGATAAATATTCATCAGTGTCCTCAATGACATTGTCTTATTTACACAATACTTTTATAATTGTATATTAGTTAGCTCGGTATTTATCTACCTCTTTCATTTTGTAAAAGC
This sequence comes from Arvicanthis niloticus, assembly GCF_011762505.2. Taxonomy (NCBI): domain Eukaryota; kingdom Metazoa; phylum Chordata; class Mammalia; order Rodentia; family Muridae; genus Arvicanthis; species Arvicanthis niloticus. Next base: position 37,791,839 of record NC_047670.1, on the reverse strand, counting down.
TGCCTGAATCCCTTGATTGTTTGGCTGGTGACCATCAGTCATCTGTGAAGCCAACACTATTCCAAAGTTCATTTTACTACTAACTTTACTGCTTTTCTTTTAGGTGTTTGAAGTTGAGGTTTTAGAGTTTTTCACTACGCAACCTTAACTGATCTAGAACTCCATACATAGACATCCTTGAACTCTGGACCATCTTCCCATCTCTGCCTCTCAACTGCTAACATTACAGACATCCGCCATGACACTTATCCTAACTTTCAGTTATAATGATCCCTGTTATAATATTACACTTGAATAATTCTGGCAGTCTTTCCAACTTCATTCAAATTTGTAAATTTTATTGGTCACACAAATTAATATTCATAAATCCAAGACTTAGTTAGGATCCAGATATCTTGTGGGTCATTAAAAAAACCTACATTTTAGTGAAAGCAGTGTATGTACCAAACTTCTACTTTATGTTAATTTCATCATTCAGTATATTTTATTCAATATATTTTACTTAAATCTGTATTTGAAAGTCTATTTGCTAAGCCTTTGTAGATATTACACTGAGTATCATGATTTCCACCATTTGAGTACTTGTAAGAATAGCCACAGATAGTTTGCTGTGTATACACTTCTCATTCCACCACTAGCAAGATATTAATGAACTATAATTCATCAAGTCTGTTAAGTGTGGGTAAAAATGGAAAGAACACAAATTTGAATTAAGATCTGTAGTGTCAAAGGTTATCATAAGACTGGAGGAGAAATCTATGTGGAAGTAACTATAGGGGAACAGGTGAGGAAAGATTGAAACAAATTTGCTTTGGGGAGGAATTTGCTTGGAAAAGGAAATAGAGAAAATCCTGAAAGCAGAAGCAGAGGCAGAGATATCATGTGTACTGCTACCTAAAACTCTGACTTTATGATGTTACAGATTCAGAGACTAGTTCTAGCTCTCTGTAACAGCCATTCCTTTCCCACCTCTGTGCCAGAACTAACATCTTGTAACTAATAAAAACATTTTAGAATCTACTAACTTAGCAGACTACGAGTTTCTACCAATATATAACTAAGAATGTTATCAGACTATATTTTAGGCCTATAGACAAGCTTCGCCCTTCTTACTGAACCTGCCTCTCTGATGTGCACACCAAAGTATTCTAAACATCCCTTGATTTATGATTTTCATTGTTTTATGAAACTATAAAAACTTCATGAAACGACTTCCACACAGAAGCATGGAATTGAAGCAACCCAAATCTGTGTTCCAGGGCCATGCTTAGTAAAATTGGATCCAGAAAAAAAACCTATCTTTTTCTACTTCCTAGCATTTGACGGCCAGAAGAAAATTAACTCAGGCTTTTAAAAAACATTTTATTTTGTGTGTTTTTGTTTTATTCATTTTTTTCCCTTTTTAATCTTACAAGTTCCTTGGGTATACATTATGGATTTGCAGATTATGGTTTCTTTGGGATTCTTAAGTATGTGAATGAGTGTGTCTCTGTGTCTGTGAGTTCTTAGTGACTTTTCTTAGGCTCTTTTCCTTAGCCTGTTTGTTTGTCTTCTTCTAAAGTGTTGCTTTAAAAAAATCTTACTGTGTTTTATTATTATCCCTTAGATATGCCTGTTTGTTTTCTAATGGGAAATAGAAAATGAGTGGCTCCAGATAGATAAAAGAGGAGGTGGGCAGGAACTGGGAAGAGTAGAGGAATATACATGGGGGGAATAGAGTAGTCAGCCTAGATATGTGAGGGAAAAAAACTACTTTTAATGAAAGGAGAAAAAAGAATTCTTTACTGAATTAGAGCTTAAGAAGACAGAGAAGAGTAGGTGCTAGAGTTTTATACCTAGGTCAAGGAGTTTCAATACAGATGTGACATCAGGAGGAAGTGTAATCTTGAGATGGAATATCTAAAACTAGCAAGCGGCACAAGAAAAGATTGTTTATTCCTAAATGGAAGAAGAGTTCATTTTCTTTTAACCCAGCCCATAAAGGACAAAAATATGATAGTGGAGTCTAGGTGTCCATTGCTGTAGTGTAGACTTTCATGACCTGTATAATAACATGGTAAGTAGGTGACCTGAGACTGAGAGCTACAGAAGTGACATCTAAACAGTCTCAAGGTACAAAAGGATAGAAATCCAGTAAGTAATCCAAAAGAGAAACAGATGCAGAAAATTGCAGCTAAACAAGAGGCAGAATTTGGGGAATCCTACAGAAGAGAGGGAGGGGGATTTATTATAGGAGCTAGAGGGGTCAATGGCACCACAAGAAACCTACAGAATCAACCAATCTGGCCCCATAGTGGTTCACAGAGACTGAACCATGAACAGGAGATCATGCTTGGGTCTGGCCTCAGCCTCCTTTACATATGTAACAGCTGTGTAGCTTGGTCTTTGTGTGGGAATCCTAACAGCAGGGGAAGGGGTAGGGGTTGTCTCTGACTCTATTGCCTGCCTTTGGGACCTTTTGCTTAACTGGGCTCCATTGTCTAGCTTCAATAGGAGAAGATATACTTAGTCCTACCAGAATTTGATATACCAAGGATCATTGCTATCCATGGAATGCTTCCCCTTTTCTGATGAGAAAGATGAGAAGTGAGTGGTGGGGGGAGAGATGTAAGGAGAAGGACTGAGAGAAGAGGATAGAAGAGAAACTTCGGTTGGGATGTATAAAGTAAATGAATAAAGTGATCAATTAAAAAGAGAGAGAGAGAGAGAGAGAGAGATCAAAAGGAGATCCACACTCAGTGTATGGCTACCAAGAGTGATGCTCTGTGCTAGATAATCTATCTAAGCTACTTGCAAATTCTTATTACAATTACAATGCATCGATAGAGTGGTCCCATCCTCTTTCATTAAATCATCAATGTATCTGTTATTTAAGCACAGATTTCCTGTTCATGATGAAGTTCAGTTAACTTAGTCAATGTGATTGTTTTATATGGCACTCTCAAATATTAATCAAACAGCAATGTAGAGGCTGCAGCGAATGCATTTTGCAGACCTGATTACTGCTCATTAGCACATTGTGAGTAGGGGCATTGTTTTATATCACTCTCTTGGAAGTCTTTGAGAACAGAGTTGAGTTTTCCCAGAGAAACAGGAACATCCTGTAGGCTTGTTTTAGCCATGTTCATTTTGTAATTAATCTACAAAGCTATTTACTTGAATAACTATATTTTACAGCCAAAAGGACTGTCTCTTCTTTTAATATCTTATTTTCACTCATGTTTCAGGTCAAATTTCCCATTGTCTTTTGAGGACACTTGTTGTGATTATTATAATACTTAAACATTGTTTTATTTAATTTTATTGTCACTTGAATGACATGCACGATGGAGATGACTTAGGAGAAGAAAAAATTGTTTTAATTCATGGTTTTAGAGCAATTTCAGGGAATTGTTGTGAGGATGACATGGGAGCAATAGAGCACAACAGAGGTTTATTCAACATGGCAGACCAGGAAGCAGAGAAAAAAGGTAGGAGCCAGAGCTGCCAATAGCCTTCAATAGCCCACTCCAAGTGATCCAATTCCCCCGTCAGCCTCCACATCTTAAGAGTTCCACAGCTCATAAAACAGGACCACAAACTAAAGACCATATAGCTCAATCATGAGCTTAATGGGAACATTTCAGAATATTTAACATTATATTTAAAGGTTTGAGAGTTTATAAATTCAATAGTTGCATTAAGTTTAATAACCCATAAGTCAATACAATGTCTGACACAAAATTAGTACTTACAAATAACTTATAAAGGAAACAGAGCATTAATTTTAGGTTGAAATTCCTTTTTCTCTAGCAAAACCATGAATCCCTTAGACACAGTCTGTCTCCTCCACCTTGGTGCCTGTTTCACTGCCTCATAAGGTAGCAGAGCAGGCATGGGTGGGCAGAAAGTCCTTCAGGCTAAATGACAGCAGTGGTGCTCAGATATAGTAGCAACAGCAGGTTAAATCCTGATTGTGATCCTGAGTGATTTGGGGATGGGTATTAGTGTTGTGCCTACATTTGGGAGTCTAGAAACCCAAGTGTGAAGAGCTAGAATGGAAAATATGATGAAATAAAGACAGCGTTGATATATTCAGGCACTCTTCAGTGTGAAATGCATAAGCTGGAAAATATCTGAAGTACTAAATTTATCTATCTTTAGCACTATTAATGTTTCAAATAATGACGATGATCATTTATGGAGCACTGTCTACCAGCGGTACATGTCATGACTGTAGAATGAACTGGTTTCCCAAACTTAGCAAATATGCAGAAGTTGACAAGTTTGAAAACACTTTCATGGATAAGGGAGAAATTTGATTAAAAAAAAAAATGTCCACCGGGAGGGACTGCAGCACTCCAAGTGAGGCACTCCTTGCCCGGCAGCTTTAATCCACAATAAATCTCAAGATCCAGGACACTTGCAGTTAAATATAGTTATGCTACCCAGTGGGGTTTCCAGCCCTCTCCTGGCTGCAGGCAACACTACGTGTATTTTTCTTTCCCCCTAATCCACCTAGGTACTTCCAGAATTAATGACAGACCTGACAACTTACATGCAGATGGAAAGGAAAGACAGCTTTATCAAAACAGCTGTTTAGATTCTAAACACTGCACATCCAGATGTTTGTGAACATCTGGTTTTGAGGTGAAACATTTTTCACTTCCACGCAGCTACCTGAGGATGAGCAATCTAGCAGTAGGACATCAGTCTCCTGTCAACAATCTGCATCTGAAATCTGGAATCTGGCATGCATACATGTGACATGCAGAAGGGTACTAAGCTTCAGATTTCATGAGCATGCTCCAGCAGGTGACTCAGTATTATTTTTGGCCTTACATTTCTGATGCCCCCTTGAAGAAAGCCTTCCAGTGAGGTTGCTGTATAAGTGTAGACAGTCATCAATCAGTGTTAGATATCTCCCAGGACTTCGATTGCAGTATTTGCTGTACATGATTCCCACTACCAAATACTTTAATTTATATATTTTTTTACTATTGTGGTACTCTGATACTGTATCCTGAAAGATATCAGATGCTACAACTCATGCATATGGATGAGTAACACAGTATGGGGGGAGGTAAATATTGTCAAATAATAAAATTAATTAGAGCCTCAATGGAATGTATCATGTATAATATGCTTTATGTTTCTATTTTGCTCTGAATTTATTTGTTTCCATTTTAAAAAGCAATATAACAGTTAAGAGAAAGAAACATTTTCAATATTACTTTCCCAGTGCAGATGCAAAATCAATATTTATTGAATCAATAAATAGAAAGATTATTTATTTTCTCTAAACAGAAGCCAATGCTCATTTTATTGATTGGTGTAACTTGGCCACTCCTACTGTCTTAGAATGTTTAAGCTCCTATGACATACACCTGGCAATCTTTAACTTTATTTAACCTTAAGAGTTCTTAAGGCTAGAAAGTTTATCAAAGTGCTGGAAGGTCCAGATGTCTACTAAAAGTTGCTGTCTGCTCCCAACTGTTACCCTGGTGATTCATCCATCTTTCAGAAAGAGTGACACCACCCTTTTCTGAGGAATAGAGGAGACCAGGAGCATCATACCAAGTAAGAGATCTGTCATAAAGGCATTTAAAGAGTCCTTGACAATGAAGCTCCCACGGCCTTATCATACTTTGAAACGCTAATTTAAAACAAACTCTGGAAAAAGACAGATTAAAAGTATACTTAATTTAATCCTCAAAGAGGTAAGATGTTTCAAGTGGGAGCTATGCGTGATACTCATGATCAGTTTGAAGTGTGTGCATTGGCTTGTCAGCTTTAATTCACACCAGCGTTCCATCAACAGTTTTAGCTCTCTACTACTTTCTTTTTCCAAAAAGCATTTAAGTTATCGGTAAGTTCTCTCATCTATGTCTTCTTGCTTGTCATGACTGTTTGGATATTGAGTTATTAAAACAAAAACTTCTGACCCTTATTCTTGAGTGTCTGATTCAGTAGTTCTCAGGAAGAGCAGGGACCTAAAGTTAAAATGATCTAAAAAAAAATGTCACAAGGTAGTCAGATGAAGAACTGTCTTATGCTATAACATCCAAGCCATGATAGCTAGGCCTGTCTGTCACAGAACTTCTTTGTTGTTGTCTGTTTGTTTGTTAGGGGGTTGACATGTAGTAAAAATCAGTTTTTTAAAAAAGTAACCATGTATTCTCATAGTGAGACATATGAATGTATACTAAAGTTTTAGTGCAATTTATAACTGAGTAAATGGGTAAAATGTTACAATAAATTCAAGGAGAAAAACATGGATTTATGGATCAGAAAAACTTATTTGAATTGGCAGTTAGCCTTTAGAGATTGATAGAGAAACATCACTAAACTTCTACAGGGAAAGACTTTTGTGTATTGACATTAGTTTACAGAGCTTTACAATGACTCAATGATAATGAAGGCTTATAATCTTATAGTTTTGATTGGTACGCCTTAAGCAATAGTTTTCTTCTACTGTGCAATATTTCTACTCATATTGGAAGGTAATTTGAGAAGAAAAAAATGAAACAAGACCTAGAAGCCAAAGTAACTATGGATATGGTGGGGAAAGCAAGGAGCCAGGAGTGGCTAGAATTTATGGTAGGACCTCACTAGTGCAGTCAAGAAAGGACAAAACATTGTACATGCAGAACATTCTGTAATCCCGGTGCTCAATAGTCTAAAGAAAAAGCTGACAAATTTGTCACCAGGTTGGATATATAGTGATATCCTATTTCAAGAAAAGCAAATAGTAGGGATGATGGCAAGGCTCAGTGGATGAATGAATGGTGGTGCCACACCTGCAGAGGACCCTGATTTGGTTCCTAGTACCCACACAGGGCAGCTTACAATCATCTGTAACTCTAGCTACTAGGGATCTAGTGACTTCTTCTGGACTCTGCAGGTACGTGTAACTCAAAAAGCACACACGCGTGCATACACACACACACACACACACACACACACACACACTTTAAAATAACATACACCTTGGGACTGCAGAGATTGACTCAGTGGTTAAGAGAATGTATTATTCTTGCAGAATGGGCAGGTTCAGTTCTCAGCATCCACTTAGTGGGTTACATTCAGAAGTGGGCTTCTGTGAGGCACTGTCCACTTGTCTCTTGGTTATGAATAGCCCTACCTCTCCAGAAGTGTAATACCAAAGTTGTCTGAGCACCTACCCTTTCAGAACACTTGCGCTTTGATTTACCATCAAAGTACAACCCCTTCCTTCCCCACCAAGGAGACACAAATGGAGAAAAGCTTTGGCTTCTGAATGAAATCACTGTGGTTATGAAGCTCACATTTGACATTTCATTTTCTTGTGTCTACAGCCCTGGGTATGTATGTATCTTAATAAGGACAAGGAATTACAAATTACAATGTGTCCCATCTGTCAGCAAAGAACATGGCAGAAATAAAGCTGATGGAAATAGTTTAAAAAGTTGACTAAATATTGTCAACAGCCTTTTTAGTCTGCTATCTTCCTAATGTCAGCTTGTATTGCCATGCCAATCAGTTTAGAGAGCCAGCTGCCATGTCCTTTGGGACAGGACATTCCTTAAACAGGTGCCTTCTTTTCCAGGCCTTTAGTGAGAGTCTGAGATAGTTGCCACCATGTCAGAAGGCACACCATTAGAATAGCACTCCGAAATTGCCAAACAGGGCACTCTGACTCAGTCCCCAGACCTATTATAGTTTGAGTTCTCTATCAGACATTATGACAATATTTGGAAAAAAATAGACGTGAAATACTTAGAACAGAGACATCATAAAACGAAAAGACAGAAGGGGCCTGACATTTGAGATCACATTTTATTATTGGACAATGGAAACCTCATGAGTTCCTATCCCTTCTTTACACACTGGGTGTGAAGTCACTGCAGTTGAGTCATATTCTCAGCTCCTCGATAAACCTTTCAGAGACTTCCACATTGTGGATTTTAAGGGAGCCTCATGCCCTAGCCTATCACTCTTCTTCTAGCTGCTCAACTGTGCTATTGTTCTTGTGTATAACCAGTTTTCTCTACCACGTTCCCTACATTGTCCTTACCATGGACCCTACACTCTCCCTGAAACACTCCTCCTGCTCATTTTCAGGACTAGATTAACCTACAGGTCTTTTATTTACAATGCAATCATTTCTACCAGGGAACTTCCTGTTTCTCCACCCTTTATTCACTTATCACCCTGAATTTCTCACCCCATTCTCAATGTGCTTGCCTTATCAAACTCTACATGTGAGAACAGGAGACTGATAATTGTAGCTTTTATGTTGAATACTGTTTGTACATTGTTGTACATTGGTTTGGGAAACAGGTATCAGTGCATCGATCATGGGGAAAAAAAACCTGAAGTTCTTTCAGCAACTAAAAGAGAACTATAAAGTATCCATTTATTCTCCTTCTGAGTAGATATATGAAAGATATGAAATTAATATGTTAGTAAGATATCCACACTCCCACGTGCACTGGAGCCCCACCATTCACAATAGCCAAGATATGGAAATGATCTAAGCCCACATCCCGGGATGGTTGAGGAAAAAATATGTGTTGTATATACACACAATGGAATACTACCCAGCCTTTAAAAAGAAGGAAATCCTGCCATTGGTAACTCCAGAGCTATTTTATATCCCAGACACACAAAGAGAAACATCAAATCAGCTCACTTAATAATAGAAGTCTTAAGAAGTCAAAAGCATAAAAATGGAGACTGGAATTATTGTTTTCTGAGGCTAAATGATGGATATCTGTCGAAAGATTAGATGCTGATCAAGGGGTCAAATAAGATAAACAAGTTTCTGTGGTGAACTGTTTAGTGCCACTAGCAAATGACAATGTACTGTGTATTTCAACATTGCTAAGACTGGATTTTGAATGTCCTCACAATACAGTGAGGATTAGCAAGTGAGATGACAGATGTATTCATCAGTCTCTGTTAATCATTCCACAATGTGGACATACTAATGCCATCACACCATACCCATGAATATATATACTGCTCTTATTTGTTTTCTTATAAAGGAAAGAATAGATTTCTTTTATTCCAGATGGCAGAATTAATCCCAGAAGCTGGGAGATGCTTGGAGTGAAGTTTTTGCTCAACAATTTTTCTAAAAATAGAGTAACTTAACAATAAAACAGATGGTCTCAAAGGTGAGGCATGTGGGCTGGAAAAAGGTGACTTCAAAGATGTTTGGAGAGCTGTGCATATGGATAATCACAAGGTAAAGATGTGAAATTAAAGGGCTGGGACAAGATACTGCTATATACAGGAAAACAAAAAGGAGTATTCATTTTAGCCACCACTCTTTTATCCATTTGCACATTCATTCATTCATTTATTCATTCAGTGCTTTTAAGTAGCAGGATATTAGCTGTTTTGATCAGATCTGCTGATTCAAAGTTGAAGGTGTAGTCACCAGATCTTCATGGAAATATATACATAATTACACACACACACACACAAATTCTTGTGGAAAAGAACTTCTGTCTATAAGTATATGGAAAGTGATACCATATAGGAGTGTCCTTGGCAGGATAGAGCTGGAAGAAAGCATTCAAACAATTCTCATAGGGATAGAAAAAGGAGAGTAATAGTAGAAAAGGCTTTCTAAAGAAGGAATCATCCAACTATTAACAATACTCTGTTATTCTTACAGACAGGAACCTAGCATAACTGTTCTCTGAGAGGCTCCACACAGCAGCCAAAAGAAAGATATGCAGAGACTCACATCCAAACAGTAGATGGAGCCCAGGGAGTCTTAGGGAAAAGTTGGGAGAAAGATTGAGAGGAAAGGAACTCCATAGGAAGACCAACAGAGTCAACTATCTTGGACACTTGGGGTTTCCCAGAGACTGAATCATCAACTAAAGAGCAAGCAAGGGCTGGACCTAGGCCCCCTTCATATGTGTAGCAAATCAGTAGCTTCATCTTCACATGGTTTCTCTAAGAACTGGATCAGGAGTCCCTGAGCCTGTCGTCTGCCTGCCTACAGATCCTAAGCCCCTAAATGGAGAGTCTTGTCTGGCCTCAGTGGGAGAGGATGTACACAGTCCTGCAGCAACTTGATATGTGCTCTGGCAGGCATGGGATGTTTGAGCCTCAGAATAGGGCTTCCTCTTGGCAAAAGAGAAGAAATCAGCTGAAAGACTTAAAATAACAAATACTGTGGGTGCCTGGATACAACACTGGGAGGGAATATGAGGTGTAGGTAGAGGAGAAGACACAGTTCTAGGCAGATGGGTCTTAGATAATTTAGCCTTATTGTGCAAAGTTTAAAACAAAAACCAAGTGGCCCAAAATCCTATTTCAGTGTCTCAGCTTTCTTACTTTATACCATGATTGTGTGACACAGGACAGGAGAGTCTAATGACACTTGTGGAAATAAATAATTTTGGGCACAATGAAAATAGATCCACTTGGCAGTCTGCAATCATTGCAACCTCAAAGACATGAGAATGGCTGCAGATCCAAGTTCCTTTTAGGTGCCAGCCTTGGTATCTCCCTGCTGTGTCTAACAGGAATAGCAATTTAATAGTTACAGAAGGAAATCTACTTCAATGTGATCTTATTGAAGCAAATCCTTCACCAATATTTATAATTTGAAAAGTACTTGTATTTTCTTAGTTCTATAAGAATTTTCTGTTTTAGCCATATTTACACTCCCCTGCCTCCTTCCATATCCACTTCAAATTCATTACCCCCATAATTTTGTGTTCTCCTGTTGATATGGAATACTCAGCCTAAATGAGGTGTCCTTGTCATATGTCCACCTCCCAAAGATCAGGAATCATTCTAGAAGTGGAGTTAGAAAGATTGAAAGAGGTAGATAATTACAAAGAAACAGTATCTTCTGGAATTATAGGGCATTTACACATATGCACCCACAGCATGCATAAGATCCATGCAAAACAAGCAAGACAAAATCCCAACATGAAGAAAGGTGTGGCCTCAAAGTCTCACCCCCAGAAAAGGAAATATTGTTGATAGCTGCTGAGTGACAGAGTTTAAGAGTATTGTCCCTCGTGAGTTGACTATGCTCCAACGGAAAACCACACATCCAAAACCATATGAGTAGCATAAATGGGGCTTGCTGGGTGACAAGCATAGTTCTAGCAGGTGTTTGGGTTGTAACCATCAACACCCCCACTTTACAGATATGGAAGCTCAGGCACAAGATACTCGGCTGGGATGGGCACAGCTTATTCACATCCAGCCAGGCATGCTTCAGAGCTGAACTTGGGCCACTACTTTATTCTACATTTGAAAGAAAAACTCAAATTTCAAGAAAGATTTTTCCACTCAATGCAGAACCTTAGAGGTAAGAAGCAAGGGTCCAAATGTTACCTCTTTCTTTCAAGACCTCCCCACTTAAGTAAATCTTATTTCACCTCACTCAGCCACCTTTTCCAAAGCCCACTGCTTGCTTTCTTGTCATTCATAAATTCACAACAGTGGAATCCCTACACACTGGAGCATTCACTTACATTAATACCCAATACACATCTCTCATGAGAGCATTCATTCCGTCCTTACTTTTGTCTTCATAGAAATGCTGGATTCTCACAAGCTACAAGTCCCCTCTATAAATCAGATCCCTTTGTTTTTCAGTTTTGTGGATCCCAGAGTAATCAGTCAAATCACAAGTCAGCAGCTAATTGCCCATGGAACAAACCTGTCCTATTTGTGTTAGTCAAGAGTTTTATTGAGACACACAGATATGCTCATTCATTATATCTTTTATATTGTTTTCATGTTACAGTTGATGAGTTAAAAAGGTGTATCAGAGGATATGTGGCTCACAAACCTGCAAGCATTTAGTTTCTACATTTTCTAGCCTTACTATCAACAACTCTCAAGCAAAGATCTTAAAATTTTATTTTAAAGATGGCTCTGTGCCATACTAAGGTTTTCAGTGAATATAAAAAGATTTGTCACCGGGCACTGCAGTTGCACGCCTTTAATCCCAGCACTTGGGAGGCAGAGGCAGGCAGATTTCTAAGTTTGAGGCCAGCCTGGATTACAGAGTGAGTTCCAGGACAGCCAGAGATACACAGAGAAACCCTGTCTCACCCCCCCCCCCCCCATCTATCTACCCTTTATATACTACAGACTCAAATAGGCTAAACATGTTTATTTCCACCTGACTGCATGACATTTAGATTAAAGATATTGAGCCCACAGTGGGGTATGAAAACCTGGAAATTCAGGGTGGTAAGGTTTGAATAGAACTTGGAGATAGAGGTGATAGCCCTAATAAGTTTATATGCAGAGAAAGAGCTATCATTTCTTTTTCATGAGGACACGCCTTAAGGAAAAACCCTATGAACACCCAGGAGAAGGTTGTGGAGATGAGCCACACCTATCAGCCTCTTGACCTTGGATTTCCAGTGGAAAAAAACCAATTTGTTGCTTAAGCCACTGAGTCCATGGTCTTCATAAAAGCAATATAACCCAGTGATGATACAAATTCACAGATTATGAGAGAATCAGAACTCTACATACTGACAAACTATTCCATCAAGTAAATATACCAGTCAAGCAACAGGCAGGGTCATCAGGAAAACAAAACAAAACAAAACAAAACAAAACAAAAAAAAAAACAGAAAAGATAGCACTCAAGAAGTATGTGCTCTCTTTCATTCTCCTCTCCTCACAAAATCTTCTATAATGCCTATGTTAAACATAGCTAGCAAGAAGTTTTAAAACCTTACAGTGTGTTGTTAATTCACAGACTCTGAGAAAATGTTCTTGAATTCAGAAGTGCATACAAAATGGTTTAATGCCATTATGGAATTCTGAGTATGATTTCTTAGTTATTTTTCAAAACATTCCACATTTCATTTTTTAAAAAAATATTAATCCTTTTTTGTTTACATTTCAAATGTTATCCTCCTTCCCAGTCTCCTCTTCATGAACCGCCCCCCACCCCATTCTCCTCCTCTTTGCGTCTAAGAGGGTGCTACTCTACCCACCCATCTTCTCCCATCTCACTCCTCTAGCATCCTTCTTCTCTGGTACATCAAGCCTCCACAGGACCAAGTGCCTCCCCTCCCACTGATGCCAGATGAAGCAATCCTCTGCTACATATGTAGCAGGAGCCATGAACCAGCCTATGTATGATCTTTGGTTTGTGGTTTAGTCCCTGGGAGTACTGAGGGATTTGGTTAATTGATATTGTTGTTTTTCTTATGGTGTTGCAAACCCCTTCAGCTCCTTCAGTCCTTCCCCTAAGTCATCCATTGGGGTCCCCAGGCTCAGTCCAAAGGTTGGGTGTGAGTATTTGCATCTGTCTAAGTCAGGTGCTGGCATAGCCTCTCAGAGGACAGCCATAGCAGGCTCCTGTCTACAAGCACATCTTGGCATCAACACTAGTGTCAGGGTTTGGTGTCTGCAGATAGAATGGATCACACAGTGGGGTGGTCTCTGGATGGCCTTTCCTTCAGCCTCTGCTCCATTTTTGTTCCTGCATTTCTTTTAGACAGGGACAATTCTGGATTAAAAATGTTTACATGGCTCTCATACTGAATCTTGTCCAGGGCATCAGAAGCATTAGAGATCAACTCCTGGAGGAAAATGTCTTTGTTTAAATAGAAAGTTTTGATGATGAGAGACATGAGCTGGGTAATTTCTGCCTGAAAGGCAAAGGTCTCCACCTCTTCCTCTTCATGGTGCACTTCCTCAGGCATCTTGACAGAAAAGCCAAGTAGTAGTTTGGAGCAAGGTGGGCCCAGAACATATCTGACTGGCACAGCAAGTCTAAAAAACAACAACAAAGTGTTTAGACCCTCCACTGGGGGCCATGTCTATCTACTGAAGGTGGTCTCTTCAGATTCTATCTCCCTGCTGTTGGGTATTTTGGCTAAAGTCATCTCTATTGTGTCCCTGGTGCCTGGGACTTTCTAGTAGCTCCCAAGTTCACCACCCCACCCCACTGGCACTTATTTCTATCCGTTCTTTTGGCCCCTGCACTTCTCTCCTGTCTCTTTCCATGCCTGTTCATGACCCCCCCCTCACTTTTTTCCTCCCCCCTCTATTTTTTGACCCAGGTCCCTTTCTCTCTCTGCCTCCCATGATTATTTTGTTCCCCCTTCCAAAGTGTGGGTTTGAAGCATCCACAATTTGTCCTTCCTTCTTTTTAAGCTTCATATGATCTATGAGTTGTATGGTGGGTATTCTGAGCTTTTGAGCTAATATCCACTTATCAGTGAGTACATACCATGTATGTCCTTTTGGGTCTTGGTTATCTCAGTCAGGATGATATTTGCTAGTTCCATTCATTTGCCTACAAATTTCATGAGGTTGTCGTTTTTCATAGCTTAGTAGTATCCCATTGTGTAAATGTACCACATTTTCTGTATCCATTCTCCCATTGAAGGCCATTTGGGTTGTTTTCAGCTTCTGCTATTATAAATAATGTTGCTATGAACATAGTGGAGCATGTGTCTTTTTTTATATGTTGGATCATCTGCTGGGTATATGCCCAGGAGTGGTATAGCTAGGTCTTCAGGTAGAGCTATTTCTGAGGAACTATTGGACTGATTTCCAAAGTGATTGTACCAGCTTGCAATCCCACCAGCAATGGAGGAATGTTCCTTTTTCTTCACATCCTTGCCAGCATCCGTAGTCATCTGAGTTTTCAATTTGAGCCAGTCTGACTGGTGTAAGGTGGAATTTCAGGGCCATTTTGATTTTCATTTCCCTGATGACTAAGACATCCCACATGTCTAAACTATGGTTGTATATTGCAACATTAAATATTGAATCTATCGCCTGCTAGCTCATAAAATTGTTACAATTAAGTTTCCCTCTCTGTTCTTTTCCCATTCTTGAGTACATATGTTGCGCTTATGTAGTCACAGCCTCATGTTCCCTCACAGCTTGTTTGGAAGGGATCATAAAATATATCCCATATAATCTTAGGAGGACCCAACTTTATTCCATTTTTGTTCTCTTTGATAGCTGATATTTACTTGATGTGAATTATGTTTGGATAAAGAACTTCAGAATCTCAGTATACACAATAGTTTCCACACTAAGCTTCTTTCCAGGATCTGCAT